>NC_071628.1:14763676-16013676 GCF_014839835.1 Dryobates pubescens | reverse complement strand
CTATGATAAACTATTTTGGAAACACCATCTTTCAAGAAGTAATATAAAACCTAGCTTCTGCCATCATATAATATGCTGGTCGTACCAATACATTACTCAGCAAGTGCACAGTTGTGTTGTACAAACTGCTCATATCTCTTCTATGTATTTAAAAAACCATAGCCAGAAGTAAAAAGTCTCACACAAGGAGGAAACATGGAAAGCATGTCAGGAGGAAATGGTCACACCTGTTTAGCAATGCCTGACTGATAAAATGGTGTGAACACATTTGTAAATGAGCTAAAATGCCTGAAGGATTTCATATTGTGTTTACATTTATGCTTCCTTGTCCATTCTGGCACAACAACAGTCTCTCACATTTCTCAAACACTGCCATAAAAAAAAATCAGGAACCACATGCAGCAGGTACAGCTTCATACTCCTTCCCAGTTGGACTTCATTATATCATTTTTGCCTTTTCTGTTTTCCATTCCATGTTCTCTTTCACTTACTCATTTTGTGTCTGGGTATGGTTGCAGAACAGATTTGTACCTCCCTGCACGTGCAAATGCTCAGTCTCATGTGGAAATCAAGGACAGTGGACATTGTCCTACTGGGTTTCTTTTGGGTGGGGAGAGTAGGAACAGATTCTAGAAAAAACTCTGAAGGATAATTAATAGTGCCTGCTTCTGTTCTGTGTGACAGAACTCAAGTAAGCAAGAACCAGTTAGCCTTATGCCTTCCATCTCTCCTCTCTCTGTGAGATAAAGAAATCCATGACTGATTTTCTATTTGAAAAAAGAAAAGGACATAAAGAGCAGAATTATCTCTCAGATGATGCGATCTGAATTCATAGCCTTTACTCTTTGGCAACACTGATTATTAATACTACCTCAATTATGCTTGATGATGATGAAGATATAATTAACATAAAGATCTATTACGCTTTATTGATGTTAAGTATATGTTGATTATAAACGGGACAGGATGTATTTACTTGAGCTTCACTCTTCGAGGAAGGTTGTGAAATCAAGAGTCCAGTCCTGCACTGAGAATAAAACCTGCACCTTTTATAATTGTAATAGTATCCAGATGTTCCTCTGTAACATGAATGCAGGTGGTGAAAGCAGTAAACCAGTATGAAGCAGATGTGCTCTTAGTACAGGTGGGGCTTACTCCCAGTGCTACAGTGAATTTTACACTCACTGATGTAACAAAAGAAGAGTCCAGAAGATATAAAAAGTGTTCTAAAAAAGTGATGGAAAATGTAAAAGAATGTTTCAGGTTTGGTGGCACACCTTGACTGTTGGGATTTTAGAAAATCTAGCAAGTGAAACAGGGCTTTTTAAAATTGAAACTACAAAAATCTGAAAAGGCCAGGTAACTGACAAAAAATTCTGAGCAACTGAGCATGCTCAGGTACATCCTGGAGGGTGTAATACTTCATCTGTGGTGGGATGTGTGTAATGTGCATCAGCTGCAGAGATTAATGCTGCTTGGTGCCTCCACATAAACAATCATTACTACCATGTTGGGACTGTATCTTACTTACCTGACACTTCAGAGCCACACTCTTCTTTCCTGTCCTCTTATGGCAAATTAGGGAAGACCCAACTGATTTTGTCAGCAATCTGGGCCAACCAGTCTAATTACTATTAACTTTTCAGACTGTATCTAAATAAATCTAACAAGTATTCACCACCATGTATAACAGACTCTTTCTGAATTTTTACAGAAAAGCTAAATATTACTTGTACTTCTCTGTGATTACATAACACATGCTCCCAGAACACATGCACCAATTAGGCCTATCTATGCTAAATCTCAAACTAATCTATAACAGTCTGAGGATAATCTGTGCCCCAAAAGTATGTAGACTGAAATGCAATCAATTGTACATGGAGAGGCAAGATGCACTTAGCAACTGAAAATATAATCACCACCCCAACAGCACCCTGATTACTTACTCACCAGCATGTTTTCTGTAGACATATAAGCAAGGGAAAATATTAGAGACGGTATAGGAGGGAAGGAATGAGACTGTGTTGTGGATGTTTGTGGAGTGCCTGCCATGTATGGGAGGCAGCAAAAGAGTATACCCAACACATGATGTTGCTCGGGGTCTGGATACTAGAGGCAGAATTTGTCCCCTGGATACAGAATGGATAGGCCATGAGAAGCTATGGTAATGAAATCTGAGATGGTTAGAAAGTAGGCATCACGTGAGGGATGTCCTGTCTTAGCTGGAGGATAAGAAAAGTGACCCACAGACACACTCTGAATTAGTCTATGAGTGTCAGAAAGCATCACATGTAAATTAGCATGGTATGTTGGTGCAGTGACCTTGGCTTGCAAAACCCTCTCAATAAACTGCAATAGTTTGGTCACAAATGAACAGATTTATGTTTGGTTAGCTTTCATTATCTCCATGTCATTATTTATACTAGACACTCAGGGACACCACCCAAAATAGGTGCTTTATAGAGCAATACTAAAGAGCCTGGTTACTATCCCAGAGAGCTTGCAGTCTAGACAAAAACATCTCTGCTATTCCTAATCATATCAAGATGAATCTGGCTGTTCACATTTGGATCCCAGATGAGAATGAGATTTCTGAGGCATGCCCCATGACTACTTCCCCTCTGTGAGTTGAGTAATCAAGTTATAAACCCTTCTACGATGGGCTTGGCAATTAAACATTCTCTAGTTCATCTGAAGAGATTGCTATGGTAACAATTTCTATACCAGCTCTATTGTTGGTCCCATATCTTCTACGCTTCTTTATTTAGCAACAGTCATTCTTTATCTTCTTTTTAATCATACAAAGTGGTTATCCTCATAACATCACATGTAGCATAATCTAAGAATACTGCAATATATGAAAAATGTTACTGCTATGATGCACCTGGATCAAAGAAATAAAGATACCTAAACTGTGATATTAATTCCCTGCAAGAGATAAAGATACCACACACCTAAACAATGCCCTGAACAAATGTGAAGCTTTATGATGGTATACTGAAAAAATTATCAGTGAGACAACACAATACCTCACTAAGTGACCTCCAAACAAATACTTGGAGGGACAATCACAAGAAAGCAGTGCTTTCCTAAATTCCAGCTCCATCATTGTTTAAACATTGACAAGACCTAATAGCTCAACAGCTGCAAGGTATCGACAATGTCTGCAGCGCACTGTGGCTGTATCTGAGTTACCTCTAAGTTGGATCACAAGAATACCAACTACTGGTAGCTACCAAGTTAGCTGTTTTAGAACTTCCAAACCTGGGCCACGTGTTAAGATTCATCATGCTCACAGATGAGGGAAACCATCTGGGGCAGAAGCACAGCTATCATTGAATATTGTGCAGCAACAGATCAGAAGAGGTAGCAACAAATACTGCCTATATTTGAAACTGTGCATGAACTAGGCTGATTATAAAATGTCCCCTACTAGTTTGGACATAGGACAAAGTACTTTTGCAAAGGAGGCAAAATCTGTCCTACAACAGGTGGGGGGAAAAAATCTTTTTGTATCTTGAAGTTTCAAAGAACATCATTTATACATTTTCCATTGTACTCGCCTTTACCATGAGCACAAAACACATTTCATGAAATCCCAGTTTTTATGCATTTCCATAAGAAGTCAATTTATCATATACTGAGATAAAGGACTAAACATCATAGCCTGAACATACTGGTCATAACCTATAGTTTCAAACTTCTAACACCAGCAGAATTTAGCTTTACAAGAGGAAGGTCTATGCTGATGTGAACAGTCTGGGAATCTTTTTAAAGCCCCTTACGGGTCAAAACTGACAGCTGAAGTGAGTTAGCTCATTTTTACCATTTCATCCTTTTGAATTAAGAAGGACAGATAGGAAACCAGTTTGGAGTCCCAGAAAAGTAAGGCAATCCAAGAAGGAACTCACAATTGGGAAAATGCAAGAACTGCTCTGCTCTGCGATTTGTGGGCAGAACTGTGCAGAGAGAGGTACTACAAAGGACAAAAGAAGAGGAAATAACTGATAGAAGATTCCCACCTGTTCTAAGCATCAACAAGTGCACCCTCCCAAAAGAATCAGTCCCTGATGAAGGTAAGGACATTTTCTGCATGTATCTTTGTAGGTAGCATAGCTGACAGAATATGAATCTAGTTAAGTCACACCACTGAAGAAAAAGGATACTGAAGATTTAATTTACTCATGTGCAATAGCATGTAAACTTGTGATCAGTGGGAGCCAGCAACAGAAATGCACCAAGTTGCAAGAACATAAGCACCACTACTGCATCATAAAGGATGGCCACATATCAAATGATTCTGTTAACTAGAGCTGACTATAACACTTGAAAAGTCACTGAAAATCAGTTTCCAGCTGCACAAGTACCTAGGTCCTCACTGTGTGAAGGACTACAGCTAATAACTCTAGACATGTTTTGGTTTTGATCTACAAGGCAGCCACAGAAGGCAGATGTACATTAAAATCTTCGGATAAAAGTTGTGGCTTAATAAAGGTTTGGTTCAGCCTGGAACATGTAATTGATAAAGTGCAAAGCATAAGAATGCTGGGACTCGGAGTTGGCATTAGTAAAGTCAGACATATATAGCTTTTCACATTATAGTCATACATATGAAATGTCATATTTACTGGGGGTCTGTTTCCATCACCTCTGTCACAATGTTAGATATTTATTTTTAAACTTA
Organism: Dryobates pubescens; assembly: GCF_014839835.1. Classification (NCBI taxonomy): domain Eukaryota; kingdom Metazoa; phylum Chordata; class Aves; order Piciformes; family Picidae; genus Dryobates; species Dryobates pubescens. The sequence continues at coordinate 16,008,992 of NC_071628.1, read as the reverse complement.
CAAGCACCCTCCAAAAGTTTTTTTCTTTTTTCTAAATTAAAGTGACAACTGAGCAGTGCAGATCTGTTTTTCTACTCTCAACAGGATCTCAGCAGTAAGAAAAATTCATCTATTTCACTGATTTTTGGAAGCCAAGTTTCAGCTCAGTGTGAGTATGAACATATACAATACAAGGGAAATTGATGGAGCAACAAAAATGCAATTTGACATGTGTACTGATGTCAAAAGAAAATTAGAACACTTCTTACTCTTGTTACTGCATTACCATTGGCTGCCTAAGACAAGCATTATTAGCAGAGCACTTAACACCAATCCTGTTGTTTCTACACAGATAGATTAAAATTATCTAAAGGATATGAATCTTGCCATTTTATGAGCTTGAATGTTGCCTCATTTCACACCTGTATTACAGAATGATTTTAGTTATGTTTATACTTTAGGTCCTGCCTACTACCTTCTATTGCAGATGATGCCTGTGTCATTGCACCTGCTGTGAGGTTTGCTTTTATTGTTTGGGAGCAAGGGACATTTTTAACACTTAATTTGCTCCATGTCAACAACACCCAATGAAATCCTGGGGAACTGTAGGGAAGACACTCAGAAAAAGACTGTGCTGAAAGTGGAGAATACCTAAATGGATGTTGTTTGGATGTATAAGCTTCCTCCAATTGTTTCACTTCTGTCTCTTTATAGTTGCCACTTATCCCTCTCCTTATCATTTATCTTTCACGTGAGCTTGTTTTTGGTTACAGCTGCTATTCCTTTCCATAAAAGGAACATTACTAAAATGGAAATGGCAAATCCCTGCTCTCCTCTGACAGAAGTACATTTTGCAGAACATAAACAGCTGGAGTTTTAAGCTCTGTGTTCTGGATTGTATGTGGCTAGGAGATGAGGGAGTGAAGGACAAACCACCTTACTGGTTAGTTTTTGTAAGTAAGAGTGGCTGGAGAGCTGCCAGAGAGGGACCTGGGGGTGCTGATTGACACCCACCTAAACATGAGCCAGCAGTGTGCCCAGGTGGCCAAGAGGGCCAATGGCATCCTGGCCTGTATTAGGAATAGTGTGGCCAGCAGGAGCAGGGAGGTCATTGTGCCCCTGTACTCTGCATTGGTTAGGCCACACCTTGAGTACTGTGTCCAGTTCTGGGCCCCTCAGTTTAGGAAGGACATCGAGACACTTGAACGTGTCCAGAGAAGGGCAACAAGGCTGGTGAGGGGCCTTGAGCACAAGCCCTATGAGGAGAGGCTGAGGGAGCTGGGATTGTTTAGCCTGGAGAAGAGAAGGATCAGAGGTGACCTCATTGCCCTCTACAACTACCTGAAAGGTGGTTGTAGACAGGAGGGGGTTGGTCTCTTCTCCCAGGCAACCAGCACCAGAACAAGGGGACACAGTCTCAAGCTGTGCCAGGGGAGGTTTAGACTCGAGGTGAGGAAAAAGTTCTTCACTGAGCAAGTCATTCGCCATTGGAATGGGCTGCCCAGGGAGGTGGTGGAGTTGCCGTCCCTGGAGGTGTTCAAGGGGAGATTGGACGTGGCACTTGGTGCCATGGTCTAGTTGTGAGGTCTGTTGGAACAGGTTGGACTTGATGATCCTTGGGGTCTCTTCCAACCTTAGTTACTGTGATACTGTGATAAGTAGAATAATCTAGGGAAACAATTAAAATGGTCTGTTGTGATGTATAAGAGCTGATACCCATTCTGTCGTATGGAGTTATTACTGAGTAAAGGTCAGTGTCAAATAACACTACATTGTCCCATCCCTCAATGTTATAAGTATGGCTCACATACAGGACAATATTTGTCAGTGTATATGTGTTTAAGCATTTTACACCAGGGATATGTTTGGTCAAAAGTGCATTAGCATCAGTTCTGAGGAGTCCTTAGATTTAATCTTCTCTCAGGAGAATCCAGATACTAAATTAGTCAAATCATTAATAATCAAATTCTTTCCTTACTGCAACATACATAGGGTTTCAATTTAAGAAAGAAGTGAATGTTTTCATTTGATGCTTGTACCATTTGATGCATCTATGATTTTTATAAAAGAAAGAATCTCAATATCATTAAACTCTATAGAGAAATGTGTGTGGGCACCAAAGACAGAGCAGGGTTTCCATTTTATTCTGTCAGAAATACCTCCTCTCCCAGCCAATGTCACCTTACTAAGAGACTGGACCTTTTGTGGGGCCTTTTTCTGCTAGTGTCCCCAGGGATGTTGGCCTGCTTGTCTTCCTTCCCCTCCTCCTCTTGTGGGGCATGAACCACAGATTGTCACAGATTCCCTTCTTGCCATCAGCTGCCTTCTTGTGAGGAGAGTTTTAACACTCTCTGGGCCTTTAGTAGAAAGAGAGATGCACAGTATGAGCAAAAGTGGGGGAAATGGGGACAGAGCTCACTTCCCACTTCTACTGTCTTCCCATTGTCAGAGCATGGCATCCATGAAAGACTGGGCAGAGAAAAAGCAGGGCTTCACTTTGCTGAGTGATATCAATCTAGGTGTCATACACAGAGTGGCACCTGGCTGAGCACAAAACAAGTATCACAGAATCAGTACCTAATAACTGATTTTACTTTGGCTCTGCTTCTATTAGGAATCATTATATCACCTATGAGTCTGTATTAGCCATTATTTCTGTGCAAATAGCCAAAAGACAATGCTAATAATTTGCTGTTCAAATAAGTTACTTACAGGAAGGTAGTTCTGGCATGGAGACAGATGTCAATTTGAAATATATTTCTAGTGTATATACATTGCCACTGTTTTCAAGCAGTATAATGAAGTTTGTGCATTTTAGAAGATTGAGAAAAATTTGTCAGTGTCTCTTCCAAATAAAAATAAAAACATTGGTGTACTCTATTCAACAGTTTACTCTAAAGCATTTCATATTTTACATCACAATGCTAAGGAAAATGAGAGGTTTCTTGAGTTCTGCTTGGGAGGGTTTTTTTCCTATGCTCTCTGGTTCTCAGAGCACAATAAACTTTTCAGCAATGCCTTCCAAATTCTTTCTGCTTCTTGCTCTCAGTATTTCCTGTACCACTATTTCCTGTAATGGGACCTTCTTCAGGAGCTCTCCTTTTACTGTGACAGAATTGACTGTACACTACTCAGTTTCTTCCTACAAAATGCCACCTCTCCTGTTGGACAGATTCAGCATCTCATTTTCCCTCTCTTTTTCCACATGCAACATGAACTACCTATCCTGCGGTCCACTGTCAAAACTGACAAGCCATTACTTCAGGCTAGGAATTTTTATATCCACTTTTCTCAGAGCCAAAGATACCCTCCCTAGCAAAAACATTAAAGTACAACAACCCCTCTTGCAAAACACTTCATAAATAATCTTTCATTCACAAGTAAATAACAGCAAAAGTGGGCACACCTTTCCAATCCTGATATAATACAAAATACCCTCCACTTACCACCCATCTCATTTCTTACAACATCAAGTTCTAAGCGTGGTGGGAGGTTTTTTCCCATTTTTAGCTAAGCACAGATTTTTACAAATGATCCATTTTATTGACCCTTTTATGTAAACAGGGCATCTAAAAACCTGTTTTAAAGGTAAGCCCCCATTCCAGAGATCACTTTAACCTTATACAAAATACAATTTATATGCATGCTAAGGTGCTTCTATCAAGCAATAAGCTCCTTTCTTGGACTGGGGGGAGGGGTGTGTGTAAACTTTGTTAGGCATAACTGAACCATAGCTCTAACACACTTCTGTTATCCAGAGGCCTAATTCACTCCTATTATGTACAAAATCAGCACTCAGAGCTGTTATAGGAAGACTTGAGAAGGCTTATTAGAACCAGAAACAGTGCATCTTAGAAATTTCTGTAGAGAGTACTTTTGCTGTAGCACAAGTGATAAAGCTATTACCAACAGCCAAGTTTCCTTCCAGCTTTTCATTTTTGAGTAATTTCTGCAATGAAGACAGAAGTGCAATAGACATGAAGGAATGTGGCAATCCATTTGTTTTATTTCCATGAAATTATTGTTGATTGCAGGTTTGGAGGATGTGTGGGTGAAGTTTGCTGATTTATTTCAGTTTGGTTAGGAATGCTTTTTTAAAACACCTTTAACCTTTTTCTTCCAAACAGTTAATTTAGGTCACTACTTTTGCACTGAAGCTTTGATTGCTAGAGGAAATACTTCTGCATACTTTTGCTCTGCTGTAAGAGAGGCAATATGTTGTGGGCCATGTGCCAACAGATTTTAACCACAAACTTAGGGAAAGGAGACAGATTAGATTGTGGTAGTCTTATAATCAGAGTTTCTCAGTATTCTTTTCTTGCAAAGAGCAAGTATTCACCACTAAAGTGGTTTTTTTGTCATACAACTTGTATATCCATAGGAATGGGGCAAACTAAACCCCCTCAACTGTGTTCCTCTATTCTCTGGTGTTTCACAGTAATTTTGTCACAGAAGAATTTATGTAAAGTGTCCAATTAAATTATATACTTTTGGATCTCAAGTGAGTTCTGAACTGTTTTCCAGCTATCAGCATGCCAGAATCTTGTTCAATAGAGGGAGATATTAAACAAAGCCCTGGAGGTTTACGATGGTGAGGAAGTCTAACTTCTATCCAAATGTTTACAAACAGTGCTCCTTCTAAAAGCTGGTGGTCAAAGAACAAAGAGAAGGAAAATCTATCTGATATCAACATTCATCTCTTTTCAGTGGTGTCTTGTGATAGGGCAAGGAGGAACAGGTACAAATTGGAACACAGGAAGTTCCACCTCAACATGAGGAGAAACTTCTTTAATGTTAAGGGTGATGGAGCACTGGAACAGGTTGCCCAGACAGGTTGTGGAATCTCCTTCTCTGCACACTTTCCAGACTGATCTGGATGTGTTTCTGTGTGACCCGCCCTAGGTGATCCTGTTTTGTCAGGGGGGTTGGACTCGATCTCCAGAGGTCCCTTCCAATCCCTACCAATCTATGATTCTATTATTTGCCTGCCGTTGCACATTTGCCTCTGGCAGCAAACTTTCTAGTTTTTTGGGCAATCTAGTTTTAACCACCTAAGACATAGATCAAATAGATCCTCCATAAAGTCTCCAGGGAGACTACTCAACCACTCAATAAATATCTGTGATACTTTCCTGATAATACTGGTTAAAGTCATCCCTTTTCTAAACTCTCCCCTCTCTGTGAAACAGTTAGCAATTGTATGCTCTTATGCTGTGCATTCTTTTGTTCCATCCCTTACTTCTTAGCAGCTGCTGGTGCCAGAGCAGGATCACTTGATGTGGTGACTCATCCAGTTAGCATCTGGACCTGTCCAGATCTGAGTGTGTGAATGCCCTGGTCAAGAAATTGTATTAACACAGTGGGTGTTCCAGGGAACTAGGAAGGAAGGATAAGCTGTGCAGGCATAAGCTGGAACTCAAGAGTTTTAAAAATACATAACAGGCTAGCCAGATGCACAGGTTTTGTGACACAACAGCTGGGAAGGGATATTCCTCTCCTGTGTTGACACCATGACACAGTCATGCTGCAAACCCTGACTGATTCCATATTCCATTTTCACTTGAAACACAAAGATGCAAGTGAAAACACAGCTGGCTGTCAGACTGCTGCAGTCAAGAGCATAGAGCCAGTTATTTCTTAGGCAATGCAATGGAGAGCAGGTAGAGCATGAACCCACAAAGTTGTTATCTTTAGATAGAGTGTTAGTGAGCACTGACTTCCATTTTACGTCCTAAAGGCTGAACTGTCTAATAAGGATGACGCTTGTTTCATTGTTGATTTTGTTTGGGGACTCTTTAAAAAACATTATTCAAGTTTACAGAGACTTGATTTTGTATTTTTTAATTACTTTGAGGATCTTAAAGGCAAGCACCAAAGCAGCAGCAGCACTCTAAAAGCTTTAATATTTAAATAACTTCCTATACAAATGAAAATTTTAGGGTTTACAGCCTTGTTTCCCAAAGCCATGTTAGTGCAGTGCTGATCCTAGGCCAAAAATCTCCTGATTAAGCCTGAAACTGATTTGCAGAACAGGAATCTGTATAGAGTGTTTTTTCTCAGATCTCATCATCTTTTCAGTGTTTCTGCTGCTTAGAAAACTGAAATTTATGAGTAAAGATTGAGTCTCAGGAACTTGCAGAAGAAACCTCTTTCGTCTGAGGAAGAATGAGTAAGTGATGGGCAGCCACATGAGACAGTGACTTCAGCTTTTGCTTAACATGCCAATAACAAATGCATGCAGGGCTAACTGAGGAGGCATCTTGCTGCAGTGGGAGGCAAGGGAGGGAAATGCATAGCTATCAAGACAAATAACTTAAATCAGCTTCCCGCCTTAAAAAACCCATTAGATCACAATTTAAGTTTCTATGTGAAAAGTAGCCTTGTAATGCTGGCATGTGAAAAAGGATGTTTGGAGAACTTTGTCCTGCAAATTAAATAATTTTTTACATTCATAATCTCAAGGGTTACCTCAGGAGTAGTGGTACTTTCTTGCCTCACTTAAGGGGACCTGAAATATGAAATTCTGATGGTCACATCAACTGTTCTTTCTTTAATTACTTCTAATCAGACACTCTCATTTGATGATAGAAATATGTATAAGACAGATGGTGCACTGATTATATACAAACACATATAATACAGATGGGCACAGATTTAACTGCAAGTATGAACATAGTAGCTAATTGGGTATCAGTCTCCTCTGGAAGTACTACCATCACTAATGCATTTTGGCTGGCTTCAGGTATGTAGAACTCAATAGAACAGTGGCTCCCACTCTCAAAGTGATCCCCAGAGATCAGCTTTCAATAGGATCAGATGCACTGGTTTACCCCTTAAAAGCCACTCTTGCACAGATTCACTTGAGGAGAAAAAGCATGAAGAAGAGACATCTCATCAAAAATTGAAGTCATATTGTTGGTTGGCTCTAAAAAAAAACAGGTATAAGTTAAATCTGAATAGCTACAGATGAGCAAGCCTTTCTTCCACACTAAGCAAGTGATCTGACACTGTAAGAGAGAACAGAATGATAAGCACAGATAAAATGAATGAAAGAAAAAAGAAAACTCTGATTCTTATAAATAGAAATCAAACCAAGAACTTTTCACAATACACTCTTCATGACTCTGAGCTGTCATGTGAAAAAGAAAAAAGATCCTTTCCCTTAAAAGAAAGGAAGCAAAAAAGTAGAGATTAAATGGTCGTTTTGTGCCACAAGTTTTAGCAGAAGTTAGTCCCAAACAGCTGGGAGCAATTCAGCCTATAAACAACATTAAAAATAATTATGAAGAGTTGAAAAAAAAGTGTTTGCAACATGAATGAGCAAATAAAATGACAGGAGAAATTCAGTGCTACTACATACAAGGAAATGCAGAAAAGTTAAAAGCAACCTCAGTTACACATGTTATTCAATAGGACCTATTATATCCCAGTAAGGAGATCTTTCAGTCATTGTTTTGCACAATTTGTTCATATCAGCTCAATGCTCAGTAAGACTTAAAGAAAATGGGTTGGCAATCATCATCAGGAATAAATGTGAGCACGAAAAAGGATCATCAAACCTCAGAAAATATCGTATGTTCAGCCTAAATTGACAATGTTGAGAACAGGCCAGCTATCTGTTAATTAGTTACACAGACTATGGTAGAAATGTGTATGAATTTATTCTTATGAAGATAAAAGGTTTTGCTGGAGGAAGAAATGATGGTCTGTAATGAACAAAACTGTCCATGCTGGCAAAATAACACCTTTGACTGTTCTACCACTATATTCCTTCTTACTCCTTCCACGACTTCCACAGATAATTTTTCCTTTGACAGAGTTTTGCTGTGGACAAATGGTGCCTTCCAGACCTCCTCAGAACATCAGCCTAAGTGAGTGTATTTTACTATCAGTGTTTAGCATATTGATTAACTTGTTTTTAGATAAAAGCTGTGAAGGAGAAGATGCTTCTTTCTTCTGTTCCTCAGCAGGGATCTCCACAGTTTCTCATCACCTCGAGACTACATGCTGAATAGAAGCATGGGGCTAAGTTGTCTGCAAACATCAACAGCTGTGCTTGGTGTAGCCAGCAACACAAGCACATGTCATCTCAGCATTGCTCTCAGGTATGCTATTTGCTTTAAGGGGGATAAACATCAGACAGATAAAGCTTATAGGAGTTCTATACAACACAGCAGGAAATGTTATTCTATTAGTTCATTGTTCTTCAGCTGTCCTGTAGAATTGATACCAATAATATTCCACCTAGGTTATTTACCAAAAAACATACAAAACCTACAAGGGGAAATGAAGTGCAACTTGTCATTCTCTTGGGCTTGTAGGTTTTTAAGAGTTCTCTCTACAGAAATGTACACACTTTATTCCTACCCTACTCTAAAGGCTCTTCAGAAAGGAATGGGAAACCCAGGATTCAGAATTTTTCAAAATACCGTTAAGAAATAACAATTTGATGATAGAGATGGCCTTGCTTTCCAGTCTTTAACACAATTACAGCTATAGTAACCCACTCCCCGAGAGTTTTTGAAAGATTAGGCAACTCAACAGCTTTATGAACACTGACTCGCAGCTTTTCATGTTCTTCAGCATCAAACACTTTAAGCATTTTTCAACTATTTTGAACATAAAACCTGAAAGATACTTTTCTCTTCCTGTGGAAAAGGTCTCTGCTCAGGTGCTCACACAAGTCTTTGAAACAGTTGTGTTTTGTCATTTGTTAGCCATGTACTGTTTGAGGTCAGGGAGCACGCAGGTATTCATACAGTCACTGTTAGATTTCAAGATCACTCTGGAGCACTTTCCTTACTGACCCAACTGTGATGTGTCTGCCCTGCAATAGCAGTGCATGACTGCAGTGACTTGCCAAGATCAGCTCTCATCAAACTAGTCTGGCACAATAGCAGTGAAACCATAAGGAGTCAGAACAGCCGCCTGATGCTATGTGGGGGCCCAGAGCATTATTCAGGGCTTTCTCAGGTTTAGCCAAAAATGTTGGGGAGATCCAGTTCATGCCATTTGCTACGACAAGCTGTATTTTCTTGGGGTAAGACTGGAATGACAGGGGAGGACATACCAGAAAATGAATTACAGAAGCTGCTGCAGGTCACTGTATTGTGAAAGCTCTCCTGCCAGCAGGAGTATTCCCTCACAGTAATGAACAGAGTGCTTCAGAACCTAACTCTTCCATCCCTCCCTGACACGATGAGATACAGGAGCGCACATTCTAATTGGATTATAAAAGCAAAGCAACAAAGCAACCCCAAATTTCCTCCCCCAGTTCAAAGCTTGGTGTTTGTTTCATAAGAGGATGCAAAACCAGAAGCACAAAGTGTTCTCTTTAAAAGCTAAGATGCAGCTGAGCAGCACTTTCTGTCAAATTCAGGTACCATGGGAACAAGGCTATGAAGTATGTGATGTAGATCCATATGGTCTAACACTTTCATTTCTTCTCATGAAAGGAGTGATTTTTTTTTAATGTCATTGGAATCATGAAGAATAGTTGCAATCTCAGGGTTGACAACTTCTTTTCAGTGTCATGATGCTTTTAAGTTAACATCTTTAGAAGAAATGCAGGCATAGTCATGTCCTCAGTAAGCACATGAAAGAATATCACCAGAGAACCAGTTCACTAACTAAACACATGGTTCAGAAGCTGACCATTTGTTTGCAAGCATATGCAACATTTGTTTAAATTCCCATGCTATTGAGATGATTAACAAACAGCTTGTTCACCCTGGGTTCTTTTTCCCTATATCCTAATAGCTAGGTAATAAATAATCCTTTCCCCAAATTCTCACAAAAATGTGTTGAATCCTAGTATTTGGAGACTACTAATTTGAGAGGCACCATATCAAAATGGGACATACTTATTGAGTACAGCTACTTAAAAGTGGCTATAGGTTTAGCCATTTTGGAAAAGAGCCCACCTTTTTCTTCAGCTTCTTACATCTGGTGTCTAAATGGGAATTCCATTAAATTGAGTCCATACCAACAGTCCAGAGTGTGGTCAAGCAGCATATGAACAAACACACAAAATGTCATCCAACATCATCACATCACACATTAATAAAAGTTAAATCCAAATGTCCTGGGTCTTTTTCTGGTAGCCTAATATTAATTTAATTCAAGCTAAGCACTGAAATATACTGATGGACAATTGTTTAACTGTACTATTTCATATTCATGCAAAATTCAATATATTTGGAGTGTAGAGATGTAGAGGAATGTGCTAGAGATTCTGCCTCAGTTGCCCATCAAAATATGAACTCCCTGACATAGCAAAAGTTATCTATTACTATTGCACTTATTAAAGGAAAGAGACACATGTAAACTGCAGCTGTCATGTGCAGTGCAACCTGCAGGCAAAACAGCAGTGTTTACCTACCCTGTCTTTGAATTTTGCTTGTTTTTTCTGCACCTTCATTAATTCTATTCGTATATATACTAAGTGCTTTTTATGAAACTTTTGTTTTTCTTTTGAATTCTCTCTATGATTCATCCCAGACCTATCTGTCCACAAACATATCTCATGCTATTAATCAGAGGCTCTACCAGAATACTTGAAGTATGAGCAGGGTTTACAGGCATAAGTATCTGTGGAAAGCTTGTTGCCTTTGGATCTGCCAGTGTTCTGCTAAACCACAATAACCTTTAATCAAAAATATCATGAGAGGACAAAGGCCTGCAAATCGTATTATTGCCTTCCTTAGCAATTTACATGGCTCAGAAAAGGAATGTATGGATGATCTTCAGACATTTCAAATATATGAGAAGTAGTGCCAGTGAAACTCCTCCAATAGAAGCTAACATTCTGATGAAAAGGTTTTATATTTTCAGGTCTACTTTTGACTCTTAGGAAACAAGCATTATATTTTTTCCACAGGACCCTGCAACATATTTTTAAATGCTCGACAACAGAAAGATAATAATAATTTCTGGAAGGTCTAATCATGGTAGGAGAACACAGAATGATTTTTGTACACCTTCTAGTCCCCGGAACTTGAAAAGGTTTTAACAGATGTATATGAAGATCATTTTAGGAATGGACTCAAAACCATTAAAAAAATACTGCAAATTTTGACATTTTCAAAACCACTTTGATATCAAAGCAAATTGGTTTTCATTTACTTTTAATTGTTCATTTCAAATATATACTAAAAATTATTCTGACATGTGGGGTTTATACTCCTATTTCTCTCTTTTCTCCCTTTTCAGGGAGGATAAAATGTGGGAGATGCATTTATCTGTTGATATTGTTCTACAAAAAATACCTACATTCAATTCACTTGGGGGGGGAGGGAGGAGAGAAAGAGATATGTGTGCATTTATATTTATATGTGCAGTTGTCCAAGAATAGAAAATCTCTAATCAGAACGCTTTACTTTTTTAAACCTTGGAGATTTACATTGGCTATGCAGATAACTATCTGATCTGCACCTCATGTGGTGAATTTATGTATTTTTATATAGACTATAAGCTTGGATCTAACTAGCTAAAAATTGAAGTTCTTCCTGGGTTTATTTGCTTTCATTAAGGTATGGTACTTAGTGGAGGCAACAGCTCACAGTCTGGCTAGCATCATATCCTGGTGCCTCAACATGCCCATTCTATGTGAGGAGGTATTAATTTTCATCTGGTTTGGAAGATTCAGCTTTCAGAACAGACTAATCCTAGACCCAAACAACTTGATTGTTTCTGCTACTTTATACAATTCACCTTCTGAAACATGAAACCACATGCAATTTAAATATTGCTTGAAAAATTTTTATTCCTAAAGTAACTCATACTTATACCTCACTTTCTGTAAGGATTAGAAAGTAAATCAGGCCAATTCTGGCTCTATACAACTCACAGTCATGAACATTGCTATGACATTGCCAAGAGAAATTGTATGTGAAGTAATATTTAGACATTCTGAACCCTTCATGGAAATGCTCCTCATAAGGCTTGAAGCACTTGAATTGTTCCAGCAGCACTGCTGTGTCTGTCATGAGTTTTTTGTTGGTTTTGGTTTTTTGTTTAGGAACAACTCTGCTTATGTACCACAAGAAACTAACTTTTTAAATCTTGTATTTCCCATCAGTAATTTGGACCTAATTCTCCAAAATCTTCCTCAGAACAAAAACTAAAGAGAATATATTCTGTCCTGAGAGACACTTGTCAGTGGGAATACTTGTGAGTAAGGGATCTCAAATTTTTTATGATTCATCCAATTTAAGAATAGATACAACTACCATTTTTTCCATATTTCATATTTCTTAAGGGGAAAAAAATAATCTGAAGGACAGAGGCTTCTCTTTCACAATGCTAACAGATTCTATCATTGAACAGATCTGGTTGTTGAAAAGAAACTGTGGAACCAAGCTCATGCATTACTAAGCCATTTGTTTTGTTAACCACCCGTCAATGTTGCAAAGTGATAATCTAGCTGAGGTACATAGATTCACAGCCTTCTTGAATAAACACTGTACTTCCCCACCCTGAACTTCTAAAGACAGAGTTCAAAGAAAAAGCCAAGTTCATTTTCATATGCTGAAGCAGGCAGTAATTCACAACACTTAGTTAAACACAAAGGGGGTTATGCCTGACTTGTCAGTTTACTAGTCAATATATTTGAACAACAAAATAACTGAATTGGTGTGTTTGTCTATAATGCTAAATCTGAAACTCCACATTAAAACAGAAAAGCTTTTAAATGGGATGTGCTGTGAAACACATTTCACCAGCCCTATTAGTATCTTCCAAACTGTTATTCAAATGAGAAAGGGATAACAAAGCAACTAAGTTACTACAATGGAGAACAATAGATAAATTCAGTGTTCTTCTGAGCCTTTAACAAATCTTACTGTTTTATGCAGTTCTGTAGCGCATTTACAAAGTCAAACAGCCAAGATTTCCCCTCCTCACCAGGTGCTGCGAAAGCAACAGCATAACTTTGTTGCATCCTCAAACCTGAGGTAACAACGCATGTGTCAAAGCTTCCATTTTCCTAACTGCAGACCCACATCCCTCCACACACCCAGGAATTAGGATATTTTATATATGCTTTGCTTTGTAAGCAATCAACATTCCTGTGAGGTGCTTTCCCAAGAATTAACAAATTATTCCCCAGGTTTTGGGGTTTTTTAGAGATGTGATACCTGTTGGAATATTTCAGCTAGCTTTGGAGAAGATCTTACAACCTTGCCAAAGCAGATACATTTCAAACTGCATCAGTAACGTTGGTGGCAGCTGTGGTGAGCAAGGCGGCACTCCTGAAATGAAGCAATACCCTTTGTCATTTGAACTCACAGAACTGAGAAAGACTGACAAGATTTCAAGCATGCAAGTCAGTCTATTGATGTAACATTTTGCTGCATCACTGGTATTTTTACAGCAGAGTGTCAGTGAAACCAAGCATCCCTTTTAGCTACAAAAAAGAAGTGTCTCAAGAAATTTGATGTTTTATCAAGTAGGTGTGTTTAAGGCAGATCTTTGAAGTAAGAAAGTTTTCACCTTGTAGAAGAGAGTGTGTGTGATTTAGGCTCTTTATCTGTAAATTGTGCTGCAGTTCTGGTATTTCACCACGCTGCCTATTTTATTAACTCTTCTTTGTCTCATTTCTCCATTCTTTTTAACATATCTAAAGTAACTTTTGTGTTCTAAAGAGGCTTTCAGAGAGGCAACACAACTGTGGAAATGGAGGTTTAAGATTGACAATGCTGGTTCCCTACTCAAATGGCCTTGAAAGACATTCTGTATCTGACCTCACAGACATTATGAACAGGATGAGGGTTCAAGGGTGCAAAAAGTCAATCTGAGTGCTGTTATGTGCAGTGCCAAGTGATACAGAATTCAGCAGTCTTGTTCTGGCTGCAGCTGACTCAAATGAAGAAGTTACTGGTTCCAGCTGCTTCCCAGCATATCCAGGATCACCACCCCCACTATTGCTTCCTAATCTAGTCCAATTAAAATGACTAGGTTAGCCTAAACACTTAAAAAATATATGCATAACCTTTTTCTCAGATTAGCCTAGAGAGCATTTACACACAGTTATCATGACAGATCTCTAGCGAGTAGGAAAAGAAACAGAAGGGAGCCCCTGGGCAGTAACCTGTTCATGCTGCAAAGCTGCAATCAGAACAGAATGTGTGACTATTGTACCTTCACATTATGGGTCCCTAGACAGTACTGAGCATTGTTTCCTTTGTCCACAGAAACAATGGCATGTATAACTCCACATGAAAAACCTGACAGTATTGTATTAATCTGACAAGGCTGGGGGCAGCAATTTAATTTTGGAACCAACAGAAAAAAAATAATGAAGGAAGTGGATATGACAAGCTAAGGGAAGGTCAAGTTGTAACAGAAAGGACACCAAAGGACAATAGAAGAACTGTAAATGAGATTCTCCAGAGAATTGAGCTGGAATGACGCTAACAACAGCTGATAATTCCCCTAACAGAAGAATTTAGTGCAAGTCTGGTAGGTCTCCAGGGCTTGTAATCAGAGCATTCACCACAAGAAACACTTGGTCGATGCCACTGACATCTGAAGGCCTGGACTAAAAGTAAGATGTTGAGAGAGAAGTAAGAATACTTGTAGAAGGCATAGTTTCTTGTTTCAAGAAATGTAGTAACAAAGAAACTGCAAAGCCTGAACTGATAAAGCTGAGGAAGAAGGGAGGTGTTTTAATTATTTTTCAGTGCAAAAATTCAACAAGCATTGAAGATCCCATATCATTAGTGCTGCATAAGTGATGTAATCCATCCACATGCCAAGGGATGACTGCATCTATCTAGAAAGGGGGGAGTGCTGACATTCTTCCATGTTTCTGCAGCTATAACTAGAAATTTGAAGAGACCCTAGATTAAGTCCCTCTGTATAGTCAATGCTGTGAAGTAAAACTTTAAAGCCCAAAAAACTCCCTGCTGTGCAGTGTGGGATAGGCCTGCTGGGGGAGTGCAGCAGAGGGGTCATATAGCACAAGAGCCTTTGTGGGATCATCCTGGCCAGCACAACTTGTAGCAGCCCAGAACACAAGATGCTCTGGAGCAAAGCTCTCTGGCCCCAGTCTGCCTCCAGCTGATTACAGAATCCATGAAGATCAAAATCACGGGGGTTGGAAAGGACCTTGAAAGATCGCCGAGTCCAACCCCCAAGATGACTGCTTTGAGCCCTTTTGTGTTGTTCCCACTTATTCGCCTTGAAAAACATGAATATTTTTTTAACTTTTAAAAATCAAGAACAAAATTAAACAGCATAGGCAAGTTTGAAATTAATTCTGATTTGTACTGTGACTCCAGCCATACAAACCCTCTGCAGGATACTGAGTTACACAATAGCCTCAACCAACAGAAAAATAACCTACAGGCATTACATAATTCAATCAAACCCAGAGGCAGCAGCATTGTTACCTAACAACTTCGGACAGCTGATTAGCCACTTTTTGTTGGGTGTCAATTACATCACACCCTGCTTGTTCATAACTATGTTGTTGACAGCACAACACAGCAAGAGGAAAGCATGCTACCCCCCACAAACAAACCCCAAGTACACAGGCTGATGCTACTGCCAGAATGACGTGTTAAGTTTGTCATGAACTCAGCTAGAAGCACTTAGAAACCTTCAGTAAATAAATAAACAAGCACAGCAACATAATGGCACATCTGGGCTTGTTATAGTATGGTATGGTGACATTTCAAATTTATTCATGTTATGTCTCTTGTTTGGGGAAACGGAGCGGTTTAGGAGGATCAATGCAGACCTTTATGAAGGGGGTCATTCACCCTTGACAATGCCATGTTAAGATTCAAGATTCATACTATGGAAAAGGGTATCTTTTTATTTTCTATTTTTTTCAAACAAAACAAATAAACAAAACCCCAACAACAACAAAAGCCCCACCACAACAAAACCTTGGTTTATTCAATTTCCTTCATATTCTTTCTGCTCATCTTTAAAGTACACCTCATCATTATGTATATTACTGGCACTGAGGAATTTAAAGTGATCTTTTCAGTTTGACACGGAACTGATAATGCATACTTTCCTTATAATCTCTCCTTTCCATGTGCCTGCTGGAAATTGTTTTTCATTGTTCATAAATCCAAGGTGTGTTTACACTGGAATACAGGAAAAGCTAAAGGAGAATGCTAGTGTGTAAGCCACACACTTTTTTTTTTGCTTTTGCTGTGAAGTGATAAATGATTCTTGGTCCCCTCATGGGTTAGAGGGCACCAAACTTCAAATAACTACAACATCCGATAACAAAGTTTTTCTCCATCATTTGCAATCAAAACACCAAGAACACAGCCCTCTGGACCTCTCATCCTTCATGTTCAATTGTAAATCCTGATTAAATAGCTTGCAGGTGTCAGGATTAGAGTATATTCATTGGGAGCCTAAACATAGCACCAGCTGGGTTCCTCATTTGCCAGTTGTAGTTGCTTCTTTGTTTTGAAACTGTTGACAGTACAACTAAAAATATTCCTTTGGGTAGAGACGGAGTTAAATAACAACCAGGATGAGTAAGAGAACAGCTGTAGATATTTTTCTGTGTTTAACATACCTGCCTTGTTGATTTATAGTAAGCCCTCCATATAATGTACATTCTGTGTAATCCAAAACATTTAACCTTTCGAGCTGGGGCTGTGATAAAGCTATCAAACACAGGAAAGGGTCTTGACAAGCTCTGTATTACCCGCATTTTTCTCAAAGGAAAAGTGAAATACAGTTTCACCTCACTTTTAGTATACAACAACAAGTAATATTATGCCTTATCTGTTGCTACCAACTAAACCGTATGCCAGACATTTACATAAACAGCAGCATGGAGATGGAAAAGATGTCATTTTGGCAAGTTCTCAAAATCTTGTTCTAGTCAGTGTCCAGTTGGTTTGAGCATGGTTTCCTTGAAGGGAAGTTCAGCTTTTCTTTTAAAACCAAAACCAAAGTAAGTGCTTAAAGAACAGAGA
Organism: Dryobates pubescens; assembly: GCF_014839835.1. Classification (NCBI taxonomy): domain Eukaryota; kingdom Metazoa; phylum Chordata; class Aves; order Piciformes; family Picidae; genus Dryobates; species Dryobates pubescens. Next base: position 15,992,061 of record NC_071628.1, on the reverse strand, counting down.
GGCACAAAAGCAAGCAGCATCTGCCAGCGTGAAGCCCATCAGGTCAGATTCAGATTCCTCTTATTACGATTTTATAGTGCAAGGATATTCCACTGCCAGTACTGTTGTCTTAAGGTGTAACACAAGGGTTGCAACTCATTTCTATCATTAAAGAACTTCTACTGTTTTTACTATGTCTCCAAAGTCATCTTCTCTTTGGAATCAAGTTGTCACTACTTAAAAATCCCTGGAGTTTTCCAACAGTTATTCATTCTGACTTCCTGTCCCAAACTCTTGAGTAAAACATTACTATGTTGTAATCCCAAAGTCCACTTCATTTCAGTGGGCAGTGAACCAAGTCATACAGGGTAGATGTAAAGAGAGAGAGACATATGTGTACAAAAGACATTACTACTTTCTATATAAAAGAGCAGAGGGGGAAATCTGAAAATTTTAAGTCTTTTTATTACATGCCACTGAAGAAAAAAAAATAAAATGGAGTGTTTCAGATAATCAGTCCAAGATAAGCTTAAACAAAATATTGACTACTTTACACATCTGTATTTATGAGGGGGGAGGTTCATGAGTAGACATGGGCCAAATGGTCCCAGAGCAATTTGCACAGTAGTGAGGCACTCACCTCACTCACGACTAATTGAACTCACTTTTCCCAACATCAGGTCTCAGGAGAAATTCAAAGAATGACATAGTGCCTATCTTTAATACTGAGATTTTAACAAGTTAGCTTGCAATGCTTTTAGAGTTTTAAAGGCAAATTCTTCCCAGTAAATAATATAATGAGAAAACATCGGCACTTAAGAGGATGCCACAGGGTTAATGCCAGGTTTTAAAAGACTTCAAAATGGATTTTACCCAGTTCACATGTCAGGAGGCACAGCACGGAATCAATTTACAGCAGGAGCCAAAGATCACAAATTTTAGGGGAGCCTGGGGACTGATTCCCCCAATCAGTGCCGTGGGGTGCACAGATGAAAGAGCAAACTTGTTTTTTTTCTTTAATGGTGACAGCATATTCTGAAATTACGCACAGCAGGCAGGAGAAACCTGCATAGATTTCAAAAGATACTGCAGGTTTGTGTGCTGAAGCATGCTTTTAAGGTCCCAGTTAATGTGCTAGCCTTTCACCTCTGGAGGCCTGCACTCAGATTTATCTAAGGTAAAGTGCAGGAGAATTTGGGACTTCTGTCTTCTTAACCCTTATTGGCCTTTAGTCCACATCTCATACGTATAAACTAGCTATCAAATGTTGGATCAAATTTTACTTTTACTATTCTGAAGTCAACCTGAAGTAATTAATATAAATACTAATAACACAGTTCTGGATTTCCACTGATTTAAACTGGACTTGCTGAATGAAAAGCCAAAATCTGTTCTTGTTTATGTCAGTGGAAACCTAGACCTGTACCAGTATTCAGGGAAACCACGCAGAGAAATTAAGTATGAGGCATGAGAGAACAAGACACCTACCCAGACTGGAAAGCAGACTTTTTTTGCAGGCTGCTTGAAAGATGCCATGTTCTCTAGTTTTTTTGTCTCACACATATGCTGTGTAAGTATACTGTCTACAAGTGCATGCACACATTTCCCTCCAAAACAAATATAAGCAACAAATTCTGTCTATTAAAAAAAACACAAACATACCTCTTTACACTTTACAGCTTTAAAGTCTTCATTGTCTCCAGAGTGGCAGATAGTATGATGAGTGGTTGGTTTGGGTTTGTGGCATTTGGCTGGTTGGTTAGATTTTCTGTTGCCTTTTTTATGTGTGTGTGGGGGTTAGGTTTGGTATTTTTTTTAATTATCTAAACAGTTTTGTTTAAACTGGTTTGTGGGGGGGGGAATAATCTGAATTTCCTCTGCCACCATTACTTTCTAAGTCCCTCTGAAATTTTAAACAATGCATGTAGCATTAAGCCTAAAAATACCTCAACAATACTCTTCCTGCCTTGGTTGCAGATATATTTTGTAGGAAAACATGACAATCATAATTTTTGATCACTCACCAGGAGCATTCCATAAAGGATCTTTGAGTAAATTCTGTTGTTAAGGAATTCAGGAAGTCCTCAGCAGGTTGAGAGACTACTTAGAATAATTTTTATGACCACTAAAAATCTTGAGAGCTATATTCGCTGGAATCTCCTTTGTACTCGCTCTTTCCACGTTATTTCAGTAATTGTGGGTATAAAGAAGTCTAGCATACACAGCTGTTTCAATATTGCTAGTTAAGAACTCTGATATGAGCACACAAGTTTAAAGTTTGGCATTGCTTTGTCTATACTTCAAGTAACAAACTGGTTTCAGAAAGAGATTTAACATAAAACAAATAGCAGTAAAAAGGTCCACTTCTCTAAGGGAAATGTCACACTTTATCAGAGCTCACACAGAGAAAAGTATGTCAAAACAGAATAATTAAGACAACAGAAAGGAGCCAGTTATGCTCAATCACTAACAGGAAAGATGCATTACATAATCCCTTACATAGGAAAAAAATTAACTCTCCAAAATATGACTTTACAATCTGACACAGTAGATGAGCCTCTAATACAGAGAAATAAATAGTAATAAATACACTAGTCTGAAGGACTGAACACAAAATGGCAAACTACATCTTTGCATTGGCAGAGACAAACATAAAAGATCTATTTTACTAAAATTTTCTTGCTGTGGCTCATTTTCATAGAATCATAGAATGGTTTGGGTTGGAAGGGACAACCAAATGAACCAAATAACTTCAATGCCATCTTCTATGATCAAAAACAATAGTGTTCATTCATTCACACAAAGCTCAACTGATGTATGTGAGATGTTACTTAGTAAACAGAGTAAAATAATCTGAAACCTTCTTCCTGGTTTCTATGCCTAGATATGAAGAAGTACATATCCTCAAATGGCAATGTCCTCATTGTGTTCTAACTCAATAACTGAGGATAAAAACTATTTGAAAAATATGAGGAAATTTTATTTTAATTGGTATTTTAATTTTGTTTTCTTATGGACATAAATTAAGTGTATTACACATTCTTTCCTGGAAAGACAAGTAATCTAATCTGTTGTTACTGAACTCCATGCATGTAACACACACAAGTTGTGTATGTGTATGTGTAAGGGAGAAATTAAAAAAACCCTGCACATCTGATATAAGCAATTGGTTAAACAAATTATTTGCCAATATGAAGTTCAGACTTCATCATTAAAATACTCTCAATTCCATGAAAGCATTTTCAGGCAGCTTAAGTATGAGGTAGAAGCTCATGTCCAAGGTTGTCAGGATTTTGTCTGGCAAAAATTACTTGGTCTAAATCTTGATCTATCCATAGAGGCTAGAAATATAGTGTTCTAGGACAAATTATGGAGCAACCTTCAACTCAATTTATTTTAAAGGGGATTTGCTTGTTTTCTAGTTAGCAGAGATTAGCCTGAAGTATGAACACTACAAGCAAAGCATACAGGAATTAAGTCTAACTTTAAACATGGGACTTTTGAGATTACTAATAGAATAGAATAAAATTAATCAGGCTGGAAAAGACCTTTGAGATCATCAAGTCCAACCTTTCATCCAACACTATCTAATCAACTAAACCATGGCACCAAGCGCCCCATCCAGTCTCTTCCTAAACACCTCCAGTGAAGGGGAGTCCATCACCACCCTGGGCAGCCCATTCCAATGGCAAATCACTCTTTCTATGAAGAAATTCTTCCTAACATCCAGCCTAAACCTCCCCTGGCACAGCTTGAGACTGTGTCCTCTTGTTCTGGTGCTGGCCACCTGGGAGAAAAGACCAACCCCCACCCTTCAGATAGTTGTAGAGAGTAATAAAGTCATCCCTGAGCCTCCTCTTCTCCAGGCTAAGCAACCCTAGCTCCCTCAGCCTCTCCTCATAGGCTTGTGTTCCAAATCCCTCACCAGCCTTCTTGCCCTTCTCTGGACACGTTCCAGCAAGTCAACATCTTTCCTAAACTGAGGGGCCCAGAACTGGACACAGTACTCAAGGTGTGGGCTAACCAGTGCTGAGTACAGGGGCAGAATGACTTCCCTGCTCCTGCTGGCCACACTGTTCCTGATACAGACCAGGATGCCATTGGCCTTCTTGGCCTCATGGGCACACAGCTGGCTCATGTTCAGCCTGCTATCAACCAATACCCCCAGGTCCTTTTCTGCCTGGCCACTCTCCAGCCACTCTGACCCCAGCCTGTAGCACCGCATGGGGTTGTTGTGGCCAGTGTGTAGAACCCAGCACTTAGATGTGTTAAATCTCATGCTGTAATCAATCTATTGCTCCTACTCTATCATTCATTTTGAACATACATTCATTTTTTTCCATAGATGACACTTCACAGCACCAGTAATAGTATTTTAGCTCTACCACAGGCAGATGTTAAATCTGCATAAGACACCCAACAATATGCATGCTACATTCCATGCATCACAAATTGCACTTCACTTTTGTACCCAAACCACAACAGAGTTGATTGTTGAGACTCAAGTATGCTAGTAGGAAACAGCACCAACTAAAAGATGTGTCATTAAGAAAAAACATTTTAATTTTTTTTTTTAATCAAACATGGTCCTTAAGTGATACAGTGTGTAACTGTTAGATTTATCACTGATTTCTCATGCCAGCTAGAACAAGAGAAGTAGGAAAACCGGGCATTGTATGTCCATGGAGAACAGCATTCAACAGAGATCAGCAGGAATCTAGGAAACCTGTCAGAAATGCCAATTTATACATTTTAGAAAGTATGTTGGCATGGTACAAACTGTAGTTTAACACTAAGAAAAGCACCACTTCATATAAGAAAGGATGATTTTTCAGCATACGTTTTCACAGAACACACGAATTCCACAAACTTTCCTTCATTAGGTAAAATAAATTTGAAGTGAAGACATATGGTCTGATATTAATACAGCTGTCTTGGTGACATATGTCAGTTTAGGGTTTGGTCTTAAATGGGCAAAATGTTCCCAACCAATACAGGTAATCATTGTCAGAATAATTATTTTCTGAATGAGTTGCTGCTATGGATTCTACAAATTCTGCATCAGTACTCCTACTGATGTGTTTCCTACAAGGTGATGGGAGTCCTGCGAATTCTTCCTAGTCATAAAAAGCAACTCTCCTATACAATCCCAAATCTTTAAATCAGCAAGGAACAATTATGAAATGATATTTCACAGAACTTTATGCCTGACCTACTATTAAACATTTTCATCAAATAGGATGACTAATTTTAGTCCAAGTAATAAAAAGCTCTGTCACATAGTGTAATTAAAAAAGGCCACATTTTTCAGCAAATGAAATGACATGTTGTCAATGAAATTTAAGCAACCTCAGGAGTACCATAGAGGCTTGACTAAATAATGATCAGATGAAAAATTAGTTGCTTAAATCTTACCAAGGATATCCACACATTAGAGTTAAGTCTGCACTGAAATGCTGCATAAACATATACTTCTTTAGGGTTTCTTTTTTTTTTTTTTTTTTAAAGTGAGTGTTTTTCATTTGGAGATTATATCACAAACAGATGTAGGATAATGTTAATAGCCCCTTCTGGAAACATTAATCACAAGGTTTTACTTATTATTTGGTGTCAGCATTTAAAAGTTAAAGCATTTCCAGAACTGTCACCATTGAAATATTTCTTTTGCTTAAAGCTAAATTACGAAACAGTAATTTATTTTACAGTCCCAGCATCTTTTTTAAGGCATATATAAGCAAGAAAATGGCAGGCAATGCCCTGTTCTCATGGCAACAGTTTAGACCCACAGCAGTAGGCCTCTTTCTGCTTTAGGAAGAGGACTGAAACCCCAACTCCATCGAAGTTTTAAAATATTTGCACAAATTTAAGCATCCACCAAAGAGATTTTGGTTGTCGCCGTGATACTAACATTATGCTGTTAAAGGTGGATTGCCCATTCCCAGCTCACTGAGCAAACATTTAAAAAAAACAAACAAAAAAGGGGTAGGGGGGGACAGAAAAAAAGCAGGCTAGGCCTTGTTACCAATGAGACCTCAACCTCTCATCCATATATATTCCCACATACAGAACATTGTGCAGGTGAAGCAGACTGCTACTACTTCAAATTACTTGTTGATTATGTAGAAATGTTGCACTAACTATACTCAGAACACCTAAGAAAATAACTAAAACAAGTTCATGTCCTTCTGTTCACAGGTAGTTATCTTGTTGGTTACTTCAATGTCCTGAAACTTAGGAACTCTGCTTTATTCCTACAGTTCAAGATTTTGCTATGTATCACCCTGGACAGGTACAGCAAATAGCTTACATGTTCATTTGTATCTGGGCACTTGGGGAAAAGGGAAAAAAAAATTTCCAAGCAAGCCCATCCCTGAATGTAATCAATTAAATGATTGTATGAAACGAAATGTAATCAAACAGGGCAGAAGAATCTCAACATCCCCAAAATCATTCTCCACTCACATTTGATAAAGATGAAAGTTGTTTGAGATTTGCCTAAGGCAAGCAGATAAGAGAAAAACTATTCACTTGTTTAAACACTGCATTTAGAGGCCAAGAACATTTTCTATAACATTCTCCATCACATCTTCCCTTTGAGAACACAGAGGATGGACATCAAATAAACTCGTTATGGAGATGCCTATCTCTCTCTAGTAGCTCTAGAATTGAACCAGCTTCAATTAGGCACCACATTTTCAGAGTGCTCGAGGGATGCAAAATGAATCCTAAAGACAGTTTGGCTGTTCTCACATCTTTAGTTCTGAAATGTCAGCCTTAATCCTACTCTGCCTGACTCCACTAGCTGGTCCTTTAGATCTCGTTTGGCACCTCTGGAGAAGAATAGCAAAGGGCTGAAGTAACTGGAACTCCTTTTGCTTCCATGTTTAGTAAAGGATACCATACCTCGCAGTCTGCGCAGAAAAGTGGCTTAAGCCTGCTCATTGGCAAGCTGATTCTCTATTTAGTTTCCACAGCATCATTTTCAAAAATGTCTATGTGAAAATGCAAGCACGTGCATGGAGGATTATTTTGACACATGGTATCCATCATTTGGATTTACTAATTTTCCAAAATAAACTCTTTTGTCAGTTTCTCCATGCATGTGAATTTTTGAGTAAAGGCAATGTGTAATGTTACAGGACACATTCATGTGCTGACCTTTCAGAAAACCAAACTTGTTAGTAAAGCTAGGATGGCAGGAAGCACTCCATTTTCATTTTGGCCACACAACATCCAGATCTGAAAAGAGAAGCTGACCAGCACTATCTTGTAGCTTAATTCTGCTACCTCATGTGAGCAATCTGACTGAGGATGAAGTGTTAAAGAAATACAAACATTCTGTCATACAAATATCTAAGTAGATATTTTCAGATCTGCAAATATCAGTAACTACAGCTTATTTCCAGATTCCAAAGTCTCTATGTTCCTTTAGTTTGGCACAGGTATTTCCGCAGCACACACTCAGAGCTCTATGTATTCCTTCCTATAATCACAGCTTAATCCCTGCTTTTACATAATATCCCCTATTACTTCCCGTTCAAGGGGTATATGCACACATTTAGGTTATTAACAGACTAAATTCATCCTTACTCAACAAGACTTTTTTAAAATTTTGTTTTTAATGTTTTATATTTCCAGTTAAATGCCATAATGAATTTGAATGTATTTAGAAACAAAAATGCCAAACTTTATATATAACCACCCAATGGCTGTGGAACCTAACTATGGAAAGAAGAGTTAGCAATGCAAAGCACTTCAAGCTGCAGCATGCTCCCCTGCCAGTCCACAGAACAACGTAGCCACAGTTCTCACTTCAGTGAAGTCTCCCTTCTCAAAAGGGTTTACTCTAGCATGCTTTTTCAAGAGAATTTGCCTGATACCAGTATATATAAATTCTACTTTGACCAAAGTCTGGCTCACATTTTTACACAAAAGGTTTTTGAGCACTCATGCATTCTGTCTCAAAACTAACCTCTATTCAAAAGACATCACCACAACACAGATTTTTAAGCTGCACAACCTAAATTTAAACACAGTGAGTTAAACCTAACCTTTTTATTTTTCCTTTCTCTTGAGGCTGGTGTCTTAGAGGAAGGAAGCTTACATGGTCACCAGCTCTATCCTTTTGTACACCTGTCATTAAATTTTTAATCCATTAACTCATTTCAACTAAATGCAATGAAGGCAAAAGAGCTATAAAGAAGTTACATGAAGAAGTTTCCCAGATGCAGCAGTTGTCACCATCAGAGAACAGCAAGTCTGTTTTAGCAGGTCACTGTTCCCTAGATCACCTTTAACTTCCCATTCCTAACTCAGATATAGCCTAGGTCCTGTCTGTAGGTCCTTCTCATGCCAGTGAAATCTAGTTTTTCCTACAATGCTGAAAAACCTTTCACTGGCAGCAGGCAATCTTGATACATCACCACAAATCACATTAGCAGAGTAAAAATTCCTACTTTGTGGACTCTTAAATTCCACTTCCTACAGCTGTGGCCTTCAGGGCAGCCAAAACACTCTGAGGGTCTGAAAACAAATCTATTTTGTCTCTGGGTGCCCAGATTCGGGCAACAATTTTGGAACTGTCAACGACTGTCATCAGTTTAAATTCATGTTTAGAAAACACTTCTGAAAACACCATTATAGACAAAATAGTAACACTGAGCAGATTTCAACTAAGAATCTTTCACAGAGTGAAATGAAACCCTTCCACAGTCCTTGTGGCATGCTCTCGAGTTGCACGCATCCTCTCAGACTGCTGTGGCTGCATGATGTGAGCTATGCACAGCCATTACCACCAGCATAAAAAAAAGTAAATTTTTCTTTCCCCTGAAGCACTGCTCCTGCTTATAACCATATCAAGTAAAAGCACTTCTCTAAAGGGGAATAACCAACTTAGCTTCTTACAAGTATCTGTGTTTAGAAATAATGATCTCTAAACTGTCCAATCAGCCTTGGTAACAGAAGGAAGTTAATTTTGGAAAGACACAGAACTTCCCACACATACAGCCCCAGAGTGTGCCTGTGAAGGACATCTGATTTTGTACCTATTGTATTACATGACTCAGTAATGGGGGTTAGTGTTTGCCGTTTCTGGCAGGATCTCCGAAGTAATTTTCAATTAAAAGGTTAAATGCTGGTACTTGTCAAATGTGAAGAAATACAGAGCTGAAACAATATGAAATAGCTTCCTTACAATTAAATTAATTTCATTGGATATTTAAGTTATTAAGTTGCAAATATTATGCCTTTGGGTAACTTCAAAAAATATCTAAATGAAGTGCAATCATTTTCTGTCACTACTCTGTCTAAAGTGGAATACAGGACTGGCCTTCCTTTCAAACAAATCATCAAAATACATGTAGGCCTGACAAATATTTGACTATTTTTGCTTCCATTAATAGCCTAGTTTAGTTAATTAGCCATGTTGTTATAAAAAAAAAAGGCAACATTTTTGTTTTCAGTGCAAGTTTGGTTTTCCCCCTCAAATATGCAAACTAGCCATAAATGAAGAAATAGTGGTACTTCCCCATAATGACACAAAAAAATTCCAAACCAACCAACCAAATTAACCTCTCCCCAGTTTAACTTTTCCCTAAGCAAACTGTTAAATAATAGAATTATTTTTCATTTATAGTTCCATAGGAAAAGTCTTAGGAAATAGAACACACCTGATACAAGGAAAACACAATAAATGAGAGATTACTTCTGTAAACTTAAGGCTCACTCTTGTCCCCAGCAAATGCAAGAACAAGACTTTCATACTCTTCAAGACATATCTGACTGACTCCAATTCCTATATCTAATTTGATTGAGGAGTGAGAATTATGAAAATGAATGACAGTATATTTAGCCAGAATCTTGAAGCAGTCTGGGTCTGTGGCTAAGGCTCTGGCCTGGATTTAGAGGACAGGCTAATAAGACTTTTGTAAGTTTCCATGGTTCTAATACTTGTGAAAACACTTCTACAGGTTTTAGATTCCTCAGGTGTAAAGGGACAATGATCATAGAATCATAGAATGGTTGGAGTTGAAAGGGTCCCCAAAAGGTGGTCTAGCCCAACCCCTTGAAGTCAGCAGGGACATCCATCACTAGGCTAGGCTGCTCAGAGCCTTGTCCAGCCTGACCTTGCATATCTCCAGGGATGGGGCCTCAACTACCTCCCTAGGCAACCTGTTGCAGTGTTCCACCACCCTCAAGGTAAAGAACCTGTTCCTAACATACAATCCAAATATACTCTGCTCTAATTTAAAACCATTTTCCCTCATCCTATCACTGCAGGCCTTTGTAAACACTCCCTCTCAAGCTTTCTTGTATGCCCCCTTCAGGTACTGGAAGGCCACTATTAGGTTTCCCCAGAGCCTTCTCCAGGCTGAACAACCCCAGCTCTTCCAGACTGTCCTCACAGCAGAGGTGCTCCAGCCCCCCAGTCATCTTGTGGCCCTCATCTGGACCCACTCCACCAGGTCCATGTCCTCCCTGTGTTGAGGGCTCCAGAGTAAAGTGGCAGAATCACCTCTCTCTGCTGGCTGTGCTTCTTTTGATGCAGACTGATTTTATTTTATTTTTTATGATTACCCTGATTTGCAATGCACTTAGACACCCCTCACTGAAAACATTTAGTTGTTATTTTTAATTTAAATAATTTTCAAGTCTGTTAAGCAAAACAATATTCTCAGATGCTGCTCCTGTTCCATTAGGAGGTCAATACAAAGATCCTATGCCTAGATCATTGTTCAAAGTGATGTAGGATTTTTAAAAATATGTGTGATTAAAGCTTTGACATGTTAAACTCTTACAAATTAACTCAAAGTAAGTGATGTGATTATCCCTGCATTTTAAATTAACTACATATACAGCTTACGTGTTTAAATGCAGAAGTTTAGCTTGGCTGCAAGAAATATACTGCATGCAGAAATCAAGCAAGAATAAATCTTAATTTTCCTGTGCAGATGTAGGTGACAACCTCCCCCTCTTCCAGCCTTGTAACTAGTCCTCCATTCATCAGCTGGTGTGTTTATTTTTGCTATATGTGATGTGACCAGCAGAACTTGGGCAATGAAAACTTTTTAATCAAGTTAAGATCTTTTGAAGAAAAAGGAAGACCTACTCCACTTTCAGAATGCAAGGTCAGAAGTTACATACACACATATAGAGCCCAGTTTCATTCAGATAAGTTTACAACTAAGTAAAGGAAACATTTCTTTGTACAACCTGTGAAACCCACTGCCACATAGAGTTACTGAAATAAATAATGTTTTGGCAGCAGCAGAAACAGAACTAGGTAAGTATATTACCATTACTAATCTATATACTTATGCACATTTTAACTCTGCATCAGATCACATAGACCACATGAGTAAATAGAAAGAAGTTATTTCCATCTAAGCAGAGCACTACTCTTACCCCAGATAAAATATTGCAGAAATGTGTTTTTATGCACTTACCACCAGAGAATCAACGATTTCAACCAGTAGATACAGAGTAGCCCTGTATTGCAGTACCTAGAACATAGAATCAGAAATTAGTCTTTTACTATCAGGAGTTGTCCCTCTAGCAATAAAGACTGGCAATAATTTGGAGTGAAACACAAACATTGCTATGGAGTAAGAGATGGAAAGGTACAGAGTTCTGAGGTTTAAACTCAGTTCATCTGAATTTTCTCAGCTTCAGTGAAGGGCATTATGTTATACATATCACAGAACAAAGATACAAAAGTGAAAACCTCTGCCAGTCCTACCTCTGCCAGGTATTTCTTTAGAGACATGGCCTTCTCAAAACTTCTGAGTTCCCCTTCCCCTGAGAAATGCCCTGGGGAACCATGGGATATGTGCTCCTCATTTTAAAGTACTAGGAACATTCATTAGTAGTGGAAGTGAAAAACTAGTTATTCCTACTCTTCAAGGAAAATTGGCAGGGGGAAGGAGAAGAAACTATGCATTTGTTTCCGATTGTTATTTATTTTCCTTGTTTATTTCCCTTCATTTCTTGCTCATTTCTTTTCCATTTTGTAGGCCTTCCTGGTGAGGGCACTCTCCACATTGCTGCAGTTTGGCAACTCAAGGCAGATTTTGTTGTCAAACAGAAAGTTACCTGCATTCCACATAGGCTAGCAGGAGATTACCTGGAAGCTAAATTATATCTGTAGTGATACATGTATGCCTCAAATGTCTGCTTTCCATGGTAACTATTCCATGTGTACTTACATACCACTAATTGTCACAAATTTAAGTGAAATTTGCCTTCTACCCTCTACCTGGAACTGCATCATGAAGTTCCTCTTATGGCAGAACCAAAGCAGTGACAAAGGCAGTTAATGCAGCACACCTGTTGGTTTCCCTGTCATTTGTACTTTGCATTATCCTTATTTTGTACCCACTTGTTCATGTGAAATACACCAGAAGCTGCCAAACTGAAGAGAAAGCTGTGTTCCCTTATATTGTTTCATAAGACTGAAAAAGAGAGACTACCATTTGTGTCAGGAGAAAAAGCTGAGGAAAGAAACATGCAAGCACACATGAAAAAATGAGCGAAAGGGGTAAAATACTTTGTAATTCTCTGAAATATGTCATAGTCTACAGACATTGGGAGTTTGTGTATAATGACAAAGAGAGGGAGAGAGTAGGAGAGAAGAAGACACTGAAGCTTAGGAAAGGAAGAGTAGTTCAGCAATGAAACAACGATATTTGACAAGATCAAAAATTGGGATACCTTTTGGGCTTAGTACAGGATGTCTTCCAGAACACTATGGGTTTAAGAAATTCATAACTGCAGTCTTCAGTACCAATCACAAGAAGATAGGAATTTTTTTTCTTAATTGCACAGAAAGCCAGTAGAAGGAAGAGCTAATTATTCCACAAAGGTTTAAACACTGGAGTGCATCAGTCTAAACAGCACTATAGCTGTGCATTGTTCTAAATTGTCACTAAAGAAGCCACAGTTAATGATGAGGTCACATTCAAAACTGTTAAATTTTTTATGGCCTTTTCACGTCCTAGGACTATAGCACTAGAAAAGGATTTTTGTTACCAGTCTGCAACTGCTTTATCAAGCCTTTCAAAATATTCTAGTTATTTCCATGTTTCATACAGATCAAGGGGAAATACAATCAGAATTCCAAAAACTTATGAAGTGAGAAAAATGAATGAGTAATGTGAGTAATCAATGTGAGTAATGAGTGCAGCAAGTTCCGTGATCAAGTGAAGCTCTCCTAAAACCACAAGAAGCTTAGAAATATATCTTAAGAACTGCATCTTAAATTTTTCAGGATGTATTACAAACACAGCTGTACAAATGTCAGCATATGAAAAAAAATAAGCCAATTAGCACATGAATCATCATTATAAAGCCCCTTTGGTGTAATTTTTTTGTTTCAGTTGGAACAACTTAAATTTCAATTGCAGCTATTCTAGGATATCTATTTTATGATAATCCACTTTTCAAAAGTTTGAATCTACTTTACTTGCATTGAAAAAGATTTTTCTAAAGTGAAACATCTGGATAAAAGAAGGAGTTTTGACATTGCTGGGATTTAAAAATCTTACATATATGAACCTATAGTGATATGCACATCAAAAGGGAAAACCTATGCAGAAAAGCTGTCATGGGCTTAATCCTCCCAGAAGGACAATTGTTTTTCTTCTGAAATAGAAGTATTACAGGAACTTTTAGAGCCTTTCAAAAGTACAACTTAATCTTGACCAGAGAACATAAACCACTGATTGATGTCTATATAAATTTTCACACATCATATTTATTTTCAATATGCTCCTGCATTCTATTGTTGCGAGTGGAAAATACTTATGAAAGATTCTCCTTTGAATACCATGTCATTTTGATTAGACCATGAACATGTTGACAATTTTATTAACAGAATAAAATGCCTGTAATTTAAGAGAGTCCTTTAATGAGAAGAAAGTTATTTGAGTTTCATACCACCTTCCTTTCTTGGGTGCTTAGAGATGGAAATGGATACAAAGTGACTTTAGCAAAAGTATTTTTGAGCAAGTTATAAACATAAGTTAAACTGGGAATGAGAAATATTTTCTTTATGGGGAAGTAAAACTTCCAGATCCCTCTAAATGCATTAAGTGGAGTAAGCACCCCATTTGTACTATAAATTGGTGGGAAATGAATGCCATGTAAAATAATAATAATCATAACAGAGCACGTGAAAATCCTGAAATCTGTGAAATATGGAAAAGGTGTTGGCACTTTTTCTACCTCACCAATTTACTAGCCTTTCAGGGGTTAATGACAGGTGATTTTTAGAGCAGTTTTAATGCCTTAACTTACAAAACCATAAGGATTTGTTTAATTTTGTGGCGTTCTAGAAAGGGCAGTTTTTCCTACAGCACAAAGGTTTGATCTACTGCAGTGAAAACACAGTGGTTCTCAATTTTAACCACCGAATCAAAAATAAAATCTCATGCAATTTATACATACTCCTTAACACACTTCCCTCCAAGCACTGAACAAAAACAGGTAACTTAGGATCAAGCAAGAAATGACAAAGCTTCTCCATAAGACTTGTGGGTCATTCATCCACAGAAAAGCACACTGTACTGTTCTTCTAATGGACTCAGCTCCATAATAAAACTAGTTCTTATTCCATTCCACTATGCTTGCTCCAGAACTTGGCTCTTCTATTAGAAATCTAAACTGCAGCTCAAATTTCCTCAAAGCTAGTTTATAGAGATCTGTTTGTGTTTAATTGTTGTCTTTTAAATAGCACTGTTTTTCTGGTATTTTCTCCCATGGATATATTTATAAGTCACATGTCAGATTTCTTTTTGCTAGGTTAAATAAACCATTGCCAATTTAATTTCTTCTTGTAGATAAGCTTGTCATTCCCATGATCCCAGTAACTTTTCTGTGAATTCATTGTGGCTTGAGTTCCTCTTTTTTCAACAAGGAAAACTGGAGTTGCACATGGTATGCAGACACAGCTCTATCATGCCTTGTTGGGCACAAGTACGCTCTTATTTCAATTGAGATGAGTTGGTCAATCTCAAATTCCATTTGCCCTTTTGTGCCTGGCTACCAACTATCCTGTGATCACCTAATACAGTCAGACCTATTTTGAAGCTTTCAGTTCATATCAGAAATTGTCAGTGGTCCCAAGTACATGACCTTGCACTTCATTAACTTTCAGCATGTTCCAATTACATCCTTTTCTTCCTGTAAGATATTTCTGCCCTTTCTGCATTAGCAATGGGTCCCAACTGTATATTATCAGCAGGTTTTGTCAGCTTTCTCTGTCTTTTTATGTCAAAGCCATTAATAAAAGTATAAAACATATTTAGTTTCCTGACTGATAACCAAGGAACTTCATTTTTAACCTTCCTTCCTGCCCAGTACTTCCCTTCTCAACCAAACCCACTCTTCTCTCTCCCTCGGGCAGTTCCTTACCCCCAGAGTCTGTAAGGAACAGACACAGATCTAGAATAAATAAACTTTTTCTAGACAAGCTGTTTTTTAAAATACCTGTTTAATGGTTTGTGATCTAACTTGGGCATGCACATATCACATGTTGCCACTTCTTTTCTTTTTAAATCTTCATCTTTAACTACATTTTAGAATAGAATAGAAATAGAACAGAATAAACCACGTTGGAAGAGACCTTCAAGATCATTGTGTCCAACCTATCATCCAACACCACCTAATCAACTAAACCATGCAAGCAAGCACCCTATCAAGTCTCCGCCTGAACACCTCCAGTGATTTTGTCTTCAGCAAAGACAATAACCCAGCAAAAGATATGATTAAGTTGCCAATTTCCAAAACTCAATAGTGTCTATAAATGATGTCATAAGAAATAGCCACTGTTGGTACTTCATTAAGTGGTCTGACACTATGAATTTTGCTGTGAAATGTGATTGGGTGGAACACCTAATGCAGCAAATTCATTTAATGATCTCCAGTTATATCATCTGTGGCTCTGAACAGAACTCGGGCCCCTTCATCAATACATAGGACATATCCCTTGTAAATTAATGGAGCATATTTCTGCAATCTATTCACCCACCCACACAACATTCCAGAAGACAGTACAACCCTATTTTTTTCATGCTTCTCACCAATTTACTCGGCTCTGTGCTGAAGTGCTCTTGGTCGCATATCTCTCTTACACAGCACAGAAGGATTTCTTTCCTTTTACATTATTTGGAAATTGTGTAATAATGAAACATAAATAACTAGTCACTTCGTGAGAAACACAAAGATTAACTTTACAGGATACTTTAACACTCGAGTGAAGCACCTCATGTCGAACACAAACTCTATTGGACAATATAGCTGTAATATCCAGCACACCCTAGAGAGTTCAAACTCAGCCAATTATGTTTTCTGAAAGTCACAGCCCCCTGCAGGAGGCTGTAGTTGGAAAAGAGATGGGAGATGAACCATTTTTCTCCCAAAACCAAGGAATTGTTTTCACAGCTTCTTTACTGAGGTAATTTTGTGTCTGCAGAGATAATAATTAATAAATACATTGCAATCACTGTGGATTTGTGAGGACTGAAGCTATTTGGGTTCTTGCAGAAAGCAAGGCTGGGAAAATAAGTTGTTGGGGTTTTTTTCTATTTTTATGCACCACATGCCTAACTAAAGCAACCTTAAATATAATTTCACCTTTTTATTTATACTTTTCAAAAAGAACCAACCACAGCTAGCATTAAACCCACAGTGTGAGCAGCTGTATTGTGTGTGCACTTTGCAGGCTTCAGAAGAAGCAACCACAGGCTGGTTACAACACTGACAAAGCAAATCCTACCCCAAGTGATTCTCATATCCCTTGCAATCAGTTATATGCATGCTTATTTTTCTGTCTTAATGTTTCAAATCCTACACTAGCTACACTCTGCCGATTGTGTCACACTTATGAGCACAATACAATCACTAGAGAGTTTCTCTAGATGAGCCAACACAGAAATAAACCTCATATTCTTCCCTCCCCACCCCACTCCCTACCTCACCCTCCACCCTACCCCAAAGGAAAGGTTCTTGATGTGGTGTCTTACCTTGGGTATCTATTGACTAATGTCAATAGATGTCTCCTCCTTTAAGGTCCCAGCTTCTTCTTCAACATATATTAAACGTTTTGGAGCTTCTACAAGAAAAGGCCAAAGTTCAAAATATTAGGAAACATGGCCATGATATTTTCTGAAATGGACCTTATGAGGTCAATTCACCCTAACACATCACCTTACAAATATTGTGATTTGCTGAAGTGATTTTCAAATTGTCATTAAAATAAGTGGGTTTTTTTTCCTTAGCAATGTCTTCTCCACCACAAAAACAGATTACTGGAAGCTACTGATGGTGCTATTTCAATCCTAAATTCACACTCATCTACAGTTTTGGCATATGGGACCATAGAGTCCTGTTCGGGGATCTCTACCAATACCCTATACAAGAAATACACACCTCAGGCTCTTTGTCATGTCATCTGTACATTTATTTAGGAACACTTACTAATAGGGCCCCAAAATTAATTCCTATTCACTTGCTGAATCTGGCATTTCTCTGTTGTTAATGTTACACTCAAAGGTGTCAGTTCAATTAATAGAAAGTACCTAAAATTTTCTTAGCAACACCAGTGAATATTAGCTATCACAACCTGAAGCCCACATTGTGAATGGGATTCCTTCCTCTAAGTATTGCCAAAGCCCAAGTGCACCAAAGCAGTTTAAGGAGGCAAGAGGAACAGCACATACCAACCAGCAGTGAGCAATGTGAGACCACTTACAGTCACACTAGCTCTACATTTATGTATTCCATTTTCACTGGTAAGATAGCACGTCACTACCAGGAGCCTAACCATCATAAGCAAGAAAGCCAAACAGAAGACCCAGAGCACTATAAATGCATATTTGGCCACCTATGAGTTTTTGCAAGGTTTTAAGAGCCAGGAACAATATATTGCACAATATGGGTTACTCTGAATTTTCAGCTTCCCTGAAGTCCACAGCAAAATTCCCATTGACTCAAGCAGAGTCAGGACTTCCTATCAGTTCCCAAGAGGTCAGCTGCGCTGAGAATTGAGCTGCATGCATTGGGAAGAGCAAGTATCACCAACCCTTCAGCTTGCACTCACTTTTGTGATCTTTTTTTTTTGGGGGGGAGGGAGGGAGTTGTCTCTGCATGCAGATCAAGAAGCCACCATAGCATTCTGGTTTTCACGCAATAACAAGGCACAGGTAGTTTCTGTTTTCCAACCAAAAATGCTTCAGGGATGGAAAGTAGACAAAACCTCATAATTCACCCCACCACCTAGCTCTCTTTGTAATTACCCATTTGTTGCAGCTCAGTTACTAAAAATTTTCCTTTCTCTGATGAAGCTTCAAACCTTGTTTCTTCAGCTCCAGTTACACATTATCAACAGAGCTCAAACTGTTCTTGCCTTACTGAGGTATGTATGGAGTCTGAAGACAAATTGAGATTTGGACACATTGCTGTCCCCATAAGGATATTAGCTGACCATGGAAAGATTTTGCAGTTCTTTCACAGTACTGCTCCTGACATCTACCAGCATCAGACCCTGTGGTCTCCACAGCCACACAGCAAAGAGGAAAAGACTAAGACAGTCTGCATGAATTAACAGAGCCTGAGCTGTAGGATATTTCACAGGTTCTTGTGAGGTTTTTTTTAGTTTTTCCATATACATATTCTTATACACCCTGAATTTCATTTTGAGTTTCAGGTTTGAACGAGAATGTTGAAAGCTCAAATTGAAATGAGCTTGAAACCAAAACTGTGAGTGGGCTTCAAGTTGTTTGCAAGGTGCAAATTAAGGAATTTAAGTGAAAATTACAACAGATAGTTTTATATCTAAACTCAAAACAAAACTTGAAAGTAGGCGAGTTTTGTGTGATTCCGTAAGAAACATTTCACACAGCAGTTCTCCTGGGCTTACTCTTGGTGTATGTGAAGAAATATGCTCTCTACACTCACTTACAATGTTGCAATACTCTAATATGCCAGATTATTTTCCCTTTAAACTTCTGTTTAATATCTTTCCTTTTCACTCTCTCTGGAGACAAACCGGCACCAAGACCTTTGGGCAATGAACTTTCGTAACAATTCCTCAGAAATGTCTTCTCCTATTTTAGGACCTAAGGGGGTTTCTTGCTCATGGTTATGCACCATCTGGCATTATCTGCAAAGAGTAAAATGCCAAGGATGGCCTTCAGCTGTCAGCTCTGCCCCTCTGAACAGGGTGTTACAGGATGTCTCATTCAGCATTTGCAGTCACAGGAGAGGGGAGATTCTTTCTTCCAGAGCAGGGAATAGCCTCCACAGCTGCAGAACACAGGAGGCCCAGAGAACTTCCTAAGGCCAGCAGCTGTGGAAGCACATTTTGGCTGAATCGGTCCATTATTGTTGATGTACATAAGGCCTGAAGATCAGTGTCAGGAAATAATGCATATGCAGGAAGACTCATAGTCTTATTTTTCATATTTAACTATGTGACTGTATAATAGTTAAATTTGGTTGTTTTGCTCAATAAAACTTATGCCAGCTCTTCCAGTGAAGTCATGTTTAAAGGAAAATTCCAACCACCTCCCTTTTCAATTAAACTAATCCACCAATGCAGTAATCATGACTTGAAAACGTTATCACAAGCATAAAGTTAAACTAAGTCAGACATCTCTCCTTTCACACTGTAGTATATATGAAGTTGGCAATATTCGATTTTTACTCTTATTTCACTTAAGCACCAACCACTTGCTGTCCTAAATTGCACAGCCATATACCCAATCTCATTGTAAAAGTTCATCTTTCAGGTGCTTCCTAGGAGACCTACATGAAGACAATGAAACCTAACAGGGTGCTCAGCACTACACTTTTTTAGTATTGCAGCTCTGCCACGATGTACAGCCCTGAAGATGGGGAGATTTCCTGTAATTCTGCCAATGAGTTGTTTAAGCCTTCTTGTAAACTGTGCTAACTCATTATTTTTGCACCTTGATTTCAACTCCTGTAACAGCAAGACAACTCTTGCCTGTCTTCAGACAGATATGTGTTTATCTCATGATCTGATATTCTCAGATGTAAATTCAGAACATTATTAGCAATATATGTACCTCTGAAAGAAGACTTTTCCCCCAAAACATTCAGGCAGACACACTAGACACAACCTTTCCAGTTTCACTCTGAGGCAAAGTAGCAAAGATTACTCCTACAAATCTAACGGTCTGCACAGCAGCAGCAGATTCAGCATTCTCTACTTCATACCCTGCAGAGCAAGCAAAAATCTATGAAACAGACTTGCTCAACAGCTGAACAACAGACACATAAACAGATCCATCAGCAAGGAGAGCCAAAAGACTCAAAGAGAGAGCCAAAGCCACCAGCTTCCTCCTGCTGGCTATGCAAGTAAAAAAGAAGTCCAGAACAATGGAGGCAGCAGAACAGGAGAATTACACTGGGGTCTTTTGTTTTCATTCCCAAATGGTTGCTAACAGATGCCTCGAAACAAAATTTGCTCTGCTTTGCTGTTGCCTTATTACCCTGGATGCCTATACCCCATGCTCAGTTTGGCAAACTGCTGCTCCTTGTCAGTTTCATCTAGCCAGGCTAAGACCCACACATGGATAGGCCCACGTGGGAGGCCAAACACTACTGTCTCCCCTGCATTTTGGATCCATCTCTAGAAATGGTAATTACTCCTTTGGCAGTGTTTGCCTGCCAGAGCATCTTTCAGCTCACCCCTGTGGGGTTATGAGAAAAGTGCAGCTGAGAAAAGGATTGCTATAGATCGGGTCAACTTGACAAGCAGAAAAAGACATCACTTCATAAGCATAGGAACAGAGGATAGTGAGGCAGGAGAGGATGCTGAAGGAGAGGACACCAAAATGAACAGATCATGGGAAGGGACAGAGAATTTGGGACTACCACAATATGGCAGCTCCCAACCTCTGTATTGAAAGCAGCACATTGTGATGAGTTGGGGATTTTGTGACACAGGAAATTAAAATGTTCTGAGGAGGGCAGGGAAAACAAAGCATGATGTTGCCAGCAGTGATACTTGGTCTTCGTTACTGTAGAAACAACAACTGAGTTTGGGGAGCACAGTTTTAATTTCCCTTAGCTAGGTGTAAAATTTACTGATTTTTTAAATGATTTTTTGTGTCTGTTCAAAGGAAACACCACACAAAATGTTCCCAGCACTGCCTGTGACTGAACTGGTCTCCAATTCATAGTGATGCTCATTTTGGTACTTTTTCCAGAGAAATGGTGACAGGAACATGGAGAGATGCTCACTGCTGCTTTCTGGGTAGTTTACCCTGTTTCTGAGGGTATAATCTTAACTTCCAAAAGCACAAATCTGTTACACTTCACAAATAGCCAATATATCACAAAAAATTTAAAGATTTCTGCTGGAGATCAGATGAAGGAAAAGACCCTCCTGTGAGAACCAGAAGACACTGGAATTTCTTAATTTCTAACCAAATAAACCTTGGAATGCTTGTTCTCTGGTCCCCATTTTGTGTACATAATGATTTTGAAATACTGGTTTTATAATATGCAGCAAAATGAATGTTCCTTACACACAGAAGTAAACAATTCTTTTTCTCCCTGTCACACATACACACACAATTGTAGTAAGAAACTTCATTCCACATCCTTCCTTTGTGGTTGTGAACTCCTCTGGGACCAACAGAATTCCCAGCAGAGCCAACAGAGCACTTGCTTTCAGTCAGAATGACTGTGCCCCTTTCTTGTAGCAGGCAGAGAGTTAATTGAACAGAGTTGAAGATGTATTGTAGGAGACAGGAGTAAATCAAATTATATGAAAACATTCCCACGGTTTTGATTTACTTCACAGAAAGAAGCAAAATATTAAACATCTTATATTACTCCATGTTTGCCTGGAGGGCAAGTGTGAGGTAAACATTCAGAAAATTCTAAAAATGTAGCAATAAGCCCCTTCTCCTAAGTTCTGTGCAAGTTCTGCATTACTGAGAGAACAGTATTATTCTGAGATGCTGATGCCTCTAATCCTGTTTCATAGGGCAACAGATTCCACTGGTTTAGATGGACTATTCCCTTGCAAAACTGAAAATTGGGAAACTAATTAAGACAAACAGCACGGCTCTCGAAGCTGTAAAGGGGGCAAGTTTGTAGTGTTGCTGACATCTACTGAGAGAAAGCGAAATTGCACATCCGTAGCAAAGAGACTAGGGGAGACCTTGCCCTTATCCGTCGTTTGTCATTTTAGTTTTCAGCAGCACTTGCATATTTATTTATTACTTCTCTTGTATCAATATTCATTTGCTGAATTCAAGGTCAGTGTGTCAACAGAGACGTTATAGGGAATATTTACGAAGAAATAAGAGAGGATGTATTCCTTGTGTAAGTGCTACTAACTTGTTCTTGCAGAAGTCTGAATGCTCAGGTTGACACACAGCATCAGGTTTATCAGGATGCAGGCCTGGTATAGATGATCCTGCTCTGCCAGGGGGCTTGGACTAGAGGATCTCCTGAGGTCCCTTCCAGCCCCTAACATTCTGTAATAAAGCTCTCAAATTGTGGCAGCTGAAGCCAAACATCTACACAGTACAAAATGCTGGATTTTGAAACCAGGCTGCACAAGGAAGTATATAATTTAAACTAGAGCAGGAATGAAAATATCACCAAGAGAATGGTGCTCAAACTAACAGTTCACGTGTGTGTGTGCTGCCATGATAACATATGGCACTCACACAATTCAGGCAACTCGGGATATTTTTTTTTCTTTTTTCCTGGTATCTCATGCATTATAAAGAGTATTCTTTCCACATGCTAAGCAGAGAAGAATCCATAGCCATCCTTAGAGCCATGGAACAATAACCATTACCACACATCTCGTGTTCAGGGTTGCATTCTACAAAGTTAACAGGAAAGGTCTGTGTATCTCACTTGGGGTAATAACAAAACTAATTGGGGGCAAGGGAGGAGACAACATATAAAATTCTAATAGAGTTTGAATGAGTCAGGGTGATAATGACTGTGAGTGTATTTGTGTTTCTCCACTTCCAGGTGAATTTCTCACCACTGGAAGTTACATTGAATTTATAGGTTTAGAAATAAATTAACTAGACTAATAAATATTTGTAACATAGGGCAATACTATCAATAAAGCAGCATAATTACTTTGCTTTTTGTAATAAGAAACATCCATAGTCAAAACTAAATATCACATTACAAGATTTGATCTGTGATAAAATTGTTATGAAATGCCCCTCTTACCCTGACAGGAACAGGATTTCAGTGTCTACAAAGGCTTTTCACATTTGTTTCTGCAGATTCTGAAATGGACAGAAATCTAAGATGAGATATTTAGCTCATGTATCTGACATATAAAATATCCCCAGCACTCATTATTCTTGGTCACACAGAGCTAAACTCTGGCTTTTTTATGTGAGTTGGTCTAATGTATAAAGCTGTTACATCAGCTCCTACTGAAATTCTGCTCAGAGTATCACACAGATTAAAAACTGCAGTGCAGTGTTGAAAACCCTCTCCTAGTTGTTCTCTGAATGAAGGTACCTGATGTCCCTCTCTACTCCAGTTATCACCTTGAAGTTTTCTTGGTACCTACAGCTTGGCTTCTACTGCACACTGACATGCCACCATCTTGGGAGGGCTATACAGTTCAGGACCTCTCACGCTGAGGTCCGTCAGGATTCACAAAGTCATCACTTGCGTCTGATCAAGTTTAGATCTTCCTTGCTCATAGTGGCATCCTCAGATAAAGTAGTGGCAGCCTCATGTTCAAGAAGAATGCAGATGTGGTGCTTCAGGATATAGTTTAGTAGTCATGGTAGCTGGGCTATGGTTTGATCTTGAAGGTCTTTTCCAACTTTAATGATCTATGAGTCTTTCTGGAATAGGAAAAGGTAGCTTGTCTACTACAACAATCCTTTGAAGAGTGAGTGGATCCTAATCTTTCCTTTCCATGTATCAGACAGGTCAGAAACTCAGGCTATGTTCTCCCTCTCCCAGGGTCTCACAGGATAACAGCTTCCCCAGAGAAGATAAGCTTACACCACTACATAATAGTACTTGTGCCTCATGAAATCTTCAGAGACATACAAGAAATAGACTTGAAGGCAATAGACTGCAATAGAGGGATATCATTCCAGCTGAATTCTACAACCACCTAATCACTGGATGGTATGATTTCAGAGAAAAAAAGACTCACCTAACTTTCAAAAATAAATACCTAGGAACTTTTTCTTCTGTCAGACTGCAAATCCAGAGTACCTGGAGGTACTTCCTTACTGGTTCCTTTTTGCTTTCTTGAGTGATCTGGACTTTGCAGGAATCTTTCAGAAGGAGCTTCTCACATGTTGCATAAGAAGCACTGTAACACCTAAGTCTCAGAAAATCTCTTAATGAAATACCATTTATACACTCACAGTGACAACTGAAGGGGGCATTTAGGAGGGTTAAGTATCTAATGAAGCAAATCCCACAGCCTGATACTTGCATGGAGTTCTAGCACAATGTTATATTTAGAAACACAATAGTCGAAAATAGAGATGAGGGAGCAGATATATTTGAACACTTGTTCCTGAACATAAACCATTTCCTTATTCTATTATAAATCCATTCTTGAGTACCTAAAAAGAATGTTGAAACATTTTGCTTTCTAGAAATAAATTGGTTCTGAAGATGAGTCTCTGAAAAGTCTTGCACTCATTGAAAACCAAGACACTTAAATTAGTATCAACATTTTGGCAATTCTAATAACAAAGGTTGCCAAAAGTATGTTGTCTATCAAATGTACACAGAAGAAAGATGTTAGAATATTAAGAACAGATGTCATGGACAGCTTCGAAAATACTCATGCTCCCTAGGTACTCTGCAAGACAAGATGTACAAAAGCTCATGAAAGATTAAATTAATGCATTTTGTCCACATGCTTCCAAATGCTGTATCTGTATGTAAACTTTCTTACAAAACATGTACATTTAAAGATGTTAGAAAAGAGGATTGTGTCATAATTTGATAATGGCCCTTGTATATTACAATTTAGAGCTTTAAAAATTTGATAATTCATTAAAGACTACTTATTATAGTCTGTTATTTAAACCATTTTTCTCTGTTTCAGAGAAAGTGTGCAGGGTTTTCCAGTTATTAAGTATTCACCTATTCTAATTATTATTCTACTGACAAAAAAAAATAATTTAAAAATATAAAAATATCCAAACAACTTAATGAAACTAATCTTTACATACAAATGGCTTATTACCTAAAATTAAAAGACCATTTAGAAAACCTAAATACCTTAAGAATTTGAGCAGAGAACGTGCTTTCATCCTCTGGTCTACTTATTTTCAGTACTGACCATTTCAAACAGTGAAAATTAAGCCAGCCTTTAAAGAAAAAAATCATGGGGATCCACTGATTTAAACACAGGAAGCACTGGATTATTTTCAACTGACAGAATTAGGAAAAGATTTTACCTCAATACCTGATGGACTAGATTTCAGGCATAGAATATCAAGCTACTCAAATGAAGCCAAGATTTTCATATATGAAAGAGACAGGTGACATAGTGGTAGAAAACAAAACCAGCAACAAACAAAATCACAAACCACCAAATAATAAAATCCACCCCGCAGGCCCCTACTGACTATTTTAAAGCTCATAATAAAATAACAGGCAATGAGAACATCATAAGGAATCTCATGGAATGGCATCAATATGGAATCATATTTTAAAGTCAACAATGAAGAAACCAGAACATAGTTTCAGCTACTGATTTGGGGTTTTAAACTTTCTTACTGAAACCTGCATTTCACTAAGAGGATCATATCTATCTAAAGAACGGTACCAACTTGCATCCATTTGAGCAAGCAGAGCTAAACAAAACTTGTATTTATTTTAAGTTTAAACCTGTGTGCATGCTAAACTAAAGATTTTATGAGGTAAAAACCTAATTACTTAATGTTAAAAAGACTGTGCTGAACTCAAATGTGATGCTATGGATGATATAAAAGCAATATAATGACAGAATAATAAAGCAACACAAACATAATGGTAGTGACAACAGTGACATTTTCTGTTTCTTCTTATTGTATAATGCTGACAGGATAACAGCAACACAATACTGACAAATACAACAGTAATAATTCCTTGGGTAAGGGCAGCCTAGGGTGCCCTCACAGCTTCACAGGACACAGTCTGTCAAGCTCCAGTCCTGCCATAGAAGCCAACACTCATCCCACAGCACAGCCCCCCAAAAGTTATGTTTTGTTTCCTTGAGCACTAGCATGTGTGAGGGCTTCACTGAAAAGGGATTGATTTAAGCTGGTTTTGTGCAGTACACATTTACAGGCTTTGCTGAATCAGGCCCTCAACCATGACTTCTCTCTCTTTTTTTTAAATCACCCCCCTTACAATTAACAGATGTGAAGGCAAACTTGGCATATATGGATGGCTTGATTTTTTCCCTTTGAATAACCTGGTTATATCCAGTTTCCGCAGCAATTGTGAGAGTGTTTACATTGTTCTTTTTCATTTCCCTCTTTTAATAATACAAAGCAGACACGGTGTGTCTGATTTACCTCAGGAGGCAGCACGAAAGGAAGGGTGCTGCCGGCTCCCCTGCGGAATGCGCTGAGGGGAGTGGAAGGAGCACTGTGGTCGGAGTTATTTATTTTGTTAATATCTTCAGACCCCAAGGGCCCCATTCTCGTCCTCCCTGGCTGCTCTCCAGACCGAGGCTGTCAGCCATGCAGAGTGTATTATCTTCGGGCTATGGCCCATTTAAAGTTTTTCCTCAGCTCTCACGGAGCTTTTTCTGCAGCAGCTTCGGGGAGGCCACACCACCCTGGCTTTGTGTCACAGCTGCCACGGCCACCAGGCCTCCCGGGGGCCTCACAGAGCTGAGGCCCCGCAAGGCCTATCCCTCTGGCACCTACCTTCAGAGCCCTGGAGACACTCACCTGAGCCTGCTGGCACACAGCAGCCCTATGGCCAGCTCCTCCCTGCCTCAGCAATGCCAGGCATGAGTTGATTTCTGTCCCCCCTAGGTTTCTTTGCCCCCTCACAGACCAAATCCCTGGGCCCGTACTTGAGGTTGGGCTTTTGCCCAGAGCCCCAGGCCCCAGCTTGAGGGGTGACTTGCAGGAAGCTAATTCCTGCTTTCTGCATTTCCCTTCTTAAGCTCCCAAAGGAGGCCTGATATTTAACTGTAGTATCATAGAAGAACTAGATATTTAATTGCATTATTATGTCAGATAGCCTAGCTTGACAGAATACCATAAATCCACAGAAAAATGTTTTAATACTGCTGTAAATCTGCTATCTAGAAATGACAAACAAGCCAGCTGTATTCTTCAGGCAATGCAAACACAAGTATTATCAGGCAGAGTTGCATACCCCTGGTGGAAACAAATAAATAAATGGCTTCTCTCAACCTTAAGGTTTAACATTACTATGGCAGCCTTGAACCACTGGCAAAACGACATAAGCCACCAAATGCTCGCATGGCACAGCTTGGCTCTGCAGTGGGGAACAGGGTGATCACATGGGGACATAGACCTCCCATCCAGAAGCATGACTTGGGATTTTACTGAGGTCATGGCTCAATCAGATGGCAAACCTGGATTTAAGCAACTAGTCCTGACCACAAACAAAACACTGGTGGGCAGGTGAAACAAATGGCCACACTGGTTGAACCTGACTCTGACTTTTACAGTTGTTGCAGCTGTTCTGAAAAACACCTTTCTCCTGGCAGGCTGTGTGCCAGGTTGAGTACTACCTGTCCTTAGGCAGCTGGATAAAAATCATAGAGGCAGCATAACCAGCACACTGGCTCCTCTGGCTGAATAGACAACAGGAGGAAGTTGTGTATCCAAATAGCATCCTGGTTGATGCATCCTGCTGATGCTGTATAGCACCACTATTACTAACAGTAAAACCATAACCTGGAAAAACATTTTCTGATGCAGTGGCAGCCTGTAAAGTGGAAAGTTTGTCCTTTAGTAAGCCTCCTGGTTCTCCTAGTTAGACACAGCCAGGTGGTCCTTGATCAAAGCCCATGAACAAGGTATTTAAAAGTGATCTGATCCAGGGCAGCCCTGTGACATACAGCATTCATACAAACATCCTCTTGAATTACTGCCACAGACATCTATCTCACTGCAGTGTCCAGGCAACAAAGTATGGATTTGATATCAGGTTCCACAATAAACTGTAATCTGACTCTCATGTCTTCTTTACTCCCACCAGTAAAGCTATTGACTTAGACATAAATTTAGCAAGGAACATAGAACTATTAATATAGGTTTAAGGATGAGTGCCATGCTCCCCTTCCAGGCACATGGCTGGAAAAGGTATTCTAGGCTTTCACCCTAATTTCCACGTCAACTTAAAAGTCTCCAAATATTTTGGAACTATCCCTCCTCATGCATTCAACAAAGAGCACACCAAATTCTCTGGAGCACTTGCCTCTGAAACTGAGGCAGAGAATTATGGATCAGACACAAGTTAGACAGATATGACACAGGTTGAAACACAAACTTTTGCTCTTTCCAGACCTATGAAACTTTCTCTCTCATCTCCCTGTTTTAAAAGGTGGGAAATCTGTAGTTCAGGTAACAGCCCCCCACAGATCCTCAGTCCACCAGTAAAAGCACACTATGATCTTCTAGCATAAAATAAGAAACAGACTTCCTTTTCTGTGGAAGAAGACTCTAATACCTTGTAAGACAGGTATAATGAGTGAAATCTGAAGTGCTGCTTTATCAATTCCCCTTATGCTAAAAGCCAAACACAATTGATAACATTGAGAAATTACTTATAAGACAGAGACCAGAACTCCTCTGAACATCAGGCTAATAGATCTGATCTGTACCTAATTTTTCAGGAGAATCCTGATACCATAATAATATGTGCTGTTTGCTGGGTTGGGTTTTGGGTTGTTAGTGTGGAAGGGGGGATGTTTCTTTTTAAAACAAAGTGCTATTTACAAAGTAGCAAATTGTAGCATTACAATCTGATGAGGTAATTAACTTTTTTTCCTACATTTTGCCTTTTTTTAAAAAAAACTTTTCCCTGCATGTAATGGTGGTGTGTGGCATATGAGTACAAAAGGTGGCTTGTAATGTATACACTTAAAGGTTTGTTATCTTTGGATCTCTACAAAACTTTAAAGTCATTTAGAAACAAAACTACTCAGACAAATAGAGGAATGACTTAACATTTTAAATGTACATATGGCAAGTGTCTCAATAGCTATTAAGTACAAACCTATGAAGTGTGCTTCCTCTCTACTCCATGGCAGTTTGAGCCAAAGGAGGGGTCAAGACTTACAACTTGAGGTTTTTTGCCTCTACACAAAGCACAAAAGAGCTACATCTGCTACAAATAATTTGAAGTTAATTAGTTAATTTTATGGCTATTTTCTATCACCATTTTTCATTCCTGGGGAGAAAAAAAAAAAAAAAGAAAGAAAGAAAAAAGAAAAATCAGTGCTTGAACAGGGCACAGCTGATAAGTAAGGCACTTACCCAGACTGCCTTTCAGCAAGCCCAGAATACAAAACTGGAGGAGGAAACCAGAACTGTAAATGTGTTTCAGATTCAAGATCCGGTAAGAAATTCCCACTAAATTCCATGGCAGTTAAAGTAGTGAAAGAAGACACATTTTAATCACAAATAGAAATGAAAACAGTGGTTTAACTCTAAGAGAGGGGTATGCTGCATTTATGGCATGGAGCAGTGCACAGAAGAGCAACACAACTTGATAACTCATTCACCTGGTCAGTGCAGAGAACTCAGTACTTTGTCCAATGGAGCCTTAAGTAACTGCAGATGAGAACCTAACACTTTCCCACAGGGGATCATTTGACAGGTAATTCCTCTGTTACAAGAACTTTTGCTTAATAGTCACAATCTACATCTTTCTCTTGGATTCATTCATTCAGCTGTATTCCCTGTCTTCCTTGCCTCAAATGCATCTCTCCAAGTCATAAACCTCTAAATAATGTGTTTTCCTCCTCTGTGTTCCTATAACAATGAATAGATTACATTGTTTGAACTATAACACTACAAATTTCCGGTGCTGTAGTTTTACCAATCAGGAATAAGGCATTCTAATAAATAGAAGATTAAAACTAGGGGAAATTAATTACCAAGCCATAGATCAATGAGCAAGAGATGAAACTGCCAAAGAGATGCTCCTACTAGATTATCAGAATTAAGACTGATTTATAGCTTTCACTGTGCTTCTTTATTTATCATTTTTATAGTATGTTAAAAGGGTTACAAAGCACAAATTGCTTTTTTTTTAATTAACATTGAAGTTTTAGATAGGCTCAGATCAGGGTAACCTGGGTAAGTTACTTTTTTTTTTTTTCCCCTTGTCTAAAACATGAAAGCAAAACCTGTATTTTATTGATCTGTGAGAGCAGTGACAGAACTGAATAATTCAATATACTTGTCAGCCTGCAGCTTCCTAATATGCTTACCTATGATTTGCCCAGAAATGACAACAAGCTGGGCAGCAGCTCTGCTGAAAATGCCCCTAGGGTCTTTGTCAGGAGTAATCTTTGTACCTCTTCAGCCTGGAGAAAGGAAAACTTCAAGGGAATTTAAGAACAGCCCTTCAGTACCTTTGAGGATGTCAGCAGAAAACAGAGCCAGGCATAAACTGAAACTAGAGAGGCTCAGACTAGGTTTTAAGAACTGCTTTCTCCCACTCCACCCAGGGAGGACAGTCATGCATATGAACAGGTGCTGATGTTGATAGCCTGGCCTGTATGGAAGCATAAATGAAACTGAAAGCAGTAATAAAGAACTGATCAGTTTACCAGAGCTCCTTGCAACAAAGACACAGACCATCTCAAAAATAAGTGAATGCAGAGTTAATAAAATGTGTAAATAAGTCTTCAAACTCAGACACATAATTAATTTCTTCTGAAATAAGTGATTTTGCATTCATAAGAGGCTCTTCTAAGGAATGTAAAAGTTGCAGGAAAACTGAGCATGCTTTTACTAGCCATTCCCCCTCATCACAGTTGGAATACAAGGATCAGGTCTGGACTACAACTACAACACTCACTTGCAGCTTCATTGCTATCACTTTCAAATACTTCAGTACATATAAATACCTCTTCACTCTGGGAGACCATGTTTGTAGCACTACCACATTACCAAAAAGTTAAAAAAAAAAAATCTAAGGAAAGAATCTTTAAAAATGCTGAGAATAACTTTTTTCAATGATTATTTATAATTTTATTTTCAGCACAGTTTAAGTGGTTACCATAGCTGGAATGAATTACAGCACGCTGCCAGGATTTTTAGACAAGGTCCTTCCACCCCAGGAAAAGTTCAGTTGCATTCTGCTTTAATAGCTCTTGGCAAGCTTGCACTATTGTTTTTGTACAAACAGAAGTAAATTTTATATAAATAAAAATTGGAACTTTATGTGAATGAAGCAAACATCAAATTCCTTAATCTTCAAAAGAAATTCTATCCCTGAATAATTAACTATGATATATTTATAAAACTAGAATAATTGAAAACAGAATTCTAAGTTGATTCATGTGGACTGCACTGAAATATTTATTATTGCAAGTCCAGAAGATCTGTCTGGGTTTTGTCACTGGAAATGTCTAAACTCAGTGTCCAGATGTTTATTTAAGTTGCTCCCACATAGTCTAATGTCAATTACCAGGGGTTATCAGAGAGCATCACTGTGTATCTTCCTTGACTAATATTCTCATTTCTTCTGCATCTTTGATGTTTTCTTTCATTAAAATTCCTGGCTTACAGCCACAAAAATCTGCTGTGCAGGCAAAAAAACAGTCTGCAGACATGACACATGATGATGCCCAATGTCTGTGCAAGGATAATATTTATCATCAGCTATCATTTAGGCAGTACTATAATCAGTACAATGCCAATTTAAAGCAGCAGCTCAGAGAAATACATGTGAAATCAGTGAATATAAACTTTTAACCAATATGAAACAACCTGGGCCACAGTAAAGGAAGTATTATCACATATAATGAAGACTCTGTGAACCTGTGGTTTGGTTGGTTTTTTTTCCCCTTCAAGAAAAAGGGGGAGAAAGCCAATGACAAAGTAATTTCACACGTAATTAGAAATGGAATTGATGGCTCTGTAACTCTGGAAACCACAATTACATCAAGACTTTTATAGTAACCAGGAGGCAACATAGGCCACTCATAACAGCAACTTAAACAGAGCGAGCTTATCACAACAGCTCTGAGGATTTCCTACACTCAAATAAAAGCAGTTGCCCAAACCCAATTAGTTTATTTGGTTTGTAGACAAATTCTAGAAGATTAATTTTTAAAGATTTGTAGGAAATCAGAAGAAAACCAACGCTAATTCAATATAAATGGAAGAAATAAAATGGCTGGAGAAAATCCTGCTGATGCTACTTCCTATTAGTAGCTGGATACTAACAACAGGTTAGTTGGTGAGGGATGTGACCCATTTTAGTTCTAATCAACCTAAACAATCAGTGGGATGGTGTACAGGACTTGGGAATGTAAATCTCCTTGATTATGTCATTTACTTCTTTCCCTACACTATCAGTTTGGGAAAGTGTATGCACCCGACAAAGCCCCAACAGCTAAGCATTCAGCCTGGCTGAGAGTCATTCTACCTCACCAAGATCTTCCACAAATGCTATCATTGCACCTACAGATAGAGCTGTGATTCTGTGTTTGCACTAAAAAAATGCCACACTTTCTTGCCAAATTTCAAGTTTTGTCACAGAATTTGTGCTCACTACAGCACAGGTTACACACAATCTGCATGCACTGGGAATACAGTGCAGATGATGGATTCAATACAGAGATGGCTGCAGGGGATCACATGCTGTCATAACCAGAGCTACAGTATTTCCACCACTGTCTGACTAATCTCTGAGTAAATTAAACATATTTGTTACTAGCATCAAGTAACAACTGAGAAAACATTTTTAGGGGAAAAACAACAACAACAAAACAACATAAGAAAAATATGGATAGAAATGTTATGTAACTGAAAGTTCTGTTCAGAAGAGCACAAAACATCTCCTGTCAAGTGCTCAGCTTCAGAGATTAGGCAAAACCTTGGACTGCAACAATGTGCCACATTATATCATTGCCTTGATCTAATAAGCAACTACATTAATACCAGCTGTGTGAATAGAGGGAGGGAATATGAATATGTTCATTAAGCATTATGGCCCCACATATCTCCCTCTTGACTTCAGTGGAGCTATGCCAATTCATGCATGACACAATTATGGTCCCCAGTATCAAACCTGAAAGAAAAACGATGAGAGTGTCACTTTGTACAAATTCTTGAAGATTTCCCAGCCAAGAAATCTCACTTACACCTATTGCTAGAGGGCACAGTCACTCATATTTGGATGACTAAAAGTGAAATGCTTTGCTCAAACAGTTTGCTTCCCATACAGATTGCATTGTGCTTCTTTGTGTTGTCGTCTCACATTCAGTAACTGGTTCACAACTGCTGTTCACAAAGTCCCTTGCACACAGAAATTAAACAAAACAGAGAATCAAGCTTTGCCTCCACTACATGCTTTCATGCTTCACCAAATCAAGGGTAAATTTAATAAAACCTTAATAATCAAATTACCAATTTGATTGAAACAAGAGATGACTAAATGCCTCTAAAGCTTTGTATACATATGGAAAAACATTCCATTCCCTGCCCCCTTTATGCCATTCATTTGATATAAAGGGCTAAGAATTCATTGCAATTCCCCTGGTCCAAGGATACTTCTTGCTGAAGGCAGATGAGTCAAATGCCACTCAAATTAGGCCAAAAAAGTGTTCTGAACAGGGCCCCAAATACAGATAATTTTCAGTGGCAAAACCCAGCAAAGTACACAACCGAGTTACAGTCAGCTTCCTGGATTTAGGAAACCATCTCTGCAAGGAAGCTGCACAAAGCAACCAGTCAGGTCTCCACCTACAATTCCGGCTAGTCAAGCCCTACCTTCTCCATGAGGCTGCTAAAGGCTGCCAGCTTGTGGTGTGTCTGTGATACAGAAATTGTCAGAACAGAAACCCTCCAGCTACTGCCCAGGGCTGCTCACAGAGCATTCAAGCTTTTACCACAGCTTCTCACTCAAGTTTCAATTCATCAGTCTGTAGCACATGGATATTATTTTTCGTGACTCCTGATACTGCACAGCACAGAGACATGATTTTCAAATGCTCTCAGTTTGCAGGACCCACTTCCTTCACACAAGAACTTGCAGTTACTCTGACTTTTTTTGATTGTGTGGCCCTTTAGAATAGTAGCAGTCCACATGAAAAACTACTAACAGAATTGCTGACCTTTCAACTAGATCTAACTTTGAAAAACAGGAACAGCTTATGCATCTTTTCTATCCTCAGCTACTATTAAAGCCCCCCCCCCCCTTCCCCCAAATAATTCATCAGCATTTAGGTCTTCTATCAAATGTTAGTTCCCAAATATTTCAATTTTTAGGCTCTAGGTGATGTTATGACTACAACTGGCAAACCAGATTTCATGTCCTCTGCTCAGGAAAGGTTACAGCTGTGAACAGAAAACTCTTGTGACAGCGCTTTTCTCCTCTGTGGTCTGGGACTACAGATGCTGCTGCACAGACACCTGCCTCATGCTAGAGCTCTCAGACATGCAGTGCACCATTTAAGCTGTCTCTGTCCCATCTTCCAGACATACACAACAGCCCAGCTTTAGGGCTTACAGACCTTTTCTCATCCATTTGAATTCCCAAAAGTTTTCTTTCTTTGTATAGCATCTGTTTCCTAACTCCATCTCCAGTGTTTTCCTTTCAGAGCACTGAAGTAAAAGTTTCTGGTTTTCCCCAAACTTTAGCCGGTTGAAACAAAACATTATTCATACGAGGAACTTCAGAAACCTATTATCAATTCTTTATACTCTACTAGGTTAACAGTCCACTCCAATACAGTGGACATTGAAAAAAAACCAAACCAAACCAAAAAAAACAGGAAGCTCCTCAATTCTGTGTATGTTCTGAAATGTTCTGGAACTGAAAACAGTGCAATACTGACAACAATACCATACTTGAACAGCAACTTAATTCACTATGACCAAACCATTCCACGATTCATTCCCTTATTCTCTAACCTTTTACAAACTTCTGAATTGCAAAGAAAAACCATCATAGAAACCCCACATCTAATAACTTTTAAAAGTAACAGCACAGTCAGTACAGGGACAAAGGGGAGAGCTGCAAACAGGCCTGGAAAGTTCATGCAGCAGCAAAGGGAAAGCCAATACGTTCCTGAGGCCTCTTGTCCTTAAGCAGTACAACAGATTGAAATAATGGTAGGATCAATAATAAGACCCAGTTAGATGAGCAGGTGGTAGTATGGATAACAGTAACCTGAAGAGATGAACTGCAGCCACATGAGAAGGGTTCTCCTGTAGAGTCAGAATCACACACTGAAGGCAGAAATACATACAACTGAGAATCAGATAGGTCATCAACATAGATGCTGGGGGATGAATGTGAATGACTGGAAATATGCCAAAAACAGTGCTGACAAAGACAAGTGGTGGTGAGCAGCTGAGAGGATGAAGCAGAACCACAGAAATGAAAGAAAAACAGCCAACCAACCAGGAAAAGGTGTTAAGGAAAAGGTATAAGGCCTGGAAGTGGCAAACACCTGGCACAACCTGAAACCAAAATAGGAAGTAAGAAAGGAAAGCCTCAGCAGGAGGACAGCTGTGGCAAAACCACACACACGTGCAAAAACGGAAGACCAGACAGATGATAAGAAGCCAATGAATCATGAGAATGAGAAACCTGTAAGAGGAAAAGGCACAGAAATGAGACATCCCAGATGACCTAGTCAAAAAAGAACACATTAGTTTAGCAGCAGTTCTACCAAACTGCATTGCTAGGGTATGTAGACTGTGCCACTGGGACTGCCTGGGAGAGCTTGTGCAGCACTTGGGAGAGTTACTGCCTGCTAGTGACGTGTTGTATGCACTCAGGAAATGGCAGACTTTGAAGCCCCCAATTTCTAGATGATATCATACAGCTTTTCAAACTCACAGCTGGACCACCTTTAGTTCCCAGAGACACCATTCCTGCAGAAATATGTATGTACACATGTAAGGGCAGCCCTGCACACACTGCTGCTTGCAGTGTCTCCAACACAGGTGTTGCCAGGCTACACAAGGCACCTCTGAGGTTTGTTTTTCAGAACTGAACTTGTAGTAAGCTTGGAATCTCCTGTCAACAGTGGAATATCATTGTGAAATACTTTGCAGGTGTGCTCCTTATCTTTCAAAATTCATACTAAAAGGCAGAAAAAGTTATTGTAATAAATATTTTTTTTATCTTCAAAGAACTTCAATATATAGAGAAAACATTTTCTCCAAGAAAACACAGGGGTGGATCTCATAATTTACAGTATCATACTATGAAAAATAGCATACCAAAGTGTGAACACAGTGTACAAAAATATGGAAAAAGCACCAAAACCTTTAATAAAAATATTAACACCTTCAGATAAGTTTCTCTCTTGATGTGCTTTACAGCAATAATCAAAAATTAATCTTAAAGCCCAAGCAGAATCTGAGTTACAATGTAACTTGAAATCCTTGCCTATTTACAACATAAAGGCAGAAAGTGTTATTTTAAGGTGCAGTCACAGAAACAAGTTCCCATGGGATAAGAAGCTAATTTGCAGCCTAAATACCCCATATTTGTTGTCACTGTCAGGGCATGTGTTCTCACCAAACAGACAAAGAAAGTTAATCTTAAATGGATAAACATCTCATGTTTATGTACAAGACCTTTTGTACATCAAGCAGTTCACAGGCACCTTAGCTTACTCTATGGACACCTGTGCCAATACCCTTTGTAATCCATTTTTGGTAGAAGAAACTTTCTTTTGTGGATTTCTCATCATCTGCCTGCAAGTAGCTGCAGCTGAAAACTGTGTGGCATTCCACAAAGATTACCTGTGGCAAGAGCTCAAAAACCAGCCCCCAAATAACACTGAGGTTACCACATAATAACACTTATCTTTATGATGTTTACATTGAACCCTTCCTATAGCTGTAACAAGAGAAAAATTTACTAGATCAAGCATCCTCAATATCCAGGTTCGGTGTTTTAAGAAGCACTGCACAAAGTTTGGTTACATGGCTCATCCTCACACATCTCTTCTTGAATTCAGTCTTCAGCTGAAAAATAATCTTCATCTCTCACTTCTCTGTACTGCATTGAGGCCTCTCCTTCCGGTTCAAACCTAAGCATTTTTATATTCAGTCTCTCCGCAAGCTTCTGTGCTGCAAGCTTGGCTTGCACTTCCTATATAAAAGAAAAAAGAAAGATGACACATGTCAGAAAAAGCGTTGCCATCTTTACTCTGGTCATGAAAAAAGCTAATATGCTAAAATATGCACCTAACATCATAATTTTAGTAATTTCAGAGTGGGCTTAATTAAAAGCTTTTGTAACTAGCAAAGAAATTTCTGGTTTCCTTTCAAACTTAGGTATAACTATTAGTATTTGAAGACCTTTTCATAAGAGTAAATTGCCCACGTGGCAGTCCTCACCTGTCATATGTTAATGTCAGCTTTAAGAGAACAAAATCAGTCCACCTAAGAGATCAGCTGTGCACATAAGTAACCATATAGCAACAGCAATGTGTGTCATTCGGCAAGCTCAGGCAAACATCTCCATTTTCCCAATGAATTATCTCCCTTAAAGCAAGTGTTTTTCAAACAATAAGCAGAAACAAACACTTTTACAATAGTTTCTCATTTATACATTAACTTGCCACTACCTGAAAAGTGAAAAATCAAAATCCATTACACAGAATTTGACGAACATCAGAACTCTCATTCTTCAGGCACAGCATAAACAAAAGCAAATGCAGACACTTGCATAGTTTAAGAATAATAAATGCTGCCAGGCCTTCATTTATGCAAAAGACAAAACCTCTAAACATTAATAGGAAAAATATACATTTACATCTCTAGTCAATGCAGTGAGTTTAGTGTATCAACACATGAAGAACAGTGCCAAATATTGTTTCATGCAGGAATAACAGTTTCAGAAGGGATCAATAGATTATGTAACCATATAATTGTATCAAATACAGGAAAAAGTGCCTTTCCTCAAAGTCTGCTCATCTCAATTTCATCATCAAATTAATCAGTACCAAAAAAAATCCCTTTATAAGGTCTATTTTCAGGCATGACTCCAAGCATGTAATTATTTTTCATACTAAATTGTAAATTCATACCTCATAAGCTTCTTTTTGCTGTATCTGAATTGCTATGGACTCTTCTATGGATAATAGCTTAGCAGGGGAATGGTGAAGTGGTGGCAGTCGAGCTGCTGTGATGTCATTCAAATGTTTCTTATCTCTAAGTCGTCTTTCTTCAGCAGTAACTGGAGAGCCAAATCCCCCAGGTGACTGACTAGAGGAGGAACCATGTGATGATCCACTTTGCTCTCCTGACAATCTAGAAGAGATAAAACATATAAATTGACTCCAGTTTTTTGCACAATGTCAAATAACTTCTGTTCCAAAGCTTGTTAGAGCACTCAGGAAAACTAAAGAGAGACAAAAATCACAGGTTACTCCTGACAGTGAACAAAAAAAGATATGCCAATGAATTAACAAGCATGAAATAGCAATGTTTGGAAGTCATGTGAAGTATAAACTACCACTGCTACCAGTACAGACAATGTGAATTCTAATTTCTCTACAGGTGCAGGAAAAGCAAAAGGCTACCGGCTAGCACAGTTCTACAAGTTCTAGAATTGACCAACAAGAAAGTTCTGCCAATTATTTAATAGTTTTGTAGCTCAAGCTACGAAACTCTATGAAGATTCATGGCAACTGTTTCAAATAAGTAGAATTAGACCACTGCTCAATGCTGAGATTCCAAGAAAGCTACAGAGCCATTATCTACCCTTCCATGTCACATGACATCTCTCTAATCACCACAAGAAAATAAATCCACAATGATCATTCTGTACCATGTCCTATGTTATATAATTCAATTATTCCCAAAAATGTTTTTCTGTTTCATAATACTTACACATTTGTTTTAAATTTGGGTTTTTTTATGACCGGGTTCTTGGCTCTAGACTCTAGAACTTCAATGTAATGTGGTGTCTTGGGGTGCAGCCTTCCAAAGACATTGCCCTTACATTTGGCCACGTTCTGCTCTTTTTCCAATACTTTTTCACTATGATCCCCATCTACAATTGTAACTTTTTGAAAGGCATCAACCAATGCATCTTTACTGTTGTCCAAAGCACCTGTACTTCCTGTACCATCCTCTGTATTGCTCTGAGATACCTGCTGATCATTCCTGAGAGGACTGTTTGTGGCTGACTTGGAGTTGACTTCACAAAAAAGATTCTGATCTTTTGTAATAGTCTTCACTTTATCATTTTTCCTCTGAGTCCTTTCATTGTCCAGAACTGTATGTGAGGCATCTTGCTGAAGATGTTCTGCCTCTTGCCTTTGGGAAGAAATCTCAGAAACTTTATTAATATTATGTTTTTCATTAAAGACTGAGGAATCTTCATGGCTTTGTGTGTCCTTGTTTAGGATAACTTGCTGTTTACATGTATTGATCTCCTCCTGTTTCTCCTGAAACTCCAACCTGACAGCAGATAACAGCTCAGCCGTCCTTGCTAATTCTTCCTCTTGTACAATGGCAAGGGTCAGCTTTTCAGCGAAATCTGAGATCTTCTTACCCTTATCTGGAAGTCTAGCAATGAATTTCCTAAGGAAAAAAAATAAATACATTATTTAACAGGGTCGGAAGAATCCTATTTTGATCAGAAATATTGTTTTATTAAAACAGTTAACATGGCAGTTTTCGCATTCTGACATTAACTTTCTTATTTACATATGACATTTCTGAAACCTGGAAAGCTGCAAAGCACTTTCAGCCCCAGATATATACTGCAACTAAGCAATTATTAATCTTTTCTCCTGAAAGATGTAACTGCTGCTCTGCAAAGTGTGATGTGCAAATACTTCTTGGTATTATCATCCAAACATCCAACATTCTTCTACCCATATGACCAGAACAAATCATAAAGTGGATACTGTGAACGCCCACAGGTTGTAAAACCACACAAACGTGTGTAACTTGAACAATATCCCCCCGCTGTGACCTTGACAGCCCACACAGGAAGGCAATGCGCAGTTAACGCAGCGAAATACAGTAAGGGAAGGCGTGGCCAGTGTCCGGGAGGGAGACACGAATCTCTGAAGGGCACCGCTGCTGCTGCCGGCAAAGAAAGAAAAAAACGGGGGGGAGGGCAACAGAACCCCCACATACAAAACACAAACCACCAAACACCAACTCAAACAAACCCACCCCACCCCCAAAAAAACCGCAAACCAAGCAAAATCCCACAGAAAACCAACCCACATCCAAAACGGGACAGCCTGCAGGAGGTACGCGCAACTTCAGCATTCCCCGAAAACGCTTAAGTAAGAGGCAAAGGTTTGTCCTCTGCCGCTTACGCAGCAACAAGCGAAGGTGACAAGAGGCCTGACCCGGGTGCCCGCCCTCCGCCTCTCCTTACCGGTCCGCCAGCAGCCGCTCCTGCCGCCTCAGCATCTCCCGCAGCTCGGGGAGGCTCCGACCGCGCAGGTTGACGCCGCCGCCGTCCGCTGCCATGCTGCCCCACACCACCTGTCACCGGGGCAGCCGCCCGGGCCTGCCGCCACGAAAGCCACTTCCGCAGCTCCTCGGAGGCCGACATCTTACCGGAAGCGACGGCAGGCGGCGGGGCCAGAATTAGTCGGAACGCGATGGCTGCATGAGATGGTTGGCTCCCTCTCTTGGTTGTTTTCGTGCGGAATGCGGGAGAAACCGTCCCGAGCATGTAGAGGGAAGGGCTGCGAAGCGGGCACGGCCGTGGTGGAGAGACCAGTAGGCTTTTCGCTAGGGACTCGTTACGATATTCGTTTCGATACAAGCGCTATCGTTTCTGTCAGCTCGAGCAGTTGCTGCGTGGGGCGGGTAGGATCCCACCTAAGCCCCGCAGGGCTGGCCAGTCTCCCCCGCGCTCTGGGCACGTTTGAGCCAGCGGGGCACCCAGCCTAGTGTCACGAAATCCTGACAACTTCACCATAGCAATTACCTAAATATTCAAGAAACATAGGTCACGTTAGCCTGGGTGTGAGCAGTTGTGCAGAGCAAAAGCAGATACCTGTTCCTGAACTTGGCACTCTAGAATGCTCAAAAAGCTGCAAAAGCTTAAAACGTTTTTTTTACGTGGATGGTTTTGCATTTTCATTGATGGAAGTTGTGGCATTTCCACATTCATGAGTAGCTTTTAGCATATTGTCAATTCTTACATAGAAACCTTTACTTTTCAGAGATGTGTTAAAATTGTCTTTATATGGCATTGAGTTTTCATATGCATATGTCTGATACAGAGACAGAATTCCGAATTTAGACTGTAATACAGCATTAGCCTGCTCACGCCAGTATTTCCAAACTGATGGAAGTGCCATGAGCTTTAGTAAATCCACTCCATCTAGTATTAATAAGGGTCATTAGCCAAATGGTAGTTTCCAGGTGGCAGATGTCAGCATTTTTAAGCTGATCCTGTGGAAGTTTCCTGCTCCAAGTAATAGAAAAGAGGCACATTTCCCAGAGATTGTTAAAACAGTTGTTTTATGAACAGAGGGCCTACTCCGGAGGGACTGGAGGAGGAAGCGTTTTAAAATGGCTGCCCGCCCCTTTGTTTGCTCAGCTGGATGGTGAATGGGAAGGCTGAGGGCCAGGGGAAATGAGATTAATCAAGTAGGCAGCCACCCGTGGAAAAAAATACCATGATCAGGGTGAGAAAAGCCAAGTTAAGTGACTAGTTGGAGAGATGGTTTCACTGTCTGTTATGCATAACCTGGACCATCTCCTGTGGAAAGTGCTTCAGGGAGTTTTCTCTAGAAGTTCAGGGAAATCACTGTGAGTTTTTCTCACCAGGAAATCACTCAGTATTAAAGGACCCAAGTTCTCTGAATCTCTGGTTCTGTAATGCAGGCTTAAGTTATGCCATCTACATAACATTTCTGCATCTTAGAAGAAGGTACACTTTGTCTTCCTTTTGAGCCTGTTTCTCCTGTGCATATTGGAGAAAGTGGGAAGGCTGGGCATGGAAACAGAGCACTGCTTCTGCCCGCATGGAAGTGAGAGTTTAGAAGGAATGATCTCATTAGAGCACTACTCTGCATTTACTAATAGTTCATCTCAGTTCAATTACTGTTATTACATGTACAGAAAAGTAATGCTGGTACTTAGAATGGATTTCAGCTTATGTACTAAACTGCATAAACAAAAAATGGAGGGGAAAACAGTCCTAATAACATGACTACTGGGAGTCATGACCATACACCAAGTATTTATTTATCCCAGATCGTTGGGAAGGAATATCGTTCAGTTCAGGAGTGTTACATATTGGATACTATATTCTGATTACACATAACACACAGTTCCAGAACGATGAACAGCTAGCTGAAATGTGGAAGGTGCCAGAACAAATGTTCTTGTTTGTGGAGAGACGGGCAGTTTCTAGATGCAATGCAATGTAGATAGTATCAGTTTAAATACAAATGTGAAGAGAGAAAATTAGATTTAAGCTTTCTCAGTCAAGCAGCAATAGTATGGAGTACTTAGGGGGACTGAGAAAAATTATATACTTAGGAGGTCTTGCTTGGCCTGGGGTGAAATAAAGATCTGTAGGAAAATCCTCACTAGCCATACTCTGAACATGAGTGATCACCATCCAGCAATACCTACTGCAAATTTAGTCTTAGCATCATAGTATTAGTCAGGGTTGGAAGGGACCACAAGGATCATCTAGTTCCAACCCCTCTGCCATGGGCAGGGACACCCCACACTAGATCAGGCTTGCCAGAGCCTCATCCAGCCTGGTCTTAAACACCTCCAGGGACGGCGCCCCAACCACCTCCCTGGACAACCCATTCCAGGGCTTCACCACTCTCATGGTGAAGGACTTCCTCTTCACGTCCAGCCTGAATCTCCCCACCTCCAGCTTCATTCCATTTCCCCCTAGTCCTTAGGACTTTGCCCTTACTTCTCTGAGGAATGCACTTACATTTGTATCATTTTCCTCGAAGTGTTCTTGGCCCTTTTGATTAGAGGTTTTATTTTTTATTACTTCATTGAATATTTTGATCACCATTCATGTGAGCTAAGTAGATAACAAAAATGGGGAGCTTCTTATTTCTTACATAATAAGCTTTCTTAAGTTTCTTACTTAGGATGTTATCTCAAGAGATATTGTTAGATACAGTTTTCAGCCAGTCTGTTTTCTGTCACTGCATATCTAGAGATAAATAAAACTTCTTTTCCAATATGGCTGGAATCACTATGCAATTTAGTATTAGTTCTACAATAATAACAAAATTACTAGAATGACACTGAAGAAGAAAATCAGGTATACTAACA
The DNA here is from genome assembly GCF_014839835.1 of Dryobates pubescens. Classification (NCBI taxonomy): domain Eukaryota; kingdom Metazoa; phylum Chordata; class Aves; order Piciformes; family Picidae; genus Dryobates; species Dryobates pubescens. The sequence continues at coordinate 15,948,610 of NC_071628.1, read as the reverse complement.
AAAAAGAATAAACTGCATGAAAATGCCAAGAAAGAAAGGTGTATCCCAGAAGTATTCATCTTTGTATATAGTATTGCGTAAAGGCAGGGATACAAATAACTTATTCTAACATTTTTTTCCCCCTAATAGATTACAGTAGTTACTGGGAACACTGTAACAGACATTTGTGTCTGAAAGTTTAGTATTTCTGTTTTATCAGTGTCAGCTACGACTCAGCTGATGTCTTCTAGTTATATGACATTTTGGGGGAGATGCCATGAAGTACAATGGGCTAAATTTTTTCAGGTGGAAAAATTTCCCATCAGAAGTACCTTGAGTTTGTCCAAAACTGGTACTAAAACTAACACTTTTACTTCTTTTCTCTTAAAGGTATCATTTCCACTGGTGGAGTCACCATTGCTGGAGGTGTTTAGGAGGAGACTTGATGGGGTGCTTGGTGCCATGGTTTAGTTGATTAGATAGTGTTCGATGATAGGTTGGACACTATGATCTCGAAGGTGTCTTCCTACAGCACAAGAACTACAGAATCAGCCAGGTTGGAAAAGACCTCAGAGATCATCAAGTCCAACCTATCACCTAATACCCAACACCTCCTGACAACTAAACCATGGCTCCAAGTGCCACATCCAGGGACTCCACCACCTCCCTGGGCAGCACATTCAACTGGCCAAGACCAGGGGAAGGTCTATTCTAATTCTAATTCTAATTCTAATTCTAATTCTAATTCTATTCTATTCTATTCTATTCATCTTTATAAATACAGAAATATTACTTTTCACAAGGAAAAGGGGTAAAGGAGACTTTAGAATATAGATTTTGAGGCAGAGAAAACTACTTTCACAGTTTCTGTGCTCCTAGGTGGAAATATCAAGGAGCTGGAGAAGAGGAATCAAGGCACAAACACAAAATCAACCACCTCCAAAGTAGAAAAATGGTCTGAATATTTGGAATGAAAATTAGCACTTTAAAAATAATTTTTTTTAAAAAGGGCACCTTTTAAAATCAGCATGATTTACTTCTGTCATAATTTATTTTCCTTAAAGAAGATAACTTCTCCCTCAACCTTATTTCTGTATAAAAATCCCCAATTTAAACTCAATCCTATATATGCTTATATTTGTCAACATACATTTGCATATAAGGAGCAACCACCAGGTTCTTGTAGTATGCCTACACACCACATACAACTTTACAGAATGTTGTAACCTCATAGATGTTCACCTCTACATATTTTTCCTTTTATCCACCATGTCTCTTTTTCTTTTGAAAAATTTCCACATACCTTGAGTTGCAGATGCCTGCTATCACCTGTTTTTCTGTGTTTCTTCCATGTTCTAGGGCTTGAGGTAGGGCTAGCAGGGCCCTAATACATCAGGCCTCTAAAGCACGTTCCTTCTTTTACACATGCAAATAGTCCCAGCTGCTGATTGGGAATGAAATAAAATGTAACTAGACTGAACCTTTCTGCATGTATGTCTCCATTCTGTGGAGCAGGGATTTCCTGTACAAAATCACAGATTTGATGTGGAGAGCACTTCATAGCTATTTGCTCATCTGCCTGTGTCTGAAAGTCTTCCAATGTCAAAACAAGGATTTAAAGACTTTCAAAAAACATTAGTATCCAGCTTTCACAATCTTACCTGCTTAGCACTGAACATTGCTGATCTCAACAAGGTTTTATGAGGAACTTTTGGCAATCTGTACTGAATACACATACACAAGAAAGCATTAGTCAAGGGAAAAACTTCACATTCTTCAGCTGAGCATTGCAAGACAGTAATACTGTGATTGTCACGTTTGCATGACCTCTTCTTATTTAGTTGACATTTAGTTGACATTAGTGACAGCCTTAAAGGTGAATATCTATTACCAGTGAGTGGATATAGACAGCGAAAAAAAAGACAGGCCAGTCATCCCAGTGTCATTGTGCCAAAGCCTGGAGAGCACCATCCCGGATGTATTCAGATGCTATCTGTGTGATCTGAAGTTGTTGGGGATTTTCGCAAGACCTGTGCTGCCCAGAGTTGTTTGTCTTGTGCAAGTCAATAGTCCTTTATTTCATAAAAGTTCACCTACTTTTGTTACTTGGCTTTGAGAGGAGTCTTCAGTTCTTAGCAAGGGAGTGCCTTCCTGTTCTCAAGAGCTCATCTGCCAAAGGAAACACTGACAAGAACACCAAGGCTCCAGAGGAACTGCTTTTGCATTCTTACACAGTTCTGAACAAACAAGATTGCATAGAGTAAGAGTTTGCAAGGTTTTAAGGTAAACTATTTTCTAAATGAACGTTGACACATCGGAACAGAAAGTTTAAATGCAATATTTATTGCAATTTATCCTTTTCATGTCCTACATTACAGGATTTATTAAAAGCATACAACATAACTGCATCATTTATACAGTATATATGAAATCTGTATCCCAAAATACTTTCCAGAGTATCTGGAGTAAGTCACAAAAGAATACTTATCATGGTACAAACATAGTCATACAATTGACTTAATGCACTTTCTGGGACCTATCTATATGGCTTTTGTTGATGCTTACAGAAAGGTTACTAGCTTCTGAAGGACGAATTAACCCACTCTCAAATTGACAAAATTTATACCGAAGTGTTGCAGTCTTTTCAGTCAGATTTGTTATTATCTATGCTAGTTTACATTGCTGCTGATTTGTCTGGGAAGTTCTATTTTCATGTAACACCCAGTTTGTAAATGCTGTTGCTCTCCTGTTCTTCGTAGTTACCAAATTTAGACTGCTAGTCCACTGAAATGATGGTCATGTGACTCATTACATGTCAAAATGCTCTTTAAAAAAACCCCACAACAAAAGAGCAGACGTCAATCTTTACTTGGTTTAGGAAGTAAAATAATCAAGACAAAATTTAGATGGAAAACTTTTACAGGAAAAATAAAATTAAAAATCCCCACAACTTTGCTGCAGTCTTGGTAGAGTCTTGAGCAGATTATCATAATTTTGCAAGTTAAAATAGCATGCATTATTTTCAGAGGAGATCCTCAGGAGAGTATTAAAAGTAGAATGGAGTTCTTTTTGAAGTCTGTGTCGAAACACAATTTTGGTATTTTATCCTGCCCTCTCCTACCAGTCACTGAGAATGTCACAGTCATCAGGTTCCATTTTCTCTATTTTGGCAAAACAGAGGGATAAGGTGTGTTTGCTTATTTACACTTGCCAGTTAATGTCTTTCATGACAGTGGGAGTTTCCTTTTATCAATAACTACCACCTTCATCCATTCATGTTAAATCTGAAGGTAATTCTTGTGAACCACGAGCAAATTGAAGGCCTGAAATACAGAGGCACTATTTAGGTACAAAATCGCCCTGCTAAGTAATGAACTCAAGTTGTATCACTAACTGGACATTAATATGGCCAGTTAAGATTAATTTTTAGTATCGTCCTCTTCAGAAGTAGCTACTGTGCAAATACGCGCCACCAGAGGGCGCTATGATCACACAAGTACAAAGCTTACCTCTCAAATTTGAATCGGGCCTTTATTCATCATCTTTCGGGTTCATCAACATACAATTCCGATTCAAATCTGTTCTCTTTCAGGAGTTTCACTTCATGGTCTTAATTATTCATAGCTGTAATTAATTATTGATCAAATTAACTATTTTTTGGGGAACTTCGTTCAGCAATCTCCCAAATTCACTCAAGCATCAAAACTCCAACCTAAAATACTTTATGTACTGTTAAGACTACAACTTGTCCATGTATCAGCTGTTCCTGTGTCTTGGGCGTTCAAGCACAAGATAATTCCTCCACTTTGCATAATGAGAGGGTGCTTCATCTGACTACCATTTTTATGAGGATCAGGCTTTAATGTCAGAGTGCTTCTCTTCAAGCTATTCCCTACCCTAGAGGTTTTGCAACTCTTCTTCAGAGCAACTATTTAAGCAAATGTGTGTGCTTATTAATGCCTGTTTACTAATGTGACAGCTGGAGGGCTTTCTTTGCCCTTTTGACATCTATGAGTTCTTTTGCACTCCCTCATCACATGCTCAGTAAAGAGTTTCCTTCTAGAGCTATTAAAACTACAAATGTATTTTTTTAATTATTCATTTGAAAAGAAACACTGAGCAGGTGTTAATGTTTGCAGCATCTATACCAGTGCAAATTACAGGCTTCCTTCACACATTAAATGATTTACTTTTTTGTTAATGGCTTTGATTTAAATTCTGTCTTGAATTTTGTGCAGTCCATAATATTTTGTTTAACTTTTTAGAATGACCATTTAAAATTTTCAAGATTTGAACAGGTTGTGAGGAAAAAATAGTTTATTTGCAAACAGGATGATCTGAGTACAAAAGCTTGAGAAGTCTGAGCTTCCCATTTTATTTTGCATATGCTTTGATTATATCAAGCAGTTAATGTTGCTGTAAGATACCTGTACCAAAGTAAAACATTCTTCAGTCCATCCTCCAGCTTCTTTATTTAGTAGTTAAACAGCACAGCTATTGAATAAAAAAGTTCGTTACTGAATTCAGAAACCCATGAAATAATGCAGGAATAGGATTTGGATTATGAGGTAAATAATATTATTTTAAATACAACTCTACTGAGTATACTTAATTTGAACAGACAGTACTTAATTTAAACAGTTTGTGAAAGTCTGTAGCAAGGTGAGTACCTCCTGGGACTGGCATTCAATGCAAGGACAATATTAATCATATAAAACATAACTTACTTGTTTTCTATAGCAGTTGCTGTAATAAAAAATGCCCTTCATTTATGTTACTAGAACTACAAGAAAATATTCATAATTCATTTTAGTTGACTGAGACTAGGAGATCAAGATATAAAAAAATACCAAATATATATATATATATATTTAAATAAGTTCAGTACTAAATGCAGTCATAACCACTGGTACTCTGAAGTCAAAGATAAAATGTTAAGTGCTTTGGAAAAAAAAAAAATCTAAATCCTAATTCAGGATTGTTCTTGCTGTAGGAATTACAGGGACTACTGCAAGCAAAATTCTGTTCAGTGAAAATTCCTTCTTCTGATGGAAAAATAAATAAAAATTGACAGAGATTTTTCTACACATTTACAGTTCAGTATATCAGCAATAGTCACTCACGACTGAGGAAGAGCAAACCAGTGCCTCTGCCCAACAAAGTAAAACCCATTATAATCTGCCCTGTCACTCACTGTTTTGAGCTGATGCTCATGACATTCGTCTGTGTGCAGTGAGGGAATTGTTTCAAACAGCCCAGTTGCATTTCTCCCTCCCAGCAAAAGAGTGCTAATCGTGAGTGAAGGTTTTCCAGCTGAACAAAGCCCTCAGCTACACTGTATCTCTAGGACAGGTGTGAACAGCCCTTGTGCTTTGTACTCGGATAGAGGGGGAGCTTTCAGACCAAGTCTGCCAGCATAGTTTCAGATACCACTTCTAGTAGTACTGAAAATAAAATGTATTAGAGCTGTATTATGCAAAGAGGATTACAGCACAACTGAAGGGAAAAAAAAAACTGTACAGCTATACAACTCCTTCTTTACAGGCATTTGAAATGGCACATTGCACTAGACAGCTTCTACAGAAGCAACATTGACTGCTGTTTCACTTATCTTCTTCCATGTCTTACTCACAGCTCATGTCTTTGCACATATCTTCAGTAACTTCAGAATAAGAAGTTACTACAAAATTGCCTTCAGGATAAGTGTAGCAAGTCTCCAAGCTGCATTCTTTTCTATAACTTGATAACAATTTATCTAATCAAGCTGCAAAGGCGCAAGACGTTTGCTTGTATTTAGAAAGCATGTTGACTCAAATGCTCAAGATGTACTGTTCTTTGTGCTAAATTCCAACACTCTCTTGAATGGGGTGTATGTCCTCACTGGCCTTGCATTTTCAGGAGATCTTCTGTTCTCAGTACTTGTACTGTTAAGGAGATCAGAAAAAGTTTGCAGAGTTAATGTCAGAGCATCAGACAGCAGCGCTGGAAATACCCAGGCAATGAATTTGTGCCTTATTATTGATACTGACAGGCTAAAATTAAACTCTTCAGTGTATTTGGTATGTTTTATAATTCTTTTCTATAATGCCACAAAGAATATTTTATAAAACCCATGGCAGATACTGTGATGTTTACATGCAGGCATCTGCTAGAGCTCATATATGAATGTCCAGCAATACAGCTACTAAGACTAAGGATCCTGCAACAATAAAGATAGTGATGTTGTATTTGAGAACACAATTCATTGTGAATTCCATAAAATCTAATCTGTATAGAGGTACATTTTTTCATAGATACAAATCTCAAAAAAATACCAGTAGGTTTCTGTTGGCACCCTGAGTGAAAAATACTATTTTTAAAGTTTCAAAACTCATGTCATTAAAACATTCTTAGGGTGAACACTGAAATGAGTGTATTTTTAAATTGGAAGGAAACTTTAGTTTGTATTGCAGCTTGCTGATTCATATGCTAATTTATATTCCTTATTTTGCAGGGCAGTCAAGATGAGCAAGTTTACTTGCTGGGATTAAAAGTAATGTGTCATGGTCCTCCTTACCTTATGATCTTAGTGTCAGTTTTGCCCTTCCCTGTAGTGACTTAGGGGGAAGATTCAAGTGCAAGTCCGTGGCCCTGCTCACAGGGCTCAGTGCAATCGTGCTGCAGTGTTCAGGGCAGGGGAGGAGCAGAAGGGGAGACATGATACTTGGATCTTTACAAAGCCAGGCTACTCCACCACAGATTAGAGACAACCATTCCAATGCAGAAGTGGCAATGTTACCATGCTCTTCACTTAGCAGTCTTCCACCTAGGGCTAGGATATCTCCAGAAATTGATGCAGCTCTAAACTGTTATTGTTGGTGTTACCTGCCCTTTCAAATGGTCCCAGAAGACAAGAAATAAAGCATGTGTGAAGCAGCATTAACCAGCCTCAGAACAAATCTGTCCATTGTCTTCTGCTGTGCTGCCAGCAGACATATTTCATGAGTATTTCCCATATTTCACAAAGTCAGATCGATTGACCTCTAAGCTTTATTCCCTGCTTAATTCACATTACTGCAAATAAGTACTCCCCAAGGGTCTGCAAGATGTTTACCTCTTAAAAAAAAAGATAAAAAATTAAGAAAATCCTCTCCCTAAGCCATTGCAGTGCACTACATCTAACAGATGTGCTCCTTTAAATGTAGGAAAGTTTTGCACAGCTCCAAAATCCACTCTTAACATTTTGTTAATGACATGGTTTACTAATACAGCATCAGTAAGGGACATTACGAAGAAGTTTCCTATGAGCAGACAGAAAAAGCAAATACCTGTATGGAAGATCACATCCTACACCAGTATCTCTGGTTTCTATATTGGTCTTTGGTTGGTTTTCCATTAAGTATTCCAATTTATCTTGTAATTCTTTGTTCTGGAAAACAATCATTTTCATCACAAGTTTATACTATTTAAATAATGTTAATTAAACAAGGAAATAAAACTGCCCACAAGAAATAATGTCAGAGTATGTATTGAGAAAATAAAGGAATTTTATTTTGGGGGGGGCAGGGAATAAAAAAAAAATAAAAAAATATATATATATATAAATCAACAGTTTTATTCAAAGGCTTCTGTTTTATGTAATAATAACACTGTTATAAACCCATATATTAAGAAACTTAGCATGAATATTAAGATTTTGTATTACATACATGCCTCACATGACTAGTATAATAAGTTTGATTTCCAGCAAATGCATGTAGTAAATATGCATCCAGTGACACTGGTAGAACTTTTATTTGATTTCATGAAATAATCACAATAAAATAAAAGGTAACACCTTACCTCACATTCTAAGAAAGAGATTTTTTCTAAAAGCTGTACTATAAATATTTCCTTTTCTTTTACTTTCTTCCTTAGCATTTCAATCTATTAAAAAATAAAAATAAAGACATTTAGTATAATGGGGATGGGAAAAGGAGTAAAAAGACCTAGATAACATAGGAAGAAAACACGTTTAATTTTGTTTGTTATCAACAACATCTATGTATTCACAAGCTGCCTTAATCCACGGATTAGCTACCAACCCACACAAGCAGGATCATTTACAGAAGGATGATGCACATATACTAATATGGCTATTAGGAAAGAACAGACTGTTAAACATCATCTAGCAAAGCAAACTAAGGATTTGATTCAAAGGCCTTTGCTCTAGTCAGTTGTCACTCCATTCAAAATTATGTTGCACATTTGCTAGTTCTTGAAGGCCTTATTTGTTTAGTTACTTTGCATACCAGACTCCTTTGGTGGGGGGGAGTGCATTTTCATTTTATACATAGGGAGAAGTTATTTACAAATATTGATGAAAATTGGAATAGAATTAGGTCCAACACAAGCATGGCTTCTTCATACTGTTCTATATAGAACAGAGGACAATCTTCTTTATGTCCTGTGATTTCTGCTGGTCACAGAGCCATGCAACAAGAACTTTTGCATTAAATCTTTCCTGGCTACCAGCACAAGCAGGAGCAAGCAGAGGAAATGGATACGATCCAGACTTCATACCAGTCACTTCCTGCTGGCCCAAAGCTATTCTGATTGCATGGAAATGGCTTTCTAAAGCTCCTAAAGCCACAATTTTCCTTTTCCATTCTTTTGAACCCTTTGCTTAAAGCAAGATTTGTCTTGTGAGGTTCATACTGGTATCAGCAATGGTCTGCAAGACCTGTTGCCTGGCACAGAGGTCAGTTCCTTTCAGCTGACTGCCTTTAGGAGACAATAGCTTCTTGTGCAAACAAACTGAATTTTCTCCTTGAGCCAAAGAAAAAGTCCCTTGTTATTCTCTCTCAACCCCTGCTGACTACACCTACTGAAATATTAGCTAATAAAAAGAGCAAACTGAAACAGTAACTAAATAACTTTGGTTTTGTAGAACATCCAAACTGAAATAAGGAAAGCTCATGAAATTACTTCATGCAGAAATGCTGCACCCCCAGACACATGGCCAACTAGTTGTCTCAGCAGCTACAGCAGTCCAAGGGCTGAAACAGCTTCTAGAGTCAGGACACACCTTTAAACCTACCCACAGGCCTGACACAGATGACACATCCCACCAGAGTAGTTTACTACAAAAATAACCTTTATTTAATGAATAAGGAGTTGAGTACACATCACCTGACGCCATTAGCACCAGGAGTCAGCAAACCTGATTTGATTAATGCTTGAGGGGATGCGTCACAGAAAAACCAGGAAAAACATCACTAACTTTAGGGGGTTAAATTAATGTATCAGTGTATTAAATAAAAGGCAAACTTACTGAAATACATTTGTATATGTCACATTGCACAAAGTAAAAGTGATGGTTTCCTGTGAGAGAGGAATGTAACATGAACACTGGATCACAACGTTGATACTAGGTAAACATATTAAAAAACCAACCAACCAACCTTCATGCCTTGCTACTTAATGTCACTGATTAAAAAAAAAAAGAAAGAAAGGGGAAAAAAAGCTAGTTATGGCGTGCTAAAATGAGGTGGTAACCTCTACAGCACCATAAACCTGTATTGCACAACTCAAGTCTTTGTTTCAAGGATCTGCATAAAGCACAAGAACAACTAGCAGGTGGCAGAGCAATAGATTTTTACTTCTGCTTGAGTATAAAGTAAAGATAATGAGAAACAAGATGGTCAGCCACAATACTGACTAAGAGCCAAGGTGGTGACCAGAATAGGCTAAGGTCAAAAACAAATCAGTGCAAGCCAAAGGCTCTCAGCTTCCTTTGCCTGACTCTAGGATCTGAGTTGCTTCTGGACAGACTCCAGGACAAAATTATCACAAAAATGTTTCTACATTTTCTTAGCCCAGTTCTCAGGGCCTATAATCCATCTCATCCTTGCTCTGTTTGCAGGTCTTAGCATTTCAGCTCACTGCCAACTCAGCAACTTGTTCCCAAATCTGGCTTTTGAACAACTGCCCTCTCCAATTTCTCCATCATTTTCTACAAGCATTATTCAGGTACACCCTTCAGCACCTCTTCTAAACTTCTCCAGAAGTACCCAGACAGACTTTCCCTAGCACTTACCTCTTGACCAGACTTACACTATCAGATTGATTAGCTGTTCTTTTCTCTCCATGTCTCTACCAGTATTTCTACAACATTCAAGTCCACATTAAGCAGACAAGCAAAATTGGCAACCTATTTAGCAATATCATTTTACATTAATGACCCATTCATTTCTTTCAAAACAGTTCTGCTAACAGTGAAAATGTGAATTTGGTAAACCCAGGCCATGCCATCACTCACTTTCCACTTATTCTCTCTTACCTCTCTCACCCTATTGTATTCATTGCTCCTGCTTTACCTTCTCCTGTTGGGAGACAGCTTACTGGTCTAAAACTGGGAAGGGAAGAGCTACAAAGCCCAAGTGACAGTTTGTAATGTATCTGGTCTGCCAGGAATTGAGGGGCATCAGGTGCTTTTAGGCCATCCCAGGGGAATTGGCGAGCATTCCCTGCAGTGTTGTAACAGCTTGGAGAGGTGAACTCCCTGACTCAGTACACAGACACTGCTCAGGAGCTCTGCACCTGATGACTGGCCAGCATGGCAGGGTGCCTGTGAGCTCAGAGCTCTTGGGTCACACCACTTCAATCCCTGACACACAGCTGTTGGGCACAGGAAGGGCACCTGATCTCTCCTCATCATAGTATCCACAAAGTTTCCTGCAAACTGTGTTGGGGGTGTGGTTTACATTTCACATACCCACTCCAGTTTCTAATACCTGAATCAGCACATAACTCACTGGCTCAGAATTAATATAGCCACAGCACTTCTTTCCAAACTCTCTTCTCCTTGATTCAGTCCTATTGCTGTTACCACCTCCATGCTTTTGCCTCCTTCTGAAACCTTGAGGTCATTCCTCTCAAAGTCACTCAGACTCTCCAGACTGTCACCCTATCTTGCAGGAGCTCCAGGAAAATTCAGTTCTTGTCCATCCCATCAATGAAGATCTGTTTCTTTCTCACTGCTGCACCTTATGGAGTCTCTACTATGTGTCCTCAAATACTAAACAAAATTGTCATGCTACTTGAATGGGCTATGTAAACACTTCCTAGAAACAGCTGTGTTTCTGAATTTTTCTTGCTCCACCATGCAACTAAACTTTGCTTCAGTAAGACAGAAAGTTAGATGCACAGGACAACAGCATTAAATTGATCTCATGGGTAGAACACCTAAGAAGAACAGTCAGGAGTTGAATCATGAGACCTAAAGGAAAGAGACTCTAATGAAATGCTGGAGATGCAAGTAGTGGTATTAGAAGGGGTGTCAAAATTCCAGAGAGGGGAATTACAAAGCAATTAAAGCAGAAGGAAAAAGCATCTTAAGAGAAAATTGAAGTGGCATCCAGTTGCTGAGCTTTTATAAAGAAAGTCTGAAATATCAAACTTTATTTTATTCTGTGTACTTAGACACAGTGCTGGAGGCTTGAAATATACAGTGGTCTATTGAATTGGAACAGATCCAGCTGTTAGATTAACTCAATCAACATCTGTCACTTGGTATTATCATCCATTAGTTTAAAATATTTATCATAGCATATATTTATATTTAAGTATTATGTATTATTCAAGTATCATGTATTTTCCTTATTAATCTACCATTAGTGGAGTGTGCATATGTAACACTGATATAGAGATGAACAAACTGGTCACAAATATGGCTGAACACAGGACAAACACACACATATGATTCAAAACAGGATAGACAGGACACTGCAACATCAGCCTGAATTCCCAGAGGGAGCTGCCGTTTGACTAGAACGAGATTTGACTCAGTCCCTTACTTCACTGGACTTTTAGTGGTATTTATGAAAGACAGACAAGTGTGATGAAATTTTGTTAGGGAACATAATGCAGTAAATAGGAATGAGCATCTTTGGCTTTTAATCCTCCTTAAATCACTTGAGCAACTTCAATACTTGCTGTATTTTAAAACTTGTATTTAAAGAAATAATAACAACTGATTAAGTTAAGGTACCAAGGTAGAGATCTTCCTAAACCAACATACAGACACATGACACCACTCTTTGATGTGCATCTATTGCTAAAGCAGGCTACAGATGTCCGAGTGAGTTATAAACAGCAGCACATTGCCTAACAGTTCAACCCACCTTATTAAGAACTACCTTAGTAATGTGCAAGTTTACTAATTAATGATTTGGCCAAGAAATTCCCAGCTGAAAGAGCTGATGCTGTGCACATACAAACACTCTTGCCAAACACCGGCAGTGATGCTACTTCTGCCAATAGATATGCAATGTATGGCATTGCTCAAGTCCACTGAGGCATGTGAAACGCTTGAATTGGTGGGGTGGTGAGTTATTTATGTTCTGCTGTTTATCTTCTTCCTCCAAGCTCCCAAGGTGGGTTTTTCTTTCTACATTTGTTGTGTGTTGTTTTGTTTTTACTGTAGATAATACACAATGCAGATTTTGGTTAATAAGAACTTGGCAGCTGTGTGTTGCTGGTGATTCCATCTTCTCATCCTCTATGCTTTTCTGAGGTTTCTTTTGCTTGACCTAAAATTGAAACTGTACTTCCATATTAAAACTGGTATTATCTTGATACAGAAGTTTTCAGCTGTTTATTAAGACGTTGGTGAGAAAATTTCACACAATACAGAGTTATCTTCTGTATTTGGGATATCATTTGCTCATTAGTTCTTGGTCCTTTTGTGCAAGTATCTTCTGCAACAGAACACGATACAGCTTCTCCCTGGTGTTTGGTCACCATTTATTATCCAACGAATCTGAGACTAAAGCTGGAGAACAGCTCATGGGCCATGACCTAGAGACAGTTCAATTTAGTAGTTAGGGGATTTTCATGTGAAATCTGAGTTCTGTAGATAATTTCTTGGCACAGAATCAAATACCCTTTTCTCTTCTCAGTCTCCTTCACAACAGCTCCCTATTACTTCATCAACCCACTTGCCTTGCTTACAAAGTGTAAATGCTTATTTCCTTCCCTTTCCTGCTTCTCAACAAGAAAACAATATTATATATAAAATGAGGTTACTGTGCCATGAAAGTGCAGTCCATTTCAATGTCAGTTGCACACATCTCAGAAATAAAGCTGGAACAGACAAGGATAAGCTGACTGACCACACTGAGTAAGACAAGCTTTCACCCCTCTCACAGAACACAGCAATTTCAAACCTTAAAGAAACAATGTGGTAGCAGGATCCCATGTGCTCCCCTAGCATTTCTGTGTCTGCTTCAGCCTGACTAATTACATCTCTGCACTGGAAAACCTTAGTGGAAGGGCCTGAAATTTACATGCTTTAATCTTCCCCTCTGTGAGTCTCTCTGAAAAGTTCTTCCTCCGCTGATCAAACTGAGTTTTTCCTGAAAGTCTCTCTGCCCAGCCATGCTTTTAGACGACTACAATGGCAAGGGTCAAAACCAAACCAAACCCAAAACCCAAAGAATGAACAAACAAGCAAGCTAATCAAGTCTACCATTATTAATGCTCAGCAGTTTCACTACTGAGTTCTGGATGACCCACTCTGGCCATCTGTCTCTTCTCTTTTTTTTTTTTTTTTTTAATTATTTTTTTTTAAGCCTGCTATGATACAGATACTATGAGAAAAGGGGTGGGTTTCTACCCATCTGCCAAGTGCAGGTCCTGCAATTTCAACTGCCAGCATTTCATGTAAAAGGTACTGCACTAAGCTGAGAACAAACAGCAAACAGGTTTATATAGGGATATATGTGCCAGACTTAAATCATCTGCAATCTCTCTAATGAGAACATGAGGCTTTAAGACTATACAGGGTAACTTTCTGCTCAGCTGGTGTTCTCATGGGCTGCAATCTTGGCTCTCACAAGAGAGAATCCCTATGAGGCTGAAAAATAGTTTGTGCATGGGATCTAACACACTGAGATGTTGACAGTCACAGACTCCAGCAAACTTCCAATTTATTTCTTCCATTTATTTTCTTCTGAAAGTTATTTTCCATGCTCCTGTTTAATTCATGACTTGTCTGACTAGGTCAAGTTGAGAAAGCTTCTATTAATGCCTGAGATGGAAGGATTCCTCTTCAGAGCAAAAAAAAAAAAAATCTGAAGCAAATTCTTTTTGACAAAGGAGTGTAAGCACAGCGAACTGTGATTGCCCTTTTCTGCCTGGGCTCAAATCAACAGGTCACATATCTACTGCATTCAGTACCACCAAGATGGCTCCTGTGAAAAGAAAGGCTTTAATATGCTTTTCCTCCACGGCCTCCTACATTTGGTGCTTCTCTGCCAGCACTACCTTTCCTGCATGCCTGCTAACCTAACTAATGGCATTTTTAAATGCCATCAAAATGTGGAGGTGTTAGAGCTGCCTACTGCATCACAAAGCTCCACTGTAAAGCTTTCACTTCCTCCTAACTGCTTGCTGGTCTTTTATAGAATGTCCTGCATCTGTCACTTGCAAATGATCCATCATCTTTCCCTAAAAATGCCTGAATAGCAATCTATTCTGTTATTTTTTTTCAGACAGAAAATTAATCTCAACATGACAGTTCTCCATATGAGTCTGAAGCAACATAACTTCTTTGTTCAGCACCCTTTTGAAATTCTGTTCATTTCTGTAGGTGCACCTGGTCGAAATTGGAGATGATAACAGCATAAACCTGTTGTGGTTTACACTGAAGGAATAAACCCCTCATTTATACTTCAAATCTGTTTGAATATACCAAGATTAATACTAAACAAAGCTCATCCTGTAATCAAGCAAACATAGGCTTAGCCATCATTCTCACCCCATTTCTATAGGAGCTTTGTTTCAGCTTCTAAGAAAAGCACTGCTGATAGTTTTGACTATTTACTTTCTTTCCATGTCAAAGTTTTGCAGGTTAGCCTGTTCCCAGTCTTTTTCCATGCAACAGAGTAGCTAAGTTTTCATAAAGCAGATTTTCTAGCTGCTTTAATACAATTGAGAAAGAAAAAATTATCATCTAAGTGCAAGTTCTTGATCATTATATTACCCTCATAAACCCTAAGATAGAACGTTATTTTACAAACACCAGCCATGAAAGTATTGGAACAATGAGTATATGGTCAGATTTAATGTAAAGAGGATGTGCATTCAAATGCACCCTGATGAACATATTTGCTAGAAATTAAATAGCAGTGCAATTCCAAAATCTTTCCTCTTTATTCTAGAAAGTATGTTTGGTGCTGCTGTTCACTAGTTGTCAAGTGAACTCCAGAACAGGCTCTTCAGATAGCATTCCTTCTCAACAGCCTACATTTTAAGAAGTCCTTTGTTGCTGATTTCTCAGCTTCTTTAGCATAGTTAGTAAGTTCTGCTTAAAGTGAGCCTAAAATTATTTTAAATATTTACATAAAAGGCATGCAATCATGAAAATTACCACATGCATGGATAAGCCACACATAACTGCAATGTTTTTCACCCCACCCCCCTGCCACACACACAGTGGACAGCTACTCTTCACTGTGCTGTTAAAGTGTTTAGGCCTTTAATTAAGAGTCTGGTTTAAAACAGTGCACGCCAACAATATTGTAGTTATTTCCTCAAACATAGTGCAAACACAAACCACAGACAGCACAAAACAAAAACTAACATAAAGTGAAATATTTGGTACCATCTGACCTGATCCACCCTCTGTTACAGGAGGCTTTAGTTAGCTCACCAGTGAAAATACAGGTATAGCTACAAGTGTTCATGTTGTTCTCAAGGAAGTCAATTTGAAAGAAAAACTAAACCACATAAGGACTAAAGGAGAGAGCAAAAATGTGTTCCCCATGGCTCCATGGCAGTCAAGGATTTCTAAGGAGATTTAATTGTTTTTGAAGAGCAGGTAGTCAGCCATCAATTAACAGCAGACATATTTGACAGCTAAGTACTGAGTTGGTCACCTAACATTCAATTTGTTAAATAGGATAATCAAAAGACCTAGAAAGGCTTTCTGTGTATATGAAAGCACCAGCAGAGATACACTAGAAGAAATCAGCAAACTAAACTCGCTCACTAAACTTAGTATTTATGAGACAATCATTGGCCCAAGATTTATACCTGTGTTTGCCAAAACTCTCTGTGGAGCTGAAATTATTTGTTATCCCAGGGCAGCTCACTAGAAATCAAGCTACATCAAGAAGTTTAAAATACATTTAGAAATAAAGGGTAAATCTTAAGCCACCATCCTCTTATTTATTACTAGAGTCATCTGCGTTGCCACATGTATCACAAAATGACAAGTCCTTTAGAACTTTTGGTTAGAACACAAAAAAGCTCATAATAGGATGGTTGGTTTACAGAGATACAGATTAAATAATTGTTCATATAATCCATTAATTAGATGGACTGGATTACTAGATTGGAGTTTTCTTTACTAGAATACCATGGTATAAAGACTGTTAGTATGAAGATTTTAGTCTTTCCTGCTATGATGCTTGACAAGAGTGAAAATGGCAAGCTCAACTAGGAACACAACCTGAAGACTTTACACCAGTCTTCCTTCCTGATGATGTGATAGAAAGACTTTAATGCAAAAAGATGGCTATTTCTGCATCCCTCTGTGTAATAAACACATCTGATCATACAGCAGCACTGCATCAGAATCTTATAAAACAAAACAGATATAGGTAAATATATAGGTATATATTATTATTACTGCTATATTTTATTAAAAAAGGAAAAACTCCATGTCTAATCAGAAGTACATTGTAGTACTACATTGTGAATGCAGAAAGAATGCCTTAGGTTAGAATGGTTTCCAAACATTTGATTTTGTAAATGTGTGATGTCCAAATACAAATAAAAGATATTTCATGAATGCCTATACTCTGAGCAATAGCAAGGCTCAGTGAAAATAGTGTTGTCAGCCTGCTTTGTAAAGCTCTAATTTAAACTTAATTTGCCTGTTTCCCATGTCATTCTTTCATCCATTTGGAGAAATGGAAATGTTTGCAATCACAGTCTTCCGACTGCTGAACCATTTCTTAGTATGTAGGTAGCCTGCAGCTTAAAGCAGCTTTCAAGCAGAAAGCCACTTAAACTTTCACAGGAAATTCTATCAGCTAAAATGATGTCCCAAGATCAGGGTAATTAAAAAGATGGGTGGTAAAAAACTGTTTACTTGCCTATTTCTTTGAGGAACCACACTGAAAAACAAAGCAAAATGGCATTTTTTTTGCCTGACGTTTCTGTACAGGAAGGACATCCTTAATGACTAGTCTGCATTGTTTCTGCAGTTACTCTCTGAATTTTTCAAATTAAGTTGCAAGTTTTATGTTGTATTTCCTGGACTACCACAAAGAGTTGCAAAACTGGTGTCAGCCTCAAGATCACAGTATATAACCCAGAACCACCAAGTTAAAGTGCTTTCACCTAATCCTTCTGCTTCTCTAGCTCCAGATGCTTAAATCATCTTACACTGTATTTGTAACCAGGGTGGCATAAGGAAATTGCACACAGAACAGAATTCTCTGTGGATTGTGTACTAAAGGAATCAGTGCTCCCAAAAGAGTCATAAGTGTATTATTAGATCTCACCTCCTCAACCATGTGCTTGACTTTTTTCTGTTGGCAGTGGACCATATCATCCAGATGTTTGATTCGCTCTCTTAGACTAGCAGCTACCTCCTCCAAATGCTGTGACCTAGAAAACATGGAAAGTACATAAGGGGGGAGCTACCCAGTATAAGCAAAACAAGAGCAACCCTCCCACGGTCCCACCATAAATCAGAAAGACCAGGTCAAGAGGAAGGCAAGGCACAGTCCACTGATAGATGCCAATTTGAGCAAAGTACATTTTAATGGTAGTCTTTCAGTCAAAGTGGCTGTCTCCACCCAGGTTAACTCACCTTTGTCTCACATACTGGTGTGCTTACTCAGAGCCTGAAGTGCTGACAGTTAAACAATGTGACAGAGCTCATCTCTTTAAGAAATCTGGTTTTCCTTGAAGTGAAAGGCATTTAGACAACTAGATCTTTATCATCAGAAAGACAGTTTTATCCTAACTTATTAGCACCTACAAACCTTTTGGAAATATCTACTAAATAAAAGCCAGGATGCAGATCTGCTGGCATTCTTTTAAATGCTCTTGTGTTACAGAGAAGCTTTGAGTCAAGGATTTGGCATAGATGCCAACAGTAGCAGAATGCTAACTGGAGTAGTATTAACTAACTCATCAACAGTCAGCAGGAATTGTTGTTGATGTTTTAAGTTTGTGTGTATGACACTTTAAATAGATTCTGCATTTCTTCAAATCTCTTTAACGCTGAAACTGAACACCCACAGAATTCCTGCCACAAACTGGTTTGACAACTTGCCAAAAAAGTAGCTCAAGAATATGTAAAGAGACAACAGGGAAGTTTTTGGCATGTTGGCCATGGGACCCTCCATTTATATCTGAATGTAAAATTATTGAAATTTTTCAAAGAGGGCCATCATTTGCTGACAAAATAAACTTATATACTGCTGGGTTCAGGACTGGACAAAATTTGAGAAGTGGAGGAGGGGCTTTTTTCATCTTGGTGTGTGATCAGCAGAAGAAACTGTTGAAGCTGCAAATAGAAGAACCATTCTAAGGCAAAACAGCAGATGGCAAACTGTATGACATGATTCCAATGAATAACTGAGTTGTATGCTATTTCCCCACCGAAAGTGTCTCTATTAACAGTGAAGTACTCTACAGCTGTAACTGCAGCACTTTGACAAGGACTCAGAAAATCGAGGCATTGCTGCAGGTTTTTCAATCCTGTGTATTAAGGTCTCACAAAACCACAATTTACATTTTGATTGCAATTGTAGCATATATTAGTTCTCTCATTGAAAAATCCAGAATTTTAAGCACTGATAGCAATGGAACAGAGATCCTTCCTCAAGTGTGTGGCTGGGGGTACAGACAGGTAAAAAGAAATTCAGAACAGACTTTCATTGCAAAGAGTGCAACCTGGTGTGCTTGCATACATTGCACAAATGCCAGCCTGAATGCTGCCTTTCCCATTTGTACTGCAACATAACTTTTTATGCCACATAGGTAAAGCAGGATACACTTAACTGAGAAGAGTATCTGTTATCTAGATGTAGAAGAAGAAAGCAATTACCTTTCATCTCCATATCCTATGTTGTATGCAACATCTCTTCACTTTAAATTATTATTTTAACAAGCTGCTGTGAAAAGCTGTTATTACTGGGTAAGTTGGTCACATACACAGATCAACACAATCAGACAGTGAGATGTTCTTGCCAGGGACCTCCTTTTATGTTTATGCTTCCTACAGAACAGCAAGGTGCCAAAATATTCAAACAGAATTTCTGGATTCCACAAAAGTTGTAATCCACTAAAATTCTTCAGTTTCTGCTTACAGTTTATCTTTATGCACTTGAGCAGTGCCTTTGAATGGCTGACAGGATTTTCATTCCAATGGCAGTTAGGCTATTTCAGTGCTGGAGAGATTTCTCTTGAAACTCTGCTTGAAGCTTGCTTTTTCCTGGTAATGGTGCTCTGTCATTCCCAAAGAAGTAGTAATGAATGCACATGCCACCTGTGGGCAAAACCAGTACATCCAAGTCCTACCGCACCACGAGATCTTTATTCTAAGCCTCATGCTTTTCAGAATGACCATTCGCAGAAGTCTCATTGCCAATAATATCACCCTCATTTCCCCAGATAACATCATAGTTTATTTCTGCACTCTGATTCTACACCACAGATTTCTTCCACACTTTAATTTTGTCCATGTGCACATGTTCATATGCACTGCATGTCCAACCTCACTTTCCCTCTTTTATGCAAAAAAAAAACCCCAAAATGCCTCTGGCAGTTACACACAGAACTCTTGCTCTCTTCAAGAGTTCATCTCTTCAAAGGAGGTGTCCTGCAGCTTGATACAGGATAACAAAAGTCTTTTTTTCTTAAAAGTGTGTTGAGCAGTTTAGAAGAAGAAAATGAAAGCATTCACAGTCAGGATAACACTGTGCAGAATTTGGGAATGCAGATATAAGAAAAATGCAATCGACAAGTGTGGCACAACTTCTTCCATCTACAATGTTCTCTGCGTGTTTGCAAATGACTTTTTAAGAAAGATGCACCAAAGTGTTTTCTGTTGTGAAACTGGTATATGTTAATAAACTTAAATTCAAATCTCCTCCAGACTGCAGTTTTAAAGTCAGAAAAAGTGAAATTCAGGTGTCTTCAAAAGCAAACCCCTAAAGATTCCCAGCAATGCGAGAAGTTCCACAGACAAGATGTATCTCACCTTTCACTGTCAGAGTTGTTTTCAGACTTTGCTCCAGATATTTGTATTTCATTTAGTTCAAGTTGTTTTTGCAGCTGATGACGTTCCTAAACAATAAAAAACAAAAGTCATCTTTCAGTTCTCCATTTGTCAAGATGTAAAGGCTTCACAGAGCATTTAATTGCAATTCAAAAGATCATTTATGAAATTAAAATAAAAACTGATTAAACCAAATTCATGCATTTCCTATATCCAAGAAGCACAGAATGCATAAAAACAAAATCCCAGGTAAGAATGAAAATAAGAGCAGAATTTTCAATTTCCTATTCAAAGATACACACTTGTACTTGAAACTGGATTTTTGTTTTTAATAAAATAGGTCAGTTGTCACAATCTTTACCTACATAAATGTCAAATTTTCCATGTTATCCCTAATATAAAGATCTCTTAGTCCAAGGTTGAGATAAAAGGTATTGCTCTATTTTCTTCCCCAGAATATCCCTGTCCACCAGCACAGAGCCTATGAAGATGTATGAGGACATGGGGACTGAGTCCAACACAAATTAACAGATGCGTCTGCTGTCAACTTCAGTGGGAATTTAGGAGGCGTTCAGTCTTACTCTGCAAGTTATCAGCCAGATAGCAGCAAATTAAATAATCAACATGAAGAAACTTCTCTGTACTTAAGAACTATATTGCAATCCTTTCTTCACTGCATTAATACTCACAAATTGTAGTCTGAAGCCCAGATAAAGGTAGTGGAGCTACTAATGAGGCATATGCTGAATGATTTCTCAGTGTAATCACTAATTCTCCTAACAGATCAGGAAGCACTAGACAAAAGGGGCTCCATGCAAACACACATTAAACCAGTCAAGCCAACAAGACTGACTTATAAAAATCTATTTATCATTAACAAATACTTACTTTAATAACTAGAGCTGGTGGGAAAAAAAAACACTTTGCTTGAAAGCACAGAGTATACCATCCTCCTACCAGAAAGCTTTCTGCTTCTGTATTTTAGGTAGCAAGGCATGCATCTTCAAAGATAATGGGATGCCTACTACTGAATGAAATGCCAGATTACATCCAAGAGCACAGGAGTCTTCTGAAAGAATTGCTCTTATACCATTTAGAGTGACACTATTCACTCTAAGGATGACACAATGACATTCATTCTCAGTTCGGTGAATGATACCAGAAAACAAAGAGGAAATTTCACCATAATTGTTTTGAGACAGAAGAGACAAAGCTTTCTCAGATACCTGAAAAGGTTCAACAAATGAGATTCAGATGAAGTGCACAATGCCAAGAGACATGCTGTGATACTCTTAGGCTTAACTGTACTTTAAAATAATAATCATCTGACTACTAGACTGAGTTTTGCCCTGGAGCAAAGTCCATAAAAGAGAAGAGGGAAAACAGGAAATAAAAAGCAGCAATGTGAAAACTGCTACAACTGGATGTACGGTACTGCTGCCAAAGTCACAAGGGGTAAACATCTCAAAGCATTTCTGCTTTTAGAGCTTTAGAAGTAAATTGTAAAAAATCTGCTCTCAATTTCAGCTACACAGAGAATATTCAGCAAGGGAGAGGAATAATTAAAAGTTTTTAATGACAACAGGAAAGCAAGAACCTAAGTTTTGGTTTAAAGGGGAAAAAAAAATAATTCTCTCTTCAAAATATTCTGAGCCATAATCTAAGACAGATATCTGTATGGACAATAAAGTGGCTTCTACATAACCACAAAATCCCCTCCAAACACTTTAGTCTCAAGCTTTCAGTTCAACATTTCATCTACATGTGTGTATTTGGAGATACAATTACAGTCAAGACTAATGGCTAGACAGTAAGATCTATTTTCTTAACTAAAACACATTAATGGACCTACCAGCAGCATTTCTAAGAGATTTTGCATCAGTTCTCATAGAATCATTTCAGTTGGAAAAGACCTTTAAGATCATCAAGTCCAACTATTATCTGACAAATCTGGTAGTTAAACAATGTCCCTTGGCATCACATGTAGGAATCTTTTAAACACCTCCAGGGATGGAGATTCAACTAGTTTCTTAGGCTTAGGAGACTATGCACACTGAGGGAAGACTGAAAGGTCATTTTAAAACTATGGTTAATTTACTAAATTTTGATGCTTTAGGCAGCCCAGACTGTGAAGACCACTAGAAAAATAGCGAACCACTTAATCAGAGTGTGTCTCTGTGGCAGTGCAGGACCATTTACTTATATGGATAAAATAACTAATCAGATGCAAATAGCAATGGTATGTCACTGGGGAGGGTACTACCAACAGACAAAATATACAGTTTTATTTTGTTTTTTTAAAATCCTCCAAGCATTTCAGCATTTTCTTTAAGGATGGTAATCAACTAACTCATACCTGTTCCATGCGCTCAATCAGCCGGTCCAGCTCACCGATTCTCTGGTCTTTCTCCTGAATACTTGTTTCCGTAATCTCCATCTTCCTATTCGCCTCTTCAATAGCCTTCAGAAGCCGATTAGTTTCTTCCTTCAGATAAGAACATTTGCAGTGCATTAACAACCAATGCATCAATGAGAAATTTAAATTAATTTCTTTCAGGCCATAGAGCCAGGCTACTAGCTTTTAAGCAGAGCCCAAAGGGTTCCACAATACTTGCCCAGAACTCTGGAAGAGTTGTAACCCGAAATGTGAGTTGTACAGAACAAAAGATTTGGAGCACTTTGAAATGCATAGGTATTTGTAAAGCACCATTATGAAAAACTGAGAACATTTTTTACCCATTTCTTAGATATTGGTTTTCACTTCTGAGGGTGCCATGAATTAAGAGTATAAGAAAAATATGCTTTTGAATTCTAAGTATCAACATTTGTCATGTTCAGCTTTGTACTTTGCTCACATATAAAACAATATGAATAAAGAGGCTGGGAAATCTACCTTCAATCTTAGTTCTTATCTGTCTTTATCAGCGTTATTAGTCTTTATCAGAAAAAGACTGAAACTAGCTGCTCATGGAAATGTTTTACTTGGGGGTTGAGGGAAAATGGGACACAAAGAGTTCTTGCTCCAGGAGCATCCAATGAAGTTGTTCCCCCTCCCCTTCCTAAACTATCAGTAAAAATATTTTCCTTTTTTTTTTTTTAAAGAGAACCAGAAGTCAACCCCCCCAGTTTATTGCATTTTAAAATCTGAAATCTACATTATCATTATTGTTACTATGTTTGAACACATTCTTTTCTTAGCCCTACAAACCCAACAGCTTGGAAAGTTTAGTAACTGTGGCACTACTAGTCACAGAGACAGGAGTTAAGGAAGACATGTCAGCTCTGGAGCATTATGTGACCAAAAATGTTGCCCACAACATTCTAACAGACTGACTATACATACTAGGAGGATTTCTTTCTCAGCTTTATGTTTCTTCTCTTCTTCTTGCATTTTTTCCTCATACTGACTATAAAGTTTTCTTGTCATTTCTCTCATGACTTCAGCATTGGCTTCCTGTGATGATTCCACCTATGAGAGGGGAAAGTTGACGCATCAATTAACACAGCACTGCTGGCAGCATGAGGAACAGAGTTCACATGATACGAGAATAATCCTTTGAAGTTCAGCTCCATCTTGTTATATATTTGACACCTCTGAGGCAGATTTTCAATTGCATCAAGATCATTTACAACACTCTGCCAGCATACAAATAATTGAAATGTATAGAAGTTACCATTTCATGAAGTTTCCTGTTGTCTGAAATTAATTAGTCATTGCTTATCCAAGACCAGGCTAAGCGTCTTTACTGAGCCCTTCAATAACAGCCTCAAAATCACTTGGTTTGTTTCCCCATTCAAAAGATATTGTCTCCCCCATTGTATAGAAGCACAGATTTAGAGATTGTCTAGACTCAACTCCTGTTTCTAAATGACTACAAACACTCAAAGCAGTAATTAATTTAATCCAGACCTGTTGTTAATTAAAGACACTGCTGTACTCTCCCTCCTCTCTTGCTTTTTAACATACTGCTTTTTGTGTAGGCATAAGAACTGGTGTGACCATGGAGCAATCAGACTTAAAATTAATATACTTGGGGGGTGGAAGGGTTAATTTTTAACCACAGACCCAGAAACTTTACTACAGCTACAGGGAACTGGGCAAGAATGGTAATTCAGAGACAGGATTTCCCTCTTCTGTTGGCTCACAACACTGACTGAACCACACCCTCACTGATTAAACTGCCGATAGGATATTCTCAGTTTAAACACATCTAGCCTGTAAACCATAATAAAAGTGAAACAGCTAGTCCAGAACTTGGGTCCCTTACCAGAGATGCTGTAAATCAGACAAGGCTATAGTGAAATGCTATGAGTGCTACAAAAACGTCAGGAAGAGGAGGAATATACTGTAATCTGGGAGAATAATGAACTGATCCTTACTGCAGTTTACACAGCTACAAAATACCTGGTTCAGATGACTAAGGGGTTTTGTTTGTTTGTGTTTTTCTTTGTTGGTGTGGGGTGTTTTTTTTCTTTGTTTGTTGTTTGTTTGGTTGTTTTTTTTTCACAAGGACTGAAACATTTATTAAACCCTTGTGTTTAACTTACATGGTGGAAACATGCTGTTTACTCCCCATACAGGGTAAAATTGTATTTCATCCTTTGAAAGTGAACTGAGCTCCGAAGGACTCCACTGGTACTGCAAATTGCCCCCTTTGGCAGCTCCCTTAGACCAACACTGGGGCAAGGGCAATAACCTGGACTTTGCACGAGAGAGTAGAGTTAACGTTTCAGTACAGCACAAAACCTCCCACATTTCAGGAAGCCTGAAAAAATTGTGATTCAGAGAAAACTAACAACCAAAACCCAGGGACTTCAAGATTCACTGAACTGGAATATGATCTCTGGCACTGTGTCTCCATCATTCCTTTGCTTAGAGCTTGCACAATGAAGACAGTAAAAACAAGCATAAAAAGGCAGGCGCATCAGGGTCTCCATTACAGTACTCTTAAGCAATGTCTCCAGCCTCAGTTATTGTGATTGTATGAATAAACCAAACTTTATAAGCTATATGGGTGTGTTCTCCCACCCAGAAAACAATCATGGTATATGGTAGTTACTTCTTTTCAGCTGCTAACCTCCAGGATTTTGTACTGACTCCTTGCATCCACCCCTGTTTAACTTTCAAAGACAGCAAGGAGTTATTTTATTCACTTGCTTTCTAATAAAACTTCAACTTTGGGGGCAAGATTTAAACTTTTTCCTCATTAGGGCAGGACACACATTCTGCAGACCTTGACATGCTTGCAGATAAATCCTTAAGCATTCAGTTGAACTGGGACTTAACCTGTGTCTCTCTGCCCTTAGAAGCAGACATACCTTCCCCTGGCTTGTTGGTACATGTCCTTAAGATCATAGTAAAGTCCAAATTTCTGTTTTGAAATCTCAGTCTTTGCTTTCTTCTTTTGTTTTATCCCTCTTGTTATTTCCTGCTGACATTTACAGGTATAAAATATAGCTACTATAGCCTGTAAAGCTTCACTACGAGAGAAAACTAGAACATGAATTGTAAGTTGAAATACACTTACATTAATGTTTTCTCTTTATCATTAAGCATGAGTGCAAGTCAGTAGAGAGACAAAAAGAAACACCTTCTCTGACAACATGAATAAATGAGCAGTCACCTTAATTTCACAGTGACAAATTCTGATACAGTACTATAACCAAATTAGTCTATTTTGAGCAATTTCAAGAGAGAAAGTTTTGTGGGTTGAGGGATTATTTTTTTATTTTATTTTGGGAGGAGATGTTCATTTTTCTTAAGGAGATTAAAGGAATATATTTGGCAGATAAGGGGAGAAAATGGTCAAGCTTTTTGGCATATAAAACCTGGCAGTTTGTGCTTTATTCCCTTGCAGTTCTACGAAATAAATAGTTTCATTCTCTTTCCATGGTGCTGTTACAGCATGTATCTGCTGACCATATACTCACAAGACTTCACAAATTACATATTAAAAATTGTGTGATACCAAATAAACAAATTCAACATTAATACATCCTTGTAGCACTCAGCACTATGGAGACTTACAATATTCCTTTACTTACAGCAATGGACACTAAAAACAACTTAATGGTTAATTTCCACCTGCCAACATTCCTAAATGGCAGCCCCATGTTATGGAAAGACTGACTGCTGACAGCCAAGATTCTCTGTTATTAAACCAGTATCGATTCACAGGAATATGTCAGCTCTACAGAATGATGAAGACATGAAGAATAAGGAACCCTTTATAAATAAGCCTAAGGAATTAATTTAACTTACTCCTAATGCTCTTACTGAGCAGTATTTTTAGAGGTGTTTATGTACCGCACCTTTAATTTCAGTAACTGATTTTCAATTTGTGCTGTTTCCAGTTGCTTTTGCTTCTCTCTCAGCTTCTCCATAGATTGTTCATGTGTATGTTTTAAATTCCTTATTTGTTCCCGTATATCAGTGTTCTCCAATGTAACATCCACTAGAGTTTTCTAGAAGAAAGAAGTAAACCACATATTAAAAATCACCAATAATTTGATGAACTGGTATAGTCACGAGATTATGAAACAGACAGAATATTTACAACTCTGCTGATTTGTTAATACCGTGGGAACAGTTTTGCAAGTTTTAACATTTAAAATTATAGCTTTTGTTGCATTTAGTTTGCTAGAAGATACTTCCACAAGGAACATGCTCAGCAAAATTAAGTCCAGGAACACTATTAAAAAGGGAAAAAAAAAAAAAGAAAGAAAAAAAAAGAAAAAGAGAACCTGGATACATTTTGGTATGGATGTTATTACCAATAGCCTTCTTTTTTTCCTCTCCAAAGGCCATGCTTTACATAATAAAATGCACAAGCCTAAGAAAACTTGTGACACACAAGAAAGCAGGAGCATTTCAGTTCAGCTCAAATATGTGGGAATTTGGAAGTCTTTAAAACAGAAAATCCATTCCCATGTTACCCCTTCCCCCACATTTCACAGGTATGCAAAGTCTCACAAGTGTTTAGCATTCAAACATGGCATTTCCATGTCTATTAGCCAGTGAAGATGGGAGTAAGTCAGGAGATACACCATTTTGCACAATACAGAACCAATCAGATTCTCACCTTAGACATTTTGTAAAAACATGACTAGTGGCATTATTCTGCTGCAGATCAGTATCTCTTTATTGTACACTACCGTTCCTTAGAATCATAGAATGGTCTGGGTTGGAAGGGACCTCCAAAGGTCATCTAGTCCAACCCCTTCTGCAGTAAGCAGGGGCATCCTCAACTAGATCTGATCGCCCAGAGCCCTGTCAAGCTTCATCTTGAATATCTTCAGGGATGGGGCCTTAACTACCTCCGTGGGCAACCTGTTCCAGTGTTCCACTACCCTCATGGTAAAGAACTTGTTCCTAAACATCCAGTCTAAACCTACTCTTCTCTACTTTGAAGCCATTGCCCTTTGTCCTATCACTATAGGCCTTTGTAAACTGTCTCTGCAGCCTGTTTGCAGCCCCCTTAGGTACTGGAAGGTTGCTATTAGGTCTCCCCAGAGAATTCTCTTCTCCAGGCTGAACAACTCCAGCTCCCTCAGCCAGTCTTCATAGCAGAGGTGTTCCAACCCCTTGATCATTTTTGTGGCCCTCCTCTGGACCCGCTCTATCAGGTCCATGTCCTTCCTCTATTGAGGGCTCCAGAGCTGGATGCAATACTTCAGGTGAGCAGAGTAAAATGGCAGAATCACCTCTCCTGATCTACTGGCCATGCTTCTTTTGATGCAGACCAGGATGAAATTTGCCTTCTGGGCTGCAAGCACACATTGTCTGCTCATGCCCAGTTTCTTGTCCATCAGTACCCCCAAGTCCTTTTCTGCAGGGCTGCTTTCTATCACCTCCTCCCACAGTCTGTATTGATAGCAAGGATTGTTCTGGCCCAGGTGCAGGACCCTGCACTTGCTCATGTTGAACCTCATGAGGTTCACCTGGATCCACCACTCCAGCTTGTCGAGGTCCCTCTGCATGTCATCCCATTCCTATGGCACGTCGACAGCACCACTCAGCTTGGTAACATCTGCAAACTTGCTGATGGTCCTGGAGAGTGGAAGAAAGGACTACTGCCAGGACTTTTCAAATATCATGGAGAGTGGCTTGGCAACTACATCAGCTAATTCCCTCAGGACTCTGGGATGCATTTTGTCAGGTCCTACGGACTTGTATATCTTCAGGTTCCTCCAATGGTTACACACCTTGTCCTTGCTTACAGTACGAGGGACTTTGTCTCCCTGGTCTCCATCTTGTGGGCCATCAACATGAGAGCCATAAGGAGAGGGGCTGTGAGTGAAGACTGAGACAAAGTTGTTGAGAATCTCAGCCTTCTCCTCATCCATTGTTACTAGTTGACCACCATTGCTCATCTGGGATGTTACACTTTCTTTAACCTTTTTAACAGGTTTTTAAAACACACAGGTCTTGGAATCAAATTTTTTCTTAAGTTTCCTAATTTAGTTGCCTTAGATGTACAAGACAGTACTTTATGGGCTTGTTTAGTGTTAGAATCCATATTTGTCATCCATGTTTTAAGTATGCTTTTAAATCCGTGTCAGAAAAGGCAGTTGTCAGCTGTGAAACAGCTGTTAAAATGTACCTGCAAGTCTATTGATGCTGACGTCAAGGAGCTGTTCATTTCACTAAAGCTATCTAAGGCTGCAGCCTGCACTCGCACATGATTCTCTAAGGATTCCTGATGAGCATTTGTCACCTGAGCAGGGAAAAAACAAACAAACAAACAAAAGTTTTATATAGAATAATGATCAAGTTTACCTATTCTTTCAAAGGGACCTACAGAAGAGTCTGGTTAATATTCATACTAGGATGCTTAAAATATACAGGCCTCAAACCATATTCTTGGACCTCAGAAACAAACCATCCAAACTCAGATTCCAAATATACTAACAGAAATAAGGCACAAGTATCTATGTTTATTACTAGTCTATAATCAAAAGCTGTTCTTTTTGAAAGGACAACACTCGTCAGATGTCTATTGAGAAAGTTTCTATCCTCAGAGTGGGCAGACTAAAAAGTCACAGCATAAAAAGCAGAATGCAAGAAAAGAGGAAATCTAGAAAGATTTGGGTGAACTGTAGAATAGTGTTAATTAAGAAGGAATTGACTAGTCAGGAATGTGAAGAAGAAACATCAAGAAAATGTAAGGATGAAACAATGCAAAGCAGATTGGAGAAGTCATCAGAGAGCTTTGTTCTGTGAAAATGGTCATTGTCTGTTGTGTACACACACATTTAAACTGTGGAGGGGAAGGCACAAAACATCATTTAAGAAACCTAAACAATGTAAATAATTATAAACCATCCAGTAATAAAGAGAGAAATTATATTACTAATTGAGGCCAGTTATATTACTAACTGAGGACAGCCCAGCTTGCATTCTTAGACTGAACAGATTTGCATTTTGATAAAAACATAAGAACACTAGGGACTGATATGGAGAACAATGAGTGTTTAGCAACCAAGTCACACAGAGATTAGGTCAACAAATGATGCAGAAGCCAAGTAGTTACTGTTAACCCTGCATAAATGTGCTCTTGTAAAAGCAAATAAACAAAAGCAGAATTACTTTGGATGGATTAAGAAAGTTTCAAGATAAGAGCTTGTGTGAAGAAGCATACTGCCCAGGGCAGGATACTGAAAGTACACATTTCAAAGTTCATGAACAAAAAGTAGTCCTGGAAATTGATGGGAAAAAAGCATAGTGAGTCAAGGCTGAAGCAAAGAGTACATAAAGGATTTTAAACATGATGCCTAAATAAAATGGCAATCATTTAAAACCAAACAAAAAAACCCATAATATTATGTAGAACCATGCTTGCACTTCAGGCAGTCTGAGGTATTAAAGAAAGGGGGCTGGTAATGTGCCATTTATGTCAGAAGGAGTGCTTAGAGTGCTTCATAAACTGCTCATTTGCTGTAGAACTAGAGATCCTGAAGAGCTGGTCAGAAATCCTCAATTAACAGGTACTCAGACTTGTGCAGGACTTCTACTGCTCTGACAGTACGTCTGGAAGGGCAAGATATCACCACTGCTGATTAGAAAGGATCAGCATTTCCCTATATGCATACTGCCAATCACCTTGTTGGCATCATGAAGACTATTTAACATAGTTTACAGATTTCAGTTTTCTTTCTCTCCTCCACTCAGGTCTGGGTTATTTATTTGTTTTTCTGTTTTGTTGGTGATTATTTGTTGTTTTGGTTTGGATTTTTTTTGAGACTAGTTGCAACAGAATAAAAGCACCAGTTTAACAGCAAGTTCTGATCTTTATACATAATACAGCATACAGGAAGCTGACAGCCTCCAAATGAGGATGTCAGAAGGGCACAGCTCTGAGTCCCAGTCCCTTGAAGTCAGAATACGCTTAATTGTCAAAGCTTCATCTGAACCAGGGCTGTGAAAATCAATGTTGAGTATAAAATGCACAGCAAGTTTTCAGGGAGATTTTTTTTGGACCAAAGAACTCAGCAGTTTAATATGAAGGGTACTTCTACAGACTGCAGCAGCTTTTATTGCTAAAGCAGCATATGAGAAGGAGAGGGCATCAACTGACCATTGAAAACTTCAATTATGATCCAAAGGGTAAGTAATTTTTAAAACTGTCAAGCACTGTAATACTAAAGAACATTGCTACTTTTCATATATTGTTTAAACAAAGCCAGTAAAATAGAGCAAAGTCTGTTGAGATGACACCAAATTGCACATTACTCCTAATTATGCAAGTTATTTATTCAGTTCACCTGGCAGTTTACTGGTACAACCATCTCAATTAATTACCAGTACACACTGACAATGTTATCATGATCACTCTTTTATTTCCAAAAAGCAGGCAATCCAGGGACTCAAAAGCATCCCTGTCCTACTTTACCTTCCTGGAGGGGAAAAAGAGAGAAAGAAAGAAAAGTACAGATGTCACATGAAACAATGAACTGAGTGGTTTGAGAAATTATTTCTGTTCTGCTCTGAAGCAAAAAAAATAATTTTCCAGATAACCCCAGGACAGTTATTCTCATATGATTTCCTTACAACTGAAACTATACTTACTTTCAGTTCATTCGTAAGCTGCTGTATTTTTCTTTTCATTTCATCATATTCACCATACATTTTCTTTCTTACTTTTTCCAGAGTTGCTCTCACCTGGTGTCAGAAAAAAAATCAAGAGCCTTTATCAAACTTATTGATGCTACTGTTTATACTAGGACATGATTATTTATTTTTACTCCTGTGCCCTTCACTGTTAGTTTTGGTGATTTCCATTATTAATCTACCTTTTCATCAACAGGATTTACTCTTAAGAGCAACACAAAAACTTAAGTCTCTAGACTTGTCTACATAGGGATGATATCAATAAGTGTCTCTGAGTAATTCTAAACTTCTCTGTACCCACTTAAACACTTGTGAATTAATCATTCAAATAATGGAATTCAAATAAAGGAATTAAAGTTAATTTGAGTGTAGAATGTTTTCCTTCTGAAAAAAAATAAAAATCCACACATGGATTTTATACACCTTC
The DNA here is from genome assembly GCF_014839835.1 of Dryobates pubescens. Taxonomy (NCBI): domain Eukaryota; kingdom Metazoa; phylum Chordata; class Aves; order Piciformes; family Picidae; genus Dryobates; species Dryobates pubescens. The sequence continues at coordinate 15,916,831 of NC_071628.1, read as the reverse complement.
ACTTTTAAATGCGATTCTGTGATTAGTTTTCTCCAAGTATCCTTTGAAGATAAACCCTTTAATTTTAGGCTTCTAGGCTCATATATAGCAAAACAAAACAGTAACATAAATTTATCATTAAGATTTCAAATCTGCAGTCTACTTTCCAACTATTCAAACTCCTCTTTTTCCACCCCCAGCCTCTACCAAACACCGACTGCTGATAACCTAGTCAGTGAGTTTACCTTGTCTCTGCACAGGCTTAGGGAAGGAGCAAGGGGAAAATATTAGAATGGCCTTGTACAAGAGGGGATGTTTCTGGCATCTCTGCACTATATTCAGTTCCTCCCAGAAAGAGGGGCATTGGCTACCAAACCTATGCAAGGAGTCAGACTGTGCACTCTATTTGGGATGAGAAACATGGTAGGAAGCACGCCTTGCCTGCACTGCAGTAAAGGGCATTGACTACCAAACCTATGCAAGGAGTCAGACTGTGCACTCTATTTGGGATGAGAAACATGGTAGGAAGCACGCCTTGCCTGCACTGCAGTAAAGGGCATTGGCTACCAAACCTATGCAAGGAGTCAGACTGTGCACTCTATTTGGGATGAGAAACATGGTAGGAAGCACGCCTTGCCTGCACTGCAGTAATGGCATACCCTAACTGCAAGTGTGAGAACTTAAACATGGTGAATGCTGGACGCTAACAAACAGTGAATAATGAAGGAAGTGCTGACAGGTAAAGGCCAAGCAGATGTTACGAGCACACATATATACAATCTCCTTACGCTGCTGGCTTGTCTCAATGTTCCCCTCTTTTGTATCAACTCAGTTTGCATTATCAGTGTAACACGATAACCACTGACTGACAGCTTCCTGGGTGGTGAAGGTGGATGGAAAGAGAAGGTCAAATTATTTGCTGTGGGCAAATTAGGGGATTATTGACAAAGCCTAAGAACCAAGGACTGACAGGAAGAGAGATGCTGAGTTTAAAGCACAGAAACCAGCAGCATCAGAAATGCAGGGATTTTTCTTTCAGGAGAGCTTCTGCCAATTACGATAAATGAGCATGAACAGAGAAAGTAGCACAAAGTCATCCTTATTAGGCTGACTATTTTAAGGCTGCCCCAAAATATACTCAAATTATTTTACTATGTCACCTAATTTAGGAGCCTTTTCAAAACTGGAAGCTTAGGGGAGATGAGAAGCAGAGGAAGAAAGACTTTCACAAATTCATAGAATGGTTTGGGTTGGAATGGAACTTACTGATCATCTAGTTCCAACCTCCCTGCCAAGGGCAGGGATACCTTCCTTCCACCATACCATATCGCTCAAGTTGATTCTTTCAGGTGTCTGCTTACAGGAACCCCAAGATCTGTTTGGCAGTTTTCTTGCATAGCTGTAGTCCAGACAGCAAGCATTAACAAGTATCACTTGGCACAGGGGCCCTGAGTCAGGACCACTCAGTTCCTGGTATACAGCATGTTTTTTTCCCCCAACTTGGATACTAATAAGGCAAGCCATTAGCTTCAAAGTAGGTTCCAAATTCAGATTTAGGTGTTGGGCTAGACATCATTCACCCCATTCACACTCACAGCTCTACATAAATATATGGAAAGGATATCTAACAAATTTTGAAGTTGAAAGCATAACTCACTTCTTTAATGTAATTCATTTCCTCTTTCAGTTGATCAGCTGACCATCCATAAACCACCATTTCTCTCTTATGGTTGTTGTCAGTTCGGTGCACAACGCCATACACCATCCCATGGGAGAGTTTCCCTGGAGACATACCATTTGGTATGTGGTAGAGCTCCTTAAAAATAAAATAAAAAACAAAACCCCTAAACCTTATTTTAAAATCCATACTAAAACAAAAAAGCAACAACCAAACAGAAATACAGTAACATAGGGCCAGGAGAAATTGCCAGTGAAATTGTTTTGCCAGTGAAGGCCAGTATCTAAGAACACTAGTTCTTAAATGTTTTGAGGTCAATCTGCCAACCTTCATGGGTGTTTTGACAGATCAGCAACCAGCTCAAAATTGATAGAGAGAGATGTCTAATTTCCACTGGCTTTAACAGAAGTGATAGAGGTACAGCTAGAGACGGCTAATTGGATTTGTGCAAGGAGAGGCAGAGGCATATGAGAGAAGATGTTATCCTGGCTTATTTCCATTCACCAACATATGCATCTTCTCTTGCATTCTTGCAGAGCACTGTCAGCTTTCATAGTTCCCTTTAAACTCTAGCAACCACAGAATTGATTCTTACTTCCCAAACACCCTGCTGCAGGAAATAAAAACGTTCATAAATGTAATCCAAAACTTTTGAAAGTTTAAAAAAAAAAAAACTTAAAACCTTTTAGGCAAGGTTCCTTCAACAGAGTTCAGAAATTTATCTTGGAGGTAAACAAAGAATCTAGTTGCATTTAAAGCTAACTAAGGACCTCCAAAGCTATCAAATGTTCATTTCAGGGCTGCATTTCTCTTCTAGAAGTTGTAGAACTGACCATGTAAGAGCCAAAGCAAAGCTATGAAACAGTAATCATATTTCAGTGTTATCAAATATTGTATAAGAATAAAATTGAATCTTGCTAGGCAGGTAGAAAGGCTGTTTTAAAGTGCCTACACTGGTTATTTTAATGATCTGCAGAAATCTGTAAAACATACTAGTAACAACTGTGCATCTTAATTTTGAGGCACTCTTTGCAACAGACTCCTCTTACTCATTTAATCCATACATTTAGTAAGAAAAACATTCATGCAAACAGTAGGAATCATTTCCCTCATCATGTAAATAAATATCTGCAAGGTCAGACGTAACCACCTGACCTGACTACTCACCCAGCCTCCCTTGTAATCAACCCAGAGAAACACCCTTCTGTAGCAATCATCTGAAATGAGTCACACTCCAGAAGTAATCATTTCTCTTCTTGATTACAAACAACTTAAACAACTAGCTTAGATGAAGACATCCACATCATGAGTTTTTAAAAAGAAGGGGAAAATGCATTCTTACCTAATGTTGAGTAGTTGCAAACTAGGATAAAATTAGGGAATACTTCTGAATAGAAAATTAAAAAGACACAATCTTGGAAACACAGCTGTTACTGCTTAGCTTTGCACATTGTTTTTGAAAGGCCAGTGCTAGGGACTAATTGCTTTTAAGCAATTTTATCAAACTTTCTTTCTCATGCTAGCAGGATATAAGTAAGTTTGAGAATACTTACTACTACTCCTTCACTTTACCATGTTTGGTTCTGTTCTGTTGTTCAGTAATGACACTGCATGAAAACTGTCAAACTTTGACATTCTTTAATAAATTAGGAGTCTAAGTAGCATCTAAATACTCTCTTTGATACCAAACAGAGGCTGGAATAGATGAAGCTCAGCAGCTTACATCAATCTGTAGTTGCATCCTGGAGAATCCATCTGTAGATTAAAGTGGTATCACTTTCAGTTCTTAAGAGCCAAGGTAACACAACTATGATGACAACTGGGTAAGGGGGGAAAAAAAGGCAGGAAAATCTATTTGCATTAAGAAGAATGGGTAAAGACAGACATTTGTTTTATATCGTGTCCCTCCTGCAGGCACTGACAGATTTTCTCAACATTGTAAATCCTACATATTTTCCTTTACAATATCATTAATAGCTTAACCACTTTGCTGAAACTTCAAGGATCTGTGTGCAGGTGTGAGAAAGATACCTGACAAAAAATCCTTCCAGGCAAAGAACAACAAAGCTATAAGCAAACATTTTAAAAAGGAAGTCTTAAAATCACTTAATGGAAAAAACCTTGGGCAACTAGTACAATCTATACATGGTGTAATTCTGAAGTTTGAAAACATTATATGCAACATTTCATATCCTAATAATCATAAGTTTCTTAATTATGCACTTGGGGGGATAAGAGGGTGGGTGTTGTTTTGCTGTTCAGATACACACCCAATTTTCTGAGAGTACAGAAACCAAAAACTAGATGGGGACGTGACCTTTTTTTGTGTGTTTGTTTGCTTCCAGGGTTGTACAGTTTCTTTAACAGTTTCAGGGCAGCTCCTCCCCTGCATCTGGATAAAGGGATTACACACTAGTTTCCATTTTCCTGTTAACTAAATGAATAATCACTTTGTTTAGAGGTTACTAAGGCACCAGACACTGAATTCATAACTCCATACCCTTTACCCATGATCATTCCTTTTTTATGAAGTGAACAGCCAAATACCAGCAACTACCAAGACCCTTTGTGTCTCTGAAACATTAGCAGAATTGTTTAAAGTGCTGTTTGCAGAGTTTTGTATGGAAACTATGACCATGACATTCCATGCTTTGAAGATTTTTTCCCCCTTTTGAGAAAGACCTATAAATTCAGACTGCAGCTGGAGAATCACCCATAGCACTTACACATTTCACTGGCTATGACAAAGCTAGACTGGTTATGCGTTTCTTTGCACACCAAGTGGGTTGCTCTGCTTGTTGACTGTATTTTTTAACTACCTTTACCTCTAAAGGAGGCCTTGCTGAATGGCTTGCTTCTCAGACTGCTCTACAGAACTGCATCACTACGTATACACTGAGCATAATTTCAGCCAGTTTATCTCTTCCCTTAAGCTACTTCCCACACACCCCTGTTTATTTTTCTGCCTTCATTGTTTTTTTCCTTTTCTGGTATGTTCTCTTTTCTTCCTCTGTCATGTCCTCCCTCTCCCATGTTTCCTGTTCCACAAACATGGATTTTCCACATTTCCAATGACCCTGGAATGTTTTTTAAGACAAGTACTTTCCAGGGTTTTCTTCTATGTCCCATACATACCCACTCTCAGAACTCACATATTTTTCTAAGAAGGTCCTTGCCTGTCTCCACTCTGATTTGCAGAGGCATCTCAGTGATGGTAGCAAAGTACACCAAATACTTAGGAACAAGCAAATATTGTGAAGTTAACCAAAAAAAGTGTTTGAGGATGGCAGGTTTTGTTAGACTGGTTAACCATTGCTGTTTAAGGTCAAAATATCAGCCAGCTCCCAAGTATAGGGAAGTTCTCACTTTCCACCTGCCTATGCACTTGCTGCATTGGAATAAGACAGTTGTTGCCCCAAACTGTGCTTAAAATCCCTTCTAATATGAGCTGCTGATCTGAAAAGGTAGACTTAGCTTAAGAAATTTCTGTCTATAGTCAGTTATATGACAGTCCAAGGTATTAGCACAAACACATCATGCCGATGCTCATTAATACTACAGCAGCTTCCAGGAACAGGCTTTGTCTACATTGCAGCAACAGTCATGTTGCACTTGGTGTGACCACACAACTTGTACTAAAGAAATGCAGACTGTGTTTACTTAATTAATAAATATTTAAAACAGAAGCCTACACCCCAAGGTTGCAAAAGTCTTTATAATTGCCATGCATCCTGTTTATGTCTGTCCAAGGAAGTAGCACGAGTAGCATGAAAACAGGTGAAGCAAAGACACTATAAAACATAGCCCTAAATAGGAGCTGTTAGCTGCTTTTTGTATTGCCAATGTTTTTATTTGCATCACATAAATAACACTGAGAGATTATTTTCTTCTTAATCTATCACCATCATTTTTTTACATGGAAGTCAGATACCCCCATACTTTATACTTTCTCCTTGCCCGAATATTGGAAGCAGAAGCACAGAAAAGGTATCTTATTCTGAAAAAACCCAACACAATTCTATGTTGAGTACTCATATGGCCTTATAAGGTTTCTATATTACAATCTTCTGTTTACCTAAACCATCTAAAACCTGTTCTTTTAACCAGAACTAGATCAGTTATGCAAAGCTTTATCTTTTCCTCAACTGCCACATTCCAAGGTTTCTGAAATATCTAGTTGTCTTTTGCTTATCACTGGTTATACAAGGAATAAGAACATTCACATTGTTACTTAGGCTACATATTTTCTGTTCAGTAAAATGGCAAAGTTATAATACTGAGTTCACCAAGGAAATCTGCTGTGCTCTGACAAATGGTAGCTATGTTTATATGGTTTTTTTTTTCCCTTTCATATTCCTCTGCAGTTCATGAAACTCACATTTAAGGATGTATTCATACAGAAATGGTATTAAAATAAGCAAAATATGCTAAGACCTAGACACAAATATTATTAAATTCAAGACACCAAATAGGAGACATAATTTAACAAATTCCAGTTTTTATGCTCCTTGAAATATAGAATTCAGATGCCTATCTCAAAAAAATAGAAGTGACAGGTATTATGCAGTTGTATGTCATCAATGAAATCCCTACACAGAACAGCAGTGCTTGTACACCAAGAAGATGAGATACAACACAAAATCACAGAACTCAGTGGAACACTTTCTGTGGTTTCCATGTTGCACTGCTTTTAATGAAGGTGTCCCTTAATCAGTATATAACAAGAATGAAGTGCCAGAAAGGCTGAGAAACAGTAATATCATCCAGATGTAGCAGGTGAATTTTGTTATGACACTACTTCTGCTATGCTGATGGGAGTGGGCTGGCAGCACCAGATCAGCAGAGAAAATAGGCGCTGTCCTAGATTCAACGTGTGCAACGGCCTCATGTTCATGGCACTTACGTTTTCTGATCCAGGCCTGACAGGTTTCTGCTTGATTCTCTCCATCACATAAGGGAGCAAATTCCCCTTATGGCTTCTTTACAGCCTACTTTTTTACTGAGAGAAAAAAATAAAAATGTTTGCGTCTGCATTCCTGCTTAGGAAGCAAAAAGACTTTTACCTCTTGGTTGTGATGCTTTAAAAACATTTGAAAACTAACGAGTTTGAGGATACAGCTCAAACTCTGTTGAAAGCGTCAGGAAAGTGACACAAATTTCCAGAGTGTTATCTCATTTTCATTTTCTTGTTCATGTGTTCAAATGAAAAAGAAACATCTGTCTATACATATCTCCATATTCTGCTCTCAAATGCCTAGCTGCAGCCTCCAATGACACTTCCAAATTTAGCCATGACAGTGAAGAAAGGAACTGATGGATAAAAATAAGCCCAGTCCCAAAAAGGGACAATACAGTTGTCTGGTAGTCCTTTATTATGCGAGACAAGGCACGCTTCACGACATGCAGATTTCACATACAATCTGACAAGCACAATATTCCTTTGTACTTCATGGTGAAGTAAACAGGCTCACACTATTGCCATCCACTGTCTATCAGTGACAGAAGTAATGGAACAAAATTAGTAGAGTTTCAGAGTCCCTCTTCCCTAAGTGCGAAAAACTCAGATACATAGCAGTAGCCTTTTAGCTTGTAAAAATCAAACAGACCAACCAGCCTCAGATTGTGACACTAGTTCTCATATGTTTCTTTCAAGGTGTCATAGCCTAAATATAAATGTAAAATCCCAACCTGACATGCTGGAGCACAAACTCAACTCCCTTTCAGTTTTTGAGATCAGCTTCTGTGTACCATCTGCTAGCCTTTCACAAAAGATGGGAGAGGCCATCCCAGTCCAGTAATGCCTGCAGCAATTTTGTTGCAACAAAACTACTTAGCTCCATCACTTTGTTTTAGTCTCTTACACTGGTTCACTTTGATTTCACAGATATACATAAATAATATACACGTGTGCTATGATGTACAGTCTTTTAGAAACCTAATGAAACTCAACACATTTTCTGCTACAGTGAAAAAGGTTAAGCTAATAGCTACTAACAGAGAATAGTAGAATGCACTGGGTTGGGAGAGACGTAACTAGTGAAGAATCAGTTCTGCTCTGACATCAAGCTCCAAAACATGCTATTGAGAGCATCAGCAGTAGCAACAATTTCCATGCAATTCACTGGTTGATTTGGCACGTGAAACATCTCTTAATGGTACTGAGCCCAGAAAGCTACAGAAAAAGATCAGTCAGTAAAACATCACTATGTCACAGTAGAGCAGCTCAGAATCACCTCCTTCTAGTGAAAGATTTGAAAGAGGAGATTACAACCAAATGTCACACCATGGTATATTTATAGATTTCTGGCATTCCCTTTGACACAACAAGGTCCCTGCTCTCTTTCCTCATCTGCAGCATGCAGAAGCCAGGAAGACTCTCCAGCACAAGTGCTGCCCAAGCAGGGGAGTGTTTGGCAATCAGGCTAAGAGTGCTCCAGCAAAAACTGCACAATCCCAGAAATCATCCCTGCAGTTCATGTCCTTAGTTCACACTAACATATTTTAAATACCTGGGTTTTTAATATTCAGCATTTACATTTAAATTTCAACAAGAAATCTGCTGTTAAATGTGATTCTTGGTGCAGCTGTTTATTTTTTGACCTTAAATTGTTTAGGAGGAGACTCGTTGGGGTGCTTGGTGCCATGGTTTAGTCGTTTAGTCGATTAGATGGTGTTGGATGATGGGTTGGACACGATGATCTTGAAGGTCTCTTCCAACCCGGTTTATTCTATTCTATTCTACTCTATAGTAAAGTACAAGGCAGGAAATGGAGGCGTTCCCTAATTTCTCTCTCTGTTTCCAAGAAGGGGGCTCAGTTCTTATAACACTGTGTGAGGATTATCTTACATTTGTATAACCTGTTATTCTCAAAGAATTTTAAGCAATTTCATTAACATTGAGTCAGTTGAACATGAATGGATCAGCAGAAATATCTGATCACTACAAAAATCTACAGTCAATTTTGCCATCTTGTTTTAAAGATGAGGAAAAAAGACCATGATCAGTTTTTTGTTTTTTTAATAGCTGCTTCTATATGTTCTAACTATACAATCTGTAGGGCTATTATTTTTTTTAATTACACAAAGACACTAAAACACAATTAGTGGCACAATTGCCCTGTGGTTTTTAATCGCTATGAAACTGCCTAATTAGATCCCATCTAGCTCTGAAGTCTGTTTGTATGATTTCTAGGAGTCTTTAAATTGTATAACAGTACTGAACTTTAGAAAACTACTTTAAATACACAATAATTAAAATATGGACCAGTATTTTTGGTCTCAAATGAAAAGGATCCATTTCTTAAAAATCACTGCATGATACAATGGAATGTAAGATGAGCTCAATAATGTATTTATTACCTCTCATATCCTCTCCTTAACATTCTCTGATACAAAAACCCCACTTGGCTTTGCATGTATTATGGAAGAAATACATGTTTCAGTAAGGTCCCACAGAGAAGAAAAATTGTCAGATAGGACAGTCACAACAAACTGTCCATGCTCTAATCATGGACAGTTCATTCTTATTATTACACAAATTGACACAGTAAAGTGAGTAAGACATGAGTCAGTAGCTATCCTCCTCAAAAACAAACATGACTTGAAGGGCATTGGGTCCATATGGTTAGGCCAGACCCAGCGTTTCTACAAACATATAGGAACTGAAAAGAGACTGAGGGAGTAAGTGGTGGGGGAAGCAGCTCTGGACTATAACATCTCCATACAAAAAGAATTATTGCTGTTTAATGATGTCTCAAATTTAGTCTGCATTAAGGTCTCTTTAATCCAGTCTGTAAGTAACATTTATAGATTTTCAAGGACCTGCCAGAGCAGTGTATGAAAAGATTCCAACACAAGAAATATCTGATAAGGAATCTTTATCTTGACTATTGTACTCTGTATTTATTTTTATTGCTTTAAAATGCTTGTCTGAGTCATTTTACAGTTATTTTTATTTCTGAGTACCACTAAGAAATCATTTCAAATAAATCCTATTTTGGCTTTGCTTCCTATTGTCATATTGCTATTCAGACATCAAGTCTGGTAAACTTAGCCAACTTCTTGTTTGATTTTGGTTTATCAAAGTGTAAGTGCGGTGAAGTTGTGAAGCCTGTCCAGCTTTCCTTTTAGGCTCCATCATTAAGACAAATTGCTCTGAAACAGCTCTTGCAGAACAAGTTCTGCACCAAAGCATCTGCAAGACTCTTTTGGTTTTGTTTTAGTATGTGCATGCTACTTGCTTCTACAAAAAAACTGTCCTTCTGAGCCCTTCTGTGCGTATGACCTTCAAGTTGCTTTCACTTCAGAACAACCTTGAATACTTTATTTTGTATTTCTTACTAGTACCTCATCAGTTCACAGCAAAACATCTATGTCCCAGGCCAGCCAGCTCCCATACACACTAAGGCTCAAATCTTGCACACTGTTAAGCCTATACAAAACATAAAATCCCCTTCAGGTGAGGTTAAAGATCATCAGATTCTGCTCTTGATTGGAATTTCTTACCCTTTAATATACAAATATTAAATAATGAAGTCTTAAAGATACCTCAGTCACATATACCTACAATCTTTGTGCTGTTCCTCTACTGTCCTATTTTACAGGCAGTTTTGCTATCCCCAACTCCAAGGCTCAGGCTCAATGACCACAGCTGACTTGCTCAGCTTCCACATGTTCTTCAGTCTTCCAAGATAACTGGGCATTAGGCTTCCCAAACAACTAATATCAGCTTCAGTAGATGGCAATATTTGCCCCTTGTTCATACAGAATTTACCTTTGATTCTTAATTGATTCTTAAAACTTACATTTTTCTTTCTTTCAGGTTCCTTTGCTCCCTGTTCAGGCTGTGAGCCTTCATCAGGTGGTACTGTTAAGCGTAATCTACAGACATTCATCTGAAAGAAAAACAAAGTTTTGTGTTTAGATTTAAGTGTTAAAAAAAAAAAAATTTAATAATTTGCATTACAGAATGAACTATTTTTTACCTTCTGCCACACAGTTGACAAAAGATTGTATTTTAAAAGTGGGAGGGGTTTTTAGCTGCCAAGAAATAATTCAAAAGCATTCCCATAATGCCATACCTGAAATACCAAAAATCCATTTCAATCAACAAGATGTTCTCATGTACTCATAACTGACATTGAGAACTGAGATAACAGAACAGTGAACATCATTTTCTAGTTTCTCCATTTTGTTTGCAGATTTGGCATATATTTAATCCTCAATGGGGATTATTCAGAAACAAAGTGTGTTCTGAAGTGAATGCCCCTTTTCTGCTCAGTATATATCCAAGTATTTGATCCAAGGGCACCTCAACACCGTGATTGCACTGAATGTCAATGAGAACATTATTGATATTTGATACATAAAAGATGTTTATAAAAACTAGGCTTCAAAATGCCTCAGAGAAAATTTAAGAAGAAGTGTTTCCTATCCAGTTTTAGAAAAGACATTCTCTTGATGAGGAAACAGGCTAATAGGATCAATACCTTCCTAACCCAAGCCTTGCTTTTAGCTGAGAACTCTTTGGTGCAGTATTTTTAAAGCAATTAATTTCATGCAAGAAACTTGGTTAAAACTTTCATTTTTAGTCCTACACATGAGAGATTTTTTGTGGAAAATAACTAAGTCCTAAACAGAACATGGCAAATGATAAAATGATAAATCCATCTGTCCAAATCTGAAAAGTCTATAATACGATCAAGGTGAAATATAACCTATTATTTAGATTCACCTGTGGAGGCTACTTTTTATGTAGTAGGCTCCTCATCATTAATTCACCATTCAGCTAGATGCTAGCAAAGCTAGAACAAGCCCCAGAGAATGCAACACAAACTCTCTAAAACTTAGTATAAATATTATGCTTTAAATGCTATAAATATGCTATAAATATTATGCTTTCATATTCTGAAACAATGAAATGCGTTTAAAAATATTGTATTCTTACATATTGGCTTTTGACACTGACAGACTTCTAGATTTGTTCTGAGAACATCAGACTCTCCATACACTGCAGAAGCTGGAGTTGGTTCTTGCTTACAAGTTAGTTATCAAGACACTTCATTAATAAACTCCTCAGCTTTGAAGCTCATTGATTCATAAATGTATTATCTTTTCCCACCTATTTAATTTCCATTCCCCTCCACACTTTCTTCCCATTAGCTTGGCAAAGTTCTTTCCTCTTGAAATGTGCCTATTTACAACACAAAGGGAAACAGTCTGGCTTTCCTCTATGTAGACAAAGACCAGGCCCACTAATAGGAAGTAGAACTGAACTTGTGCTGTGAGGAAGTGATAGATGAGGCAAATATTTTCTTACAGTGGTTTCAAATGAAGGAAAAACGAAAATCTGAAAAATAACCTCAAATACATAGAAACAGATAGTGACTGGCAACTCAAAGTTAGCAGAGCTGTGTATGATTCTCTGAAGCAGGCAAATGGCTTGCCTGTTAGTATAAGACTAATTATAGCCAACACACTCAGAGATTCATAGTGTAGTGACCGTAAATAAGTAATTATCTAATACCTGTATTCCAGCTAGTGAATCATGACTGCCTGCCACATTACAGCAATTGAAGTTACAGGGTTACTGTGAAGGAAATTGTCCCCAAATCATGTTGTTTCCCCACTACTTCCTCATTTTCATGCAAGCTCCTTACTTTTAGAACAACTCAGATGAGTATCTTATTTCTGGCAGTATTTCTGACACAAGTTTTAACATTTTACCTCACAACCTGTTGCATGCCAATGCCAAACAGAGGGTGGTACTGGCAATCATCTAAGGATACCAGCCTTGAAGTCATGCCCAATAAGGCTTGCACAGCAATGGCAAAGTACCGCCCAGTTCCTCAGTAGGACAAACTTACACAGAGTGTACTCTTGCTATTGTTTATAACAATAGCACTTCCTCAGCATCCCTGGGGAAACAGCAACAAACGTGTAAAGTAGCTATTCACTCCTGCTCCTCCTGGGCCACAAACAATGCACTCTAAGGACAGAATTATTCAAGAACACTGTAGAGATTGGAAGGGAAAACCAACAAGCAGTGGCTTTTTTCCCCCCTCTAGCCTCCAGAAGCAGTTATGAATACTGTACTTATCCAGTTCCTGCAATGCTTCCTAAAGAAGCTGTACAATTTGTTGGCAAATTTACTCGACAAAATGAATGGGCAGGCTCACATGGAAATTGTAGCAAGCCCTCCTGAACAGCAAAGCATTCTTGCAGTGATGTCTTTAAATGGAAAAGAAATTGCAACTGGAAGAGCCTTGACTCAGTGCCAAACAGTGGCACAATTATGTGCAACTGAGGATGAAGGAGCAATTTCCAGAAACAAATGGGGTTATGTAGAGAGAAAGCAGGGAGGAGAATGAAATAGAACTCCCCTAGCAGGGAAAAAGCCATGATTCAATTCCTTCAGCTACTAGCTGATGGTAGGAACAAGTGAGGAAACGCAGGGACAGACATGGCTTCCACATTTCCTTTGATTGTAATTTTGTGAGCATAACTTTAGAAAATAAATACTGGGTAGAAGAAGAACCTGGTATCAGGTTTTGTAGAGTAACAGATTTCTAGTTTGATTTGTAGCATCTGTAGCTTTGGCAAGCCAACAATACAAACTGTCTTGATTGTGCCCATATTTTTTGTTTGGTCCTGGCTTTTTGACACCAACCTATTACCAAAGTTCATCTGACATCATTCATGAAACAAATATGCAGACAGGAAAACAAAGACTGATAGGTTCAGCCCAGAGCACCTCTAGACAGAAAAAAAAAAATAAATCCAAAAATATTTGCTGAATGCCATGGAAATTAACAGGTGAAGACAGGTTCTTTTATCAAATTTCTAAGAGGCTAGTGGGACAGTAGTGATGCAAGCTACCATAATAAAGCAGTTAAGGAAAAAAAAGTCAATCTAGGGTAGTTAAAAATGCTAAGAATTCATGGCACAGATCCACAATCCACATTCATATTTACCATCCTACTCAAATCACTGGGGTGCAACTTAAATATAGATGACAGATTCAGTTTGTGTAATGTTCTTCAGCCTCTTATTCTCCTGTTCTAAAACCTAAAGCACCCAGAAAGGCACTGATCATAGTTACCTCTGTACTCAAATCATTAGCACTAAAATAATGAGCTATGTATTTATAGAGTAGCCAAAGTTACTAGTGGAGTGACAGAAAAATACAAGATGTTCTCCCAACAACCAGTCCTATTCTACAATTTTTACTGTCTTTCCCCAGGGAAGATGTGATTCAATATTGATCTAGCTTCGAATCGACTTTAGTCAACATCACAAGAATTTAATATCATTGATCTTTCTAATGTCTGATAATAAAATGTTTTGGAGATAACATCTTTGTTAACTATTTGCAACTAAAAATCACTCCCTTATGCCTCAGACTCAATGCTACATTTAGACTTCTGAAGGTGAAAGCAGAGAAGGAGCAGGTGTTTAATTTCAGCCAGTCCTAAAAAGGCAAAAAAGAAAGTACTTTCTTTGGTCATTTATCTGTTGATTAGCCTGCTCCATGTATGAAATCTCTATGAGAATCCCTACACAATTAACAGGCGCTTTTCCTGTGACCACAGACACACAAAAATGTAACATACATCTTTCATTTATTCAGCAGTTTTTCTCTCTTCCTCCCCTGTTTTGACAGCTTGTCGTAAGGGGGACTCACATTTCACTTTAAAAAAAAAAAAAAAGGAAAAAAAAAAAAGGCCAAAAAAAAAAGCCAGTTCCCAAAGGGGTTCACTTGCAAATTAGGTTTTCACCAGTTTCCTTACAAGAATGTAGCAAATAAACTCTATTTTACATCATCCCCAGGAAATATATCAGGGGGATGAAACTCATGAAATAATAATTTGAATAATTTCTCTTAGCTACAATTTCTTTCAAGAAATACTAAAAAAGAAAACTCACTGGGAACACAGAATATGTGTTAGAGAACATAACTATGATTTCTAAGTCACCTTAATTTTTACACACAGATAAGCAATTTCATTTTTAGGAAGGTTAGGGAATTTTCCTATGGAAGTGCCTGACACTATCATGTAAAACATTGCAAGATGACATTCTTCACTGTTTCAGTTATGAACTCACATTTTCAAGTGTCAAAACAATCAGTAAGTAATTCAAGAAGTGTCATGATCACATGATTATATTTCTTCATAGGGACAATCTTATCACTACTTTTCATTTCTTCCTTCATATGTGGAATGTGCACTCACAACACTAGTACTGTGGTTACAGCCACAAAAAAAAAAGGCTATTTAAAGGAAGGCAGCTCTAGAGACATTCTTGTATCTGCCAGAGTTCCAACAACTTTTTAGAAGCATTTTGCAACTCATCATGATTATTTATCATGTCCATAAAAAGTATGCAAAATACATCATTAAATCATATTTCACTATTTGACAATCTGATTATAAAAATTAATTACTGTTGCCACTTAAATCATTACGATGAGCGTTCCTCACCATAGACAGAGGCAAGTTTTCGGTTGTAATTATCAAGACGTATTTCAGGGGTGGGAGAGCAGGAAAAAAGTCTCTAATATAAGCACACCTTCCTAGCAGGTTTCCAGAACAGCCAGGGACTAGGGGACTAGCATTAACAAAAGGCTTGCAGAGCAACCCAAAAGCTCATTTCCTAGCACCTACTACGAACGTGTAAGATGCTCTCACACCGCAAGCCTCACCTGCAAACACCGAGAATACGCAAAGGAAAAACAAAACAAGAACAAAATTAAAGGGGCGGGGGGGGGGGGGGGGGGGGGGGGGGGGGGGGTAGGGGGAAGAAAAGGCAAGAGCTCCGCAGGTAAACTGTAAAGGGGATTATTTGTTTTCAAACCTCCGCTTCGCCCCACGACACCGCCCGCGGGACCTCCCCGACGTCCCCCCCGCGATACCCCGCGCACCTTCCGCCGGGCGCGGCCGCTGTCGCCAGCCGACCTCCTGGGGGTGGTGGCGGTGACCGTGAGCCCCGAGCTGAAGCGCAGCATCCCCGCGGGCCGCCGCTGACTGCGGCTTCCCCCGGCCGGCAGCTCAGCTCCACCCCCGCGCACATGGCCGCGGGCGGCCGCAGGGGCCGGGCTGCCCGGCGGGGGCGGGCTGGGGAGCGGAGCCGGGCGGCGCGGCTCCGCTTCCCGCGGAATTTACGGCCGCTTGCTGGCTTAGTGTCGCGAACGTGCCCGGTTTCCTCGCGCGGGATGAAACTGGGCTCAGTCACTGTGGGACGCTGCCCCACGAGAAACTTGTCCTTGGGACGCCGAGGTGTCAATGAAGGGTGACATTCCGTTTGCTCTCAGGAATACTGGATGTTAGGAAGCCTTTGAGAACAGACCCAAACCGGTACCTGTGTCACTCGGCCACCTCCTGGGCAGCAGAAAATGGGAGGTAGGACTCTCAGGAGCAACCGGAGACCACCCGGTCCTGTTCTCCAGGACCTACCTGTGATTGTGCTAATGAGACAGTAGTGCCATGTGAAAGCTGGACACTGTCCTCTTTCCCACAGCTGCAATTTGTGAGCCACCCAGGCTTGTCAGTTCGTTAGCCATGCTCTGGGAACAGGTAGAGGACGATAAGCATCCAGATCCCTGGAAACCTTAGGTGGGATGCAGAAAGCTGGGTGCAGCTCAATGCACAAGGAACTGCGTAAACCTAAGTGCCAAAGGTCCAAGAAGAAGGCGAGTCTGGTGCTCTGGAGTTAGCTGGCCCTCAGCCAGATTGCAAGTGTGGACTTCAGCATTTCAGACACTCAGCTGTTCTATGATCTGGGCTAAGGGAACACCATAACCCCTGCACTGCACACACCTCTTCCTCTGCAGCCTTGTCCATCTGTTGTGAGCAGTAGATTCCACGATAATCAGAGACATTTTTGTCTGAAAGAAATTAGAGAACAAATACCTGTAACAGCATTTTAAAAATAGATTATCCTCTGTTTCCATGAAATAATAATTAAGACCATGAGGAAACAGTTATGACCATGAAATGCCCTTGCCCATTGCAATGTTAACAATCATACTGGTTCTTGATTTGGAGAATGCTGAGCAGGGTAAGTAATTTGTATTAGAAAAGTGGGAACTGCATCTGTTTTCTTCTGCCTCTTAGTTCCCTGTTCTCATGGCAAGATATTGAACTAGCAACCTCACAAGGACCTGAGGAAGAGAGGAAGAAAGCATTGTCCAGGTCCAGATGAATGAGTGAAGTGTCTGCATTTAGTATTCAGCATCTTTTCTGTTTTCCCAGCTGCTATTATCTTCTCCACGTAATATAGCCCAAGGCAAAAGAGACAGAACAACCACCTGTATTTGAATTTCTCTCAAGGTTGGCTGCATGTTACACAATTTTTTAAATATTTTTTGAAGGTGTCTTGTGCCTACAAACAATTGCATTTCCATATGAATCATCCACTGTCTCAACTCCTGGTTGTAACGTTGCTTTCAGCATGTATTTGCAGGTGAAGAATAGGTTTATCTTCAACAACAGAAGCACCCTCCTTCACGAGCACGTCATCAATCCACCAGGCTGTCTCTTAGCATTGATAATCACTTGCTCCTGATCATTCTGGTGAGCAGAAATGTCTCAACCTACACTCTGTTTGTCAGCCAGATAGTGGCTGGGAAGGAGTTCACATAGCTGTGGGACTCTTCTGGTTAGAAGTTGTGCCTTCTGAACTTCATTCCCCTATGTGAAAAGGTGTGTTTGTAGGGCTCTCTACTCACTGTTAGGCACAAACAGGAGAAGTGCTTTTCTGAGAACATACAGAGATTAAATTTGTGCTGCACTATGGGAAAGGACCTCCCCTCTCAGCATGAGAGAGTAAGGCACAATAACCGAACCTCTGGGAGAATTAGCAAGGTCTGCATCAACTTTGATTGGAAATGTAACTGGTGCAGACAAGACTTGTCTGTGAATAATGCAAAGACTGATAACATAACTATAGTTCTGTCAGTTCTGGCTACATTACAAGCAGCTCTCCTAATTTCTTGGAAAATAGCAACAGGACTTATCCACCTGATTTATGAGTATCTGAACAGAGCATCTTCTACTTTTGGGCACATCCTCAAATTAAAAATCCAAGAAAGAAGAACCTGCATGCACAGTTGTCTGCTTTCATTGGATATTCTGAATCAATTCCTTCCCTTCCCCAGGTCAGCAAGCTGCACTAGTGTAGTAAGGACTCCAGTTTTGTTTCCTTACTAGTCAGCTATGTATCCCATACACTGACCTGCAGTGTCTTCAGCCCCTGTGTAGGTAAACACTGGAAAATACCTTATGATCTCTAAGCTCTGTCAATGCCTCTCATTGCATGAAAGCAACATTTGGAGTAACTATTTCTCCATCCCTGAAGCACTGGTACACAAAGGGATTATGGAGCCAGCAACTAATACTGCGTGAACACCTGGTACCTCCAGGGAGGAAAAAGAAGGCTCAAGAGAAGCTGTTGCAGCAATAGGAGGCATACAGAGAAGGGCTGCAAAAAAGCTCAAAGTCATAGAATTATTTTTTAATGAAGACAGGATAAACAGATTTGGGATGTTCAGCTTGTACAAAAGACAATGGTGAGGAATGGGCAACAGAGGCACAGAAGACCATGACTGGTATGCAGAAATGAATGTGGAATGGCTATCCATTATTTCCTATACTTCGGAACAATGTATTTGAAGTAAACCAGGCACCACATTTATGTGTGAAATTAAATTATGGCACACTATACTCTAATTATGAAAACTATAAATGCTGTCAAAAAGCAGCTGGATAAACTCATGGAAAACAAGCTATAACGGTTATAAAACGTGAAGGTATGTCTAAAACTATTGACTCAAGAGGTCCCTGTTTTTCTTTTTTGATAGGTCTCCTGTGACAGGACCTCTGACCACTATTTTTGCAGCCTCAACATGACAGACTCCCCACCAATAGTGGTGAAGGTGATAGGCTTCTATCAAGTTCTCTGCTCTGAAAGGAGCTCTCATGCCCAGCGTCTCTTCTTGCCTGGAGCAATTTCTGCACCTGCAGCTCATAATTCCACATTGGCCATTTTCTCTCAGTCCAGTGGAGACTTAAGCCAAGAAGTGACAATATGTACTCACTCCTTCTTTAAGTCCCTGGCAGATACGGGGGAAATTTCTGCTTGGTTTCATCTTGTCCCCATGATCCTGCCTCCCTGGTTCTAATGCAGTCTGAAGTAGGTCACTACAGTTTACAGCTCTTTCTCCCTGCAAGGGTCACAGTATGCTAATGTGAGCGTTTCACGCTTTCTGTGGTTTGGACATGGTACTAATTTACAAAGACTGGATGGGAGAACAGAAAGTAAATCACTACATAGGATTTAGTTTGACTAAACCCACAATATTCTACTGATTTTTACAGCTAGACTACTAGAAAGGTATACTTAGGCATACAGACTGCTCACAGACAATATACAATGAAGTGGCAGAACATAATCTGACCAGGATGCTGAGCTTTCAGTTCAAAATGTGTCAGCACTTTGTGAATGCCATGATCCAAAGGCACAGCAGGTTAATTAGAAGATGACACTAGTATTAGTATCTTGAGCAATAGTTGTTGTGAAACAGCTAATATAATTACACAGAAACTGAAAAAAAATTAAAGTGTAGGTACCTTCTCCAGTTTTTTTGCAGATTACCTTGTTCCCCACCACCAGCATTACTGAAATGGTTTTTTCCCTTGGAGGTCCAAGGATCAATATGCTGTGGGAAAAATGAAACAGGATGTCACAGAATCAGCAGCCTTTGGTCACAAGAAGGGCAGCAGATCATACAGTACATGGAGTAGGAGGTAAGTCAGCCCCGACAGAATCATAAAAGAACTCCTGCAGGAGTGGGTAGCTTGGTCTTACCTTAATAAATTGCCTAAATGTGGGCATGAAAAACTACTGATTTTTTTTTTTTTTTGGGGGGGGGGGTGTCAAAATCTCCTCTCCCTCTTCAGACTTAACTGCTGACAGAGTACAAGGGAGGAACAAAAGTTCCAATAACGCTTCATGAACTGGCATATTAATCCTGTGGGATTTGCGAATAAATGCAGAGTTACAAATTGAACAAGAACTCACACTTGTGGTCATTAAGGTTATAGAGTCCCATTTGTATTGCTTCAAAAATGAGGTATTATAATTAACTTCTGAGAGCCTTCACTTTCCAGGGGGATTAAAATCTATTCTGCCTTCATCATCCCTAAGGCATGAAACCCATTTATAGAAGGGATTGTCAAATGGACAGATGCATGTAAAATATTTCAGAACCAGACTCAGCAAGTCCTGTGGGCTTGATCACCCGTTTTTCCTTAGAGCTATTTCTTTTTTCTGCTAGCTTTCACCCTTGTATTCTGCAGATGTGCACTTAGCTCAGCATCACAAAACTCTCAAGCTCTCTTTTTGGGGGCATTACAACTAGCATGAAAATGTTAGCCTGTGGTTTATACTTGCCCTTTTGAAGCAACGTAACACATATAGCTCTTTGAATGCTCAGCTTGGTTTAGCTACAAACATCATATCACTTTTCAAACCTGTTGACATAACTGCTTACTGTCACCTAACACTCTTGGTACATGGCTAATACAGGACTACTACAGAGACTCAGCCTCCCCTGCTCCTCTTGTATATATGTGTCTATATTTAGGAATTCCCACACTGGCAGTTTGAAATGCAGAACATTTTATTTTGCAAAGCCCTCAATATTTATTTTATGTGGTTATTTCAGTCACAGTTGAACTGAATAAAAAAGAAATTCCTGGAGTTACCTGCAATAAATGCATGATCCCACCTTTACTGGTAACAGAGTCACAGACTATAATTGCAATAAATGTTTCTTTTAATGTTTTCTGCTTTAATTGTTGTCTTACTTCCTATCTGAAGTCCATATTCCTGTTGAAGTTCTCCAAGCTCAATAAATAATACAATGCAATGTATAACTACCATTTCCTCTGGAAGAGACAGAAAGAACAGAACAGAATGAGTTAGCCATTCAAAGCTGTATCCAGGCAAGAACATAGGGCATGTCCCTCAAAGCCTATGAAGTAATAATAACAGTAGCAGGATTCTGCCATGTACTTTTATGCCATGTACATTTATATCACTGTATTTTACTGTTTGTGCACCTAGCAGTTAGAAAAATGAGTGCACTTGGTAGCTACAGTTTGCAAGCTCAGATGGTTAGAAAGTGATTTGTAGTGAAATAAAAATTGCTACAAATTTAAATAAATCAGCAAAGCCCTAGAAGGCATTTTTACCTAGAAGGTATTTTTAACTTTTTGGGGGGGCAGGGCTTTTGATTGAGCATGTCTACAAGTCATAATATTATACAGCTACATTCATGACATTAATTAAAAAAGCAAGCTTGGACTTTACCAAAATCAACTGTGAGAAATAAAATATATCTAAGTTAATTTAGATTTAGATAGTACCACTTCAGATTTTGCTGAAGCATTATAGGGCATCAATCCACTTCTGATTCAGCATGAAAAGTACCACTCCTTGATTCATCGTTGCTATTTCCTCTTTCATGTAGGTCTCCCATTCAGTTAACAGCTGGGACCCAGCCCATAGCAATGTGGCCTGAGACACACATGCAGTAGCTTTTGGATTACTCAGCCCTCCAAGCAGGACAGTTCAGCATAAATGTGATGTAAAAATGCAGCCCAAAAGCAGCAGCATTGTTGACATAGAGGTGTGCCTTGGCCAGGTCATGTAATTGAACTGGTTAAGGTAGGTAGAAGAGTAGAAAACAGGCACGCCCCATCATTAGCACCAGGGTTACATTGTTAGGTACCTACACTCAAACTCATATCCCACTCCCTGCAGCTATTACCAAAGATATTTCTCTTACAAAAGGATGATTTCAGTATTGACTTGTGACAGGAAAGAAGAAAATGTTAAGAGGCATGAAAAGAAAATGTGGAGTGCAAATTCTTCTGTAAGTGTAAGGAATAGACATATTTCATAGTGTCACAATACATTAGAGGTTGGAAGGGACTTCCACAGATCATCGAGACCAACCTCCCTGCCAAAGCAGGATCACCTAGAGTAGTCTGCACAGGAATGCCTCCAGGTGGGTTTTGAAAGTCTCCAGAGAAGGAGATTCCACAACCTCTCTGGGCAATCTGTTCCAGTGTTCATGGAGTGGGAACATTAAGGACAGGAAATCTCTACATGTATTTGGCTGACTTCTTTTAGCTTACCAAGTGGAAGATGAGATACATTTCAGATTTATTTCTCCACATGAAAAAAAACAGAAGAGAAAGAAAGGGGGAAAACTACACCCTGCTTCAGCTCTGTTTTATCATAGGTCAGAATAGCAAATGGTGAACTTCAGCCCTGCTTCAGGGCGGAGGACGATGGAACATTTTTCTAACCAACAAAGCAAGGAGGCATTTGTCTAGAACACCTGCACAGATACTACAGAAGCTGTTGGTTGTCTGGCTTCCCTTGTTTTAGATACATTTTAGAGCCTCCATGTTCCCTGTCTCAGAATGATACACATGGGAATTTAGCAGTTCTTAATGACTCTCCCAGCTCATTGCCTGTTTGCACACACAGCTGGGACAGGGAGCCATGCATAAAAGTTGTTAAGTATAAGTGGAAGATCCAGTTCTACATTTTCATTCTACATATTTCTACAGTTTCATTCTACATATTAAAAAGAAGTTTATTGGAAGTCAGATAAAAAGAAAATAAAGTGAAAGGAGAGCTATTTTAACCGTAAAATACTTTTATTATCAGGGGACTTTCACCAGGGAAACTTAGGACCCTTCACCTCCAAAACATTCTAGCAGACTGATCTGTATCTACAATATAACAAAATTTTCTTATCCTCTCACCAAGAATTGTCAAATTTCTTCCGTGCATAAGTCATTAAAATAAAAGAAAACCAGACGTAAGATTATAATCAATACAGAAGATATTGTTTGGCCTAACTGAAGTAAAGTTATTAGGAGGGAGTGGAGGAATGACTGAATAGTTAGGGTACTTACTAATAGCTCAACCACAATGACTAGAGATCACTTAGGGAAATGCCCCTCTAACAATAGACCTAGAAAGGAAATGGATTCATGCACCTAAGCACTTATATATTTGGTCACACACTGTATCTGTGAATCTGGATGGCCACTCCCCAGACTTCCAATGTGTCAGCCCAGAAGCAGGGTACACCTTTCCTTCATTTGCATATGGTGCATCATTCAGTTAGCAAGAACACAGCAAAGAGTATCACAGTTCCAGGTCCTTATCACAGCTCAAGAGATGTGCACTATTCTTATGAGGGAACCGTGACTGTTTAGTCTGGAGAAGAAGCAGCTGATGGGAGACTTTACTGCTCTCTACCACTACCTCAAAGAAAGTTAGAGCGAGGTGGAGTTGGTCTCTTCTCCCTAGTATCAGGTGATAGAACAAGAGGAAATAGCCTGAAATTGTACCATGGGAGGTTTAAGTTGGTTATTAGGAAAAATCTCATTACTGAAAGAATGGTCAGGTATTGGGACAGGCTGCCCTGGGAGGTGGTGGAGGCACTGTTCCTGCAGGTATTCATGAAACAGGTAGACATGGCCCTTGAGGACATGATTTAATGGTCATGGTGGTGTTAGGTCGACAGTTGGACTCAAAGATCTCAGAGGTCTTTTCCCACTGAAACAATTCTGTGATTCTAGGAAAGCACTTTCAAGAAATATTACAAATTTTGAAATAGATCAAATCAGTACCAGTGACTTGGACTAGATGAGCAGGATTTCCTGACATTCTGTCTACTTAGTTATAATGGAAAATCTAAATAAACCTGTGACTCATGAGTGACAAAGGTTGCTCTGCAAAAGGAAACAAACTAGTTTGTGAGATCATTCACAATTCAGACGTTCAAATTTCTACTATTGTTTCTGCAGCAGAACTATTTCCATGAGGTTTCTCTCTCCAGAGAAAACCATCACAAAAAGTCAATTCACTACCTGAATCCAGGGGAAGTATGAAAAAAACCCCAACAAAACAACAACAAACAACAACAAAAAAACAAACCCCAACAAAACAACAGAAAGCTATGCATAGTGACTCTCTTACAACAAACCCTTTCCAGGGTCTGGGGAAGGCCAGTTCCTTTCATCTCATTCCTAACTTAATTTTATCTTACTCTTTCTACTCAGATGCCTTCTGATGCCTTTGTAAGAAGATCTCAAATTATCTCTGTTGATGAAGTCTTTAGTTGCCCAAATGAATTTTAATAGTATATATTTAATTTTGTAGATATAGATTTCTAAAAGGTGCCATTATCATTAAATTGAAAATTGAATTTCCCTTTGAATGATTAACTGCTGTTCTTTCTCACTGTGCTTAGCCATTTTGCTGCATTTCTGGCCTACCCAGTTTACTTCTTTGAAATATTTGCTTATTTATTATAGCTTAATAGAGCAACACTTCCACCTCTGAAAAGCTTTGAGAGGAGTTACCTGAAAGCCTGAAAAGCAACCAGAGCTGCTCAACTGTGTAACAGATGAGATTCTATTAGGCCTCCTTGAGTTGTCCCAGAAAGGCACATTTCCTATAGCTTGCTTGGGCTGAATTTCATTTCACCTGGCAGGGGAAAACAGAAATGGCATATCTCAAGATATATATCTAAATTCCCTGCTGCAGGTTTGGTTTTTTAGGTAAGTATTTCAGCATGGAAAACAAGCACTACAGGGCTGCTGTGTTTATTCCAAAATGCAGCTTCTGCAAGAGGTGTTCTTTTCCTGTTAGCTTTGTCTAAGTACAATTCAGAGATATATATTTTAAATGCACCCATACACAGTCACATTCATGACAACTGATTAAAACCGTTTTTATTTAGTACAACTTCATCTTGCTGGTTTTAGAACTCCAATGTTCTTCTGATGTAAGCACAGAGAGTAGATCTAAGAGGGGTATGGTCAGTAAATAATGATTAGAACAGACCTGTCTGGAACATCTATTCTCCCTGCTGCAGAACAAGAACAGAAAAATCACTAAAAAAAAAATTGCCCTACTTCTGCTCTCATTTTTACTACTATCTATCTGATAATGTCTGAGAAGTAAACGGAGGTGGTCTGGATAATAATGTGGGTTAATGGAATTAAAGTAGAACAAACAAAATATCTTCCAGCTTTTTATAATTAACCTGGAAATCCATTGCTGCTGCAGGTCAATGAAGAAGTTACTAGCATTGCAAGATGAGATACATACAGATACAGGATCAGGTTTGGGTCAGACAAAATGGTGAGCTAGCATGCATCAACCAGAGCTACCAATCAGGTTTACCCCACAGCTAGTAATGATCAGAGAGAGGCTGACAGTAGTCTCCTGTGACACAACTGACACTAAATATTGTAGGAAGGGAAGAAAGGGGACTTGCTTCTTTCTGTGAACTTTGAGGTTCTCCTGTGTTAATACACATACATAGTATTTTGATGAATTAACAATAAAGAGAAAATACTTAAGACAAAAAGGTCTTGTAGAATTAAACATTGGACAAAAATTGTTGAAGGGCCCTCCAGAATTCTATTCCTGCTGAGCACTTCTGTCCCTGTCCTTAGGGAGATAATGTTGAAGCCAATTTTTCAATAGAATATTGTTATCATTTCTTCAGCTTATGCAAGGGACAGTGGCTAATGTGGGCACAAAGACTCTAACAAGAACACTTTCTGGATCCTACCAGTTGACCAAATCTTCCCATTTACCCTCATGGCTTTTCTGCAAAAATCTAGTGAAACCACACAAACAGGTTTTTCCCCCTCAGGTATGCAATAATTTCAGTACAAAGATGATTCGCTGATGGCAACAGAAGGATCTAGAAAATAGTGAGTTGAAACATATTTGGTTATTTGGATGAAGTTCTAACTCTGATGAAAAAGATCACAAACAAGAAGCATAAACACTCCAGTAGCCCAGTGAAAGCTTGAACACACCTGCTTATGCTTTTCTTACATTTCTGACATCTTCAAAGGTCAGTGCCCAAAGTTAGGTGGAATGAACTCAGGTCACATTCAGGCAAAAGACAGCTTTTTTTCTGGCAAATTCTTTCTGTCAAGTTGCAGTCCAGCCACAGTCACCTCCCAGATTATCACTCATTGTTATGCAGAGTAGAATAAATGCCTGGACAGCGTCAGAGTTGCTGTCTATCTTTTCCGTCAATGGCCAGGATTTCCTGTTCCTGAAGAATATGTAACAACTTCATAGGAGATAGATAGATGTTAATTATCCTCCCACTGCCTCCAAATGTCTCCCTGGATTTATAATAATTTTCATGAATAATGGGTGTTCTTACTAGCTAAGAGCTTCTGTTTCTTGCTAAATTATTACCATCAGCACCAGTATGTTTAACCACACTTTTTACAAAGGTACCAATTTTGACTCTCCTTGCTCAGTTCTAGTGATTGTCTCCTTGTTACACTGCTACAAAAGGAGCAGATACTATCTATGCTCTTTCTGTTCTTCATATATTTATTATTTTTCCACACTTGGAACCACTCAGGTTTATGTCCTTTTAGAGTCATGCATTATCTGGGTACTTCTTAGAGCAGCAGCACTTTTACAGGAAAGCACCATTCCGCACCTCAGATTAGTCACGTCATTCAACTTAACATCTTGAATGCTGTTTTGATTCTGTATTGAAAAGGACCTTTGTCAAAAAGCAGTCTTGAACAGACTACTTGAATGGTAACCTGGCCATTGTGTACTGTATTTAATCACTGGAGAATTAATATCCAAAAAGGATTAAATAATTAAACAAAACATAATCACATATATTATTATGTAAAATAATTAAATAATTTCCTGTCTGGTAAGAAATTTGGGCTCTGGCAGGAGCTCAGCTTCAAGATTCCAAAGCTTCAAGATACCCTTTACAATCTCTCTTTTACATTGGTTTATATAGGAAAATCATGCCTTGGACCACACCACTTGCTGCCTGGGAAAATAAGACCAAAAGTGCACTGTTAAGGTGCAGTTAGCACAAGTCAGCAAGGAGAGTGCAATACTTCAGCTGCAATAACAGCCACAGCACACAGCACAACTCCCTGGCTGCTTAGCAGTGCAGAAGGATTAATTTTGCCATCCTCACTATATTGAAGGACGACAGAAAAAAAATAAGATTGTAGTGCCACTCAGAAATGACCTCTATGGGAAGCGGTCACCAGCTTCATGGGTGTATGTATGAGATTCTTAGCAACAAATCCTTATTTTAGCAAAATGCATAGAGCCATGGCATGCAGAGGGCATTGCATCATTAAACACAACTCACCGTGTATTAAGACGTGCCTGCAAAATGGGATTAAGCCACACATTTCCAGGACTTTTGAGACAGGGGCAGACTCACGGCTATGGTGACCAGTCCCACTCTGCTGCCACCTACGGGGCACACTCCCTCAGCCATCCACCGTGAGGGACCTCTCTGCAGCATCTTAATCGGAGCCGCAGCTTCCACGCTAAAGCCCTCAAAACGTTTTCAGTGGAAAATCTCTCTCCAGAAAACTTGCACCATTGCACCAGCTTTCTCTTTCCGTGGCTTTTTTTTTTTTTCTTTTCCTTTCTTCTCAACAGCAAGAAATGCTACACTCTCCTAAGCACAGAAAAGTTTCAGAGAAGTAGCAAAGCTCACATGTACCAATCTCTTTTTGTACTGTACTTCTAAATTTGTAACAATTATAAAGGTGATGAGAACAATAGCACCAACTACATAAAATGGCAACCAAAGTTAAAACATACTGCTTTTATCTGACTCTCTGCACTCAGTTGCAGAGCATCTTCGAATGGCATCACCCTTGATCTCTGGCAGATGTGCACATTGATGTTTGTGGTCAGCAGTCCACTACTGCATGTATGCTTCTAGAAAGTGCAATTGCTGTTTGTGCAGTGGGGTATCATGTGAATCTCCTGAAGTTCAACAAGACCAAGTGCAAGGTCCTGCACATGAATTGGGGCAATCTCGAGCACAAATACAGGCTGGGCAATGAGTGGATTCTGTGCAGCCCTGTGGAGAACAAGCAGCTCAACAAGAACCAACAATGTACATTTGCAGCCTAGAAGGCCAACTGCATCGTGGGCTGTGTCCAAAGAAGCCATGCACTGGACCTTCCAATATTCTCTGCTCTTGTCACTGATGAAGGAAGGACCACAGCTAGATACCATGTTAGAAAGCACATCAGAGCACAGCACAAATCAATCAAGATACTTACCTGCACCTTTGCAGAGCTGCTGTGTGCTAAGTAGGTGGCTCATCAGAGGATGCTGCTGGGGCTTGCTTCCTTATAGTTGTCAGAGGGACAGGTCTGATGAAAATCCAATTTTATTTTTTAAAATGTAGTTTCATAGGACCTATTGCAAACGTATACTTGTTGGCATATACATATCATCAAATGGAATGCTTTTAAAATGAAACAAATAGTTGAGTCTGTGAGCATTTTGAGCTGATTTGTTATGTATGTACAAACTTAGTGCTACCTTTCTCCTGCACAGAAAATGAAAGCATCTAACTTACTGAGTAAGGGTTCCCCAATGCCACCACAGCTCATTTTCTCAGGAAAGAAGGCAGCAACAGCAATAAGGGCTGAAGAGGAAAGGTTGATTAAATAGATTGCAGTGAAAGGTTGATTAAATAGATTGCAGTTTTTCTTCTGTCATGCCCACTCCATATCAATAGCACCAGTATGGTACATGTATACAGGAGGGTCATTGTGTGCACACCTATAAAGATTCCCTTCATACTGCAAGAAGCTGTAGCAGGCTATTTGTTAGTAACTCTTCTCTCTTCACTGCTTTTGTCCCACAACACTTAAATTCAGTCTGACAAAGTTTCCTAGTCAAACAGTGCTGGGCAAACTGAAGAGCTCTACAGGAAGCTCAGATTGCCCTTGGACATCTAGCCAAATATTTATCTTTATGCACTATTGCATATGGAACCACAAAGACCATGGCCTTCCACTCTGGCTCTTAGTAATGCTTAAGAAGTTCACATTTGGGAGAGACATTCTGATCTGAATAGTGAATTTGATCTTCTCATTAAAATAGCTGTGTACTGCACACAATTTGCACTGAAACAGCAA
Organism: Dryobates pubescens; assembly: GCF_014839835.1. Taxonomy (NCBI): domain Eukaryota; kingdom Metazoa; phylum Chordata; class Aves; order Piciformes; family Picidae; genus Dryobates; species Dryobates pubescens. Next base: position 15,888,115 of record NC_071628.1, on the reverse strand, counting down.
GGCACAGTGAGCTGTGTTTACAGTAAACAGTTTGATTCAGGAAGCTTCCATTCTTTAGCTGGCTGATGTTACAGCCTTTATATAGTTTTACTGGGTATTTTTTTTCCCTTCCCTCTTTTCATAGCCATTCTACCTATTACACAACAAACCACTTGCTCACTTGAAGATAACTTTGAAACTCCCCATAAAGCAAGGAAATCTAGACTTAAGACTGTTGTTCTGCACAGAGCCTGCTGGTTACTTCAGAGTCAGCACAAGATCTTCAATCTCAGATGTGTGGCAGGCAAAACAGTTTCCCACTTGAAAAGCATTGAAGCATATCAGAGGCTGCAGGGCAAAGACCTAGACGCAGCGCAGAAAGCAGATATGCTGAAAACTCAGATCCTTGGCATCCACTCCTAATATCAACACAGACATAGTATCAAGTTTTCAAAGTCTAGTTTTTGTGCTCCATTTTCTAGGCATGTTAACAAAAGTATGTGGAGGTCAAAGACTGAAGCAGCAGCTCAAAGGGATTAGAAACCAGAATCCTCCTGGCTTTACTTCCATCTGTTAGACCACCCTGTCTTCTCTGGATGGTTCAGCTTCCTTTGTTTTTCTTTTGGTAAAGTATCTAAAAGATTAAGTAGGAGACTTGTTGAGACTGTTAAAAAGCTCTTTAACACAGAAGATACCCAAGAAAATGCCAGAACTCAGATTACAGTGATCTGCACTGGGAAGGATTTACAGTAACCACTGTGTGACTGTAGTTACTGAATTTGTGTAGCAGTTTTAAACACCTGGAATTATGTTTTCATGCAGGCACCAAATCAGCTGATAACAGCACTTGCAGTAATGCACTCCCATTTGCCTTCAGAGTGTGTGTGTGTGCACATATGTATTTGTTCTTGCATGCTCTAGTCATGAATACCCAATAAGTCATTTTCCCTTAAGTAGTATTTGCTGTGCTTTAACCAAAACAAAATAAACAACATAAAAAGAATACCAATCTCAATCTCATCTCTAGTGAAAAGGCTAGCAGCCTCATCCAAGAGAAGTTCCAGGTCTTGGTCCTTGCATCCTAGGAAAATAAAGGCAACACTGGGCTGAAAATAGCCAGCCCTGTTGATGTGAGAGGTGAACTCCTAGTCAATAGCTCAGCTTTCCTATGCACAGTGGAACTGCTTTCTAGAAAGTAAATTTCATCTCTGGCACAGACTGAATTTTCCCAGTGATGAGTCCCAAACAGTCTCATCTCTCTTTCCACTCCAATGGCAGTAGTGCTTTCTTTCTCTCTCACAAAAAGACACAGAAGTAAACACTTATTTGACAAAAAGCCAAATCCAATGGAAAAACAGAACTACACACTATTTCCTTCTAGGAAAAAAAAAAAAAAATGTGAGTCACACAAAACAGATGTTTCTGATACTGGCAGGCACTTGGGTATCCATGTTTGAAGAGACTGAAAGCATTTCTGCAAAACAGAACTACCTGTGCTGCACACAGGTATGCAGCTAATCAGTTTCCATTAACAAGGCATCCACAGAAATATTAGGAACATATGCTGCTCCTTTTTTAGCTCTATCATTTGTCTCAGCTAGACTCTCTTTTGGGAAATCTTTCCTGTAAACGCATAACAAACAGGCATTTCCTAGCAGAACTTCAATGTGCACTATTTCAATGTGCTCCCTACTGTCCTAATCTTGAACCTCTATAGTCCTTCCCTGGAAATAAAACTGGGATGGATATATCTATAGATTTTAAATGGCTTAAACAGCATTCAGTGACAAGCTCTTTAAGAGGAATGAAGGGAAGGGAAGTTAATCAAAACTGGATCCTGCACTGATCTTTCTCACTGTCTATACTTTCTCCCTTAGCTCACATTACACTGTTGGTAGATTTCATCCTAGCTAGACTGCATGCAAGTCGAAGAGGACTGCTTGAAACTAGTGAAAATAATTTTGTAACCTAACAGATAAAGTGTTGTTCAGAAAATCCATTCATTTGAAGAAGTACAACAGAGAAAATACAGAAGAGCTCAAGTTACCTGTAATGAGTCCCTTTGCACTCACATAGAGATGAGGTTCCTCTAGTTTACCTACTGGCAACTTGGGACAGTTTAAACATTCATTCTTCACCTGTGCTCAGGGTTTAGGTAAGATTTTAATGTTTTTTTGGCCTGTTCTTCTGCTAATGGCATAACACTCCAGAATCTGTATAAAACAGCAAATTATCACTAGAAGTGGAGAAAAAAAAGAAAATATTCCCTCTCACATAGCACAATTTCTGCTGACTGCACATGAGGTTCACTGATGTTAACCATTAAAGGGCTGTCACACTTCTACTGAGTTAGGTAACCACAATTCATTACTGCACTCTACCTTGTCTGTTGAACTTTGCTCTCCTTTTTAAGTCTTTCCTTTATTACATGTCAAAAAAGAAAAACCTGTACTGCAAAAAACATTGCTGTTAGTTTCTGTACCTTTTTCTCAGTCCTCTCAGTGCTATTGCTCAGTGCTCTCAAATGAATTCTGAAGTGACAACAAAATTTTCACTACTATGTCAGTGTTAAATGTGACCTAATCAGCACCTTATAAACAAAACATACACAAAGAGAGAATAAATTAAGTGTGTTATAAACTACAGAAATCTCTACAGAGTGTTGCTGCTCTTTTAGCAGTCTTTGAATCTTCTGCAGTACTGCTTGATAACTGCATTTGGTAGAAATCAAGCAGCTGAAATGCGTGGCCTCAACTCATAGGATAGGAAGCTCCAGTATGCTAAAAGGATTAATCACTTAAATATGCTGTGTGATCCAGAAAAGGCCTACAAGTTGAAGCTATTGCACTGTGTAGCAAAGCATATAGCTGCTGTGTAAAATAATTAGGAATGCACATGGCTTCTGGAAGAATTTAGAGTATCAGCTATCAAGCAGAACAGATTAGTTAATCATGAAAAGGAAAGAATTATGTTAAGAAAAGAATAAGGATAAATCAGAAGCATATAAGGACTAGTTAGAAAGTATAAATCAGAGGAATATGTCGATTAATTACCAAGTTATAATCTTATCACCAAGACACAGCATTGTGGGGGAGAAGACACCTGCTTGGTGACTAAACTGTATAGGGTTTTCCTTACCATGCAGTGCACGGAAGCAGGTATAGGGGATAGTGAGCAGATAACTTTTCCATTTTCTTTCTTGATGAACTAAAAAGAAGCATGATGTCTGAAATACCTTCACACCTTTATGAAAGAGATGCCCTTCCAATTCAAGGGCAAATATCCTTATTTTTATTACTTGGATAGAGATTGTGGAGTCTGTGGAGGACATGAGGATTTTGATTACTTGTTTGTTTTACATTGATGTATTTGGCATTGCATAGCAATAGTTAATGAAAGATCTTGGAGCACTTGCAAACGTTAGAGATTTAAAAATATCAAAACATTCTTGTAGAAGTTAATTTTTATTTTCTGTCTATGAAAGTAGACTCAGAAACCCACAAGGATCTGCCAGAGCATAACTGGTAAGTGAAAATGCTCAAAACTGAGAATCAAATTCAAGTTCTAAGCCAGGAATTATAGAAGACCACACACAAGTTGTCAGGAATTGAATATGGCAATACTAATCTTACATGGCAATTTGAAGAACATGTATATTTAAATAGAATAGAATTTTAATGGGAAGAAATACTGGTTTTGTAGAGAAACTCTCACTACATAAAAATGGTCAAGATCTCAGTGGGATGTGATGGGCCATTATTCCCAGAGAGGACAAAAAGTGCACTGCTCATCATAGATTGCTTATACTGAGAGAGAAGCATCCACTATATAAATCATCAAGTTAGGTTTATACTGAGTTTGGGTCTGTTCATTTATGAGATATTACAGTTAACACTGAAGAAAAATGAAGGTCTCTACAGCTCAGAATTCAAGTCATACCTCTCTAATACACCAGGGACTCTGATGTTTGTACAAACTTCTATGGACCAAACGTCTCACAACCATGTTTCTTCAAATATTTTCCTTCCTGCTTCCTTTTCTGAGTCAAGAGGCTCTTCTGAAATTTCTTCTGATATTCACTTAAAAGCCAATTACATGAAAATATTAGGAATAAATTCTAAATTAAATCTTAAGAGGAGATCTGATAAAAAGCTGGTATGAGATGGTGTGGACAAATCAGACATCCTTAAATTACTATTTCAAGGGGGTTTATGTGGCAATCAAGATCTAGACCCTATTCTCACCATAGCTAGCATGTATCAAGTAACAGAGCTACCGACTGTTTTGTGACCAAGTTGAAATATTCTTTTCAACATCTTGAGATTTTGTTTGATTTTAGTCATGTCATTGGAGAAAAAACTAAAGACCAGTTCTGTTTAACAAGGACATGAGGGGTGGACGTATCTAATAAGCACACCAGCAAACTAGCAGTCTGGTTTTTTCCTAACTTAGAAGATCAAATGAGAAAAGGAAGCTTCTAGATATTACAGAAGCCACCTGCTTTACAAGTTACAAGGAACATAGCTATCCAAAAAGAAGGAAGTATAGAAACTTGTTTAGAGCATCAGTATTTCCCACATATTTTCTTGTTATATTTTTTAACGCATACATCTTCCATAGGAAACCGATTGTCATATCAAGTTATGTTCACATATGAAGTAAAACTAAAAGAGCTGTTTATTTTAAATTATTTTTTCTTTTACAGGTTAATGCAACCGGAGGTAGATGCAATATTACGTGATTTTCTCCCAGTGGTTGGAAATCATAGTGATCTATGAACATCAGGACACAGTGCTAGAGATTGGAATCAGTTGCTTAAAGTTAAGACTACATAAACAAGCAAATGAAAGAACAAAAAATAAATCACAGCAGGTTATATGATGACTGTCAGTATGGTGTAGTGCAGATGATCTTGGTGGAAAAGCTGTTTCTATGTGGTCAAAATAGTAAAGCTAGTACTGCAAAAAAATTGTATGAAGCATGCTGCTAGAAAAGATATCCAAGATTTAGAGACAGAGGATTCCAGCTATGCTGTTCATATTATTTCCCACATATCTAAACACCATCAAAATTAAGTTGAAAGGATTTACATGGCGAAAGAGTCTGATACATTAATATGTTTCTGATCTGGCAGGCAGGAGTTTCATTCCATATAATGATGTGAAAATGGATACTGCCCTTGTCAGGACTTTTACTTTAACCAAGTCTGTCTACCTTGCTGTTAAATTTGTCCTTGCCTTTGTGAGAGTAATGGAAGCTCCCTGAAACTTCAGTCTAAAGTATTTTTTTATGATCACATTACATTGTTTTTTGGTCCATTCAACAAACAAGTGCCTACTACCTTGTAACTGAGGATAAATACTAATAATGAGACAGGACTTAGCTATAGTTTATGAATAAGGTTATGTAGTAGAATCCTTTCCTTAGAATTCTAGAATTGCAAAGGAGTAAAAATGTTCTCATGTAATATAAATGGCAAAAGAACCCATTTAATTAGTAGCAATAAAATGAAAAATGCTTTTAAAATAAAATTTGCAATACTTTTTTTTTCTTTAAAATTTCTTGCAAGTTTGTGATCACCCAAAATGCAGATACTTCTGTAAAATGAAATATTTATAGATATGTGGATATATGACCATAGACTGCACTGTATCACTAATAGATGCTCAAGAACAGCTTAGAAAGAAAAATCAGATTACAGGCTTTGTGTTTCCTTGGTGCAGTTTCTTGTCAGGTGCGAAAAAAAATGTTGGAATCAGTTAACAAATTAATTTAATCATGTACTTAAATTCAAAGACCAGAAATAATTTTACTGGGATGAGTGGGACTCCATAGAGAATTTAAGATAAGCCTGTGCTGATATCCTCAAATCAGCAAGCCTATAATGTTCTGCCTCTGATAGTATGGAGTCCATTTCACAAAATGCAAGAATCAAATAACAACTGACCTCACTCTCACCCATCCCTACTAAGAACAGAAAGCTTTCCAAACAAAGTTTACAAGAAAGCTGTAGGGAAGCTTCTTTCATCATGTGATGGTCCTTTTAAAGTCAACAGGCAGGACTAATATTTGCTCTCTAATATACAGAATACATACAATAAAACTTTCATTGTTTTTAAAATGGGAATATGCTTTCTCACTTGGGAACTGTGAATCTGCTCTATAATACATAAAATGTATTAATTTTCATTTGCTTTCTTAGTTAAAACCTAAATATAGCATTCAGTATAAACTTCAGTACTTTACACATAAACTTGAGTCATATAATATTAGAAACTTTACAAAAGAGTATTAAAGTAGTCAAGAAAAAGATCAGGTTTAAAATATTTACATTTTATACATAATTTCCCCCTACTTACAATTATTAAATAATCTTTTGTGGTTTTCTTAATTTAGGGAAAAGCTTTTAATAACTACAAACTAACTTTGAATTACTTTCAAATGGCTTTTTACTGAACGAGAATTTTAGCAAAATCACATTTCCAATGTGAAACATTATGCCCATGTTTTCAGTAGCAGTTATATATAGATATTTCAGAGTTTCATAACGCAATTCTGTTTTCTGTAATAAACAGTGGAGATCTAAATAAGAAAATGGCACAGTGTGGATGGAAACATAATATTCCCAACTCTTAAATCGCTTTATGTCATTTGGCTTATAAAAAAATCCAGTTTCTTGATAATTTATGTTTTTCTTCCAGTACTTTCAAGGAATCATAGATTCAATAATTAATTAGATTTTTGTGTCATCATCTTTGGAAAAGTTATTTCCTGAAGGTACGTCACAGAGACTATCCCCATCCGTGCTGAAATCATCATCGTCATCATCATCAGAATCAGCCAACACTTTACTCGATGACTTCTTCAGTCTACTAAAACAAAAATACACATCTTTGCTATTAAAAGTGTATATCTACATGCAGAACATTTATGTAAACCTTAAAATATTGACAGGTAGGATTTACACTTTTGAAGGATGTTGAAGAAAACTACCCCTGTTGGGACACAAGTTATAGACTCCATCTTACATGGAAGAAATATGCAAGAGAACAAAGATAATCAATTAATCTAATTTTCAAGCACCTCTAAAGTCAAAGAGAGGGGACACTGTACACTCTGCATGCTGAGATGTTAAAAAAAAGGCTGAGGAAAACTAACACAAGAGAACTGTATCACTCAGCTATTAGTGGGACATTTTTATTACTACACATGATGAAATGGTTGAGTATACCACCTTTTTCCATTTTGTATTTCCTGCCTCAATGATTTTATTCAGCAGGCAGGGTTTGGAAAGAAGATTTGGGCATCTAGAGCACCCTGGAAAGAGCTGGAGAACATTTGTACAGAAAGATGCAGAAGAGTTTCAAAGGTCTGTCTCTTAAATTTTCCTGCTTATGACAAAGTCACAGTTTGTTAGAGGAAGCCCTCAGTTTATGGACAAAAGAAGCAAGAGATCAATATTGTGAGCTCTGACAAGTCACCCTACCTTAATTCCTTCTTCACAGCATTAAGCTGTCCTTGCAATTGCTCATTCATGTCTAGTTGCTCTTCCAGTTCTCTCTGGAGTTTCTTTTTCGCACTTTCCAGTCTGTCTATTTCTTCTTCAGCTTCTTCAACCTGACGTTTCATTGCTTTCAAACGCAAACTCAACTGAAATATTTACATATCAGCTGATTAGAGGATATTTTAATAAAGGAATTTTACTTTTCCAGCATGTACAAGAGAGAGAATAAAGACACAACTTTGCCAGTGTAGTGGCACCATGATCCTATGCTTCAGAAATACTCAAATAAGCATTAGAGTTTGAGAAAGGTGAGATACAGTTTTTTAAGAAAACAAAACAGCAACAAATAAACATAAGTTAGTTAGAGTAAGATAGTACCATGTGATAGCAAGAGCCAGTTATCAATATGGGGTGACTGGAGCTATTAGTGTGTCCAAGTTAAGCAACTTTACCAGACAAATACTATAAACATGTTTTTAAAACCCAGAGGATTTTGAAAGATTACTCCCTTGACAGATGTCTACAATTTGAAATGTACTGTTCATTCACTAGACAGGATATTAACTGATCTATGTACTGAAACAAACTATGTTTTAAGAAAGGCATCAACAAAGACCACAGGAATCCCAGAGCACACTGCTATTAGAGTATCAGCATGTACTTAATACAGTCTAAATTTAACAATAAATAGCTTCTTTCTTTCACAAAATTTTATAGTGAAAAACCCAAATATATTATGTGCCATTGTATGCATTTATAGGATCATACATTGTCTGTTATTGGGTCTATTTCTTAAAACAACTATAGCATTGCTTCTGTAAGTGCTTCCTTTCCAAAATTTTAGAGATTAGTAAGAACTTAATACTAGACAAAAGAACATGACGACAACAGGAAGTGTGAATCTCACTAAATGGGAGTTCATAAACCACAGCATAGCCAGTATCTGCCTATATTCCTCTCATATATTTATATATATCCATTTATGCTAGTAGAATTAATGTCAGATATTTATATTAGCCTTTCCTCTACCTGGTCCTTTTGATCAGTCAGTGAGAGATGTTCATCATCTACTTGCAACATTAACTCCTTCACTTTTCTCTCAAGTCTGCGGTTACTAAGTTGGAAATTAGCTCTATCCCTAGAAAGAAATAAAACAAACAAAAGACAGGGTTGCAAAAAAAAGGAACTGAAATCTTTTCAATCCTGCTAACATAATTCCTTAGCAGTCTTTTAAGATTTGATTTTCTGATTCCACACAAAATACTAAGAAATTTGTTCAAAGCCTAAGCAACTACAGGCAATTTCTTCTGTCTCTGGAGCAACACTTAGAAAAAAAATAAATTACATTCCTCCAAGATTAAACAATGAAATGAACATGAAAACAGAAGATGTTAAACTATAGTTAACATTTCTAAGTCTGTTACTGATTTTAGACATTGATAAAACAATGAGATATGGAATCAGGTTAGTACTGTGTCCAGTTTTAATTTTATAAGACAACTTCTAGTATGCTTTCAGTCAAAAAGGAAATTTGCAACATTTGTATGACACAACCACCATTTTAATTTGGTGCTCATGAGAAAAAAAAGAGTTAATTGTATTAGAGACATAGTATTAGCAGAAAGCCGTACTAGGAAAAATAAACATGCATGTTTTGATCTTAACATAAGTAGTTTCACCTCTCTTCATTTTCAAGTCGTTCTTCTAGCTCTGTGATCCTTGCTTCCATTTGAGCAACAAGTCCCTCTTTACTGGATCGGTAAGAACCCTCCAGGTGAAGGATTCGACTCTTCAAGTCTTTGTTCTGTAGTTGTAACACACTCAATTATTACATACGTGCTTATATTAACAAATATCACTTTAACACAAAATCAGTTTATCCAGGTGATTCAGTGTAATTTTACTTTAGTATCTATGGAAAAAGACAGCTTGATCTTACATTTCACTACAAACAAATCTCTATGACTGTGCTTTCTTAGAAAGACTTTAGTGTTAAGCTTGAGTTAAAATTTTAGGCCTAAATGGATCCTTGAACTACAGATGCCTGCAAGTCACTTCCAGAGGCATTTTTTAATATGCCAAAATTTTTCAAATAGTATTGGATCTGTCCTACTCTCCATATAATTCCTTTGTCAAATTCTGTACTCTTCACTTGTAACTAACTCATGTATGGCTAAAACAAGCAGACAAAGAATTTACTTGCATGCAAAATCGCTTTATGCTATCAAAGCTGTTATGGTGGGTTTCCCCTCCCCTTTCTTGATTATCTACCAACACTACTACTACTACACAGGCAGAAAAACTTTGCAAGTTTCACAATTCATAAAAGCAGATTTTTTGCTCAGATTTACTTTAGTTTTTATGAGGCTATGTAATTTAGGTTTTCAATCAGGATCTAATTATATAGTTGCCAGGAAAAAAAAAAAAAAAAAGAAGAGTCACATGAGGATCAGAAAACAAAGCTCTTTGTTACAAAACTTCAAACCATGATCTCAGATCTCAAACACTAAATGCTGTGAAAACCATGCCAAGGCTGAAGTACAAGGATGTACATGGCATATACCAGTAGGTGGCATTATTTTTTTCCTCAAACAATGCAGATGGGATTCATTTCACAATTTAAGATGTCTAGTACAAACATGTTCTCTAAATTTCCAGTACAGTCTGGTTTATGTTCTGGAAACTGTCACTAATTCTATGGCTCACTAGAATAGCTGTCTTCTGGATCTCAATTAGGGGCTGTAATAGTAACCTTGTTTCCAAAGACCACTGAACTGCAAAAAACTAGAAAGTACTTTTAATGTACTTTCCATCACAGATATTGAAACATGTGAGCCCTATTCCTTCCTAGAGAACAGACAGTAGCAGTTTTCTATCAGTTCTGTATCTTTCCTTTCAGAGTCATGTCATTACTTTCAGTAGTTTGGTCCTACAGAAGAAAATAGCCCAGTAAAATAATAATTGCTTGAAATTATGGTCTACCTTCAACAGTGTTTCAGAAATACTGTTAAGACTTTGAAGAGCAGCTCCTCCAAAAGAGGTGGATTTACAGCTAAAGTGGATAACAGTGGTTTTGATATTCTGTAGTATTTTCTACACAATGTACTTTTAAATGCTTCTATATTGATAACTCAGGTTTGTTTTAAAAGGAAGGACATCAAGACACTTGAACGTGTCCAGAGAAGGGCAACAAGGCTGGGGAGAGGCCTTGAGTACAAGCCCTATGAGGAGAGGCTGAGGGAGCTGGGATTGTTTAGCCTGGAGAAGAGAAGGATCAGAGGTGACCTCATTGCCCTCTACAACTACCTGAAAGGTGGTTGTAGACAGGAGGGGGTTGGTCTCTTCTCCCAGGCAACCAGCACCAGAACAAGGGGACACAGTCTCAAGCTGTGCCAGGGGAGGTTTAGACTCGAGGTGAGGAGAAAGTTCTTCACTGAGCGAGTCATTCGTCATTGGAATGGGCTGCCCAGGGAGGTGGTGGAGTCGCTGTCCCTGGAGGTGTTCAAGGGGAGATTGGACGTGGCACTTGGTGCCATGGTCTAGTTGTGAGGTCTGTTGGAACAGGTTGGACTTGATGATCCTTGGGGTCTCTTCCAACCTTAGTTACTGTGATACTGTGTGATACTGTGTAAAAGAAGGGCACACTATCAACTGACTGTTCTCAATTTTAATGTCTTTGCTTCTCAAATATATAAATAGAAATTAATTGTAGAGATATTCCTGCACTCACTACAACAAAAATCTTCTTTTATAAACAGATATATGAACAGATGTATGCATTATACAAGTGTTTAGTATACAAAATATATAAACTGTGATAAACCTCAAGCTAAAATGGAGGGTGCAGAAAGGAAAAAAAAACACAAACCACACCAAACGAAAAACTGAGAATTAATTCAAGATTGCATTTTCTTCTGAGTATTACTATTAAGATATACATGGCTTTTAATCTATTCTTATTAACACATACTTTCAGAAGCACATTACAGTGGGGTAGTGCCAGATATCAAACACTGTATTATTTTAATTTCCTAATGAAGGCAGATACTCAGCCCATTATCTTACTAATGCAATGATACGCCAGCCATAATTACCTGTCTTTCCAATGAAATTTTGTCACACTCTAAATCTTGCTTTATAGCTCTTTCCTGAAGTAGCTCTGTTCTCATTTGTTCAATCTGTTACAGAAAGAGAAATTTTAATGCTTTACATTTATCTATAGGATACTTTGTGTATGTATATACGTACACATAAAGTATGTATGGGTATGCAATGAGGAAAAAAAAATGCCCTTTCTTAGAATTCAAGACATATTCATGATTTCAATTGAAGACACAATTACAATCTTGAATACACATCAAAGCCCACATTACTCCCAATGCTTAGTCTAAGCATTTTCTAGCCACACTGGGTACTGCTGATGTTCAGTATACATATTCTGTAGCAGGGAACTGAATTCCAAAACATTGCATCAGAGACATATCATGTCACAGGGAACTGAGTTCTGGAACTTCAAATGGTCTTCAAACACTTTCTACAGTTGTTTTTCCTTCATGCTTAAGGCCTGAAGCTCTGAAATAGCACCTTACCTCTAAGATGCTGACTGGTCTACTGTGAAGTTTCACTTTTAGTAAACACAAACTGGTAACTGCAGAGAATCGCACAGCACTCAGCGAGATGCTCTACAGATAACTACTACTTTCTGTCTGCACAAAAAGTTCTTTTTCAACAGACTCTGATGCCTACTGGATATGAACATTGCTCTCCTTCTCCAGACCATTTTATGTCTGCCACACCAGGAAAGCACTAACTTCTGGGTTTAGGGAGGGGATGGGTTGTGTTTGTTTTGGTAAAACACTTTATTTTGGCTACAGCTTCTGTAAGTATTTCAGCTGCAGTCGCCCAGGAAGGTATACTCTCCAGATATGTAAAATGTCAGAAGTACACGATTAATACAGATTCAAGGTAAGAATACATAATTTGTTTGGTTGATCTGACTATTGGACTTGAGTGGAAAAAATATAAAAATTGCTGAGGATCAGAGAGAAACTCTAAACTGCCTAACAGCTGCTACTGAAAGATTGGGACTGAAGGAAAATGTTTGTAGTGCCTAAATACTTTTCCTGCCTCTCATTCCTGCTGAAACTGCCCTTGAGTCTTTACAAAAGCCTTTACAGCTAATGTTACCAGAGCATTTGTGCTATTCCCTGCATGATATTTATGGTAGTATCACCTGAGAAACATAGTGAACATCTATGCCAATAACTGTAAACAGGTTTCAGTGGCCACAGAATTGTTCCTTGCTTTACAACAGTTGCATGTGAATGTGCATAAACACAAAAGCAGAGTTAAGCAGCTCTAGGTTACAAATTTGTATCATTAAAGGACTTTCAAAACCCATTGAGAAGCCTTGCATAAAAAAAATTAACAAAAGCAATGCTAAGAATGTGAAGGTTAAACAAGTACAGCATATAAGATTTTGCCTTAGACTTTTTTCTAAGCACATTAGAATATTTAAAAGATACATTTTTAGCTAATCGCATGTTTAAAAGAAGTCACTTACACTGCTTCTGTAACTTTAAAACAAACATACAAATGCAAACAACGTAAGCAATGCATGCAGTTGCATATGTTGTCACAGAATTATTTCAGAACAGTAGAAGGCATTCATGAAAACGAAGGTCATAACAGCTACTGAACTACAAATGTTAACACCTGGCTGTGTTCTCAACAGCTGGGTAATTTCTTAAAAGCTCTTATTGTCACTAAGAATCCTAATAATAAAGTTTTATACATTACAGGGTGAAATAATATTCTCCATATAAAATATTGTGTATATTAAAATAATAATTTATCCATAAAAATTGGAATCACTCATACATGAGCTGCATTTATTCATGAAATACATTCAAAAAGTTATAAATATGGAGGGATTACAAAGAACTTATTCATGTGTAATTGCTTTAGCCACAAAGACAGACACAGAAAAAAATGAAGATACATTTGTAGTAAAATGAATGACTAAAAATGCAACTGTTCACAGAAGAAAGGGGGTTTGTTTTAAGCAGGAGCTTGCTTAATGGACCACTCTGAAGTTCTAATGTGTTTTGTGTGCTCAAAGTACTGTGACAAATTTGTGCAACCTTCTCAAGATCTCAAATTAAGGAACTGTTTAGAGGATAATTATATTTTCAAGATGATTGCTACTGTTACCAGACATCTCATGGTAAAAGTACCTCATAGAAAAACTGAGAGAGAAAAAGTACTATAACTGATTAGGATCAGAAAGCTACGTGCAAATACATACAAGAGTTTGTAAAAAGAGGACAGCAGCACACAATGCTTGCTGGGGGAGGCAGAAACTGCTTTTGCTCATCTCCTAGCACTTTTCATTAGTAAACACTTAATTAACATGCATAAAGGGAAAAACCCCACACAGTTGTCTGCCAAAATGCATGCTAACTTGTTCACTTATTTCACAGCAATTAAGACAGGCTCTAGTTATGTACCATGCAGAGCTTTGTGCTTCATATTCCACCTTTCCTACATCTAATATATACTGTTAAAAGAATAAACTTTCTCTGCAGCTTAAGGCAACACTTATCACAGCTGGATTTGAAGAGTGCTAACAACAAAGAATTGAGGAAAAGTAATAATACTAGATTTTACAAAGCTTTATTAGATGTAATAGCATTTTCTGCCAGCTTTCGGATTAGCAGCAGCTGTTGACTTCATTAGTATTGAAATTAATTTGATTTCTAATATTATTTCAGATGCCATCACTGTTGTTCAGTGTTTTGTACTAGATTGGTTCATAGCCTGTATTTCTTTTCAATACCTAAGTAGGAAAAAGTTATATATATATACACACACAAAAAAGATATATTCATGTCATGTATATATATACACACATGCACACATTCTATATAATATTGACCTACATACACACTTCTCAAGTATGTGACCATACCCAGAAGCTTAAACAAACGTGCTAAAGCCAAACAAACCCCTTTGATCCTTCATAACTGAAAAGTAATCTTCATTTGTTTGCTGCCCACACCTGGTGCCAGCTAGAGAGCAGGCATACAGCTATCCATTGGGAATGCTTAACCAAAAGGAAGTGAATGATGCAGTCAATGCAATTTTGTCCTTCTGTATTTATTCTAAAATTGTCATGGAAACTAAACTACTCCATTTTTAACATCTACTGATAACAACAACTCTGAAGAGAACAGACTCAGGTTTGCATTTTCATAGAATACAAGAATTGATAAGGGCATCTTAAATATTTTTCAATTATGCTTGCAAAAAGAAAATTGTCATTTAACTTGTCCGCAGAAAAAAATCCATCATGGACTAAAATGTGCCCTGTCCCTGCTCACTTCAGGCTCAAAGGGCAGCTGAGCACTGTAGCATGTTTGCTGAGCATTTTGCTCTTTCCAGAGTTGCTAGTATCTTATCATTTAAAAGCTAACTGAATATGATCAACTTTAACTCTGGATTTTTATACTGTTTCCACTTTGCTCTGCTACTTCTCAAAAATGAGACAGTGAAGACGAGAACAGTGTCTCATGAAGTCATTCCCAGTTTGAAAAGAGTTCAAATTAAAAAAGGCTAACATTTCATGGTAAATGAAATGTGGACTATCAGCCTTGACAATGTTTATTCAAACATTTAGCTTTATAAAAAGAATTAATTGTTTTTACTAGGAGTTTGAGTGTTATAGGTAATTTTCATTATATTAAAATTTATTTTTTTTTTAATTTACTGAAATACAGATATTACCAGAACAGATCCATTATAATTTCTCATGTCATTATAAATGCTTAGCAGACCCTGAAATATTCTTTAGTAATTTGACTACTTAGTCATTCTGGCATAAAATCAGAATGAAGCAACCTTTGTAACTCATGTGTGAAATGAGAAACTCCTGACCTCAAAATAAACATGTCTTTTATCCATTATGTAACATTTTGGTCACCCATCTGCATTTTAGGTTTCCATTAAACTAGCAAATTAACTTACCACAGTACCCACTACTGCAGCTATGACTAAGGTCCCTTTATCCTAGCTTACAACACAGGCATAGACTCTAGTATTAAAGGCTTCCCAATTTAACAATAGCATGACCCCACATTATTATGGGTCCTTTATACTCTATTTCAGCCACTAACTCAGAGTCTGTACAATATCAGTGGAATAATAGCAAAAAGATTATAATGAAATCAAATAGAATCTTGGTAACCTGAGTCCAAACAAAGTATTAATGACGTCTTGGTGTTTCAACAATGCATGAAAGCAAGCTGAGCTCTAACTCACTTTAAAACTCTCCAGCTGTCTTAGTGGCATATACAATTTCATTGAATAGAAAGAAGCTAAGATTTTACTATATGTTCTCCCTCTGAAATTAAAGCTAATCAAAAGAATGTCAGCAATTCCTTTTGTTTGGTTGCATTTTTGGTTTTGTTTTTCCCTAGAGAAAGAAAGATAAAACAGAAGAGGAGCTCAATGCAAATTTTCTTTTGGACTTCTAGGAAATGACAAGTTATGTATAGTACTTCATGTAAAGCTACAGTAGTAGATGCAATGCAATGAGAAATGTATCAGTTTCATATATTCCAGAACGTAAAACTAAGGCAAAGAACATGGTCCAGGCCATGATATTCCAAGACAGCCACATCACCATACTCCTTTTCAGGCCCTGATCTCTACTTTCCTGGTTTATTTTAAATCCATGTTACAGGGCCTATAACTTCATATGCCAGTTATTTCAGAAGTTTTGAATAATGTTATTAAGGCCTCTTTCTTCAGAACAATGAACTCCTGATTCTCTTAGACTTGGTGATTTCCAGCTCAAATCTCTCCACTACACTTCTCCCCACCGACACATTCACTGGCCTTACTAAAGATAGGGGCAAAATATTAATTTATTTCAGGAGACATACCTGGATTACTTTGTGTCATGACTGATACCTCATCATACAGTTTCCACAACTTCCTTCTTCTAATCATACAGTCAAGAATCTTTCTGCTACATGTTTGAATTACTATGATAGGTGTCACTCAGCTTGGCAAGCCTCACTTTATCTATGCCCCATGAGACATAATCTGATTAATAATTCTCCTTTTCTGGGTGATCTACTTACATAACATTTGTGGAAGTAATGTCTGATGTTTTTATGTGAAAAGCTTCCCAATTGTCTTATCTTTGGTACACCTTAATCAGTTTTTGTACTTGTAATGAAAACAAAGCTTCCTCTCTGTTGAAACTGACCAGCATTTTCAGTTCAGTGACTTCATTAATTAATTCTACAATTTCCTAAGCTCTTCCTTTGGAATCAAGACTACTATGCTGGCCTACTTTTCTGTACAGTTAACAAATTGCAGTCTTTCACAGAATATATCTGGTTGGAAGAGAACTCAAAGATCATCTAGTCCAACCCTAAGTCACCTTTGACAATATATGAAACTCCAGTAGCCTCACCACCTAAATCTAACCCAAAAATAGCATCATCTTTGCATAATTACTTGACAAAGCTCTCTGCATCAAGAATATCCAAGGATGATGCTGGTCTCCAGTCTTCACATGCAATGTAAGTTTTCCAGTTAGACAGGAAAAATTTGGTCTGTGATGATGTCAAGGGGCATATGTAATCGTGTTTGTGGGGCTCAGCTCTTTGGATTTCCATACTCTGCTAAAGTATATAATATAAACCCTATTGGTAATCATTATATAGTTAATCAATCCCTGCCTTCCAGTACCTGAAGGCAGGCTGGAGAGGGGCTTTTGACAAGAGTGTCCACGAATAGGACCAGGGAAAATGGATTTAAATTGAAGGTGAGTAGGTTTAGATTGGATCTTATGAAGAAATTCTTCACTATGAGGATGGCAAGACTCCGGAATGAATTGTCCAGAAAGGCTGTGGATGCCTCCTCCCTGGAGATGTTCATAGCCAGGTTGCATGGGGTCTTGACTAACCCGGTCTAACTGAGAAGCATCCCTGCCCATGGTAAGGAGGTTGGATTAGATGATCTCTAATGTCTCTTCCAGCCTAGGCCATTCTATGATTCTGAGATGATGGTTTGTGATCCTAATAACACTATTTTCTCATCATAATACAACAGTTGGCACACTTTTTAAAGTACCTGTTCTCTGCATCTACTGATCCTCTCAGATAACAAATCTGAGTTAGTCTTTTCTTCATCAAGCTCAAGTTCCAGGTGAGATAACTTGTCCTAAGGGAAACAAAGATGAGCAATTTCAATTTTCCCAGCTTCTTTTGATTGCTACACCATGGCTTTCCTCCTTAAACTTCAAGGACTCAAACACAAACAGAATCTAGAAAAAGAGATGGCAGGTAAATAAGCCTTTGGAAGTGAATTTGCTTGTCTGACAGAAATAAAATAGATGTTTCATTTCCTTTTTTAATCACTCCCACCATTTTCAAGAAAATAGGAGAAATTCTGTAATGTTTTTAGAGATGTTTTTGAGAATGTCTGAATTATACTATATATTTAGAAGACAATTTCTTTTCATATGCATACAATGGTATAAAATGTTTATGAAAGTCAAATGACAACTTAGTTGAACAGAAGAGTTACAAAGCTAACCCTGTAACACAGTTAGAATAACAATGTTATTTAGGCTCCTGAAATAAACTGCTATTAGATGCTAAACAGAACTTACACTTCTAATTACTTCTGAAGTTGTGAGTGATGAGCCTTTGAACAAAAATAACAAAATTTTGCCTAATAAAATCCAGAGAAAATAAAAGTTCATTAGAATTATTAAAGAAAAATTGTAATTTAGCACATATCGTGGTACAATAGATAGGTTAACAGACCACCTTTAGAATGTACCAGAATGATTCCTGCAGTAGCAATAGTAGCAATACTTGGACTTCGAACAACTTCAAGTTGTTCAGTTTCTTTCCAGGCATAATCCATCTGAAATATCAAAATAATTTGAAACATTTCTAATAAGATACCAATCCTTAAAAATGTCTTTTACCTCCATTAGTTTGATTTGTCTTGCCCGATCGTCTTTTAAATGGATTTTGGCTTCCAGTTCATACTCCAAGCTTTTCACAGTCTGCTCTAGCAACTGAGTTTTAGTTATTGCCTCATCCTGAGCTCTCTGGTGATCCCTCAAATTTTCTTCCATAAGGCGCATCTGAAACAGTAAGATTATGATAATATACTATGCTGGACTTTTTATAAATGTGATGTCAATAAAGGGGACTGAGTGCAAACATAACATATCCAGAAGCATGACAGAAATTGTATTGAGCTACAAGCTCTTCATGGTAATTCCGGGTTTATCCACAAGATGGCACCAAGAAAATAAACGTGGATTAAATATAAGCACTAAAGAGATGGTTCAACACTACATATTTTACAGTGACAATTGTACATCATGTGTAGGGATGTTATTTATTTATTTTTACCCAGTTCCAGTAAGCCAAAATCCTTACAACTTTACAAATATTTTTATCTTTGAAACTTTTGCAACCTGATTTCTTTCATTTTCAGACTGCAAAATACTTTACCTTTTAAAAATTATGTAGTTTGTATGTATGTTTGTATGACGTTTGACTGCAGCATTTTACCAATGACACAATTGCTAACATATATATATATAACCTCCAGATACAGTAGGGCTATCTGCTTATGGTAAAAGTTTCTAACAACAATGTGCACTCCACAGAACCGTAAGTTGAGAGGGGTTTTATGTTTGTAACTTGTCACATGTATATAACATACAATCAGGTTTTTCTTGCTTCAGCACAGTCTTCGATATTGCTCATCTGTTTAGTCAAGTGCTCAATCAGTGATGAAGTTAATGTATTAGTGACTGTTTACACAGTTTGCTACCTATTGCTAAGTCCTGACAACAAAATGTTTTCTATCTGTGTGACTGCATATTAATAATATTTCATATGCATTTAGCATTTCAGAATGACACTGGATTGACAGCTGCCAAGATTGGTGTCTTTTTGTGCATCCACGGGGAACTTAAGAGAGATACAGCAATGAAGAACTCCCATATTGCCTTGCAATACCTCCGTAATTCTTCTGTTAGAGCAGGAAGACGATACTCATGTTGCCAGGATCATTACAATCCTTGGCTTTTGATGAGACTTTCAAAGAGAATGTTTTGTGCACTATGACTCCTGCTCAAGAGAATTTTGACAGACTATCTTACACTTCTTATTAAAAGAGATAATGAAGACTTTCAATTGTCCTGAATATTTAATCTCTCTAGCAAGTCTACTGGTTAACCTGCCTATCCTATATTGTCACATTTTTGTTTCCTCTTTTGCATCTAGTTACTACTCTTAAAGCTCTACTACTACTACTCTTAAAGCTCTAGGTTTTTAAATGTTGCCTCATGGAGATGTAGAATTCCACAACTAGTAAAATCCTCTATATAATGACTGGATTTTACTTTTTTTTTTTTTTTTTTTGTTGAATAATGAAGGTTTGTTTTGCTCTAAATTTTTTCAATGGATTTGTTTTGCAGTTGTAATAGATAGCACTAGAAGTATTTTTGATAACTGCAAACAAAGTATGTATATATATTTACATGCAAACATATACATATCTTTCCATTAAGCTGTGCTCATTTATTCAACCTCAGAGCCATGTTCCCAATATCCTAATTTTATCTTTCACATTTCATTATGAGTCTTCATCCCTTTACAAAGACTCTCCATCCCTGAATGGACAAAGAAGGTTAGCAGAATACTATTAGCAATTATATTTACTTTTAAACTGAATTGTTAAAGGGAGAAGGCAACTGTAAGAGAAGATCCAAACAATTTGAACTGTTAAAGCATTCTACATGCAGAAAGCCTCTGTTAACAGTGTATTATCACAGTTTTTCCAATTGCAGAACAAGTACATGCAGATCTTTAGAAGACCAGACTGCTTTTATTGCAAAATTTACATGCTTAAGAGGCAGACACTTCAAGACTATGGTTGATTCTTGGTTGTACAGACACCTTTGTTATTTAGATCTGCAGCTTGGCTCATATGAAGAAGAGAAGAGTGTATGTCAGAGACAGAATTTGGAGCTTCTTTTGTTGGTTGGTTTTTGTTGCTATTTTCTTTGTTCTGTTGTTGCCGTTTTCTAAATAACTGGTTTGCTTTTTTCCTAATTCAAAACTATTTCCACACTTTCAATCCCTTCAGTTGCAGGCATTAAAAGAGCAGTAGATCATCAATGCAATCCTTGTCATATTTAAGATGCATGTGTTTGTCAAACAGTGCATTTAGCTGTCACAAACAGGAAACTCCATTTCCCTAGCCGAAGTAACATGCTTGTCACCATGAAAAATGAAACTCAAAAGCATACTGACTGATGTCAGTCTCTCACAATGAAGTACAGAAAAGCACAATAGCAAACACTCAAGTCCTGAAAACTGAGCTGAATTCTAGGTCAAAGGTTATAATTTATCACCAAACTTATGAGTCATTACCTCATCTTGCATCCTCATGGCTGTCAGATGTGATTTTTCTACCTCAAGATTTTTTTCTTTTAATTGTCTCTGCACGTCTGCAAGCTCCCTGCGACTTTTCTCCTTGTATTCATCCATCTGGTTCTGAAGTTCCAGAGTTGAAGTTCTTGAGACCTCCACCATTGCAGACATCTGAGAAAAAAGTACATAATTTTTTTCTCAAACACACAAAAGGAGTTCTTTTCTCCAGCTTTGATATTCCAGCTTAGTATTTTCAAGTGGAAAAATCTATCCAATATGTTCCCTAATAAATTAATTTCTATGCAGGTGTGAAAACACAAAATAGTAGTTATTTTCTAATAGTATGTGTGGCAAGGCTATTCTCCTCCTCTTCTTTTTGTTTATCACTTCTTCCAGCTGATTGATGTGCACAGTCACACTTGAGTAATTGTACAGTTTATATACAGATGGCAAAGTAAGTCTAATGCAACAGCACTTTAAGAATCAACTATAAAGCTTTGAAATAATGCTGCAGCATACATTAGAACTGAACTCAAATCCAGAGTCTTGCCAAGAAAAACATAACTGGTTTACTACAGTACATTTGAGATTGTGGTGTTCCAGCCTCTGTTTCAGCCTTGAAATCCTTTATTAAGTCTCTAGGTTTAAGAAATACTAATTTTTTACAATTTGGCAGCTCATTTGCTTCTGTCTGTTATTCAGATTCCTGCAGTCTCTTTGGAGAGAACTCATACCTCTTCCTGTAACTTCTCAATAGTCTTGTTCAGTTGCCTTTGTTCTGTCTCCATCTCATTCTTTATCTGCCTTAACTGTTCCTTCTGATGAATTTCATCTTTTAACTGCTGAGTTAACTGTTGCGACTCCTGCGAGAGACAATGGATGTTCCCCTGCAGAAGGTTAAGAAATATATGTAATGAAATTACGACTTTTTTTCTAATGCCTTAAAGGAATGTTCTAAACCACTCTCTGTGCAGTAGTCATACCAACAGTTTTTGTAATACTAAGACAAACTTAAATAATAAAAAAGTTTATGGAATTACAGTATGATAGCCAGTACAGGACAAACATTTTAGCAAATGCAGTGCTTCGTCCTTCCTGTATAATATTCCTAGACCACTGTTGTAACATTCATAGGTCCAAATGATGTTTCATGATTCTGCTACATGCAAAGCATACATTCCTCTGCAGTTGCACATGTCAGCACATCCTACCTCTGCCACAAGGTTCAATATACATTTCAGGTTTCACATTTTCCTATATGCTCCCTTTAATGCTCACTTAAAAGTTTTGTCAACAACCTTTTTTGTAGAGAAAAAAAGAACAACAAAACAAAATATCATAACCACCACCACCCCACAACTGTTCCTACAATGAGTGAGAAATAACTAGTGGGAATTTTTTTTCCTGTTGCTGTGCTTCTACAGCACACAGAAGCCCCAAAGATGTTTCATTGTGACAGATGCTGCAAACAGAACTTAGCAGCTCTTAGCACAGAAATCCTCTTATTTTGTTCTTTCACATGCAAATACCTATGCACAACCAAAGTTAGATGATCATTCAAAATAATAAAACAGATTTATAAAACTTTGGCCACTTTATTTTGTGATTCATCCCCTTGAATTTTTGCTAGATCCATGAAAGTGGAAAAAAACAACCAAACCAAAAAAAAACCCCAACCCAAACCACAACACAACAAAACCAAACAAAACCCCCCACCAAAACTGTTTGAACATTGCAGTGATACCTGTTCTTTAAACCAAAACATATTTCAAAAAGAGTAAGATGTTACTTGGCAGAAAGCAATGGTGACTTTAGTAAACAAACAGGAAATCTGAACTGTAGATATTCCAAACTACTCTTGCTCTTACCTGCATATCTTCTAGCTGGCTTTCCAAAGATCTTTTTAGCACTACCAAGTCTTTTGTCTCCTTTTCAGCCTGTTTCAAAGATTCTTCTAATAGTTGCTTCTCTTTCTGCAATGATACAATTTGATACATTTACAAACAGTAGCAAGACCTTTAACCTGACAGGTAAAGTGAGCTATATACAATGTTCGATCTGGCCTATCACTGATCTCTCCTCAGGAGAAAGCGGCGGCTTGCTTTTACACTGGTTTTCAATGAAGAAATCTTCTCTATATATGTCAGCAAACTGCATCCTACTTCTTGACAGTCTTCTGGTTTTGCTTAGCCTTCCCAATGACATTGTTCATCTTCCTCTTTGTCAGCTTTTGCTCTATGATGTAGCCTTTACTTACCTGGCTTGTTTCCTTAGCTTACCTCGTGTCTTTTTACGTTTTCCTTCATGGAATTTTCTTCTCCTTTCATATTATCAATTTGTTGGAGCAACTCTTCAATTTTACTCTCTAGCTCATCAACTGTTCTCTTCAGCTGTTCATTTTCCTCAGTTAGCTCTTTGACTTGATTTTCCATACTGTTTTGCACCTCTTGTGCAGTGTTTCTTTCACTGGCAAGGACTGCAGCATTCTAGTGAAAAAAAAAAATCATGTAAAGTTTAAAAATAAAACAAAATTTGATTTTGTTTTCTGACAGAAGTTTCATATGGCACCACAGCAAATACAGCTAGGATATGAATCAAAACGTCAACAATTTAACTTAAAGCCTGTATGAATTGCAAGCATGAATTCTTCATGTGACTGTAGAAGAACACTCTTTTTGCTCAGGTATTCCTACACACTAAAGTAATGTGCAATACCTGAACAGTCTCACAACGTTCACATATTTTCACTTAACATCTTCCTCTTTATTATGCTAAAATATCTTCCAACCTCAGTGATTCTGTGATTATCAAATCCCATTGTTATGTATTTCCAAAAGCCAAATGGGCCTTTAAGGAAGAACATATTGACAAAGACCATCCTCCACAACAACACAAAATGTAGGCAGTCTTGCCCCATTGCTTATTCCAAGCTCTAACATGTAACACTTGACGTCCATGTGACTATTTGTGAGGCTGCAGAGTAAATCCAATTAGGCAACAGGATCAACTGTAATATATGAATATACAGATAAATACAAAGATCATGACACACGCACACTCGAAAACCGAAGAGGGCAGAGGTGCTACTGTAAGCAAGACTTATTTCAAAATACCATCCCACAAAGTGGTGTACCAGCACAGAAGAGCAGGTGGTAAGTAGGCATGAACAAGCAACAGAGACTGGAAGTACCTTGCAGTGGTATTTGGTGCAGCTCTACATACCTATCATACAGCCCACAGTTGGAGATGTACTTAATTCAGTGGTTTCCCATTACTGCCTAAGGATGGAAGGAGTTTAGTTGCTATGTTCAACTTGTATTCAAAAATAATTACTGCACTTTTTTCAGAAACAAATATCAATATACAGCACAAATTCTAGTAAGTTACTCATCACAATTTATCTGATGCAGTAATAGATCTTTTTGGCAGGGCAACTGGCTGCAGCATGTAACTTTTCAGAGCTAATCATCGCAGCCTCACAACTTATGATCTCTAAAATATACTACCACTTATTTTGGAAAACATGAGTGGAAGTATGCATCTATCATTGTATTACCTATACTATAACACAGACACTTATAAACATCAAATTATTTTAAGTAAAGAGCTGGAAGGATTGAATGTTTACTCTCCACTGACTTGTCAGGCAGAATCCCCTCCAAAGAACATGAAGCCAAGACATAATTTGTGGTTCTTGCTCTTGGGCATGCAGAGTCTAACACAGAGCAATATTCTGTGCAAAGGTCTGGTTCTCATGTATAGGCTAACTGCATTTTACATTAAGACCTTAAAGAGAAGTAAGAACACCAGACAAACATATGGATCAGTTTAGACCAGTATTCTCTCCAGTAGTCATAGCTGAAGTCAATGGTAAAAAAGGAGGAAGAAACTATGGGGCAATCTTTTCCCCCATTATACACTCCCAGCCCTGGTTTTCCTCAATGAATGTATCATCCATTAATTTCTTTAATCCTTTTTGAATATCTATATACCTTTAGCCTCTACATTGTCTGGTGACAATAGGTGACACATTCATTACTGAAGCATAACATTTTTGCATGTGCAATTGTATTTACACCAGTGAAAACAAAAGAAATCCTGCAGGATAATTTGGGAAGAAACAATTTTGTGAAATGTTTTATGACAGCACAAAAATAATTTTTCAGTTGTGCTACTTTTGATTGTAGTTCCTGATTTTTCCCTTCCCAGATCCAAAAGGAATAAGCAAAGGCTGTTTACAAAGTGTGCCCTCACTAGATTATTTTCTAGCAAGCAATAGCTTTAAAATCATGCAAATTAGTTTGATAAAGCAGTAACTCAGAAAAAACTCAGACTGTCTACAGGGTCAATTAACTTATTACAGAAAAACTGGCAGCATAAGCAGGCTGACAAGTTCTGGTCTTTTGAAAACACTGAAAAAACTTGTTCTTCTAAGTACACAGCTACTTAAAAGCTTTGAAATAAATCTCTGTTGATGTTTTTCCATTCTCACATACTGAAATTTCAACAGCATTTATATATTCCTTTAATTTTTGTTTTGTACATACAGTGAAGTTTACTAATTAGCAAGCACTCCACCAGTGGCTCCTTTTTGTCTCATTTCCCCTTTCTAGAGTTGAGTGAAAGCAGCTGAGGCTTTCTGGGTAGTTCCAGGAAAGGAATGTTGATTTGTCTGTTCTTTTTCATCCAACCGCCTACACAGGGCCGCACAGCAAGAGGACTGCAGCAGACTCAGATTGTACCTGAAGATTCCTCTACCTCACCTACCATCTTTTGCTCTATTTTTCCAACACAGCAAGCATTATTTACTTAGAAGTAGACAAACAAAAGCAACCAAACAAGCAACCCCTTCGTATCTACATACATAAATATACACATAAATAACTGTACTTAACCTAACAGGCTCAAAATTAAGCTCGGCCTACACTGATGCAGTCATATCAGGAAATCAGCTTCATCCTGCCTTTCATTCTGCATCTTACAATACTATTCCAGCCTGTGAAACAAAACTAAACTGGTATTCTCTTCCCTTTTTCACTATATTTTTCAATGAGTTAGCAAGATGCTATGTAAATATATACATAAAAGGTAGATAAGCACCAAGGAGAAGTTGCAAGTATTACCTTTATTAACCTAATCTAACATCTTGGAAATACGCTGGCTATATATAAAGCATGTCTAAAGCTCTAGCTGCCTGAGCAACCAGCACTAACCAGCTGATCTTCACGCAGGTCTGTAATGACCTTGGCATGATTACATTACTTTCATATGCTCTTCACTGGCATAAATTAAGGGTCTGGATTATAATAGCTCTCAGCAATACATACCATATCCTGTAGCATACTGCTATAGAAAATTAGAGTACCAAAAAACTTCCTGCCTCTTCCTTTCTCCTATTTTCCACTGTTAGTATTATCTGGGACCTTATCCGGGCCCCCTTGTCACTTTCTACCTTCCTTTCAGGTCTGCTCCTGGGAGAGGTAAATATAATAGAAAAGAGCCTAGGTACCGCTGGAATAAATATGCAAATTTTAAAAAAGCACTGAAATGTAGTTTTGCCAGACCTTGTAGCAACAGCATTAGGGGAGAGATCCCTATCCACATATTGAACAGTTACATAAGGTTCAGGCCAGCAGCTATCAAACCATACACGGACACTGCTGAAGCAGAAATAGATTGTTGCATCCTCTGACTACGGAAGCCTACCACATAGGCAATGTATTCAACCAGCCCCAAGCAACTAGGAAGGCAAAATTACTTACACAGACACCACACCTTAAATTTAACAGTGTGTTGTTAAGAGATGGCCTACAATAGTCTGCATAAAATTCCCTTAATAAAACATGTCAGTAGAGGATACGAAAGCAACTGCACTGAAATTACAGAGAAATTGTTAGGTATGTAGATAAATTTTGAATGCAAATTGTAGTACTTCATAGGCTAGAACTGAAAGTGGCAACAGCCTAGACGGTTTAAACTCCACAACAGATGGTATTTGCTAACAGCCAGTGGTAATCCTATTCTTTCTGGTTCTGTCTACACGAGCAAGAAGGCACAGCTTTCATTTAAAATTCAGTGACTGGCTCACACATTCAAAAAAGGAGTTGAAAGCTGTTTGCAAAAGCATCGGAGCGGGTTAGAATGATGAGGATGAAAGCAGAAGGATAACTGAACACTATAGGGCTAGTGAGCACAAATGAGGAGAAAACCAGAGAACTCACATGTGCAGATTGTGCTGTGGATCTATATCCTTTAATCCACACATGACTTATTTGTACTGGTGTTACACAAACAGTCTGAGTTGAAAAAAGGTCATTAAGGCTTAATGACACCACATCAATTAATGATTCCTATTGGTATCCATTCATAAATCCTTTACATTGCTACATTTAATATTTGAGAATGTTGGTAAAGTTTTGGCAATCATTTTTACTAAGTTGATATAAATTTAACCAATGATAACAGAACCAGGTAAAGGTCACATGGTAATATTTAAGTTGAATATGAAACATTAAGGAACATTGTTAATATAACACGATCTTTAGTTTGCAGAACTATGGATCGGCCTCTTCAAGAGAGCTGAAGTGAGATTATGTGCATGTACACATACAGAGCATGTAACAGAGAAAACTGGTTAAACAAGATTCTTGAGGACAAAAGCTAGAATGAAATACTACATATTCAGGCATATTTGTGCTACCAAAAAAACCCAAAAAAAACAAAACCCCAAACCAAAATCAAACCAAAAACCAAAACCAACATAAAAATGTCAACACCCCAAAAAAACTCCAGACAACAAACAACACGGAGCAGGGGGGAAGTATCAAGCACTGAAGGGGGTCTCTTCGAATGTTAAAATTAACATACCTTAATATAAGACTGCAGTTTCTACCCTATGGTATAAAAACAAGCTTATTTTCATTTTATTCCCACTTGCTAGGTGTGACTGCTTCAGCAAACTAACTTTTAAAGTATGTTTCATTATGGAATTAAGTTTATGCAAGCAGTTTTCTTGTTATGTTTGTTTGTCTGTTTGTCTTTCCTTTCAATCCATTTGTCCTCACTCTCTCTTACCTTCTATTCACTACATTTAGCCTGTTTCACATTCAGATTTCCATCTCTTCAATCTTTGAAGGAATACAACTTTCTCTTACTATCCACATCCTTCCAGACTTGTTAAACATACTCATATGTCACTCAGGTGACAAGTGGTATGCCTCACAAGTCCATATTGGGACTGGTGCTGCTTAGTATCTTCATCAATGATACAGACAGTGGGATCGAGTTCACCCTCAGTAAGTTTGCAGGTAACACTGAGCTGAGTGGTGCAGTTAATATGCCAGAGGGACATGATGTGATCCAGAGGAACCAGGACAAACTAGAGGAGTGGGCCCAGGGGAACCTCATGAGGTTCAACAAGGCCAAGTGCAACATCCTGCACCTGGATCAAGACAATCTTCATCATTAATATAGGTTGGGGAACGACGTGATGGAGAACAGGCCTGCAGAAAAGGACTTGGAGTTCTGGAGGATGAAAAGCTGGAAATGAGCCAACAATGCACACCTGCAGTCCAGAAGGCAAATCACATCGTGGGCTTCATCAAAAGAAGCATGGCCAGCAGACCAAGAGACATGATTCTGTGACCCTGTTCTGCTCTGGTAAAACCTCACCTGGAGTACTGTGTCTAGCTCTGGGGCCTTCAACACAAGAATGACTGGGACTCATCCTGTTCAATATCTTTATTGATGATCTGGATGAGGGGATTGAGTCCATCATTAGTAAATTTGCAGACAACACCAAGTTGGGAGCAGGTGTTGATCTGGTCAAGGGTAGAAGGGCTGTCCAGAGGGACCTTGACAGGCCAGACAGATGGGCAGAGTCCAACATGATGGCATTCAACAAGTCCAAGTGCTGGGTGTTGCACCTTGGTCACAACCCCATGCAGCACTATGGGCTGGGGTCGGAACAGCTGGAGAGCAGCCAGACAGAAAGGGACCTGGGGGTACTGATTGACAGCTGGCACTGTGCCCAGGTGGCCAAGAAGACCAATGGCATCCTGGCCTGCATCAGAAATAGTGTGGCAAGCAGCAGCAGGGAAGTCATTCTGCCCCTATACTCAGCACTAGTTAGGCCACACCAGTTCTGGACCCCTCAGTTTGAGGGCATTGAGACACTTGAACATGTCCAGAGAAGGGCAATGAGGCTGGTGAGAGGCCTCGAGCACAAGCCCTATGAGGAGAGGCTGAGGGAGCTGGGATTGCTTAGCCTGGAGAAGAGGCGGCTCAGGGGAGACCTTATTGCTGTCTACAACTACCTGAGGGGAGGTTGTAGGCAGGTGGAGGTTGGTCTCTTCTCCCAGGCAACCAGCATCCGAACAAGAGAACACAATCTCAAACTGCACCAGGGGAAGTTTAGGCTTGAGGTGAGAAGAAAGTTCTTCAGAGAGAGAGTTGTTAGCTACTGGAATGGGCTGCCCAGGGAGGTGGTGGAGTCACTGTCCCTGGAGGTGTACAAAAAGGGATTGGGCATGGCAGTTGAAGCCATGGTTTAGTAGTCATGAGGTCTTGGGTGACAGGCTGGACTTGATGATCTTTGAGGTCTTTTCCAACCTTATTGATTCTATGATATGGACTTGATCCAGAGGAAGGCCAAGATAACCAGAGGGCTGCACCTCCTCCCCTATAGAGACAGGCTGAGAGAGTTGATGTTGTTCAGCCTGGAGAAGAGAATGCTCCAGGGAGACCTTACAGCATCTTTCCTATAGTGGACCTACAGGAAAGCTGAGGAGGAACTCTTTACAAAGACATGTAGCACTAGGACAAGGAGAAGTGGTTTTACAGTAGAGAAGGGTAGATTCAGATTAGACATTAGGAAGAAGTTCTTTACTGCAAGGGTGGTGGAATACTGGAAGAGGTTGTCCATGGAGGTGGTGGCCCTGTCCCTGGATACAGGAAATACTTTATTTCACTTTCTCAATTTTTATGTTTAAAAAAGCTCAAGGTGGAAAAATAAACCTGTCTAGAAGTAAGACAACATAGCTGTAAGGATGAGATTCCACAATACAAAGTCCTCAGTGACCACTCAAAGATAAGCTTCTGTATTCTGACACTGTCACTGTGCCATAGTGCACATGCAGCAGCTTCACCTATTAGCCCTGAAGCAGACCCAAACCAACATGAACAAACAAGTTATCAGACCCTACAAGAAAGGTCCACTGCAACATATCAGTTGCTAGCAACAACAAAAAAGATCATATGTGGAGGTAAACAATCCAAGGTGGCTAATAACCACTGAAACTTTTTAATAGTTCTCATATATTTTAATTCTGAAGCTCTAAAAATCAGTCAATCACAGCTTGAGAACAACTCAAGAGTTTGTACTGGAAGAGGTGTTGCTGCAGAAACAAGCAGTAACAGAAAGGATAGTTTCACAGCTAAAGTAGCCAAACATAGCCCTGGAGAATCCAGAGTCTATTCCAGTCTCTGCCAAAGAGCTTCCAAGCAAAGTCAGTTAACTAAACCTTTACAGAGACCATCAATAACTGCATACTCCTGAACTTCCTTGGTCCTTGATTTGAGACACTAGGGTTTGATTTCTAAAGTCTTGAGTGCACACTGGCAATTGATGTCAGCAAAAATGGTACATCAAGGACTACATAATGGTTAATACCATGTTAACCTAGGTACCTTAATTTTAACATACACAACTAATGGAACCTTTTGACAGTAATCTGTCTGATTTTCCTAACAATATGGGGAGTAAACATTACTCATGAGCTTGCAGTTATGCTAAGAAAAGGAATTAAGTTTGTGAAATAATCAAAATAGTTTTTTCTTCAAAAGAAGTTCTTAACAGTATGTACTGAGTGCAGGGACAGACCAAAGTCTGAAAAAACATTGATAAATGAAATAAACGAACATTGTATTTGAGAACAAAGCTACATTCAACTTGGATGAGAAGACAGTAAGAGAATACATGCACATACATGTGTGTACTATTTGATCTGGTATGTAGACCCAATTTATAAAGTTTTACTTAGCACAGGGCTGCTTATGTGAGTCCACATAGTCTCAGCTGCTGGAGTTCATATGGATGCAGTACTTGATTTTCAGCTTTGGGCCTAAGTTACTTGCCATACAGCAACTTCAGCATTTCTTGCCCTCACTTCTCAACTTGCTTCTTTAATCTAATAAAGTTTGAGTTTGTGTCCTTGTATATAGTTGTATACATTTCCAGAATTTTTTTTAAAGGCATTTAAAAGTACTCAAGACCAAATTTAAATAAAACCCTAAATATTGTTCCAACTTCTTTGTTGCAAAACTTCTGTAAAGCAAATATATTTATCTACTGTTTTACTCTCAACTTTAGTGCAAGGTGTAAACCAATTTAAAGAACAGCTCAGCTACAGCAAAAGGCATCAAAATCCTTCACACTATGCATTATTGTGAAAACCCAAAAGAAACTGAACAAAACATGCAAGTAGGGTACTCAAGATGCAACTGAAATATTGTATTTCAACCTGAATACAGGAAAAAATCTCTTGGATAGGAATGCCGAAAATATTTTTTGGTGCCACACCTTTTTTTACCACACCCTCAACACTGGCAATGATATGAGAGTGGTTGCATAACTGATCATTAAAAAATGGTTTTGGCTGACTTCAGTGTTTCAGCTGGTGAAATTTCCCTTTGGCTGTGACTGCACAGTGCAGGGCTTTTAGAATTCTTTAACAAAATACATGAAGAACTGAAGTGAGGCAAACTAAGCGTTTCATTCACAGCTTATTAGCATTGTTACATTTTTGCTAGATTCAACATTTATTAGGCACAACTCAGTGAATTTTTCTAAAAATCTTAACATTTCTTTTCAGAATCAAGTTCAACTGAGTAAAACTGAATTCAACTAAGTAACTGTTCTTTAGTTGTTATACTTGAAGTACATCTCTAAAGAATAAATCTATTAAAAAGAGCACAGATAGATGTTTTTGTGGTTTTATTTTTCTTTGTTTGTCTTTAATGGTAGCAGCACACTTTCAAGTATTCTTTCCACAACACAATAATCTTCCAAAACCTTCTGAATAAAAGGGAATGATGTGGCTGCTCATGTCATTCTGCTCCCAGCATAGAAGACTTCAGGTATCAAGGAAGAAGATATTGTCTGCTAAAACCAACTCTGAAAGTCTTGTTGGCCACTTTTTTAGGCTGATATCAAACTAATTGTTTAACTTCTTGTGCTACATGTAAAAAGTTTCACATAAGTTTAGGGATTCAGATCTACCCAGCTCTCTCAGATGACCCTGAAGGGGTAACAGTGACAGAGATATCAAATCTCTTTCTATTATCTTTTCCTCTCCTTTCTGTATATAAACCAATCAAGTTTAAATAAAACAACTAGAGGCTGATTTCCTTACGTAACACCCAGGTGACTTCCAAAGAAATTAAAAAAGAAAAACCCAAACCAGCAACACAAAACCAAAACCAAACTACACCCAAACACTGACACCCAAGAAGAAAAGACAAATGTCACAAGTCTCAACATAGGGACAGAGCTTCAAATAAAATCCTTATTAGCTCTTCAGCGAAGAGAGCTTCTGAAATAAGTATTATTCAGGTACAGTAATCCACTTTTTAAAGCTTATGAATTCAAATAACAGGTGTTAATTTCTGTTTGCAGTTCCAGTATTTTCCCCACTGTGTACCTTCAGGCAACTTTTCTAACCTAGACACTGGACCTTAAAGCAACTGAAAGCACCACAGTAGCACTGGACAGCACAGATAGTAAAACCTCATACCTCTAAAAAAAGAGGAAATTTTTCTTAAAAGCAAAATGGAACATTAGGCTGCCATACACCTCAAACAAAAAATGCCCAATCCTCTGTAAAAGGGCCTAAAGGGCCTAAACAGCTTTACTTACTACTTTTCTACCTTACACTGATTTTATTAATTCTTCCCATTATCCCAAAATGAAACCTAGTGTACTTCAACACATGGCTATGAGCTTGAAAATTAACTATTATTGGTCACCTATTAAAAGAGTCTGGGTTTTTATCTCTTGGTGAAGTATGCTACAACCAGTTTCAATCTTCAGCTGTTTTCCGAGAGATAATTCAGTAAGCAACTGCACAGATTTCAAGCAAGTTAGACTGGTTTTCCTTTCATTTTAGCTAGAGCCATTCTATTAACTAGTTAAAAGGCATTCAGTTCTGATAGTTTAGGGACAAGACTTGCTTTCTTGTAAGGTCACGTGCACTGACCTAAACAGTATCATATTTTAATATAATTTCCAGTTTAGATGCTATGAAAGATTTAAAAGTCAGGAAAGTACTAACCTCTCAATCACTAACTATACCAATGGTATGTTTTCCTTCTAGCTATGTAACATGACATACCCAGACTGCCTTGTAGTAACGTTTTTTTTCAAGGACAGAGGTTGTTGCAAAGACTAGAGTAATATATTAACTAGTTCTGTGCTCACATTGTACCCTACTGAATGAACTTACACTGTCAAAGACATAACATACATACAAAAATAAGCAAACCACCTGAACATATACTGTCTTCTGCTGCTAAGAATTAGAGACCCTCCTGATTGTATTAAAGAATTGTCTGACTGCACAGGCTCTTATTAACTATGAGAAACGAACAAAAACAAACAAACAAACAACCCCAAACACACACACAACCAACCCAGACTAACTACAACAGTCCTGGCTGAATAAGCTTCACGATGATGAAATTACTATTACAGGTAAGAGAGACATTTCTTTTTTTGTCTTGTTTAGATGTAGTCTAATCCAACTCAAACAGAACTCCAAAGGATAACTTTACTCAGAGGCTTTCTTGACTTCACATAGAATACCCACACCACTTAGTTGTAGTTTCATGGTAACGTCTGCATCCAAACACAGGCCCCCATTAAAAGAATGGAGGAGTAAATTGCATGGAAATAAAAGACCAGAGGAACTGGAACTTTAACACCAAAGAAAAAGTCACCAAGTCTTCAGTGTGCTTTAGAGAGACATTATTCTTGTTGACAACACAGCAAATATTCCACAATTTGTTTAGTATTTCATTTGATAGGTGTTGAAAAACACACATGATGCTATTACCAAAGAACTTCCTTCCCATGCATAGAAAAGACACAGAGCAAACCAAATTTATCTCCCACATATTCCAGTTCTAATATATGCTTTTCAAATAACTATGCCTGTTTTTAAAAAGTGTCTGCAGCCTTCCTTCCACCATCACTCTTCTGTCTGCACCTCCTCCCTCTCTTTCTCCCACTCCATCTGTGTTGTGGGATCATACTAGAAATCAATTAAATATGTACCAGGCTTTTAAAGAGCAGAAAATGAAAGGTGGGGAGGGTCATGAAGGAGGAAACACTGACTCAGAACAGTCACTGCACTATTTGCTGGCTCTCTATTGTATTTAAATCAGTTACCAACCAGCTTCTGTTGTTGAAACAAAGTGTTATTTTAAAATGACAAAGGATGCCTCAGGCAAGCAGAGGAAAGGGAAAAAAAAAATACCAGTGGCATTCAAAACCCTGGTTAACCTTTCAAAAATCTTTTCCCATTCTTGTGTATCTTGTTTGAAGTAAACAAGCTAGACTCGGACACAGCATTCGGAATGCAGATTCAGATGAATATGGATACACACATACAAAGGCATAATGATTTACTTATGCCCAAGTAATTCCTATCATATAACTTGGGGTTTTTGCCACTATCAAGACAATACTTTAGAGCTATTTATTATAACCCAAAGACTTCACCTTAGTTAATTATCTGTGTTATAGGATCAGACTATATCATGTAACTTTCTGTGCTATAATAAAACCAGGAAGGAATTGTATTCATTTCTGCTCTAGCACTTCTTGTTATGGAGAAAACAATTTCTAATTAGAAAGACATTTTTTAAACCTTTATTATTAAATTAAAGGCAACTATTACCCCACAGAAGTATGTTAGGGAAAAGTAAAACTTTTATTATTGTTAAAAGGAAATAATCTGGTCTTAGTCTTAATAAATAAAGCAATGAAATTAACAACAATCACAGCCACCTCAAGACCACCACAAGCAAAATACATGACACAAAAAGTATTTAAAAAGGTAAATTGTGGTAAAGAAAATTAAATATCTTAATATCTGTGGCCTTACATAAAATCCTCTGTTTACAAAAAAATACAGGATCTGAACGTACCACATGAGTGATTATGAGAAATCACACATGTCAAATAACCCTGCCCTATTCCCCTATCAGATAACCTTGAGTGTGTTTCTAAGCATGATTTCAAAGCAGATCTAGGTGCCATTCCAATCACACAGGCTAAATGCACTGTACCTTGCTTGCCAACCTATCTGTATCTTGCCAGCATCTCCAGCAGCTGAAAAATTCTGTTACCGCTAGCACAAAAATTACTTCCTTCTGATCAGCAAAAATTTCCTTTTTGGCCTAAGATATATATATCACAATTTCTTTACTCACTATTTAGATGATATAGAAACAACATAAAAACTAAAAATGTTGTATATACAGGCACTAATATACCCTGATCTATCAAACACCAACATCCACATTTTCTTTATGATAAACCACTATTTACAGAATTTATACCCATTTTCCTTATTGAATACAACTAAATGGTCCTTTCCCCTAATCTTTGGTGTAAATTCATTGCATCCTACCACCCAATATAAATCTTTCCACCTTGCAATAACATTAAAAAAATATATATGTAATTGAAGAGCTTCAATTGTATAAAACATTATTTTCAGACAGATTGTTGTGTATTCCAGATTAATTATAAAACAGATAATTAACATCAGATGTAAGATCACCCTAGAACACTCATCTAACGCCCAGCAGATACTGGTTATACTTTCCTAATAGATGGTATATCAAACTCAACAACTTCTCAGACAGCAACTATAGGATGCTAATATCATAGTGTACTAATACTAGCAAGATCACAAAAAACCCACCCCACCGACTTCCAATTAAGCAGAATTGGAAGAGCAGAACTGGTGCTTAGAGCAATATTAATTAAATTTCACTTTTTTCACTAATTAATTAAATTTACTATTAGAGAGACTATGTCATACAAGTAAGTAAATACTATTTATAACTATCTCTAAGCCACAGCAACCCAGTCATAGAGCCATTTCCCAGACTGTTTTATTGTTATGCCAAACAGTCTACTCTTTCATTTCTTGTCAGTCGTAATTACAGTCCCATAATTGAAACACAGT
The DNA here is from genome assembly GCF_014839835.1 of Dryobates pubescens. Taxonomy (NCBI): domain Eukaryota; kingdom Metazoa; phylum Chordata; class Aves; order Piciformes; family Picidae; genus Dryobates; species Dryobates pubescens. The sequence goes on along the minus strand of NC_071628.1, from coordinate 15,851,897 downwards.
AAATTACCATGCAGTAACTTTGAAAGATGGTTCACTGAGGTTAAGCTGTCACTACGATTAGTGTATAATAAAAAAAATGATCATTTAAATGTTCTACTTTTCTCTCAAAGAAAAAAAGTTCAGTTCAAGCAGCTCAGATGAGTCAAATATCTTCATGATGATGTAAAGAGAAACAACACATTTAGGCAAAGCCAAACAGTCTCAAATAGAAGTCCTAGGCTGAATAAACAGGTCAGTATATATTGACTTCTCTAACCAATGAAGAAAATTTCACATTTAAACCCCATCCTTCAAAATAATAGTCTTTATCAGAATTCAGTCATACAATATCAACCCAGCATCTTCCATAAGTGCTCCTATTTTGCCCATAAAGCATAAAAATCTTCGGAAAATTCTCTCAGGTTTCCAGTTAATTTTCATTCAGTCCTACATTGTATTTGCAGCCACAACCAGTAAGATAACTGCAATTCACCTAACAGCACTGAGGTATAGGTAAAAGATAAATTAGCATGGTCCTTTCTAAGCATAAAACACTGCCTCCAATTCTGATTTAAATTGGTCAAGTACAGTTTACCTGTTTATATTTTCTCAAATATTTGACAGAAATTAAATGAGGGAATGGCATGCAGGAATGACACAAATAACTAGCATTGTAAAAATGACAGTCAAAATTTTATGAGAACTGTCCCTTGGGAGAAAAAAAAAACAAAACATCTTTCAAAAAAAACTTCCTGGCTGCTGTCTCTGAAAAGACAGCTTCACAGAGGGAATCTTTGGGTAAACAGTAATAGATGTGCACATCTGAAAACTGGTCCTATTCTCCTCTTCACAAACACTTCCTAATGATGATAGAAGAGGCAATTCCTTCAGTTTGTTTTCCTCCTCTGGTTGTTTCAAGATAGCCAATCCCTGCTGTTTCCCTTGTGCTAACACTCACTTGACCATTCAGTAAACAAGATAAGCTCAATAAATGAAAAGGACATAAAATAAAACAAAAGGAAAACTAGTTGTAAGTAGCTGAAGGGAAAACGTGTGACAGCCTAACCAGGGAACAGGACATGACACATGGAATTGGAGGTAGGAATAGTGGGCTGCAAAGAAATGGAGAGAACTAGAAGCTCCAAACCTGTAACTTCAGCAGCATGTCTGGCAAACCACACTGGCCCTCTTCAGGACATTTTCAAAATTTCAGTGATTCCATTTAACCCAAGACAAACAATTGGTCCTCAGTTCTATACTCCCATCTATTTTCTCTACTATTGCAGTGAAGCAATAGTAAATAACTAATTGATGAATAGGCCACAACTTGAGCTGTGATAAACAACCAAAGCATTATGTAAGTGTATAAAATAAAAATTTTTCTCCTCAGCAGCTAGGAATCTTCTAGCCTGAATATTCACTTATTTTACTAACAAAATAGGAGTAGCTGAAATCATCTAGTATACGACATCTGCAAGAGGTATGATTTTTCCCCAAGAGAATAACTGTAATCTCTTATGTCACCTCTGTTGCTTTCTCCAGCTTCTGCTGTAGATTGTGCAATTCTTTATCATGTTGTTCTTTCAGTTTATCCAACTCCAAGTCATGGCTAGATACTTCTTCTTTTAGTGCTCCTTTTAAAGCTGTAAGCTCTCTCTCCCTCTTTCTCAAAATCTCTTCTTGTTGATCTTTTGCTATTAATATTTCTTCCAGGTCCTGCTTCATTTGCATCAGCTCCTAAAGAACAAAATTAAACACAACTGCATGACAAACAGCTACAATGGATGCGCTCTTTGTGTTTCAGAGAAGGAAAGCATAACAGTTTAAGCTTATTCTGTATGACCAACATATTTTCTGTGGCTTTTACGGTAAACTACAAATTTACTGAAGCCTAAGATTATTAGAAGTTTAACATATACTTGATGTTTTTATATAATGGGTCAACACATTTGATGCTGCAAAACTATGAAAATATTTTCATGGTGTACATTATGCTGTCTGTAAATAAAGCATGAGTCGGACTAAGGTGGGAATTGTACAACTCCCCTCAATCCTACCTTCTGTGGCAAAGGACTAAATAAGAACACAAAAAACCCCAACAACTTCTCCCACACTGCAAGAGAAGTGAACTCAGTTGCCTTTTCTGCTGGAAAGAATAAGGAAAGAGGCTTCTGCAAGTGTTAAACACAAAACAAACACTTCTCAACTGAGTGCATGCCTTCACACCCTTCCTTCTCCCACCCTGTTCACCCTGGAAGTCATTTCCTCTCTCAAAACTGCTGAGAAGGAAACAGGTAGGCAGCGAATCTGAAGAATAAATATACACATACATGCATACAAACACAGAATAAATTGACAGAAAATCAAACGGCTTCAAACATTGCCCAGTTTTGTATTTCTCAAGCTGGGAATAATTACACTTTCAAAAATAATGTAAACTTCCCCCGCACTGAAGCAGTACATATAACCCATTCCTTAAGCACATCATCTATTCTGCGCTTAAAAGCCTACAACAAAAGGGATTCTATTACTGTCCCAGACAGGCACAGTACACTATTTAATTATCCATATTGACAGAAAATATTTTCCAATGCTTACTTTTAACCTCTGCAGCTGTGTCACTCATTTCTTACTCTACACTCACAAAACAGAAATGCTGATCACCATCTCCTTTATACCAACATTACATAAGATGTGCTTTTGAGTCTTGGTTGAGGTAATGGTTTTCAGTGCTATCAACAGAGTGTCAACAGACTGCTTTGGCGAGATCTTTTATTAGATGAAATCTCATCTGGCTTTGATAATACATATATACACTTTCTTTAAAACTGTTTTTCCTTGTTCTGACCCAAAATCCTATCTAACCATTAAAACTCACTTATTATTTATCAATAGCAGATAACTCAGTTGTTTCTCAACCATTAAGTTATTTGTTTTTCTACTCTATAAAACTGCGGTACTTACACTTTTTATTCCTTTTAGTGTTAATGCAGTTATTATAATATGTTTTCACCTAATAATGGTATATTGTTTTAGATTGATAGAATGGGAAAATCTAAGGAATGTATTTCCTCTATGTGCATCTTAGCTCCCACTTTGTAGTAGTTTGGACCTGGCTGGAGGCCAAATGCCCACCAAAGCTGCTCTATCACTCCCCTTCTTAGATGGACAGGGGAAAATATAACAAAAGGCATGTAATAAGATATAAGCAATTTTAATAATGCAAAGCATGAGCAAAGGCTAGGCATGGAAGCAAAAGCAAACAGTGATGTTTGCTTGTTTGATGTTACTTCCCATCAGCAGGTAGTGGTCAGTTTCTCACAGGAAGCAGGGTTCAGATGCCATGAATATCCTCACACTTCCTTCTTTTACTTAGCTTATATGTCTGAGCTGACATCATATGGCATGGAATACCACTTTGGCCAGTGTGGGCCAGGTGGCACAGCTGTGTCTCCTCCCAAGAACTTTTTATGCAATTCTTCCAGTAACTAACCTCAAGCAGAACCTCCTTCTCCCCTTCATCAGCATGTTTTGCATTATCAAGCTCATCATGCATCTCAGAGAGCTGGTCTTGAAGATCTCTGATCTCAGTCTGGTGCTGTTCCTGCTCCATCTTCACTTGAAAAAGCCTCATCAGGAAAAATTAGACAGAATTTTTACAATTTGCAGAAATACTAATTCAAGTACTAAAAAATTACAAGTGTTTATTCTCATGTTCCTCATGAGGAAAAGGTTACAGAAAAATGAAACTTCAAGGGATAAATTTGGAATTTTTAAGCAGGTATTTAAAGTGGAAGGTTATATTTATTTTTGAACCTAGTACAATATTCTTGATTAAAGTATTCAAGTGCTTCCATATTATAAACACTTGAACTACATATTATGATCATAAAATATAAAAAGCAACTTACACTAAAAGGAAAACTATAAATTAAGGTTTCTTCTGAATACTCTAAAAATATGCCTCTTTTAAACAGTAAAAACATTTTCCACAGTAACAAATATCACTCTGTCCAATTCTATTAACATATTCTAATGACAAAGGTCCTTTTAATGAAAGATTTACAAAAAGTTACAAATCCCAATTAATAACTTTTAGATTTAACTTACTCCTCTAGGTTTTGCCTGAGTTCCTTCTCATTTTCTTCCAGCTGCTTTTTTAAGGCTTCTTTTTCACATATACTTTCACTGAGTTGCAACTGAAGTTCTTTCAGGCTTGCTCGTGTAGCATCTCTCTCTTCTTTGGAATTCTGCTGATTCTGAATTTTGTACATCAGAAGTTAAGCAAGATGATAGACTAAGCACAAGTAAATTAAGAGCTCTTCTTTGAATTTTTTCATTTAATAAAAAAATTCTATATTTTTCACTTGCAGAAGTGCTTATTAGTTTATGTATATTAAAATTTTGTAATGTTTATTAAAACACACAAAGCACTCTTTTTTGATTTTTATTAGAAATGCATCCTCAGTACTAGCTAATCAGTTTCAAGTATATTGATTCTTCTCACAGACTCGGAATGCAAATTGGAAGCCAGGCTGTTCTCATGTCTTCCAAACATGCTGTACCTAATTACTTTGAATTCAGCACTGCGAAAATAATGCCACAATTAATAAACAGCAGCTATATGAGTAATACAGTGTCTCTCACTCCATGTCTGTTTCAGCATAATCAACATTTACCTCTGGAGATACCTAAGAAATTATAAATGTGCACACACCTAAGGTTTTTCTTCTGTGCTCCAAAATCCTTCCCAAAGAAGGAGGTTTCTTTAAAAGGGTAACTATGCTATGAGCAACTACACTTAAAAGTTTTCTGTGAAAGCACAGATGTATCTGGATTTAAAAGAACACAAAACAAAAAAAATTCATCTGGGCTATCACTTAGAGAGGTATATCTGAAACAGTCAAAAGCTATGAAACAACAAAGTGCTGTACCTGAATTTCTAGATCCAGTTTTTTCTCTAATTCTTCCACTTTCCTTTCAAGTTCTGCTTTTTGCTCCGTCAAAGCTTTTACTTCAGCCAAAGAATCCGAAGTCTACAATTAAATACATTTGTTTATTTCCACAAGGCCAGGATGTTCTTTGACGATTGTTTTTTAAAATTTAAAGTAAAGCTACAAGCAGAGCCATCAACTGCCTGAGCTAACCAGGGACTTTCATACAGGTCAAGCCAAGCTAATGTTTCCAAAGGAACCATGATTTGATTTTCATAGTACTTCTTAGCAATCGCTCAAGGCATGTTGCCGATAATACAGAAAAGATACCAACCTAAAGGAAAATTAAAATTAGGCAACATATGAATTAAATGAGAAGTAGCTGGGGCCAAATTTGACTGAGATGTCAGGAGATACACAAAATGGACATCAAAAGGATTCATGTTCATATATTAACATAGATTTTCAAACACTGGGTTTTTTTTGTATTTTCATCTTGCCTAGTTATAGCCCACGATAAAACAAACATCAAAAGTAAGCATTTAATCCTTCTTATGCCATCACTCCAACAACTGGGCATCCCCTCACGAGGCTTTTCAGCTGAAAACAACAGTGCAACATATAGCAGGAAACAAAAACTTTTCAGTAAACAGACTGCAAAAATGTTATTATTGTAATATGGATTTTAAACAATATCCTGGATTACTGCTTTTATAAATCAGAAATTCAAATGCTCTCTCCACTTAGATATCACTATAGCGAAAAGATGCTCCACAATTATTTGTTGAAAACTGTAAGTGGTTGCTTTTCCCTTCAATCCAACAACTTTTTGATGACCACATTAAGTTTGCATCTCTCTCCTAAAATGTAGAAGAAAAACATAGAAGCTCTCACAATAGACTCTCCTATGTTCTTTTTCAGTTGTTAAATAGATTTCCCGTAAGTCACCTTAGTGCATGACTAAAATTAAGCTATACTACTGAGGGACTACAAGAATAGTCTAATTGAAGCCAGTGAAGGGACTCAAATTTTTAAAGCCCTCTTAATAATGTATCACTATGAAACAAACCCACATTTAATAAAAGATTACCTGTGTCTTTCCAGCAGCTCTTGACTTTAATGTCTGAATTTTCTCAAAAACCAAGTTGACTTTCCTCTTTGTCGCATCATCATTATCAGCGCTTCTAAGACAGACAGTACAAGTAAGCAACAATATAATCAAAAGTACTATTTTGCTAGCATCAAAAATTCAGTGTATGAACTATTGAAAATCACCACCATAAAAAATAATGAATTCTGACTGCCTCACTACATTTATCTTAGCTATGATTTCATTAAACCTTTTTAAAGATATACTAAAAAATTTATATTCCAAATACTTTCAAATACATTAAAATACCCAACAAAACCACATTACTGAACTCTAATTGTAACTCTCTTCTACACATCCATAGCTGTATAAAGACAAGTATTCAGCATGGATATTATTCAAACACTCCAACATGCAGAAATTAGAAGTAATCAGTGCTAGGTTTTGCAAGTCCTAACTACAACACCATAAAATAATACTTCAACATCTGCCAGAACCTGCTACATCAGGAATGCAAAGACATCTAAGTTCATCATGTATATTTTAATTCATCTGCCCTTCCTTCATCCTTCAGTAAGTTATAATTAGAAGACACCAAATTAAAAATTTCTAGGTGGATGAAGGATTAAATGCACACTAACAAGAAAACTTCTGTTAAACCTTAAGAGGCAACACTTCTGTTTAAAAAAAAAAAAAAAATCTACAAGCTTTAACTCACGTGAGGTCTGATTTGAATTTTTCATGAACCTCCATATCATATGAATTTTAAATTCAAAAGTATTTAAAAGACAAAACATATTCTGATTCACAAATTTCAAGTACATTTAATCAAACCCTGCACAAGACCTTACATAAGTCCTGATTGCCTTGGTATTTTGAGATCTTATAACGCCTTAGAGGACACAGCTGAGATACAGAATTATGAAAGAGACCCTTCACTTAATGATAGCTTTGATTTGACAGTTTCACTTTTAAAATGCAATAGAAAAACTTTGAGAACACACAGTCTCCTCTCCAAAAGGAAGTTTACTAACCCTTCCTTAAGGTAATTGTAAAGTATCTGTTTAGCAGTCTCTTCATTTGTTTGCTGTGCAAGATCTTGCTGGCCTTTTAAGAGATCAGGAGTTGCCTAAAAGAACAAGATAAAAGGTCAAAAAATAGAATCCTATGATAGTTGGAAAATACAACATGTACAACTGAGGTTCTCCATTCTGTTCTATTATGAAAACATTTATGTGGACCTAAAGTTCATAATGATCCACTGGAGTTTCGGCTTATGCAAGAAGAAAGTATAGTCCACAATAACAGGAATAATACAATTTTACATGGAGTTACATGTATTTCAGCATCCTACTATTGTGCCTTTATGCTTAAAAATTATCATAACATGATTCACAATAATCTTTTTTAGCCTCACCATTGTCTTTCACCCATATAAGTATAAGCTGTTTTACAAACCATGTTTTCCATACCTGCTACTACAGGAATAATTTTTGTCCATCTACATTTCTCCAGTACAATTCTGCTATCTGCTTTGGAAGTACTGTGTGATTGGAATTTGTTCCAATAAAGAGCAGAAATATCTGCATTCAGCAATACGGAAGTTTTAGTATGCTACAGTGAAAAATACAATTTTAAAAGTAAATTCAATATTACCTGTACATTAGGGACAGATGAAAATGTTTTTACAGAAATAATCTTGGCTCCTGAGTCAGACGGAATTGTGATGCGATTTGGCAGCAACAACGTAGAAGTTACTGTTCTACCTTCCTCTCTCTTATTCTGTCCTGGAAGCGTAGACGATCTAAACATCGAGCTCTCGCTATCAGCTCCATTTTGTTTATGGTACTGTAAAGAACTGAAATTGCTGTTCTCAGTGTCTTTGTCAGGTGTTTGCAGTCTTCCAATACTTCGAGCAGAAATCTTCATCTCTCTGGACGGTGACTTCTGTTCTTTAGATAATTGCTTGTGAAGGCAAATTTTAGATGGTCTCAGCAAGTGCTCAGTTGACTTACCCAAGCTTTTACTGAAATCACCTAAATAATCTGAATTTACGTCAAGCCCTAATGACAGGGCACTATCAACGCTTCTTGATCTTTTACGATCATCCGGATGAATTCTATTCCTTTTTCCTGACCTACCTCTTCTGTGAGGATCAACTTTCTTATCAAACTTTTCAATCAGCTGATCTACTCCTGGAAGTGAACCAGTGTCAATATCACGACCAGTTCCAGGCAAAAATGGGATATATCTCCTGTTTTCATGACGATTGACATTGTCTGCATAGATGGCATACTCTTGGTCATCAAGTAAAAATCTGTACAAGGAATTTGCAGAAGTGGGAGTAGTGGACGAGGAAGAGGATCTTCTTGAGTCATCCAATAATGGCCCAGATGAATCTTGTCTGCGGAAGGGAAGCACATCTGGTCTAGGTTTTCTCGTCTCCTGATAAGCACTGGGGCTAACACATGGGGATCCTCCTGCAGATGAAAATGATTCTGAAATACACACTTGATTGGGGCAGATCATGCTATTGTGACAATCCAGCAGCTGCTTATTTTGGTCTTCTACTGACCTGTTCAAATGTATCTTTTTTGAATTTGCTTTGGCTGGATCTACAAGGCATGTATTGCTTTTCTGCAGAGACACTACTTTAGATGAGGAAATCCAAGGCTTTGCTTCAGTTTTTACATCTGCAACAGATTGAGATGAACTGCACATAGAAGACTGGTAATTGTCCAAGTTCAAGCTATTTTTTGCAGGATCATAAGGCTGTAAAAGTTCAGGATGTCTTTGGAAGTTCAACAGATTGGAGGATTTCATTGTTCCGTCTTTAAAATCTGATATCCCATTTTCCTTTTCATCCAGATTGGTTATCTTTAGGCTTTTAAGCATACAGGGTTGCATGTGCTGCGTTCCAGGAAACTTTGTTTGTTCACTGTTTTTGTCCTCCAACTTAAAAGCAGTATTGCAGTCTGTGGCTGGCTTGCTTACAGTCTGAGAAATGACCTGCTGTTCTTTTCCTGGAGTAGGATTTTCTGTCAAACATCCTTCTGTATTGTTTAGTACTATGTAAGGATGCCCATCGATTCCTTGGACTCTAATACTGACACCATAAGATCCCGTCCTAGAATTTTGTGCATTTTTAGCTTTCTGAGTCTCCTCACTTGCAAGTTCAAGAGTGACTTCATAGTCCTGCTGTGCATGCTTAAAACCGGCAAAATACGGCTCCATGGTTATCAGAGGATTATAGCTGGATAGAATAAACATTACAAAAGTGTCAGCTTTAAATACTTTAGATTATTTCATTAATTATTTTATTCCATCATTCAGTGTGATTATGAGGACTAACAGGAATATGAAGAGATATTAATACACAAGCTATGCAAAGGCCAAAGCAAATCTGTTGTGATGTAATGCCTGGATCAATGTAATGCTACTTTATAACTGCAAAAGTTAGGAAATAACAGTTCAGTTTACTAATGCTGCTAGTTGCTTCAGAATCAAATTACTTCAAATATAAGTAGTTTTTCCTGAGTCAAAGCACCTTTTTGAGTTTTTTTTTTAATAAAGTATTTTTCTGAAACTATGGGAAAACATTTATATATATAGATATTGCCACTACTTCTACAAGAAAACAACACAGGTAGCAATGCAAATATGTGGAGGCTTTATTTAGAGCTCCTGTTTTATAGAATGTCAAGCAACCATGGATAATACTCTCAAACTACATACCAAAATATTATAATACATGAAAACACTTGTTTTGTACTATTGTAAATATTTTCAAATTAATTTTTAAAAGTCTTGATGGCTTTCCTCACACAGCCTTTCTGATGAAAATTTAAACCTTTTAATGCTGCCAATTTTTTAATTAGTTAGTCATATCTCTTCACACTATTGTAGAGTCAGCATCTCAAACTCTGGCAGGATTACAGCAATAGATTGAACAATAAGCAGCAATAGACTGAAGCTGTTGTTTTCCCATCTGTCTGCCCCACTCCTCTGATGGACATAACCACGTAAAAAATGAAAACTCCCATGCCTGAGTCATGAAAATTTGCAGACTGGCACACTCAGTTAAATGCAATCAGCCTTGAAATTCTGACGTGATACAGTAAAGGAGCTGACAGCTGGGGACACTGACAGCTACAACTGTCCAGTTTTAATCTTCTTTACTCCTGCTGATGCCCTCAAATATTATGACAGAACAGTTTGTTTACTTAAGCTTAGGAAAAGAGGGTAGATATTTTAACAGTAGTTAAGAACAGTAGTTTACTTGTGGCTATAAAAAACAGATTTAGTTTGGATTTTAATAGAGTGATACGAATTCTAGTTCCAAGGATTCTTTAAATAATACAATTGCTAGTAAGTTTATTTGCTGTCTCAGAGGAGTTTAAAAATACAGTTTTCAGAAAATGAAGTAATCATTCTGCACAAATTCTTAATTAGATAAACTGTCATTCTATTATTTTACAAAATCAGTCCTTAGCACCTGTTTGTGAAGCAAGTATTATCACAACAGCATACACGAATTAATCAGGACACAAGAAATAACTGCTTCAGTAACTTATTTTCTTTTGAAAACAACTATGTGCTAAAACAGCAGATAATAAAGTCAAGGGCATGCAACCATGAAGATCTTTCAGAGCTTAAAATTTCAGCTGCAGTTTAAAACAATGATGGTATATTGACTCTTTCTGGTTGGTAACCTTATTTGCTCTTCATACCTAGCCAAATTTTATTGAGCAGTAAAGTTTCACCTGAAAACTTGTGAACAGTCTAGCAAAGAAACAGCCTGATTCTCTACAGTTACATCATATGAACTTAAACAGCTGGATGTACTGATTAACAAGTTCAGTAAATCCTGTCATCATCAGAGCAAGTCCAAAAGAACACAGAATTAAAGGCTCCGGCAACAGTCTGGCACAAAGAAAGCAGATTCACTCCACGAGGCAACACATCAAAATTCTACAGATATCATTGCAATATACATAGAATACATAGAATAAACCAGGTTGGAAGAGACCTTCAAGATCATCGCGTCCAACCCATCAACCAATCCAACACCGCCCAAACAACTAACCCACGGCACCAAGCACCCCGTCAAGTCTTCTCCTAAAAACCTCCAGTGATGGCGACTCCACCACCTCCCCAGGCAGCCCATTCCAATGGGCAATCACTCTTTCTGTATAGAACTTTTTTCTAACATCCAGCCTGAACCTCCCCTGGCGCAGCCTGAGACTGTGTCCTATTCATGGTATGCCCCAGAAAAGGTATTTTATTTGAAATTTCAGCAAAAGAGTACTTTTCAATCAAATATGCCCTTGAAAACTTTCAAGACCTTAAAGAAAGTGACTTAATGAATTTACTATAAACTCAGCCTGAGCCTGCAGGCCTAAGCCTTTGTATTCACATAGTCCCTTCCTCATTTTGAAAGCCCATGAAAACAACACTTAGGCCCCAACCAGTCACATCAGGCTAAAATATGTATCCTATCAAGTGATGGAAAAAAAAAAAAAAAAAAAAATGTAGGCCATAACACTCTATTCCCAAAGCAACAGTTCCAGCATGCTGTTATCTCAGTTTGTACAACCCTCCCTTCTTCTACAAGCCAGCAACCATGCTGCCACACAGCTTTACCAATCCGGGGGCGGGGAAATAGTTTTCTATCAAATCAGAAGGTAAAGCACTTGGGAATGATGTGATCACAGATTTTGGTGGCAACATGACCTTGAACTGCTTGAAGCAATCACAGGAACAGAAACCTTTAAAAAGTTCTGCAAACAAACATACATACAAACAAAACCAGCAGTCAGAATGGTTCAGGCCTTTCAATTTTCAGATTTCTTTTAAAAATAAGCCTTCATGAAGGTGTTTGAATGCTCATTTGAAATACTGTCCTCCAGCGGGTATGAAAAGTCCCCTATATTACCATTACTCAGAAGTGGTTTCATTTTTCTGGACAGCTTATTTTTGCCCAAAATACAAACGATGACATTTTTGTTTCAAGGTTCTTATGTTTGAAAATTCAGTGCTCTGCACATTCTTCTTCTGGAGTTTGTTCTTCAGTGGTGATATGATACTTCACAAAGAACCACAGGACAGCAATACTGACACTTTAGCAGGTCAAGAGCATTTTTTTAAAAATGCCTCCAAAACACTTCCTTTCACAGCTATTTTAAAGGCAGCTACCAGGAGCTATGAGACACCCACCTTACCAAAACAAAAAAAAGAGAAAAGCCCTGTAATTTGGAACCCTGACTGCTCTCCTTGCCAACATGAACAGAAAAGAGTGTCTTTGACAAACACACCCCTGTGCCAGACATGGCTGTTCTCTTCAGCAGCTCTGCAGCCTTCCTAACATTACAGCATCACAAAGGCACGGAATTGTGTCCACTCATCCATTTCAGTTCTTCTTTAGCCAATTATACAGGACAGGTTTATTAAAACAAAATGCCATCCCAATCCTGTTAATTGCCATGATCTGCATGTGAGGCTTGCTCTTCTGCATTCTGCCCACATACCCTCATTACCAAGCTCACCTCTAACACATCTGTCAAAGCACCTCACACTTTCTGCCTCTAGTTTCTGAGCCAGCTAGCTGCACTGGACAGACAGGGCTCCCAAGATACCTAACAAAGGCAGAGATGCTGAGCAGCATGTAGATCTGCCACCAGCAGATATGTTCTCCGCCCCCCTTAAATCACAGCCACAGATGCTTAAGACGCATTGCCTCACACTACATGTACGCTCCTTTTGCATACATCTAGTGATGGAATATGAAAAGAATAAAAAGCATCTGACTTTTCCACTTTTGTTATGGTACTAGGCCTCCTCTTTGGTTTCCCTAATGACAGTAAAACAAGAACTCTACCATATCAAATAACATAATACTGAGACTCCTAAGACTGAATCAGCCGAAGATTCTTCATTAAAGAAAGAGATTAGAGCATACTACACTACTTTCTCTACAGAGGAGTGAACTTTCAGAATTCTGAACATTTCAAGCTATGAAAGGATAAATTATCAAATTACATTTGGTTCCATGAAACCTATCTCAATTTTTTTCTTACACCGCCCCCTCCAGGGATGCAACACCTTGATGTTTACTCCAGGCTTTTCACTTTGCACAGCAAAATGCCAGGAAGGAACTACAAAATTTGCCCTCCAGCTTTATGTAACATTGAGCCTGCTCTCTAAGCTAAATAATGGCTTCTCTGTGCAGCTGACTATTCAGAAAGTACCAGCAGTACCACAAAAAGACAAAGTGGGTGTTAGGTCAATAATAAATGACAGTGCTACAGAAAAAGGACAGGAAGTAACTTCAGAAGAGGAAGGGAAACTTACATACTGTGAGGGTAACAAAAAGGAAGCAGACAGGATAATTCATGGAAAGACCAAAACTGTAATGTTTGCACACTTGGTGGAACACAATCTCACAAACATACCTTGCAAACAGGATTGGAGACTTCATCACTGTCACTACCTATAACCTGAGAGTCCTCCAAATGGAAAATGAGCCTGGCTTGCTGTCCCTTTTAGTCTATATGGAAGATAGTTCTGATGTAGCTGAATTAAATTGATCTACTGCTTACAGGAGAACAGGAAAGAGAAAAGTGAAATTTTAAATTTGTAGATGTGGGACTTTAAAAAGCATCAGTGAAACTAGTTTAAGAGCAAAATGACCAACATCCAGCAACAGAAAGTCATCTTTTTTGTAGATTCCTTATTCCCACTTGAGGTATATTTTTTATCTATATAAAATTATATTTGTATCATATCTGGCAGTCACTCTTGATAATTATTAAGAAAATGATGATAGAACACAATGAAACTTTCACAGCAAGTTCTTCTTGTCCCTGTACCATCTGTAAACTGCCTCTCCCTGTCTAGGAGACAAAATTCAAAACTTTCAAAAGGCCTATACAGAGAATTGTCTACAATGTATCATGTCCTAATTCAGTATATGCAGACTCTGAGTCTGCATCAAAATTTCTATACATGAAGAACAGGAAAATGGAGTTCTGAGTTTTAAAATACTAGTTCCCTTTCAAAGGAGCCCAAAAGCCTTGTGCCCTATTTTTTCCTATTTATCACAATGAAAGAGATTGTTAAAAATTTTTATGCTTGAGAAAGACTATGATTTACTGGGAACCTAAGCAATATGGCATGTGTTACTTAGAATTCCATATACCAGTGTTACACCACAAAGTCTTAAGCTTGGGTATCAACAGAAGACACAAAACCAAATCAAGGTATTTCTTCAACCTTCAAACAGTTTCAGTTCTGCCCAAATATTAAACAACCTTCTTCAGATGCTGAGCCAATAAACCAAAATACTAATAGCCATCCCTTCAAGGTCAGGAAGATAAGTGTACTTAATAAAGTAGCAAGAACTACTAACTGCAGATACAGCAAAAGATACTGTTCACTTTCTTACAGCTTGGTTCATACTCCCTCTGGATGAAAAATGTTCTGTGTGAGAAAGTCTCAATATCTCAAATGTAAAATATCTTGTTAGTCTTATGAAAGTATGCAACAGATCAGCCAAATGCTTGAGCTGCATGACAACTTGCAGGTTTTATTTGCATCTGGTTTTTTTTTTCCCCAAAGCTGTAAGTCAATAACAAGACATTTTGGCAGATCCTTAGGTCTCATAAGCTATCTCATTTTCTTCATCTGCTAAGTATTAATTCATATAGTAACAATTTTACAGGATTTGTCCACAAAGGAAATATGGCATGACCTTGCTGAGAGCAAATTAAAATTTTAACTTCTGTTAATCATAAAAATATTAAGAAAACCCCAAATTTCTTAGGTAATATTCTAAACTATTACCACTGCAATGTATATTTCATATAATTGTTAAAAAGCTATCTTTTTCTTTATTGAAGTACTTAGTTTCCAGATTCTCCCAAATCATAAACAAAAAGGAATCTGATAGAAACAGCACACTGAAAACACACTACAATAGAAGTGAACTTCTACCTGAAATACAGTTCTAAGGAACTGAATCATGTCATTTCTCGCTCATCTAGTCCCATACTGTGACATGGAGAGTTTAATTTGTTTATTAATAGATGTGTTGATACAACCATTACATGGAAACAAACACCTGCATAGCATTATACTGCTTCTTTTCCCAAACAGACTGGTACACACCTGTACAACCTATTTTTTGCCACCAACACAGGATGCAAGCTACTAGAGTTATCTACTTGCACTGTATCTCAACACCACTGCAGTACAATTAACATTTATAAACTTCAAATGAAAAAAGTGAGCAAACAACAGAACCTTGTACTTATCACAGAGTTAATTATATACACATGATATGACCACACTCAATTGCTCCTCATTTTCATTACACACTTGCAAAGGAGACGGTTATAAATAAATAAATTTTAAAACAACCAAAAAAGCCCCAAACCATGAAACAGGGAGGGGGGGGGGAAGCAATAAACTCACCAAGGGAAAAGTTTGTTATGTTCTCTTCAAATTTATCAAATTCTAACTGTTCATATCTGTTCAAGTATTGGCAGAAGCACCAGCTGAATGACACAAGGATACTTACTGATTCTAAAAGCAGTTTGTGATTTCACATAAAACAGCTGGTTTGTATCCAAACATCCGATATGATTACACTCACTCCACAAGAGATTCTCTGTTGTTTCACTACATTTTCCTCCAATTGTCAGTGTTAGAAACCTTGTATTTTGTTCCAAAGGAAATTATCTAAATACAGCCAAATGATATCATTATTGTTTAGATAGAAGAGAGCATCCTGTTCATATTTGGAGGCTCAGGAAAAAAAAAAAATCTCACATTTGTTAAAACAAAAAGCCTTTTATAAAGCCCTTCTCAAAGTAATGGAAAGAGAGTTATGGCAACGGTTTGTTACGTTTTACCAGTGCTTCAAGAACATAAAATCAGTTACTATCCAAAATGCATAAATAAATAAAAAGGTTCCTGTACTCCAAAAATTACTCCCTGGCTTTAGATGTGACATCTAGATGTATCATTGGACCACCTTCTCAGTATTCCCACTCAAAAAAATACAAATCTTGTCTTCAGAAATTGCAGTTACAGCAACACCAGGTGCAACCAGCATAACTTTGATTACATATATAGCTCATTCCTAAATAAAATTAAGGACTAGTTATTATCAGTACAAACACATGCAATGACCAAGGTCTCATCCATATGAAAATATGCATAAAAGAGTTAGTCTCTGGATATTCAAGTATTTAAATACAAAACTTAAACACAAAATAGACTTTGAGATTCATATTTACTCAGCTCACATAAGGTCACAGCTTCATGACTATTCAAGATGGTTATGGGTTCCATTTTCCTCTTGTTAAAGTTTGTCTTAATTACATTTTATTCTTTAAACCCTTGGCTTCACACCCATCTAGTTTCTTTCAACTGACTCAATCATGCACTTTAAATATGCAGCACTGCTCAGCCACCAGGAGACAAGAAGATGGTATCATCATACCCGGTCTCAGAGATATAAGCTGAGCAGAGAAGAGAGCAGCTGGATAACTCCACAGAGGAAAGGTACTTCATAATGTGCTGGACTGCTCTACCAGGAGCGCGGACACAGCGTGCACTCTGAGCACAGGTTTAACCAGCTCCCAACAAGCTGCTACTTTTCTCACCTTCACACTGGGATAGTGCAATTACTGGGAGGCAATGAGAGAGGCAGGCCTGTGTCTTTATGAGGCTTGAAGTGTTTGTTGAATTATAATGTAACATGACACACCAATTGTTCTTGTAAGTAAAGGCTGCTACTGCTGAACATTTGCTCCCTGTACATAACAGCTAATGGTGTGTAAATGACTGCATGATGACATACCCCAACCCATTATCAGTTTCAACAAGGCCAACAAAATATTCTGGGCTGGATTCAGGCCACTGAAAACATTCTCCCATCTCCATAAAAGCTCAAGGTTTTGCTGCTACTTCTGCTTTATAGGATCACAGAATTATTTTGGTTGGAAAGGACTTCTGAGATGGAGTCCAACCATCAAATTAAGACCACCATGGCCATTAAATCATATCCCAAAGTGGCATGTCCATGCATTTCTTGAAGACCTCCAGGGCAGCAACTCCACACCTCCCTAAGCAGCCTGTTCCAACACCTGACCACTCTTTCAGTAAAGAATTTTTTTCTAGTATCCAATCCAAACATCCCCTGGCACAATTTGAGGCCATCTCCTCTCATTCTATCCCCTGATACTAAGGAGAAGACACCGAACCCCATCTCCCTACAACCTCCTTTCATGTAGTTGGAGAAAGCAGTAACACCCCGCCACCAGCCTTGCCTTCTCCAGAGTAAACAATTCCAGTTCATCCTGCCACTCTTCATAAGACTTGTTCTCTAGATCCTTCACCAGTTTTCCTGCCCTTCTCTGGATATGCTCCAGCAATTCAATGTCTTTCCTGTAGTCAGTGGCCCAAAACTGCACACAGTATTGAAGGTGTGGCCTTCACCACTGCCAAATACAGGGGAATGATCACTTCCCTGGTCCTGCTGGACACACTATTCCAGGATGCTGCTGGCCTCTTGGCCACCTGAAATTCTTTACATAGAATACATAGAATAAACCAGGTTGGAAGAGACCTTCAAGATCACCGCGTCCAACCCATCAACCAATCAAACACCACCCAAACAACTAACCCACGGCACCAAGCACCCCATCAAGTCTCCTCCTGAAAACCTCCAGTGATGGCGACTCCACCACCTCACTGGTGAAATAGATTTTAAAAAATCATTATCCAGTTCCAACTTGAATTCTAATAAGCTTCAACAGCTTAGAAATATCTTTCAACAGAATTTAAAGTAAGGTTGAAATATTCCTAATGGCTGGCAATTACTTCTGAGGCTTCACAAGTGTGAGAGTTTATGTATACATACGCACACACGCGCAGAAATACATAAGCACACACGCATAGGTATGTGCAAGCATGGACAGCCC
The DNA here is from genome assembly GCF_014839835.1 of Dryobates pubescens. Taxonomy (NCBI): domain Eukaryota; kingdom Metazoa; phylum Chordata; class Aves; order Piciformes; family Picidae; genus Dryobates; species Dryobates pubescens. Next base: position 15,833,907 of record NC_071628.1, on the reverse strand, counting down.
ATCCTGTAAATCTCCTTTCCATACTGTATTTATACAGTTTCAACACCAACATTTTTTGCTACATTAAAATCGAGAGTGCAATGTACATAATATTATAGAATTCTAAACTTCTATAAACACCTGGAGTCAAGCTCCCATCATGCTCAGACTTCTTGGAGTCATGGCGTAATGACTCCTCTATCATGCCTGGGGACCCTCCCAGAAAGTAGCTGATGTGGAAATAACTGAGGGACCTTCCAGTTTTACCAATCTCCCTGATCTTTTCAAAGTAAAAGTGCTTTCAGAGACATTATTTCAATCACTTTTTTTTCCTCGTTGCTCTCTGTCTTCAACAAAATGAAGCAGAATGTGAAAAGATATTTGTTTTAAATCTCAAAGTCAACCTGGTTAATGCATCTCAGAAATATTAAACCATTTAAAAAGGTTTCATTTGGCTAAAAATTTAGAGGCACTCACAGAAAAACTATACTACGTACTTAAAATGTTTGGCTATGTATTTTGTCATCCCTTCTATTTCACGTAAAACAAAGTTATAAACCTACACTTGGGTAAACTCCTTCAAGGAGTCTGCCAGCTCTGTTGGCAGAGATGGTACAAGGTCACAGCAAATACACTGAGCCCTAATACCAAACAGTGGTGACTCCATGACTACCACTCCATTAAGTCTCAGTACATGCATTCCTAATGTTAATTTCCCAGGTTTAAACATTAAATTTTCATACTTAGCATTTAGATTTAACTCTGCTCAGAGAGTCAAGGCCAAAGCAGCTCTGAAATGTGTTAATGTTTACAAATAAAGATGCCTGGATAATTATCACTCCTTGAACACATGAAGTACCTTCCCTCACAACAATCTAGTCATGCAGCATCCTCAGTGGGAGGACTCCCCATTCTTTCACAAAGAACAGAAGTGACAAAAACAATCTTTTGAGGGGGGGTTCACACATACTACCAACACAGCATTCAAGGCATATTAAAAAAAAATCTTGTAAAATCATCAAGTCAGTACTATCTTCCTCAGCATGCAGTTTATTGAGACCTAACAACAAAATCTGAGAAATTCCAACATTTTCCTCTCATCCTCATGCCATTCAAGACAGTTGTTGATCTCTACATTGTAAAGATGTAGTTCTTTATAAAGCCAGGCTCTAAATTATATTATTTAACTGATCAGGTAGAAAATAACCTCCTACTACTACACAGGAAGGAGAAGTGGGGCAGACACAAGACGAAATACAAACTTCTTAGGCCTGCTTTATCTGAATATATGGGTTGCATAGAGGGTGAAGAAGTGGGGGACATGGCTCATTATTTTAGTATTTATTGCCACACCTCAGAAATCTATTTGCTACTTCCCCTCTATCTACACAGGTAGGCACTACAATAGATTGACCATTGTTTTGCACAACCTGATATCCAGCATGAGAATGTGATTATCAACACAGTAAAAGGGATAGAGAATGACATCATCATTGACTGGGACTTCAAAAAAGCAGAAATGGTAAAACAGCAGGCTGTTGAACAAAACTGTGATGGTCTATTTTTGTTCAATTTCTAACATCAACAGAATTATTTGGCCTCAAAAAACTTAAGTAGCTATTTTTATGCAATAACCTGTGTACTGTGGTACAGGCTGAATAAGCTCCTTGCACATATGTTCATCTCGCCTTGCTCCATGACAAAATATTTAAAAATGCAAGTCTGAGGTCATGCCATTTCACACACACATTTCAGATGACATTGCAGAGCCTAGACAAACCAGTTTCACCAATACTCCCAGAAAGATCAACTTCCTACTACACAAGGTAAACCAGAAGACTAAACTGTCACAGATATTTTTTTTCCAGCTTTGTCATCCTTTTATTGAGGTAAAATTCCTTACACAGGATACACCACAGAACATTTTTGCAGTGAACCGAATTCCACATCACCCACATATACCCTGTCAGAAGAATCTAACTGCATTCTCAAGCATTTTACTAGAGATGGTGAGATCTAGTAACACCACAAACAGAAATTAAAATAAGCTGGTTTGCTTGGAGGCAATTCTGTCACCCTAACCAGTCATCCCATTTATTAGATTTATAATCAAAACACAACCAAGCTAGATACCAAGAATCAAAACAGTTATGTGATACACCCACAGAGAAGGCAGGCTCTTTGGAGTACCACCACAGTTCCTGTAATTAAAAAAATTAACAATGATAAGCCTTCCCTTCTCATTACTGTCATAATATTACTGACACTTGCTAAAACAATTGTTTCTAGTGTGTATTGGCACTGAAGTGGGATTTAGGAACAGTTAATGTCAGTTGCAATTCAAGGTGTATGTAAATCAAGGAGGGATTCTTTTCCAGTGATTAATACAGTTCATAAACATGTCTAAATTGTAAATACATACATGTAAAAATATCATTCCCTTTATAGGATACTTCATTTGCAACTTCTTTTTTTGCTCATCATTAGTATCTACATATATGAACATTAAAAAAAAAACATCTCCTAAGAACAGTTATTGTCTCTAATACAGAATCTTAGTGTCCTAAGGGGGAAAAAAAGGAAAAACAAAACTAAAAATACTGCTTTCTAACTTTGCAGAGTTTTCTGCTTATAAGGTGTGGCTAGCTATGTCTCAAAAAGTGTGACATAATAATAAGGAATCTAATTGCCTTTCATAGCATAACAAACTTCTTACTACACTACTAAAGTTACATTCCAATAGTGTATGAAGTTTTCATTTTCATTTATAATCTTTTCTGGAAAGACTCAAGTTCAAACTAACATTCTCATTCTTATTAAAAAAAAAAAAAAAGCCACACCAGCTTACAGCAACTAGGTATACTTTTATATTAATAACCAGTTATCACACCTGGCTTGGTATACACTGTGAGCATATTCTGGGCTAGTCAAATAAATTCTTACAAAGCATCGTTTAAAAAGTAATCAACGGTTTGATTTTGTCATTTAATTATGATTTCATAAAAGTTTTAATGTTCTGTTAAAGCCAGCTCTATAAAGAAATCCTTAACCATGAGACAAGTGACAGTTTTCTGAATGTGTCAGACACTGAAATCTATCAAATACATATGGGTATACCACACCATTTCATGTTTCTACTCTGATAGGTGCTCAAAACTACACTGCAGTGATTAATTCAGAAATACTTACACGATGAAGAGGAAAATGGGGGAAAAGAAAAAAGCTGCAACAACTATTTTTCTGTCAACTGTAGATGATAATCCAAACCCACCACAAGTTTTATCGCAGCGTTGATCTCCCCGTAAAGTTGTTATCATATGGGAGGCACATAAATTAATTATATCAGATGCAAAGTTAATTGGGAAGAAGAAGAAATACCTGAACGGCAATTCTCAGCTTTTCCCATGAAAAAACACAAGACAATGTGGACACACCCCCTTTCACAAAAATAAGCTAATTCGTGAAATAAAAGGGAGATGAAGAAGTCAGAGTGCCCTCAGCTCAGGAATGCCAGGAATCCCGGGAGGAATGCGTACGAGCAGGCGGGCGCGGCGCCCCCGAAGCAATACGGTCTCGGCAACCCACGGGGGGCTCTCGCCGGCCCGCCCAGAGCTCCCCGGCCCGCAAGGGGCGGGCGGCCCGAGCAGTGCGAGTTCACCTGAAAGCACAGGCCGGCAGCAGCACCTCCAGCTGAGGCACTGCAACCAGCGCTTCGGGGCAACCATAGCCGGGGAAAAGAGCCCTCGCTGTCTACAGCCGCCAAAGAAAACTCAGAAATATTCCGGTTTTATCGGAGTCTGTTTTCAAGTCAACTCCCTCTCCCTTCCGCGGCCCGCTGGCAACGCTCCCCTCTCCGCCATTTACCACGCCCGCCGCGGGGACGGCACAGCGGCCGCTCGCCTCGCAGCCCTGAGCAGCGCTCGGGGGAAAGGCCTGCCCCGGCACAGCCGGCGCTCCATCAGCCTCCTTGCGCGTAACCAGCTGGTCGCGCAGGGAGAGACATGCTGTTCTTTCCTCACCCCCAAGAGAACTCGGTGTCCTTGGCCTTTGGAAAGCAACGTTTAACGGAGCGTGATGGAAGAGGAAAGGCAGCGACCCAGGGCGCGGGGAGCCACCTCCACAGCCGCGGCGTCCCGCCGCGGTGGCAGCCCCTGAAACACCACACGACGACGTTCCCTGTGCCCACCGCGTTCTGGTCAAGTCGCGCCACAACGCGTCCCCCGTGCCCGACTGGCCCCGGCCATCTCGGCAGGGAGAAGTGGGGGGACGCGGTGCTCCCCACCCTCCCGTCGCACGGAACCGGCCGCCGTCGCTCTTCTCACCCGTCTCGAGCCGCCTTACCCTCTGAAGACGGATCCCAGTCACTTTCGAGCCGCTCTCGCCACAGCCCCGCCAGCAGCCCGAAATGAGCGCGGACTGCCCACCCCCTGCAGCGGGGGAGGGGGGTGCCGGAGCCGGGGCCAGGCCCTGCCGGGGAGGAGCCAGGCAAGGGGCGCTCCCTCAGGTGAGCGAGGGGCTTCCTCGCGCGCGCCGTCTTTTCCCGCCCGTCCGCTGGGCTCCTGAGGGGGAGCGCGTCGCGCTTCTCACGCCGAAGTGCCCCAGCCAGATTCCTAAGAACCGCAAACAGAGGGGAAAACCCCCAGCTCCTCCGGTGTGCGGGCCAGGGCGAAAGGGGTGGCAAGAACAGTCCTCCGAAGAATAAAACCAGGCCAGGGCCCAGGTGGTGTGAGCTCGAGGGCGCTTGACAGTCGGGTTTGTTTTCCCTCGCGAGTGCGGCCCATCGGCGTGCGGAGGCGGCTGGCGAGGCTCCCGCTGCGTCGGGGAATAGCTGAGGCGGCGCAGGGAAGGCGCGGTTTTAAACGTGTAGAGGTACGAAGGAAGGAGTGAGGAGCTGGGCCGCAGTCTGAAGCACATAGGGCAGCATACCCGTACTGTTCAGAGAGCATCGTCACAAGCATCTCTGGGCACATCTGGGTTGTCTTCAGCTTTTTTGATAATTTTCACAATGCCTTCAGCTAGACTGGAAATACCACAGCAGGATGTTTGCAGATTTCTGGAATATTCTCTCTATATAGTGAGAACTGAAGTGCCATGCTACAGCATGTCTTTCTCCCCTTACCCATGTGCAAAGGGAAGTTAGGTTCTAAGGACATGTGGTTTGTAAGTGTAATACAAACATAATTTACTATAAGCATCACACCAGAATTTCACCTCAGTTAATTTCTTCCACTCTCAGAAATCTGTTCTTGAGGTGTGAACCACCAAGTGGCACTGTCAGAGAAAAAAAGAAAAAAAAGTTATAGTGAACATATAGGGGGAAAAATACAATAGATTCATGTCTAGAACAGAGAAAGGAGAGCAGTGAACGTGAGAAGGAAAAACTCAGTATATAAACCACAAAACCTACTTACAGAGTTCTGCAAAAGAAGCATGGATAGGTGCACATCCTCTTCAAATCCAGCTCTGCTGGAAGTCACTACTCAAATTTCTGTTAGAGCTACTTTGCTACTCATTATATGTATGTGGAAACAAGCCTAGTTAGCAGACGCTATTACGTGGAATTGCATATCATACGGCTTTTCGATAGAGAATACCCTTGTCTTAATCAGAATAAAAAGAAGAGGTTCTACCAGAAAAGTTCCCAATAGAGCATTTAGGGCACTATATCCAGTTTTAGGTTCTGTGCTGAAAAAAAAGAAAATGAGTTTTAAAGTTCACACAACTATATTAAAAATAGGTTAAAAAAAACCAAAACAACCTTAGGTGCATTTTGAGAATTAAAAAATAAAATTAAAATGTTAATTTCAGTAGTATTCCAGGACAATATTCCATAAAAATCTATTAAAAGCTGCAAGAAACAGTCAAAAGTGAAATGAAATAGAAGTAGTGACTGACAAAAATACCTTGTGATAAAATATTATACTGATGGTTTAATTAGTAGAATCAACTACAAGCTGAGGTAATTGGACAAATTATAAAGAGTTCTAAAGAGGCAGCTACTGAGGTGTTTGCAGACAGCTAACAATGTTTTCCTTTGCTGGCAGAATTGCAGACTGGGTGTGACAGGAGCTATAAAGAGTTCTGTTGTGGAACTTCTACATAATATACTAAATTAAATGTCCCTTAAGAGTGGTTGTTGAGAGGAAAGTCATAGATGTTCTGATTTTTCTACTGTTGGTTTTAAGATAACTTGTCAGAAAAATATTCATGAGACCAAACGTCCCAAACTTGTGTCGCTATCTTGATCTTCTACATATTTTGCCATCTAACACTTGTTTTTTGTACACATTTTTTCACATAACCAAAGGCCATGACTAATCTTGGAGCTGTTTAAGTGAAAAAAATAATTATCATTTTCTTAGCTCCTTTCTTTGTAGTTCTTAGAAACTAAATGAAGTTTACCCCACCACCACCCCCCTAACTGGGAAAACTGAGAAACAAGGAATCAAAAAGAAACAAAGTAATTAAACTTCTCTGCCCCCCAGGAGTTACATGAGCTATGTGGCATAGTTTTCACGAATATATGGCTGTGCTTTTTTACAATTAAAATGTGAAGAAATACGTTGGCAGTTTGTTCAGCCTTGCATTAAAGAGGTGTATATGCTTACAATTTTCAGGTTATTCTTAGAAGTTAATTAAAACAGATGTTAGTCAATGTTACACAATAATATGTTTCCATTGCATTGAAAAGCAAACCAGAAAACAAACATGAAGTATTAATTTATTGCTAAAACAACCAGGCTATGATGACTAGTAGTTATATAGTCTATATTTTTTTTTTTTTTTCTTTTTACCTATCAGGTAACAGGTCCAAAGACAATTCCATTGCTATCTGGCATGGTCAGCGTTGTGCTATGTAGAAAACTGTTGTTTTGAATTGAGCCTCAAAAAAATTGTTTCATATGATAATTGGAAAAAGGCATTTATATATGTTTTCCTTTATTTTATTATGCCCTTTTTTTATTATTAAAGACAGAGAAAGATAGGACCAGCACAATTCTGTAATTGTTGTTGTTCTGTAACTGATGGCTGTGAACATCCCAGACTGAAAGGGAGAGCTTTGAATAGTTTCTGACTCAAAGCTCTATCCTACACTTAGTGAGCTTTTGAAGAAAGTTTCATTTGAACCTTTACATTTTCATTAAAATTATAGTTTAAAACTTGTCGATTTTTAGCATATTCTGAACATGAGTTTTAGAAGTACTTAGTATTGCTACATTGAGGCTGTGTTCACTGAGAGCCATAGTCCAGCTGGAATATTGCAAAAGTATCACGTTGTCCAGTGAGGTAAGAATCTTTTGAAGGAATGTATACAAACACAGCAATAAGCTAAAAATGGACTCTCGACCAGATGAGTTGGGTCATACATAGATACGAATCTCAGTGCAGGCTACTACTTCCTTTCCTACCCCTCATCCACTTTTCTCTTCCTCTGCTGTAAGTAAAGGCTTTGGTCCTTGTTTACAAAACTGGCTTGACACTATGATTGATGCCTTTCTGTCCAGGCAGCCTAATACCAGGCAGTTGTGAAATAAAATGCAAAATGGAGTGTGCAGCTAAAGCAAAAACAAACAGAAATGCCCTAGCAGCTTGTGCTATAGAATAAGTCCAGCTGCCACCTACTCCAACACACCTTGAGTACTGAGCAGCACTCCCTGAATTCAGTTCTCCTTTTGCACTGAGACAGACGGTATTGAAAGCTTGGGATTTTAGTGCTATGCTTGGATTTTAGAAATCTCTATTTCTTTCTATTCAACTACACATTGAACTGAATTGTGATACTGTATTATAGTCACTAATTTCCTTTTCAGGAAAGGATCTGATCCCATAATCACAGAGTGGAAGGGGTTAAAAATAAGTCTTTCTCACATTATAGTATAATTACTTTGAAATGCTGCTTCTGTCTCATCTTTTACAATATATATTGCAAATTTTCTCAAATTATCATAAAAAGATTAGTTGTTGCTTAAGAAATCACATTATCCCTGTTATTACTGTATTCAGTAATGTATTAAATAGACACTTTTATCTATTTCGGTTCAAGAAACAGCCTTCAAAATTCAGGTCTTCTTTGTGTTCTCTACAATTATTTTCACCAACTTTTATTCTCAAAATATTTTATCTTAAGCAGAAAATTTATGAAGTTTATTTTAAAATTATAGCTGTAAAATTGTATCTGTCTTGACCCTTTTAACAAAGTTAAAGCACTTTTTGAATATATGGGCATAAGAAAGTACACTTTTATAAAAATCACTCTATCATAGAATACCAAGGAACAGTTCTATTTTAAATACTAAATTTACTGTGGTGTAGATTTGCTTTCAGAGAAGGATTTGGGTAATTTGACGAAATTAAATTTTACACCCTTACCAGATGCTTTTATAATGCCACCCTCAGTATTATGACATTGTACTAGCATTATAGAGCTCCATGCAGATATAGATTGAGATCAACCAATGCTTTACAACTAAAGCAGGCAAGCATATAATCACACACACACACACACACAAACTCCCAAACAAAACCAAACCAAACCCCCCCCCCAAAAAAAAACCCCAAACCAAACCAAAACAGAATGTGCTATTCTGAAACCAAAAATATATATCATGGCAAGATAATGCAGAAACTTAAGATCAGCATCCAAAGATCCAAAGATTACATCCTGGAGACAAAATATACTCTGTTTCAGAAATATATATTTTAAAATTTGGTTTACTTTTATTTAAGTAACTTTTTTATTACAATGTGTATCAAATATTATCTTGGTTTAGGGTGTTCAGGTAATTTAATAGATCTAGCATACCAAGCAAGACAGCACGTAAGAACAAGAATTAATATTTTTGTATTTTAAAATGTACTGCTGACTAGAAATGCAGCAGGACAAAGTTTTGTTTAGTTTGCCATACCTATCAATTAATCCTTTTAGTCCCATAAGGATTTGCAGACATTGCATCTTCCACCATGTGTGTGTTTGATGAGAAATAAGGTCAATATACAAAAAAAAGATTTAGGCTCCTAGTTTGCACTAAAATTATTTCAGTAGGGAGGTGAAATGTTAAATATTCTTGGTTGTAGACCCAGGAAACTTTTGGAATAAAGATAAAATCATCACTATTCCATGTAAAGAAAATATTAACTTTTTAAAAATTATTATTCCTTATAGACATGCGTGGTTAACTTAATTATTGAGTTTTCTGTTTCTTTTTTTCTGCTTTTGGGCAAAGATAAGGAAATAGTTCCAAGCCCATGTAAGTGTAAAAGCAGTACTTTATTCAAAACCTTTCTCTTGGTTTTGTTACGTTAGCCAGTTTACTTTCATGTGTAGTTGTGCAATAGCACCATCTGGTGTCTATAATAATTTTAACCGTTCTGATCCTTTTGCAAACATCTGAGTAGCTTGGGGGAAAAACAAACAAACAACAAACAAACAAAAACCAGGAAAAAGTATTATCTTAACATTCTTAAGATTATTTTTATCTCTACCCCTTTTTCTTAATCAGGTGAGGGTAACAGACTTTAAATAGTTTCATGAAGCAATATTTCAGGAGAGTATAAATGTTTTAATAATGTCCCATATAAGAAACAGCTTACAAAGCTTTTGATTCTTCTGTTTTAAAGGTGAATCACTCCTGATTCACCTTAAGTATCTTGACTATTTCATTACAAACAAATTAACTCAGGGAAACTAGTTCATCCTGGCCTTTACCATAGTTTATTCCTTGGTTTCTTCTGAAAATAACAAATGCTGTCTTGTATGGGTTTCTATTTCAGATCCTACAACCATCCATTGTCTGAAGAGAAGTTGTTTACAGCCTAATTATGAGTCAGCCCAGAGTATTTAAGGTATTTTAAATCCTCAAATATGGAGGCTGCAGTGATGAACCAGATTCTTCTATCTTCAGCACTCATTTAAAGTCTGCTCATCTTTACTGGGGCTTAAAGTACTCATGGAGGTATGTTCATATATATTTGACACTGTACAGATGAACTAAACTCCAGTGTTCAGTTAATACTGTTTCTTTTAGGTAGAAGAGATTTTCCTGGTTAGATAGCATTTTGTGACTGTAGAGGGTGCTCTTAAAATACTGGTGATGGTAATAAAATTTGGCCATCAGTTTCTCTTTATGTAAAGCTTATTAATGTTAAGATGTTTATATTTAGCAAAGAAAGTTGTTGTACAGCTAGTGTGTTTTATTTTGGATATGGGCAAGAGTCACTATCCACATTCATATCCAAATACATCCCTGGAAACTTCTGGATTCAGTTTATTTTTGTAAGTATATTTCTGCCAAACAGTGATAGTATCTTCTGAGAAATACAGTGATGCTGTGTAAAAGACGTTGAAAGAAATACTAGATAGAGTGTATTTTTAGTTTCAAGGCCATTCAGAGTTAGAAAAGAAATTATTGTTCCAAAAAAGTATTTTAAATATTCACAAAAATTCTTTAGTCACATGAAGTTAATGCTTCCACATTTCTGAAATTCTGTTGGGAAGGATTTAACTTTATTATAACTTTGGTTCATTTGTAGTTTAGTTGATAGCTCCACTATACTCCCAAACTACCTGTTTTTTATACTTCTCTAACTGAATTAACAGGGGTAAAAAATTCCTAAAATACAACAGACCAAATAAACCTTTGTCTTGTTATATTTTCCCCTCAACCATACAATCTTCATTTTTTTCAGTATAAAATTATGTGTTCTCCTCAATACAGCCAAGAAATGATTGAGTTAATTCTACATGCCTGAGAAATTTCACCTCTTTCCAGAGAGGGTAGGTTCTATAAACCTCACCTCAGAAAGATAAGAATTTTATTTCAGTAATCAGAGCTGCAATAAGCCCATGTTAGAGCAGTGTGAGGAGAGTTCACATTTCTGAGGTCAGGACCTTTCTTGTATAATCACAGCTAGGCTATGGGCTTCTGCAAGCACCGCTCTGTTAGTTCTGGATGTGATGAGGTGTGATCTTTGATACAACTGTGTCAAAAAAAGCCTATATTGTAACACACACACTTTGTAAAACTACACATATGCTGCAGAAGCAGAGTTTTCTGGTTCTAAACTTTTCCTAACAGCGAATACTCTGCTTCTTATACTGAATTTATGTGCTTATCCTGAAAAGGTACTCTTAGACACAAACTCAGATAGTATGACTTCCACCAGCGGTCACTTCTTTGAGATCCAGACATCACATAAGATTAACTATTTTAGACCAGGTGTGCAGAGGATATTTATTATATATTAGAGTGTCACAAAGACTGTGACTCTTTGCTGTGCTTTTGTAACTGCTCTGGTGTAGGCTCAGTTTAGAGCATAGAAGTCAGTACAGCCTGTTTTGTCTGGGGAAGCCCTCTGAGCTTTTTTGGCAAACTTCAGCATCATCTATTCTAGGGAGACTTTGCCAAGAACACTGCATTAGGAAATGTTTCAAGCACAGACCAAGCTTAACAGATGTTTGCTGGCTTCTGATGAGATGAACTTGGCCTCTTCCAATCTTCAGTTTCCGCTGCAAATTCACTACCCTATCAACTTGCAGGTTAGGACATGTCCCTTAACATGATTTTACACTGTATCATACAAAGGAGACTTTACCTAGGACTGTGACTGCAGGCTTGCAAGAAGAAATGATACTGCCTGAAGTCCAATGGTGGTAAATAATTCTGATGTGAGTCATATAACAGGGGAACACAATGACAGGCTGAAGGGGAGGAGTTTGTGCCATAAGGCTTTCCTTCCTCAGGATTTAGTAATTTGAACAAACAGAAGTCTAGGCTTCCTGCAACCTTCATGAGAACACTAACTATTAAGATAAAATCATGGTTAATTCTCTTTCTACCATGGTATTTTTGGTAGGCAGTGTTTTCAGTACCACAGGAAAAACCAGAAGTGTCTCACCTAAACATCCCTTATACAGAGGTTCTTAAAATAAATTAGATGCAAATCTAATACCCTTGGTAGAGTCAAGACTTGATCACAGACCTCCTCTGATCACTAATCCTCTGTTCACTTTTAGGTATAAGATAAAACAGATAATGCTTTTCCTGCACCATTGTGTAAGAAAAGATTAGCATCAATTTCAAAAGTGTATTGTGGAGGTTTTCACTTCTCTACAGCTCACTTTAAAGGACTAGAATGCCACTAACAGAGATCCGTCACCCTTTCTTCAGTCTTTGATAATGGTCAATCTGGGTGTAACCTATCGACTCTGATCATTTCTGTGGTGGACTGTCTTTCTCTCAGGTGTGGAAAGAGGCACTGCACATAGTCTGTGTTGGAGATTCCACTGCACATCAAAGCACCACAGTACCAAAGCCTCTAGCCTGTAGCCACTTAGAAAAATTACCCAACACGTTACAAATTGAATCCGCCTTTACTGGTTCACTATTTAAAACATACTCTACAAATGCATTGTACACTACTTGCACATTTCAAGGAGCGAAAGCTCTAAATGATGCACATGTTGGAATGACAATAAGACAAATGGAAGCTTTCATTGGGAAAATGCAAACCAGAAGACAGATAGCTTGTTTTGCTTTAGGCAAAGCATGAATGCAAACATTTAAACTAGAGAAACTCCCCTTTCCTTCTGTGGTCCCTCTGAGCCATTTCATTAATTACTTGGAACTATTTACCTACTTCCCTTCATTTAGGCCCCAGGTGCAGACACTGTGGATTACAAAATTTTTAATTCTTTTCACTGGAGTGAAAAAACAATATATGGACACACTCGTATTTTCCATTCTGAAATCCAGGAATGTGAGGAGACATGGCATCCTAATATATATTTTGTGCTTGCCTGTTTTTTTGATATCCCATACCAAAATGTGAGAGTGGTAGGGGAGTCAGTGATGTTTCTTTTCCAGAGTACAATGAACATATTTGTTTAGTTTTGTTACAATAGCAAGGGCAGCTGACAGTGTTTGCACTTCTGTGTCTTCTAACACTTCACTGAAGAGATACCCCTAATCTTTGAAGAAAGACAAATACCTCATTTTGCAAATGTGCTGACCCGTGCTTATGCAGTGGCTCTGACAGCCACCTTCTGTGATGAAACATGTTCTTAAAGTATGACCAGGCAGATCCAAACCCATTTTTTTCCTTATGTGCAGCTAGAGAGCTAATGGAGGCATTAAATTACTAGAAAATAAACAAACACCCAACAAACAAACCCAAATCACAGCAGAGGTACAAAATTCATAGTTTAAAAATTACAACAAAGAGGATCAGTCTCAATCTTTTTGGCAAGATAGCCATTTCTCAAAGCTGTGCTCAGAGTTTTAATTTCAAACTTCCCTCCAGGGGAAAAATGAATTAAAACTTTTCTTGTGCTCTTATTGAGAGATTCTTCTGCTCTTGATTACTTTGGAATACAAACAACAGATTGTAGGACACTTGTGGTATAGATAACTTTAAATAATGATTAACAAATCTATGGATACTTGCACAAAGTGTATTCATCTTTTCACTTCCCAATAAAGAATGTCAGTTCCAGGGTAACCCAGGTCATCAAGGGGTGGCTACTGAGTCTGCCTGCCCCTGTCACAGCTGCCTGGCAGCAGGCCTACCCTCAGGAACAGCCAGCTGGCTCTGCTGTGCATTTCAGCTTCCTCCAAGTTTGCATGTGGACCTGTGAAGCAGCTGAGTTTATTTTGCCCAATCAGTTTATTTGTTGTTAATCTGTAGAGTTTTCCCATTGCCATGACTGATGATGATACAGTCAGTTTACACTTGGAGTTTTCAGCATAGCCTCTCTGCTCTGTCATTTCTGCTGGTCTGCTCTGGCCTTTCAAAAGATCAGATGTGTTTCACAGATTTTGTTCATTTTCAGTCAGTTCAGCACTTCTCTGTTCTGATCCTGTTGCTTGTCCAGATGCACAGGTTTCTTTTCTCAACCTGCTAGTTGTGGCCCTTATCAAACTTAGGCTATGAAAAAGACAAATCCTTTCTCTACTTTCTCTGTATTCCAACTGCATACCTATTAAACTATACAAGCTACTGGGGTGATGCTTCATTTAGGTCTTGTTAGAGCATAGACATCTATGCTCATTATTAATGAGACATATCAAATTTTAGTCAGAAATATAACTCCCTTGCAGAACTGTGACCCGTAACAATGCCAACAAAATCAACCTATTCATCTTCAGATGTCAAAAGAAGGGTATAAGTAGCATCTACCGTAGGAAAAAACCCTTTGAATTCTAGGGTGTAAATGCATGCATCCAAGGGGGTGTAATTCATTGTTAAAAGGAGGAGAGTATGCTCAGAATAAAAATATTTTTTCCCAGAACATGTCTGTCTGTCTTAATTTAAAATATATGTCCAAAGCATGAAGAAACTTCTTTCTAATCTAACCAAGTATTTTTTTCTGGAGAAGACAGTTATTTGGCCTAGTGAATTTAATAAGAAGATACTGTAATTCATTTAACTATTTGGTTATATTTTTAATCTCATTAAGTTAATTACTTTCCTGTTGCATTTAGTTACCTAGATGAGCGAGATAATTTTGTAAACCCCTATTTTATTACTTGATCTTTTTTTATTGTATGCTGTCTTCTTATTCAGCAGGACAGCATTAAATATATTTACAGTGATATTCATCACTTCACCTAATCTTATTATCTTAGTTACTTACCATCTCAGCTCAGTAGCACAAGTTTTCACAAATCTGCCATATGGAATTCTCTCCAAATTATTTTTATTCACTCTCAACTTCTGGACTTTTTCTTTAATTGCAGTAGACTTACTGACATGTGGATTGGAATGAAAAAAGTAGTCCACTCCCAGATTTCCATATCCAGGGGAGATGAATTTAAGAGCTTGTTGGAGTCAGTGGTAGTCTCTCTAAGTTTCTCTAAACACAAGAGAAATCATTACTCCAGTTTCAACCGCTCTCAGATTTAAACAATGATATTCACTGGCATAGGGAGAGACATTCAACTGTTTAAATGGTTTGCATGGTATAGTTGCATGGTTTAGTTGATTAGGTGGGGTTGGATGATAGGTTGGACGTGATGATCTCGAAGGTCCCTTCCAACCTGGTCTGGTCTGGTCTATTCTATTCTAAATAGCTATTTCTGTTCACTTATGAAGAGTGTCAAATCAGGTGCAGTCATGCCTGCTGGCTACATGTTATAAGAACAAATTAGTCTAAAGGCACTGACAAATTTCATTCCAATGCTCTCCCAAACCACTCTAATTAATAATCTAATTCAGTAGGAATTATTTTGTATTCAGCTGGACTCAAATTCGTTTACTCTCATAGGTTCCTCATGACCTTCCCAAATTTTGTTGCAGCTTGTCAGCAGTTAGCACATTAAAATCAACTAACAAATAAATTTATTATGACTGAAACCTAGTTAGGATGGCATCTTAGCTCATGTCCAACTTAGGTGGGCAGTATTACTCAGTTGAAACTACTGATTCTATTCCTGCATAAGTACCTTCCTCAAATGGGGCCTCTCTTGCCTGTAAAGATGAGCAGCTGCTGAGTTGAAAACAATTTAAATCCTCAGGCATAGAAAGCTGTTCTACATTCCCTACTCAATGCCTAGTACTCACCTAATTCTAATTCTACTGCATTCACACATTCTGATTCTAATTCCTGTTAAATATGGTATTTAAATACTCATTCAGGATTACTATGGAAGTGTATAAAGTAAATATATCTGAGAAATAATTAATTTTAAATTGTAAGGTTGTCCTTGAGTGTTAGTAATTATACTAAGCATGAAATCTGTGTGATTCGTGATTATTCCTGCTATTTTGATTTTTGTGTAGATGGAATTGGGCTGATTGTGAATAATGTTATTGAATTCCTCTGTTTGTTTAAAAAGGAAGTTGGAATTTTTGTGTGATGGAGTGTTATCACTGTCATAATATCTGCTAGTGAGGAGCTAAAGAGACTGAGAGATGCTTTCCCATAAATATAGTGTTCTTCAGGCACAAAGACTTGGGAAGGAAACAATTCCTTCTAATTAGGAAAATAATTTTAAGCAGAAAAAGATGTAAAAGCTTAAGGATTGTTCTTGTCAGAGGGAGATGTTTCTGAGAAGAATTAGGGCAATAGAGGATTATTGTTTTGTTAAGCCTTTGATTGAGATCTCAGACTTTCATCAGTTCTGTAGCAATACAAACAAGAAAACTAAGGCTCAAATAGATCTCTAGAAAAGAGATCTTTGGGAAATAAAATAAACCATCCGAGACTAGGATTTAGCTTTTGGGTATTTATAACTCCCAGTTGAGAGCCAAGGGGACATTTTTCTGTCATCACCCTGTTACTTTTGAAAACAGAGGGGAAAATTTTTAGCTTTTGATTTCTCAAAAAATAGTATTAGTTATTTGAAAAAATTCTGGACCAGAGCATGAAAGACTCTTTAGAGAAATACTCTAGAGTTGTTTAGAGGCTGCCCTGAGTATAATCAAGATTAAAGCCTTTAATGAAGGCAAAGCTTACTTATCTGATCAAATCCTAGCATAATGGCCTAGCATGTGATATTATTCCGTATAAGTTACATAACTTTTTAAGAGCATACTTTACCTTCTGCAGCACAGACTATTCTTAATTTGGTCAGATCCTTGAGAAATGTAAACAGACCTGAAGAAAAAAAAAAAAAGTGTATTTGTCAACAAAAGAAAATCAGACCTTTCTGTGAGTTGGTTAAGACGAAAGCAAGACAGGAAATGAATAAAGAGGATCAAAGAACCTGGAAATAAATGTTGACAGGCTTCTGCGCTGGCAGTTTAAAATCACATACTATTAAGCATTAGCTTTCTGCTTAAGTGTTTACCCACAAGATTGCCTTTCCCTAATAAAGGCTAGAGATTACCCACAACTCATTTGTGTTTGCAGGTTTACTGTGCATATGTGTGGGTACATCCTACCATTTATCAGCCACAATGCACTGAGGTCACAAGTCCCCAGCCTCATTAAAAGACAGTGAGCCAATTGTAAAACAACTCCCTTCTCCCTTGGCACATCTGAACATATGGTGCAGGAATAGTATGCTTAATTTTGAAACAGTCAGATCTGGGAAGGAGCTAAGCAGTTAGGCAAAAAGTAAGTAATGAAACTTTGGATATACAGAGTCAGAGTTTTCCTGTTTTGACAATAGGATTGATGGACTACAGCTTCAAGCTTTAATTTTTTTTCACACAATGAGAAATAAAGACTAAAAGTTACAATATTGGAAGCTGTAGTTCAACAATAAAACAAAAGCATGATGCTACTCCAACATGGTAATGTATCAGAGCTTCACAAAATCATTGACTGAAAATAAAGTACTGATGTACACAGCATACTCTAATGTAGGAGCATTGTATCATCAGGGTGTTTGTTACTGTCAGAAAACATAGTGACAGAAGAGAAGGTGGTTGCTTGACTCCTTATATGTCTAATATAATGTGTCTGATACATCACAGTAAAGAATTGTTTAGAAGTTTGACAATACAGGCTTGTAACAATTGCCATTACACAACTTACAGGTGTAGTCTGAGTATGGGTGGCGATGGTTGGTGTTATACCATCAGTCTCATCTTGTGCATTGGCATGAAAATATGGTGCAAATCCTGCAGTTCAGACTTTTTGGTAAGATAGATTTACTGGGTTTTTTTAACTACTTAAATGTAAGCATTAAATATCTCATTAACCTGTTTATCATTTTGCACAAGGTTATCTTAAGAAAACAGCCTTTTCCAGGTTAAGGAACTGATATACATTAATTCATTTAAAAAGAAAATACTCACTGAGAATTATATACTTAAATGCAGACTTTAGGGGTATTGTTCAAAGTGGTCCTCCAGAGAGCACAGTGAAAACACTGTCTCTTGAGAAACAATGCAGAACCTTTCATTACCATTGAGAACAGAAATATTAATGGCTTCTTCAGTCAAGTAAATGCTCACTATTTTGTGCTGCCATATATTCAATCAAAATAAAATTACTTTTGTTTTCCTTTATTATTCCCTTTCCTCTTAAAATGCCACATTTCCTGATGAATATTAGATATATTCTGATTATGATACTATACTAATTTAGGAACATTTAGGAACATGCAGTCCTCACAGAACGTATCTATTGTGTGAATTAAGAATCATTAACTGTGTAAACAATAAGAAATTGTAACTGTGGACTTTAGAAAGAAGAAATTAAGAAGATCGAGCTGGTTTAGACTGTCTCTGCAGTCAGTCTCTGCAGTCAGTCTGTCTCATCAAATGTATAGACAGCCTAGAGAGCATGTGCAAAGAAGTTCAGATAAAGGCCATAAGGAGGAATAGGATGGACATCCCAAACGACCCCCACAGTATATAATGAGCATGCGTGCATGAGATTTACATATGTAATGAATCCCATGAGCTAATATTAATATGCTAATCACTTCTTAGAAAAATGATGGTTATGTATGAGATGTAAGCAGATAGTTTCTGAATTTGTCTGGCTTTGATAAACTTAGGTGGAGCGATCCCCCATGTATCCGCGCCAAAATAAAGAAATGCCTGCTTCCGAACCCCTCCTTGGGCTTAGGGAGTTTTCCTGCCATATTCGGCAACAGTTAACTGGAAGCAGCGAAGTTAGCTAGCTTGGAACACAACTTCATTGCCAAATAAATGGACTCTTTTTTTATTGCATCATGACACTGTTTTATACGGATGTAAACAACATAGTAGTACAGGTAGCATTTGTCTGTCTGCTTAATGCTACCGGTTCAAACTTTTGCATAAGGAAAAGACCAAAAGAGAATGTTTAAGCGGAAGTCCTTAAAACTAACTTTCCTTTCTGTGTTAGATATGTAAACTAATTACCTTTTTGTTATATCCTTAACAAGCTGGAATGAGGCTTTGGAGAACTCTGTACTGAATTTGCACAATGAAAGCATAATACCTAACAAGGAGGTGTTTCTGCAGCTGGAAAAAAAGGGGTGAAGGGGCAGAAGGGAGAGAAAAAAGGTAACACTGGGGTAGAATGAATGGAACAGACCTTTTCCATCCCTTTCACCAGCTGTATGGAGTGCCAGGTTGGAAAAAAGGTGCCACATTCATTTACTTCCTTCCATAACACACCAAGCAGCAGAACTGCCAATTTTGTTATCTGGCTTGAGAAACAGATGTTGTTTGAATTCAAACATGGGCATGAGTGCATACACAGATGTAGATATATATACCTGCTTATTTCCACATGCTCATACTCGATTAAGAAGGCCTACTTGCAACTTTTTCAATTACCCACAGCCTGTAAGCAGTTCAAACACAGGTCTGTCACCAGGAGAAGGGCTGTGATAATGCACAATTAGTCTAAATCCCTGAGAAGAAGCAAGACAGCTGGGATTACTAAGCCTGGCATTGCTGGATTGTAGTGATCCAGTCCTGCAAAGGAGTAGGGAGACACCTGGAAGCCATTTCCTGCTTGTGGAGTGATCTCCCTCCCCCTTCCTCTCAAAGATAAGTATATGCAATGTGGCTTTTAGCTACAGTGAGGTGTTTTGGTTTTTTTTGTGGTGGGTTTTTTTGTTTGTTTGTTTGTAATGTCAGGAAGGTTTGCTTGAAAGGCACAAATCCAGGTATTTCCTTACATGTAAAACTTCAAAAGACCAAGTTTTTTCCCTCTGATGCCTTTTTTTTTCTTCTTCTCTAGTCTCTGTCTTTTTACAGATTTTTACAGCTCTGAAAACTTCTTCACAGTTTCATTTTGAAACTGGCAAATAATACTTTAACAGACTAGAGATTGCTTAGCTACTGACCTGAGCTTTCACACTGCCAATGCCAAAATGACTGATTGTTGCTTTCTAGCTATACTTCCCTAACATACAACAGGTTAAGAATTCCACACCCTCCCATTCTTAAATACTTAAAAGTTTCCTTGGCTGTGCAAAGCAAGCACATACTTTGTCCATGAGAATGCCTTTGAGCAGTATCTCTTTTGTCAGTTAGGTTTCTCTTATGCATTGTAATTCTTGCCAGGAGACATCTTCTGACTAGTTGGAGTTTTTTGTCTCTGGAAACATTTCACTTGGCAGAATGGTCTCTCTGTTTTAGCTGTTGGGGAAGGTGTTGGCCCCCTTGAAATCAACAGGATCCACCAAATTCTAAGATGACAGAATTTTTCACTTCCTGTTTTTACAACCACTTAGGATTAGAAGCATGCAATGCTTTGTCAATCTAATTATGCTCCAGCCTTCAGCTGTTATTTTCTATAGACCGGTTGGTCTTAGAAAAACTAATAGCAGAGATGGAACATGCCTCTATTTCTGACCCAAGCTTATAAACAACTTCCAAATAATTAATTTTATTTTCACTAGAAGAAATCTCAGTTGAAGTCTAGAAATTTTTGAAAACAAATATAGAAAAAGAGATAGGTAAATGTTAGGATGCCAACAAAAATGGTTTTGAGAAGTCTTACAGAAAATATCACTCACAAAATATTTTCCTAGGTTTTGAGAAGGTTACTTTTTACCTAAAGGCATTTGTTTGCATGTATAATTCATTAGTATTATGTTATAATTCTGTTGCAATAGTTATGAGACTTTTATACTTTATTTTAATCTCTTAACCAGTGATCTATAACCACAAATTCTGAATGGAGGCTTAGACTCCCAAGTCTTACTGAGGAAGGTATGACTTTATAAGAAAGTCAAATTCTTTAGATATATAAATGGTAACATAGAAGTATAAGTGGTCAGAGTGCAGCAAGGACTGAGCCAAACACAATACTTCACAGCCAGCATGGCAGAAGTCTCACCAGGCAGTGCCCTATCCCACAGTACCAGAGCAAGAGAGCAGGGAAGGTTTAGGGAAGACAGTAGAGGTTAAAAAAATGTCCAAATACCAGGAAGCTTGCAGTGGCAAGGCAGAACCAACATCAAGGCAGGCAGGCAGTTTGCAGGTGAGGGACAGCCCAGGAATCATCAGAACCATATCAACAGGAAGAGCCCAGATGAAGCTGTGAAGTCAAATCAGCAGACTCCATAACCAAGCACAGGCACACCTGAAGTGTAGCTGGGGGGGGGTGGGAACTGAAGCCCCAGGACCCATGGTCAGAGGCCCCAGGTAAGGCTGGTCAGGGCTATTAAATCCTATTGGTGCACTGGGACACACTAAGTAAGTTAGTTGAACATCCAATCTCTTATTTTCATGCATAGGTGAGAAACTGAGTGAATTATGATTGTGGGTTGACTAGTGATGTGTTTTCTGACCCCTGAGTACCTGATTTCTCAACCACCATATTGCAATAGCGCTACGTCTACCCATAGTTTATATAAACATGAAGTATGTTAAACAACTGAATTATAATGTGATACTTTTGCTTCCACTGAATTCTGGACCATCTGTGTACTAATAAATTTCTGAACTTAGAAAGATCTCTTTCACTATGTAATTCAGATACTCTTGGAATATTCTTCTGTATGTACTTTGACATTTATATTTCATTCTTTTTTTTCCATTGCAATTAAGTTTCTGTTGGATCCCAAGTTTCAGTTGATATTTCTGTACTTTTGAAAAGTCTTCTGTGCTCATCTTAAACATTTAAAATTCTCAATTTCTGTGCTGTTCAAATTATGAAAATCAATGCAAGCTTTGTTTCCAAAGTCTCTGTAGCAGAGTTTCAGGTAATCTGATTTCTGAGAAACAGTTTGGTTCATGTGCATTGATAAGCAATGTTTTCTTTTTCATCTTTCCCAGATGAGGTAATACAAACTGCTGGCTCACATCCTGGGACACAGCGCAGGGTGTCAGCGGCATTGCAAGATACAATTGTAACAGGCACTTTGTACTTCTGGACTAACACCTGATCAGTGTGTAAAGTGTCCAGTTGGCTAAGTGTATCCCCTGCTTTATCATTGACAAAATGCATGATTCTCCTGCTGGCAGAGAGAAAATTCAAAGCCTATCAAGTTCTCACTGGGGGAATTTGGGCAGAAAGGATCCATTTCAGTGCCTCACATAGAGAGGCACAAGTTATTGTTTCAGTAGTTACTGCAGCACTATCATTTGCTTCCCCAAATTGTGTCTGGCCAGGGTTAGATGCAAAAGAAAACCAACAGATTTTGTTGAGGTAAGACTCAATATGTAATAACCTAAGAGCACCTGTGCTGGGTCAGACCAAAAGCCCATATAGTTCAGTATCCTACTGAGTTGAGGTAGATGCCTTGCAAGAATTAAATTCTTTTTAACTTGCAAAAATTTCCTCCACACTTTTTCTTCAGAGAATCATACTGGGCAGGAAAACTCATTAAAAAGTAGCAAATCATGTTTTATATAAGATAAAAGGGATCCATATCTTGCTGCTATAAAAGGCATTGTTGGCTTCAGTTATCTCTGCTGAGGATATCACCTAAAAACTTTACGCAGAAAGAATAGTCTAAATTTAGATGTTACTCCAGTAGCCATGTCAGACTTCATAATATTTCTATTTTGATGTCTTGTAGCAGATCATAGCTCTATGATAGAAATAGAACACTGCTCTATTTCTAGTCTGACATTTTGATTTTAATAACCTAATACGAACTAAAATAGCAGGTGCATAGCAACACCTGTTTAGAATGAGGAATGTTTGATGCTAATAAGCAATTTTAGACAAGATTCTACTCACCCAAAGCTTTCATCTCAGCCCATATAATACATATATAATCAAAGCAATTAACCTCTTAGCTTCTGGCTAAAGGATTGCGAAAATTAGCTATAAGATACAAACACAAAAATTGTAAGTCAGTGACATTATGTGAGCTCATTGGAAAGATCCAATGTGGTCACTTCAATACTATCACTGCACTCTGTATTTTTAATTATTATGCTATCAACATTGCAAAAGCTGGATGTGGTCTGATAAAAGACTGATGCATCCAAAAAAAAAAAAAAATAAATGACCAAACACTACAGAGAATGATACTTGTCCAACATAAACATGAAAGGAAAATGTGGGCATGGCCATGTCTGGTGGAAAATTGAGAGCTCATTGAATGAAAGGGTTAATTAAGAGATTACAAAGATGAACTCCAGGCAGCCAGTGAGAATTCAATTCCCCTAGATTGTTGCAACAAAGCAAAAGATGAGTATCTTTGTCTCTTGTAATTGCGTTGTTCATGGCCCTCCTAAATCCCCAAAACAAACAACAAACAAGCCTAGCCCTTCTGTCACACAGACTTGGTCTTGCTATTACAAAGGTTCCACTTGTGAAAAACACTCTTGTCTATTTCTGTGCTTTTCCACATTTTATCCTCTTACCAGGTTGAAGGTCAACAGAACTCACAGAGAAAATACAGTTATTTGTTCCAGTAGCGATCTAGTACTTGACTGGAGATACACGTTGTATCAGACTGTGAAAGTGCAGGCTTCATAGTTAACCTGAGTCCAGTATAGAACTCTGAAAAGACATCACAGTTGCACTCAGTGATTTTACGGGTCTTTTACAACCTAAATGATCCTACAATTCTGTTACAGGTTTCTGCTACAATAAGTTCAATGTATCATTTAGTTTCTCTTCCAGCTTCTGGGGCAAACCCTGTCTATGTGCTCCAAATTTCTCTCACACATCACAGTTATCCAATGACACAGATCTTTTCAATTCCTCTCCTGCTTCCTCCAGGCCTGCTGTGTAATTTTTCCCCCTACTCCAAAGCCAGTCATTTACGAGTCTCCATCCTCACCAAGCTGTGGCTTCAGCTGAGGGAAAGTCAATAGGTTGGGTATCATCTAAGGCCTGATAGGCTACCTCTCCCCCCACCTTTTCCTCATTCTGTTCATTGCTTGAAATACAGCCACCTACCAGCACCAGCTACTGAGCATTTCAGAGAGTCAAGTTCCTAATTTGTTCTTCAGTTTGTTCTGTTCTGCAGCCTTAAGGATTCTCTGACAGAACCATTACAGCTAGACAAGTCAAACAGGCTGATGATCAGGACGTGAAGTGGAGAAGAAGAGAAAAACTTTGTGTGGGTCTTGGTCACAGGGACCTTTTTCTGGAGTCCAGCATGAGAACTGGTGCTGTATAGATTTGGTCCAGTAGTGCTGACACCTTGCATATAATGACAAGCTGCAAACAGCAAGTTACTGAACTACTGCCTGAGAAGTTTCCCAGGTTCTTAGCGATGGAGAAGTTTTCTGGAGATTAGTCAGATGTCTGTTAATTTTCATATCTCTCAGAATACTGTCTCAATAAAGGAAGGAATTATTTAATGTCTAGGAAAGGAGAAGGAAAGAATGTTAATTATACTTGATAAAGTATAATCCTACCACAAGAAGATGTATAAGTAGTTTTGTTACTATTTTAACTAAACCAACCTGCACCATAATTTCTTTGCATCACTGAAGTTTTCAGTCTCTTCATGGCTTCAGTACTTGAACATTTCATGTCTCTCATTTTGAATCATGACTGCACTTCCTGAGAGGAAACACCAGCAAAATGGCAGAACTTGAAGAGACATCCAACACACATGACAAAATGAGAGGGATTTCTAGAAGCTGCATACTGTTGGTCTCACATATGACAGTGCTAGAAGTATAATTGCATTCATTCTCAGCAAGGAAAAAGTGTTGCTTAAGAGAACACTTCCCCCAGAGTTTTCTTCTTTGGCAGAAAGATGTCCTCATTTAGTTTCAGTTTGAAGCTGTTAATAGGCTGCATTCTGCAGAAGTGTCTACTAGTCTAGTAAATGCAAATGCACCAAATGCATATTTTACAGGGGTAAACCTATGTATTTGAAGTCAATGAGCTTAAACTGTGCAGTATAATTAGAGGAATGACCCTTAGGTTGCTTTGACAAAACATTCTTTAATTGCTGGATTTTAGGATTATTGGATTAGAAGATTAGATGGAATGCCTGGAAGTCTTAAATTGGAGCATCTATAAGTCAAGCTTCTCATGAACCAAAGTTGCAATCTATAAACCTCACAGTTTGTGTAAGTTGATATAGTAATTTATCAATATACTGTCATGCTAGAAGAACAGCCTGTTTCTCTGACCTCTATTTCTAACTTTTGCTTTAATTTTAAGGAACTTTTCTCAATGAGAGAGGACAACATTAATGGTGCTGTAGTAATTCTGAGCATGGTCTGTGAATCATTAGACTTCCTTACCTGTACATTACTAAAAGAATCCTGATACTGACCAGACATTGTGTAGCATTCACCTTGCAGAGTTTGTTTAATTCTTAACTATGTTATGGTCAATAAGGACAGATACGTCTTTAATGGCATTCTTACAAGACTTACCCTGGTGTCAAAGCACTCTGCTTTGGTTACATAGTGTTTCTGAGTCCCAAAGAACATGGTAGACTACAGGCTTTTATCCTTTTTTTTTTTTTCTCTCTGTGCAATAGCAGATTCACTAGCAAGTACAGAGTTTTCACACATGGCACACAGAAAGTAATTCTGTCATTTTAGCTTATCTCACTTCCAGGGGAGACTTAGTACTTAATTCCTAAAAGTTTCTGTGATAAAGATTTCTCCAGCTGCTGGTGCTCTCCCTGCTTGCTCCGATGTATAGCATACCACACACACAGCTGTGAAAACCACAAGAAAGACTGGCTGTATGCTGTGTATCTGTGTGTATAGAGAAGTAACAGCACAAAGAGAAATAGATTAACAAATAGGAGGGACACTTTTGGCTCTGGTTCAAATCTCTCACAAGAAAAATGCTATGAAGTTGGTTATGTCAATAATGAGAAGAAATGTCCAGTGTGTTCTGAACCTACAGGTTTACAGTATCACAGTACATTAGAGGTTGGAAGGGACCTCCAGAGATCATTGGGTCCAACCCCACTGCCAAAGCAGGATCACCTAGGGTAGTCTGCACAGGAATATATCCAGATAGGTTTTGAACGTGTCCAGACAAAGAGACTCCACAACCTCTCTGGGCAGCCTCTTCCAGTGTTCCATCACCCTCACTGTAAAGAAGTTTCTCCTCGTGTTGAGGTGAAATCTTCTATGTTCAAGCTTGAACGTGTTGTTCCTTGTCTTATTATTGCACATCACCAAAAAGAGCTTGCCCCCTGCACTTGACACCCACCCCTCAGATATATACACACACTGATGAGATCCCCTCTCGGTCTTCTCTTTTCAAGAATAAACAGCCCCAGGTCTCTTGGTCTCTCTTCACAGGGGAGATGCTCAAGTTCCCTAATCATCCTCGTGACTCCATTGGATTCTTTCCAGCAGATCCCTGTCTCTCTTGAACTGGGGAGCCCAAAACTGGACCCAGTATTCCAGGTGTGGTCTCACCAGGGCAGAGTAGAAGGGGAGAACTTCCCTAGACCTGCTGGACACACTTTTCTTGATACACCCCAGAATACCGTTGGCTTTCTTGGCCACAAGGGCACATTGGTGTCCCATGGAGAATTTGGCTGTCCACCAGCACACCAAGGTCTCTCTCTGTGGAGCTGCTTTCAAGCAGGGCAGCCCCTAACCTGTACTGGTGCATGTTGGTATTCCTCCCAACATGCAAGATCCTGTACTTGTCCTCATTGAACTTCATGAGGTTTGCCTGCACCCAGCTCTCCAGCCTGTCCAGATCTCACTGGATGGCTGCACAGCCTGATTGGGTGTCAGCCAACACCCCCAGTTTTGTATCATCAGCAAACTTGCTGAGGGTACTCTCAATCCCCTCATCCACGTTGTTGATAAAGATATTGAACAAAACTGGACCAAATACCGATCCCTGGGGAATGCCACTGGTCACAGGACTCCAAGTTGACTCTTTCCCCCTGATGACAACCCTCTGAACTCTGTTGTCAAGCCAGTTTTCAATCCACCTCACACACCAGCCATCTATGCTGCATTTTCTGAGCTTTTCTGTGAGGATATTATGGGAGACAGTATCAAAAGCCATGCTGAAGTCAAGGTATATGACATCCACTGCACTTCCCCCATCTAGCTACTTGGACATGGTTTCATAGAAGGCTATCAGATTAGTCAGGCAGGATCTCCCCTCAGTAAATCCATGTTAGCTACTCCTGATAACCTTGTCTTCCATGTGGTTAGAGATGACCTCCAGGTGAGGCTGACTGGTCTGTAGTTGCCTGGGTCCTCCTTCTTCCCTTTTTTTGAAGACTGGAGTGACATTTGCTTTCTTCCAGTCGTCAGGCACCTCTCCTGTTCTCCATGACTTCAGAAAATGATGGAGGGCGGTTCAGCAACATTATCAGCCAGCTCTCTCAGCACTTGTGGATGCACCCCATCAGGGCCCATGGCTTTGTGTGTCTTCAGTTGGTGTAAGAGATCTCTAACACAGTCCTGACTGACCAGTGGAGTGTCTTCTTCCCTCCAGTTCTGCTCCCTTGCTTCCAGAAGCTGAGGTTCCTGAGGGCTAGTCTTACGAGTAAAGACTGAGGCAAACAAGGCATTCAGTAACTCTGCCATCTTTGCATCATCAGTTACCCTATCTCCATATCATGCACTAGTCACATTTTTTGCCTACTCTTCCTTTTATTACTGATGTATTTGAAAAACTCTTCTTGTTCTCATTCACCACCCTGGCAAGTCTCAGTTCCAAGAGGGCCTTGGCCTTACTAGTTGCATCTCTACAACAGGTTTACGATCCAAGTGTTTCAAAAGGAAGAGTTAATCTAACAATACTATGTTGCTCTTCTCTGTGATGGTTTCTTAAGTATTAGGAAGACTACTTTTAATTAGTGTATTGAAGAGTTTTGAAAGTTATTACTAATACGCTGTCAAGTTTTGTGAAACAAACAGAAGAGGAATTGTGTTCACAAGCAGCATGGAGACAGCTGTGCTAGCCATATTTCCCAAGCCATTAACAGAGTAGTCATCAGCACTTCAAAGCACCATATTCCCATATCACTTAGTATTTGCACTACTAAAATGACAGCAGCCAGAATAGAAGCCAAAACTTTGAAGTGTCCCAGTATGATGAAGATCATGACTTTCTTAACAGAAGGATCAATATGGAAAAGTGTAAATCATATTCTTATTTTCTGGGGTTAAAAAAAAAAAAAAAAATCAATTTTGGCATCTATTAAAAGCAGCTAACATTTTAGCCACCAATTTCCACAAGGCCAGAACTGTGCTTTTTGGATTAGCAGTCTTGTCTGCATTTAGCATACCCAAATTAGCAGAATTACATGTAGTGATAACTTACATATTTTCAAATTGAAACTATAGGAAAGAAGAAGACAACAGTTTATCACTTCCTTCTTTGGTGATAGAGCTCTATCAAAAATAAGTTTTCACTAAATTCACAGTATTTAAAAAATTTCTTTCTGAGATAGCACATAACTCTCTAACTTCCTTTAAAATAGCAATCTGTGTTTCTGTTTAAGCCAGGGACTGATACAAATTTGCTATACTATTGGGTAACATAAAATAAGGAAATAAATATCTTAACACATGTCCAGTGGGACACACTTTTTTTCTGTTTTACTGCTGTTGAACTAAAAATAAAGTACCTGCAAAAGCCCCTTGCATGCCTAATCTGAAAAGGCAGTCTGACTAACTGTCTAAAAGTTAGGAGCCAGGGAGTCCCTGTCAGTGACAAGAAAGGGAGCTGTAATGTACAGCAGGCCTTTTCCCAGCATGAGCTCTCAATCTGCAGTCTTCAGGTTCTACTTTCCCACATTTTACATCAGTGTAATTGCACTGTCTTCAAAGGATATTCCTCACATCCACCAATTTAAGACTGATTGGAGTAAAGCCTTTCTTTAACCACAGGTTCTCCTGCAGCACTGATTTCTGCCAGACATTGAAGCAAAATTCATACAAAAAGCTAGAATATAGACCCTGTAAATAAAGACAAACCGGATATGAATCACTTCCTATTCCCATGCCCACTCCAAGTATAACTACAAACTGGAGGCCTTGAAATCAGAAGAAATTTCTGGCCTGTTCGGAATTGCTGTCACAGGTAATATTATCCCCAAAGAGCATGATACCAACCACACATAATTTGGGGCTCAGTTAATACTTTTTGTGCACCACTGGCCTCTTTGGCTTCTTTACCTCTTCAAAGACATTCAAGACATAGTTCTAAAGGGTTTTCTATTCTCAGAGATTTACAGAAAGAGCAAACAGCTTAGAAGGTTACAGTAAGTATGAGAATCCTGCCATGTAGATTCAAGAAAGATTTTGTAATCAAAAATATCCTTGCCAGAAACAGTTTCAGGTTTCTTTGGTATTTGGAAGTCCTTTGCTAAACAAAGTAAAAATGAATGATAAACAAAATCAAGTTTCCTTTGAGCCTGATGTTCTTGCAGCTGCGCTCCACTTTTAAGAGTAACCCATGAGCAATTAATTTAGAATGACACTGGCAAGCAGTCCCCAGACTTTAATGAATACCTTTTTGACAAGCTCATAATCCTCCTAGTTAATAAAGTCTCTCTGAAATTAGTTTAACTCTGATTTCACCACTACAAGCAATCGGTATCAAATCTAAGGTCCTTTGCAGTACTTACTCATTTAAAATGGTTCTAAAAAGAGAATATCCAGTTACATTTTATAAAGTAGAAATGGCATTTGATGAAGGTCACCCTCAATCCAGTGGAAGAGCTGGAAAGAAAATCTGGGTTCCTGAATACCCTTCTATTGTTCAATTGATTCAGCAATGGTCTTGTCTCCCATCTTAGTATCTTGCAAGGAAAGGATTAAATTCTGATTCCAAGTTATCTAATTGATTCTTTTCCTTTAGGCCAATATCAAGATCTTAGAAAGTTGAAGTATTATACTGTAGCTATAATATAATGAATTATTGTCTGTAAAAATTACTTAAATAGTATCAGTATAGGACCACATAGTGGTCAGCTTTTAATTTAAATTTGTGCTCTCAATGTATGTCTGC
The DNA here is from genome assembly GCF_014839835.1 of Dryobates pubescens. Classification (NCBI taxonomy): domain Eukaryota; kingdom Metazoa; phylum Chordata; class Aves; order Piciformes; family Picidae; genus Dryobates; species Dryobates pubescens. Next base: position 15,804,155 of record NC_071628.1, on the reverse strand, counting down.
TTTTGAAAATGTTGCCCTTCAAATTCTGTGCCAGTTTTACCTACAGGTCTCGAATACAGAAACTATCTACATGAGGATGTTATGCCACATCGTGTCCTGTGAGACAGGAGATAGAACTGTGAATTGGAAAAGACGCCAAGATAAAATCTCAGTTGACCTCTTGGTAAGTCAATAACTTTTATATAAATGTTCTGAAATGTGCTAAATGTGTGCCTGTTGCATATGGGTATGATGAAGAAAAAAGAAATTCTGTATTTGCATGAACCCATTTTCCCATGTAGATGCTTTAATGAGGCAATTTTTGATACGTAAAATCACCTCGACCTTTCTAATTTGCCTACAAAATAAACTAAGAGGTGCACAAGTTACTGTCAGGCTTTGAGTCTGGTAGCATTTTTCAGAATTTAGAAAACTCCAATTATCAGAGTGTAAAGCCTTAAATGAAGGAGAACTGTTTGGTTTAAATCTAATTAAGCATTGGATAACTTACTGCTAGGGGAGACTGAGGTAGAATCATTTTGTAAGGTCATTTTTTCAAAGTAAGGATATAACAGTTTTAATTTAGTGATTCACAGGGATGGCTTGTTTTAGCTTCTACTTTTCATGTAAGATGAAGAATGAGGTGAAAATGGGTTAAGAAAAAAAACAAGATTTGCTTACTAGTCCCCTCCATCTTAAATAAAGGTGAAAGCTTATTTATAAAAAAAAAGTTGTATTAATAAGAACTAAGATAATCAAGATGGCCGAGAAGGGTCAGTGATACTAAACAATGTAACTGGGGTCCTGAGACCAGAAGACATCTTACCATCTCTAGATGTGATGAGCAGTCTGACTATGCACTCCAAAAGTATTTGTGTAGAACATGTAAAACTGAAAATAACATAGCCCAAGCACCCTGTAGAACAGTTTTAATAGCAACAGGCACCAGTTTGTACCATGACCTTAAAATACTAACCTTTCACAAAGGATTTATTTTAGGTTGCTTCTTTGTTTTTATCTCTTCTTAAGTCAACACTGGGAAAAAAAAAAAATAAAAAAAAAGGATAAGACAGGTATTAGCCAGTGAGGAAAACTGCAAAAACCATTTTCAATCAGTAGGATGCTCCTCAGCCGAATTTGTGCAATTTTTCTTTAAGAGCTTGATGCATATGTCAGTATCAGCTGAACTGGAGGCCTTATTGCTATGACAATTCCTGTGTTTCTGTGGCAAGGATAATTCCATTCCAGAAGCCACAAATTAGAAAATGGTTTCTTAGTATGAAACACCAAATGGAACACAACATGATCTTCCTCCTTTCTCATGCGTGTTAACTGTAAAAAGTTTCTTTGTCCGGAATGTGGCTCTGATTACATTTCTCTATCCAAAAATAAACATGGTGTAAAAGAAAAGGATATGGGGAGGGGGGAAAGCCTGTCACTGGGCCACCCTCAGGAAAACCTCACAAAATCTACTGTCTGTCTGTGCAAGCCATGGAAGAGCTAAAGAAGTGCTTCCAGCCTGGTGGTCTTATTTTTAATTAAAACAAATTAGGCTCTTTCAGCTGCTGCAGATAAATATTTGATGAAAAGAGACAAGGACAGATGTTAAAAAAAAAAAAAGCAGTAAATAAAGAGTAAGACCAGAATTCTGTACCCAACAGAATTTTTTAAAATTTTCTTTAATTTAGAAATGACTTTATGGATTTCTGTCAAATGTCTAATTTTACTAACATCATATATGCAAAATATAATAGCAGCATCCTTATTGCAATTAATCTGTCATAACATCTGTAATTCATGTCCTTTCGAATGTTTCATTTTAAAAGGTGAATGTGGTACCATTCAGTCTTTTCCTGTAGTCACAGTTGTGTTTACCAGTATGCTTGGATCTAACCTCAAACTTCACCTTTCTCTCAGTGAGGATTTACACAAGCTGACCTCCATAGGTTCCTTCCCACTTCAGTTGCCATATGACTTGATACCCATTGGGTCTTGATTTAATTTACTTCTTAGAAAATTAATTTATACCATTCTAAGAAAAAAACCTGATCTAATAGAATTAATTTTAAAATGTGCCATAAAAGAAACCAGAGTCATGAAACAGAGGAAAAAAAAAATCTCAGTAGCTGGCTATTTAATGTCTTTAGTGTTAGCATTATATTAGCATTGCCTGCTAGCTTAAGGTCTGATCTTGCTGTTCCTGGGTAAAATGGATATTTTCACAGGAGTTTCAATGGTAATATTTAAGGTGACAGAAATATTTAAAAATAGCATGGTAATTCAGGTCAGATAAATTGGCATAGCCCAAATTCTGGAAATATGAAGACTAAAGTTATGAATGAATGGAGTTCTGAAATATATACCTGACTCTGAAGATGGCTGAGAAGAAAAAGTAAAAAATTGATTGACTATGAGGTGATACTAAAGAGCTGCAGAGCCCTACAGTTTGTGTAGATGAAAGCAGAGCAACACCTGGTGAGATAAAACAGAAGTTCAACAAGTTCAGATGGGAGATGAAGAACAAATTTTAACCACTGAGGAAAAGTAACCTTAGATTGTGATGAACTTCTCATAACTGGAGGTAATAAAATCAACCTAGAATTGGTTATACTATGTATTGGTTAAATTGAGAAGTATGGACCTCTATAAAAACTATGAGAGGTACTTCATAACTTGCAGAAGGTCAACACAAATTATCATAATTGCCCCTTCTAGTCACAGCATCTATGAATTTGTGGTGTTCAGAGTAACAATGTATCCCAAGCCTCTTGAGGTTTTCTGAAGCTGACACAAAACTCCTAATCTATGGTCCATGGAAAATACCTGCCCTTTCCACCTTTGTGGATTTCAGGCAAGAAGAGTGATAGTCTCAAGTGCAAAACAATCAGCCAAATTTTAATTCAAAGATCACACATAAAGAACTCAATGGCAACCTTGCTTGGCACAAATTTACTTGTGATCTGACAGACCTGATTTGAGCCCAACAAACTACCAGAGATAACAGTTAGTCAATTTCTCATTTCAAAGGCAGCATGATAATTGAAAGCTTTCAGGTGTACCATGTGGAAATCAAACCTGCAGCAAACAGTAATGTCAATGACAACCTATAGGAACTTTGAGCTCAAGGTGAAAAACAACTCTCAGAACAGTTACAATCAACTGAATCCTCAGTTAGGACAGAAAAAATGTGAGAGTGTTCTTTCCGAGTGGTACCTGGGTTGAGAACTTGTGAAGCATGAGTTGCAAGGATCTCTGACACTGAGCACTTTAAAGGACCCTTGCAGAAACTGATAGCATTTGGCAAGGTCACCATGTCACCAGTTAGCATGGCATTATGTTCCCCAGCTGAGAACTTACATGGAATCTGACGGTATTTAACCTCGAGCTAGCTATGGGCTGTCAACACGAGCTGCAGCCAAACTGTTGTACTGGAGTATAAACACACAGGGTGTGTCTGATGAAGCAATAAATTACAGGAGTAGGCCTCTGTTTTCTAAACTACTGTAAGGACTACAAAATTTACAATGCCAAATCCATGGCATGTCCAGTGCAAGACAGGAGAGAAACAAGGAACTGACGTATATGCTGCCTCTGTATATCTTTGAAACTGACTGCAGTTAGAATGGGATTCAGCCTCAGAGCAACAAAGAGTGAATATGCATCTGCGCCAGTTGCAGGTAAACAAACTACAGGTACACCAGTTCCATGCTACTGAAGCTATGTCCAAGCATCATCATCATTTACATTGGCAGAAACTGAGCAGCTTTTCTAAGGAACTTCCCTTCCATTTTTCAGAGTGCAAAGGAAATAGGAGACATGTTCAATGTCCCTAGTCATCAGTGATGTGTTTTATAGAGACCCACTTCTGTAAAGATTTCTGTGCTGGCTGAAATACAAGCAAAGAAGGCAGGGGGAGGAAAGGCCCAGTATAATAATTACTCCTTCATCTCCTTACAGACAAGGTTAAGGCAGACAGAAATGAGCAGACTCACCAAGGTTATGCCATACAGCCAGGATTTAAACTCAGAACTTCTGAATCCAACACCAGTGCCTGAACCACACATTCATTTTCTACTCTGTATCCACCCCCTAGTCTTGGGCCATGTGGCCACTATTGGTGAAATGAAAAACAGGTGCAGATCCATGAACAGATGGGAGACCAGCCCTGGCTGATCTCTGGAGGATAATACAGGGTTGTTTTCCACAAAGAGGATTCCAAAGAACCAAAGAAGCAGTACTCCTGCCCTAAAACTGAAGCTGCTCTGCCTCACACTAAATGTTATCTCCACTAGCCCAGCAAGTGGGAGTTTTGAGGCATGGTCTGTTGTCTGTCAGCAAAGGACATTGCCTTATTGACCTCTCAGACTTGCAATATTGGCATCTCTTGTTTTTCAGGCATGCCTATAAAGATCACAGAAGGTGAACTGCAATTCCATTCTTCGCAGTAACTGCAGCCAATGTTTCTTGGTTGCTGAAACATGAAATTTCTTCCCTTGAGTAGACAACTTTTGCATGTCTAACCCTTAAAAAATGCCATTAGTCATATGCATATTCTTTCTCTGGGAAAATCACTAGTGGTATGGGACAAATCAGCCAGGTAAGATGAATAATACATTTGTTCTGGATCCATAAGAACAGATCTACTTTTGATTTCCAGCTCATGGGGAGGTGATGGCTTACTCCACAATTTGTGGTTAAACAAAGAACTTAGACTTCTCAGTGGGAGAGTCGTATTTGATTGCTAACAGGCTGATTGGTGCTTCTGAGCATAGAATGGAGTGTTAGGATGCACAGTATTTCCCTGCCTTGTGTGACCCACAGTTACAGTCCCTACATGGTACAAGACACATTTTACCTCCACATGTCACTCACCTGACACCTCAGTATTAGAGAAGACAGGGTAATCCTTGTTTTCCATAGTTCACATATCAAACCCATGAGGACAGCATCTGTAAGAGGACAGAGTATGTTTCACAGAGTCATATAATCATATGCAATGAGCAGGGACATCTTCAACTAGATCAGGTTGCTCAAAGCCCCATCCAACCCAACCTCTAGTGTTTCCAGGAGTGGGGCACCTACCACTTCTCTGTGCAACCTTGTCCTGTGTTTCACCACCCGCATTGTAAAAAATTTCTTCCTTACATCTAGTTTGAATCTACCTTCTTTTAGTTAAAAATCATTGCCCCTTCTACCATCACAACAGGTTCTTCTCAAACACTACCGGCTTCAGCCTTCTCAGGGGTTTCTTCTGCTTCTTGCAAAAGCATTCCTTAAGTGTCGTGTCAGAGAGAGATTTGCTCTACCTGCTAAAGCTTCCTTTACAGCAAAAAATGTATGTCCACTTGTGCCAACAGAGTCAAATAAATCCTGACTGTTACCTTAGACTGTATTTAAATTAGGGGCACAAACCTGATTTGCAACAGCAGGCCAAAACCACACTGCTAAGACACATGTATTCTGCTCATTGTAAACTGTAAATCAAATTGGTTAGAAAAATCTGTCTTATCCCACTTTTAGTCAGCTTTTGAAGGAAAACATTCTCCACAGATGACACTAATAGAATTTACCAGCAAAGACCACCCAGGACACTGGGAATCTGAAACTGCTTGGCCTCAGTTACTCAGATTTGTTCTCAGCTTCATGTGTCTCTTTGAGAGACAAAACCAACCGACCAACCAACCAACCAACCAACAAACAAACAAAACAACCCAGAGCATTTCCTTAATTTTGAACTTGGATTTCTCTTCCAACCGAACATTCATGAAAGCAGCTGGTCCCTGAAGTGGAATGTTCCAAAACTGCATTTGGAGCCAAGTATGTATGTTAGGGAGTCAGCCATGATACCGCTTTATAGAGAACAGACAATGGATTTTGGATCTCATAAGTACCTTTCTTGCTGCAAATAAGTTTCCTTCCCCTATTCTTTGGAAACATCTCAGGCTGTATTGGAAACAGAGGATGTAATTTATTTTTATCGCCTTCCCTGTAAAACTGGCCAGCTGCCACAGGGTTCTGCTTTCAGATGCAGCAAGAGGCAGGAGAATCACAATGAAGAACCATTTGTTTCAGTGGCTCCTGCTCTGTTTTCTTATCTTATTTGGAGGCTACCTACTGTGCTATCTTATCACTCTTTCTAATCCTGCAAAACTTCTCTGTAACTTGACCCCCTCCAGAGAGAGAGAGCTGACCTTCCTAGACCTCCCTGCTCCTCTATTCCTGCTCCCTTCCTCGCAGAGCAAGTCACTCCTTCTTTTTGTTACTTTCAGGACTCCTTTTTCACTGCCTATCTTACTGCCTCACTCCTTTTCCCAGCTCATTACATTGCATTTCCTAGCTGAATGTACATAATACAGCTCTATGGCCTCCTTGGGGTATGCTTACTTTCTCACTGTCCAGCCTGCCCTTTGACATCTGATGAAGAAGGATACATCCTTTCAATTTCTTCATGTGTGCTATTAATTGCTCACTTCAGAGTAACTATTTACTGACTATCACTGTGTTTACAGTTGAACACAGCTGAACATTTGGTCTTCACAGTTCACCCTCTTCTACACCACCCACCCAGTTTCTTTTCAATTGTTGCAAAATAGATGTCTCCAAATCATTTCACAAAGTCACAGATGCAATGTACTTATGTTCCCACACCCAGACTCCTGCTCTCAAATGCTGGTTTGCTTCATTTACAGAGAATTAAAGAAAGACTTTGTATTGGTATTTTTGTCTCCAGTTCTCTAATAAAAAAAGCAGTGAGGCTTAACACTTTGACCTTTCTGTTGCACATATTCCTACTGTAGAAAACCCAGAAATGTAGGTGAGCATCACACTTCTGACCTATAAAGAAAAGATAGGAACTCAGGAGGAAGCATAGAAGTGTGGCCACTGAAATGAGAAGGGCTCTCTTACATATAAACTGTGAATGTCTTCACTGGATCCAGGGCCCTTGGGCAGAGGGAATTTTAGTAGGCTGGGTGGGGGGATAAAAATTACTCTAGCAAATGTACAGAAGAGAAGAATTACGCTGTTATAATGCAGCAATTCAGATCGAAGATGAAAATTCCTTCAGATGTCCTTCTCATTCCATATGGATCTTAAAATATTACAAAATAATATTAAATAAATGTAAAACAAATGTGGTTGGTTTTTTTTTCCCAGTGAACAGAATATTGTAATTATTTTGCTTTAAGATAGTATTTTGGATAAAAAGAAGGAAGCTGCTAGGTCAAAGAGTTTAAGAGCTGATTTATGACAAGGTGGATGAAATCACTGAGTGTGAGCATTAGCAGGAAAGAGTGAGAGGAAGGCACTTGCACAATTCAACAGTGGAACAACCCAAATACCCCAAACCATTTAATTTGTGTTTTGTCACGGCATCCTTGTCTGTGCTATTAGAGATGCTTATGTTTCCCGTGGGTGAAGTTGCCTGCTGCTTTCCAGTTTCAGTTCCTATTTTAGTGCTTATTACTTTACAGATTCTAAACATGGGTACAAGTTTTCCATCCTGAGAATTTGGGCTGAAATATTTAAAAAAATTTAGCAAAAATAATCTAGCCTTTCCAACAATTCGATTAAGGACTGCTGTTTTGTGCATAGTTCTTTTTTTGTTGCTATTATTGAGGAGTTTTACCGCCCATAAATGTAATGCTCACAAATTACAATGATAGGAGAGCCTGATATGTGTTTGTAGGTCCTTGTATCAGGAATGTTCCTTGTCATTGAAAACTGTCTTAAATAGCTAGTGGCTAAATAAGCGTATGTTCAGTGTAGGCTTATTAGATTTGCACTGAATGAGACTTCCCATGTAATTACTCCTTCCAGCCCTCAAGGTGACTGTAATGCTGCATGCTGGAACAGAGGACTCACTCTCAGTTCTCTTGTTCCCACTGCTCTCTACTGCATGCTGAAAAAGAAGAGTCAGCTGCTGCATTACCTAGATGAGGCAGCCCCAACACGGCCTGGAAGGAATGGAAGCCAGCATGCATCAGGACGGCAGGGAAGAGAAGACAGAGCCTACAACTGTAAGCCTGAAGTGACAGAACCTCAAAAATGGGCAAGGGGCCAGGCAAGAAGTGGCATAGGTAAGGGAGGTATTATTCTGTGGATGTTGGAAGGGACCGACCATTGTTGAATTTCACCATTGCTCTTCACACTAGAGTAGTAAACCTGCACCACATGAATCATTCCATCAGTTATTTAGCAGAAGCATGTATCTGGAAATGAAAAGTTTTAAGCCGGCTTATAATGGGTACAATCTGGAGACCATATCCCATGCAACAGAAAGTGGGGGTGAGGTGGTGCTGGGAAGAGACAAAGGAGGAAAAAAGTTCAGGAAGATCTGCAAAAGCAGGTACAGACAGCTCAGTTTGTAGGTAGCCTTCCAGTTGAAAAGGCAACAGTTCTAGTAATAGCAAAGTAAACCAGTGTATGGTTCTGGCTATTTTTCATCAGTTATTCTGGATATGCAAAATAGCCACACCGGCAAAAGTGAAGCTCAACAGACACATGTCATTTTTGGTTTCACCCACACTCTTCCCAGATACCCCTGAAACACCTGTAAATGCAGAATCTGTATTTATATCCAAAAAACCTTAATGAGATCTTTATTGACACATTTGTTATACTTCTATATAACTGGATAATGATGACCAGCTGGCTACAGATAATGACAGGCACTAATTTATATTGAGTTGCTACCTTCAAATTCTATAGGCTTTTAGCACTTTTTAGCATTCTTGCCCTCTTGGATTTTATGATGATCACATTTACTATTCTTGCATGCTAGGAAAGGGATGGACATCTAAAGAGCTTTATGTTTAATTACAGTTTCAGCTATTAGTCATGTAAACAAATTAAATGGACATTTAATTAAATGTTACCCTTTTAAAAGGGCCCCTCAACTTAAAACCAACATTGTGTGCATTTAACTTAATTAGTCAGGTAGTGCTAGGAATTAATGTACTTCTGCTGATATATTCATAATCAGATACATTAGCGTTGTTGCCTTCATAGCATACAGCTCTCTCCTGCTAGGTACTGTACAAACAGAACTGGAAGTCTATCTGCAAGACTTCCTTTTCTTTGTCACCTTTAAAAGAAAATCCTGGTACCCTCTTTCAGCTTTTATAGGTGTCATCTGACCGCTCTGCTGTCAATTTGAAACATGATCCAAAAATTTTTTGTATTTATATACAGGAGACTTATCTCCTGTAGAGCAAGTTTTCTGTATTCAGGGATGGGGATTTTTTGTTCCAAAGCATCAGGTTCTAGCCTGAGTGAATAAGGCTGATGCATTAAATATCAAGCCCACAAATGTCCTGAAGAACTCATCTGATTTTGAAAGGTTATTTCAGCAGTCAGAGAAAATAATTTGGGAGCAGTCTGGAGCACCTAATCTGGCTATGCAGTAAACAACTGGCTATTTGGTGTCTTTCCAACAAACATGCAAACTAGGGCTAGTGATTAATTCTGCTTCTGTAATAAGCTAATGCTTCTGATACTGTTCATCTCCATTCATTTGTGGGTGCTGGGAAATAAAATGCCAAGCAATACCCCACTCCTCAGACAGCTCATTCTACAGATGAGTTTAGAGCCTTGTTTGGAAAATGCAGCCAGCAGGTCAAGGGATGTGCTTCTCTCCTTATACTCTGCCCTGGTGAGGCTACACTGGAGTATTGGTGCCCAGTTCTGGGCTCCCCCATTCAAGTGGGACAGAGAACTATGCCTTAGACACTGCACACTTCCATTTTCTTTTGTTTGCACTCACAGAGGGAGAAACTGTAGAAAATGTGGAAATACTAATTTCAAGCTTAAGCTACAGGGTTGGTTCCCCCCTCCCCTTCTCATTTTCATAAAACCTACATAGATGCATTAATCAATTCAGAAGTAACTCAGCACTGAACTTCAGTGCACAAAATGGACCTATCTTAAGGACAAAGTAAGGGAACAAAGACGTAGAAGATGGCTGATGCCTATGGCATCAGCTTCTGCTCCAGGCTTCCTATTTGCCTGTGCAATTCCCCTTCCTGTGCATCAGTAAATGCAAGCTAGGTACTGCTCCTCCTCAGCTCGCTGGGCATTTCTATATTGGCTTCACAGGGAGTAGCAAGGACACTTCTTGTGCCTGAGACTTATGGTGTACCTTGGAGAAGGCATTTAGGTTTTATTCAGGTAGAGGTGAAAGCTGTTTTTGCTGGTGTTATTCAAGGGACACGTTACCTATGGGGAGAGAGAAATTTTAAAAACTCACTAATTTACCATGTTAAAAAAAGATGGCACATTTATTGCTACATAAATGTTATATACATAGTGTTTTCTGTTACATTGACAGAAATTTTTTTGAACTTCTTGCTGCTGGTTGGAAAGGTTTATCAGCAATACCTTGAAATTTGACACAGGGTACAAATCTGCAATAAACCAACAATGGAAACTGGAGAACAAGATGAGAAGCAATTCATCTCGGACAATTAGCTCTTACAATACTCCATAGGTACTACACGGTATGCTAGAACCCTACTATGGTCTTACAATGCTATTGTAAATTTCTGATATTAATGAACAGGTTATGGTAAATAACCCTACATTTTTACTACCTAATATAGTAAAATAAAGTAAGAAACTTTTTACTGAAAACTTTTTCGATTTCAAAAATCTAGAAAGAGTAATATTTAGAATTCAAGAAATTTTCTTACAAGATTATTGTATAAAAGACTAGCTACAGTGAAAAATAAGCCAAATGTTTTTTTCTTTCTATTTTATGAAGGAAAGCTTCTGGGCATACTGCAAAGTCTAATATAGCCAAAAAGACAACAAGCTTAGAAGGAAAAAGGCCAGGCAGTGGCACGTGATCACTTTCACACGTCATAAGCAACAAATTCGTTTAGCTGATAAACACTGAAATGAAGAACAAGGCCACAGATATAATCAGGTGTTATTTGATGATATATGCAAATTAAAGTAATAGAAATGAGTCCACTAATTCCACAAACTGTTTTGTTAGGAACCATCCAAAACATCAGCTTAAATTCATTAGTTTATTTTAACAATCCATCCTTTGTTCTTTCAAATTAAATGACTTCATAGAAACTATTGTTTTGTTCCTGTTTTCTGTGTGAACCAATTGCCAGTGATGAAAGATGCACTATATAAACAATAGCTCAGACAACCTTGGCTTAGAAAATTTTCTCCCATGGTCATTGCAGTGGAAGACAGTTTCCATGGAAGTTCAAAGGGATTTAACCATTTCAACACATCTGTGAAAAAAAGGAATACTTATGGACACTGTTCTGATGGAGAAACATTTAAAGGTTTAATGCTAATATGGCTTGGGAGGGGGTCATTTGTTTCCATTTGATTCACACTATTTTATTTTCTCCACTGACAAGCCACACAAAAGTGACAAGATAATTAATGTATACAGTAAGGAAAAATTGGCGACCATTGCTCTTATATTCCATTAAGTAAGCCCACCTTACTGGTGGCTTTATCACAACACTACCTGCCATGGTGAATTTAGGATTTTGCTATTCACCAAAATTACAGCCTGAAAAAAAAAAAAAACAAACCTCCTTTGTATTATAATGCATTTTGTGCTTACGTACAGCTAACACTTTACATGTACTATATGTAGTACTTACTGCTCGGAAAACAAAGCAACTCTAACAAAGTAGATTCTCCCCACCCAATTTACACTTCACGTTACAAGCTTTACTATGAAGCCTAGAAGCCTAAAAAGGTTTTGTTTATAATTAGGAAAAAAAAAAAGAAAGAAGAAAAAAAATAAGAGGAAAGTCTGAGGGAAAATAAAAATCACTTTTTAAATCCAAGAAATGTTATGGTCACAGTATTGCTCCTGCCTGCGACTCTGATGAGGCCTCTTACTGGCTTGAAGCATGGAGCTCAGTATGGAAGGGTAACTATGACCATAACCACAGATTACCAGAGACCAAAAATAACATAAAAAAAAGCTATACCAAGGAATAGTTCCCTACTGCATGGAAAACACTAGTCATATGGCAAAAGGAGAGGAAAGGACAACAAAAGACTTTTCCCTTCCTTTTTTAAGACACTAAAAGGTATGCTGGGAATGCTACGGGTCTATGGTTGTCACTGCTTTGTTCTCTGAATGTGAACAGCTTTACTAAATGCTGGCATTCAGCTGAAATTTTATCAGCTTTTAACATGTTAACTTTTCCCTTTATATGTAGACCTTTACAGTTCCATAACAATAAATAAAATTTGTAGTTACAATGCATTTGTCAATTCAGTTTAGGCACAAGGCAACTTCCACAATGAGTGGAGAGATCACAACAGTCTCTGATTGTGCAGAAGCGACACACTGCTTGCAACAGAATGATATGTTCAGAGTACTTCAAGGGCTGAAATTCTATCTGAAGATCTTGTATTTTCACTCCTGATGCAGGTGTTGACCAGTAGCTTTGATCATGAGATTGCATTTGGGTTTCTTGCTTCAAGTGTTTTCTCCTGTCAGGTTTGTGTCTTCATATAATGTTAGTTGTCTGTGTCCTTGTGAAGAAAGGTCACCTTCTGTGTATCCTACCAATAATTCTGGAATTCTAGAAAGAAATTTGGGAGAAGAAAGGAGTATTAGGAAAAGAATTGGTAAGTACTATAATATCGACACTAGAGAACTATTTTGAATGGTATCTTACTGTTTTTTTCAGTCAGTTAAGTGCAAAAGAAAATCACATTGAGAGGTCTTGAAATCCTCCTCCCCAAATATTGAGTATGATACATTGAACAGTTTGCTCTCAGGAACATTCTGTTTGGACTCTTTGGATATGGGAGAAAGAACAATCTGCAAATCTCAGACCTCTGATTTATATTTGACTTTGTTTGCTGAAATAAGCAGGAGACAGTCCCCAGTTCAATCACAACTGTTGCAGGTACACATTGCCATAAACCACGAGACTGCACAGCCTTTTTGGATCATCTTACAAAGGTGCTTCTAGTAAAAAAGCAAAGACATAGTAAGCTTCAGAAAGCATTGTATTAATAGAGCAAGAACGGCCGATAAAGTCTGCTCTAAATCAAAAACGATCTGGCAGTTCAGAATGAGCCTATTGCTCTGATATGGAATAAATGCAAACATCTTGTTTTTGTAAAAAGAAACAGCATTTCATTAACGATGGAGGAAGGTGCCTGTAAGGTATGGGGAACAGTACTGACTCAAGTAAGATTTGGTTTAAGTGTCATTTTGCTGCTTTTGAAGGAACACCAGAGAATAATAAACTTCCATAGGCCTTCACCGTAAGCTGAAAGAGAAGCCAAACTGTCTAGGTACACAACTACAAACCCCCTCCCTAAACAGAAAATGTGCTAAAAATAAGGGCATTAAACCCAATTTCTCAAGTCTTCTGAAAGTGGTAATAGTTTTACCATTTTAAAAGACACAGAATACTCAGAATTTTTTCTTCTCCAAATCAAGTTTTCCCCAATTATTGAAAAAAATCGACCCAACCAAAACCATGCAATAAACTCAAAAGAGCAATACTTTTGCAAGGCCTCCCCATCAGCGTGTTCTAAATGAACTACTGTGTTTTGGACTGCACGGGGCTTTTGGAAATTCTGATTTATCTTGCAAAGCTGAAAACATGATTTCTAAAATCTCAACTATCTTCACTAATACAGATTGTGACTTTAGACAGTTAGCAATCTCTGTTGGCAAGTGATTCAAGTTAGAATGCCTGTCTTTAAAGCCAGACAGCAAAACTCTGAGATAAGAAGTCTCTTCAAGTGTTTCTATCAGCACTGGGAAACAATAGATGGATTTTCAAACAAAACAGTGAGATATTTAGATCATCTGAAGATGTATAATTAATCTCTATTGTACTTGGCTTATCTAGCAAGCTGTTGTCTATTCCTCTGATGCCATGCCAAGAAGGCCACCTGAGCCAAGAGATGTAGCCACAGGCAACAACACATGGAAATGAAGAGACTTTAATGACAATTTCTTAATTTTTTTAAACTGTCAAACTACACAATTCAGCATGCTTTTGCTTATACTCCAAGAGAGGAGCAGAAGTATAGTGCTAGTGGCAGCTCAGTAGCTAAGAACAAATACATCTAGATCTCCCAAATTTGAGCCAGTAAGAGGAAACGAGACATACCTGGCTGGTGTTCACATATGACCCATAGGGTTGGTAGTTTCACTCAGGCCAGGATGGCTTCCTGGGTGTGGTGTTGGTGGCTCTGCCGATACGGCAGAAACTTTTTCTTCTTCCCTTCTCTTAAGGCAGGCTGCTTTAGGGTTTAGGTTTCGTTCTGTAATAGAAAAATGATTATGACCCCATGCGCTGATACCAAGGGGAATATTGATACATAAAGCACCATAGTAAAAAACAGCTACACAGCCTCCCTCTTCTAGCTGCTTCTGTCCCTGTGTTAAAATGCAGGTGCCTAAAACGGCAGAGAAGCACTACCAGAAATCCTGCCAAGCATCTCCTAGCTGGCATTGTAAACAAAACCCCAGAAACATTACTAACTGCCTACATACACCTTCAAAAAACTTCTGAAAAGTACTTTCCTTGTCAGCAGAAGTTGCTAAAGTGTGAAATGATAACTGTCTGTAGTTTGCAATGCAGTAAGAGAGATTTCTCTCGTTTGTTGGCATCTTGAAGTCATACCAACCTTACTGACATCATGCTATTTTCAGTAACATTACTGCTGCTTTCTTCTTCTGAAGTTATTGGCCTGCTATTAGAACAAGGGAAGTAGAATGTTCTGTCAATAATTCTCTTCATACCCCCAAGTCTGTGAAATCACCTTGTGCCCGTCACACTTCAATTGAAGGAATATCATCATAGAATCAATAAGGTTGGAAAAGACCTCAGATATCATCAAGTCCAACCTATCACCCAACACCTCATGCAAGCCACAAAGAGCAGGACTTTTCAAAACATTTTTCCTCTCATCACATTGAAGTCAGTACTTCATAACAGGCAATTGTGGACTAGCTATCAAGGTATTTCCATCAGTATTTTTCCATTTCCTCAATTAGCTTCAATAGATGTAGATTCAGATCTAGTTTTCAAATAATGACAGCTTTTTATGTCAGCTTTTCTGTTCTTCAAAATGGCTTCTCATGAATTGAAAGATGAAAGATGTAAATTGTAATGGCCAAAAAGACACACAAAAAGTGTGTAATGTATTCTACCAGCACATGTTGAACTTAATCAACATTTCAAGATATTTTCCTAGCTGTCAGAGAATTCTGCTTTGCAGTTTGAGATCAGAAATACAACTTTAGCTGTTGTTGAAGAGACTGCCAAAACTGAACAGACAGCACAAGCCCTTCTGGACTGCACAGGCACCCTTCTAGAAATTGCAGTTCACTGACCCTGTGCATTTTACAAGAAGTAGAATCAAGCTCATTTGACAGGCAATTTTGGACAGACTTGCTAATTCTGCTTTCTCTCAAGTCATTATCAACAGCCTCCTACTCCATTTCCTAAGGATGAGCACTCCCAGAGAGACTATTGGGGGAAAAAAAACTGCTAACTTTTCTTAATCACAGTTTTCTTTGTTTAAATGTGGCTTGCCTTGAAGTTTTAAAGAAGATTTAATTATGTGGAAACTTTGAAAGGAAGTTAATTTACAGTGATTTAGGAAACGGAGATAAAAATGCTAGCCTACAGTTAGAGCTTAAAATCTGAAATGTTCCCTTTTGAATAGCACCAATCACAAAATGAGAAGCTTCATTACCAGCAAAGAGGAAATTGTTTATGCAATTATATAATGCAGCGGGTGCCACACAAGGCTCCAGTCAGTCACTTTCAGGAACAGGTGCAAAGAAAGGCAGGTGAGAGAAAAAGGGGAACACAGCCTCTCACAAGAGGCAGGGGTGTGCTTGTGATAGGCTTCCTCAACTGCACAGAGCGCAAAGGTGAGATGTAAATGTGAATAACAAGAAGCTCTCACTTTACACTGTCCATAGAGTAGGTCCAGTTTAAGTACATTTATGAAAAGATTTCTACCTGAGATATAAGGTCTGGAAGCAACCAAAAAACCCCAAAAGTCATTTAATTAACGTTCACAAATTGCTTTCAGTGGATTATAGAATCTGTGAGAGTAAGCAGCCTTTAAACTTTTTTTTTTTTTAAAAAGAAGTTTGATTAATGTTGTTCTGACTTCATAATATTCAATCTTCTACACTATGGCAAACATTTTCAGACCAAACCAACTTTCAAGATCCGAGTCTCGGACATGGTAAAGTAAGATTTACCATGGCAACGACTGGTGTCCGATTTGCAGAGGAGCTAGTTGCTCTACATGCCTTGGAAGACCTCTGACTAGAGACAGTGTGAACTGGGTCGGGAAAACTCTGCCTGAAAACCCAGCACCTTATCCTTACTACAGACTATGTGAATTTGTGTTAAGTTATCCACTTTGCCACTTTCAATGTCACAAACACATGGAAGCCTAGCCCTGGTTCAGTTGAAGCAGAAGTACGGTTTCTCTCTTCACCCTGGTATAAGATTCATGTGCAAACCAAAGTTAATTTCACTGTGAGGTTCACCTTCAAATAATTCTCTTCTTGCTAAAACTTTTGTACTACTAAATAAGTGCTTTTTACAAATGTAATCAAGATGTATCAATATTTGGACTACAAGTTTATCTTGAAAATACAGATGAAGAGATGGCTAATTAACAGAAGGCAAAAAGAAAAAAAAGCAGCTCAAAGGCACCTACTCTCCCACCCCCTTCTTTTAAGGAAATACTCAATTCTTAGCTTTTCCAAAGAACTTCGACTTGTTACGGAACAGCAAACATTATTCCAGTAACTTGTGCTTCTAGGTGTGCAGATTTCAAGAGCAGCCTGACACGACTCTCTGAACAAAGCTACCACGCAGACTGCCACAGCACGACGACAAGCTACTGACCTCTCACTTGCTGCTCTAGACTGAGGATGACGGCTACAGCCTGGTGAAGAATAAGCAGTTTCGTCTGTGGTTTTTCGCTCTTCAGATGAAGCTGACACATACGGCCAAGTTCTTTAAATGCCTCATTAATGTCTCGCACACGCAAACGTTCTCTAGCATTATTTGCCATTCTCCTCTCCTTTTCTCTTTCTATTTTCTGCTCTGGGTTTAAATCCTCATCTTCATTAGTACTGCTGCAAGAAAAAAAGTGTACTGAAATATCACTGGTGTTTCAAAGAAGTGATCCTGCTGCTGGTCGAAAATTGAGCTGATGAAGTTAAAACTTCCCACTTAATCTACTTCATATTCAAGTATAATTAGTTAAATAAGAAAGTGTTATATACCATTGCTTACTTGTTGAAGGTAATTCCTGCCATTTTTGCCTTTTCTAAAAATGAACCTTAAATAGTTTCTGCCCGAAGAATATTCACAGAAGATTTTCTGCAGATATCTTTTATCTGCAGATAAAGGTACAGATACCTTCCTCTAGGAAAAGGGCTGATGTCCCCAAAGCACCACTTCAGTCAAGTACTGACAGCTGTTCAAATAGCCAAGAGATAATTCTGCCATCTTGTCAGGTGAACAGCAAATAATTTGCAAAAATAACTTGATATATATTTTTCAATATATCACCTTATAGAAGAGGTGCTCAATAAAATTTCCAATTTAATGTGCTTATTAAGAAAGTTTTTTTGTTAAAAACCTTGCTGCACAATTTTAGAACGTCTTTTTTTTCCCTAATACCCAGGGTAGAGCTAAACAGTTGCATTTAGAATTCTTGTATTACTTCAAAAAATGGGACTGTCCAATTCACTCTAAAACTGTGAGAGCCCTCTGCTTTACTGCACACACTAAAATGCTTCTAGACACATGTGAAGGTATTGCCTCCACTGCCTGTGCTCACAAAGTTCTGGCTGTTTTCTGTTATCTCAAATTTCAGCACTTGGGTCAGGCCTGTCCTACAGCTATAGAAGCTTTACCCAGTGCTGCCTCCAGTTTTCCTATCCGTGGATTGGGAGGGGAGGGCATGTTTAAAAGGAATGCTTTTCTGCCATATTCACCCCAGACTGTGAGTTATCAGGCTGCTGCTCTCCATCACTACTGGTGCACACTGAGCAGCTCAACCTTGGTGCAGGCACAAAGCACTGCAAATTTCTAATGTCATTCCATCCTCTATGCTGGGCAAGGCCCTCTCAATCTTTTACTACTTCATATGTACCAGCAGATACTAGGCAAGGCACTGGCTTAAGGGAGTGAAGACTTCTCAGGTGGTTTCCCCATAAAAAAATTTATCTTGTGTTCAAAATGATACAAAACTGTAAACTATTCATCTATCTTGGCTGCCTACAAATATAGGCACTGAGGTAATGTAGAAGCCTAGAACTGAAGCTATGAAACTTCAGGACAACATGCTGCAGAGCAGTAATGAAGCACAAATTCCCTAGATCACACCAGTAACCCACCTGGTTCGACCTCTAGATGAGACCTTGATATCCTTCTGGGAGGACTCATCATCTGATTTCATGTCATCTGATGAGGGAGGTTCATGTATATTTTCATCCTTCTCCTTATGTTCAGACTTGATTTCTGTTGGACCTATAGCCACAGACTGGCCCTGTAAGCCACCTGACAATGCTGTAAGCAACCAGAGATCAGTATGAGTATCACAGGAGCAAAACATTTAAGAGACTCTCAAGCAGATATTGTTGATAGGAGGCCAGGGCCGCACAGAAGCCTGGGAACACAACATAAGGAACTGCACTCTGGCAACAGAAACAAGAGAAATCCTGGTAACAGTGCTGTATTTCGACATGTGTCATGTGTTTTAAAGGGATCATAATTCATCAAGCAGCTTGATCAGTAACATCTTAATCTAAGAAAAACACTGTTAAAGACAAAAGGACATTTAGTGAAGGAAGGAAATTTGCACTTCATGTCTGGGCTACAAATTTTAAGTGCAGAACTGCAGTGACATCAAGATTTGGGTTTAGGCCAAATGCGCAACATGTGCCTCCCTAAATGCTGCAGGTATGCTAATGAATAAGCCAACTTCTGTTTTCTATAGCTTACTCTTTTAGGCTAAATACTGAGGGAACTGAAAACACCTGTGTGGAATGACTTTATTAGCTAAACTGAAATCTGGCCTCAGCCCTCCTAGCTGGTTCAGAAACAGCTGCAGCACTGCAAATGGCATTACAGCTCCTTAAGGTAGGAGACTGTGGCTGTAATGCAGAGTCTGCTGCTGAAGATAGACTGGGACAAGTCTGACACAGGGAAGCCCTCAAAACTGTTGCAGGAATCCCCAGCAGTGGTGATTTATAGGATTTATAATTAATTTTTATTCCTCAGCATTATCTATGTCTCTATACCCCATGCTGATGTGAGTTCACCAAGATATACAACCTCATCGACTCTGGATTATTGCAGACCCTGTTCAGCATTTAGCATTGCAGTATTACCTCGGTAGCTTTCTTGTGTTTTGTGATTTAGGTCTGTGGTCTGAGCAGAAACTGTACTGGGAAGAACTGAATGGTTGCTGTTGAGGCTGACGCTTTCTTCCCGGTGAGTCCCAACCTAAAGCAAAACAAAGACTTCCATTAAAGATGCGATTCAAAGAAATAGTCCCAAAGTAGAAGTTTAAAAGAGAAAGTATTTGCTGGATTCAAGACATGAGTTACAAGTTCTGGCTCAGTAATGGAAAGATTTAGCTAAAAGATGCTGTTACACCAAACCACTTGATTACAGCATGCTGCACAAAGCAGTGACCAACACCTGTTTGCAATAACACAGCAACATAGCAGACTTTCTCCAGTATTTTCCCACAGAACACTACAGAATCTTCTCCTTGATTTATACCCGAGGGGTGTAAGATTTGATTAACCTTTAATTGCTTAAAACTATCAAATCTAGTACCTGTAACATTTTGATCCTTGAAAGAAAATGATGGGGAATAATCATCTTCACCACACGAAAGGTGTGCATGCTGCCCTACACTCATGTATGCAGATACACATATATATTTATAAAATACACAGCATCTCATTTTGTTTGCTGAAAGAGGATTAAGAACTGGATTGGTTATCAAAATATATCTTTTTTTTTTCCCTTTAATAATTCTCTCTCATTTCCTTCTTTCAACTCAATTCATTTAGTCCCATTACAGAATCTTGTAATACAAAACCAATAATCCAGGCATCTGAACTATTCTTGTCACCTCTCTCAGTATTTTCTAACCTGCTCGTCCGTTATTCATCAGTAGATGTCTAAGCAGCAAGTATTGAGATGAAGAGCCTTAAAAAAAATTCTGATTTTGCATAAACTTGAACTAATGATACTTACGTAAGATAGCTGTGAGTGTGGACATCTTGTCTGAAGAGACAAGTTTGTTAAAAAGCTGCTGCTCAGTACAGAAAACTGTTCTCGCTGCAAACCTCTACGACAGATACTCTTTTGTTTATAAGAGGAAGAGGTAAAGACACACTGCCTGCATTTAAATGGAATGCAGACCATTTAAATGTTTTGATTCCTAAAGACACCAGAGTCCTTTAAATATTTATAATACAACCAACATAATACAATTAAACAGTTAAAAACTGAACAAAGATGAGGGATTCTACTATCATTTGTATAGTTACAAAAATTGGATACAGATGAAGCTTTTTATTGGAACAGTAGCAAACATGTCAACTAGAAGATTAAGCCTTTAATTAAATAGGTTTATTGCCTAGAGTTACACATGAGAACCACTGTTTTTCAATAAATCCTTCAATCCTAGTAAACTGCTGAGCTTTGAATCCCTCTTGAGTAATTAATGCAGCTTTTACCTTTCATGTCTTAGTATGGGCTTTAGCCAGAGAGAGATAAATACCCTTATGCAAGTTTATCCTTTGTTTAATATACACTCGTTCATGTAAGCTAAGCACAGGAAAGGAAAGGGGGGGAACCCACCCCAACAACCCACAACTAATATCAGGTCATTCTGGGCTGCTATTTGTATTGTTGCACAAAAAAAGTCTCCTCTTGTATACTGTCGAGTATCTGTTGCTACTTAAAAGTGTATTTTTTTTCTTCCTTTGCGTGTCATAGGTTTTGTTTTTGAGAAGTCCTACTATGCCAGTTGCCAGTTGCCTTGGCTTTTGTGGGTGTTGTGAATTCACTGTGAGTAAGGAGCAGAGCCTGAGTTTTTTTAAAGCCCCCAAGACAAAAAACTCTGCAACAGTGACACGAAACTGAACTTCCAAAAATGAGTCTCTCTCTAATTCTGCCCTGCAGGTTGTGTGTTCTGTTTTATTCTTCTGGTCATGCTTAGTCTGAACGCAGGAGGGTGCTTTTATTCAGGCTACACACTATTAATCACATCAGGGCCAGGTTTGTTCCAAAATCTACTTCAAAAGGGCAAAAATTTCTTAAAGCTGTGTACAAACATAACAGCTGCCAGAACCCTGGCAACTTTCAACTCTAGAGCTAATCTTGATAGATTAGGAACTCAGTTCTGAGCAAGGCAGAAAATAGATTAGAAATAAAAACTGATTTCAAGTCCATGTTCTAGTCCTTTGGAACAGGCTTACATAGCCAAAGCCTACAATTTAGATTAACAGGATTTACACTGAAATCTTAACAGAAGTGTTACAAAATTGACTGCAAGATCTCTGATATACTTGACAATCCAAGCAGGCAAACCCCCAAACCAAAAAAGATTACTCTATCTCACACAAAGGCCAAGAGCTTCATTTCCTATAAGCACAACTTATCAGTGCCAACTTCAAGGTATCAAATTGGACCTTTAGTACCTTAAACACCAAGGTTGGGTGTTTTTTTGTTGGTGGTTTTGTTTAAGAAAAAAGAGTTTTTCTTTTCCTCGAATCCTCACCATCTGGATCTCAGTGGGGCACAACCTTGGGCTTCTTTTAAGGCTTCTGAAAGGCATTTTTGTACCCTGGGCTCCGACGCCTCCGGAGCAAACAAGCCTGCGACATGTTTTATTACTGTCATTTGCAAGCGATTCTCAGTCAAATCATTTCCTAGCACGAAGGGTGGCTGGGGTGGTGCGTGTATAGCTCCAAGGCCTAGGACCTGCCTGTGGCTCCACAGCTTCTCCTGGAGCTCTCCTGAGGCTCCAGCGCACCCCCCCAGCAACGGGGCTTGGGCCACAGCCGCAGAGGGCTGGTAGATGCAACACGGCCCGGGGCAGGGGCTGGCAGCCGCGGTCTGGCCTGTTTCAGCGTAACTACGTTCGCGCAAGTTCCTTTGTAATCCGTTTCCTCCCCTAGGCAAACGCTCCTCGGGCGCTGCCGGCGAACCGGGTCCGGATATTAGCATACAGCTGGGCCCGCCCCGCCGCCTCCCCCGGGAGGCCCCGCAGCGCCTTAACAACCGGGTCCGCTCCGCTGGCACAGACCCGCTCCGAGTGACTGGCAGCATTTCATTTTATAAGCAAACAAACGTGCAGTTAATTCATTCTTTCATGAGCTAATTTCGCCTTATTTTCATCATCCCTCTTAAGTAAACCCTAACCACTCCTCGGGCACACGAAATGGAAGACAAATGGAAAGGCTGGATGCACATCACACAGCAAAACCCCCAGCTTCTCAGCTGCACAGGCCAAGTATTTTAGAGAAGTCTGAGAAGCAAATCAGCACCGACACTGTATCTGTTAAAAACATTGAAATTGCTCACCTTTGTGTATTTTCTTTATACAATGACAATCTAATCCAGATTCAGGATTCTCAGCAAAAGAAATATCTTACAGCTCAGTCAAGTCACAACTTGAGAAAAACAGGAGGCTGGTATATAAGGCAAAGTGGCTGTAATTTCCCAGGTGAACTGTATTTATTTTCACTCATTTAAAGACAGACTTGCACATAAGGACAACCACCTGCAGACACCCTAAGTTTTGAAAGAAAAAGTGGGTGCAGAATATACTTCAGTTGATTGCAACTGACAACATTAGGAATCTGAAACCAGAAGACTACAGTTGTTTTTTTCAACCGAGTAAAACCTTGAAAAATCATGGCAACTAATGACACACTGTTGCACGTTGGGGAACAGAGTGAACGTGGGGAAAAGACAACCTTTGTCCTGTTAGCTTGGTTCTGCATCTCATGCTTCACTTTGATTATTGATTTTGAACTCGGCAATAAAAGCTTTTGAGAACCAGAGGGGGAATAATTCTATCTTTTCTCCTATTTGCTACAGGACTTACCTAAGCATATTTTAAACTATATGCAACTTTCAAAGTATACCAGCTACTCAATTTGGCCACGGTCATTAATTTTAACTAAGGTGAGCATAATTAAGACAATGAAAAGGGCTTTAAAACCCAGGATCTTTACACTTCAGACAGCTGAAAACTGTTCATTGGGAGCATAATCTCAGTGGAGAAATTCTGACAAAGTGCTTTGAGCAAGGGCAGAGGTTGGTGTTGCCAAAGCAGCTTAAACTGCCATTTCGTGCTTTTGTACTACAGCAGACACAGGGTAGAAAGAAGATGATCACTCATTTTCTTAAATTCCTGTTGTACCTGGAAAAAAGCAGCTCGGTGACTTAAGGATTCAGTTTCATCCTCAAATGAGCTTCCAGGCCTTTTATTTATTTATTTTTAATCAATTCAGGCTGTTCTTTCTCCATCATATTACAACGACAAATAAAGAGCAGCTTGAATAAGAACAAAAAGAGTATTACTTCTTCGCTTTTCAATAATACATGAAATAAAGCACAAATCAACTTCAAAGGGCGCTTAGCAAATATTTGATGAGTTGGAGATATTAAAAATCTATTTGAATAAGTCTAATGGTCAGCCCAGCTAAAAAGAAAAACAAGGCCATTCACAGCGAGCAGGAAATGAAGTCAACTAGAGTTTTAAAATAAATCTGGCTCAAAAATTAAGCAAATGTTAAAATAAACCCATGTCTGGTTACACTAATTACATAACAAGGAGTTAAATTACTCATTTCCTAGCTCCTTCTGCCAAGATCATCATCTTCAAGGGAAATTACATTTTTTTTTCCCTAAAGAACAAAAAAGTTTTCTATAAAGATCCACATCCCCCTCCCTTGACAAGGAAGTTTCATTTAGTGCTGAACCCCAATGAAGAAACTTGGCCAAATAACTCTGAGCACATTAAACAAAAATAAGTAAACACCCTTATAAATGCTGACATTTCTCACTATCTTAGCCAATACACATGATTTTTCTTGAAGTCCACTAAAGTATTTAATGCCTGAACAAAGTCTAGATCTTATAGTTTGGGTTGTGTGTCAAATTCTCCACTCTCCAACATTTACTATTTCAAGGGAAAAAAAAAAAAGGTAAGCAAGTGCAGTTTGAAATTAATTGAATACTTTCAGAATGCTACCTCATACGTAGGAGTACTACCAAAATGCCATCACCACTAATAAACCAGTTTCCACTTCACTCATACGTGCCAAGCTCTGCTCTGTACCTATTTCAAGACTCCATACTAAGTCATGCTGAGTTCCTGCAACTGCAGATGATGTCAAGGGCACTCCTTGGGGACTGGGCAAGGCCATTGGTTTATATACATGTTTGAACAGAAGGATGCCTCCTATTGGAGCCAGTTACTCTGATGTAAAAAAACGTAAGGTTAATCCAAGAAATTCTTCAGCTGACTCACTCTTCAAGCCAAAACTGACCTACAAGCTTGTTTTGCCCAGTGAGGATGAAATATAAAAGCAAGTATTTTGCCTGATCTATGTTTATTTCTAATGAGCAGCAAGCATCCTTCCACCAAAACCGCAGCTGAATCACTAGATGACAAATCTATGTTACATTTAAGTTGCACAACTACATTAAACTATAGTAGACCAAGAAATCTTTACTTATTTTGGGGAGTAATTTCCCACCATCACCTATATTAATGAAAAGCAAGTTGATAAATACTTACCGTAACTTAGGTTGAAGGAGAAGCAGAGATTTTTATATACACTTTGACACTATCTGCACTTGACTGTATCTTAGCAGCATCAAAACGTTCCGCAATTTCAGTCACTCACACTCATGTTATTTAGACCAAGGGAAAAGAATGTTTTCTTTTGTATGACTCAATTTCAGTCTAACCCAGAGGATTGTAGAATTTTCCCTATAATAGCGTTCTTTTAAATACTGAACATGAGGCAGTGTTAAGGGAAGAAAAAAGTATTTTATGCTGCACTTCAATACTAGAAGTAACCGTGAACGTGTACAGAAACCTGAAGTTGGATGTGTGTTTGGAAAGTACCCCCTCCCCAAAAGCCCCCAAACACACAGCTTATAGCAAGTTACCATTCTTTTTGATGTTTACTGCAGTGGTTCTGAAATTAATATAAATGGATGTGTGACGTGCAAGCGGGAGAGCCTGGAACTAATTCTGGTTTATAGAATACGAACCCTTCAGCAATTGGGGTACCTAATTATTTTGATGATAGGTGAAATTTTGCCTTGATCACACAGCATCCAGCTGTGAATCTGTTTTATAACAGAGAATTTCACAGCATGTAACTGGCCTTTAAAATTATGCTGTAAACATGCAAACACATGGCACCACTAAAATAAGCATGTTTTAAAATGCTCTTTTTCCTTTAAGCATTTCTGAGAAGGAAGGAATGAAAAGGAAGAAAAAGGGAAGTGAGCAATGCTACAAATTGATTTTGTTTACTGGGTAATGCTTTTAACATATTTTTGACCGGCGAAAAGTCTGACCCCATTTTTTTCAGAAGAGTTCAGATTTTAAAAGAAACTAAAATAGATGGATTGAATTATTTCACTCTTCTTAGGGATTAATCTAAAAGTTGTTTCCTCTTCATTGTTACTTATTCTACAGCTGTGCTCAAACTCCCTTTTAATTTAGAAAAGAAAAAGTTTAAATTTTGAGCCTGCACACGCTATGGTTCCACATTCCAACAGCTTCCTCCCAGTCCTCTGCCAGCATCTGCTATTGAAGACTAGTTCCAGTTTACAATAAACAGCTTTTCCAGACCAGAACACTTGAAATTCAGTCCTTCTTGACTGCTTTTCCCATTCAATCTCTCTATTCACCGTTTCAAGGAGAAAACTGTTCTGCCAATTATTACACATCTGGAAAAAATGCATGTATAAGCTGAAATGCTTTCAGCAGAAAGTTTCAGCTTTCTGCATATGGTCACAGCAGGATTTTATGGGCCACTGACCAGGCCAAAGTCTAAGTTTTCCCATCTTTCTCCTCCCCCTCATTTCTGCCCACCCCCACCCCAGCCCTCTAATTGGAAACCCATAACAGGTGCAAGTTGTCTGCCATATTTTCTCCCACAAGAATCTCCAGTAGTTTCTTCCTGATAAATACTAGCCTCGCAGTGCAGTTTTAACTCACTAGACTT
Source organism: Dryobates pubescens (assembly GCF_014839835.1). Classification (NCBI taxonomy): domain Eukaryota; kingdom Metazoa; phylum Chordata; class Aves; order Piciformes; family Picidae; genus Dryobates; species Dryobates pubescens. Next base: position 15,777,889 of record NC_071628.1, on the reverse strand, counting down.
TATGATCATTTCAATGCATCAGCTGTAATTGCTTTGCATAAGAAGATACACGTTTAAAATGGGCATTACCATTGACGCTTGTCTGCTGGTTGTTACAAGGCTAGATGCTCCATAAGTCGAGTTCAGGCTTCCAATTGGCCCATTGTGGGATGGTCCCAATAAACTGTGTATATCTCCATGGCCACCTGATAGGCTTGTTGAAGGCCCCACAGCATGATTCCGTAGTACATGAATAGCATCGTCAAGTCTGTCCAAGCGATCCTCCATTCGAGACTGCTGTTGGGATGTAAGAGGGGCAGTGGCAGCCATTACTGAGTACATCTGCAGACCCAAAACTTAACAGTTCCTACCTCAAAGATACTAAAGGTTGAAGATGGAATGCGGTTTCAAAAGACTTTGAAAGCACCTACCAGCACTACAAACAAACAGGAAAAAGAACAGGTATCTAGAGATTTTGCTTGAAACAGCATTCATTCCACAAATAGGTGGCAGCTTTTAAAGTGAAGCTTATTACAAGGTTAATGCTACTCATCTTCTATTTCATGGCATGAACGAGAAAAAAGAAATTGCTACAAAATAAACTAACACAGGATGGGAAGGGTCATAAAATCAGCCTCACCACATTAGTAATAGTTACAGAGAGGCAGAAGCTTTTTGAGACCCCCCCCAAAAAAAGGGTCAAAACTTTAAGTGATAATTTTCTAAAATGGATCTTTTAGCAGATTACGTATTTCAGAAATAAAAGCAAGTTCTGTATGTTACTGCACAAAAGTCTGTCTTAAAATAACTTTCCTTTAAAAAAAAGGCCAAAAAAAACCAAAACCAAAACCAACACCAAATAAAAAAGCCCAAAGCAAAACCAGTTCTGACACTGCAGCTCGCTAGAAACTGGAATAGCAGAAATGTTGGTGTCAAAAGACTGGTCATAGCTACACTAATTTAAGTTTTTAATGGGGAATCCAAAGGAAGCATTAATTGAAACACGAAAGGCACCATCTAAAGCGAAATAGTACCTCACAGACATCCTTTAAGAAGGACATTGCATCTTGCAAATGCTCGTGAAGTTGCTGTTCAACTCGATTTTTCTGGCAAAGTCAAGACAGAACAGGAAGCAAAGCACAGGTTAAGATTAATTCAAAAAAGAGGTGAGGAAACAGCTGATGTGCATGTCAGCAATAAATTGTTAGTCAAGTTAATGCAACAGAGATTTGATTGTATCAAGGTAAGAAAAGCTAATATTTAACACTGCAGTTATGTTAGGACTTTAAGATATACACATCAATTACATTTAATTGCAAAAATACTGAAGAAGAGAAGACTGTTTTAGCTTAAAATTTTATTCTTGTTAGACAGAGAAAAAGAAACTACATCCGTGGAAACTAGAAATATCAAGAGATAACCAAAACCCTCCTTCAGAATTTTCCCCTTCCTTTCCTGATTCTGCATCAGAAATTTAAGAAGTCAGTAACTTAAATCCTCTGATGAATCTTCAAAAGAAGAAAATTTATAATGCTGTAGAGATTAGTTCACATGTGTTTTTTTCTGTAAAATGTTTCATTAATTAGTAAGTGAACATTCCCCAATAACAAATAATAATTACAAATGTAATGCCAAAGTAATGAAAACAAGCCCAAGAGACTACCATTTAAGGGAGAGAGGGGGGAAGGACAAGTAAATGCAAAAGCATGAAGTCTTTATCTTTTCTCCAGACTGAACTTTAGATAAGAATTAGCTATGGATTTGTGAAAAGGTACCAAAAGCTCATAACAGCGCTTTAGCACCAGCTGTCCTCAGCACAGAAGCCTGATGCCCAACGAACAGATGGTGAAAGACACACCCTGCACGTCTTATATTGTTCGACTGAACAGGCCATTTGTTAGCAAAGAATTCATTTGTAATGCTATCCTACTGTTTCCTTTAATGATATGCAGGATTCAGACAAAACCAAGCCTTCAGCTCTTACGTAAAAAGTACTGTGTTGCTTTCAACAATTCTTACCAAGGAGTGTAGAGAGTTTTCATAGTTTGGAGACGAGGGGGCTTGTCCTCCAGTCCTAGACCACTGACTGGCACCTGTCAAAATCGTCTGGGTTAACACACTGATTTACGCAGCGTGTGGGAAGCAGAGACGCAGTATTTCTCAACATAATTAAAATCAACATATTCTACATTAAGGTAAGGTAACATATGGGTATACAAAAGAGGGCAAATTCCTTCATTTTGCCTTATTGAGGGCTTTTGAAAATATCCTGGCACCTGTAAGGTTAGACACGTTGTCGATGACAAAGCAGTGACATCTTCCAAGTGCTTCAGTACTTAAAAACATGGACTACATGCAAGCACTTCCACTGTATCTGAAATACCTGCCTTCTGCCAGTGCTGCCATAAAATGACTGCCAAAACTGTTTCTTCCACAGATTATGTTCAGTGTACGCAGGTGTATCTTTAATGGCGTTAAAATACACAAAAATGTTTGAAGAAATCCAATAAACACTGAATTGAGGATAACTGGAGAATTATTTTTATGACACCTCACCGCTAAATCAGAAAACTTTAAACCAGATCTAAAAGCCTTGTCTAGTTCTACACTCTACCATTTCAGATAATAATGCATTCCAAGTTTAGAAGAGTCAAAATAAACCCAAGCTACTGCCATTTTCTATTTCAAATGCATTTAAGCTAAAGTGGCAGCTACAGAATCATTGACTGAACAACAAATTGGCAATTGTATCCATACTACTTATATACTGCACATTCAAACATATATCCAGTCTATTCTAACGTAAATACACTTAATTAGCATGTAAAATGTAAAAATAATTAGATGTGAAATGCTATAACTAAGCAAGCAGTACTTTTAAAACAAAGCCTGTAGTAATGTAACATGTATTTTTCTCACCAACTAATAATGCATCTTTCATAAAGATGCTACATGAAATTCTGTGGCCATTAAAGACAGCTTCCTTTCAGCCATATAAATGTAATAATAAAGCAATTACATTAATAAATTATGGACATACAATCCAAAGCAGCTCATTAAAGGAAGAGCCTGTGGGCTTGTTCTCTCAATAACAGCCAGAGCTGTACGTCTGGAAAACTGGGAAAAGGTTTAATAACATTACAGTTCCTTTGTTCAGAGAGCTGCAAGTAGTTACCTTTTACAGAAAGGGGTTTATTTAACAAAAAGAATACAGCTTGCACAGCTATTAAAATACCTAAATATTTCCCTTCTAATTAAAAAAAACCCAACTAAACAACAACCGCCTCCAATTTCGTAGAAGCCCAGAGCTGCCATAACTGTGCTGGAATTCTTTTAAAATATAACAACATCACTGAGTAAGTTTGTAATTACCAATTTTCACCTCACACAGCTACTCTAGGTCTGGATCTGTAGTCTCCCTTCACATGGCTGTCATTCTTGACCCTTAGGAATACTGCTTTGAGCCCCACTTATTTTTGCAACACATTAATGAAAACAGCTTCAGAGTATTTTGGCTCAGTGCAATGTTAACATTTTTATCTGGTCAAAACTTCATTTTTAGAGTCAAGGCTTTAATGAAAGCTCACTATCATGAGGACTTAGCGTTCTATTTTCCACACTAAAGCACCAGTGGGATATTAAGCAGAAAGACAACCAATTAAGAAAAGAAAGCAAACAGACTCAAGACCTGGGTGTTGATCAGTTTGGGTGTTTTTTTTAACGGACACAGCTACCATTTCCTTAATGTAAGGCCAGAACAAAACCCTGCGTGGGACTTCTCATGAAGAAAACAAAAAAGAAAAGAGGGGAGGGAATGCTCAACTCCTTCTCCCCAACAGCCCAACTGGAAGCTGCAGTTTTTAACCGCCCCTCTAGTAACGCCAGTGCTCTTCCTGAGCAGTGCCACGCTCCATCCCCATGTCTGCGCAGGCTGCCAGATGGCACTGATTTCCTGCCTTCCTCATTCCGCTCCCCCTCCTAAGAGTTTGCGCATGAAACTCACCAATTATGTTAAAAAGCATCCTGGCACCACAAGCCCTGCAATTAACAACTGCAGCTTTTAGTGCAGCACCAACACAGCAGCATGAAAAAACAAATAAGCCAGGCAAGTGTTGGGATTTACAGGGGTCATTGATGGTAATCGCTGTTCCTACTCTCAGAGTCTCCCCAACACTAATCCTCTGGCTCCCCTTTCAAGCACACAGTGGAGTCAGTGGAGGGCTGGCTTTGCATCCTCAGAACTGACTGAACCCTCCTGAATACCTCAGATCCTGGGAGGATTTTCAAAATACCAAGGATCCAACCATTCAGATCCATATATACATGTCTCATACACATACATTACCATTAAAGCGATGCAAGAACCTAAGCTCTGGGCATGTTTATAAAAACCAGAACCTAAATAAAAGCTCACACGCTATTGTCTAGTAATACTTGGGAGTTTTCATCATGTCATTCCCAAAGCTTTTACTTAAATTAAGACAAAATTATTGCCAGTCTTTACTCAGAATCACACCAGCCAACCAGCCAAACGTGAGCTTGTATACTTGAAGTATTTCCTGGAGTTACTACCTCTCAGTGTTTTAACTGGCAGACAGAGTGCTCCGACTCTAATTTACAATTAGAGGATGGGTAGATCATGGCTTAGTCAAATCTGTAATAGTAAGAATGCTAAATAAACAAAGAACTAACTGCAAAAGATGAAAATCACGAGGAAGGCTAAAATGCTCCAAAATATATTATTTGAGCATACATAAAACATTTGTTTTATCTGCAATAACTTTTTGGGTCAGGACAGAAAATGGCTACCATGAGTATAAAATAGTAATAAATATAGTAGTAATTACTTTACATTGTGCTTCACTGTGTTTGTAGTGACTCATCTGGGAATAAAGATAAAAGTCCAGATTCATAAATGAAGGTAATTAACTACTGGAGCAATTTACCAAAGGCTTGATAAATTCTCTATCACTGGAATTAAAGGGGGTGGGCTAGGAGGGTGCAATTGTAAAGCAGATGCTAAGTTTGCGCCTGAGAAGAATATTATAGTTGCTTATATGTACTACTGTCAGAGCCATCTGAATCCAGAATAGGGAACACAAATCAAAGTGCAAATGTTGGAGAGGTTTTTGGGTTGATAAAGATTCAAACAAAGACATTGACAGCAAAGGGAAACTCCAAATTTTCAGGACCTCAAATTTGAATTCTAACCCCAGAAATCAGCTAGCTCTTTTGTGCCTACACAGTTAGGCGTGGTATCTAATCAGGGAACTCCAACTGGGATCTTAAAAAATTTAAATACTTTGAAATGTCAGAACATCTTTCTTCCAGTCACAAAGTAATTTCACTATTTGCTTTGATGTTAAAAAGGAAATAAGAACAATTTTCTGGTCTGATCTGCCTTCTCAGTACAATGAGGAAACAAAACATTCTTTGTCAGCTAGAATCACTAAATCAAAAAAATCCCATTAATCCCATCATTACTCAGTTCAACATGGATTTTTCAGTTACAGAAAAATAATGCCCAAAGCAGCTGCTCAGGTATTCCATGTCAGATATTCATTAATCCATTAAGTACACAGAAAACCAGAGCAGTGTCCATTAAACGTGAGTGAAGGATGAATATGCATACAGATCTGCGTATGTGTATATGCCTGCATTCTGCATGCAGGAACTTCACTAATTTATTCACCTAGCTTAGCAAAGTGTCCAGCAATACTCGAGTGAAGGGTGTACAGAATGAGCTAATTATTTTATATATTTTTTTTTCCCTTCCCTTTTTGTTTGTTTGGTTTTTTTAAATAGCAAAACACTCTTGCAAAAAAAGTTACCACTCAATGGCCAGGAGCCTGAATAAATATATTAACCAACAGAGAATGGGAAAGCAGACTTGTATAAATGTTAAATAATTTAACAAATTGCACTGTAGGAAAGAACAGGGTTAAAGTTACATCATCTCGCTTGTAATTCTAGTTCTTTGTTAAACAACAAATTTAAGTCAATGGAGCTTTCACAGTCCTCTCTATATGGAGAACAGCTGTTCAACTTTTACTAGACAGCTGAGGCCACAGTGTCTGTGAAAGCTGCACTACCCACTAATAGCTGTAGGCAGCTGCCCACAGTTCATCTCCGCACTGGAATGCTTCTGCCCACATTCACACTATGAACACACAAAGCACAGGTGACAGAGATGGCTGCAATATAGAGCATTTATTTTGAAAAATGCCAGAAATCCTTCTCCCATAGAATGAAAGCATTCATGAAAGAGATGAATGAAAAGCTATCCTATGTAAAAACTGGAGAGTCTCATAGCCTACTGTATTTTCCTTAGAGGGAACACATCTGCTGTGTTTGTCACTGAAAGCCGCCAGAGTTTTAACATGTAACTTCAAAAAGAAACCCAACCAAATCACTCTTATTCCTTTCTGATGGTATGGTTCAGCACACAAATATTTACAGATGTAACAGCTATGGTCATTCAACGTTTTCCAATATTATTTTAATAAGCTAGTTTTCAAAGCCAGTCACCAAGATTTAAGTGAATACTCATACCAAAATACTTAAGAATCTGCTTTTATGTATATCTGGGGTTAGTAAAATGGAAAACCAAGCCAAATACATAAGTAATTACACAAGCAAGCTACTGCTGATTTCACTGATGTTTTCAAAACAACAAACAAGTTCTTGACAAATGGTTAGTCTCTACCTGTAAGAGGCGATGGTGATCCAACTGGGGTTGATGGATTTGATGGAAAACTACTGCTGGTATGATCAGGAGAATAAATCTAGCAACAGACAAAAGAGATTATGTATCAATACACATCAAACCCAGCTATTATGGTTCCATTTCACACTTTTAATTGTCACTCGGGGTTGGATTGATTACAAAACCAACTTGATCCTTCAATCACAGCTCTGCTTTATTACAGTCACGGCTCTAAAAATGTCCAGAGAAGTTTCATTTTCAAGGTGCTGTCAAAATAAGCACAACCTGCATTTGATAACACAACTGATCTTCCTTCTACTTGAACAACAGCAGAAAATACAAGCTTTTTTACCACCAAAGGGGAATGATACACATGAAGAGTTAACCAAAACTTCGGCAAAATGCAGAGGAGTGATCGCTTCCCAAACTTTAGAGAGAGAAAATATTTTAGCAGTCAACACATGTGATCTTCCAAAAAGTAACCCTTCACAAGAGAAGCCACCAAAAAAGCATTCAGCTCTAGTTGATGTTAGTACCTACCAAATGAAACACATCAGAAATTTTGTTGCTCTTGCTATGTATTGCAGCACAACTTTTCTCTCTTATCACTCACTCCCTTGAGATACTACACCTCAACTTGCAACAATTCATTCCTTGCTATTAACGTAATTAAAAGGTCTAAAAAACCCCCGAACACAAAATGCTTAAAGCTTCAATTAAAATGTCAAGATTCTTGGAAAACTCATTTTTGTGAAGGGAATTCAATAGGTTTAAACGCTGACTATGGCCTTTAGAACGTATTTTTATCAGTCTTCAGTTCAAACCTGTTTTACTTGAGCAGAGACCAGGACTTGTTAGTCATCAGTTAAAAATCTTCACTGGCAGGGTGGTTGATGTCTCTTCACACAGACAATATGACATTTCAGCATTTAGCTGACAATAAACCAGGACTTAGGTTAAATTGCATATTGTATTTTTTGAACTGGCAAAACCAGGACCTGATAGACCACATGGTCTTTCTTCATCTAGCATATTTTCATTAGATAAGACCATCAGCTCCCTAATGGAAAGATCTCCTTTTCATACGTGGTACAAAGAAGATTCATTTAATAAAACAGACTGCCTCAGAACACTGTAGGAAATTCTTGTGCTGTACATTTGTATAGAAACAAATCTTGAGCATCAGTATGGGAACTGCAGAGACTTCCAGACAGAGAAGACACAGAGAATTAAAATTATGTCAGAACAAAGGCCATCAAGTTTCCTTTGAAACCAGTCATTTTCCACTGCTCCACCTGCAGATTTTATTTCGCTATGTTTTATTACAGGGAAAAACCTACGCTATACCGAAGACAACCAAAACACAAGGTCTGAATTTATTCTGCATGCAGTCCCTGGTCACTGTGCTGTTAAATGACCAATGATAAACAACCCTGACACCTTCTGCCAGGCTTAAATGGTAACATGACTCATTTTACTGCAACAAATGAGACTCCTCCTCCTATCAGTCATGGTCCATTCCAATCAGCGGGGTGCCAATATGCCAGGGTCTAATGAAAAGGCTCTCAGACAAAAGCTGCACAATTGAGAGCCCGCAGAGCCAAACCTTGGAGCTGTTAGTCCAATTTTTTAAACACTACAGTGTACATTTCAGTTAGGCTTTGTTATGTTAATGTTATAGAGTCTAAAGCAACAAAGAAACTTAATTCATGAATTACTTTTAGAAGTCAACTTCCCTACATTTTCTTTCCTTTTGTGAGGAGACCAGTGGCTATTTAACTACCGAGACCCTACAGAGACCATACAAAGGCCTTTACTCTAGTTTGGAGGTAGGAATCAAAACATAAGTTATCACAAAGAGGTCTGATATAATCAACAAAGTTAAACAGTCGTCCTGTTTGATCTCCTCTAAATTAAAGACCAAGTGTTTTGATTTGGCATTAGGCAATGAAATAAACCAGATGTTTCTCCTGCCATATAACCCTCCATGGGCACAGTCTTAAAGGGTTATTGTTTGGCAAATGTTCAGGGAAACACATTAGAAATGGCACGAATACCCAGATTTTCTTTTCTTTCTATCTATACTAGTTCATTATCCAAACTAACGCATAATCCACAGGGCTTTGGGAACTTTGTGTAAATACTTTCATGTACAATTCTCTTTCTTGCCTACCCTGAGATTAAGACCACAATTATCCAGGCTTAAACCTAAAATAAAAGAACCTTTGCAAATGTATTATCTGGCCTTACATGTTTAATCACATACTATTCTGTACGGTCTTTAATACCTAAACTGAAGCACAAATGTCGTATCCTCTGATGTTTCACACATGAAAGGCCTATTGTGAGATGTACATCAACAGCATTTTACAACTAGAAATTCCTCTCAACAGTTGCAGCATTTAAAACCTAACGGAAAAGCACATTGCACTGTCTTGAGGCTGGGGGGGGGAAGTCAGGACAATTGCAGTATTTAAATACAACTTTGCCCAGAAGAATATCCTTGGTTTACTAGCCATCAAAATTCATGTGCACTAGCTTCACCTGCAGGAGAAACCACCTCCCCCTACTCTGCACAGCCGAGAACAGTGCTCCCCACTGAACCAGCGGAAATGTGCTGGGTGCGCACGGGGTGCGGGGGAAGCAGATGGATGAGGCAAAGGATTTGAAGTGTGCAGACTATGGCATGCACTGATAGAGCAGATGGAATGCATCACCATCAGCTATGACAGAAATGATTTATGGAATGACCTGGGTGCTCCTGCCAAGCAACAACATGGGATGACAGAAACAAGTTTCTATGACAACCAGAGCCCACCCACCAGTTAGATTAAACATTTCTGCCCTGACTTCCACTTGCAATATATTTAGAGTTTTTCCTCAAAACATCAGTCTGGTTTTCTCAGCTAGTGACTTGGGCAAAAATACCTGAAAGGACAAGAAAATAATTTACAAAAGGACAGCAGTAGAAAATATCATAAAGGGCCACAGATCTAAGTGGCCAGTGTGTCAGACCTCAAACAGAAATTTTGGTCAGGCTGCAGAACAGCAGACATCCTAATGCATCCTCAGAGCAATGAGCAGCCTGAAGTATGTAAGCATTGCTATTTCTGGGAGTTGAAATGACCCCAGTTCTTTCTTCACGGGTCTCAGACAAAAAGAGTGTGCTAACTGTCCTCTGGATTCATGAATTGTTACCTACTTGCTGAAACGCCAAAAGCAACTGGGACAAAGTTTCTCCTCAAAACCAGTAGGTCAGAGTTCTACCCAATACGGACATCACAGACATTATCAGATCTGGTGATCTTTTAACATATGACCCTCTGAGGGAGGCAAGGCTAACAGGATCTGCAGGAACATGCCCATCTGCATTCACCACTGTGAGGTGAGGGATGCAGAATCAAACCCAGGAGTGGTCTTTCGGGGCTTCTAAATAAGACTCAGTCTGTTTGTGACATGCAAGAAATACAAAGCGCTCCCCCAGTCACCACTCCGAACTCTGAAATTTCTGCTATTGCTATACTGCATCAGTTACCGTTTCATATAGAGTACTTCCAATTGTACCAATGCAAAAGCACTGCTGTATATATGCATACACAAACAGAGATGATCCTTGCAATGTTTTACATTATCAACATTACCCCAACAAGTGTTAAGTTTAAGCTTTATGCAAGTACAGAATTTTAAGATTGTTCCATAAATTGCAGCTACAGAACACAGCATTCAAAACCTCTCAGTTTTGTAAGGCTACTGAACAAACATTTCAAACCTTGAGGCAGGATCTGCTTTAAGAGCAATGTTAAAAATATTTGCCTAACGAGAACACTACAGAAGAAAGTCAGAATGCATCTTCTACAAATAAAAGCATTTTCCCCTTGCCTCTTTTTATAGACATTTGTCTAGTATATGACATTACAGTATCACAGTATGTTCTTGCAACACAAAAACTCCTGATTTGGTATTATAGAATGAACGAACACACGGAGTAATGAATGCAATGTTCAAAATACATCTCTCGGATCTGAATATTCTGTTACTTACAGATGCCAATGCCTTCCCAAGGGCATCACCTGTCTGTGAGCTTCCAGCACCATTTCCTCTGTTTCCTGTAATGGGGAAAGCAAACCCAATACTTATTTTTAAAGCTGAAATTTTATTTGCTTTTATTCATCACGTACAGTTGAGCAACCACTTTTGAAACGGATATTCTGAGGAAGTCAGTGTCAACAGAATCAGTTCTCATTATACTTAAAAATTTAATTAAAACAATTAGATTTAAATTTAGATGCTCTCCTCTTTAAAGTCAAATACAGTAATCACCGTGATAACTTAAGGACCAAGAAGTGAAGGCAGTCAGGAAAAAGGCTGAAACTATTTTCCAGGATAATTTTAATAAAACACGGTCACAAAATAAAAATCAGACCTGTGGCAGCTTATTTCTGAACTGTTATCACTAACATGCTGAATGTTCCATCCATTTTTAAAGATAAATTCACTCAACAGTCCCTTGTTTGTCTCCCTGCTCCCCCCTGCTCTAATTCCCTGTGTTACACTCTCATCTTTATTTTAGCAAATCCCTGAAAAGCTCTTATCCACCAAGCTTTCTGTCACCCCCGGTCTCAGATGCATGTCAGCAGCTTTGTGTGCCCTTTTGCTCCACACAACGTTGAGCCAAGAGGAGCTCTGAAGCCCTGCCAATTGGAAGCACAGAAAGGATCGGGAATCTCTGAAATACCTGCTTTCTGTAAAAGAGAGAGCCTTTCTCCAATTATCAACTTCTAATGCTAAAAGCCCTGTATTTAGCGTGAATGTAAGCCATTCACATCAGAAATCCAAATCATGCAACACTCGCCGTTTCAAGTCTATCGCAAACTTGCATTTTCCAGCCTGAATTTCCCATGCAGATTCATTAACTGGGCTCTGTTTAAAGATCCAAGTGTAAAACATGTTCCCTAATCAAAGCCAAGATAGTCATTCTAACTAAATTCCACTTACTTAAAACAAAGCTAAACACAGATCATATCAAAAGGAAAAGGGATGTCTCCGAGCCTTTAATTTCTATGATTCTATCTTAAATATGTACAAAGAACAGATGATCATCTTTTATTTCATGCTTTCTATGTAAGCACAGAAGAGACTAAACCAGCCACCATACTAACTACTCAAACAATCTCTAAATCAGTTAAGACAGGAATTTACGATGCAGTTTATCATCCTCCCCAAAGAAACAGTCTTCCTGCCTTTCTCTGGTATAGCATCTTGGTGACAGAGCAGCTCTGAAAACTGCAATGCCAGCGCTACCTATAGAAACATGTACATGTATGCGTGTGCATAAGCTATGTATAAACCACGTAAGGATAGCTGCTGTTAAATTAGACAGATGCTATCTCCTGAACATAGAGTTAGCTGTGAAAGCAAATAAACCAGTAAATCCCAAACTGACTGCAAAACAATTTGCCTCATCTCAGCCCTACTGAGAAGAGACATGTCATAGTAGTGTGGGAACCCTCACCTACATAAGCATCCCATAAATTAAATCTTACTAATTTTGCATGTCATGCAGCCTGAAATGTAATGTTCTTGTTTTTCATTTAAAAAAAAAAAAAAAAAGGTAGGAAGAACATTTTACCCAGAATATTATCTGATCCATTGACAGGTGGAGTGTGTGAGGCAGCTACATATGGTGAACTGCTGGTACTGCCACGATGGAAGCTGGACATTGGAGGGAGACTGGCATTTATATCTGTAGGTGAGACTGAATGCGGGGGATAGCTCTAGAGAGAAGAGAAACAGACATAAGACATTAAGTAGTCTTTAAATAAATGTTACTATTTTAAAATACCAAATATACAACACCCAGCTCTTTTATTAAAGAAAGGGACTCATCCATCCGCTGAGCAGATCACTACACAGCCACAGATTTTTATTTATACAACAGACATAAAAGGACATCAATCTAATACAGTAAGTTTGTGATTTCTGACAACTGAGTTCTTAAGTGATACAAGAGTAACAAACAAGGCATGGATTCTTGCAAGCCAGATCTCCACATACAAGCACAAACGCATTCGTATCTTACCAAACGGTCATGTGCATGCAGGCCGCTGTAACTGCCGGACTGGGACATGTGGGAAGAGGAGCTTCCCAGCATCCCACCATAGCCAGGCTGGCTCATGCCATTGGACGAACTCCAGAGGTCAGAAGAATTGTGGGTCCCATCTTTTTTAATTAATAAATAAATAAAAGGAAACAAGAAAAACATGTTTATTGAAGTACTGAAACTGACTCTTCTTTACAAAATTGTTTTAAAAGAATACATAATCCAGCACGGCGTGGGGACCAGCTCATTCTGCGTCTTCTATTTTCATGCCACCACACTGCTGTATTTCTAAAAAAAACAACCCCAAAACCAACAGAAGCTTTATAGTTGAAATACAATCCAACCACAGCTGAGAAAATACCAAGTACTTCTGCTCACTACACAGACCTTCAGTATGACTGGATTTATATCAAGAGGGTTGATAAAAATTCCAGACTGAAAGAAATAATAAAGGAGTGGTGGGGAAAGAAGGCTGGCAGAGCAGCGTTCATCGTAAACATGCAGTGCAAAACATCTACTGAGGTAAAATCAGCTATTTATAGTCTGAAATACCTTAGCACCATAAAAAAAAACAAAAAACTTTTCACAGCAGATTGAAGTAACTGAAATTACATTACATAAGCCTTAACCCATGTGTAAATGCTGTATTCCTTCTGCAGCACACACAACCTGAAGAGTTCTGTGAACTCCTGCACTGAGAGACTATGCCTTCAACATGCTCCTAAACCTCCTCAGACTACAGTACTACCTAATTGCATGACATGAGGCTGAGGAAATTAATTCTGCTCTCATTTTGTTTTATGCAATCTTTTTTTTTCCCGGTATGCTGGACACACAAGCATCTGAGAACTTAGGACTGTTAGCTGATATTGTACAGTCAAATTCCAGAACAGCCAAGAAGCCCCTCACCTCATTTTTCTCTATCACTCCAGCGTGCTGCTCTGAAGCCCCTACAAATCAAAGGACAGGGGATTCTGTCCATTCGGCCTTGTGTATAATCCCCTTAAATTTCAGTAAGCAATTAATGTCATGAGAAAAACTTTAAATCAGCAGACAGCTCCCTTCATCTAACTGTTTTAGAAGTACATAAAACTTAACCATAGGCTCTAGCACAGTACGTTACCTTTACGCTTCCTCATCCATTCACTACAACAGTGGCTGACTGCAGATTTCTGCCTAAAGGACAAGTGACATATGTATCCGTGTATCTGAAATCATTTTACCCACCTTGCATAAAGAAAGTGCTAGCAAACATACTGCTTGGTGGCTTAGGAGACGGGTAGCTTGGAGATTCTCGGTTGAAATCATCAGAACTTGGGGATGGTGCATACACCTAAATATTGGAGAGTGATAAAAGCAGGTTAGTAATGTTTGGGTGTCGTGCATTAAAAAACACCCGTAACAGCACACAGGCAGGGATAGAAAGCACAAATAAAAAAAGAACAGTGTAGCAAGCTGCAGCATTTGTTGCCCTTGTTTTATTTGCTTTTTAGCAAGTTGCCACAGTACAGAGGAACTACAGTAGAATGATCCTAACAACACACTTTCTGGTGTGCCAACTCAGCCAGGTGGCCTGATAAAAGCTTGAATGCTGATTTTGCTTTCTAAGTGCACGACTCGCACAGACTTGTTGCTCAAGATAAAAAAAGCAAGATAAAACAACTGGGCCCCAAACAAATTTTATTTTAAAACAACTGTATGCCTTTCTGAATATTTAATTAGCTGGCATTTCAACAATCAGAAAGAAAAAGACGATCCAGTGACAAATGGAAAGACTTTATTGCAACCGCTGTATCACCCATTCAGAACTTTGCACACCTTTGTATAGTCATCAAAAACCTATGTGATGCAAGTCCTGAGGAATAACCATGCAAAACTGCAATATTTCCATGCTGGTCCAGCATTAAAGCAGAATGATCAACCTGAACTTCCAACTAATGAATTTTAAGAAGTTAAAAACTGCTACATGCCAGGTAAGTGCAATGATTGCACATCTTTCACTGAAGTTACTCCAAGAAGAAACATCACGCATATCCAGGAACAAGTCAGACCGAAGAGGCCAGTATTCACAGACCCAAGGACACTGCCCATAATGTGAGCTGTTCAAAGTGATGCTATTTCTTTATAACCAATGTTTTGGGCAACATACTGGATATTGTCATATGGCTAATGTATTATCATTATTAAAATAAAAACCTTAGGGGAAAAAAAAGCAAATGGCAAATAAGTCAGTAATAAATATAAGAAAGTAATATTGAAAACATCTTTGCTATGAAGCAGAAAAAAACAACAACAAAAAAAAGGCAAAAAAGGCAGCGTACTTTTATTTCTATTCACCTCACTTGTGAATTTGTAAGGCTTCCAAAACTATGCATACATTAAGAATGATTTAAAAACTTTAAAGCTTACATAATGTGACTTACACAGTGTCCTAAAATACCCTAAAATTCCAGAAGTGAGAATTTTTATCTCTTCCTATGCAAACACAGACACACGCATGTTTCTACATCATCCACATCTCTTCCTTCTCTTTCTGGGATGTTGTTTACCAAGCAAGAAAAAGGCCAGGGAAACTAAGCCGGCCAAGAAAAAAACCGTGTCAGCTCCCTAAAAGAGCCCCATTGTTCGCCGGAGGGGGAACGCTCAGATACAGATATTTAGAAAGTGAAGTGGGCAAATCCCGCTGCTATTTGCATACCAATACCCGCACCCACCCCCCCTACCCCCCGACTCCCAAATGCTTTTCTAGCCTGCTGTTGTCAGACCAAATGGCTGGGCATGTGCCTGCAGACAGCACTTTTCTAGCAGAGGGACTGATTTACCACTCTCTTCGACTCGCTTTACATCCGCAGAATTTCAATACAATCTATCAAAGTACAGCGCGATGGAATCGCGACAAGGGAACAAGGAATTAGGCCGGGGCATAGCTGTCGATAGGAGCCGTGTAAGGAAAACGACAGCAGGTACAAAGACACCTGGGTAAAAAGGAGTCAAGTGGAAAACTTCTAACTTTGGGTTGCATGCTTGTTTTAAAGCTGCTCGTTTATCAAGCGGAACATTTTTAGGAAAGAAGGCCTTTCAGGAAGCCTTTGTTCAATCTTTTATGTGCACGCTGTCAGTCTCGGGAATAAACGTAAAAGAGAGACTCACCAAACCTGAGTGACAGAGTGACAATATGTTGTAAGCAATATTAACAGTACATATGTATTTCCCATGTATGATGAATGCATGTATATTCCATGCCTCAGACATATTTTAACAAAAATGTCACTCTGTCAAATTGTAAATACTTGCACTCGTAAGACTGCAAACGTATTAGGCAAAACTGGGCTTAATTTGCAAGTTCTCTGTTGTGCAGAATAACGCAGCATATGCTATAGCTGATGGATAATCTATCACTGTCACAGGACAGCAGTGGAAACAAAGCTTTATGACATTTAGCACTGCCATGGAGATGTACACTGATTAATGCAGAATCACCTACAGTGATGAATTATTCTTATTTTAAACGGTAATGTTTGGCGAGAAATCTGTAAATACCAGTTTCGGACAGAAACGTTAACATTTTACGTAACTGGGTGATTTATAAAAAATGATTAAACGGTCCCTCTGAAGGAAAATGAAACTGAAAAACTCCCACAAGTCTATCATTTATAGGTATGTATGTACAAGCCATTAACATAATAAAAATCTTATGAATTATATGAATGTAAAAGAGGCCCTTCCAAACAGCTAGATGAAAGTCCTAGCACAGACACATAACTTTATATAGTTTCTGCCTGTTTTGGTATCTTAACTGTAGCTTGCAAAAATATAGCTGCAACGTTATGAAGCTGCACTTGTGCCAGTCTAGCTTTTTCAGATCAAAGGGTTCTTGCGGCAAAACACAACTGATGTGGTCTCAAAGACTTCATTAACTCCAGATGTGGGGAAACAGCCAGCCAGTTCCACAAAAGGAGCAAGTCTCTTTTAGTTACAATCAGAACTACCCACAAATTAAACCCAGGCCTCTGATGTCATCTGATCACCTGCAGATGAGCACCAGGTTTTTTTCTGGTTAATGACCTAATCATAATTTTTATGTTGTGTTGCTACAAACAAAGTCTAAAAGGAAAGGAGAAAATTTACTAAGATTAACCTGAAGTCTATGAGATGCAAAATACAAAGACTTTAAATAAGTTTGATATAAAAAAGATGACATTTTATTTTTAAGTTGGGAGCTACATATCAGGGTGACTGTTCACTCTGAAAGCCTCATATGCACTAGGACCTTCTCTAGCAAAACACTGCCTCTGTGTCTGGTGTTCCACAGCAGGCTTATGTGGGTGCATGGCAGCTCCCTGGTCTATGTCCTAGTTGAAAGGCTTTCTCTTCTGCAACAGCTGAAAGCAAGGGAGTTATAAATATGATGTGGCTGCTCAAGACAGCCTCTTTTTAGCTATTAAGCTGATAACAGCGACATCCAGGAGGCATTAAACCAGTTTTTCCTGGCTGACGTTCCCACTATGAGAAGGAATACTGTTAAAAGGTCAGCCTGTCTGCAGAGCCTCCTTGAAGAAGGTTGTCTCCAGCAGGTAGAAGTGGAGCCCAACTTCTAATCCTCTGAAGTGAAGTGAGCCCGGGATGCATCTCCATACTGACAAGCAAAAAGTTCAACTACGAATGGGAAATTCCCTTCCAATAAACATGGGCCAAACCCACTTTCTGTACACCAAGTGTACACACAAGTCACCAAGTGGAGTTCTTGACTTTTTTAGAGCTGCGCTAGAATATACATCAATCCTAACACTGCAGCACTTCTGAAGGGTAGAGAACCTCCTTGAAAGAAAGTAGGACAAATGAGCTACTAAGGACATCGAGTCAGAGAGACCATGTCCCTGAGCTGGTCTATTATTTCTCCAGTGTGAAATGCAAGATAACAAGCAAGATGGTTGTTTTTTTTGTTTGTTTGGTTGGGGTTTTTTGAGGGTAGTGGTGAGAGCTGACTTCAGAACAGAGCTGGAAAGACATTATCTGTGCAGCACCAGGTTTAAGCAAAACAAACACATCATCCACATCATCCAGTTCTGGAATCTGCCCTGGTGATTAACATATATAATCAGCACTACCATGAAAGTTACACCAACATGTAAAACACATCCAAGGATTACACAGTGTGCTTGTTTACTGGTACAAGTGCCAATAACACGAATATGAATTTTACCAAATTTTATGCTAAGTAAAACTTCCAAGCCTCATTCTATAAATGCATTTAATAAATATAACACTTAAGAGTCCTCCTGTCGGCATACTTCCTCTCAGGCAATTTTCCTGTAATCTGTTTAAAATTCTTAAATATTTATCAATGTTTAATATTAATGTTAAAAGCAGATTAAAAAATAGCAACCAAACCTTACTTCCGATGAGCTCATGCTATCTCAAGACCAAGTCTCCCATCACAGACTGTTTATGGAATTATGAATTATGTTACTTACTTAAGCCTAACTATTAACAACTCTTGGAAGTTCAGGAAAATATTTATCAAGCTGCTGGAGACAGAATTTTTCAAAAACAGGGGAGATGGATAACCTATTCTGTATCTTGTAAACTCTGCTAAATAGCCTATCTACATTCCATCAGCATCAGTCACTCACTGAGCAAGTGTGCACTGATGCATGATTTGTACATGTGGCAAAATTTTACAGTGTATTATCGGCAGGTTTTGTAGCAAAAGCGACTTCTGATGTAAGGCAGCTCTGAGAAGAGGAAACTTGTATTCATGTTCATTGTATTTCTGACAAAATCACGTACTAAAACTTCAGGAATGTAAAATAGTAACTACAGTTTTCCAAGCTCCTCTTTACAGCAAGACAGAAGCTGCCAAAAAAACACTCCCACCCAAATTCTTGTTGACATTTAAGTAAGATGTTAAAATGAAGAGCCCTAATACTCAGGATCAGGGTACCATATCTTCCATCATATTTCTGGTTTCCAACACCAAGTGTAAGGCTTCACACATTAAAAAAAAAACCCAACAACTTTCACCATCCAGCATGAAAATAGCGCACTCCTTTAAGAGCACACCGCATCAGTCTCGTCTGCAAAATAATATTTAAGAACGGTATACAATTCAAACTCCTTTAAGTAGCTAAGGTGAATTCCATCTTACACAAATGTTTATGCAGTTTAGGCATGCTATACATGCCTGTATGGGTATTGCTGAAGTGCAGAAGCCCCCTGTAATGGTGCACAGTACAAATACTTCCTAGCTTCTTCCCCAGTAAACGGCAATTTTGAAGCCACGTTAAAAAGCGATAGGCAAACTTCTCAAATATCCAAATTCATTACAAGGAAACATTTTGGTCTGTTCTTTTACATGTTGTTTTTTAAATTTCAGCGTGAGGCAGAGAGAGGAGGAAAAAGAAGAGAAAGCAGCAGGACCACCAGAAATAAATACGCACATACATACTGCCTGAGTATTTTTTTTATATTAAGAAAAACTCTTCTCCATAGTCAAACTGTGATGTCACCGAAGGATGCATACATCTAAGTCTTCCAAAATTCATTATTAAATTCATATTTTAAGGAAACAAAAATGGAAACACTGAAACTAATCAGTCTGATTCTTAACCTGTTCCCTGTATTTCAAAAGGCAGGAATCCCCATCACCAGTACTGACCACAGGAGGATGCAGTAGTAGATACAAGGCTATCTTTTGCATTTGCTATCTCTCCTCTGAGCTCATCGGTGCTGTTTCGGTACCTTCGACACAGACTATTAGATTTCCACACGCAGATGATTATGAAAGCACACACGCTGAGCAAACAGGGTGTGTTACTCTTTGCTGCTCACATTTTGAGAAATATAGATCTGTCCAATACAGCACCTGATCCCATCCCTAGCTGCTTTCTTTTGCCCAAGGAAATGGACATAACCTTCACTTTAAAGCATCAATAAAGCTTGTTGCAGAGAAGACACCCTTTTGGCAAAGGACCGCTGCTCTGTAGATTGGCAGTTCAACCCAATGGAGTGGAGCAGGGAAGACTCTCCTGGGCTGATGCAGTGTAACTCTGTGTTTTTCAGTAGGGCAGGGAGGGGAAAGAAGAGGTGAGGAAGAGGGAAAAAAATACCCAGCCAACCAATGTTTACTACCTCTCTTTATTCAGTGTCCACAGCCATGTACCCCTAGAGATTTTCCAGCTGATCTTCTATTTGTCCTTACTTAGAAATGTTAGCTTTGACCTTGTTTAAGTTGCTGTGGGCAGCATATGGTACAGTGCAGCACTAATTGTACTTTTCTCCCTCTATACTAACTGGCCCAATACTAATAGAAGCAGAACTGAATCATTCTTCTTTTGCACCTGGTTGCCCCAAAATTTACAAACTGAGAACACCTCACTTTGATGTTAAAAGACTCAGTACATTATTTATTGCATAACAGCTACAGAAAGGCATGCTGTCGTGTCATCTAAGACCAGGCAGTGTTATTAACATGTTTCTCTCTGCTGTAACTCCAAAAGCAATGGCTGCAAGGCAGGCAATTTCTCAACTGAAAAAAATACCCAAACATACAACATGTATACTCACATCTGTGAGTACTTATTCCTTTGTACACATGTGCCCATAGGTATGTAAATATGCATGCACACACAGGGACACATTTACAGCCTTCTACACTGTCAAAATTCTCCCAAAAATCCCTATATAAGCTAGTTAAAAAAAAAAAAAAAATCAGGAAACTACATGTATGCAAATATCTATGTATGTGCTCATTTCCTCCCTCCCTTTTTAAGCAGGGATTGTAGAAACCTACTGTGAAAGATGCAGTAAATTCACTTTTGAAAAGGATCAATAAAATCTCAGCCTGTACTGAGAAAAACAAATATTTACTCAATAATAAACCCCACCTATTCATAGACTGGTATATCAAATGAACACATATAATCTTCAGAACACTATAGTAATGTATAACTTACTCACATATTTATTCTCATATGAAACAGTAGTCATAGGTGATATAAAATAAAGTATAATCAATATTGCTCCCAAAATTGACTTGTGGTGATGACACAAGTCCATTACAATCTATATTATAACAACTCTACAACACACTTAAAAAATAATTTTTCTGTAAACATATAGAAGAAATTAAAAAAGTATAAATCTTTCAAGTTTGTATTTTATTCTTTATGCACAAAGAAGACATAAAACTCTCATTATTTAAATACCTTTTTGGTGCTACTGCATTTGATAAAATTTAACTAAAAAGGCTCTAGTGAAAGAAGTTTGCTTAGTTATTTTTTAGTTCTAAAAAACCCACACAAAATACTTAAAAAGTGTAATTTAAATGTGTGCTATTATTTGTATTTATAGATTTTTTGGGAAGCTTTTCTTTTTAGTTAGAGTTTAAGTGTTTGGATTTTTTTCGACCCTGTAGCACAGCTCTAGAATGAAACAGAAAAGACAAAACTTTAAAAATAGATACAATTCTAACTGGTGTTTTCCTCCCTGTATTAAATTTTGGTAAGCTTTCCATAAACTGAGAATATTTTCTATATATCAAAAGGATGAGGGGGAAAAAAAAAACACCAAACCACACAACCCCCCCCTTAACAAAGCCAAACAAAAACACACCAAAAAACAAACCACACCACCAACACAAAAAAACCCAACCACCACAAAACACCACCACGAGAAATCTTCTAGTTCAGTGCGAGTGTTTTATTTTCTTTACAATACTAAGAAAGATAGGTTTTCTTTTCGTTTTGGTGAGGATTCTTCAAACACTTTTTTTTCCTTAACATCTATTGCACATAATGGTAAAAGGTTACTCCTCAGAAAGGGATTTGTATTAAAACACTATTTTTCACAGGTCCCTCCTAAACCACACTGTAACAAAAATCAAACCTTTTCTACTCTTAAAACTCCCAACTCGATTTTTAAACTTATGTGCCAGTGCATACACAACCAGATACTGGGGTGCTTATACTTTTTTTAGCGCAATATTTTCTTTTGACTTACAAATTTAGCAAGTTGAAAAGAAAAAAACCATACCGAACAAAAAGTCTAAATCGCACATTTCTGCATGTCATATCCCACTTGTTCTATGGATAAATAAATCAGATTTGATTGCATCGCCAGGTATCAAGGAATGACAATATAAAAAAACTAATACAATAATCGAAATAAAAAACTCAAACTCAACAAGATACATACTAGCAACTTCTAACTTATGAAACAACATGAATAAAAGCAGTAAAACATCACGATTAGGGTGTGTTCTGTTCTCTCATTATAGAACGGTTCTTACAAAGATTTGGCACACATGCCAGAAACTGCAACACAAAAACTAACTTCCTAAACTTGACAAAGTATATTTAAATTAGTAATTCAGTGAAATTTGCAAAATTACTAGGGAAGAAAACGCTAAAAGCTAGTGAGACAGTTAATTTTTTTTTTTTTTAACTAAAACCCCAGGCAACATGATATAGGATCGTCATATGATTTGTCATCTATTTACTAACTCTTCAAGCTCATAAAGGTCACCTCTGACCCATAACAGGCACATGCTATCAATTTTCAAGCCATGCTCTCCTACAGTACCAGCACTTCCATCTACTATATGCCTGGAAATACTTAATAAGATCAAAGCCTATTTTCCTGCTACAAGAACAAAGAGAAATATTGTAATAGAGTGATCTGTGCACTAGAAAGAATAAAATCAAAACTCCATGCAAGTTATATTCCCTTTGCTTCAGGGGTATTGTATAGTTAATTTTACTTAAGTCATATATATATCTTCACATAAAACTTCAAACAGATTGTTTTAGCCTAGGAGCAGACATGAAAGAAAAATAATTTCATATTTGAAAGACAGCTGGCATCTATACCAAAGGAAATGAAATAGAGACCAAGTGGTTTTACTTGTTCCCCTAACCACTCCTCCAGTATCTTTTCTGTTACTCAAGCAGCTCAGACACAACGCCTTTAATGAACGCTTTAATTATCACTGAACAAAATTCTTGGCAGAAAAGTTTACTAATGAAGGCAAAGCTCACACAGGCCCGTGAAAGGAGAAATAGCAGTAAAAATACCAAAAGAACAAAAAACCCACAGAAAAGATCGGTATCAGCATATGCGTTTTTCCTATTTAATGTTATTTTAATCACAGAATAACGTCAAAACCACGGACAACATAAACAGACTAGAAAAGACACACCGTGTTTAATTTACCACTTTATGCCAGTTCTTACGCACACACAAACAACACCCCAACCAACCCAAAAAACCCCAGAGGTTTCACTTTTTCGGGATCTGCAATTTTTATTTTTATTTTTTCCTTCCAGTGGCTGTAGTAGTCTCGCAAGTGAGACGGCCACCTCTGTCAAGGCAGCGTTAATGGCTGGCTGCGGTGCGCTCGGTGTCCGGCGGCACGGCCCTTACCGGCGCGGTGCTCCCGGTGCCCAGCAGCAGGGTGGTGCGGGCTTGGGACCCGGCCATTAGTCAGCGGTTACTGGAGTGCGCTGGGGAACGCTGCTCCGCGGAATGGTAAACTCAAAACTAACACAAACACCAAGGAGAAGTCGCAGGCGCGCAGGAACCCGAACTTCACCGGGCTCCGCGGCACCCCAGTAAGCGGGCCCAGGGACGGGCAGGGCGGGAACGGCCCGGTCCGGGAGCGCCGCCTGGCTGCGGCACCCCGAGCCCCTGCAGAACCGGACCTGGCGTCTTCGCACAGAAGCGAGCAGACTTTCCGCCACGCAACTCCGCTGTAGTTTCTCTCAGAGGCCGCTCGCCTCCTGTTCGCTCCAGCACGGGAGCGGGTCGCTCCTGCAAACCCCCCACCCCAGCCCTCTGAGGCTCAGCGCCGCGGCACCCCCGGCGCTCTAAACTCGCATTAGCCCGAGAGCGACCGCGGCTGGCCGGCGCTCCGCAGCCCCCGAACAAAGACGGCGGCCCTTACCGTCTTCCCGTTGTAGTAGTACATGAGGGAGTTGCTGCCCACGCCGGGGACGGGATACGCGCAGTACATGGCGAGGCTGGCAGCGGGCCGGGCTGCAGCGCGCCGCCTCCTTCCACCACATCCACCCGCCCGGCCGCCCGCTCCGCTCCGCGCCGCCCGCGCACATGGAGCGCCTCAGAGACGACTTATGCAAAACAGGACTGAACCATCTCCGGCCGGGCGCGGGGGTAGGGCGGGTAGGGGCCCCACCGGCCGGGCTGGGCCAAGCAGAGGAGGGAGGGGGCACTGCCGCGCACCAGCCAGCACCCCCGGCTCCGCACCCGCCCGGAGACCAACGTGCGCGTCCCAGTGAACTGCCAGCCACGAGGTACCTGCTAATGCACACGTCCTGAGCGGGTTAATCCTCTGCTTTTTGTTTTAATTAAATTAGATCACTTGTGGCAGTGGAGACGATGCTTGACGCAGCAACACGGCCATCTGGCTCTGCCTAAAGTTGCTTCCAACTTTGGCAAAGCCTTCCGAAGCTACAGGCAGCGGGTCCCATGAGAGAGCCAGAGCACCCAGGCAGCGCTTACGGGGTCCCCCCACCCCCCAAGCCGCCCCCAGCGCAGCTACCGTGCCACACCGTGCCAGCTAACAAACAGGGAAATGTGTGCAGTGTGTGACAGTCTTACACAAGATACTTAGCTTTAAAATAACTTTAAATTGATATAAATATTTCTATTTTATGGGTTCATCCCAAATGCATCTTTAAGACAAGGTGTACAGTTCTTTGGAAGTATGAGTCTTGACTCCCTGTATATTGTGTAACATGTTTTTGTAGGGGGGGAAGAAAAAAAAAAAGGCAATTCTGTGCCCATATAAGAAAGGAAAAAAAGGGAGGAACCTAGACAACTTTGGCAAATCACAAAAATGTTAATTATACAATACAGCAAACAGACTGCAGCCTCCAGCGTGAAAATCCCTTAGCAGTCGCACTTTGTCTCTGACTGTTAAATCTTTTTGCCTTCTTCACTGAACGGTGGCATTAACTAACGTTAACTCTTAATGAGGTATACATTTCTTTATTTTCTACACATGAATGCACTTGGTTATTAACTGGGTTCCTGGCAAGTCAGATACAGATTTCAATCCAGGAAAAAAAAGGTTAAAGCGAAACCACATTTCCCCACCTCTAACTGTGTCAACTGCCAATGCTGTGAATTCTCCCTGCCTCCCTCCTGACAAAAGCAGGAAAATACTTCAGGATATGGGGGAGGGGGGAGAAACAGGCAAAGTTCAATTTAGCAATTTGCAGAGAAAGAAAGCAAGCTGCAGAAATTTGTTTCATTCTATCAAGCACCTTATGTGTCTGAAACGTTCTGCAAGAGTCACAAATTCACTACAGTAGAACACTATGGTCAGATAAAAATCTTAGTGGGTTTTCTGTATAATTTCCATGATCTCAGGTTGTAACTATTGCTGTGTCTGTAAATATAGAGAATATACAGCAGACACTGATGAAAAATATTCACACCTCCAGCTTCCAAAGCTTTTTCAGAGAACTCTCTCTATCAGTTCGGAGGTTTGTGTTGAGAGCACGTTGGCAAACACACCCTGCAGTTTACATCAGCTGAAGAACACTTTCATTTTTACTGTTAAGACAAAACTACACAACCAGAACACTTTAATCGTGCTGTAACCCTAATGATAACTGAACTCTTCTGCAATACAA
Organism: Dryobates pubescens; assembly: GCF_014839835.1. Taxonomy (NCBI): domain Eukaryota; kingdom Metazoa; phylum Chordata; class Aves; order Piciformes; family Picidae; genus Dryobates; species Dryobates pubescens. Next base: position 15,752,448 of record NC_071628.1, on the reverse strand, counting down.
AAGGCATACCAGCAGCAGCTGCAAAAAAAGAACATCACTTCAGACTATTAAATGGTCAGGCCCCCAGAGTGACTTGTGGTTTCCTCCTTACCCTAAGGACCACAAAGACCCATTTCAGAAAGTCCTTAAGAAGCTTTGATTTGCAGCTAACTGGCATTTCTTAAAGCTTCTCACTAACATTCAAGACTCTACAGATGCAATATGCTAGAAGATCTTCAGATCATTGCATGTGCTACTTCTGATAGCATGCTAGATTAGAATTACTAATTTAGACTAATGTACAACTTCAAAAAAACCCCAACCCTAAACACTGGAGAAGGCACCTCCCACTTGCAAGAACTGAAGAAAAGTCTATTTTTCTGAAATAATTCAAGTGCACACAGTTTTAAATCACTAAAAATACTACCAAAGTAACTTGAGTCAGTTGAGACTATCATCAACATAGTTGCCATTGCTACTGTACCTCCATGCACACGTGCTCAATTTTCAGAATAGCTGTATTTGAGATGAAGAGCACAATCAAGCCCCCCTTCTCAAGTAATGAGCTTTATCCACCCATACTACAATACTTGGAAAAAAAATTAAAAGACACATCAGAAAAAACTAATGGTACTTCACAGCATCTGGAAGGAAGCTTCATGTTACAACTGCCCTATATTTGTGCAGAGGCACTGTAACCAAAATTATAGGCAGTATTAACTGGTAATATTTACTAACACACCATTTATCAGTATATCAAAATCACTGACATTGTTCACCATCATATGGGTTAAGACAGCAGCAACATTATAATCAATAAAACTGAGTAACACCACTGCAAACATTGTTTGTAGACAAACTCATTTCAAGACTGGTACCTCCCTAGAGTCAACAAAGGAATCTGCTCCTGAATTTTCCGCATAAATCAGAAGAATAACACTTTTCTTCTACCAAAAAGGAATTAGTTATCCTACCCTCAGCTACATTGGTAGGAATAAAACTCTATGAACAATATTGTTTCTCACAGGACATTTGCTACATGACTTCAACTTACAGGATCAGACCATAGTTCCAAACATATCAAACTTCAACTCACAGAAGTTTACCTTTACCAGAGGAGATGAAAAATAAACCTAAAATGGAAGAATTTGAAAGCTTGCTCAAAAAAATGGCAAAGTTGTTATGGGTAATTCTGTTTGCAGGACCTACTACTAGATAACTGTTCCAGAAGCTCCTGAAGTCCAAAGTAAGTTTTTGTTTTGTGGTTGCAATTTTTATAATCCCCATTTAAACCAAGCAACAGCTGCTCTGAAATTTGTTTTCTTAAGAGAATCATGTTACAGTGAAATGAATCATAGCTGCATCAGCAATACTGTACTGGGTACAGTTGTTTACTCCATTTTTCCTTGGTGACAAGTCAAGGGTTAATCTTATGACTCAGTCTGACAAAACAAGTCAGCTGGAGACAGGGCCAATTTTTTAAACTTGATTTCAGACAGACATGCCGTCAGCAGAGGAGCACTGAACTGACATGCACTTTGTAGCCTGAATTGTTTCTACTCATGACCCTGTACTGTGTGTCAAAAACAATAAACTGCTTGTTTTCTAAAGTATATAAAGAGATTATGAAATCTGATGCAGAGCAAAATACTGACCTAATAATAAACCAAGCTACCTGCAGGAAAATGTTTTCAAAGACTTGCGACAGTAAGAAATTTTGTGAATGAACTACATGTTCTCCCTTGAAAACAAACTGTTCTGTGAGATGCATTTTTGTTTCACTTGTCAGAGCCACAAAGCAAACACACAATAAGCACATGTAACCCATCATTTGAATTTATGAAAAATAAACATCATTTCCCCAGATCACTGAAAGTCATGCCATATGAAAGATAATTATGCAACTGTCTCAACAGACAAGAGCCATCCTCTGGTCAAACATGTTCCACAACAAAACAGAAATATCAGGATCCTTTAAAAAGATTACTGCTTTTTATCGCAGTTACTATTTTTTAAGTGGCTCTATTCAAACAGAAAAAGCAGCAAAACCTTTTACAAGAATTATGTGCAACTAGAAACTCAAGTTCCTTTTTTACCAACATAAGCAACAGTGAACTGTAAACCAAAGCATCCTTGAGTTTCCTCACAGAGACTTGGCTTCAATCCTGTTGAAAACATGGTACCCTGTTAAGAGCCCAAGCCTGCTTTTGAACAAAATGCCAGTTCTATTGTTCTCACTAATTTGCATTTAATTTCTTAGGGTTGGGGTTATTAACCCGGTATCTTTGGAAATACAGCAATGGAACTGTTCTAGAAGTCTCCTATTTTAACCCCACTCCACCATAAGGTTGTAACTTATCAGTTTCAACCACATTTGACAGAGGAACAGAAGTTTCACAAGTGATTAAATTCTTATCAGTTCTAAGAAAACTGGAACCTGAACAGGAGAGACAGACACCAACTGATAGCCCAATGAAATAATGGCAAGGAATGGAGGATAAAAAACAAATTCATAGAGAATTAGTCTGATACTAAACAACCTGTTGCTAATTAAAATATGCATAGCAACTTTGAACTGCTTCTCTTGCACAATACAGAAAAACAAATAATTCTATGCATCTCGGGACTCCCAACATTTATTTTAAAACCAAGCATTTATGATGATTAACTATGGCAAGGCCAGATCCAGTTAGGATCATTGATAAGGGATGTGTTCAACATCATGCATAATGTATCTGTTAGAACAGACAAAATTTTACGTCTTCAGAAGCAAACCTGTCCATTTTAAGAGGAAAACATATTGCTCATTATCCTGTCCTCTATTTCATTAATCAGTTAAGTAAATGTTAATTTATTTTAAAAGCCTTCTGTTGTTAACCAACCACAAAGTATGCAGGGACAGAGCAGACTAATTGTATGGAAGACAATTTAACCCAGTGGACTACATTTGATAGGCGAATCCCCCCACCTCTCGATATCTAAAAGATGTTTTCATCAAATTAATTCACTCATCTACGCAAGACCTTAAATATTTTTGTGGTTTTCCTTTTCCAAAAGTTTGTCTTCAACTGTGGTTTGTCTGTAATTGTGGTTGTTGGTTGACATTTTTTTTCTTATTTGTTTTTGTAAAGAACTTGAGTTACCTAAGACAGTATGGGTAAAAATATGTCTGGCTTTTTATCCCCCCCCTCTTTTTTTTCTTAAACACATTTGAAACTACAGATAGGAAATTTCTCTTTCAGTAGTTTTCCAAATAATATTGAGTTACAGATGTTTAAGTTTTTTTACCCAAATATTTTACTAGAACGGAAAGAATGAGGGGGGAAAGTGCTGTCACATCCTTCAGTATCTAACATAAACCAATTTATCTCAGGTGGTTTTAAAACTTTTTTTTTTCAAAATCTTTCAAATGCAATTTTGATAATGCTCAAATGGAGCAAACTTTATTATTTTGCTGAAAATATTAAGTACCTACAGTTTAAAAGCCTCTATCTGAACGTCTTCACTTAAATCTACCTTAAAAAGTAAATAACAATGTTTATTATCCTGAGGCATAAACGACTATATGATGGTTTCTGATGGAATAACCATCTCCAAATGTGCTAGAAACTACTAAATCTAAGAATGAGTATAGAAGCTAAAAGAATCTTAAAACCTAAAATGAAGCAGCAGGACTGTGACTGAAACTTGCCAGAAGACTACTTGAATTACAATTTTTTTCACATCAACTCAAAATGTACAAGAAAATTTATTTGACGAATTAAGAAGTGATTAAAGGGTCCCTCTGCTGGTCCAACCTTAGCATCATTCCACTCTTTGATTACTGAATCAGTTTCTCCCCTCACCAAAACCCTGCAACCACACCTGCACTTGTGTGAGCTCCCTGTAGGTGGCTCCAGAGTCAAAACCTGAGCCCTGCCCAATACATAAAAACACACATTTTTGGAATTTATTAAATAATTCGGTGTCAGAGAAGCTTTAAAAGATTGCTTGTTAAAACGCAGAAAGCTAGTTGTGCCTCACCATGTATTTCCCCATGCATCTCTTGCCTTCTTTTGTACTCCAGCTTGCTGCTTAGAAAAAAACTCTTTCACAAATTAAGCCAAGCAGCCCATCAAAAGCCAAACCATGAATCCTTCTGTCATGCAGTTAGAAATCTGCCTACGACTTCCCTACAGGCAGAAAAAATGCTAACAACTAATCCTAGCTATCAGTGCAAATGGTATGGAATCCCATAACTACATCTCCAAGCCTGGTCAACTTCCTTTCTTTAAATGCCTTGACATCACAAGAAACTCTTGTGGGACTAAACCAAGAGGAAATTCAATTTGGTTTCTTTGCTTCCATGTGTGAACACACATCTTTGTCTGGAATTTCATTTAAAGATTAGGCAGGGCTTTCAGTTCAGTACCATTCTTTTGAAAAATAAATCATTTTTTTTTTATCACCCACTTCTGACAAATGGCCCAGTCACAGGCAAAACAACCTGCCTAACATTTGGGCTGAGCAAGCAATTGAAAAGAAACATCTCAGTTCAACAGCACATGAAAGTCTAACAACACAGCATTGCTCACCACTTTTCTAGATGACTTCAGGGATTAGAGAAGTCTTCCCAACAAAACCACAAGTACTGTCAAAGGACATTTAAGAAATAGTCCTCAAAAAAGCTTTTATCCTTATCTATTATTATAAACCACCACAGTAATTTATGGCATTGGAGACATTAATCTTCGAGGTAAAGCAGTGCTACAGCCATTCCAGGTAACTTCTGCCTAAATGACACAAGCTGCAATTCAGTCATGTTATTTTTTGCAGATAAGTTTTAGAACTATGCACAGATTTAAAATTATTGTATGCAGATCTACACTTTAAGAGAACCTAATATGCTGATTCTGATATGTTGCAAAAACTTCAAAACTAAAGTATTTCCAGCAAATCCAAACACTGGAATATGATTTGGCATCATCAGACATCTGTCACATAGGTATATGCAGGATTTCCACAGAGAAGATACCTCAATTTAACAACCTCACAACAGTTCACCACAGAGAATAGGACAGTTAGTTAGGAAAAATGAGCCACTTGCAATTAAAAAACCAAAAACCAACCAACCAAAAAAACCCCACCCAACCCCAAACCAAAACCTGGTCAAACAACCCCCCAACAAACCATTAGGAGAGAGTTAGTGGAGTATCTTCACCCTAATTGAGTGGGAACCTGATCTGAACCCTCACAACAGGACTTCCAAATGGACTGCTTAATGACAGCTAAATGTCCTCATACAGCAGAGTGGGTGGCATGATACAATCTGAGGCACTGCTGTTTTCAGATACATTCCAAATAAAGGCCATGTTGGAAACAATTACAATAATCTAATCAGAAAAGCAGGTCTTTTACTTATTAAACATAAAATCGCAAAGAAATCCTTTTACTTGGGTTGGCAGCAATTTAAGGGGTGGAGGTTTTATATATTCCCTTTTTGTTTAAGCCCACAGATGCACATGGCGACATTTGATTCAAGTGACCAAAGAACAAGCAAAAAGCAGAAGGGAAGATGGAAGACTTAGTCAAGAGGAAATTACAAGTTCTGTGTTGCATTATCCATAAGGATTTATTTGCCCGGTTTTGTTACTTAAAATTACCTACTAAAACGCACTGCATCAGAGGCAAGGGTCAGGCAATTTACTGCTGCCTTTGAAAGTGTTGGATACTAAAGACAAGTGACAGCTGAATGTATCAGTTGGTTGTGCAAGGCAATTCAAAACTGCTCTGAACAAATTAAATACTGGGGTTTGTGGGTTTGGTTTGGGGTTTTTTGACACCTTTTCTGGCCAGTGGGAACAATCCTTAGCCCCCCCCCCCCCGAAAAAAAAAAAGTCCCACTAGAAGGCCAGTTAAAAAACATTACAGAACTTAAGCATCACATAAAGTAGCTACACAGGACACTCCAAAGTTTTTATTCAGAGCCATGGACTTGATAAAAGGGTATTGCTTTACACCAGGCTACTTCAATACACATTGAGGATAATTCTCTAAAGAAAGTCCACTCCGCTTGGCAGATGTTATTATTTTTAATACAATCTAAACATTAAAGGCTCAAAACACTGGTTTCAGATAAATATTCAGAAGACTGAATCGTTTTCCACTCCACCATTTCCACTCACCTGCAGGAAGGATGAAGGAAGGAGGGAGCACAAAAGAGGGTAGGATCTATTATTTTTCTTCTGGTATCTTTATGAGACACATCTTAAAATATATTTCTCAGGCTTGGTCTTATAAGACTAGCATGACACCAAAAGAGAAGTTTCTTACATGTAAATCAAGTTTTCTCCAGCTTTGCTTCATAAAGAAATCTCTTGATAACTTAGTACCCATCGACTATATGCACACTATACAGGGTGAACCCCTAAAAATCTAGATATAAATTGTCTTGAATATATTGAAAAACAAGAGTTTGAATTTACAAGACGTCTGGTTTTAGAAAAACACATAGTAACAACTTGCCAAGTGAGTAAGCAGCAGCCTAAAGTTTCATATTAACTGATAATCTCAGGTCCTGTGTGAAGTCTAAAATACCAAAAATAATTAGAAATCACACTACCCAGAAAATAATCAGACATTTGTGCCTGTGCGTCACAGATGATTTACTGTAACAACAACAAAATAAAATCATCAAAACACTAATGTATTTCAGGCTATTTCTCTGGCATGAGACTATTTAAATGGCAAAAGTATGATGAACTGTATTTGCACCTTTCCTTAGAATTACAGCCTCACAGTAGCTACCAATTATGGTATTAATCATAAATACTAGTTTGAAATATTTTCTGACCACATATGTAAATAGTATGTTCCTGCTCATAGCCTCTCCAAAATTAGATGGCAATCTCCCAGTGTGTTTCCAAGTAAGCCTTACTCTTCTTTCTTTTCCCTCTGCAGACTGAGCAGCTCTTTGAAAAGCCTGACACTCTGCTCTTCCTATCTTAGCCCCATCAATTAGTGACATGTTGTTAGTTTCTTGGCTTAGTTACAGTTAACTCCTACCCCCCACTACAATATAAACAGCGCATCATAATCTTTGTCTTCCCTCAAGCCTGGCTTAAGCTAACATGAGAAAAAAACTACAGATTTTTTAGTTTCTATCCTCGCAGTAAGGCTTTAAATTTAGCAGTTGTAGTTTAACATAAATGCTTGCATTCAAAATGTTTTGGGTAATGACTCACCACCTAGCAACTTAGGAGGGGAAAACTTAAAAACGCGTTTGCCTGGTGCATTTCATTTTAACAGTGAAAGGACAAGTTCAGATTGAGTTCCATTCTAGAAAGGAACTAAACAATTAGCACTTTTCTCTGGAACTATATTAAGTCCAGATAAGAACATATGAAGTAGCATAAAACTCAAGGCTAGTGATTTCAGCGAATATTTTACAAATCCAAGAAATAAAGATTTAAAAAAAAAAAAAAACAACAAAAACCCTGTTGTTAAATTACAGTTAACTAGGAAATTAAATTACTGCTGAGCATCTGTGGCCACGGTAGCCCTACACTAACACAAAAACATTGCGGAAAAGATTTTAGAAACACAATTTAAATACCAAAGGAGCCTTCCCCCCAAACATATATAACATCAAGTATCATCTTCCTTGTCACTTTCCATATTATAATTAAACTTCTCTTTGCTGCCTATTTGCTAAATCAATTTTTATCTTTCACACAATACATTCTGACTTCTTTAAAACAACTTACAGAATTATCTACTCAAATTTCCTATGATGCTTAGTGAAACTCAGTTTTGTGCCATCTTCCACAACATAGCTTATGTCACTTTTTTTTTTCCCCCTCCCCTCACTTTAAGATGTGTCAGTTTACTTCCAGGCTCTATTCGGCACTGCAATACAGAGAAACCTGCAGCACCACAATCACTGATTATTCACAGTAACTGCACTTTATTGTGCAGATTGGTAAAATGTTGATGCGAATAAGATTTATCAGCATTTTGTTGTCTCCACTCTTCTCTCAGAACAAGAATGAAATGAAAACCGTTTGAAAAACACTGCTGCTTAAAATCCAAGTGAGAGAAATGTTTCATTTGCAAAAATGATCTCTTTACCTGGCTGACGCTACTAAATACTAAGCATGGAATGTAAGCTTTATTACTCGCCTTGAATTACAGTAATAAATTATGTGAAAATTGCACTGCTATGTGTTTTAGCTTCTCTGACATTTTAAATATATTTTTGTTAATCTAGCAGAAATCATCTGCTAGACTGTAAAGCCACCCTACATAACAAGCAACTGTTAAAATGTAAATTGCCAAACTATTTTTAGCTGCTGCTGCTGCAGGGAGGGGAGGGGAAGGAAAAAAAACCCCACAACAAACAACAAAAAACCAAAAAAACGGGGAGGGGGGGGAAGGAAGAAGAAGAATATTCCTGGCCTCGGGAATAATGATTTGAGGCATTGTGTTCATTTTGTTTATCAAGCAGCTATTCAGCCTCTAGTGGGGCCCAAATGCTTATGCAAGCAAAAGCTCCTAAGAGTGCCTGCAGCTGCAATCCTGGCTTCCAGGTAGGCTGCAGGTTCAGAGCACAGCTGCCCCAGGCTGTCTACACTATCGCGGCTCCATCTGGAAGTATGGTTAAAATAAGATTTCAGATCCCAGTTTCTGTATATATCACTGCAAGCAGGGGGAGGGAGAAAGGGAAGAGAGGGAGGAGAGAACGGGAGATGCAAGGACTAGAAGACACCATCCGTCCTTCAGACTCAATACAGAATAGAAAGCTCAGACCCATTTTGCTCCCACTGTATTGCTGCTGCCTGTGCAGAATGTTCCATTCAGCCCATCCGGCTCTGAGTTATGACTCAGCCAAGTGCACCTGCGCCCGTGTGTTAAGCACTGCCAAATAAAAGCCCAACAGCCATTTCCACAACAAAGAGATGTACCCGGCAAGGCAGCGGGGCTTCCCCCTCCCCTCCTGTCTGTTCTGAGCCGGGGGAAAAAAAAGAATTCTGTCCTTCACTTCACTGGGGATTTTTCACTTTACGTGGATTTTTAAATGCAGATTCATTTACAAACAATTTTCTTCCTTTTAAGAATAAAGCATATTTAATACCACCAAACACCCCTATAGCATTAGATTATCACAGCCATTAATGATTTTTCCACCAAAACCCTTCCAACCTTTTTCATCAAAGCCCTTTATTCTCGAAGGATAAATTTTCAAGCAAAGAGGGATCAACAAACTAGTTGCTTGAAAGCATTCCTGATGCTAGGCTGAAGTTAGGAAAGGCTTAATGAAGGCTTTAAAATCCACCAGGGCTTCACAATGAACATCTGACTCAGTGATTTATGCATATTAATAACCTCAGTCCTACTGAGGCAAGCTGAGCTGTACATGTCCTCCGAATCTTAATGTCTTCAGCTCCACTGGGATTATTACAAATGTAAATTTCTAAGATTCTCAGCTATTAATCTCTGTCTGTCCTCCTGTTCAGCAACATAATGACTAATTAAACATCAAAAGACCTGTACAGGAGATCTTCTTTGACAGCTCCTGGCCCAGCTCTCTTCCCAAGAGAGGAATTCAAATGACAGGGACAAGTGGGTAGGAGCATATGAGCAAGCTACAAATCACTGCTATGAAATCTAAAAATTCCACATAAAATATGTACTTAGTCCTCCAGAACCACTCCCAATTACCTAGCCTAGCTGTTCATGTCCAGCGGATAAGCCTTCCTGGTGCTAAAGTTAGGACATTTGTATGTATGTCAGGTAAATAGAGTGCAATTTAACCCAATTTGTTTACTATAAATAAAAAATTTAGTACTTACAGAAGAAGGCAAACCAGGGGGCACCTTTCTTACTTTCTTTGTCTGTAGAGGATCTGTACATAGAAAAAACAATATTTCATCAAATATCTACAGGAATAAAGGAAGAAACAGCTGGGCTACACAGCTTTTTTGTTTCCACAATGGATTTATTATTTCTCCATGTCATGAATTTTTTCTCATGTGCCAATGAAACTTGTCTTTCACATCAATACAAGAATATAACATACTGATGTTGTTCTCCAAAATAAAGCTTTGCTACTTGATTACTTTCAGTTCTTTCCATGAGGAAAGCAGTTATTCCTAGGAACACTAAAACTGATGGGGTGCACTGATGCCCTTATATACACTTAGTAAGAAACACATTTTGAGATATATAAAGGAGGAAAATGGGACTGATTAGTGGAAGAAAAGCTTTTTCTTCCTGCACTTCAGAGTAAAGACAGAACTATAAACCCAAGAATTTATGGCATGTTAAAAGTATGATTTATACTCTAAAAATACTCATGTGATCTAAATTTCTATAGCTTTTAGACCATACCAAGATTGTAAATAGATAGCAAATCTAATGAGCTAATTACTTTTAAGTAATATAAGCCATACAGCTCAAATTTGCACCTAATAGTAAAGTTGGAAGTAGGATACCTGTCTCCTCCTTCCACTAACTGTCACATCACAAAAGAACCCAGCAATTTTACTAACTAAATCAAAAACCTGAAGCAGTTTACTCAGTCACTAACACAATTAATCTGAATAGTATAAATGCAAACTAAAAGTTAAATGATGTTCCAAAGACAAGTATCTGCCTGGATTACCAGTTCTACAGCTGACCAACTGAGTCTCCAATTAAAATACAGAATTCCTGGTTTTGTTTTTCTCACTTAGAATATTTAACCACTGTTTTATTATAGGGCAAGAAAAAAAGTGAGATATGGTGACAATATCTGCTGAATATCTTTACTATGATTGTTCCCATTGGGCATGTTCAAAAGAAAATAAAAGGACTACCAGAAAAGATATTTAACACTGCGCTCAGAAGGAAACACTGCTTGGTTTCAATGATCTTTAATGTCCAATTTTTAAAGTTTATTAAAGACCTGGTCAGGCTACTCCTTCTTGGAGATTACATGTCTATATTTTGCCTTTGCTTTAAATTCTCAGGAAGCAGCTCTGTAACATTTAATCAGTCCATGGGAAAAAAGAAAAATAAAAAAATTCAGACATACTTTTTTCTTGTCATTGGAAACAAGACTTGACATAAGAGTGCACTCCCTTTTCCTGTCACTTCTGAAAAAAACATTTCCATAAATTTGTAACTACCACCTGACATGTCCCAGGTTATGGTCCCCCAGATTCGGCAATGACAGAAAGAGGAGTATCATGTTGTTACCCATCTGAATGGGTTTATACCAACTGAGCTTTACTTACAAGGAAAAAGGAGTCATGCTCTGAAAACACCACACTTCACTTAATTTTGTTTAATTTAACAATACGTGGAACTTATCAAACTGTGCAGTTAATTTCAGAAGAAATTAACTTCATCATATATTCAAGTAAATAGCAGAAATCAGACAGTCTTGCTTAGGTATAATTTCTTCATACCCTTCTGCCCACATCAGTATCACTCTCTGTCCAGCAACCAATGTCACTCTCTAACTGTCCCCATTACTCAAACCCAGTGCAGGTTACTGTTACCAGTATTAATGGTTTCTCACTATAACCAATTCAATGGGGACTAAAACTTAGAATAACAAACTCCATCTCTTTTCTATCAAATTTCAAACATGCTTCCAAGTGGCAAACAATTTTACTGAACTTGCATGAGACTGTTCCTTTTCTGAAACAGATCTGAAGAACTGCTGTTTGATTCTCATTCTGAGGAACATGAATACTTACAAATCTATTTTTAAATAAAGACAACCCCAGATTAAACAGCGGTTGTCTTGACAACAGGTTAAAAAGTTATACAAAACCAGCGTTTAAAAACACCTACATGCATAAAAATACACATCTAAAGGTAAAGTTCCAAAGTTACATATTTATAATTAAAGATGTAAAAAAACAATTTCAAGCATGCTGAGGACTATTTTAATGCCCAAGGAGTTTGCAGTTCTAGTTCATACTTAAGTTACTTCAAGAAACAATTTGCATTTGCTGAAATGTTATTTTGGCTAAAATATGGTTTCAGTTATATGGTTTCAACAACTAAGGTTTTATTATGGAATAGAAGTACTATAGACAATGAGAGGCATTAAAAACCCAAGCATATAGCTACAGCAATCCCAACGACATAATATGCTAACATCAAAATATGGTAGCTTTTAAACCAGAGTATCACGTTACAGACTCTCTTTTCATACCAAAAAGAATTTTTTTCCACTTGCACACCCTATTATTTGTGATCATCTTACAGCAGAAATGACAGAGGAGCTGGCTGGCTCACTCAAGACTCCTTAATTCAATAAAAAATTCTTTAGAGCTATGAAATATTACCAATATGACCAAGTACAGAATTTCCATTTGTCTCTAAGCATATGCAGAAGAAAATATTAATACTGTCATATGATTGTAACAATTTTTAAGCAAGTTTCTGCCTGCATATTTTGCAAGATAGTTTGATTTCAGAATAAACTACTAGCTCCAATTACTACAAACTTTAAAGGCATGTTGAACCAATTACAATGAACTATATATTGTCCAGAATAAAGTTACTTTTAGCATATAAAAGGATAATTGTTTCCCTTTTGTGTCTTTCCCCTGCTAAATAATGGTAATGACCTCAAGGTCAGGCATTTCCAGGAGTTAATGATGGCATGGGTTAAGGGCACTCAGCTGGTCATCAGCTCCTACCCATCTGTCATTATTGCTTTTGCAATTATGGGTTTTATTGGGGTTTGTTTGTTTTATGAGCAATACTGACCAGTGTTGAATTCGAACTAGCATCTCAAAGAAAATCTTCATAATTCGAGTTTATCTCTGATATAGCACTTTGCCTGAATTCCTCCCAGAGCAAACTCCAGCATATATAAAACAAGCTGTCAAAGAAAAGGTCTGCAGAAATGAATCATGAACAAAAGTTTTAAAAGCTGTCCATATTACTCACCAAGAGCTGGTGAGTCATGAAGCGGTCTTCTGCGTTGATTTGTACTGGAAAATGGATAGTAGGGTGTTCCAGGTTTTCCAGAGGAGGACAGCTGACCTGGACTTCCAAGCCCCATATCAGACCGAAGCAGACTAGACTGCAAAACAGAGAAAAGTAAAATTAACTGTTGTCACAACTTGGCTATTAATATACCAGGCTAAGAAGCTATTAACCACACATACCGCTCTTGGCATTTTAAAGAATTTACTGGGCTTTTAGTGAAGGTCTTCAAGGCAAAATAAAAAAGCTGACTTAAAAAATTAGTATTCAGAGAATACATAGCAACAGAATTCAGAAACAGAGCAAGTTTGGCTGTGAGCCTTGAAACAAACATGACCATTTCAGTTTAAAACATCTGAAAGAATCAATTCATGCCTAAACTCTAAATAAAAGACATAATACTTTGTTTAGTTTGCAACATAACACCTCTTCTATTACACAACATAAGCGAAATTGATGAAAAACTAGGAGTTTATAACATGATGTTAGGTTTTAGCACATACTTAGAAATTCAGACTTACTACATCCATAAAGATATGGAATAATTGTAAAAAATCATACACAAAGGAGAGAACATGAGATTAGTGCACAGAACACAGAGATCATGACATTAAAAAAACTTCAAACCAACAACAAAGTTGAGCCCTATCCTTCTTGTTCCCTTTCCATGCAGTAAGTATGAAAACATTCTAAACACTTAACAAGTAAATTATATATTGTTTGGTCTCACACTGCATGGATTTCTTCTGTAAAACTGAAATGAACATTGGTGATTTATAAGAATGTAATTTTCCATGGTTGATGCTACACTGAACCTTCTTTTAGTCTGAAAATCCCCAGACTTTCAGTGAAGCCCCCCAAAGTTTGTACAGAAAACATGACACTACCAGGCAGTAAAACTGCAAACACTGCTGCTTCACTCCTGGCATTTGCATACAGCTTTCTTCATACAGCAGCATCCATTCTGTGTTCCATACCACTAAGGACACTTTGCTTTTAATACTTGCAAAAATCAGACAGTGTTTTAAAGTCACCATGGTATCAGCAGCCTTCAGAAGGCAGTGATTTGATTTCTTCATACTTGGTCATTATATACTGCAGTCTTCCCAGGGGGCAAAGGAGGTGAGGCACAGCTGTTGGATGGCAGGGCAAGAGTTATGTTTTGCCTACATTCAAATGGCACTAGCATTTCAGATGTCTGATGATGCCAAGACAGCATCTACTGATATATTTATACCAAAACAAATCTGAAGTGCCACCTAGTTAAAGACTCACACAACTGGAGCACTGTAATCCGTGGCTACAGGCTCTTCAGGAGAGGCAGGCAAGGGAGAAGGGGTGAAGGGCTGGCCCTGTACATCAGGGAGGCTCTAGATGCCATAGAACTGGAGATTATGGATGATCAGGTTGAGTGCCTGTGGGTGAGAATTAGAGGGAAGGCCAACAAGGCTGACATCCTGGTTGGAGTCTGTTATAGACCACCCAACCACGATGAAGAGGTTGATGAATTATTCTACAGGCTGCTAGAGGCTGTCTCAAGATCACCAGACCTTGTTCTTATGGACAATTTTAACCTGACAGATACCTGCTGGGAACTTAACACAGCAGAGAGGAGGCAGTCTAGAAGGTTCTTAAGAATGTATGGAGGATAGCTTCTTATCACAGCTGCTGTGTGAGCCTACCAGGGGTTAGGCTTTGCTTGACCTTCTGTTTACAAACAGAGAAGAGCTGGTGGGAGATGTGGTGGTTGGAGGCTGTCTGGGGTCCAGCGACCATGAAATAATTGAGTTCTCAATATGCAGTCAAGCTAAGAGGGGCAGCAACAAAACCTCCACTCTGGACTTCTGGAGGGCAAACTTCAGATTACTTAAGGAAGTAACTTAGAAGGTACCTTGGGAAACAGCTCTTAAAGACAAAGGGTTCCAGGAGGGCTGGACCTATTTCAAGAAAGAATTCTTGAAGGCACAGGAAGAGGCTGTGCCAGTGTGCCGGAAGATGAGCCACCGGGGCAGACGGCCAGCCTGGATGGGCAATGAGCTTCTGAAGGAATTAAGGGGAAAAAAGAGGGTGTATCACCTTTGGAAGGAAGGTGAGGTAACCCATGGAATGTTTAAGGATGTTGCTAGGTCATGTAGGAAAAAAATTAGAGAGGCAAAAGCCCATTTAGAGCTTAGACTGGCCACTGCTGTGAAGGACAACAAAAAATCCTTCTACAAATATAGCAATGGCAAGAGGAGGGGCAAGGACAACCTCCACTCCTTAATGGACAAGGAGGGGAATATTGTAACTAGAGATGAGGAAAAGGCAGAGGTACTTAACACCTTCTTTGACTCAATTTTTTTATAGCAAGATAGGTTGTCTTCCAGACAACTGACCTCCTGAGCTGGCTGATGGAGTCAGGGAGTAGTATAGTTCCCCTGTAATCCAGGAGGAAGTAGAGACCTGCTCAGCCGCTTGGATCCCCACAAGTCCATGGGACCGAATGGGATCCATCCTAGGGTGCTGAGAGAGCTGGCAGATGAGCTCACCAAGCCACTCTCCATCATTTTCCAAAAGTCCTGGCTCATCAGAGAGGTCCCACATGATTGGAAGCTGACCAACGTGGTGCCCATCCACAAGGAGGGCCAGAAGTAGGAACCAGGGAATTACAGACCTGTCAGCCTGACCTCAGTGCCAAGCAAGATTATGGAACAGGTCATCTTGAGTGCAATCACACAGCACTTACAGGATGGCCAAGGGATCAGGCCCAGCCAGCATGGATTTAGGAATGGCAGGTCCTGTCTGACCAACCTGATCTCCTTCTATAACCAGGTGACCCACCTGGTGGATGTGGGGCAGGCTGTGGATGTAGTCTAGCTAGACTTCAGCAAGGCCTTTGATACCGTCCCCTACACAAACTCCTGACCAAGCTGTCAGCTCATGGCTTGGACAGCAGCACTCTGTGATGGGTTAGGAACTGGCTGGAGGGTCAAGCCCAGAGAGTGGTGGTGAATGGTGCCACATCCAGATGGCAGCCAGTCACTAGTGGTCTCCCCCAGGGATCAGTGCTGGGCCCCATCCTGTTCAACATCTTTATTAATGATCTGGGCAAGGGGATTGAGTCCATCATCAGTAAATTTGCAGATGACACCAAGCTGGGGGCAGATGTTGATCTGTTAGAAAGCAGGAGGACTCTGCAGAGGGACCTTGACAGGCTGGACAGATGGGCAGAGTCCAACGGCATGAGATTTAACGCATCTAAGTGCTGGGTTCTGCACACTGGCCACAAAACTCCCATGCAGTGCTACAGGCTGGGGACAGAGTGCTTGGAGAGCAGCCAGGCAGAAAGGGACCTGGGGGCCCTGGTTGATAGTAGGCTGAATGTGAGCCTGCAGTGTGCCCAGGTGGCCAGGAAGGCCAATGGCATTCTGGCCTGTATCAGGTACAGTGTGGCCAGCAGGAGCAGGAAGTCATTCTGCCCCTATATTCAGCACTGGTCAGGCCACACCTTGAGTACTGTGTCCAGTTTAGGGCCCCTCTGTTTAGGAAAGATGTTGAGTTGCTGGAACGTGTCCAGAGAACGCAACAAAGCTGGTGAGAGGTTTTGAGCACAAGCTCTATGAGAAGAGGCTGAGGGAGCTGGGGTTGCTTAGCCTGGAGAAGAGGAGGCTCAGAAGAGACCTTATTGCTCTCTACAACTACCTGAAAGGAGGTTGTAGCCAGGTGGGGGTTGGTCTCTTCTCCCAGGCAACCAGCACCAGAACAAGAGGACACAGTCTCAAGATGCACCAGGGGAGGTTTAGGCTGGACGTTAGGAAGAAATTCTTCTCAGAAAGAGAGATTGGCCATTGGAATGGGCTGCCCAGGGAGGTGCTGGAGTCACCATCACTGGAGTTGTTTAAGAGGAGACTGGATGAGGCACTTGGTGCCATGGTTTAGTTGATTGGATGGTATTGGGTGATGGATTGGACTTGATGATCTCGAAGTCTTTTCAAACCTGGTTAATGCTATTCTATTCTGAAGTTTCTCCTTCAGTCCCACTGCTCCCAAGCCAACCTTCCTCCCCTCCTCAAACTGCTCTCAACAACAAAGTCCCACACGCACATGTGGATTTGAAAGGCTGTTAAACAAGCAGGCCTGCAGACTGCATCATGGTAGGATCTGCTCTACTGCTGTTGCCTTCTAGGCTAAGAGCAGCCCACCTGAACTCAGAGGCCATTGTTCCTAGCCTCCCCACATTTTCTTCTGAGGCCCGAACACCCTCATTCATAAGCAAATACGGGGTTTGGATTGCATGATATCATTTAAAAGCTGGTTCTTTTGGTGTGCTGACTTCTGAAAGGTGAAGTTAACTCACAGGGTTCTCAGTAAGACACCAAATCCCTTCTAACTTGCAATGCACTAGAATTAGCAGAAAATCCAGAATTCATATAAAATTATAGACCATAAAAAAAACAATAACCTTGAATGCATTTTTCTAGATAAATGGGTTGGCATCAAATCTCTACTGAAATGTCTGTCTTTTACTTGTCTGATGACTAATTTGAGCATGAAAATCTTCTATTTTAATTGAAGAGTGGGATGTGAAAAAGTCATCCTGTTTCAAACTACAGGATGGTCCAGAAGTGTTAACTATTTCTCACAAGTCTGTCACAGTCTGAAGAACAAAGTGAATGATGATTTCAAATGTTAAAGCATAACAAAAGTTTTCCCATAACTTAATTTCTTCATTCTTATTCTTACAATAAACTCATCTTAAAATCAGAATTGTTAACATGCAACTCAACATGAGATCCCTTACAAGGAGCAAGGTGACCTTTAAAGGATACGGAAGAAATCGGGAGGGGGCATTCTGCATGTGGACTGTTTCAGTAATTCTGACTTTGACAAGCAAGAGTTTGTTTTGCAGAAAACACGATTATCAGGATAGCTGGCTCACATAGTTCAAGCCTGAATTTAGTAAAGATGCTTGCCTAAACATTTATTAGACTTAGTGGTGAACACTCTGCAGGACACCTGGGCAACATCTTGTGAAAAGCATTTCCTCCAAACACCACCCAAAAGAAGAAATGAGACCAGTTCTACACTTAGCTCAAGACCTGACCCTCACCCCAAGAGTACTCAGACTGAAGGAATATTTCTTTACATAGTCCATGGGGAAGGGGAGGAAATATTGTGATAGCTGTCATTTCAAGTAGCTAAAGCAAGGTCACTCACAAAATCCCAGAACCACTGGGGCTGGCAGAGGCCTCTGGAAGTCATCTAGTCTATCCCCTGCTTGCTCAAAGCAGCTGTGAAGCACAGTTAGGAACTATGTTCCGTTCACATAGAAGACAACCCTCCTTATTCCCTGCCAGCATCTCCTCCTGATCATTGGCACTGATTCTGTAAATGCAAGGGGATGCATAAAGACGCCCCCAAAGAAACGGGTGGGAGGATTCTTAGTTCCTCTGTTCTTCTATTCAGTAAGGGGGAGGGAAAGGAAGACAACAAAAAATAACCAAAAATCCAGAAAACACTCTTCATTTCTGCCAAGTCATTCCAAAAGGCATGTGTCTATCTTTTTTCCAGACTTAACCTTCAACCTTCACCTCACAACATTTGCTAATCTTGCTTTTGTCCTAAGTACTGCAGTTCTTGACATTTTCACCAGACCCTGAATTTCAAAGCAGCATGGCTACTACAACAACATCAAGCGTACAGGTTATATTACACATACTCAGTGAATCTCAAGCTACACAACATACTCAAAAGAAGTTTCCTGATCTATATTGTATTGTTGGTTCAAGGTTTTTTTATTGTTGGGTTTTGTTTTTTAAATGGGGGAAAACCCCATAACCCTATTTTACAATACCCACAATCAAATGAAGCATCTGTTTAAAGTTTTATAATCATTCCTCAGTCTTGCAAAATAAAATAAAAATAGATGTCATTAGTTCAGCTTATTGATTTTTCTGCCTGTCTGAACCAATTGAGAAGCAATATTGATTAGGACTGATCCTTTCCTAAGGGCATCTGATAAAGAAAGGAATACAAAAATACCACTGAGGATAGCAAAACAGCTTTGTATTATCAGCACCAAGCTTCTCCTAAGTGCCCAAGGTCCCTGCACAGAGGCAGATCGCTTACATCGTAGTGCGCAGCATTCTCCACAGAGAATGTTCACGCTCCCTCCGAACCTCATCTGCCAAGCACGGATCCAATTACTAAAGAATAATCAATGACTGGTTATTCTCCCGAACACTGCCAAGTCCTGTCTGCATTACCCTTATAAATAAACAGGCATCACCCTTAAAAATTTGCCTCGTTGGATTTTATACAGCATATTCAAGCCCCAAGACAAACAAGAATGTATTTAAAGCAATACATTCCCTAAGGAATAGGTGTTCCATAACCAACCTCACACACAAAAAAAGAATACACAAAGAATTAAAAAAAAAAAGGAAAAGGCTTTTGTTATGTTCAACTAAGAACACAGCAAACCTGATTTCAAAGACAACAGGGAAAAAGAGGTAAACATGACTGCTTTTCAAATTTAGCCTTTTCATGAAAAAAATGAGAAACAGTTTTGACAGCCTCAGGGCCCACCATGGTCTGATCCAAAAAAATCAAGGCTTTTACAAGGGCCACTATCCAGACAAATGCTTTAAAGGGGTTCTTTTTTAAAAAAATTGTTCTTATAAAAATTAAATGCAAGGGAGCCATCTATTCAAACACTGCAAGGATGAGGTGGGAGGAAAAGAATCTTATCTACATATGGTGGGATGAGGGGGTGCATTTATGCACCTTTGTCACAGAAAACAAGTAACTTTGTATTGCAGCTGCACTTACATGCACACAAAGTTAGCTTCCATTCAAACTAACAAAATAATATGCTTATATCAAAATGGTATATGCCTGAGATAAAAAAAAACAACCCTCCTTACTCAACATATTTTAAAATGTTTTCAATTGGTTCTTTCAAAGAACTTGAGCATAAACATAAGAAAGCATTTGGCTACTTCAGAAGTTTTCTTTTCTCCAGCCCAATTCTGTAAATCTGTAGAGCCCCAAAGATACAATTTGATGCCAAAATACTGCCCTGCCTTCAATGAACTTCTAGGACATTGGCCAGCAGAATTCTAAGATGTTGGTAAACACTACTTTGATTTTCGTACTTCAATATAAAATGTGGACAAGTAAAGGCCTTACCGATGTCCTTATGCAATATTCCTTGAAGATTTCTAGCATCTAGGCTACAGATAGATAGGAAAGCTAAGCTATCCTGCAGAACACACAAACACTTTTAATAAACACACTCCATACACCACACTATCATATAAGGCTTTAACTTTTCAAAAATTTGTTCTGGACTGTTAGTCTTGTGCTTCTGGGTCTAAATCTTGTTCATACTTAAAAAAAAAATGCACATGTATTAGCACACACTTTGACAAATTCAGATTTTTCTAGTGCAGCCATAGCCAAACTATGCAGTATTTTAATCCAAATAAAACTGTGTGCCTTTACATTATTCATTATTTCCTATCAAAAGAATAATACGGTTGCGAATAGAAGCATTAGCCCATTATATGCAACTGATTATGACAGGGCCATTGTAGTGGCATAATAAGGCAGGCTGCTTTGGCAGTGAAATGAGAGCTGCAACTCACCAACTGCAAACTATAGATTTTGAAACCACAACAGCTCCCCTATCCCTCCCCCCAGTAAACTCATCAACTGGATTTTCTTTTTTCTGCATTAGCTTCCTTTTAAAGTTTATGCTTGGAGTCCCAGCAGTCAGCTGTCCCTATTTAAAGCAGGAAAACAAAAGTGTTAAAAGCACATCCCTTGCCTTGCTGTAAACCTGAAATGCTGCACTGGGTAGAGCAAGAGTTTCGCGTGCATGCGCTTTTATTCAGTGAGCCATTTGGATGACTTAAAAGCATGTATAGAATGTCTCAATATTTCACATCTTGCCTCACAGATAAACCTGGCAATTTGCATGAGCTATTTAAAAGAACCTAACAAAACGGAGAAAGCCAAACTCTGCTAAACTTGCAAAATCCCCCAGCTAAGTTGTGTATATTGCTACTGCGATTCCAGAAGAAAGCAGAGCACAACATTGGAAAAATAATTGCTCTGTGAGAGACTAGTTCAGTACAGATGTTTGGGCTGCAGAAAGATCACCTGAGTTTCACATTATGCCATTTAAGCAAAAAAATAAAATGACCAAGTTACAGAGTGTTGACTTTTACTTTCCTGAAGTCTCCACTCTGGAAATTGTAATGAATATGCACCCCAAAATAGGAACTGAAATTTGAAAAAAAAACCCCCAACCAAACAAACCACTGACATATGACGTAAATTCATTTTAAATTTAAATTCCAGAGATATGTTTGCAATTATCAGCATGTTGTTAAAGAATCTCATCCTGAGAATGTCATCAAATAGTAATGTGAAATACGGTGTTACCATTTTGAGAACAAAGGAGCCCTGAATGAGTAATCAATAGCAACTGGCAGAAAATGAGGCATTAATTATGATCCTCTCTAGTGTTTTGTCTCAAACAAGGTTTCATTAAATATATTGTGCTAACCTGTACATCTTCAAGCCATTACCAATAGATTTGATCGGATATATTTTTGGTTTGTTTCGGGAGAAGGAAAACATCAGGAATTAAAAACAAAAACAACATCTAAAGTGTTATATGATAACTTGGAACATTTTTTCTTGATCAGTTTAAGAGAAATCAGGGGTTGCTAATAGAACGTCTTGGGAGAGGATCCTCTAACAACATGCTGATAATTGCAAGCATATTCCTCATTTAAAAAAAAAAACCCTCAGATCTTATAATCTCAGTGTAGTCTCTTGAAAATTTAATTATCATCTCCTATACCTAAAGTATCACGCAGGTTTGAGAAGATAATGACAGTCATCCATCAACTGCATCCTGCCAGTGTAATCAGGCTAATCTAGCTCACTGGAGTAAAAAACAGCTACCTAGGGTACTAAATACTGAAGTGATGCAGCATTGTAAACAAAATAACAGACATTTAGTTTTACTGGCTTCCCAATTAATGTTAATATTAAAGAATATCAAAGTATCAATATATTCTCTTTTTCACCAAAGCTTCACCAGATCAACATGAGCTACTTATTCAACATGTGTACTGAAGCAAGATCTTCTACCACGGATAACTCAGTTTATGTGCAAATATACTGAGACAGAGTGGGAGAAGGAAGAAGTTTAGTCAGAATTCCATACTTTTTTTTTTTCCAGTAATGGGAGGATTAAAGATTAAATGAAAAAGGAAGGAAATGGTTTTAAAGTAACCTGACTAGTACAAGTATTTTGAGTGAGTCCCTTCAATCTCTCTCTTGCAATAATGGCTTCCATACACTGATACTGCATACTGGCAAGACTACAAATCCTGTCTGCTTCTAAAAGCATCACCCTGCTGATATTGGTGTCCAGTCCCCAAGGTTATGCTGGCTCAGCTTGTCTTTGCTCATTCCCCCAGGCAAGGTATTTTTGCGTTGCTGAGTGAATTCTAGGAAGGCATTACTAAGCATTGTGATTACAGGTCAGGCTCCCCTCCCTTTGCCTTTGAATGTTTTTGCTACATCATGAAAACAGTAATTTGAACAGCTTCCTTACTGTGATCATAACAAAAGCATAAGGTTTGTGGAGAACTACAAAATGTCGGAAGAGAAGCAGCTGAAGAGTTATTCATCTGCTTCATAATTTTTTTGGTACCAGCCTTCCTGCTTTTCCAGTGTGAGAAGTTAACATTATAATAAAAGATTTTATGCTGAATCTTATTTACAGAAATCAGACTATGAAGGACATTATAAAGCTCAAACTATCCTTGCATCTGTTTCTCTCTGCATCTTCAGCAAAATTATTTCAAAAGATTTCAGACCATTAGGAGAATGTTTCATGTACACAGTATGGGGAAGCTGTGCAACTCCTCTCCCACATAACCAAAGGAAAAATTTCACTTGCTCTAATCATCCAGTCAGAAAATGCATAACATAATGGAAGGTACCAAAACTACCATTAATATAGAAACCAGACAATGGCTAATGGCTAATGGTGCTTGGTGCCGTGGGTTAGTTGTTTGGGCGGTGTTGGATTGGTTGATGGGTTGGACGCGATGATCTTGAAGGTCTCTTCCAACCTGGTTTATTCTATGTATTCTAAACGTAACATGGAGGACCCATATGACCAGATGAAAGCTAAGTCCAAGACTATGGTACTAATAAATGTACAAACAAGCCCAGTAAATATCTTAAGATACAATCCCTTCTCCTTAATAAATATTATACTTTTTTCCTCTGCTTTTTATAGATCAGTGCCACCAGGAGCACAGACTGAAAAGCACACAACACAGCTGAAACCAATGCAAGTTGATGGCTTAGCTCCATGTAAGAGGAATCAAAATGGTAAATTTGTCTTGTGCTTCTTTCCGTCCACAGACTATCTGCTCAAGCTGCCGTCTCTCCTAGCCTATGCTAAGTAACAGGTTGCTTACACCACTTTTATCTCCCTCTTCCCAATTCTACTCAAGGTCTGTATTCATCTTGAGATGAGTAAAATGTGCAGATGGAAAGTCTGGAAAAGGTCTTCATCTCCCTGAAGTAAGAAGGAAAGGTAACTGGGACTCAACATAGTACAGTAGTTATAGGCAAAAGGAATAAAATCCAAAGGACAATCTAACTCATTCAAACAGACAGGTATGGCTAGGAGAACCAATCTCATCTTTCCCCCCATCCTTCAATATTACAATAAATTTGCAATTGAGAAGCATCCAGTTCTGAGGCAGTAAGATTAGTTGTAGACAAACAGTAACTGACAAAGAAATTCTGTCTGCACTTCATGGTGTAACATGCTTTTTACTTCCTTATGCAGAAGATTTATATATGTATATGAAATACATATAGATAAATGAATATATATATATTCATTCATTTACAGGATATTTATTACCTTAAGCACAATCAAATACAACCAAGAACTGAAAGGAGAGGCAAAAAAATCTTGCCAGTCCTAGAAAGTGTGAGAAAGAAATGCAAAAAGAAGTAATAGTTTGCCTACTTAAGATATTCAAACTGATTTCTTGTGAACCTGTTCCCCTGGCAGAAATAGCATCCCTCCCTGAACTCTTAATTCCTAGCAAATACTACCTGCTTTATTTCAGGGGATGTCTTACCCACTTAACTGCAGGTGGTCACCTCCAGCTCTGGAAAAAACCATCTAGCCTGTGCCCAATATGTGCGCCTTCTGAAAAAGATATACAGGCTCCTTATCTGCTGAGAGGCAGGAGGTATTTTCCCCAATAACACAGTAAATAATTCACTTGTAGCAAATCATAACCAAGAGAAAGTTAATATCGCTTGGTTTTACCTGAGAAGTAAAATGAAGCAAATAGGAAGTTGAACATGCCATCTGCCCTTAAACAAGACATGCCTCTCCCCACCACAGCCTTTTAAAACGGTATCAGGTGGCAGAATTCATCATTGCTGCTTCAGTTAACATTGTGTCAGCCTTTCCTTCAGAAGCCATGTTTCTCAGAGATAGATAGCTCAGCTGTAAAAATCTGCTTTGAGAAGACACCTTGTATCAAAGGTGTCAGAGGAGATTAAAAAGAAAGTGAAAATTTACAAAATAAAATCAGTTTGTCAGCTTTACAGTTACACTGGTATTAGAAACCCCACAAGCCTCTCTCTGGTTGTTTTCCCCCCCCCCCCCATATTTCCACAACTCAGTATTACTTAGATTTAAATAGACATTACATTCTCTATACTATTTCTAAGCCTATGTGAGGAAGCAAAGTGCCACTGTTTATTCTAAGGCCTCACAGATAAGAAGGGTCCAGAATATCATGTATTTTTCTGCTTCACTGTGAAGATCTGTCTAAAGCATCACTGATTCAAGTGTGCATTGGGTTGGAAGGGACCCTCAAAGGTCGTCTTGTCCAACTGCCTTGCAGTGAGCAGGGACACCTCCAACTAGATCAGGATGCCTGGGGCCACAAATAAAATGCCAACAATAAGCAGGAGGAAATTTCTTTTTTCTTTTTAACTGATACATTGGGGGGTAGGGAGGGCAGAGGAGGGGAAAGAAATAAAATGCCTAACCTTGTGGGTCCATAACAGATGCAATCTGACATCCTTTATTAGTACCTAAGTAAAGTCTACCATGTCTTTTAAAATTACAAAATAGTAGACCTTCTGGTAGCATCCATGCTTTTCTATAATTAGCACATTTAAAGTGCATATTTTGCTTTATTGTACACAATTACACTGAAATGTATATTATATATATAAATTATT
This sequence comes from Dryobates pubescens, assembly GCF_014839835.1. Classification (NCBI taxonomy): domain Eukaryota; kingdom Metazoa; phylum Chordata; class Aves; order Piciformes; family Picidae; genus Dryobates; species Dryobates pubescens. The sequence continues at coordinate 15,727,206 of NC_071628.1, read as the reverse complement.
ATAAAGATAATACCCTTAGTTTAAAATAAAATAAAATTTAAAGTCTGAAGAGACAAACTAGCTACAAGGCTTAGTCTAACATTCTCCAGCATCCATTTTACCACACTACTACTTCCACTGTCCACTTAGGTGTGGTCTAAATAAGTTTATTTCAAGTCATTCCTGAGGTAAGTTATAATTTTTTCTACTCATTTAAAGCCTTTCATTAGTTTCTCACACCCCCCCCCTTTTTTTTTTAATCTTTTCAGAAACACAACATCATAGGATCAGATGCCACATCCTCAACAAAAAAGAAAAAAAAAAAAAAAAAAAAGAGCTTCAGGTCATGAAGAGAATTTCTACAGGAAGAAATAAACACTGCAGAACTCCAAATGTGTGTGAGAGGGCTTCCGTAAGTAAACTTCAGACATACATCAAAGAAGAAACTATCAAGTACCCACTGAGCCAACAATGGAATAGCCTATGTATTTATTTGTTTTACACAGTTGTCCATTACTTCTTCCACCTTCCAACTAGACAACTCACACTTAGTGCTGTTTTACAGATAACACCACAGCAAAGCACATCAGTATTAGTCTAGCACAATGGCCCTTGTATTAATTCATTGTTAAAACTTAGCAAAACATCCCAGCAGCAACTGCAGAGAGATGCTTCCATTCTGCTACTTAGGGGCTACACTGGCAGATTGAGAAAGATCAGTCCAGAAGCCTTCACACACATTTAAAGAACAACTGTGTTTTAAAACGTGATGTGATACCTTTTTCTTCTAATTTCAAGCAACATCTCAGCTGTCAGATACCACTAAAACCCTACCTTATCAAGCCATTCAAAAAAATCACTCATTTCTTGCACTCTTGCCACTTTCAAGTGTTTCATTCCTACAAAACCTGTATTTCAAGTTACATTTTTCATACTGTTCTTTGCTTTATGAGTTTGTGAATAAATGTCACTCTGATTCCCACATACATTTTAACACACTATTGCTTCCTAACATTCACATTGTTGCCTGTATGCTTATTCTTCCAGGTGTTTGTTACCTGATGCTTTACTAGATGCACATCTTAGAGTTACATAGTTTATGAATGTATTAAAAATACTCTCTCAAGTTCTTGCTTCTAAAGTTGGTTCTGTTAATTTGTCTCTATGCAGCAAGCTGGTGTCTACAGAATCGCCATGCTACTGTGGATACTTGTTTCCCACCTTGCTTGCATACTGCTCACCAGTAACAAAAGAGTTGCCATTTTGTCCTGTGCACAGTATGAGCATGCTTTTATGTTCTCCTTAGACAGCTCAAACTTCTGGACTTCTACCCTTATTACACTTCTCCAACCTGTGAGATAGCTGTTACAGAGAGTGTGCTCTTTCCCCGGCACTGCAGAACTGTTCATTCAATTTGTATTCTGCTCCAATTGCTTTTTTGAATTTGAAGAGACAAATAATGACTATGCAAAAGCAAAGAAACGTACACTTGCAAACATTTCTTTTGCCAAAGTGATCATCTGTTAAATTGTCCAAGAAATTTGTGCTGAAGGCATCTTTCAGTTTATTTTGAAGTTCTTACAGTATTTTTTAAGAAGTGACTTAAAACATTTTGTTTTTTTGCACAAAAATGAACCAAAATTTTGGTCTGTGCAGGGTGTAACAGCTAATAAAGATTTTCATGCTTGCAAATTTATTTCTTAAAATATTGCTAAATTTGCAGACAGGAATGAAGCATGCCTTTAAAGTTCCAAATTAAATTGTGAGGAAAATTTTCTTAAGTCAATAAACAAAGAAGGGCCACTAATTTTTATTAGTTCCTATACTGTAGCTATTTTCCAGCACAAATGACTCAGGCATACACAAATCTAGCTTTTTGACTGGTGTCCAGTGAGGTGAATGTTCCTATGTTGAATGATAGCAAAGGCAGAAGATGAATGAGTTTGTTCCACTTAAACAGTAAGAAGCCAGCTTATTTTTTTCTCCAAGGTAGTACCCAAGAAACAGCATACATTTAAAGTAATGGAAGAAACACAAATCATGCTCTGAAGATGCACAAAGACCAATACATCTGTCTTAATATTCCAGTGAAGCATGTAGGGTTTTTTTTCTGATAAAGAAGAAATCAGTAGATCCTGAAAAGTTGCCTGAAATTAAGTCTTAATATGTTTACTTGAAGTTTATTCCCATATGGAGCACTAAGTATGGTGCTAATGTACATTAAATGTTACTGTCGTACTGCAAAATTCAGGCTAATTTAATAATGATGCCTGATGTGCCTTACATCATGTAGCAATGATGCAGTAATACACTGCTAAATGAGTCACCTCACATTAGCTTCACAGGAACAGCAGAGCTGACGGCTACTGAAGGGAAAAAGCTGTAGCAATATTACTGGAAACATTGATGGACTAGCTTTCTATTGTGGGGTTTTTTTGGGAGGTGGTGGTGGTGTTGTTTGTTTGCTTGTTTGCTTTTTTGGTTGTTTTTTTTTTTTTTTCTTCACCTGAAAAATAAAGATACTGAAACAGCCTTATCTATTGCCAATATGCATAAAAAATATGTAATAGCAACAGGAATGAGTTAAAAATTCATCTGCCAGTACTAAATATAACACATACAGCACACAGTACCATAGAAATTCTTCATACGGTATATAGCACGATATATTTCATACTGTATCAAATATGTAGTAGCATACATACATCCTGTACTATATAGAGTTATATATATGCAGTTGCATGTATTTTGTATCACTTCACATAGACTAAGCAAAATGTATTTAGTAAATACAATCAAAGAATGTCCGGGTTGGAAGGGACTTCCAAAGGTTATCTAGTCCAACCCCTCTACACCCAAACAGGGACATCCTCAACTAGATCAGGCTGACCAGAACCCTCTCCTTAGCTCCTTCCTTCCTCAATTTTTTCTTCTTTCTGGAAGACGGAATAGCATGTGGACTTGAAATTGTTATGAGGGGAGGGTAAATTTGTTATCTCCATGTGTTAAAAAAAAAGACATTTTTTCATGCATAATTGTTTAAAATAAATACAGAACATTAAGGGGATAGTCACAAATGATTTACTATCTTCAGCCTAGTGATGCCAGTGTGGGAAGAGAAACTTTTACAAGCCCATGAGAACAGACACCGTTAGGCTTAAGGAAGATTCTCCTCTTCACCTATTATCCAGGGCACTTACAGGCTCATGGGGATAAAGCCACCTTCTGTGAAGACCCACAGAAACTATTAGTCTAACCACTACACCTGTACTGCACATTTATCTCAATTTCACTTTGAAAATAGCACAGATTCCTGGCTTTCATAGAGCTCAAACTTGTCAAAGCAATGTGCAGTGACAGCTGGGAACCTTTTTGATAGTATTGGAAATGGGAGTCACATTCAATATCAGAAGTCTAATCTTGTTTCTTTTACTTAAGCTACAGTTCTGAGTGCTACATTACAGAAATGTAAGGAAAACCCTCTTTATTACAAGCAGCTTTCTGAAAACTTAATCTATACAAAATTTATCATTTGTGAAAAACATGCCCTTCCCAAACTTGCAATTACACAGACAATAGGAATGGTGAGATTCTCCAAAAATCAAACACCCCCCCTCACCTACAATTTGAAGACACAGAGACATTGTGTCTAGCCACGCAGCACTGCATTTCATTCAGACAGCAAAACAGTTTTTACATTTCTTCTAAAAGCTTTCAATTCCTTGTCCAAGTAATTTTTTTTCTCATTCATCTAAACCAACTCTGCATAAGCCTTGATATCTCATCTCACCCACCCACATGGAGCCTATACATTCTATGAATCATTGGAGAGAATAAAAAGTCAGTTGGAAAGGTGAAGACCTGTCAGGAGGAGAAAGATTGTGCAGTACAAATAAAGCCAGAAAAGGAAGGCAGTTCAGAATTTGATGGCAAAACACTAGAAAAACACAAGTTTTAACATAACACACAAACATACACCATTAACCTTACAAACACTAAACCATACAAAACCCCACAGATCAAGAAAAATGCAACTGCTTTGTCAAGTCTGTTACTTGTATGAACAGGCCCAGTGCAAGTGCTATACGCTAGAGTGTTCCTTTTTGCCTTCCTTAAAACACCTGATGGAAATAAAACCTGAAAGTACCCACTTCATGTTTGATAAAAATATTCCTGAATTAGCCGTATGTACACTCCTATGACTAAATGCTATACCCGAATTATGTTTCTTATATTTAAGTCTCTTAGGTTGTTAAGCTACAATGAGAAATCAATCACACAAGCTCCAACATTCTTAACTGAAAAGCCAACAGTAGCTAACAGTCCATACACTGTTTATTTTCAGTGAAGGGTGAGAAACAAGAGGCTTAAACTTCAGTTTACAGCAGTCTTGAAAATTTTCATTCCAGACCTCTGTAAACTTAACAGGAGTTTTGTAAAAATTAAAACTTATCACACATCCACACTAGGTTATTAATATCACTCACACTGATGACATGGAAAGAACTTTGGTAAGAGAAGAACAGGTTAGAGAGTATTAGGAGCAGTGAGGTATTTTCAATTCATACATTCCTTAAAAGACACTCAGAAGACTTGCTTTTGAAACCCTAACCACTGCCTTAGAACACTCATGGTTCAGAGGGAGTGTGAAGATTGAAAAATAATGGGGTTGGTTGGTTGGTTTGTTTCAGGGAGGAACAAAAGCAGTAACTTGTAATTCCTCACCAATTTAAATTTCATTTTTTGGGAAGAATATTGGAAGAAATAGACTGAAAATGTCTTGAAGCTGGAATCAACTATGCAAAACTGAGACAGTTTAAGAGATGTTTTAATAAAGCTTTTCACATCTCACAGGTGAATGAAGGAACCAAGGACAACTGAAACTACTGCTGAATATAGAGTACAAATGTTTTAAGAAACAGTAGCTAGAAGCTCATGATCAATACTGGATGAATGTATTCACTGAGCCTTTGCAGGCATCTGTTTTGGACATCATTCCACTTCTTAATTAGTGATTTGGATGAAAAACGAAGACAGCATTTACTAAATTTACAAAGCAAATAACCCAGAAGGATTTTGAAGTGCAGTGCAAGTCTGAAATTCAGAAGCGTACTCACAAATTTCGAGAAGGTAAAAATCAATGTGTTAAAACACAAATAATTTGTGCATAAGAAACCTGCAAACTAAGAAATACAGGCTGAGAGATGATAAGCTGGCCAGCATTACCATAAGAAGGCAGTGGGACATCACAGAACACCATCAAACAATTATCGAATATTGGATACTTGTTATGAAAAGGTAAATAGCACACAGCAAAAAACCCCCACCAGTACTGTAGAAAGATCCAGGAGATGTCTTTTTGCCATAATAGTATGGCCTTTGATGAGGTATTTTACCTGGCTTAAAGAATCGGAATTCTCCAGGGTTATGAACCACTGGATAACATCTAGAGCAGAATATAAGCTTTTCTACCAATATTTCAGACAGAGATAATGCCTGTTACATATTCTGCATTATATTCTGCACACACCAAATGTAAAAATTAACTCCATTTATGTTTTATCTTTTCTAAGGACTCTCTATCATCTTAATCACCTAGTGTATTTGCAGCGTCTACAGACTTAAAAGAGTATAGATTCTTCTCCAAATCCACTGTCTCTAAGAGCTGGATACTTTAATTGCAAGGGTATTTAGATAAGGCATCAGGAAAACTTTTTAAGAGTAAGAATGTTCAAGTATTGGAAAACAAAGTACACTGTGGTCATGCAGTCTCGCTTCATCTCCTGAGGTTTATAAAGACTGACTATATTAGTGTCTGTCAGGGATAACAAGGCTGATTCTTCATTTGGATTCTCAAAATGATCTCTCAGGATCAGTTCTGACCTTTTCCATGATAGCTTTCAAACTCTTTAACTACAATGACAGATGTATTTCAAGCACTGCCATGAATTTATGAAATATCTATATAAAGAAAAATATTGTTCTGAAATCACACCATGTTCCAAATTAGCAAACGACTTCAAACACTGTCAGATTTAAGGCCAAATTAAAGTACAAACTCTTAACTATCCACATAAATTTAAACTGAATTAAAATTTAATTGAAAGTTGACTCTTCTAATTTTCTGAACAGAAAAACAAACCAGGTTTACCTAAAATACCATTTTTCCTGTATACTAAGAATGCATGTCTAAGAAGGAAGAAACTATAGGAGTGGAATCAAAGGAGTAAATATGTATTTAAAACTGTTACACATAAAAATAGTACTAGATATAAAGGACAAATACAAAAGCATTTTCTTCAATGAGTAGTGAAACAACAGAAGTTACACTCATTACCACAAACAAAACAGAACTTTATGCAAAGTTAACACGAACTCATTTTCCTATACACAATATTAACTTAACCACAGAGTAATATGGAAATTAACTTGCTTACAAACTAATGTCAAATTTAAGTTATTATATTTAAAGACAATACATACAGAGTTATTTGAACAACAGTAATAACATTAATACACTGTTGTACTGTCTCAACTGGCAATAACATGAAGCCCATAACCTCAACTTACAGAGGTATCCTGCTTTCTGCGAGAATGTTACCGAAAGCTCACCTATACAGTTACAAATAGGTCTTTGTCCTTCACATCTGTGTTGCAGAGTAGTAGCAAAGGCTCTAAGAATGAACCTTTCTTAACAGGGGAAGCAATGTTAGAATGGCATTGCCACATGGTGCTGCCTGTTCACATTTCCCAAACTAATAGTTAAAAGACTCAAAATCAAGTTGTCAAACTGCTATCCTAAGTTTTATCCTCCTGAAAACATCAGTTAAAAGGAAAAAGTCTATTTGCAGTGAAATTTGAATGCATTCCTCTGAGAAAACAACACAGCAAATACACTTACTGGAATTAAAACCATAGTGTATTAGTTATTAAATCTGTCAACAAATACTGAGAATCATAAAATGCAAATTACAGTTTTTAAACATTCAAACTTCCTGAACATCCAAAATAGATTTTTAAACTATAATCAATAGAGTATTCTTCATGTGGCTTTTTAGGAGGAAAAAAAAAATAATAAAAAGGAAAAAGAAATCTTCATTCTAAAACAAAGATTTAGAGATCAAGTTTTCTTTCACTAAAGAACACATCAAAACCCCAAAATAATACATCATTAAACTGGATAACCTGGATAATTGTTAAAAATTGAAAGCCTAGTAACTGTTTTCCTTTAAAAATGTACATAATCTCCTCCTGAAGTAAGTTGACTAATGAACTGTATTCAGTAATTACTGGTAATATTTTTTTTTACAAATTATTTGAAAAATCTGATTATCACAGACTAATCATGATGTGCAATAAGTACTGGTCTATAATTCTGTCTGCAGCCTTAGGGAGAGGAACAAGTAACGGCAAAGGATAAGAAAATTCATCTCATGATTATCTGTAGAAAGTTGCAATACACACAGCTGAAGCACATCATTCAATGTTCAGACTAGTAACAACAGCCCTTTTACTGAAAAGAGGAATTCATACTCATGGAACACTCTTGCACATAGCAGAAGTATCTCCCCTAAGTGGATGCAAGGCAACTTGACCACATATAATGCAGAAAATGTATTCTACAAATCGTAGAACCCATTTTTTTTTACTCTGCTTGGTAGCCTAACACATTCAAGTAACTTGCCTAACACATTCAAGTAACTTAAACTAAGTTTTAGTTCAAATTATTCCATTTACTTTCCATTGCCATTATACTTACTTGACAGCCTGGTAACCCCGTATCTCTACCATACAACGGAAATGGACCTCTATCTGATGTTTTTCCTATAAAAGAAAGACATCTGAAATTAGGTTCTTTTAAAAACCTGCTATTTATTTGCATCAGTTGTCCTTATGTATGCAGTTCAGAATATCTGTTCACACCACAGTAAATTTACAAAATTTAAGTTGCATACATAAAATTAGGCTTTCATACACCCGCATTTAATGCACTCACAGCACTGCTTCATTAGATGACACACTTACCTAACTCCATTTTTCACATAACCCATCAGTAAAAAAGAACTACTGCAATTTTTTACTGTTATAAAAGATCCTTATCAGTAAGTTTAATTAAAAAGAGCATAGGTCCAGCTTCACTTCCATTATCAATGAGCAAAGGTAGAAACATTCTTAGACATTTTTCAGTCCTACATGAATAAAACACGTAACTGGTATCATGTGAGGTGATGAATAGATTAAGCAGTAAAATAAAACCAATAAACCCAGAGGAAGCTAATAAAAACTTCAATTCAGAACAACAAGAAAGCCCACACCAGCCTCTAATGGCTGAATTCTTCAGCTCTTCACACTCTTAGAGCCTTAGAACTCTTTCATTTCACGTACATTCCAGTCGGGTGCAAAAGTCAAGCAATACAGATGGTGAAGAAAGCAAACAAGACTCTTCTCCACACACACAATATCTGCATGTAGGTAGCACATACCAAACATGGTGCCTTGTGTAGAGTGGCTGCCCTTGGACATTGCTATCTGAGGGCACAAGACAGGAACAATGTGGTTGACAATTCCAGGAGAACTACTTATTGCTGTATTTGTTGGTTATGCCACCAAACTGGTATGTTTGTACATTAAAACTCGGTGTAAAATATATCCAGCAAGGAACAGAAGTTTACTGATCAACATTTAAAAAGAAGTAATAATCTTGAACAGAAGTCTTTGCTGAACAGTCATCAAGTATGTGCATAGCAGTAAACAAGTGCATATGCCTGCCCTAATTATGACAGAGAACCAAGAAACACCCCATACCACTATTCAGTCTTACCCAAAGGCAAGCATGGACAAATACCTATTTGAAAATTAATACCACCTAACCCAGCTAGGCATTCTCTTTTCTAAACAATGTATGTGTCACTCAGGCATCATAAGAAGAAAAAGAAGCCTGTCTCACACATTCCCATTTCAGTGATAAATAGTTCTATGCTATTGCAATCGTGCTTCTAGAATAGGACTTCACCTACTTTTTCTCATTTTCTCTCTTAGTAACAAAAGAATCTCTAAATATCATTGCATAAAACTAAAAATGTGCTTAATGTTAGTTTTAAAAGTGCATCCTGTGTAAGTCAAGTGTATAAGACAAAGTTTGAATCTCTTGGAACAACATCTCTGCAAGATTATCATCTTAACTACAGGCAGTCTGGTCAACAATAGTTTGCTTGAAAAATGGCAGCTCTGCTATAACAAAGGGAGGGAAAAAAGTTAACATTTCTCTGCTGAAGCAATTTGCTTCTAACAACTACTGGGTATCAAGCAAATAAAATACCTAGCATGCAGAATAATATAAAGTAGGATGAATCATGCTGTTCATCTTACACCAGAGTCAGCATTTTCTTTCCAGAAAATGAGAATCTTATACCACATGATAAACAACTCCAACTGTAGTATGCAGTATTCTAGGCAGGCTTTAAAAACAAATGTTTGTACAAGAGTCAATTACAGAAGCTAGAAAAATTATGATTTAAATTACAGTTTGCATAGTAAGCAAGAAATTGTTAGATAAGAATGCATAAAATCATGTTATTTAAATGTTATCACTCCAAAAGTTTGGGAGGTTCATACTAAGGAAAAAAGCTGATATGAATAGCCCTGTCTATACTAAATTTGCTTTTAAGAAATTATCAAGAAAAGTCAAGGCTGCCTGATGCCGCACTGCCTAAATATTTGTGAAGAGCTAGACCTGAAGCAAATTAAAATTTAACCTGTGGTCCAGTGACTAAGCTTTTCAATTAAGGGTTTGAAAAGCAGCCTAGGATCAAGTACAAGACAGTGCCTTTTGTACAGTCTCCCAAACACATTCATGTTGGAAGTACTCAGATGCAACCCTAAAACCCACAATGGTGCCATCATGTTGAAGGTGTGACTTTTTAAACAATCACACACTACAGAAACATATGTTGAGCCTACACTCAAGGCCTGTTCCTGGTTCTCTTGTACTGTACAACTGCATCCTGTTGTCCCTTTTGCTGGACTAGAGCACTATGCTAGTAGCATGATCTTCACACTTGCATAGCAGCAGGGTGGGAGAGAGACAGTGACCTGGGCATCATCAGAGCACATCTGCTCCATTGTTCAAAAGAGAATAGGACAGACTCCATTAACAGTCCGTGAAGCTTCACTGGTAACTACACAGGAAAGGTTTCCCAGCACTGTGCTGTCTCAGTATCAAGGGGTGGTTCCACTATCAACACAATGTGAGAGTATTGATTGCAAATTGTCTGTTGTCACTTCAGCTGCTCCTTTCCAGGCACAATGCTATTGTCACCATTTAAAACATTGTAACTAAATGTCACAGGTAAAGCTATCAACAGAAAGAGAAAATACTTAGCAACTGCTCCATGTAGTAAGTCAAGTATTTGAAAGGTATGCAATGTCAAGTTTGAGAAGAGGACACTTCTTCATTCTTTTAACAAACTGGTAGGTCTCATACAGATTGTCTGATCAATGCATGGGCAGTCTCAGGCAACTAATAAAGCTCAAACAAAGCCAAATATATAGAAGCTGAACCCCTTGGGTGTTTTTTTATCTTATCAAATAGCTTCCTACATTATCCAGATTCTCTATATATTGACGGAAGAGCATAAAAATGTAGTGCTTACCGTAACAAATCAACTTTACCGGAGTACTGGTGTTTGTGAGCACACAAACTTTAAAAAGATAGCCAAATCAGACCCTGAAATGTCTGGCAGGTCTGCCCCCACCAGATTTGCTGCCGAATATGTTATACCCTCTGTCTGATCATACACTCTTCACATTCTCTCATGAGGGTCTTGTCACAGTCAGTGCTCACTACACAGATGCCAATAGCATCTTTTTTACTATAGCTGGAAACAGAACCACTAATGCTTGACATTAAGGGGACATAAGGAAACATCAGTTGGAAGAAGGATATGCAAAAACACTCTTGGATGACAAAATCCTTGCTGAATGTTTCCCTTTGCACAGATTTGTGTAAGCACAGCTGTAAAGACATGAGTAGACATACCAGCTGCAAAGGTAAAGCAACGCCCAAATGAATTTTAATTCTTCTTTAGTTTTCATTAATATTATGTGAAAACATAGTGGGATCTGAAGCAGCTTTGGCCAGTTTTCTGAACTCCAATACATCCCATCAGATCTTCTTTAGTACCTTTCAGTACTTCCCATCAGTAGGGCTTCCTACACGCAGCCATTGTGAATCATCAGCAATTTGATCACCATCATGTACCTTCTGTCTCAATATTTCAAGAATTATCCACTGTCATTTTAGAAGTACACTCTGCACCTTGCTTCCAAAGAAGCATCATGGTAAGCTTATCTTCAGGTTACATACCAGTCTTCCAACTGGATCTGAACTAAAGCAACAGACATTTAGAAATAATTGAGTTGATTATACATAGAAATATGAAATCTGCACATACCTACTCACAGGTTTGGTGGGTTGGTTTGTTTGTGGTTTTGTGTGTTTTCAGAATTTTTTGTTTCTGTGTGTGTTTTGCTTTGGGGTGTTGTTTGGTTTTGGGGGTTTTGTTTGGATTGCTTTGGGTTTTTCATTAAGTGTTGTGTATTTTCATCAACAAAAACTTCAATGACCTAATCACTACTTAAGAGCCCCAAGGACTATGTAGTTAAAAGAAACTGAGCCAAGAAAATCCCATTCAGCATTTTGAACCACGAGTACCTCCTAATTTCATAAACTTAAAACCTTGACAGTTCTGTACCCATTCAAATATTAATAAGCATTTAGTAAACTATTCTTTTTCTCTTGCAATCGCTTGTCTAAATGTGATGTGCTCACAACTTAATATAGCTTTTGAATACTGCACAAGGAATTGTATTCCGTAATAAATCTATCTGTATAACAGCTGTGCAGCCTTCTTAACACTGAATGAACTGAAACAGCAAGATGCAAAGTGATAGTGAGCTGAAAACAGCACTGCATTAACTCAGCTGAGGACTACTTCAGTGAATGTGCTATAAATGCCTGTCAGTAGTAAAACAGCCTTTTCCCACTGCTTCTAGATAATGCTTAGTTTATGAGAGGATGACAGAATGTAACTGCAAAAAATTACTTCAATTCCCACAGAAGTAACCCTTCACAGACTAAAGATTTTTCTATGCGTTGCTACGAATTTATTTGGGTGACAATATGGAAAGCACCAACAGTTTTAAATGAATCGATGTTTATCATCCAGTATGAATACCACAGTGACCACAGCTGGCAGCTGCTCTCTTTGTCAGACATGAAGTACGTCTGCCCTACTTGTACAGAATCATCCTTCAGTGAATCTTGAAACATGCTTTAGAGTTTCTAATCATAATTTCATCCCTGATAACACTGTTAACCAGTTACAATAGAGAGCTTACCCAAAACTCAGTTTATAACAAACCAATGTTGACTTAGAGGATTTTTTAAGTTAAATTTGGCCAGAAATAATTTCTTGTATCGCTTTCTCCCCCTCCACATCCAGTAACAAAATACCCAGCAACAAAGTATGTGTCTTTGTTACCCAGAGAATGAATGCATTCAAGGAAGTTTTCAATATAATGAGGAACAGACCGCAAAAGCTATACTGACTGGTGCATACAGATGACACCAGAAAAACATTCAAAGTAAACAGTTTTCTACAGCTTAAAAGCCACTTTCTAACTAAATCACAAACCAGAAAGGAAGCATGCAAAGTTTATAGAAGAACATATTTGCTGCTTCTAGTACAGGTCCATTCTTTTTTAAAATTTTTTTATTTTTAAAATTTCCTGGTGTTGAAAATTTGTATTCAACCATGACTCCACGGGGGGGTGGGGGTGGGGTGTGGAATTTACACTAGACTAAAACACAAAAATCAGCCCTGCTCCTGCAGTCTGGTGTGCTGCCTTCTTAGAGACAAGACTGACTGAACACAAGGAACCATAAAAAACTTTCCTATGTATCTAGACATTTCCCATGGCACCCGAGAAAACGTTCTTACCCTTCTACTGCCATATATGGCTACTCATTAATAGAGCCTTTCACAGTTTTAATGTCTTATACCCACACTCTTATCTGTAATATTTTAACAGTAAATAATACACATGTGAATGTATATTGGGAAGACATATAAAAATACCACATATATTTTTCCTTATAATATTTTTGACCAAAACTTAAGGAAATGAAAACCATCTGAAGCAACACAATTTGAAGAAAGTGCTTAAAATCCTGGACCTCCTTGTCTCTTCACAATTTAAGCATTATTGGCTAACGTGTGCCAAGCACGCTGCTGGCTACATTAAGGATGTTTAAGAAGCCAGTGCCAACAAGTGCAGCTGCTGGACTTGCAGCACCCTCCTCCCGTTCATCTCAAGCCAAATTACTCACTCAGCTATGAACAATGAAGCAGCAACAAGCAAGACTAGTGATAAACTACAGGATCCCTACAGAGGTCAGTGATTAGCAGGTCCCTAGTTGTAATCACTTTTCTAACCTAGCCTTTATCTCACCACATGCTCCATCTTAGCTCAGTCGTCTTCTGACTGCAAGTAGCTTCCCAATCAATGACCCCTGAAGTTCTGAAAATACATTCACACTCCCTTACCTAAAAAAAAGAAGTGTCTGCAAACTCCCAGCACAATTTTTGAAAGCTAAGGTTAGTAAATAATTCGCGCATAAAATCACGTTACTCAAACACATTGTAATAAAGTAACAGAAGAACAGAAAAAAATATAACCCTATTTAACCAGGAACGCTGTGCCAAGAGATAACCAGCAATAGTCTATTAGTCTATATAGGTAATCTTAAGAATGATCACCCATGTGTTCTTGAATGTCTCGAAGTCTTTATCCAGTCTTGAAGACTGGATAAAGAAACGATAAGTACAGAATATGACTGCGGGGAAGGGGGTTGGGGGGGGCGGCAGGGAAGAAAGATTATTTCTTACCCCCTCTCCCCTGGACATCTCCAAAATCCGATTTTCCCAGATGGAAGAAAAGGCTAAGTAAAGCTTGGTTCTTATACTACAAGTTTGCCCCCTACTAATTTCTTCAGTCAAAATTTTGAAAGACCACAATCCTACAGAACTCTACCAACCTGGAAGATGTAAAAGCTCATGATCTTGAATGAGATTTATGGGACTTAGCTGTCCAGTTTCAGGTCAGTCTCCAGTCTCTTATGATTCTCCATGCCATAAATTCTCATTTGTAAGATAGCATTATACTTCTGCTATTCAGTCCTATTACTTGTCTTTTCTTTGAGCAAGAACTGTTTTTCATCTCTAAATGATCCAAAATATGGAAATTTTAAAACCAGAATTACCTGGAATCAGCTTCCCACTATAACTGCTGCAATTGTAAGAACAATGCTTTAGACAGCAAATACTAAATTACTGCTTTTGTTGACATTTGGACAGGATCATTGGAAGGAGCCAGGGAGGATCATTGGAAGGAGCCTTTTTTCACTGTGCTTTACAAAAAACTAGTAAAGTTGCAAGTTTGTTTTATACTTTGAGTTGTGTGGGTATTTGTGTATGTCTTCCACTAAAAATGCTACTGATGAACTGACCTGGCAACGATCTCGGACTACATCTATTAAAACGTTAAACACGGCAGTCAAGGGATTTCTCACAACTTCTTTAACACAACATTTTTAAAAGAATCTGTTTTAGAAAGACATGCCCTTCACACTTTTACCCCATTGATTTGTAAGTACTTCTAAGAAAAGATGGAATATTCTGTCAGTTTGTAGACTACTGCACAGATCCTCTGCTATGAAAACAATTTATTAATACTCTTATATATTTCAAGTACAAAGGAGGTAAAGGTTGGACTAAATTCCACATTATATTTGGACAGACACTATGAACCTGTAACTTATATGCTCATGTCAAACTGTTCCATCAGCAGCTGATCCACAAAGGTTCCTTCCTCAGAACTATTCCTGTCTCTAACTTAACCAGGCTTATACTGTGCTAAATGCTTGCAAGGCTGAAAGGGACTGAAGCTTCTAGCAGAAGCCGCACATGAATAACTTAAGGCAAGGGGAAAAGAGCGAGTACAAACATCTTAAATGAAGAAAGACCTTTCTTCTCCTCCCCAAGCATATGTGGGCCAGCATCTGCAAACCAAGTAATTCTTGAATAGCTATTTAGTTTCATTTTTCCACTATGTCTACCCTAGGCTAGCCTTACCATAAATAATGTTACCACTTTATTAACCCATTAATATGTGCTATGCATAGACAGAACATCCAGTGGTAGAAATATACTAAAAACCACTACAGTAAAACCACACTAAAAAATGAGGGAATAGGGATAGAGTAACTGTAACACAATAACCAAATTGAGTATGCATCTGAATACACATACATTCCACACTGGTGGCAGGAAGGCATTTTATCACATGCATTTATTCACCTCATCTATTCATCCCATGTATTTCTAGAGTATTCAAAGTCTTTGCTTGGGCTGTTAAAATATGTCTCCTTTTGGTATCTTCCTTATCTCATCCCCAAGGGATTTAGTTGCAATTTTCAAGCCACTAACAAAGCTGCTACTTAAAACTAACTTGAAAAAACATCCTTTGCTCTCCTGATGTGGAATTTGTCCCAGATCTAAGGACAATCATTACTCAGTGTCTATCAGCGACTTTAACATCAAGCACATTCTTAAACCTGAAGTCAAGAGGATTTTATAATTGGAAATGAAAAGAGAATCCATACTTAACAACAAAATGCTACACCTGGTTTATGATTAAAATGTTATTTTGCTGATATCACTAAATACTAAATTCTTACACATATAAATATTAAAAATTTAAAGATCAGTTTCTTATGTAGGTATCCCACAGCTGTTCTCACCATCTAAAGTCTATTAATTCTCATTAAACTTGAAAAGCCAGCTTTGTCAACCACAAAGGATTCTCCCCCCGCCCATTCTCTATACAAACAGTGGTTCAAACAGGGCAAGTATTTATAACCACCTTCCATAAGGCAACTGGCAAACACATACAATAGCACTCTGCTGTCAAAAAGTTTTGACAGCTCTTATTTAGATGATTTGCATAACTTCAGCTTCACCCTTCACAGGCCACACAGCCATCCCAAACGCAGAGACAGAAGTCTGTAAATGGAGTATTCCCAAACTGTAGTCTCCAGACTAGCAGTAGCTCCTAGACTGCAAAACAACCCACAAACACACACACACACAAAAAGGCAGCACCACCCCAAAAACAAAATTAAAAATGAATCAAAAGAAAAACAAACCACAAACATTAGAAGTTAAAACAAATTTCAGAAAAAAACAAGGCAACAAGTGTTTGCCCAGTATTACTGCTTCAAGAGAAGAATCTCTCCAGGCACTGCAGAGTAACCAAGTTATCTGTTAGAATCGGAGGGGAAAGCCTCACAAGGCAGTGCCTGAAAGCAGCCATCTCCTGTTTGAGGGATGAAAATTTCTAGCTATTCACATGCAGTATATGCAAGCACGTTGAGCCAAAAGAGGAGAAGCAAAAACCCCGTAAAGAATAGTTAGTTTAAATTAATACAAAGCACTGCAAGTGCTAAGCGCTTAAAATAGGTGGTCTTATTTCAGTACAAAGCCAGTGTTTACAGTAAGGGACTTTAGACTGTGTAGAAATTTAAAGCAATCCTACCAAGCCCTGAAATACTCAAGGTAACTGTACAAGAGAACGTCACTGCATTGCAAAAAGACAACCTGACATTGGAGAGAACAAACTTTATCCACTGGGCGGGGGGAACCACCACAAACAAACCAAAAAACCCCAACACACTCTCTAAACTATCCCCTCATCTGTAGACATAACGTGTCTCCACACATTTACAAAAACACTGATACTGTACTGCCAAAGCACTCTCAGGATGAATACTGTTTTAAGTCATATCCAAAAAACCTAACAAGGAGTTGCAAAAGAAAACACATTTGCTGTTTATTTTGGGAGGCGAGACAAGTAGCATTCTTCAGAGAGAAAGGGGGCAAACTAAAACACAGTCTTTCCAAGAGATCGTAACAGTCATGGGAACGTGACTGAAGAAATGCTAACAAGAATATGCCAGGTCCAGACACATAGTGAAGGTAAACTTAAATCTTGGATTTAAACCCCCAAGGAACATAGTGTGCTGTTCAGTGAACTACAGAATAGAACTTCATATATCAATAAACACCCTCCCCTGCTTGGCTAAGCTGGGATTTCCAGAGATATCACCATGCTGCTTTACATGACATAAAGCAGATGACAAAAAACACCTTTCCCAAGCACGTTAAGAACAAAGGGAAAACTTACGTCAATGTGGGCAATTATTTTATAGAAATTGTAATATGAATAAGAATGATGAAATATTTTTTTTTTCAACAGGAAGGAAGGCCAAAAAGTAATTGCTAACATTCTGCATTTTTCTATCAGCAGGTCTAGATAGTCTGACTCAAAAAAAGGTCTTTGAAGAAACATTTAATGTATATCAACAAAGGAGTTCTCTTGAATATTAACACTGGTTTTACTTTGGTCTTAGAACACTCAGGAAGTACAAGGTGTCTGGAAACAAGTTCATTTTGTTCAGTACTTAAAATAACAAATAGGATTACCCAAATAGTTTTTCCTCTGATAGGAAGTTATAAATAACGAAATTGCAAAAATGAGATTTTATTAATAAAATGTAGGTTAACGATAACCTGAATTTGTGGGAAATCTTTTTTACACTGTAACCATGGCAAAGTACAATATCAATGTAGCTGTTTTTTGTAAGGTACATGCCTTGATACAATAATATATTGGGGGAGGGGGGGAGTAGGAAGATGGCGAAGAAAAAAGTTAACTCCTAAAAGAATAAGAATGCATTAAGGGTGTACAAAGAATCATCAACATGACTCAAACGTTGCCCCTAGATTTTGTCATCTTTTCTTTTTTACAAATCATCAATTTGACAATCTGAACATCTTACTGGAAATTCAGAGCTTCGTGGCAGATTGAAACAACTGAAAACAGGTCACTGATATGGAGTGCTCTGAACTGTATTCTAAGGAAGCAAGCTGCCTTTTTTTATTCAGTCAAGTGCAAAAGATGCCTGCAGGACTCAGACAAGGCCCTACAGCCTCCTCTTCTTTAACAAGAGGGGGGAGCTATGAAAACTTTCCATGATCCATCATTATCCTAATCTTACCTAAACCCTACTGGCCAGCATCAGCAGCTGTGCAAGAGGCACACTGGCCTTTGTGAATCCCACCGGTATTCTCCCCAGGCACTGAACAGGAAAGCTGAAATGCCTACCTTGAGGTTAGGAATGTGGTTACAGTACCTGAAAGTGTTACGAAGTGAAAATCTTCCTTCTAAGCTTAAATGGTATTAAAGAGTGAAAGTAAAAACCATGCAGGCTTTGTAACTTTTTATCTATTTTACCTGCTTGTACTTCAATTCCTGCACTACAGAATGGGGACTAAGGAGATTGCATATCATTACAGAAGGCTTTTATACACAAACTAGGATTAATTTCAAAGACACTTCCCTATTCCATATCTAGTCTTTATCTCTGCTGTAAGCTCTCAACTACACATCACTCCTTGATATTAAACAGTCATAAACACTTATAGGAAAGACTTTTCTTGATCCTGCTCTCTCTCGAGTACTCATCTAACTCTCAGCATCTCAAGCACCTATTTTACTTCTCAATGCAGTGGCTTTTCAACCTAAATCTATTTTTTTATCAATCTCCATGCACCTATAGTTTTGCCATTATCAACTATACACCATATATGGAACCTGTCCTACTTACCATCTTTATCGGTAACCTGGAGGAGACAATAAAATGCATGCTAAAAAAAGTTTGCAAAACATTCCAATTTAGAAGATACCATTAGTACATGTGAAGACAGGACCACCATTGAGAGTAATGTCATCCATTCAGAGGACAGGGCAAACAGGAACCTCATAAAATGTAACCATTACATTGCTAAGACCTGCACCTGGTCCAGCCAAATCATTTCTGAAATACATATGCAATTTTTGATCCCTCAATTACAAAACAGAAACAAACAAACAAACACAGAAAACCACCCCTCAAATATCATAAACAGAACCAACCAAGCAAAAGAGGAATACAGTGCACAAGTTCTCATTGGACATTGAAGGCGGCCTCACAACAATGCAGCCGTTCATTTAATTACTTTCACATATATTCCAGAATCCTGGATTCTGAAATCCTGCAATTGGCAATCTTCCCTCTAACTTCCTATCACTCAGGTCAAATGTCTTCTGCTCCTCCAATTTCTTTTCTCAGCTTCCTGTTTCTTTTTCCACAGCAGGGCAATGACCTAAGGTATCTATTTCTGTATTGGTTTCTCTTTACAACTTACACTCCTATCTTATAATTATTTTCCCCCCCAACTTCAAAATTTAAGTGAAACAAATGTAGGCTTTCCAATTCAACTGAATTAACTCCCTTTGTTAAATATTCTTCATGCACTGGCTCTGCAAAAATGTTCACACACTTAAAAAAATCCACACTATTTATCCCTATCATCTTTCCTTCTCTGCCTGAGAACGTTCTTGGTTAGCTGGTTTCTGCAGTGAGTTTTACAACTTCTACTATGTTGTATGAAACAGTAAAAAATACTGAATGATAGCCAAAATTATGCTGAGCAAACCATTTGAAGATGGGTAATAAAAAGTACTAAGACTGCTACTGAAATGTCCAAACTTCTCCACTTTTAAATAAAAAATTGTACAGTCAAGTAGAACATTGAATTATTGTAGGAGTTCCACGCTATAGCTGTCATCTTGAAACTCTCACTATGTCTATGGTAATGCAATTCACATTTATATTCTAATAGAAAAACAAAGTAGTACTGATGTGATTAAAATTGTTGCACTCTTACTTTCAATGTTATATTCACAAAATCTATTTTAGGAACCGCTTTGGAAGCAACTGATGTTTTATGCAGTGGACTGCTATTTTCCCAGATGAATAGAATATCCATTCTTTGGCTCACAGTTTCCATGACACTAAAAACAAAACATTCATCGGCACCACATCAGCGTTTGACGATAAATGCAGCTGCAGCTCACAGCGTACCTCAGCCTGCCTCAGCTGAACAGAGGCACTGTATTTTCCCAACGCAATTTCATTGTTTTACAGAGAAGCTCTTTCTTGCCAAACTCAAATATTTCAAGCTCTGCTTGGAATGAAGTTATTAATTTCTGCAAGTAATGATACTAATCTGAAGTCATACAAATTATCAAGCAGAGTACATAACCAAAAGCAAGACTTCAGTAACAGCAGCATTTGCACCCACAGTTAAGAGGAAAATTGTGGCCAAAGAACTTTAAACTTTGCTCCCTCTTACAATTCCAATGCACTTCCTTCAAGTCACTTGGACAAAAATGTTATGGGGACCATTTAAGAACTATTAAATGGAGAAAGTCACATGGTAATCCAGTGACAAGGAGCAGCATTGCTTTCAGCGCTATTTCTCTCCCCAAAAGAGGCACTTAAGCAAACTTAAGACATCATGAGAGACAGTCTCCTGCTTTAGGGGAAAATTAGCTAAGGATTCGTCTCTTTGAAATTGACTTTGAGTGTGCAGTCACTCCCCTTTTCACACTAGTCTGCACTCTGCTGTTACACACACCTTGACTTAAATCAATTGGTCTGATTCTAAAAACCACATTAAAAAAGAGGACCTAAACAACACTCTGAATTTCTTAGAAGCAATTTTAGGCACAAATTCAGTATAGCACTGAATCACATATGTACT
This sequence comes from Dryobates pubescens, assembly GCF_014839835.1. Classification (NCBI taxonomy): domain Eukaryota; kingdom Metazoa; phylum Chordata; class Aves; order Piciformes; family Picidae; genus Dryobates; species Dryobates pubescens. The sequence continues at coordinate 15,706,459 of NC_071628.1, read as the reverse complement.
TAAAAGTATATGAGATATATATAATATATATATATAAAAGTATATATATCCCATATATATATATAAAAAAGTATATGATATTGTATATCATATAATATTGCTGGACTGCACACCAATTTCAGAGAAATCTGACAAAGGATGAATCCTCTCAGTCTACACTTGCTGTAGTTTAAGAAATACTCAAAATTTCTGAAAATACTGATAACCTAACACATCAGTAATAACTGATTCGCAATTTAAAGGAAGTACTATTTTAACCCAGAAATTTTAAATTATAAAGACTGAAATCCTACAATAATAATGCACCCTCTCCAAATAAAGAAACAAAGTCCCGGCTCACAGCATACAAGAAAGGAGATAAACATCCACATTTAGCTAATTAAATATTCTGAAAATAACTTTCCAAGAAGAGTCTGAAATGGAGGGCAGTTGGTTGCACATTTTCAGCTCTCCTAGGGTGCTACTCTTACTCAGTTATCGCAACCCCTCCCATCTCTGCCGTGACCAAAGATTGTGCTTCTCCCCACTCCGCCCAACTGCTGCTGTGCTGAGAGCTCCCCCTCCTGTTTTAATGTACTCTAATCATGCTGAAGAATTAAGCTGCCCACGCACAGAGAAATCAAACGTATCTATGGCATTGTAAGAAACACCTACATCATTACAAAAATAATCAGATGTGAGATATAACCTAAAGGCATTTCCTTATACCAAAATGGAACAACACTCCCCTTCCAATAAAGTTCTTTTAAAATACAGCTCAAAGAACAACATTAATCCAAAGGCTGCAGCAATATTTATTAATAAATCATTAGAAAAATAAAACAAAACAAAACAAAAAAAAATCATTGCTCTTTATACCCAACCCACTGACTTCAACTTGAGATTCAGCAGACCCATCAGGATCAAAGAAGTGTAACAGCAGCTTACTGTCAGAGGCCAGTGGAATTTGCTTTCAAGCATTACTCTTAATAAATTTCTATTGATGGCCTTTCTACTGACAACGGCTGGACCTTTCTAACATCCTTACACTAAGCCATTAACCAGACTGGAGCAGCAGTGCGCTCCCCACAGGCCACTACAGATTACAAGATCAGAAAAAAATTAAATCCCCTTTGTAAGTTTTTCCAGGAGCTAACCAAGCCCCTATGCAGATATACACAAAAAGAAACTTTCTAATTGCCAACACAGCACTCATACATCCACAGAATACTATTAACTGGAGTGTAATCTATGTTGCAGGTAGTCATCACCACAACCTAGCGAGAACATTTGCGTTAATTTGCAAATACAGTCTTGCAGAGGTTCCTTGGTAAGTCATTAAACACCGCTACAAGATACAAATGCTGTCTTCAAATTTTCAATTTTATTAAGTGTTTGCTGAGGTTTTGACCCTTATTTTCCTTCTGAAGCCAAAAAGGAGACAAGAAGTCCAGAAGCTGGTAGAAATATAGTCAACTTCCCTTACAGTTCCTGGAAAGAATTTTCTTATCTACAGATTTAAATTCTTCTTATCCTAGTGTTTCCCAAACAGTGGATAATGAATTAAAGAGATTCACCAGCAGACTGGCAGACCAGATATAAAGTTCTTCTTTCTCTACTTCAAATACAATGCAATTTTTATTAAAAATGTTAAAAATATACCACGTGCTGTCCTGAGACTTTTTGCAGCTGCAGAGGCAGTAGTAAGAGACTTCATAGTGAGAACACAAGCAACAATGTCCTTAAGTCCAGAGTAAATTCCCACCTGTCTGTGATTATCTCACATACAGCCTGGTATGCAGAGGCAAGATGAATTAGCCCAAAGAAAAATTTTTTTAAAGTACAATTTGCAGCATGAAAACCTTAAGGTAACAGAGACTCTTCATAGTTAGTGCCCGTTTTATTGCTCCCTTCTTAAAACCAGATTCCTTCTAGCTGTTTGCTTTTTGAAACTTTGGATAATTATTAGATTCTAAATTGGGACATCAACTATGAAGACAGCAATGAGGGAAGGCAACTGGACAAACAGTAATATTACAACCACAATCAGTATCTCTCTTCCCAAACCATGAACCATGTCTTCTCCATCTGCTCAGGTACTTAGCTCAAGAGCACAAACAAAACCAAAACAAAAAAGCAAACAAAAAACAACCAAACAAACCCAACCAACCAAAAACCCACAAAAATCCTCCACCCAAAAACCAACCAAAAAACCCCCAAAACACACCACCAAACCAAACACACCAAAAACCCCAAACACCAAAACCCAACCAAACAAAAAAAATTCATATCCATGTGATAGTGGTTCAAAGAAAGAAAAAGGAAAAATTTAAAATAATTATGGCAGCTGTTTTAGATATGGAAAGTCAAGATTTCCCGGGTCAAAAACCCAATGTTTTAAAAGAATCTCCAAAACTGGTATCTAAAGATGTCTGCTTTTCAGATAGCAAAGCACCCATTACATTTGGAGTAGAACTCAATCAGAAACGGCACAGGAATGCTGAAGCCATCTCATGTAGGTCTCCTTGAAATCCTAAATATGGATTTATGGTCCTGATCCTTCAAACAGCTACATACATGCTTAACGGGATTATGCATGCTTAAAGTCTCTTAGATGTAGAAGTATTTGTAAAATTAGGACTTACTGTGAGCACACAGATTATTCAGTAGCATGCATTAGATTCATGCTGATTTTTGCTATACTCTACGATATTTGGATGCTTCCCATTATACCAGGAAGCTGACAAAGTAATTTAAAATATTTGAGGTGTATTTTACTTCCCTGTGTTACAGAAAGCTTATAAGGATTCCCCCCCTCCCCCAAGGAAAGAGAGTATCATCAGAGGATTACCAAAAGCATCAGAACGTTAATTAAGTGGCCATTTAACTTATGATTTTTAAAAATTCATTATAATTAAATAAAAATCAGACATTTATTTCAGCTTGCTTTATTGATTTTATCTTAGAGCTCTATATATTTCTAGAGCTAGAGCTATACTGGAATACTTTTTGAAAAGCAAAACCACTTGAGACATTTGATAAGTCTTGTATGTGTCTGTGTGTATGAGTTACACCACTCACCTGTGCTTCAGTGTATCCAAAACAGTTCAGCCACATGCATACACAATTTCACTGAGATTTTTCTTCCCTGAATAAGATCTGTTCTTTGCTTACTACTTTTTAATTCTCTTTTTAAAAGTTTTTTTTTTTTTTTTTTCCAATTACAGGCAGGAAATAAAAAGAAATGCAACTCTTTTATGTAAAGTAAATCCATCTGGATGTTTGCTGCATCCTATAATATAAACTTGTGATCCCCAACCAGAATGAGTTATAGTGAAGCTGCAGGCAAAATTGTCTCCATATACCACAATCCATTATCCCTGTCAAGTTAATGTTCCATGTTGAGCCATATGGCATGGGTACACACTCAACAAAGGAAATTCCTTAAACTTGTTATAATCAGCACTTACAGTCATCCAAAAAACCTGACATAAACAGCTTTATTGTGTTTTGTGCATTTCAGTTGATATCCATGACAAAAAGAGGAAGCTTCAGAAGAGAGAGAGAAAAAAAAGAAAGAAAGGGGGGAAAAAAAGGAAAAAAGGGAGGGGAGAGTAAAATTGCAATAATAAAAAGGGAGGGGGGAAGACAGAGATTGTACATATCATAATTACATATTTTCCTAACAATAGAGCTCAAGTCTTCTGACATTGATATACTGCCAGTTTAACAAGACACAAACAAACAAAAAAACCCAAACCCTACATCAATACCTCATTTTCAATGCAAGTAAGAAATCCTATGGTTTCTAAGTGCCTGACTCATGTAAAAGATTCTCATTTAAAAGAACTGAATCATTTTTAGTTTTCCTGGCTTTGGAGAGAAGGTGTGCCTTCAGTTGTTTAATTACCAAGAATTTAACAGTCTTCCATTAACGATACGGTAATTTAAGTAAAATATCTTTCTATGCATTAAGTGTAGGTCACAGATGAATTAAAGACTCCCAGAAGCCTCTGCTACCTGGCACAACCCATCACATCAAGCCTAAGTCAAGGTACAAGTAGAGCAGAACTTCATTCCAGCCCCCGCAGTGACAACAATAAAACGCTGAGAAAACACACTATCAAATACTGAACTCAGCATCAATTTCTGTTAATTACAGCCTTGTCAGCAACGTGATTATTCAAACAGCTCATGCAAATGTTAATGAGTCCTTATTTGCATATTTATTTTTTCCTTTGTTGAAATGTCATTGATTATTACATTCTACAATGATGAATGCTGCTGATGATGTGCTCTGATATGTAATTAGTCATTAAGTGGAATGAATAGATCAATTATGAAAAAGGAGTGAGATTAAGAAATATCAAACAAGACCGCCCAATGTAACTATAGAATTTTTTTAAAGGAACTAAAATAATTTCTTGGCATTTAAAGTGCAACATCAGTAGTTTTCAATAAATAAACTACTACTTTTCTGAGGTTAAATAAGATCTTCCACATGCACTGCTACTTGGGTAATCTAATTATAATAGCAGAGTGCTTTTGGAAAACCAGGAAGAAATCTGCACAGTAACAGGCAGGTTTGGGGGTTTGCTTGTCATGTCACATCCTTCCCCCAGATTTTAAAAAACACCGTATATGTTCCAAAGCTGATTATAAGTGCAGATTCTCTGATCTTTCAGCAGATATGAAAACAGCATTTGCTGCACTTGCAGCAGTCCCACTTTGTTCTCAAGGAAAAGACTCGCACTGGCATTTGCAACTGCCTGCTCTAACTACCCAGTCAGCACTCACTGTTTGCGGATGAAGGGGAAATGGGAGAGAAGAGGAAGGAAGGAAAAAAAAAACGGCAACAAAAAAAACCCACATTACTGCAGACCAGATGGGAACATTCCACATGACCAAACCAATCAATCACCTCGGTGGGGCGCAGGTGCAACACAGCCGTGTAGCAACACACCATTTCACAGTCTATCGGGCACAAACACATGGTCACCAATCAATGGCACCCCCAGGACCTGGGGGGGAGGCTCTCTCGAGCCTTACTGGTCCATGCCTGATGACTTCATAATCACACATCATTTCATTCACTGGAGGATACAAACCAGCATTCTAATAACCTTCCCCCGAAACCGGTCATGTTGTGCATATTAATAGAGCGCCGGCTAAAGCTGAACCACCGGCTTCATGCTGCAATCTGAGCAGAGCCTGCAAGAGCGAAACAACCTGAAGCTATGAACTTCTGCCCAAGGAAGGACAGTCATCTCAGACCCAGATCAATGGCATCATTATTCATTTTGCCAAAATAAACTGCACAACCCTTGCACCTTTCACAAAGCAGCCTTTGAACAATAGCAAACAAGCCGAGATAAAGGAGAAAGCGGGATGAAAAATCAATGGAGGAATGTGCTTCTGTACTTGGTAATCTGTTAGACAGAATTCTGAAACAAACAACCCCTGATAGCAAAAAAAAAAATAAAATTTAGATTTATATGCTTGTCAGTACTCTCAGTGAATTTAAAATTCTTTTAAAGCAAAAGAAAAAAAAATAGAAGAAAAGGGGGGGGAGATTAATTTTAACAGACGAATTTTAAAACAAGAAGACAAAAAAATTAAACACTGTGATGTGATCATGCCCCAGTGAGACATGAATGAGAGCACTAACTGCTTTTAACCACAGTTTGCAGAAAAGGCCAGTTACAAATGTTCATTTATGGTTTTGTTATTGATAACTGAGGAATATAATAAACATTACAGACATAAGAATACGGAGGCATTTTGGTCAGGATGTATCACACCACGCTGTTAAGTATTAGCACTGTTAAAAAGATACTCATGAAATAAATGTAGCAAGGAGTGCGTCTTCTCTGGAAATTAAATTATGCCTCGGGGCTAAAAGTCAAATTGCAACCAAAATGTAAAACACTAAACAAACTATTTACATGCACTTTTCACACTTAGAACGCTCTTAAGTGCCCAGGAAGGTAGGACTCCACCATTTGGTATCAAAGCAAAAAAGCTTTTGTTTTTCTTAATTTGATCATATAAAGAACAGACATCTCTGAATTATCCAGTTAAATCAGGCAAGCCCAGTATCTAATAAACCAATAAACCACCTCAGATTTGCTTTCAGGCATAAATCACCGAGAACTACTTGGAGAAATAAGTGTAGGATGTGTGACAAAAGTGTATTGTTAGGTTGCACTCCATAGGGCTACATGTTGCTTTAGGTCAATGATAATTCCTCCTTTCCCATCTGGGAGGCTATGCAAAGGCATTACAATATACTTAAGTTCATTAATACAAGGTGGGGGGGGGAGGGGGAGAAAATAATGCCAAAAGCAGAAAAAACTTTTTTTTTTTTTTGTTAGAAACCATATCGTTTGGGGATTTGTACTGCTGCAAGCCCTTTTATTTTCTCTTCTTTGCTCCCTCCCTTCCCTATCTCACAGATCTCAGGAAAATGCACAAAAGCATTTGCATTTTGCTTTCAATTCAGATTCCTGGTATGATTCACCTTTTCACAGAGCCAAATCCAAGTCCTGCAATCCAAAACCTCCACATGATAAAAAGGTGGCAGACTTGGCACTGTTAGAGGAGCACAGAAGGGTTAAAGAAAAAAGGTGAGTAATATCAAAGGAACATTCACATCCTTTTGCAGAATTATGTTCACCAGCAGCAGTTGAGGAAGTATTCTTTCTCACTAGAATACAAAAACCATTAATCAATAAATCATTAAATTAAGGGCCTGACAACCAGTTCTATTCAGGGCACTTACAGAATGCTAATTACTCTAGTATCTGGGGATCATACAGTGTTAGAAGCCAGAATATCTTCTTTAATAAGATAACATTTTTAGATAAAATTCAGCTTCTTTTATTTTGAAAGCTCTTGAAAATAAATTTAAAATGTCATATTATGAATTAAGTACTAGTATTAGTCACACTTCACATGCAACACAGGACAGGCTGATGGCTATGCTACAGACCCGATGTCTCTTAAGAGGCAAAAAAACTAACAGCTGGCAACATTCACAACAGAAAAGGCTGGGAGGAGTTTGACAAAGAACCTCCAAAATTAAAAAGCCTTACTAAAGCTCACCCTTGACTGGAAACATTAAACAGGAGAGAACAAGAGGGCAGTTCACACAAGTGCCCAGGCCAGTCTGAGGCCTCACTGCATTCCCTGTCTTAAAATGCTACATGAGTGAAGCCAAGAGCACACATCTGTGGTAGGATACATGCCCCAACCATAAACCTCTTCTGGTCCTCAGACAAAGCTGACCACGGTGGGAAAGGCTTTTTTTTGTTGTTGCTGTTTCTGACATCATCATACCTAAAATAAGCTAAGACATAGAAAGTGAGGGCTCAGCTCAACACAAGAAACCAGTACACAAAAGGACAGATTTTTCAGAGCAGCTTCTAAAGACAGGATATTCCAAGATGGCAGAAGTAGGTACTGCTTTCGAGCAAGGAATTTCTATAAAGACAGCACAAAGCACGACAAGAGACATGTGAGTGAACTTCGGAAAACAATGTTTTTAAAAAGCATGGCACAAGTAGCAGGGATACAGTTGTTACATCAATTATATAGTCCGTAAGGACATCAATGTGAGAGTAACAGATTTCAATCAGTTTAACTCAGTAAAGGAACCATGACAACAGTAACAAATTTTAACACAAAACAAATACATACATAACTCCTGAGACATTTCCTATATGGTTCTTGCTCCAAAAATGTATAGAAGCAAAGTTACCAATAAAACATTACATATAATTGACAAGTATATACTCTATACAGTAGTAAAATTTATCTTTTAGGAATTAACTTGGAGTTGTTAATTCACTGAAAATTAGACAAGTGCCACTGTTTGGAAAGAAGGAGCCAGAAATCAATGAAAAGAAGAGTTATAATAAACCCAACCAACTCTCCCTATCAGAAGAATGTGGTAACTGCTTACAAGGTTAACCTGAAATTGACTTCTGCAAGAAGTACTCACAGTATCATAAACAGAGGAAACTTAATATTTACCATAAACAAAGGTAAAAATGTCAAAGCTTAGAATACTTTACAACTAAGACTGAAAGGGTTTTGTGATTTCTTGAGTATAAACGGTGACATGAGATCGTCAATGCAGCTGTTACTCTAACAAGCAGAAGACAAACATTTGCTTAATATTAATAAAACCTAACAAATTTATTCAACATATAAAGCTGTGAACTGAAAACATAGCTAAAATTAGGTATATATTTCCCTTAGTAAAGGCAATTTTGAAAGTATTCAAATCCAAAAGAAATCCGTAATACCATCGAGAACTTTCTTTAACTACTACAGAAACATACAAACCCAGCTAAACAGAAAGCTTTAAAGTTTAGATACAAGCTATTGCTTGACTGGCCCTTTTTATCTAATCATCTATACTGATGCACTCATTTATCCAGTGTCAACAAAAAACTACTCATTTTACTGGATTCTTTTGATCAGCTGTTACCATCAAGCTGACTGCTTTCCATTCAGGCTTCACAGCTGGATTCATTATAAAAAAGGTATATTAAACCTTGAGCAGGCATAACTGGCTTTGACTTCAAAATAAGCATTTTTATAACTAATGATGCTATATTTTCAGGTATTAAATAAAATTTTCATTCCAATACAAATTTTTCAATGTGACACTGACTGCATATATTTAAGAACCTGCAGCAACTGTCAAAGTTACAAATGTGTTTAAAAAAAAAAAAAAAAAAAAAAGGTTAACAACCCCAAATTTTTAAATGAGAAAAAATTAAATTAGAAAAAAAAAAAATCAGGAAAAGGAACAAGAATTTCTCTCAGTAGAAATCACCTTGGAAAGAAGTCTTAGAATCACATTGAGGCTGAGGGTTGGAGCTTATATATTTTTAAAAAGGTAGGAGGCACATTTGGGAGTTTGTTTTTACAACAGTCACTGATGAGGTTCTTACAGAGTTGATATCTTTTACATTCTCGATAAAAGGGACTTTTAAGCTATGGCTGAATGCCTACACTACTTAGCGCTATTTTATATATAAGGGCTGCTTGTTACAATGACAGTATTATCCACAAGATGGATAGTTACTTTTAAAAAATAAAAAAGATCAATATCCTCAGGGAAAACATGGGAAAAAATTAGCTAGAGCTGTCTTCCAAAACACAAAATATTATTTTGCTTATTTAAGCAAATATTTGAAAGGTGTCAACAGGACAGAAAGGAGAAAGGCAGCACAAGGTAGAAAAAGGTGGTTCTGTACATGCATGTAAAAGATTAAATATGGTTATCTAGTAACCCTGTTACATTTCTACCTCCTTTTGAAATCACTGCAAAAGTCTGGTCAAGAAGAAAAAGTGTATTTCCTCAGAGGAAGGGAAGAGAAGGCAAAGGGCCACCTCCTCCTCATTACAGCAGATCTTGAACAGGCTACAAAGGGAGTTAGGGATTCCAGGCATCACACCAGAAGGGAAGAACATAGGAATACATATTGCCAAAAAGACAGTTAAAACCAAAAAAGGTATGTATCCAAAGAGACACAGTCAGGGAAGTTGACTGTATGTATCTCATGACACACGTTGGTTTATTAGCAATAAAAAAAAAAAAAAAGGGTGGGGAGAGGGGGTGAACGACACACCGGGAAAAACCTTCTTGGACAATTAGAGTTAAAACCTTCTTGGACAATTAGAGTTGTAACCACCTGATACAATTCTTGCAAAAATTTCAATTACAAAATCCCCTTCAAACATAAGTTTAAAGTGATACTGTCTTTTAAAAAACCAACTAGTTCTTTCCGTGCCCATATTTCTGATCATGGTCAGCAGTGCCCTCCATGCCCGTATTTATACAATGTAACCCCTTTCACTATTTACAAGCAGAAACAAAATGTGAAAAGTTTGAATTTAATACTTTCCAAACTGGTCACAGCAGAGTAAGCTCAGATGGCTAGTCGAACAGAACATCCTTAAGGGGACAGAGCCACCCCAGAGGCTTTGTGGGCAGGAAATCTTTAGGCAAAGTGATTCATCATGTGTGGCAAGATGACTGTGACATCTAAAGATTCTTGCCTAGAGCAGCATGGTACATGCTACAAGGGATCAAGCATTCTGAAAAGCATCCACACACATCTCAGAAACTTCGGTGAAAAAGGGCATGTTTTAAATAACAAAACATTGGACACTAAAAATGTGTACGTGAATTTGTTTTGTGGTAGAAAACCAAGAAGTTCCCCTTCAGCGTGTCTGAGCCCAAGGAGCTGACCTAACATCACAAAGAGAAATCTGTACTCATTTTGCCTTCACACTCACTCTTTCAGAGTCTAACTGAAGGATGTTTCAATATCTGGCACATATTCCTTCTTTCAATATAACAAGGCCATAAATGATTATTTATCCGCTTGAAAACATTTTATTGTTTGCTTAATAATTTGCTACAACTTCTAGCTCTTCAGAGTGATGATCAGAGTGCATTACCACACCAGCACTGCAAGGTGAGGCAGTTTTGATCTTCTAAGACCAGTGCACAGTAATCTCCCATGAGGAGAATATTTACTGTACTAAATAGTATTCCTCTTCAGAATCTGCACATAAAGATCACTTAAAAGAGACCAATTTTGAATGTAAAAATGTCTCACAAGTGACCCACACTTGTGGGTCCTCCTCTACTACGTTACGTCACTTATGGCACTGGCCAGGAACAAATTCACAGACAAAGAATAAAACAAAACAAGAGCAAATGTGAAGAAGGACATGCTCCAAATTCAAACAGTCAAGTGCTATAACCAAGTAATTACTCTTCTGTGAGCAGCAACAGAACCTAAAATTTTATTTTCTTTATAGATAAGATTAAGGAAACAGAAAATACATCTACCAAGAGCAATACATCTGCACAAATTCACAAAAAATGTCCTTTCTTAAGACAGTCAAAAAGTCAACAGACCAAGGAAGACAGACATGCCAGGTAAAGACAGGAAAAATCCCCAAGTGTAGCTGAATACAAGCCTTACAGAAGTACTCAGGTGGAACAGCGTATTGATTTTGATAGGTGCAATCAAGGAAACATAAATACAAGTTTAACCACACAGTAAACCTGAGGACAGATTATTCTGTTGATAATTTCAGTACAAATTAAAAGTCCACATTCTTTTCTATCTCCGATGTTTTGGCATTTTGTTTAAGAAATAAATCGGATCAATAACAAAATTGTGCTGCATTAACAAACAAGAAAGCAACATTAGAGTATCATCAAGGGCAGTGGCAACTTGAAAAACATACCTTTCATTTCAACAGTAGGGCTGAAATTCAGTATCAACGGAATAATGATGGTTTAGAGCACAAGTTGAAAGAAAAAAAGAGGAAGAAAAAAAAAAGCTGCCGGGGCTTGGATAAGGTTTTCTCCCAATGAATCACTGCCTTTCAATGTGTTGTTTTATTTCACATTGGTTTACTGGCATTTGCACTACGCCTCTATCATAAGACCAAGCTGTATCTGTGCTGGGGGAAGAGGGGAAGGCACACAAAACAAACCCGGAGGAGTACAAGCAGCAGGGAAGCTTGCCTCCTTCATACTGCAGAATGTCAACCAAGCACTAAAGAGACAGCTAAATTTTGAGCTGAAGGTATTTGTGCCCTGCATTTTCTTCTATCTAGATAAAATGAAAGAAATCAATATAGAAAATACTCTGTATTTTTAAAATCTAAGTTTACCTTTCTAAATATACTGCTGAAAGCCCACTGTTTATTATGTATAATAAGCACGCTATCCTACATAAAATGATTACCAACTGGAGAAACACATGGGCCTTTTCCTTCTGCCAACAAACCATATTCTTTTTCATAGTTTGCAACTGTGCCACTGAACCAATGAAAACGAGCAGTATTTCTCATCTGGCCCCTCTCCCTCTGTCCCCCACTCCAAAATACTAAAGGACCGGGCTTCTACTCAATTCATTGACAGCTTTACAAAGTTGCTAGGTTTTATTACCATGTATCTTTTGAATCATACTTCTAGAAAGATAGATTTCTAATGTAACAGCAAAAATTACAAATGAAATAAAGGATAGACATGTATACTGGAGAAACATATTCATTCCAATTGTGTGCAGGGCTTAGTGCCAGATAGCTGTCTAACAAAGGAACAAAATCATACAGTTGTTTGGCACTCAAGGCTAAAATCATCGTGAAACATGCACTGTTTATAAATTGTCAGTGATGGCTAAAAAGCAGTGAACAAAAAAATTCAAAGGAAATGCAGCCAATCACCAGAAAGACAAACCAATCATCACTCCTCCTCCCAGCACGCAGTAGTCAAACAAAACAAAGTAACTCCCAAGCCCCCAATATGCTGGGCAAGAGCAACATGTTAGCAGCTTAAGCATTGCATGAACAAGTGACTTCAGATTGGGCTCTCAGGGTTCAACTCCAAGTACCCAGAAAAGCGACAGATTCAGATACCTGAGGAAAAAAATGGCATGTGGACTTCTCAGCTTTGTTATTTATAAAGTAGTATTTTAAACACTAGTCACGCTAGTGACATTTATCTTAAGCTTAAAAATATCAACACCTGAAGATGTAAAGAAAAATTGTTTCAGCAATGGTCTTTTGCCACAGAACACAGCACTGCTGGGGGAAGGGGAGGGAAAAAGTCACCTCACCTATCAATGAGAGGAAAGATTTAATTCATGTCAGGTGAAATGATGACATTTCTCCAAGCACAAAGTAAAACAGAATTGTATCCTGAGAAGTGAGCAAGATCTGTTTCTGATCTCAAGTATCTGTAGCAATTACAGTATCTTTCAAACCTGAAACTGTATAATGCAACCCTAAAATTTAAGAAAAAAAATTCTCATAAATATGCCCTCCCCAAGAAGTCACTTTTCAGCTAATAGGTAGCATATTAAGGCACACTAAATGCTATCTACACTATAACACAAGCTTCTGCAAACTCCTCTGAAGTTAAGGCACCATGATAAGAAGATTCTCTACTATATTTCAGTAAGGTAATGCAACTATTAAGCTAGGAAAAACTTACAATCTTACAGAACCGTGTTTCTTAATTTTTGTAAATTCCTGTTTAAGCAAGGCAATCAGCCTGTAATTTAGGTTGGAAAGCCTCTCAAGAATTTCAATAAATATATAAATTAATTCAAAGAGAGGTGACAGCTTGGAATGGACTAGCAATACCTGAAACAAATAAATGACGGCATACGAAAGACATTTAGCCCATCAGAAACAAAAGTGTTATTTCTCACAGAAATATAGTATGCTTCACTTTTGTCACAGGAAAAGGTAAGCTTCACCTGACTCCTCTGATGAAGAGCACGTACGTAAAACTGCAGTATTCTGATAAGGAGCATACAAATACACTGCTTCCTATCTCTGCAGAACTTCTTTTAAACACAATATAAATTTACTTAAGATACAGTCATGCACTGAGGTGTTCAATTCAGATGTCAGGGATCAGCCCTGAAGCTTATGGGACTGGTAACAAGTCACATTACTTTCAAAGAGTTCTAGGTCCAACTGTATAAGAGAAAGAAACTGCAGTACGCCTTATTTGTACTGCATTTGTGTCTGAAGTGCCAGGCTTATTTTAGTGCTCCCGATTACCCTGGGAAGTAAAACAAATTTCATTACAGCTATTGTGATGATAGTCCTGGGTTTGCACATGGTCTGTACAATCTCAATTTGAATTTACACATTTTACATTCACACATCACATATTTTAGCATGCTTGATTCCCAGCTACCTTTTTGAAGCTTATGGCTAGACCTCAAGCAGTTTTCGGTAAAAAAATGTAGAAATCGATCTCAATTTATTTCAGTAGTCATCACTCTGAGTTTGCCCTATTCCCATTTCAGTGAACCTTTCTTCATCACTGAACTTAGGAGTAATGCTTCCTTTAAAGGAATGAGTAGCAGCAATCTCAGACATTGTCAGGTTTTTTAATCCTGTATACGACACAACATCACATAAAATGATGTATCAACTCTCTCTTATTTCATCTTCAGATGGAGGACCCCTGTGAGCATCTTCCAAAAAAACTCCTAAACAGCACCTTCCCTCCACCAAATGCCATCCTGGTGAAGCTTCCACACATAAAGATAACAAGGTTTCTATTTCTCAAAGTGACCCTCCATCTGGATGCTTAAGAGAACTCTGCAGCATTTTCAGCTAACTTCCCTATATATATATATATATATACAGGCGTTAGAGTGACAGAAGTCGAACACCCATCTGAAAGCCACAGTGCTGTTAGCCTTCAGAAAAGTGTAAAAAGCAACTAAGAAAAAACCCTTGCAAATAAAGCAAGATATTACCATCACTTAACAGAATGAGTTGCAGTTTCTCTGGTCTTCTGCACATTGCTGCTACATAAAAACTTTCACCCACTTCTCAGAAACAAAACTTCAGTGTAATATTGGACTGAACTGGAAGTGTCCAGACAACATTTCCAATTTTTTTTTAAAGTGTTTCCTTTTGATTATGCTTGTTGCATTAATCCACTACACAGCTGAAGCATTGCATATCTACAGCAGCTGGGAGTGCTCTAGGGAAACTCCATGGAAAATGCAGAGGCCACTCAGGCAACTCAGAAAACCAACAGTATTAGAGGTCCAACACCTTAATGCACCTACAAAACCAAAGTATCTCTTTTACAGGCTCACTTGTTTGATTTCATCTTTTTGCTTTCCCTTCCAAAGTGTCTGTGTACCTAAACAGGGCCAGGTTTCCAGCAGTAACAAACATTTGACTCACCACAATCCTGTTCCTAAAGAAAACGAATGGGAACTTGAAATCATATTAATGCAAATACTAGAATGGCCCAAATCACAAAAGCCACTTATTATGGTGCAATTAGTCTAGTTACAACATTTTGGTTGATCAGTTCAGAATTCAACCACTGGGTACAAGCTACTGAGTTTATTAAAAACTGGACTGTTAGCAATTTACAGGCTACAGCTACATGCATGAAAGAAATAAAAAGAAAAACAAACCCAACATAAAATTATGGAACAAAGTAGAGATTAAGTAAATTATTTTTATGCACCTGGTGATAAGCAAATGTCTTTGTTGCAAAACAAAGACAAGCTATGAAAAACTACAAAATTATCTTTTAATCACCAGTGAGCTTTCTACAGTCTCCTATTTGAACATAATAGTTATTATGTAGATCCCTGAGCAACTGCCTCATGGGGAAGTTACATCACCAGTATGGGAAAGAATCACCCCCTCCCTTCCTTCTCCCTGGGAAGGAGCTTGGCGCCTTCAGACAGACAGAAATTTAAAATCCTGCAGCTTCAGCCAGCTGATCCCATCCACTGGAACACAGCTACAAGTGCCCAGGGATGGCAGGAACCACAGGAGAGAAATATGCCCTTTCAGCATTTCATGCACTGATGAGCCTTGTAACAGATAAACATACCCTACAGCAGCTAAACTGACATGCTATAACAAAGAGGAAATGCAAGACTTAAAATTTCATCAGATGACTATTTATTCCCCTTTGCAGAGGCAGAGCACACTGTGAATAAATCAACACTCAACTATATAAGACTCCATTAACTAAAACCCAAGCTTTGCAGAACAGATTTTATCAGAAATAAATATTAAAATAATTAAAAGCCACAGACTTGCATGTTTAAATTCCCAGACTGGCAATTCTGAATTACTTAATATGACAAAAAATATCTAGATTTAAGCATGAGACCATTTTGAAGAAGGCAACATCTTTTCGTCTTCCTCCAACATCATTAACACCAGATCTCATTTCTTCTCCTATTAGAGCACAGAGCAAACAAGGCACCTGGTTCTGGGCCACCAGAAATGGGAGTTCTACCTGTGGGCCTGCTGTGGATTTGCAGACACTCCCAGAAGCCTTCTGAGGGTACCTATGGCACTGGTAGTATACAGTGAGGAAGCAGCAGCGGCTTTTCCTAGTACAAAGTTAAATCCTATTGCTTAATGGATTTTCAAGGGCAGACTTCTTCAGTTTCTTACTTGACAGAAAGAAAATCTTCCTGTGTTTTGTTTGTTTGTTTTTTTCCCTTGAACCACAGCACTGCAGACGTAGCCTGAAAACAACTCCAGCACTGATGTGGAGATTACAAAAATCTTCAAAACTTGCAGACTGCTCCCACACTCGTTAGCAGTAGTCTACCTCAGCACTCCAGCATCCTCCCTTGTGAGCGGATGAGCAATGTGGAGGGGGGAGGTGGCAATGCACCTGCTCACCCTTCTTCACCTTCCTGAAGGCAGGCAGGGAGCAGGGCACCAGGCCTCCTGCCAGCAGTGGCAGCAAGGGGAGCAGAGGGCAGCTGTGACCCTGCTCCTACCTGGCAGACCCACACCTGAGCACCACCTGAGGACGGCTCTCAGGGCCCCTCTGCCGCAGCTGCTAACTAGGATGGAGATGAAAGTCTCAAGGGGGAAGAAAGCACAAGCAGGCACCTGCTACAGCATAACATTACATAGGAGGTGAGCCCCCCTGCTGCATTTGTAGCAAGCCTTGAGGTATGACTGTATTTAAAGAAATGTTAGGAAAGCTATTTGATTGAAATATTACTGTAAACAGAAAGGAAAACTAAGCTTAACACACACTCTTTTGAGCAAAAACCCAGGGGTAAAAGTGCCCTGCACTTAGCACTGTCACTAAATGACTGTGTAATTTAATTTCCCAGAAACCCATTAGCTTTCACGAAAGAAAAACGGAGAGCAGATGAGAGCAACTCTTTGGTGCAAGTGGAATTTATTTAATGTAATACCTGGGGAAAAAGGAGGGGAAAAAAATATCTGAAACTGTACCAATAGATACGAAATATCACAACTCTAGAAAGCTTCAGCCTGCAGATGAGTGGCTGTGTGCCAGCAGTAAACAGCAGCTCAGGTCCAAGGTTTTACAGGTACAAGTAGTGAGAGCCTGCCACTGCCCAACACACCACATCAGGGCCAGGATATAGCCAGATGCAGAAACACCCCAGAAAAAGAGGTTAGGTAGCATTATTTAAAATAAATAAATAAATGAAATAAAAAATATCAATCTATGGTGATGTATATTCATATATGCTATGTATAATTATCTGGAAGAGAGGAAAAGATCACTGAAATTTAACTTCAAATACTACTCCGGGGTTGAAATTTTCATTACAACCCCCAAAATACTACAAAATTCACACTAGGCTTTTGGCCAACTTATAATATCGTATTAAAACAGTGTCAATCAATTAAGCAAAGAGACATGCCCCAAAAGGAAAACAAACATTCTTAGAAGGGAATTTAAATGTAAATCTTCTATTTGTCAGATTAATTATATGCAATCATTTGGAAAAAAAATGAATATTTAAAAAAAAATTTAACCTTATCTAAAGCAACAAAACATGAAGTTTTATTGGGGTGAAGCAATGGCAACACTAACTTTGGGAAAAGTAGCCACGATCCACTACATATAGATGATTTGTCATCCTGGTATTTTTAACTTTGATAAGCAAAACAATTAGTGGTTTGATAAAATGTAAAAGTAATACTGTGAAACTGTACGATGTCGGTTACTGTAAACTGAATTGGAAGGAACTTTCCCAGTATGGAAAGTTTACTGTCTATGGTTTGTGGCAGGTCTGTTTCTTTGAGCAGGAGAACAGTACTCCCAAATATAAATTGTGGATGTTCTTAAACTTGCAACTTTTTTACTAAGAAAAAAGTTTCCTGAACTCTCAACCTATACTAATATTTGACAGATAATTATGCACTATGTGAAGCTTATTAGCTATCCTTGTACAATCTTCTTTTGACTTAATGCCCCTCTCCAGTAAAGTGAGAAGAACTGAAGCACTTGTCAATCTTTATTGTGTCCGTATTTTGTCATTTTCTTCTTTTAACATTTTCCTCTTTCTTCCTAATGAATGCTCTGAAGGATATAAAATATTCTGTCCCCACCACTCTCCAAGCTGGTACTGATGCAAATGCATACAAGTTATTTGAGATCAGTTTTGCCATTACTCATGTCTCTCGAGATCATTTCCATTGTAATGCTTATTTTATTCCATGTGTTAAGTTGGTAATGACTACAAGAAGGCAATTCAAACAAATTTAACTATTATTTTGGACAAATACAATGTCAGCTACGACTCCCTTACAAAAAAGTAATTAAACCAAAATTTTTAGCAAAAATTCTAATGGTAGGATTTTTAACATTTCCTATTTACCTTGCTTGCTTCCTAGTATAGCCTGCACCATCATGAAGTCATTTGATAACAAGCTCTCTTCTCTATTCCAAAATGCCTTTACTGAAGGGCTACTGAGAAAGAAAGCTAGCATTTTCCCTGAAGATTAGAGTCTTAACTGAGAAATAATTCAGATGCATGCCTTCTTTTAATTGTATTTTGAAGTTCAAGAATCTTTTACTCAGAAGCTTTCCCAAACAAAGGTTTAAAAGGTTTTGTAACACCTGTTCAAGAATAATATCAACACTAGAAAGCTTAGAGAGGCTTCAGTGCTATGCAGCTTCAAAAAATGCCCCTAAATGTTCTTACCACTCTGTCCAAGCCAATTTACAAGTCCAAGCTTAACTTACAAGTCAAATAATAAATTTTACAATAAAAACTAGACATAATTTTGCTAGTTCAAAAGAGGCACTGGCACAGTCATTCTGAAGAAATTTACACAGTTAAGCAATCAAGTCAGTTAAATGAACAGAAACTTTGAAATCAGAAGGCATCCCAATCCAGATACTGATGGTTCATTTGTATGATTAATCCACAAAGCAAGTCTTAAGCTTCACAGTAACTCAAAAGACTTCCTTTAAAAATTAATGGAATTTGGCTTCAACCCATCAAGCACTTCTCTGCTCCTGCCGCTCTTTGCTCCACACAGCAGCTTCTACTTAGCACACACCTATTAACCACCTGCTACACTGGTACGAGACAGTTAAACACTAATAGAGGGTAAAACAAATGGTGTGTATATATGCAAATTACCTGCAAACCCTGGTTTGTGACACCTGATGACAAACCACCCAAGTGATTCAAGCACATTAAGTACAAGCAACATTAAAGGAAGCCACACTGCAAAAAACCCAAAATGTACTACTCTGCTTCCATTAGAGAGGACTGTTTGGTTCTCTCACCTATTTATGTCAGTCAGAACAAGAATCAGGCTTAACCTTTAATTTCACAGTATGAATGGTTAAACTATATTGCCATAAGGAACTAACATGGCCATACACAGCAGGAGTTTGCTAGGAAGAGAAGCGCAATCACCATCTTACTAGGACACTAACAAAAGGTGAGGGTTATCAACAGATGATAGGAAGTAAGACACTGACTCCAGCTCTGCAGTTAGTAAGCAGGTGAGGTCAGGAAGATCCAAGTGATCTAAAATCCTCCATTCCCACACTGCTTCCAATTACAACACTTCCCAGTTATTCTAGTTTATAGGTTGTCAAACCCTGTAGCTAGTTCAGGAACACCCAGAGCTCTAAAACTGAGCCAATTAAAAGTAACTAGTTAAAAAAATGACAAAACAAGGAAGTACAATTGAAAGAAAACTTGAAAGAACAATCCCTCTACTATAAGAAACTGATTTCAACATGCAAGCTTGTATTAGAATAGAATAGAATTAACCAGCTTTGAAAAGACCTTGAGATCATTAAGTCCAACCCATCACCCAACACCATCTAATCAACTAAACCATGACACCAAGTGCCTCATCCAGTCTCCTCTTAAACAACTCCAGTGATGGTGACTCCAGCACCTCCCTGGGCAGCCCATTCCAATGGCCAATCACTCTAAGAATAAGTTCTTCCTAACATCCAGCCTAAACTTCCCCTGAGACTTCTTCCTTGAGACTGTGTCCTCTTGTTCTGGTGCTGATCGCCTGGGAGAAGAGACCAACCCCCACATGGCTAGAACTTCCATTTAGGTAGTTGTAGACAGCAAGAAGGTCTCTTCTGAGCCTCCTCTTCTCCAGGTTAAGCAACCCCAGCTCCCTCAACCTCTTCTCATAGGGCTTGTGCTCAAGACCTCTCACCAGCTTTGTTGCATTCTCTGGACACGTTCCAGCAACTCAACACCTTTCCTAAACAGAGTAGCCCAGAACTGGATACAGTACTCAAGGTGTGGCCTGATCAGTGCTGAATATAGGGGCAGAATGACAGGAGCATGACGACTTCCCTGCTCCTGCTGGCCACACTGTACCTGATACAGGCCAGAATGCCATTGGCCTTCCTGGCCACCTGGGCACACTGCTGGCTCACATTCAGCCTACTATCAACCAGGGCCCCCAGGTCCCTTTCTGCCTGGCCACTCTCCAGACACTCTGACCCCAGCCTGTAGCACTGCATGGGGTTGTTGTGGCCAATGTGCTGAACCCGGCACTTAGATGCGTTAAATCTCATGCCGTTGGACTCCGCCCATCTGTCCAGCCTGTCAATGTCCCTCTGCAGAGCCCTCCTACTTTCTAACAGATCAACACCTGCCCCCAGCTTGGTGTCGTCTGCAAATTTACTGATGATGGACTCAATCCCCTTGCCCAGATCATCAATAAAGATGTTGAACAGGATGGGGCCCAGCACTGATCCTTGGGGGAGACCACTAGTGACTGGCTGCCAGCTGGATGTGGCACCATTCACCACCACTCTCTGGGCTTGGCCCTAAAACTGCATACTAAAGATTAAACCACTGTCTTTTCACTCACTACTGATTCAATTCTGCCATGACTTCTTTGTCATGTACAAGCTTGCGGAACTGCGTAGTACACAGATAATGAACACAGAACATGAAACTTTTACCTTTATCCTGTCCACTTTTTGTGAAAAAAACTGATGTATAGTAAGAAACAAAGTCACCCACTTCAGATTTTCAAGACTGGCCAAGAAAAAACCCTTCAAGCTCTATTAGAGAATGATCTGCTTGATTTCCTCCTGGTAAGCAGAAGTTGAAAAGCTCAGTAAAATAACATCCAGTAACAGAAGATACAACATCACATGCTTCAAAGACCTTACTAAAAACTGACCTCTACTTGCACACAGAGTACTAACAGCAGCATAATTACAGAGAAAAGAATCTCATATCCTTGTGAATAGTTTTCTAGAATGTAATTAAAACCAAAAGTGTTGAATAAGCAAAGATTATCATGTGTAAACGGAGCTACAATACCATCAATATATCTTAGCCTGATTTTCTCCAAATCTCAAGGGATACCAACAGACTATGAATGGTGTCAAGAGGATTCAGTGGTTTTACTTAAAAAACAAGAAATGGACCTTCTTTTTTTTTATATTAACAAATCAACAGGATAATTCTGGAATTCATTAGTGAAGAACACTAACCAATCCCACATAATAGCTTTACTTCCTCTGCAAAACACTTCAAAAAATATCTAAATGAATATGGAAATGCATCTTTCTGTGGCAAATTGTTCATTATTGAATCATTATCAACTCTTGTTAGACAAAATTTCTCTCTTTTGCAATGTACGAGATCATTAAAATGTTTGAGAGCTCCATCATGAAAGACAGTGGCACTTTATAATCCGCTATCTCTTCAGGCAAATATGCTTACGGCTGAACATAATACACAAAATAACAACATCCCCTCGACACACAATTCTTTCTTTTAATGATGCTCTTAAGTGTTGACAGTAATGGTGAAATATGTTGTTGCTCTTTTTTTTTTTTTTTTTCCTCTTTTAAATAGTTTTTAACTATTTCAGAGAAGTATTTCAGTCATGACATAGCATTAGGAAGGGATGTTTTCTTGCATGTCCAGTATGGAACCCCAGACACTCCATCACTCCTATTACCCTAGTAATCTGTCTCCTATGAGCTCATTACATTCATGTTCTTAGTCTCCAGTTCACTTGAACCTCCGAAGATCACAGCATAATACAAAAAATACTTGAACTATAATATGCAGAAAGTAACAAAATGGACACTTTCGTCCTGTTTATTAGAACAAGTCCCCAGTTTGCTACTAGCAAACTGTGATATTTTGTGTAAAAAACTTAAGAGGAAATCTTCTATTTCTTTCAATAGACTAAAGCACCCAACCTATATACAGATAGTGGTGCTACAGAGGAAACTACCACTCAGTGAGTTTATGTAGCTTTTATCATTGCTCTCTTCAAACTTGAAGCATCAACTTACGACATCCTGCAAAAATTCACTATATGAAAATATACCAATCTGTATCCTGTACTATAACACAAGTCCAATTAATATATTTTTTGCTGTAAGCCAAAACTCACAGCATACTTTCAAAGTTTTGAGAGGTACATTTCTTAGAGGTATTTACTGAAAGGGTTCTGCAATTCTTTGCCACATACAGAAGGAAATTAAGTAGTACTGCTCCAGAAAAATAAAACCCGTAAGAATTTTTAGCTATAAAGCATTACAAAACTATTTCAGTTCACAGCTGCTTTGAGTGACTGATGCATACACATCTTGCAACTCATTAATTCACTCTACAAAACAATCTCAATGGGGCTTATTCTCAAATTTGTATTAATGATGTAATTCTATTATATGCAATGGAATCACCTAGCCATCTCCTCAATAACATTGAAAAAGACACAGTTGTACCAATTATTTTCTTCATATATTTATATGAAGGAAAAAAATATATATTTATATATATTTATTTTCTTCATGTTGTTTAGAAATCAGATAACACGAACTAAAAGCATGAGCAAATGGTTTGCTTTTACAAATTTAAAAAATAGTAAAAAACCTTGCTATATGTTTGAAAAACAACAATCAGTATCAGTTATAAAGCTTAGAGCCATTCCATATGTGCTATAGATCCAAATACTAAAGAAGCAATAGACGTACCTAGTCTCCTGTGTTTAAAAAGACAGCCTGTTTGAAACAGCACTGGGCTGCTCTGCACTGCTTTCAAAGTAACTAAGGGAAACTACACTTTGATTTCACTGTTTTCAGATATAGGAATCACTGGCCAACTGATGCACACTCTTCTTAAAAACAGTCTACAAATGGACATTGTAAAATTACGTATTTTCAGGTTTATGTATGAAGGTTTAAACAAAACTATTTTGTCTGTCTCTATTTCCAAGAAAATTGAAGTAAACAAAGACTGAGCAAAGTAGAAAGACTTCCAAAAGAAATTGCAGACCACCAGGATTTGGATTTAGGTAATCCACTTAGATTACCATGGCTATGTCTTAAAAGGACAATACTGAGATCACAAAATAGGTCACGTCTACAGGACACAGAATTTATGTGAAACATTGTCAAGCGTACAGATTCACAATTCAGACATGGAGTCATCCCTAAGTTTAAGGTACAAAACACTTGTCCCAAGACCGTGTATGGGCAAACAAGAAGTATTTTGTTATCAACATTTTCATGCACTAAATTGGAATAGAGAAGAAGAGTTTTAAACAATGCCGTCTAAATAGTAACATGTTTCAGGTAACATAAACGTGCAGGCAACGAAGAAAAAAATCTTTCATTACCTAATCCCACATCACAATACACATTTTGCTTACTTATTTTTCCAATTTCAGTAACAGAAATCATTCAAGACCCACAGTCCTAGAAATAGTAACACCATGTGCCCAGTAGAATAAGAGTTCACATCTATTTCTTAGATGTGACAATGTTTCTAACACAAGTGTCAAAGAAATGAGAAAATTAAAAACAAGACAAACTCTTAAAATATTTCAATTGAAGAAAGGCCTAAAGTAAATTGGGAGTTTGTTCAGAAATCAACAGTGTTAGAAAAGTTAATTATTAAAATACACAAATTAAAATTGCTATAAATGTCTTCTCAGCAAAAGCTAGGCAAAATTGAGCCTCCAAGTAGTTTAGGATTTACAAGCAAAATGCAAAACTCAAAACAAAATATATCAGCTTCCTAGATTAAATTAAGAAAATCTAGGTGTTTCCCTTCTAAAAAATCCTGGACAAAGGCCTTTACAAGGCATTTGCCTAACATAAAAAGATTTCAATAGGAAAGTCAGTGTTGCTACAAGAAACAGGAGAACTTCCAGATGCTTGACACGTCAGGCCTAGTCAAGGGAAAGAAAAATGTCTCTTTCTGACCAAAGAGGCTTTGAGGGGATACTCGTAAAGAATTACCTACTTACCCATCAGATTCGAGTTCATGAAAGGTGTTGGGGACAATCCTTCATGAGGCCCTAATCGACTGTCATTCAAGTGATCACCATAATGAGGACTGTCTGCAAAACCCTAGAGAAAAAAAGACCAGAGTATTAAACAGATTATTTGGCAGCCCAGCTAATTGAGTGCAATGACACTTTCCTAATTAAACGTGCAGAGTCACAATTGGTCATTAATCACAAAAGTTGGCTTTCAGGTCTATCTCATAGAAATTACTACTTGCCCACATTTTACTTTCTCCCCCTTTTCTTTCTCCCCAGTCAAAAAGAAAGCACAAAATTTCTTAAGATGTATCCTTGTGGACAATATTACCAAAAATTGAACAACAGAGAGATATTTTGATATTTGAATCCTCTTAGTCTTAAATCACTAACCACTGAGAGGATAAAATTAGTCTGAAGAACTCCCAACTGATTTTTCGCCCCCTCAGGTTTCTGTTTGTATTAATAAAACAACACAGTAAAAAGGTTAGAAAGAGTCACTGACATTAGGAAAAAATGTTAGCAAAAATGAGAAGAAGAAATTCCTTTTCCCCTTGCAGCCTGCTATTAATGGTACAGATTAATAGTCATTTTGACACTATCATATTACTGAGCAGCATAGCTCACTGACAAAAGGCTTCCTTCCAAATGGAAATTAAACAAGCAACTTTGGCACATGATTTGCAAATAAGCACTCAAACTGAAATACTGGTTTGCACTTTTCTAGCACAGCATAGTGAGCTCAGCAGGCTTGGAGTGACCCTTATACAGTCAGGAAACACCAGCTTACTGAAAGCTTGTGCCAAAGGTATAGAGACAGAAAACAGAGAAGCTCTAGGATGGACATATTATTTAATTAACACAATTACTTAAAATTATCTTTTATAGATTTCAAAGCGCCTTCAGCTTTTCTACACAAAGGCATGAATACGATATTTGTATTTCCAATTAGTAAAAGGTGCGCTGAATGAATTACTCTGTACAAAACCACAACAGACTTGCCACTCAAAAGTATACCTCCTTTTGTAGCCAAAGGTTTGAAAAATATTTTGTAAACCTAATCTTACAAGTTCCACTTACTCACTTCTCTAAGTCTAGTAGAGAGTAACCTAAAGCTTAGGCCTAATGAGAGGGTGGGGAGTGGAACTGTTCACAGCTACCAGAAACCATCCCAAGTGCCCATGGACTATAAAATCATCAATCACTGAACATTTATCATTTTTCCAGACTGCAGGCTCACATTCAAGACAACATTAATGGGGCTGAAACAGGCCTCACTATCTTTGCAGGCATGCTGACAGTTCTACCAAAGGGCTAGTAACTGAGGGCTAAATAACTGTCAAATCTCTACTACTGCTTATGGATGCATGTCACAACTCTTGCTGCTATTTGACTTCAAAAGTAATCTTCTGGGAGTCCTAACTCCCAAATAAATATTTGGCTGACTTTATCAACTTCAGAATCGGTGGTACACATGTGATAAGCATTCAGAAACAATCTTAGTGACATTTACAACTTGGTTATGACCACAAGGATGTCCTCTGGTAACCATGACCTAGCCACGTCTGTCAGACAAGCAGCATGTAGCAGCAGCTGCCAAGGAAATGGAGTGGCTCCTAGCTAAGGTCACCACATGTGGTTTATTTTCATGCTGAAATGAAACAAAAACCAACCAAACAAAAAAAATCAAATCTGCTAAATAAAGAAACAAAAATTCGCAAATAGAAGATTAAAAAGAAATAAAGCTCCTAAGTAGGTAGCCTTCTGTTTGGCACTCTGCTTGAACCTGTTATTGTCTTATTTTAAAACCTTGTTCCTTAGGACAATACTTAAATTATATTTTCTTTTTAAAGGAAAAAAATCTAGAAAGGACACTATTAGTGATAAAAGATAATCTGTATCTCAGACATTCAGAATGTGGCATGTAGACAAGCCCTAGAAACTGCAATCTTCAGAAGATTTTTATTATTTAAATAATAACACTACTGAAAACATAACAGGGAAAGATGTATTTCATACATGGTTATACATCACGCAAGACAACCCACCTCATGCACAGGATTACTAATGTTCCTTCCCAAGTTAACATTGCATATTCCTCCCCAAAACCAGAGGAGTTGGAGAAATGAGTAGATAGTTTACACAGAAAGAAATTTTCTCCCATTTAACTTCAGAAATGCTTCAAACTAATCCTCTACATCATCTTTTTCTCATACACTGTTTTCAAAAATGCACTTGTATCCAATTACCACAGCATCAACATTACATTCCTGCACCCTACACAAATCGACTACTTCACCTAGCTGAGAAACGCTCCAAGTAGTATTTCACAATTCTACAGCCACAGAAAACAGAACATTTACTATAAGGGAGGAAAATGTACTAAAGTATATGCAAGCACTTCAAATAGAACCTTTTGCTTCTTTACTTCAACTCAATTCCTAATTACACTTGTCAGGATTCTCATTCTTTGTCATGCATTACCGAATTTACACGTGTGCAAAGCCTAACCACTCTCGGCCTTCATGTACAGTGGCTTTACATAAAAAAGATCTTAACTTGACCACCATCCTCCACACCAGTTATTCTGAGTTTTAGTAATGAGTTATGGATTATCAGCTCAAGCAGTGGACTCTTGTTTGGGATTAGAAACCCTGAGCTGCTTCCCACATACAACTCACCCACACTAAATGAACACAAAAAAAAACGCAAACTTGAAATAAAATTGCATTCCTGATACCATTCCTTGCTTTCACATCTGTATTGTTAATTTGCATATTAAACAGCATGAAGTTCTACTGTAAAGAATTGTAATCAGTCATAGATGAAAACTTCAGAAGCTTCCACTAGCTTTTCTTAAGCTGCTGGAAGATTCCAGTTGTACAATCAAGGCTTTAAAAAAAGCCTACTTAACAAATATGACACTTAAATTGGACAATGTGTTTACCGCTTGAAGATTAATTCAATTGAGAGCCTTAAAGATGTTGTCTGCAACACCAGTAAAGGACAGTGGCTTATAACAAGGTACATCCCATCTCCAACACTGAGTAACAATGGGAAAACCCCATCATCTAGCATCTGAACTCATTCCTTATGGCAAAAGCAACAGAAAGGTAGAGAGGCAGGTGATATCAATTCCAGACAAGGCCCCTTTTTAAACCTGTTTTAAAGGCGACTCAAAAATACATACTACCAAATTTCATTCCCTCTTTCTGACGATGGAAAGAAATTTCAGTTCATACAAATTTTGAAGACTGTTCTCTGGAAGTGGACTTCATCTTAGCTAGATTGCCAAGCAGAAACAGGAGCTAATTAGTTATGTCCATATCTATTTCCCCTCTTGGGAAGAACAATTGATGATATTTACTTGGACCTGACTCTACTGGAACAGGCTGGTGATGTAATTCGTTGGACCACAGGTGGGCTTCCAAGACCTTTTGGACGACTGCTACCCACTGTTCCCTGTGAGACAAATTTGACAGAAAGGCTGGAAGGAGACACTCTGTACTGAGTAAACATCCCCATTTCTGCCATCTTTTTTCCCCAGAAAACATATCAAAGGATTAGTGTGCATCAGTGCACCTGAGTATTTCACAAACAACTGGCAAAAAGTCCGCAAAACCGGACAAATTTATTTCCTGTTCTCAGCACCCTATTCTGAAGGGGATGCTCAGGGCATTTTTCTGTTTATGGACAGAAAACTGGTTGTGAACACGATTAGATGCCATAGCTGTAGACACAAAATCATACATAGCAACCACAAAAGCAAGCTTTAACCTTCCCAAAGGAAGGCAAACTTTTTCTTTCTGATCCCTTAGAGCATTTTGTATTGTTGACACTGTTTATTCTGCAAAAGGCCTCTCCCTTGATTTTGGTCTCACTGCGTGTTTGTGATGAGAAAGATGAAGTTAGATACTCCTACAAATAAAAATAACAAGTACTGCCTACTAATAACACTAGTCATGAAAGGCAGCTGAAATATTACTGCTATTAGCACTGCAATGTGACTGAGTAGCCAAGGCACTCTCAGCACTGAATGATCTAATGTTTAATTAATTTCTCAGGTATTTGTACTGGATTAGAGTGATGTCCTATAATTCCAAGAAATTACATCTATCAAGGAACAAAAACATAAATTAAAAAAAGGGGGGGGAGGGAAGTATCTACAGTTGCAGTATTTTCATTCCCATTTTTTCTGGGGAAAATGTCCCAAGTCTCCAAGCGACTTAGGTTTTATCTGTATCAGGAGGATTTTCCAGGCACAAGTAAGCCAACACAGCAAAGCCAATTACATTTCTGACACTATTAACAAAATCATAAATAGTCATATACAGGACATTTGGAAATTACCTTAGAGAATTCTATAAGGCCCAAAAGAAGAAACTGAAGAACACAGAGAAAACAATTGCTGTACTAGGCATGTTTATCCTATCAAACATTAACAGAAGGCCTGATACAGTGACTCTACCTTTTACAAAACAAAATGCTAATTAACCTCCTAAAATTCAATGTCTTTTGATGACCATCAAAGTTATATCATTTTGGTTTAAGTTAATCACAGAACTCACCTAAGAACAAGCCAAAAAGGTTGCTCAGTTCACTGTTCCTACTCCTTCTCATTGCACTGGTTCCAGGCCTATTGAAGGCTTCATCCTCTCCCTTTTGCTTTTACATCAAAAACACAAAACTTTGTCCCTTAGTAATTATTTTTTGAAGTCACACCAGGATTTGTCCACACATACACAAAACTGTATTTCTGACCCTGACTCCAGCTGTGAGGTTTTCAGGTTTGTTTTTAAATAAGCACAACATCCTATTTCCTCTTCAGGGTACTACTGAAAAAAAATGAGACACACTAGCTACATGGCACATGATCTCCCCATGGATTTATTGACTTCATGGAATAACTTCTTCTTGTACAGTTAACTGCTTCACAGCATTATTTGCTGAAGTCCACTAAACTAGAGAAAACAAAACTTCTTTTCTTTATTTCTTCTGCCTTGCTCCCAAGCCCTCTCCTACACCAATCTCTGGGAACAGACCAAAAAAGCCACTCAGTCATGGCTTATGACCAAGATGCCAAATCAATAAATGGGTATCTGCATTTTACCAATTTATAATATAGCTTAATTATCACCTCTTGATTTATGAGATTAAAATTCTACTTCACTTGACTTCACTGTTTGACTTTGCTACAGACCAAAAGATCAAAATTTAACAGATGCTGCTTCCAGTTCACACAAAATCACACAGAACTATCAGTGTTAGACCTCACAGATCATTCAGTTCCTCGAGTTCCATAGTCTGGCTGACCTCAACTAACAAATATTGTTTAAAATTCGGGAATACTGAGGTTTCTTCCAAGCTAAATTTGGCTATGATCATATGAATGAGGCAAGTCATCTAATGACTAATGTATAAACGAATGACAGTGAATCTGCTTCTCAAATCCACTTTATTTTCATTATCTATCCCTCCAAACTAATCTAAGAATGCTAATGACAAATGAAGGGGAGAAAAAAAACACAAGGCAAGGAAGTGGGGAGAGAAGGTGAGAAGCAGAAACAGTGACTGACAGACCAGAGAGACCCACTACACCTGGGAACACTGTGGTGAGTCACTGACAGAGGATTACACAAGAGGCTCAGGGCAATAGCCACACCAAGGTGTCCTAGCTAATTTAAAAGATTATGGATTATGTGATCATGTATGTTTCCAGAAATAAACAGACATTTTATTTTGGAAACAGTATTTTCAGTCAGTATTTTTCAATGACTTCTACAGAAAAGACTAGAGACCCAAAACCTGGCTGCATGTATTGAACACATAATCAGAAGAACCTTGCAAAAATGAAGGCAAGTTATCAAGAAAGAAAGAAAACAACAAACACACACATACAAACATGCAGAGAAGTGTACTATTTCTTTTGGCCTTGAAGATCACCTGCATTGTATTCATTTACCTCAACCAAGCACCAAGAAACATCCCATAGTCAAGCCATGGCACAACTCCATTTAAATCACTACCAGTCTAGCAGCAAACTATTAGTTTGGAACAATGTTGTTTCCATAGTCACCAAAATGTATTCACCACAAAGTATTCACCTGAGAATAACAGAGAAAGGCAGAGCAAGATTGCAAAACTTATACATTCCCAAGTATACTTCTGACCAAAAAAAAAAAAGAAAAAGTACTAAAGGAGCACTGAGATCCACATGGCTGGATTTTAAGAACACCATAAGGAAATACAGACCTTCCAATCAACTCCAGAAGAACAAAATAAGCTTACTTTCAGTTTAGTTATACATAGATTCTTAGCTTGGATGTTTCACCTTTAACTGTATTTGACTGTGTTTTCTAATTCCATGGACTGGAGAGATGTTCGCAGAGACTTTGCTCCAAGGAAATGGGGAACTGCTTGATAAATCAGTCTGTGGCTGAACACTATTACTCAGCAATGTATAAACCATGTATGCAAAGAAAAAGAAAAAATCCAACCAATTGGCAGCAACCTGCTTTTCCCTGGTGTAACCAGCATCTTCTTTAAGAACAATACACAGGTCTAACAGAAAATCACCGTAACCTTCTAAACACAGGAAAATGCCAAGGGTAGCGGGGAACAAAGCAGACTGATGATGAGGAAGGCTCTCCATCACAGACTCCATTTGTGCCATATCCCAGCCCTCTGCAAACAGGCAGTATACCAACCACATCTTGATTTACTGTCTATGAAACTTGTGTGATACTAAACAGGAATTAATGCAATTAGCTGACAGATATCACTCAACTGCACTGGAAATAAGGAGCTGTAGAGTTTCTATTTATAATTCTGATTCCCCTTCAATATTAGCAGTTTTAACCAGTATCCCAAAGACAGAAATGTAACATTATACATTACACAGTGGGGAAAAAAGCAGATCACTATCTCAAATTCCCTGGGAAAACTCAAAACAACTAACTAAACCATTCCTAAATGTAAGAACTTGCTCTGAAGAGTGCTGCCCATAAATCAAATTATAAAGTAAGCTGCATTTGCAAATGTGTCCTGTGCACTGAATATGGAATATTTAATTTTGGCTTTGATTTCACACTAAATCACTGACTTAGTATAATAACACTATTTCAAAACTTGGTATCTCATTACTATCATTTGACTTCTTTGCAAACTAAACCTACTTCTACTGGTAGGGCAGAAATTGTCTGAACATACAGTATTCTGGGTTCCAATTCATACATGAGTTTTACATAAAACAGAGGACCTAACCTGTTGACAACTTGTTGACTGATGCTACAAAACCATCTAAATCTAGCAGGGTTATCTTCATTAGTTCAGCTCTGGTTTCAAGCAGATGTATGGCAGAATTACGTAAATGAAAAGGAAAAACTGCATACTCAGTACTGAAGCTATGGTCTATGTTAAATCAGGTCAAAAAGTATACTCACAGCTTTTACTGCAATGTGCATGCTGGAAAATACTGAAGACATCCACAGTTCAGTTTTGGAAGAAAAATACCTCAGCTAATTTATGCTGAATTTTTAGCATTTAAAATTTTGTGTGTATCTGTAAGATTATCCAGCAAGGATATGTCTTATGAAAAATACTTCTGGATTTGCTTCATTTGGATACAGCAATCTGAACAGATGAAAAACAAGCTTGCCTCTTTTATTGCAAAGACATGTTACTACAAAACTGAAGCAAGAATGAAAACCTCACACAGCATCATTCCTCAGGAAATTAAATCAACCGTTGGCCACACTGCAGTAAAAACAACAGCAGAAAAGTGTTTAATTAAAATATTTATACACAAAAAAGTGATCTGTTTATAGTCAATCTAGCAATTACAACTCCCAAATAAAGTGGGAAGGCTAAAAAGTTTGGACACCTTTCACAACAGGAATACAAAACTTTCAAGCGCTATAGGGCAATATATTGTTGTGTAGCAAACATGCGACTTGGTTCAAGTACCTCAGAATTTGCTTCCAAGAGCTCAGTAGAGCAAGGCTTTTTAAAAAAGCCACTTCAGAGTCTTCTGCAACATACAGTAAGACCCAGCTACCCTCTCCTAACACAAGGGATTATCAACATACAAAAGTATCTCTAGCTCTGTTTCACTCAGATAAAGGAGGACCTTGCATAAATTAATCAGAAGATATTCACAGAAGAGCCACCACTGCTGCACATGAAATAAAGGCAAGATTTGGAAGGTAGAAGAAAAACACGCACCATAAGAGGCAGAAAAACATTGACACAGGACTGTCACATGGACTTCAGTAGCACATGGACTTCAGTAGTAGTAGTAAGGGAGACCATCAGCACTTTGTAGAATTTCACTGACTTGGTAATTACCATTCCTGAAATATTCCTCTAACAAATAGACCTTTCCTACTGTTTTCTTCTCCCCCCTCCCCAATATACTTTCAAATTATTATTTTTTTCTAACAAAACCTGTTTTGCACACAAATCACTAACATCTCAGTGTGTACCTCATCACAAATTTAAGATCATCACAGCCAGTTCTAATACAAACACCCACTGCTCTGTCAGTGTTTAAAATAGTATTCAACAGTTCCAGGTGATCCTGCTCTAGCAGATGAGTTGGACTGGACATCTTCAGAGATCCCTTCCACCGCTACCATTCTGTGATTCTGCAAAAAAACCCCAAGACTCTTATCTAAAACTTTTTTCAAGCTTGCAGTGATCCTCAGCCTTTAATGTTAGGCCAAACATTACTGGAATAAGACTGTTTTTTTTAAAGTGTCACCAGAAACACTTAAGTAAATTAAACTGCTACAGAATACAAGAGAAAAATATTCTGTGAGTTAGTTATTGATCAAAAGATTAAAACAAGTCATCAAACACCCTGCCCCAAGCACAGGAATCTACATTGTGTTCACAGTGAAGTTACCACTATGTTTTCCACACTTCACAAAAAACCTATGCTTGGGCTGACATTCTTTAACAATTCCACGAACGTATCCAAAAAGAGTCAGTTAAAGGTTTGCTGACAACAAACAAGAAAACCAACCATCAAAACCAAAGCTAAACAAAACACAACACCAACAAACCCCCCACAACTGAAAAATAATCCTAAGCAAATGTTAGTGCAGTTACTAAAATTCTCCATGAAATTACCAATAAAACCTCAGATAAACTTTGCTGTAAAAACAATAAAGCAGCATGTTAAAAAAAATACCTCAATATTCCAACAATGCAATAATTACTGTACAATGTAAGGAAAAAAAAACTTACTAATGTTTCTACATTTGGGGATAGTATTGCTTCAGAGCCCAGTGACAGTCAAAAACCACAGAACTTAGTAACGAGCAAGAAAGGAACAGATAACCAAGGTATGTCATGCAGAAATTGTTGGCTTCCTCTCATCATGGATGGTATATGCAGTAATAACCACCCTAACTCTTGAATTTTACAGAAGCAGAGAGATTCAGAGAATCACACCAAGAACTAAGCATAAATTAGATGGTATTACACCAGTAGAAACCAAGAGATTATGATTCTTCAGTTCACAACAGGCATACAAGTGGAATGTAAATGAAGAAGTTAGTGAAAAATAAAAAAAAATAAAGTGTACATCAATAACAATCAGCCATTATTATTTAGAACAGAGGAACATGGTGGAAATCTGTTAACAGAAAAGCTTTAATATTTTTGGCACAAAACACAATAATTTTAAAAACTGTAATCAAAGTAAGGAAAGAAAATAAAATCACAGCTTGCAGAGAATGAGTCCACCAACAGCTATAAGAACAACCTCTGTCCAGAAAATCTCCTAAGCATGGGCTTTGCCAGATCACTACACTAAACACTACAGGCTGTCAAAATATTTGCCCTAAACTTGCACTCCTTCCTTAAGCATCGCTGCTGGACATGGTCAGGCCATTAATACTGACCTGAACAGACCTACAGCAGGAGTTGGGAATGATTGCCTTTGGCCTGCCTTCCACCATTGTACTTAATGAGCCTTTGACAGGTGTGTATTTAACTACCACTGAATTCCAATCATCTTTAATAGAAAATTGCTTATCTTTATGGGCCTTTGGAAATACCAGCCAATAGTGAGCCAACGATTTAAATTCTTATGTAATTTGGTCATTGTATTGTGACCTTTAAAGGAAAACTCCATTAGCAGGCTGCAAGTAAATTTAAGACATACATAAATAAAAATCACACATAAGATAATAAGAAGTGCTACCTCTTGAGGTTTCAACTTCTCTATGTCTGTGGAGAGGTCTGAGCTTTTTCCATGAAGACTGCCATTTTCCTGTAAACAGACAATTAGTAAGAAAAATAAGGACAAAAATAACATTATTGAAATTACTGGGAAAAGCACAGGATTTTTCAGTTAAAGTTTAACGTGTATGACAAATGTAACTTAAACTCTATGCTCATCCTCACAAGGAATAACCTAGAAATGTAAAAAGCTTGCCTCCTGAGAAACTCTGATCTATATTGAGACCCACAGGCTCACTGTAGCTCTTTCCCAGAATCATCTCACTGGCAAGCATATGAAGTAGAATCAGAACTTCATTCAAAATTCTGAACCACTTGTGTAATTCATCTCATTAGTTAGTAGAAAAAAAAAGACCATACATCTTATCCAACATTTATGCATACAAACTTGATTTGGACCAGGAAATGAACTCAGGTACTTTTTCAAATTATTTCAACCTAGGAGAGAGCTTCCTTTGTTCTACTTTTTTGGTAGACCACCACAGCCATGGAACAACTAATTTGTGATTCTTTACCATTACCAATTCTGTATACAGACAGAATATATTTCTAATGTTCTTTCTTTTTTTTTTTTTTGGTGGAAAACACAGCAACAGAGTTATCCTGTAAAAGAAGTTCATTTTTCTTCAAAAAGAAAAATATTGTCATTTAAGTGACATGCCAGACAACCATTTATTGCTTCATTAGGATCTCTACATGAAGTTGTTTTCTTCCCCTACCACTATCAGAATTTTTAAGTGCCTTGAAGACCTGGGCAAAAATCTACATTCATCAGCAAACTCTCTGAATTTGTAAAAATATTCAGCTTATAATAATCTTTATTAGACTTTAGGATTATGGGGGGGGGGTGGTTCCCCCCAGACTTCTGCTCCCAGCCCATCAATACTACAGGAAAAAAAATAATTTTTCAAGAAGAGAAGGCAAAACATACAAAACATTAGTTTATCTCTTTCTCTCAAAACAGATTCTTTCATTTTTACTTTATAAATCAAGAAAATATGTACACAAGTATTTGGTCTTCTCTTCTTTTAAACTTTAGTGATGCACACAAAGACACATTATAAATTCAGCCACAAATACAAGTAGGGAAATAAATCTACAGGTCAGAATTTTCAAAGCCTCTAATTTTGCAACAAAAAAAATTCGGACAGCATTAACTGCAGTCATCCAAAATTAAGCATACTTGATAACGTATTTAGCTTGATTAAGACTTATTAAAACAGTATGATCTGGCTTAAACAAAAATGAGTATGTTGTCTTTAGAAATAATAACTGGTTCTTCAGAATGAACTCTCAGTACCATCTCTAATCACCAGTATGGAAGAGGAAAAACATCTTCTGCACTTAGCTAGCAGCAGAAGAAATACTTCAATAATATTCTGGGAATAGATTCTATCAACTCTTACCAATATATTCAGTTTGGCTATGGACCAACTGGCTTTAGCTGAAACTGGCCTAACATAAATCACAATTCTGCAACAATTGTTTGCTGGGACAATTTTTTTCCCCTGTCTTACTCTTTTTTTGTGTTTTTTCTTTTTTTTTTTTCCCCCCCTTGGGTTTGTTTTTCAATATAAACTATCTCAAGTCCAAGCCACAACTGCTGATGGGACAGGGACACCTGACACTCAAGAATTTAACATCACCCTTTTTCCTAAGATCTTCCACAGGGCTCAAGACAAATCCACATTTATGTTTGCTTTGCTTAATGATAGACCCAAACAGCACTGACTTCTTCCCATGATTCTAACTTATTTCATACCTCTATTAGCACAATAATGTCTTCTGCTATTACCATCTTCAGGGTATTATGGTGTAATCTGTAGAGGACTTGATGAAAAAAACAACCACCACCCAAACAAACAAAAAAATCAAACAACAAACCAAGAAAGAATAATATTTTTTTTAAATTGACCAAGCACAGGAGGCATCCTCACTCTGGAACATTAGCTTGCTGATCCTCTAACAAAAAAAATATGCAACTTATATAGCCACACAGTCACTGAATCACAAGCTCAAATTCCTAACTCACTACTGATTGAAATTGATCAGCAATATTATAAATTAGTGTTAAACCACCAAACTCTTATGAAAACAAGAGTTACAATTGTGTAGTAAGATTCCATTTCAAATGTAGGGAAAAATCTTCTAAATGTTGAGCTCTGTGTCTCAAACTATGGAGGATTTTTAAAAAGAATGTCTAATTTCTATGTTGCACAGAAATTCTTCTGCAACCCATAAAGTTGTTCTGTCATCTTATATTCATTTATTTACAAAAGATCAAAAGAAAAATTAGGACTTCAGGGGGGGAAAAAAAAAAATAAATCTTTCTAAAGCTCTTTTCCAAGGTCAGACTAACAATATCCAGTGTACTGGACAAGACCTTGCAGCTTACTCATTTCAATCCACAGCAAGAGAAAGCATGCAAGGGTGCAAAAGCACTAGCACAGCTCTGCCTCAAGGGTAGTGAAATCATAACAGATTATTTAGACTAGGCCCATCAGTTATGCTGTGTATGTCTAGTAATTAATTCATTCGGTACTTCGTTCAGTGGCTTTTTAGAGAGTAGATATTCATTAAAAAAACACTGAACAGATAAAAGGGAATGGGATTTACTAAGGGGAAACATTATTTTAAGATTATTTTAGGATGTTAGATACTATCAAAAACCTTTAGCTCAATAAGCAGGATGAATTAAGCTGCAAGGAACAGGAAGAAGTTATTTAAAAAAGAGAAGACTCTCTCCAACATCATGATACAGCACATAATA
The DNA here is from genome assembly GCF_014839835.1 of Dryobates pubescens. Classification (NCBI taxonomy): domain Eukaryota; kingdom Metazoa; phylum Chordata; class Aves; order Piciformes; family Picidae; genus Dryobates; species Dryobates pubescens. The sequence goes on along the minus strand of NC_071628.1, from coordinate 15,669,342 downwards.
CTGCCGGCCGACATTCGTCATGACACAGCACGTAGTATAGCTGGCTAACATTCATGTAGAGGCAAGCTTACCCTACACTTTGCCAATAATTTTCCTCCTGAGTAAGTAAGTAGTGTAAGTTAAAGGAAACACATGCTCATCAATCAAGTCTAAAGTTACGTATGGTTTACTCACATAAATTCTTAACCTACATAAGTTTGAGCCTCAGAAATCTGAATCCCTATTGCAGAATATCAAAGTCATTGAAGTCTCTATAAGATACTAATTTGTGTATTTAGAAGGATCCTACCCTTCAAAAATATTGCCAAATCATCTGCTGATTTTCATTGTACATTCCCATAAACTTTCACTATGAATTATTACACGGGAACCTTACCCTTGAAGATTCATATGAAGGACTTGGCTGACCGCTTGTTCCCCAGGATGTGGCACCTGTTCGCTCATCCATACCTAGCAATAAAAAGAAAAATATCGACCTAAGAAAATATAGCAAAAACATAATGTTCTCTGACGCAGCCTGAAAGCAAATTCATCCACTTCCATACACTTAAAGCAAATTCATCTGCTTCCGTATACTTAAAGCAGTATTTCTAAAAACTTAAGATGAACAGTTTCCTTGTTAATGAAGCTGGCTACAGAACAACCTACTCATTTGGACACCTGCAGCTGCAGAAAACAGAAGCATAAAAAGTCAAGAAGATTTGCCAATCTGCAGAGTCTGTCCTACCCAATCCATAAGAAATTAGCATGAGTAACAAAACAAGCACAAGGATGTTAGCCTGGCTTTTTGCACAGCCTGATTTATCCTGCATCTTAAGCACTGAATATTGTAGCGCATACTGTGAAACATACACTTGTTATCTACTCTGTGCTCTCATGTCTTGCGTAAGTATTGTAGAATGTGCGAAATTATTTCCCTTACTCGGTCTTTAAACAACATGCAAGATTTCAGCATCAGGGGAGAAAAAGGCAAGGCAGACTGGTTGTATTTCAACAGCTCAAAAAAACCCAGAGACTCATGGTGTCTGCCCTATTAAAATAGGAATCTTTTTAAACTCTGTAACGGTTCTTTCAGAATCAGTTCCCTTTATGCAAATCCAGGTTACAGCTCAAAAAGGGGAAGGAAAAAATAGGGAGATCTTTAAACTCAGATTATATCTCCTATGTATTATCTAGCCAACAATTAGAAATACTTGCCAGTACTTTCTCCAGTTAGTTTCCGTGTGAATTTAATTGGTCAAACCATCTTCAAACTACAATCCAAATGAACTAATGAAGTACCTGAACTCCAATAGCAAATTTGTTCATATAGGATAAGGTTACTACTCTAGCAATTAGGTTGTCAAGTATCTGTATCATTTTTTTTTCCAATGGGTGGAACACTTCCATCCTAAATTGCAGATTTCCATGCACTCTGGCCTACAAAACATAATCCATTAATTTCCTGTCACCTAAAACTTCTCTGTTTTGATAGAGTATAAAATTTGTGTGATATATAATATAAACTATATATGAAGCTTTAAAATTTCATAATTTATAAATAAGAACAATGTATGACCATTTATAAATGAGCTGAGTGCACATTACTCCATACAATCATCCCTAAACCTTACTGCAACTAAGTTGCAAACTGCAACTATAAAATTTTCATGCATACCTCTCAGACTGGCCACACTACAAAATAAGATGCAAGGAAATACTGTAAATAACTACCTACGGAATAGTGTTCTAATTGTTATTTCCTTAAGAAATGTGGTTTATGAAGGCAGGAAATGCTGTGTGGACAAACACTGCAGAAGGCATGTTAAACTGAAAGCACAGTACAATCACCCAGATTAAAACTAGACACCTTTTGTGTACTGCAGGAAAGACCCTCAAGGCTGGAGAACATTCTTTTAAAAATGCAAAACCACCACTATATTGAGTCAGCCATTTGGGGAAGTTTGCTGCATTTTGCAGCTGACAGTATTGTTGTTGTTTCATTGTAAGTGATCCAGGAGCTGAGCAAAAAGTCGTGGCTGGCACTGACAAAGGCAAAAGTAATCTTTTGGCACAAACGACTCTTTTCTGCCAGAAACAACAGTGCCAGTAATCCTCTGATTATTTTAACAAGTATTCCATTGCTTTAGTGTCAAAATGGGAGGGGGGTATATGAGGACAAAAATATCTTCCTGTAAATTTTCTACAAGACAATGTCTTTGGGAAAGCCTAAGACATAGCACCTTACAATAACCTATTTGTGAAATATGTCAGTGAGTAATGGTTATGTATAGCATGTTTAGATCCATGACTCCTAATCAGTAAAACATATTTGTTCAACAATTGGAGTCAGTAAACCAGATGGATTTACGTTAAGAGTCTGATAAATCTGCACATGTATAGCTATTTTTTCCCACCCCTATTTTAATTCTATGCAAACAATTTGCTTGAAGAAACCACTCTAAAACAAAAATGTAACAGCATAAGAGAGGGAGGAAAACTAATTTCTAAATAGTTGTTCCCAGAATTGTTTTCTTCTAAAAAAGCTAGAGTGGCTATAGCTATGAGTAGTCTGGAGTATCAACACACTTATTTTTGTTAGCTTTTTCCTCCTTTTCATGCAGTTTTTCTTTCTTACAAGCCCAAAATGGCTTTGCAACTAGACCCACCCTTTAATCAGTTTGCACATGGCACATACATTCACACTTCAGAAGCTCCATGAAGGCTACAAGGAAGCATTTAATACACTGCATACAGAACACTGGCACGCTAACTCACAGTCACTTGACATCTGGATTTGACTTGGAACACCACCCCTGGTGCCCTCAGCCTCCATCCACACAGCACACACCGAACGAGACAAGAACTGGCCAGCCAACAATGCTCAAAAAGGAAATCAGATACGTGCCTACAACAGTGCTCAAGGAATCCATTCTGGTTTGCACAACAGCTTTTTTCATCAATGACAGATGAAAAACAAGCAAGTGCTGCAAGAAACAAAGACTCAGACAAAACTCTAGCAGGCTGGGAACAAACAAACATCCAACATGCACAGCCAAAAAGGTAGGTCTGTGTGAATGAGCCAGGAGCATTAGATACACCTTCCAGAAGGGAGCAGAGCCTGAAGTGGGCAATCACCCACTGAAAAGCAACATGAGTCCTCTACGATAATAAACGCAAGTCTCAAAGCAAGTGTGTCATCAAAATGGTTTAAATGTTTTCCTGGGAAATGCAAAACAGAATGGAGGAACTATGGGGATCATCACCTTCATACACTCCCTTCCACAAGGAAACATGGTGTCCAATTCCAGTGTCCACAAACTCGATCACGGATGTTGAAGGGCATTGCAAAGTTGTGAGAGTTAACAGAGAACTGAAAAACATACTGCACAGGGAAAGGCTGAGGTATCTCACTGTTTGAGTGATGAAAGAGAGAGGGAAATTAAAAAACTATGTGTTATCACAGTATCACTAATGTTGGAAGAGACCTCGAGGATCATCGAGTCCAACCTGTCACCACAAACCTCATGACTAGACCATGGCACCAAGTGCCATGTCCAATCTCCTCTTGAACACCTCCAGGGATGGTGACTCCACCACCTCCCCGGGCAGCCCATTCCAATGACAAATGACTCGCTCGGTGAAGAACTTTCTCCTCGCCTTGAGTTTAAACTTCCCCTGGTGCAGCTTGAGACTGTGTCCCCTTGTTCTGGTGCTGGTTGCCTGGAAGAAGAGACCAACCCCTTCGTGGCTACAACCTCCCTTCAGGTAGTTGTAGAGGGCAATGAGGTCACCCCTGAGCCTCCTCTTCTCCAGGCTAAACAATCCCAGCTCCCTCAGCCTCTCCTCATAGGGCTTGTGCTGAAGGCTTCTCACCAGCCTTGCTGCCCTTCGCTGGACACATTCAAGTGTCTCGATGTCCTTCTTAAACTGAGGGGCCTGGAACTGGACACAGTACTCAAGGTATGGCCTAATAACCCAGACATACGCAGCCAGGCTGACAGCAGTATACCAAGGTTCTACACTCACTTACTTTTTTCAGCAGGGATTGAGGATGGAAAGTTATTGAAATGACTTGTGAGTTGATTTCATGGTTCTCAATGAACACTGGATACTTCTAGCAGATACACTGCGGTTTAACTAGGGAGTAATTCAGTAAGTTTGATCTTTGTTCAAACTGATTCAGCTGGCAATCTGTGCCTGGTCTGGATCACACAGCGGCTCCACCACACTCATTGCCACTGTCCCAGGGAAGACCAGCAGGACATTAGCCCTGCCCTTGGCCAGCCACGCAGACAATGCGCAACAAAAATCCAGGAACACAGCCAGGAAAGGCTGAGTGCTCCCTGCTCACCTCATGAAGAATGGACCAAGCAGTCACAAGGATGCTTTCTGGCTCTGTGCACTGAATTATAAAAAGGCTTTACTTAATGTCACTTTTAAGATAGTGCCATGAGCATTTCAGGCTCTTCTAGAAGAAAAGTTGAAGAAATGTGTTGCCTCATTATTTCAACATATGTATTCATTCTGAAGAAAAAGGTTCAAACATTCATCTAATAAAAAAATTGGATCTTACAATCAAACTGAAAGTTGTTGTTCTTGCTGATATAAAACAAAGGCAACAATATTTAAAACTTATTTCAAGAGACATGGGCTCTAATGTTAGCGTGAACAAGATAATATACTTTATAGGGTTACCATCTGCTATGATGTTGATCAAATAAATGATTTGACCAAAAAAAAGAAATCACATTGTAGATTGTTATACTAGGTACTGGAGGTATGAGTTTCTATCTTTTATAGCTTCTTCATCCAATTTTGTTTCAGAGTAATGATATTCCTTCAGATAAGAATCGGCAACTGAAATCAATTGCAAAAAAGCTAGAGCACAAATAACAACAGTCTTGATTGTATTTTGCATCTTAGACACCCAAACAAATCAATCTACCATTAGACCCCATATTGCAAAAGTCTTTGTGAAGTATGATACAAACTGCTGCCTAACATTTTATTTTAGGTCTAGACTTTCTGGTAAGAGAATTTGATAAAGAAATACCACCTCAATTAACAATTTTACATTTCAATAGGTTAAGAGTAGTTCTCAGCCTTTTCTTGTTGATTCTAAACAGAAAATATTTCTCACTTTATAGTAGATCTAGTATTTTTAATAAGATGATAATTTATATTTTAACCAACTACCTCAAATGTGCAAGTCAGAAACAAGATACAGCTACAGAAATTTATTACCGGATTACGAGGGTGGGGTGGACACAAACCACTGAAAACCAAAAGCAGGTTTGAGCTTTGACAAAAGATGTCATGTGGTGGACTTAAAATATATGAAGCTAGGGACATTAATCAAATTGAGAAGAGAAATGAAACCCAGGCAACCTATCAACAGTCTAACCACTTAAGAGCCATGGGGATAAATTCAGATACAACATTTTAGTTCTCTCCACCCTTCCATCCACTCCCTCTTCTCCAAAGAAAAGGCAAGGGGAAATACTTCCTTCAAGTCAGGGAAGGGGAATGCGAGATGGGGAAGAAGAGAAAAACTTCAAATCTCAATCCATACTGTTTCTTGTAGAACATACTGATTGCCTTACAGCATATGGATACAAAGTTCTACCCATGCTTCTGGATCAGAAAGTAAAGTTTGCCCCCAGTAACAGAATTGCTTATTAGAGGCACCTGTGGGAATATTTAATAAGAAACAGCCCCTTTTTGTACCTTTTGCTCTAGAAAAAAAAAAAAAAAAGAAAGTACTGTGAACACTTTACAGAAACACTACTTTGAGGCTAAGTCTTCTGATACAAACTCTGAACTCTGCAATTCCTTCAGAAAGCTTCCCAAGATAATGTTACTCAACTGCATGATGCTGCTCACTCTCCTCCATGTACAGAACCACAGTTGCAGACTGGACGTTTAACCCATCATGTAGCCTAGAAGTGAAATTTTTCCAGGTCTTAACCATTGGTTTGAATATGCTCCCCACATGCCCAAGTCAGGTTTGCTACCATGAGAACTGAGGCTGTTAAATAACAACCTTTAATGGCAGACATTTAAAAGCACAAGGACGCACTGCAGGGATTGAAGCCACTCTGAGGCAGTGATTACCTCAATTACTAGCCATAAAATACTACCTTCCATTTGAATATTTTCCTTTGTAGAGATCAGTTTGAAATATCAACAGTGATTCATAATAGTAGTAAATGAAGCAATTTACCTTTTGGAAACATTTCTTAATACTGGAGAGCCCCAGAGTGTATTTCACATTGCAAAGAATAAACATCCTCTATGGCGGTTATTGTTGTTTAAAACCTACACGTTTATACAGAAAATTATTTGCAAAAGTAGTACCTTCTCAGGTCAGAATACAACTTCAAGGTGTACACTTAAACATGCTGATTTAGGAAAACTGATGAAAAGCTTTAATTCATTTTGACAGTGTCTATTAACATCAGAAGTCAGTACCAGTACCAGTTCCTATGTAACCATCAAGTATGTTTTAGATTTGTTTCCACTTGTTACCTAAATATAATTTAGTATTATCCAAAAAAGAAAAACAGGCAATTACTACTTCTAACTTAATTTTAGAAACAATCCTATTCATTTCTTGTAATAGAACCCATGTATTTCCTACAAAGAACAACATTAGGTTATTGATTCCTGTAATAGCAGCACTCTTACAGAAATGTCAGTCGTTAGCTGCTTCTCTTTCCATGTATTTTCTACTTCCTAGACTCTTTATCACAAACACACCAAGTAACCTGGCATAACCTGGACACCTTACAATACAATCTGCTCAAAGTTTTTGAAGTAAAAAATAATTAAAAACAACAACAAAAAAGTGTATGTACATATAAATACCTTTGCAATACTAATCTTCATGGTTTATAATCCACATAGAAGTAATATTTACAGATGTGCATACAGTATATTTTGAAACCTTCCTAGTTACAAATGTGAATAAAGCAAGCCAGCTTAGAGACCAAGCCTTTATTAGGGATACAACTCAGAACTTTTATTCACATGCAAACATGAACACAGCTAAACTGCGAACTAAACTGCATCATGCTGCTTATTTTCTTCTTTATATTGAGCTGTGAAGTATAAGATTCAATAGCTCTAACAAGCAAGTCTGAGCCCTATGAAATACCATAATAATCCATTCTACTGGCAAATTTTCCTGTGGTTACTTCAGTTATGAGTCAACAGCTTTATATAACTGCAACTTCAGAATTTTGTTTTTTTTTTTTTTGGGGTGGGGTGGGGGGTGGATTATATACATACATATACACACACATACACACATGCACACCAAATCAAGGCCAGGATCACAAGACTGCACACAGCAACCCAAAAATATTCAAATACAGTCTCACAGTCAACAGCTACTGTTACCAACTGCATTACACCAGTACATCCAGAAAACTGCCAATTCAGGCAACAGGACACAACATAAATCTAACTTAGAGTGAGGCACTAACTCTCATAAAAAATGAAAACACTGCAAGCATGACAGCTTTTCTAACAATGTCTAGAAGTGTTTAGAAAATTTACTGTCAGTCATTTAATGTTCCACAAGGTGTCCAGCAAACTCTGACCCTCTTGAAAACAAATTCCAGTATCAAACTGAGGGCAGTATCCCTTCATGGGGTTGAGGACTGCCATTCATCATTATACATGTGCACTTAAAATTATCCAATTGCAACAAATTAGAAGTCCTCTGTTGACCTTTAGATAATCATTAATGAACATTCAAATCTATTAAGGAGCCTCCTGCGCCCCATATGCATAGAAAAGGTTTAAAGTAAACTATTAAAAACTTGCAAGAAGCACCTCTACCTGCATTTATACAGTTAAGAATCTGAGTTGATGGAAGTCCTCCCTAGTCTACAATATGAAGGACCACTTTTTCCCAGTATGCATTTCGTACTAACTAGTGCTTCCCCTTCCATAAGCTAGATGGAATGTAGTAAAACTCTTGCCAGATGTTCTCGTTTTGCAGATGTCCAAAACCAACAGTTCACAATAATTCCATTACTCCCAAAAGTTACAGCCAGAATCCACTCTGAACAAATGATGGAGATCTGGCACAGACTGTACTGCCAGCAAGACCCTCAGCTTCCTCAATAAAAACCTCAGCAAGCCCAAACAAACTAACAAAAAAACCCCAATGAAACAATCAAAACTCAACAAACAAAAAACACCACAGCTCACACCAAGAAATCTTTCCTTAACATTGAGACATCTCATTTTGGTATTTTGAACCTCCTTCTTAAAGTAAGAAAACATTAAGTTCTCTATCAAAGGACAGAAATCTGTCTTTAAATTTCCCAAATGTCATTGTATTTGCCCAAGTATTTGCTGAATCAAGCTCCTTGCTGCCTGGGCTGTTAGCTGCCTGCTGAGGCAGGCAGGCTGGCTTTGTGTTGACAGCTCCCTTAGTGTGAATGGCAGTAAATGATGGTGTGCCCACAACGCTGGAAAACTGATACGATACAGTTCAGTCTCCTACATTTAACAGCGTGACGGAAGGAAGGCTGCTGCCTGATATTAACGGACCTTGCACTAACACATAGCAATGTCTGAAGAAACCCAGTTTATCTTCAACCCCCCAAACATTTGTTTTGGTTTGTTAGGTGTTTTCACTCCTTCCCTTTATTTAAAAGGAAGACTGTCCCTCCCTTTGAACCAAGACATCTCACCAGAGTTCTTTAAGTTGTCTGACATCTGTATGTACTAGTTTCTCCCTTGATAACCAAAAGCTATTACCTGACCTATTGATTCTGCTGCACTTCAGGACCAGTTGACTATTGCTAATATCCAACTATTCTAAGAACTTGTAGTAGTATCACAGTAACAACACCACGACACACTTATTTTTCTACTCCTGAAAATATCTACTACATCTGGCAGGATCTGAGTCTGATGGAAATGAGTCAAAAAATATCGATATTTGCTAGATAAAATTTCTCTGACTACTTTTTTAGAAGAAAGACTTCTTTACTTCCCCTCTTTTAAAGATTGCATTGGTCTTCCTTCTATTTCTCCTGCTAGCTTTTCATTTAATACTCCATAGTCTGGTTGGACTGCCTAACATTTCTCCTTGGCTTACATCCTAAATATCACACTTTTTATAGAAATGAGAGTTTTGAATGCTTTTCTTGTAACAAGTGTTGCATGAGCTAAAACACACTTAATAAAATGCACTTAGAAATCATACACACTTCAGAAACAGAACTTAGATGGAAAAAATAGAACTAGAATTTATATTCAAATAAGCCCATTTTAAATTGCTTTCCTTCTCTAGTGTTACAGCTAGAACTGACATACCTGTTGCTGTTCAAAGTGCACTAATGGCCTGTTTTTCCTTCTCAAATGAGGACAAGTTAGTCTTTGAATAAACAAAAAAAAAAATTGCTGCTGCTTCTCAAAGTATGCTGTTACAGCAAATTCAGTAGGTTATAGCTAGAAAATGCTGAAAGCCAATAAATGTGGTAGAGACAGTCAGGGGTGAAAAGCACCCTTACCTGGTCATTAACCTTCCTGCAATAACACAGTATTGAACACTTCCACACATAAGCTTGAATAGTATGCAGACAAAAAGCATATATCAATCAATAACCAAGTACTTAATTCCTCCTCCCATGATGCTTTAAAATCCTCCTTCTACAAAAGATGATTTCTAGGAATATTTAATGAGAACACAGAAGCCAGTGATTTTGCATTAAAATTAGGACAAATAATGTAAATTTAATATGACACGTGAGTAAGAACAAGAAGTGAAAGGATACTAAACCCTTTCAATCCCCTAGCACTACAGAGAGGGAACCATCGCTAGCCCTGCCAGCACCGCATCCAGCAGGGCCCTTAGCCAACACGCAAGCTACAGCAGTAAAAAAATCTCATCATGCTAAAGTATGCCTTCAAACAGGCAGGCAACATTTACCCCTCCTCATATAGGATTTTGATGCAGGAACCATTACCATGCAATAGTTTGGGTCAAGTTTTATGTACGGAAACACAAGCCTATCTTCCTAAGGGCTGGCTGCCACCCAAAGGAGGTCATCCTGCTTCCGTTAACACTTCCCTGTCCCCAGTGACCATTGCCCAGATTTTATGTCTTTTTCTCTCATATTAGCATCAGTGTTTTGTAGGGTCCTGCAGTAAATCAGTTCAGGAACAAAGCCAGTACAAAACAGAACCATATAAAAAAACCTTTGTTGGTTTCTAGCCATATTAGTTCACAGAAATATTTCACTACCAGGCCAGAACACCACCAGTACTGGCAGAAAGAAGGGGGAGAGCACCAGGCACAGACAAGGCCGAACCCAGGGTTGTGTGCAGTGCCGGGGAAGCCAGCCCATCACTTCTCCAGCATTCTCTAGCTCTGAGATGGGCTATACAGACCCTGCAGTCTACTCTGGGACTACTGGCTTTACTAAACTACTGAAAGAATCATAGAACTGTTAGAGTTGGAAGGGACCTCAAGGATCATCTAGTTCCAACCCCCCCACCATGGGCAGGGACTTCTTACACTAGATCAGGTTGCTCAGAGCTATAGCCTGGTCTTACAAACCTACAGGGATGGGGCTTCCACCACCTCCCTGGGCAACTCGTTCCAGTGTCTCACCACCCTCACGGTGAATAATTTCTTCCTAATGTCCAATCTGAACCTAACCATTTCTATTTTTTTCCCATTCCCCCTAGTCCTATCATTACCTGACACGCTAAAGTCCCTCCCCAGTTTTCTTGTAGCCCCCTTCAGATACTGGAAGGCCACAGTAAGGTCTCCTCAGAGCTCTCTCTTCTCCAGACTGAAAAGCCCCAAATCTTTCTGACGGTCCTCATAGGAGAGGTGCTCCATCCTTCTGATCATCCTCATGGCCCTTCTCTGGACACATTCCAGCACCTCCAGATCCTTCTTGTAATAGGGGCTCCAGAACTGGACACAGTACTCCAGGTGGGGTCTCTCCAGAGCAAAGTAGAGGGGGAGAATCACCTCTCTCGACCTGCTGGCTATGCTTCTCCTAATGCAGCCCAGGATGTGATTGGCTTTCTGGGCTGCAAGTGCACACTGGTGGCTCATCTTAAGCTTCTCATCCACCAGCACCCCCAAGTCCTTTTCTTCAGGGCTGCTCCCAAGCCAGTCCCTGACCAGCCTATATTGTTGCTTGGGATTGCCCCAACCCAGATACAGGATCTTGCATTTGGTCTTGCTGAACCTCATGAGATTGTCATGGGCCCACCTCTCCAGCCTGTCAAGGTCCTTCTGGATGGCATCCCTTCCCTCCAGCATGTCTGCTGCACCACACAGCTTGGTGCCACCAGCAAACTTGCTGAGTGTGCACACAGTACCACTGTCCATGTTACCAACAAAGATGTTAAACAAGCCTGGTCCCAGTACTGATCCCTGAGGGACTCCACTTGCCACTATGCCAGTGTGTGAGAAAACTGAATAAATACATTTGAAGTACATCGAACACCAATAAGCTTCATGAAATATTAAAAATATGGAATCTGCTGTCAGGATAGAAACATGTTACAAAGAAGGTCAGCACTGTCAGAACACTCACATACAATACTTCATTCACTTGCTAGAATTTTAACCAAAATTTAGAGTAGATTACTTAGAAGTAAATGGCAACAAGACCAATGATTTTTCCTTTTTTCTGTAACTGGAAAGACAAAAAGGAAGTTTGTTTTTTGTTTTTTTTTTGTTTAAAGATTAAGCACATTTTGAATTTTAGCCAGAACAAGTCTTGGGTTCCATGTGCCAAATAACTTGCTTCAAAAAATTACTATAGCCTATTGTCTCATTTGTATTTTAGAGTCTTAAGCATTGCCAAAATAAGCCAATTTAAGCACACTGCCTCTCTGGATGATGACTTCAAGTTTAAATTTTGTTGGCCTTAAATCCTGTATACAGTTCTCTTTATGATACTGCTTTTACCTCTGGCAACAGCTTTCAAACTTCACTTGAATTTGTATTTTACTTTTTTATACTTCAGCATTCCAATGAAATTATATTTGTTTAAGTGTCCAGTTTTGCTCAGCCACTAAAAATAAAATGTTACTGTTTTTAAGGATTATAAAATAATTTTAATAAAACCCAAACTTCATGTTCCATTAATTATGCAGAATAAAAACGAAGAAAAAACAGTTTCTGCCTTTTTGAAAAAGGCAATCATGACTCAGTACTTTGGAAAGAATTTCTTATATTGCAATCACAGAAATGTTACTTCAACGTACTATCACTTCAGTGTTTAGCAGACATAGTTTATACAAGGGTAACAAGGTATCAAATGTCTCTTCACATCTCAACATGGCATAGGTTCAGAAATAAAACATCAACCTTCCCTCCCAGATACGAGAGTATTCTGAAGATTCAAGTGTGACCGGGCAGTTCAGAATAAACATCACATATAGCTGCACAGCAATATTTGTGTGGACTAAAAATGCCAAGTGTATTCTTTTCCATATTCTTCTACATATTCTGACCCACATATTTCAGAAGGAAGTTACTTCTAAGCTGAAGTGAATTAGTAACTAAACACTTCACATGAATTCTAACAAGTGTGATAATGCTCATGTAACTGAAGGACTACATTAGACAATGTTTGTATCCCATCGTGCCTATCCCACAGACACACGTGGGATTCCACTGACAGTCAAACCACCACAAGTACTTTATTGAACTTGCAAAAGTGATATAAAAGCCCAGTAAATGAAACAAATACATTAAGGCACCTGGCAGTATGCATGTGAAACAAATGTAAAAATGCAAGTACACAGACCTCCAGATGCAATTCTGTTCATTGCATATATGTTAAGATGTAAAGCTCATATTGAACAGGCCGCAGCAAGTAATTAACTACAGGTATTTACCTGCAATTTGGCTTTAAAAAAATACCTCAGATTACAACATCATCTTTAAATTAGAGAATACAGACTGACATTAGGATTTTCTTTCTTGCTTGGCTCTTCTTGTAAAAAAAGCAAGTAATAAATTTGAAACCACTTCCTTTTTACATTTTCAATTTCACTGTTGAATTTTTAAACATCAGGGGTATAGCTTGCCTTCAGTAAGATATAGATTCTTAACCAACTATCAAGAAACCAGAACACTGTATACTCTTCAGTCCCTAGGATCTCTTTAGCCTAGCTTTCATCTTCCTAAAGGACTCCAAGTCTATGATTATCTTAACATTGAATCTATTATGAGAGAAACAAGAGAAAACTAAAAAGAAAAACAAACTATGAAATATTACATCAAAGGGAAGACAGGATAACCGGGGGGGGGGGGGGGGGGGCGGCATAGAGAACCAGTATCTCCTTTTATAAAAGATTCTAAGTGAACAAGAGCATCACTCACGGTAGGGCCTCTGAAGATCTGTGAAGCCTCTAAGTGACCTGAGGAATAATGATGAAGCTTTTTGGAAGTCTTGAAAATCTAATAGACCTTATTCTACAGGTTTTCAGCTGAATATAGGTTCTTAAGTCTTTCATTGTAAAGCCAGAGTTTAATAAGTTACATCAGATTCTAAAAATGCAGATGGAAGCTAAGCCACTCCATCTTATTTGTGATTAAGAATAAAGCCTCCTTTTAAGCCAAAATTCTATCTTGCCGCACTCAAATTCAGAGTAATGCCATCTATAATGCTAGTTACAGAGAAGTAACAGAAGAATCTTATGTGGTACCTGTAACGATCCAGTGCATTTAGCACTTTTTCTCTGGACAGTCAATTGCATCTCCTTCACACCCACAACTCTCATTCTAACACAACGTTTAGGAGGTTTTTGTTAAACCATAGTAATATATTGGCCACCAAACAGAAAACAAAAATTACAGGAGAGAAGGTCTGTATTTCAAACAGGTCTATCAGACTCAACATTTAGCCTAAGAAAAAGAGACTACAATTACAACATCGCTAGTGATGTGCATGTCATCTTTCACAGAAGGAAATCCATATAAAGCCATTTTAAAAACTATTTCAAAATTAGAAGTCTGGAACTGCAGCTACCTTGAGGCTGTTAAGCTTCCAGACCAAAGCCAGTTCATAGCAGGGCTGATAAGCTCAATCACAGCACCTTGCCGACAGCAGTTAAGAGCTCCAAACTGAATCTAATTCACATCAAACAACTCAAAGCACAGGAAAAAGTACTTTATCCTCAAAGAATCAACAATACTAAAATAAAAAAAAGGATGGGTAACTTGTAGAAGTTTGTGGGTTAACTAAACCACTATGACACACCATGTTTCCATAGACAGCACATTTCAACAACAAAAAACATACAGAACAAGTCTAGAAATTTACATCATGAATGCTCTTAACTTATGGAATACCTTGAAATCCAATGTTCTGTCTGAACTTGGTGACTGCAAATATGACAAATATGATTGCAATAATGGAGTGGGAGGTAATGTGCTATTAGTGAGAGATGGGGGGGAAACAAGAGAACTGATCTAGATAGGCTTTTACTATCTTTTTCTTTGTCCCTTGAGGTTTTCAGCCTCACTGGAAAGGGAAAATATCTCTGTAGGATTTATTTTATTTACTTTTCAAATGCAATACAAGTAATTCAAGGCCACCAGCAGTCTAAAGTGTGGCCCTGTGCTGCCTGATCTACTTGGAGGTGCCCCAGCTCACTGCACAGGCAGTGGACAAGACAGAATAGAATAGAATTAACCAAGTTGGAAAAGACCTTTGAGATCATCGAGTCCAACCTATCACCCAACACCATCTAATCAACTAAACCATGGCACCAAGCACCCCATCCAGTCCCTTCCTAAACACCTCCAGTGATGACCTTTGAGGGTCCTTTCCAACCCAATGCAACCTGTGAAACTGTATCTAGTTGGGGATGTCCCTGCTTACTGCAAGGGAATTTGACTAGATAACCTCTAGAAGTCTCTTCCAACCCAGTGCATTTTATGCTTCTATGAAAGTGGAAGAATGAACCACTTGCAGAGGTTCATTCCTTCTGATGGACTTCTAAAAGTCTATCAGTAAAAATAAAGCAAAATGTAAGAAATATGTCCAATTCTCTATTAAGAAGGAACATCAGACTATGTGTGTAGCAATAATAATCTAGTGCAACTACACACACGCACTGGAATAATTTTACTCTGATTAATACAATGTGGAAGCAGAGGAAAAAACAAAATTCTTGATCTGGTTCATCACAGGTGTAATACTTGAACACAACCACTTTCCTATGGCAGAAAAGAGCCATCACTGAAAAGGACTGAGAAATACATGCTTAGTCAAAAAATTTAAAATACATATTGTGTAACAATTAAAATATCTTTCACTACATCATGAAAGTGAGTTAGTTATAAAAGAACACATGTATTAAGAACATGTTAAGAGGTAAAAAGGACCATGAGAACGCCAATGACCACACCTTTTCTCTGAAAGTGTGCAAGACACACCAGGCAAGGCAACACATTTAATCAAAATTTTCTATTGATTTCGGCAGGAAACTAGCATGCAAAGCATCTGCTACATAAACTATCTGATTTTTTTCTTTTGGTTACAATTAATTCTCGTATGTTGATCCAGGTATTTCAGACGCAGTTGTTCCTTGCATGAAGAATAGAAGCAACTTGCTTTAAAGTTATAAAACTGAAAAGCTCACAAAATCTAACAAGTCTCCAACAACAACATTAACGCCTAATTCATCCATAAAACTTCAGCTTGAAATTCAAAAGTGTTTTCAAAAAACGGTCAGTTAGGCATCAAAACTACGAAGAGGAAGTTGTCATACCTAATTGTCAAGCAAAACACATTACAACACACAAATACAACACATAAAACACACAAGAAACTACATTTCTGCTCTGAAATGACCAATACAGGCAGAAAAGATGTAGACAAAATTGTATTTCACACTGGATGGCTAACTCACTGTTTTTTAAACACTTAAACTTTATTCTCTTACGTTTGTTTACCATTGTATTTAGTCTTTAGGACATGTTACAGATGATAATTTATCAATTACCAATTCTTTGCTTTGGGAAATCAGATTTTCTCCAAGGTTCTCCAAGTTTCCAACATCTTCAATATATACGCATCCAGTTTTTGTATTTGGATCTGGCTGTCACTTAAGCAATAAGTGATTGTCTGGAGCCTGAATGTGACACAGGCCAGAGTCAACAGGTTGATCTGACAAAGCATTTGTTCAGGAACCTGCTTCTCCAAAGTCACAGTCTTGGGTATCCAAAAAATTCTGTTTTAAAAACAAGGAATCCATCTACTAATCCCAAACACCCATGTTACAACTATGCAGACAAAGCAAGCAAAATGTTCTTTGTGTAATGTGACCTTTGAGAAATCCTGTAAGCAGAACTCCCTGCATCAAGGAGCTCTGCACTCTTCAGCCTATTTAAGCAGCCATAGTGTGAAGGAATTACTTGAGTGCATGATCAGAATATTAAGTATCTCACACTGTCCAGATTCACATTGAAGCTATCAAATAGCACTAACTACTTCAGGGCAAAACTATTTTTTGCTGACTACCACCAACAGTATTGTCAACAGCAGCATTCTTAGTTTTGTGCCAGGCCACACACTACTCAGAACTGTCCGCCAGAGTTTAGAAAAAACACAGCTGGCAATCATGATCTTTCACTGTCAGAACTGCTGTATGCGGTGACAAAGACTGTATCCCTACAACTTCAGTGTCACCTCATTTTAGGAATCACTGAAGTACTGGGCCATTTCTGAGACCCTTAAGTGGATTACCATCTATTAAAAAAATTACTTGAAATCCCATCTCACAAAGGATGCCTTCTGTGAGTCTTCAAACAGAAAAGCACTTGCACTCACTGTTAAAAACACTGCAAACCTCAGAAAAGGTGCAATTTTCTTGTCAATAGATTTCCACTGCATACCCACATCTCTCGGTGTGTGCATATCATCCAAATAAATTGCTGCTTCCTTCAGTCATTCCAGTCTAAGAATACAGGTTAGAATTAGAAAGAAAGGGAAAAAAAATCTTGACATTCACAAGTCATTTTATAATACAGATGTTTTTCTGTTCAATTACACAGCAAAAATATTTAAAAGTATGAGACAGAATGAGTTTCAACAAATTTGTGTCCCTGGTGACAAACTTGAGGAGTTAACCATGGAGATTACTCTTCAAATCAGTAACTCCCCAAGAATACTGTGGATTCTGAGTGCCAACAGAAAATTTGCAGAGCTATGTGCCTTAGTACTCCCAAAGAGCAAACCTGACCAAGTAACTTCTTTACAGAAGTTAAGCAGCTATATACTGACACAAAAAGGTAAATTTTGCAGAAAGCTCTCCAAACTGGCATGTATCCTTTTCTAGAAAAGGCTCTACAAAGTCCACTCTCTTCTCAATAAAGTAAAATTTTTTTATTAGGGTGTTTTCTCTCAAGTTCCCAAATGTACAGGAAGAAATCAGCAAAAGCTCTTCTGACTCCATTGTAAACAAAAGCAATTGGAAAGGCAATGAGAGCAAAACCAGTTTGATCTAGAACTAGAGAAAGTTGACTAATCATAAAGAACACCCAGAATTTCTGAAATAGTTTCAAATGCTTGGGATACAATACAGAATTACCCTTCCTCTTTCTTCTTCACTATTAAAGCAAAGTTTTTCAAGATGCAGGCCAAAATTGAACCTCAAAAACCCACAAAACCAAACAACAACAAAACCAACAACCACCCACACCATGGGGTGGAGAGGAGGGGAGGGGAACACCACACACACAGAAAACCAATGAACCACAACACACCACCAAAACAAACAAATAACCCCCCAAAATATCTGTAGAAGGTTTTAAACAGATTATCTGCCACACTGCCAACAATTCCACTGGAAAAAAAATCAATAGCTGCATCACTTCAAACATCATTTCTTCTGACTTTGTCATGAAAAGGCAGTTTCAGGATAACTTTTTTTTTAAAAATAGAGCCTTTAAAAGGTAAAAAGAATAAAAGAAGCCTGTACTAGGACTCCTCTTGTCGAACAAGCAATTTGAGGATGCAAGAGGCAGATACTATTCCAGAAAAGAGCAGCATTTCTTTAGAATTATTCTCTGCATACATTGATATAGGGGCAACAGAATCATTGAAAACAAGTATTCAGACAAGTAAAGCTAACAGTAATTTAGGAATATAAAACACATTTGTAAGTTTTCATTACCTGCCACACCAGCTTATTAGCATTTAATTAAGCGCAAAACTAAAAGCATTCTACTGAATTATTTGTTGCAATAAATACACAATAACTACCATGGTAGAATGCTGAAGAGGTGCAAGAGTAAGGGAGATAAAACAGAAGAGAAGTATTCCTCCAACATGAGAAGGCAGACTCCAACACACAAACTTTTAAAAAGCCTCAGGGAAAGTACAATTCTGTTTTTTAACTTCAAGTTTGACCTATTTGTGTCTGATGACTCATACACAGAGAACTTTGAAATTTATTCCAGAAATTGCTTAATTTTAAACAATAGTACTACTTAAGATTCAGCTGAAGATGCAAACTTCATTAATTCTCCATGCTGCACACTGCACTCACTTTGTTGTAACAGGTAAGTGCCTTCAGTTACAGTTGTTCCACAAGCTTAAACACTCTCTCAAGCACTGTGTTTAATATTCTCCACTGTCTGCATCAGAATTGAAAATAATTTTTTTAAAAAGTTATCATCAAGTGTGTATGAGGTCACCTGCTTTGTCTGGCAACACTCTTTTGGAAGGCATTTACTGCCATCATACATGATGGGATTCTAGGTTTGGTGGTTTTGGTTTTGTTGGTATTTTTTTTCTCCCCCCCCCCCCGCATTATAATGATGCAACCAGCACTGGGTTGGGTCAGTCCAGTGTTTCACTGGCATTAATCTCTTCTCCCCTGATCAGCAGTATTATCTACTACATGTCTGGCAATTGCAGTGCAAATTGAATTTTAACCAGGTAGGTATCTATCATGAGTTCAGTTTAGGTATTTGAAATGTGTGTATGTAAGGCCAGAATTTCAGTAACGATTTAAGAAATAATCACGAGACAGTGGAGAGGTTTCACATTTATTTTAACTACACATATGAAGTTCAGTGGCTTTCATATGCTATAGCCTGCTACCATGTGATCGGATTTCATTTTCTCATATCTGGTAAACTTACTATAGGAAACACTGAAGCCATCAATACTCTATCTATTCAGAAGGAAAGAAAACATGATGACAATTCCTACCTTGATTTAAAAGTTACTAAATGTAAAACCAGGACTCTTTTTAGTATGTAGCATGTAGACTTCCATTTTATTTCATTAGCTCTTCCACTTTATTTAATCCATGACCAATTAGATTCCATCTTCTCTCATGCCTTTTTTTTTTTTTTTTTTAAAGAAGTCTGCTCACTTCATGCTGTGATTTTTCAATGGCACTACCACTTACACAACCAGTTGCCAAAATGGTAATGCCACAACTAACAGCTTGGCTTTTACTCTATACTTTTCCTATGTGACAAAACTCAGAGTTTCAAGATTCAACTGTTTTTGGTCTTAAACTTTAGCTCAGTATGAACTCCTCAAGTAATTCCAGTAAAATTCTTACTTTAACACTTCAAAGTAGCCTTTAGGAGAACAAGTAAGCAAGCAAAATATGGTCAGTTCCAGAACAGAAATTGACAGCTTTCACTACACCCCAAGATGACTAGGTAGTTCCACAGAACTCTACATGACAAATCTCAGTGCCCCAAACTACTGGACATCATGCACTTCAAAAGCTCAAGAAGTCATAACCTGCCCCAGAAGTTGACATTCAAGTCATAAGGCCCAGACTTCACTGCTTAGAGAGAATGATTTCACTCAACTAACTGAAAAATCCAAACCACAAGCACCAACTGGTAGCAAAGAAGAATTGTCATCTTCCACAAAAAAACTGTAATAGTGAACAGAAACAACTCCTCCTTTATGAAGATGGGTAGCTCTACACAGGCCAATGACAGCCAGGCAGGTCAGACAGGAACTCTGCTAACCAGTTACAGGCCAGTCTGAAAAAGACATTTAAAACCTGTTCCCTTTGAGACAGGAAGACACGTTAGAAGATCTCCACACAGAGCTGGGATTTTTTTAAAGGAGCAAGTCACTACATGCCTCTGTACACATTTTTCACATGGACTTGTTATTGTGAAAAGATGTGCACACTGACATCTGTAATTTTGGTGCCACAATTGTTTTTTCTATTATAAATCACTGTAGCATGTATGGGAAAACTTATACTTGATAAAAACACAGTCAGTAAAGCTCAGTCTTGACTATACCAATGGATATGTTTACCTGCAAACTAGGAACTAGCTGAAATAAAAGCGAGACTAAAAAGAGACAGGGGAAAAGAAAGGGGGGGGAAGGGGGGGAAGTAAAAAAAAGGCAATGACTTCAAAACAAGCAAGAGGAGTTCCAGGAACTCAGGGAGTCAGAGGGGTTGGAAGGAAGAGTAAACAAGTAAAGGATAAGAAAAATAGACTACAGATATAAACAAAGTGAAAACATTTGAAAAGTACCAAAGAAAATATTTTCTGCTAATAAGCACACATGCACACACTGCTCCCTGCCCTCTCCTCCTGATCATTTCAATAAGCACTCCATGGTAACCTTTCACATGAACACCCCTACCTTTGAGTGTGCAGGCATGTGGCTCACAAACAACTTCCAGCAGACAAGGCTCCCTGCCTGCTCTGAGCCCTCATCCATGCCACCAGGTGAGAGTTGCTGCAGCAACACTGGGCCTCCTCCTACCTGGCATATGGGAAAGTGAGTCTTTTTGTTCTTAGCTAAACAACACTATTTTTTGTGGATAGCAAACAGTGAAGGCAGTCTACAGTAGCACCTTGAGATGATTTGGCTTAAAAAAAAAAAAATTAAAAAAAATAAATACTTAGATTCAAAAAGGACAATTCTTTTCAATAGCAGGCTCTATTTTATCATGCAGGTGCCACAATAATATCCATTTTCCAGTGTAAAAGGATCTAATCATGTTACAAAAGATCAGATAACAGTAAGAGGCAGCATCAGACTATTAATGCCACAAGCTCACAGAAAGGAGAGAAGTATTTAAGCACAGTATTGACTTTTTCAAGACATGAACATATTGATACTAAATTGTTGGATTACAAAAGAGTAATACCACAAATAAATTTTGATACATCTCAGGAAAGAAGCTAAACTAGAAAAAAAGAAAAAAGGGGGGAAAAGGAGATCAGCATTCTGTAAGTATCCCCAGGGGAAAGCAGCAGCCGATCATGGCACATGTTACCTCTGCCCCTTGTTCATCCATCTGCTGCACCCCAAGGAATGCCACAGGGGAAGCAAACATGTGGAGCACAGCTAATAACAGCAATTCCATCCATATTAGAAACTAATTATCACCCTTTCCTATCAGGATCAGTACTTCCAGAATTATAAGCCATTTACCCTACTAAATGCAGTCTAGAATTTAGCACTCAATAGCTTATTCTTAAAAATTGCTAATTTGGACCTGTATATAACACAAATTATACTTCCATCCCTTTCTATACAACCCACTTATGCATATGAAGATTTAAACTTTTATTTTATGGGGGTTTTTAGTAAAAGGATGAAGAGAAAGGAAATCTGCTTAAACACAGTCTTGTGCATTTTAACCGTTGGCTCAAAACCACACAATAGCTGTGATTAAGTCTATGTAAATCTAACAAAAAAAAGACAAACATTGGTTTTGTATTGTATTAATGATCTTCAGGAAATAACACCACAAAATCCCATTGCTCCCTACCAAATATATTACTTTTCATTAGATACACAGTCCATAAAACTGCAAAATGAGATTAAAAGCTGTGAATAGCATTTTATATACATGACCTTGCAAACAGAAACGAGAGTTTTCCCTTGGCCTACTCTCATTCTACCAAACTGAAAATGAAGATTTTAGAGAACTGCTGAGATCTCTGCATTAAGGCTTCTCCTTTAGAAACTAATGATTTACTTCAAATAACCAAGTAAACACTGTTTAGTTTTACTTAACATCACCTGAGGCACTACTTCTGCACACAAGTGGTCCAAATGTTTTGCAGCACAACCCAAAGAAACAAGCAGGGAACACTAAGAAAACTGATACTGTAAGTGGCAAGAGGTAAGAATGGACTATCAGATATGGATGAGCACTGCTTCTCTCCCAAAGACCTTAATTTCTATTTCCTTTCTATCCATCCACTGCTTGAGCCAAGTACTTCTTTAGCCTTCACAAACCAAGTTTCATATCACAGCCTGCCAAGACCAAAGTACCCTCCCCTAATTCCCTCAAAGCCCTTCCTAGTTAGCCAACAGGTGCCTTTTTGGGTTTTGGTGGTTTGGGTTTTTTGGTTTTTTTTGAGAAAGACAAGGTCAACATTTCCCTAAGGAACTGAACAAAATGCCTCCTTGAGCGAGCAGTCTGGGATTGAATCTTGAGTCTGCTTGCTTGAGACTGCACACGCTGGCTCAACGCCTTGAGGTAGCAATGTCAAGAACTGTTAAAAACAGATTTACAGAAAAGTCTCAAAGATGGAAGTGAAAAGCATTCTAATGGAAATCACCAAACTACTTTGTACCTTTGAAGAACAGATGTGGATACCACATTATAAAACATTTTTTAGACAGAAGTGGAACACTTCCCAAATTATTTTAACTCAGAATTAAATAGAACCTCAGAAGCTGAAGAATCAGAATTACATAACAGAACACTACTTTCTGCACACAGATATGACACCAGTGTACATTCAAAGTACTTATAAAGTTATCTTCTTTAAAAAGTAATGAATATCAAATAATCAAGACTATATTTATGATTAACTGTATCCTTCAGCATGAAGGGATACAAAGAACAAACTTCACACAAAACACCAGCAACTTGGCTTAATAAGATTACTGTACATTAAAAGGTGCTCATAAGCATTTTCTATAAATGAAATGTAAAGCCTGATGACTACACATGATCCGGAACACCAACCTAAGCTCATAATGAAGGTATTGTGACAAAGCTTAGTACCACAAAGCTTAGTACCAAGAGAATGGTGTGTTTCTGATGTGGTAGAAAATTTTACACTTTATAAAACACTGATTATAAAACAGCCATGTTCAAGTGACCAGCTGTAGGATAGCAGTGCTCTAGTTTCTATGCTCCATCTAATGGTTATAAAGCAGGTAATTCTGAGTTTAGCAAGCAATATTACTCCTCCCTTTAAATCTCACTTCTCAAAATGACAGCATATTTACAGTGTAATAGCACATGGCTAGAAAATTTAAGCCACATGTCAAATAATCTTAAAGAAACCAATAATCATGTATCTTTAACTTGGTATGAAAGAGTTTATTTTTCTCTAACACAATGCAACAGGGATAGTATGATCTTCTGTGAGAGAAGCAAACTGACAGACTAAATAAACACAAAGAACTGAATTAAGTAATTGGCATTATAAAAAGAGGGGGAAATCAAAACCCATCACCCCTGCACACAGCCTCCCTCTAGCAGTACTCAGCAGCAAGTACTACAGTTAATCAGCAAGTAAGTGGCAAATTGGTTTTTTTTTCCTCACCTTGACAACTTCGAGCATGTTTAATCCCATGCCCACCATATATATACATATATATATATATACACATATATATATATATACATACATAAGCATCCGGCAGAAAATAATCTTACAGAAGGTAATGTAGAGTAGCCATGGCATCAGTTTTCCAAAACAGATTTGTCAGCTCTGGTTCACTAAAACTCGACTTACTTAGGAGTCTTTGCTAGATTGAATAACTAAAACTTACAATAAAATAATTGTACAACTGTACTTCAGGATACAATAAACACTGTTTCCTGAGTACGGCTGCATGAATCATCCCCCACCTCGAAGAGAGGGGGGAAAAAACAACCATAGAAGCCAGCATCATTTGACTGCACACCCAGTGGTCTGTCCAATCAAAGCACCAGTTGCATCAACAGCAGTTCAGGTCTTTTATTTCTCTAAATGACAATGATACTCTGACATAAAAAGGAAGTGAACAGTTTAAAAGCTATGAAAGCACACTTCTCTTGGACCTCTATTTACCTACAAATATACTTGTTACAGAGTAAATAAAGAAAAACCACAATAGGTCAGAAGCAACAACTTCAGTATAACCAGCATTGTCCCAAGTGTCTACAATGGAGCTATGGGCAGGCAGATGTCAAAATTCCCAAGCCTAAATTTCCACAGCCCAACAAACTGGATCATTGTAGGTGAGCTCTTTTCCCTCCAAACAGCCAAACGCCCTTCTCTGCTATCAAAAGCAGGCAGGCAGCAAGAGCCAAATGAATCTGTTCACTGCAGAAACTAAAGCATAAGCAAGCTCCACCACAGTCAGCCAGCTTGACTCTGATCAGTTGCAGGCAGGAAGAAAACCAGACAGGCCACTTAAGCAAAGGCTTGTTCACTGTGAGACAGCAACAGAAGATTTATTTGCACAATTGGAGCCATTATGGCAATAACTTCTGTTCACTGACACCCTTCACAGAAATCCACAGGGTTATCTTCCCTCAAAGAAAAAAGTTACAGCCCTGCAATAACTAGAATACACAGCAATAGTTCCAAAATGGCTGAGACCACATGAATTTAGATGAAGAGTAAAAGCTGCCAGCGTGCAAGTGGCTTCAACACAGACATAGTACTGGGCTGTTAATCCAGCCTCTAAAGCAAAGACCGAGAGTAACATTGTGTTCTATAAAGGTAATGCTGCTACTTAGTCAACTATAGAATGTAAAAAATTATTAGTCTTGTAGGAACTTTACAGTATCTATAGTTCTTTTGCAGTCTGTACACAATTCAAGTGAAACCTCCCAATTAAATGAGATATATAAAGTGCTTGAATTTATAACCATACAGAAAATATTACTGACTCATTCACTTGCCTTATCTTTTACTGAACTGAGATAAATGTGGATTAATCTAAACTTTGGGGAAACAACCAAAGGAAACACTAACTGGACATACATTAATTTGACATGAGAAGAAAAAAATAATTAAAAATAAAAATCAAGAAGAATCAAAAAAAAATAGTAAGACTACCAAAGTAAAAGCAAGCTTCTAAGGTGAAAAGGATGAGGTATTCTAAGAAGCTGTGACAAACTAGAATAAATTTATGTAGAAACAAAATACTAACACTAAACTACCTGCCAGAACTTAAGATAAAAGCCCCAAAAATTTTAAGTGGAAAGTGACAAACATTGGCCAAAATTAACAAATTTCACCTCACTATCAGATGTTCTCTGAAATTCCACATGTGTTTAGGGATAACAATCAGAACACAAAGAGTAGATGTTTTGGATAAAGGAAAAAGAGAGATCCTTTTCCAGGAGAAAGCAATTACACCAAAATTACAGATTTCACCAATCTGCAACACAACCTCACTCCATTTACATTCCGTGGTAGAGCAAGATGACAGAGGAAAGACAGCCAGTATCTCAGTGCTGCCAGACTACCCCTAATGCTTTTTTACTTCAAGTTTGCTCATTACATTACTGTTACCAAGATCAACATAGTGTTTCCCAAGTATAAGTATGCTTTAAATTTTAAGCTTTTGGGTTTGGCTTTTTTTTTTTTTTTTGGGGGGGTGGGGTGGGTAGAATGTAGTTTGTTTTGTTTGGGGGTTTTGTTTGTTTACAAAAAGAAAAATAAAGGCAGTTCTCATGCAACAGACACCAAATTTGCTTTTTATGAGAGAAGTGCCCAGGATTTGCAAATAAAAGGTATCAGATTTCTCAGAAATTAATTCCCTATCTTGTTAAAGTAGTTCAACAAATCTCCTAACAATAAATAACAATATCATTCCCCATAGTATATTTCTGGATGCATGCTAGTAAGTTCTATATATTGTGTGCCTTTTTCAAGATCATTTCCAAAAGGGCTGGAAACAAGTAGTTTTGTTTTGGATTTTTTTTTTTTTTTAATATATCTCAGCATTTATAGTCAGTCAGTCATGAGGCAGAGGAAAAAACAGGTTAAAACCATATTTAAAAGCCTATTCCTAGCCCCATGAGAATGCACAGTCTCAAAACACTAAATCTGTCACTGGTTCAGGGGCGATTCCAGACACTGCTGTGCCTCCTGATTAAATTTTCAATCATACATTTCCAGAAATACACATATGACAATAAACTTCAATGCATGTGACTTCTAAGAGGAAAAATATATTTCTAACTCTTAAAGGTGATTATGACCACCTTCATTTAAGGCATTCTGGAAGAATATACACACAGTAAAGAATCAAAATATATTTCAACCACAGTCACTATTCTTAATATTTATGTTCACACCACTCCATGTGTCATGAATTCTTTTCTGGTACATGCAAACAAAACCCCATCACTTCTGCAGGACACCACTGTATCAAAAATCATCACAACACTAGGAACAGCATGAAAGGGAAAGTTGTTGAATTGTCCCTGGGCATTTGTCCATCATGACAAGTTAGAAAGATTAACAGAAAGTGAAAAATACGTAACAGAATACAGCATGCAAGTCTGCCATTCATTTGGTTCATACTGTACAAATGCCTGGAGGAATCACATGCACACAGAGGCAGTTAACTCTATTAATGGCATGGATGAAAGGCAACGCAAATGAACAATTAAAAATTATACATCAACTGAACGCTCAGACAAATTCAAATCTACCCTGTGTGAAAGATGTTAACTACAGTTTTTCTTGCTATCCAACAAAAATTATATTAACAAAGCTTTAACTGTATCATTAATACTTACTATTAGAAGCAGCACCACTAACAAACTCTTAACAAAAAGCAATCACTCTTTAACACCTCATCTCTATTTTTCCTTGGAATTGAAAATGAAGTTCCTATTAGAAGGATTTAATTCTGAAATTGAGACACACTCAACATCAAGGCCAGAACAAAGGTATTCCCACCTACTAAAAGCAGTAACAGAAACTTGGTAACAGACATTAATAAGCACATAGGAATGGACATGGACATCCACATGAAGACTGCAAAAGGCACAGTAGTATAGTTCTTTATTTCCCATCTTCAAAAGTTGAACAGTACTCTTCATAAATGTTGGTGCTCTTCAGTGCTGTTCTGAGTGTTGCTTTGACAATCCATTTCATTGCCACTTAAGATAAATAACCTTCAAAAACAAGATGATATCTATGTACAATAGCAAAACTGTGAGGGATCAAATAAACACTTTGCACATTAACAGCAAATAAATTCCTATAGTTGCTTACACATCAGACATGCAGAAAAGTAAATAACCTTCCCCCACTGAGTTTCAACCAGATCAATCTGGTCTCCTCCAGAAGATATTTCTCCCTCCTAATTTCCATGGCTTTCCATATCTCCCCAAATACTAGCTTTGGTGCAAACATCCTGCCTAAATCACCCAAACTACAAAAAGTTGAGAAAGCAAACATGATTAGGAAAAACAAAAAAAAAGACACATCACAAGTACCAGAGGTTGCTGAAATGTAATCTATACCAATTGGGGTGAAGTATTAATTCACTTTCCTAAAGGAATGTTAATTCCTTCAATTTGTTCACACTCTCTTTCCCTTCAATGTTTTCTGAAACCTCGTTTCTGCTAAGTGTATCAGAAATTCCTTTTTAAGTAAAAGGGAGAACAAAGTTACAATTTATGGAACAATTGTTTTTCTCCCAATCTGATGGATTTTATTGAGATTTCTAGAATGTAAAGCAGCTTTGTTTTCCCAAAACATAGAATGAAATGTAAAACAACACTCCCAACATGCCAGTTTGGCAGAATACACTACTTAAACATCACAAAGGATTGTTCAAGGGCCAAGGCATTGTTTTCCTCTTAAAGGATATTTACATACAATGTATGTTTTACTAGTCTATGGTAATTACATACTAACAGTGTGCTTTGGTCTCAAAGTATTTGTTTTCAAAATACCTGTAGTGCTTGAAGTCTTTCCCTTTGACATGTATTTACTCAACAGTGCTTCTAAAACTTCCCCTTGCATACCAGAATTGTAAGAATGGTGTATTTCACAAAAGGCTCTATTTAATTGTATACAACTATTTTTATGACAGAAGAAACGAAAGTTTAAAAGCACTTCAGGGGAAGGAGAAATTAATGTTTTGAAACCAAGTTCTTTGTGATATTTTGATTTGTTTCATAACTTTGAAACATGCTGTTGTATCACAATTAGCTTTTCCATCCCTGTGAAAGCATAAATTCTATCTATGCCATCCCAAAGGGTAATTATTAAGTATTCAAAATACAGGCATGGTAATAAATGTGGTCACAATAACAGCCTCATTTCTTGTTTCAGTCAGAGCAAGTTTTGTCAAAAAACCCACTTGATTACTGAATCTTTTTAGACGACTTGCTACCATATCCATGATTATTAGATCATGGCCATAGGCTACACACTGGTACACATATTCAGCTGTCAAAGCGAATTCAATCCATTAAATACAAAGGATAGCTATGGACATGGCTGTTTTCTGTTTATGTATAAGGAAACCTTTTTAGACTAGCAATTTTCTTTCTTGAAGAAATGTAGGCAACTGTATTTATCTGTGCCATATTTGGATTAGATTGAAATGAAATTTACAGAAGTGAGAAGCATATGTAATCTGTGAAGGTGTGCTGAAACAGTTTCTAGAACGTTGCTATGAGTCCTAGACTGAAATTTGCATTTCCACATTTTTAAATACCAGAATTTACATTTAAAAAGCTGTACAGTAGATACAGTAGAAGTTGAATTGAAAAAGAAAAACCCAAAAACTCTATCAACAAAAGCCTGAATTAAGCGAGCAAAGAAATAGAAATTATATACAAAAGGAGGGAATGGATATTAACACTGGAAATACATGCAAGTTAATTTAACCCTGCTTAGGTCATATGAAATTATTCTTACTAACCCATTCCAAAGTCCACAGTGTCCTTGAACTGAGGAAGTTAAACACTTTGCCTCTTTTACAGTGTCAACATTAGTCCTCATTTTACAGCTGAGGAAACCAGAAAATAGAAAAGAAACTTAAAAAAAAAAAAAAAGGCAGTTCCTCAAAGAGACATAGGAACTGTGCAGCAAGCTATGAACAGAAATTTTGTCTCTTCACTATGTCCTTTAAAACTCAAGATTACTCTCTTTTTATTACACAATAATAGAATCTTGGTAAAAGTTTTGGTGGGAGGTACTAATACCTACTTAAATTACTGACGTAACAGCACTAAGTATCAAGTGAGTGATAATATTTCCTAGGAATTTTATATTCCTAGTGGATTTTTTTACATACACATTTCCATTTAAAAATACATTAATATAAAAAAATTTCCCATTTTGAGAATTCTGTATTTTGTTCATAACTCAGTATCCACATCTCTATACTTTAAAAGATATGATAAAACAGCAGCATAGATGGAAACAAAACCAGAGGATATTGAAAGTTATTTAATATGTTATATGAATTGCATTAGCTGCTCATTTAATTTTAGAACCAGTCATCCACATATAAAATTCTTCCAGAATTAAAATTTCAGAAGGTAAATACCTAACATCTCACACTAAACTCATTTTAAAAGCTATCCTTGCTAAGCCTGATGAAATCAGGCCAGTATTAATATGTATTTTACATATTCAGAACACAATGAGCTTATTTCAATGCATTTCAGTGAGTCTACTGCCACAAACCCAGAACTAGTACCTACTCAATCAGTATTAATTGACTTAAAAGCTGAAAGGACACATAGACCAGAACTGTGAGAGTCATGAAAGACCTTTTTCCAAAAAAAAACCAAAAAAAACAAGTGACTTGAGGCCAATTGGCAAAACAGTTAGAAGAAACTTCAGTTATTATGTTGTGTTCATTCCCAAGGATATCTTGAGAGCTTCAGCACACATCTGTCGGTGCAGCATTAAATTTGCTTAAAAAGGGAAAACAAGAAGAAGCAGACACATTACAGAGTCTAATTCCCTTGGCTCACACTCTCAGTGTAGTCAATGCTATCCTCTCTTTGGTACAGGATGTGGTCACCATGCCAAGGTCACTTACACCACACCTTGTCTGTCCAGGTTAGACCAATACATGTAGAAACTCTAACAAGTTCTGTCTAAACTGTACTTAGACCAGCAGCTCAGTAACTTCTCAAGGCCAAGCCAACCTAAAGCTATGCTTCTTTTCTACTCTGAGAACAGGACAAGAGGAGGCAGGGACTGAAAAACAAAACTCGAGCTATAAAGATCACTAGTATGGCACATACATACATCTGCTACAGCACAAAGTTCCTTTCAAGTATGAATAATATTAATTATTTCATTCTTCCTTAATTTCACTTGAGAAACAAGATGGAAGTGCTTCTTTAATTCTCATCTGTATCTGCATTTCAGATGAAGTGATAAAGCTATAACGATTATGCTACATAAGAATTTGTGAAGAATGGTGCAAGCCATACAGCTACCTTCAAAATTCTTCTCTTCTTGAGGCTCCTTCAGTAACAAAGGAACACTTGAACATGGAAATCCCAGTCCACGTGAAAGAATCTCATGTACAGCATTAAACACATTGTCTCAATTTAGAAATGCGTTCACTATCTGTTTGATCTTTTTAAATATGGAGGAAATCAATAATCGATCAATTCCATCCCCACAGCACATGTAGAAATGGATGTTACTGCTGTCAAGATTATCTGCACTATGTAAACTGTCTCTGAACTCCTATACTTCATCTTGGGAAAGAAAGCTTCGCTTAAAAAAAATATGGATCTGAGGGGGCACAAGAAATTCACAGACTTTTCTCAATTTTGTAACAAAACCACACTGCAAAGGGGAAATAGTTATACACAAAGATCTAGCTATATCTGCTGAAAAAGGGATCCTATGCAAGGTGTGTTTACCAAATAAACACAGAACTATACCTCTCCACAAATTTTTCTCCTCCATTAGTGTGATATTTAGGATGCTGTATCATAAATAGGCTGAGAGCAAGACAACCATTTTACTTAGGAAAAAAAGGAAACATCAAGTCAAAAAAAAGCATTATGAATAAAGCTTTGGACTTCTTTTTTAGGGGCATTTACAGTAACCAAAATCATGGAGGAAAGTCTCTAGCAATGTATTTTTCCAAGTACTAAAAATGAAAGTCCTACAATGATGGTTTTGCAATAAACACCAGTTAGCTGTTACAAGAGCTCAATCTATACATGCACTCAAGCTAAGTCTGTTAAATATAAGAATTGTTAGCAGCGTAAGATTTTTAAAAGCTGCAGTGTAATTAAGAGGGGGTTCCACCAGCAATCAGCTGCAGAAAGAAAATCATGTATTTTTAAGAAATCTATACTTTCCCCTCTTTTCACTAGAGCTATGTGCTAATACTGACAAGGTACTTTCAGGTCAACGCACCAAGCACTTTAGGAGATGCAACAGCTCTGCCAAGAAACCTGCCTTCAAAAGGACTTTCATTGCTATGGCAACAGCATGTTCTCCAGTATCCAATTCAAAGACAACCTATGACACATACATGAGAGATGGCCAAACTCCGACTGATTACTCACTGCAGCACAAGTCACATTGTCACATATGCACCAGTTTTTACTTGCAGAAATAAAGGGTACAAATCAGGGATTTTTGATGATAGTTCACAGGGCACTTTTGTTTCCTACCAATAAGCAGCTGTATCCAGGACAAAAAAAATTGCTGTTCACATTATAAACAAATATAGAGTGTTCAAAGGCCAAAAGGAATATAACCAGTAGTATCTCTCATATGCAGGCATTTACCTCTCCACTAACAGGAGCTACAGTAACAGCTACATGGGGAGAAGCCAGTACTTCAAGCCATTACAAAGGTTAAGAAGGAAATTTAATTTACATATCCATTTCTGCACTTTTATTACATCACACCTTTCAAAAAGTAGTCAAAGAACAGCATGCTGTTTGTCATCTAAGTTCATTCACCCCAGATGGTCTGATATATCTTTCCTGTAATACAATGAGAAATGTAGCAACATGGTTGCATTCTTTATGATCCTGGCGACCCTAAAATCATTTAGCAACATTTAAAACTACTTCTGGTTGTACCACACAGTGCTGATAACCTGAAGACTAACAGACAAGTAGAAACTTCTTGTAAAGAATCATAATATTCTTTAAAATCTTGGTGGAAGAAAAAAAGGATTAAATTAACTTTCATAGAAGCTGGCTACTTCCCACTTTAAAGGAGCTGACATACAAAGAGAGGGAACGGGTGCAAGCTGGAGCATAGATAGTTCCACATAAAGAAAATCTTTTTCACTGTGAGGTTAACAGAACACTGGAAAAGGCTGACCAGAGAGCTTGTGGAATCTCCTCTGGAGATGCTCAAAATCTGTCTGCATGCTTCCTCTGTGACCTACTCTATGGAATCCTGCTCAGGCAGGGGAGTTGGACTCAATGATCTTTTGCGCTCCCTTCCAGCCCCTAACATTCTGTGATTCTGCGAAAAGGTCTTTTTGACAATTCATAAAGAATCATAGAACTGTTAGGGTTGGAAGGGACATCAAGGATCATCTAGTTCCCACTCCCCTACCTTGGGCAGGGACACCTGACAATTGATCAGGTTGCTTAGAGCCACATCCAGCCTGGCCTTAAAAACCTCAAGGGAAGATTGTTGGGAGAGCATGTTCTAGAGAGGAACCTGTCTCCTATCCTTTAAACCGTCTCTCTGCTTCCTTTTGAATTATCAGACTTTATCTAGCTTGCTTTGCAAGTAGTAATATTACAGATTGTCAAAAAAAATATTCCAAATCAACTAATGAAATTAATGAATGCAAGGGTGGGGGGAGAGGGAAAATGAGGTTTTGGTTTCTTTGGGTTTTTTTTCATGATTGAGGTTTTGGGAGGCTTTGGAGAGGGTTGTGTTGAGTTGTTTTGGTTCTGGGGTTTCTTTGGGGTTTTTTTGGTCTTTTGTTTGCTTTTCAGTTGAGGAACTTCTTAAATTCAGCATCTTACAAGTACTTTCTGGAAAAATATCCAATTCAGATGCTCCTGTCATAAGTAATATTGACATAGTTAATATTCTGTTTTTCTGTATGCTTATTACTGTCCTCTGGCAAGGGAATACGATATCTGAGATATTTTCAAGGTTACCAAAATAAAAGCATTACACAGAGCAGAGAACACGTCAGACATTACATGCATCTATACACATGAAGTGGAAAAGAGATGCATTTCTTTTATAAAACCAAACTACAGGAAAATTTTTTTTTACCATACTATTCAATCACCACACATCTAGGCATCACAACCACTAATCTTGCAAAGACATACTACAAAACACAGCCATTTGAACTCTGCAGTGGTAAGCACCACACATCATTTGTAGAAATATACAAAAGCTTTTCATTACTCCAAAACTCGGTCATCTTCATTAAATCACCATCTCTTCATAAAAGCCTCGGCTTCATTTAGCATTCAGGAAGATGAAAGAGCAGCTACCCTCCTTACGGATTACTTCTCTATTACAAGAGAATGTTTTGCACGTCAAAAGCAAACATTAAAGGATTAAATGATATTGTCATCTCTGCTCTTGTTTACTTGCAGTGGGCAGTGAATAGAATTGCGAAGAAACAATCAGTGATTATTTTAAGCTGTGTTCTTTTGCAAGGATTATGACTCATGAAGTTGCTGCATAAAGAAACTGGAACGGGATAGGTGTCACATTGAAAATCATCGAAACCACAATTTAAAAAAACACATTTGTCATACAAGCAAAGCTGTCTGGTTTAATCATTTCACAGAGTAGCCACAATAGCTCTTGGGGTAACACCAAGACAATAGTATCTTGTATTCAAATAAACAAACAAACAAAAAATATAAACAGATAATCCCATTCTCCTACAAAAGACTAAAAATACTTTAGGATTTTCTGAGTATATTTATCTCCACAGCATCCTACTTACACTAATGCAACACAGTCGAAAATTCAAGAGCTATGTGGTTCCAATACATCCCGGCAGCATGCAAAATGCTAAACTGAATGAATTTAGCATGGATTTATCTACATCTTTTAGGCTTTAAGCATGCTTTCCAACAGAATGAGAGAAACCAAATTGGCAAAGCAATGTTCATTTTAAATTAAAATCTTTACCTTTTTCTCACACCATATATGCTAACAGGTATGGATCATGCTGTTTCACTAAATCTGTCTGGTTCCTGCAACAGGGTTTTGTTGGGTAGATTTTGAAAATGTAAATAAATAGTGTACATAAAACCCACCAGTATGCATTCAGTTTTTATTTTAGGTAAGACTTAGAATCACTCAGTACACTAAAGATTTTGCCTGTAAAGTCTGAACACAGATGAAGACAGGAGGACTATAAATCACTTCGCTCTCCAAAGACAATGATATACATAATAAAATTACTAATGTATTTTGGTCATACCCTAAACAATAAATACAGACACCATGTAATGCTACAGACCAAGTTCTTGTTTGTAGTGAATTAATGATGACTGTTTTAAATTCTTGGTATGATATTCACCGATCTTTCATCTAAAAATGGACAACTAGAAATTACCAAACTTGTATCTCATTTTACTAGGTTTTTCTAATTCATTATGCCTCTTCATCTTTAGATTTCAAAAGGGAAAAAAAATACACCATCTGAAATTTAATTTTCACAAATGAAGGCTCAGAACACACTTCTATACAAAACTCCAAACCAGCCTAACATGAGTTTCTCCATGTTACCACTGCTTCATCTGTGGCAGCAGCGAAGAGCTGTTTGAGAGGCAATACACAAACAAAATGTTTCCTGCAGTTTTGATCATGTGGAATTAGCAAAAGCAAGAGGTTTAACTTATTACTAGAACTCCAAATAACTAACAACCTGGTACAGACACAGAGATAACCACTGTTTCTATAGCTACAAATTGTATGGAAAAAGAAAAATAATGCAAAAAAGCAAACGTAAGTATCTCAAAGGTTCATAGAAAAACAGCATAGGCAACCTCTGCAGAAGGTTAGGAGCAAGAAAGCAGGTCCACTGCAACAAACAAGCTTTACTTGTCCACTTACCAATGAAGAGTAATTGCATATCATACCATCAATGTACACTTTTTGCCATCTCTTTTAGACTCAGTTCTACAGCTTGAGCAGTTTAAATCTTCCTATCACTAACATGGAAATATACAACTTCCTTGTCAAAGTCAAACCTTAGTTTTATGCTCCTAAGGTTTTACCAGCATTCCTAGAGAGCATTACCCACATTACCCTACTACCAGGGCTGTAAATAGTCTCTATCAAGTCTCTTCCTCTTATATTCCCCATTCAAAGAACTTTTAAAAATACCAGCAACAATTTCTTTGATGTGATCAAGCCAGATGATTTTGCATTATATCAATAAGAACATGAAGTTTAATCTAAGGTAATGCCAGCGCCTTCTTAAAAAAACCAAAAAACCCCCCACCAAAACCAAAACACAACCCACCCAAACAAATCACATCCCTAGCACACAAGAATCTAACAAAGTCCTAAAGATTGATTTGGTACATTTTAGCTTGATTATCCTCTGAAGACAGAGAGATATTGTTAAACGTAACAAAAGCTCCTCTTTCTGATCATTCTTGGTATTCAGTTAACATCTTCACCAAAAAACTATGCCCTTTATGTTTTTCAATGTTGTGTTTACAAACATAGCTTTGTTTTACCCATAAAAAAACAAGGCATTCATTCATGACATTAAAAAAAAATATCATTATCTCATCTTAGACTCATAATAGAAAACCAAAACCAAACAACAAAAAAAAACCCCTTGCCCCTACTACCACTAGTAAATAACCAATTGTACTATTTTCAAAGTCCACAAGTACTTCCAATTCATCAGGTTGAAGTATAAAACAGAATTAGGGACATATAGACTCTCAAATGAATAAAACACTCCACAAACTGAAGAGGCAGTCATCGCTAAACATAGAAAAAACCCCAGAGATTAAAAATAATATTTCCTATCTTCAGATTTATAACTATGCATTGAAATAATACTTTTCCCCCTTTTCCTACAATGCCTAATAATGAAAAAGTGATTAAGATGTATATACAGTTTAAAACCAGTTTTAAGTATTCAGCAATCTCCACCAAATAATTCACATGCAGAAGAAAACAGTGTCTTCACTTCTGTGTTTATTTACTATTTAAATGTAGTGACTTCCTCACAGACATACAAAACTAATCAAGTTTTCCTCTATACTTCTGAAGAAATGCTAACATTATATTAGACACAGCCATTTAAAAAAGCATTGTAACATACTTTATTCAATAATGCTATTTATTGAAGATGAATTTCCAAATATTATATAGTACTTATTTTGGAGGAAATTTAAGATAGAAGACTTTATTATATCACATAGATTAGCTATAGATCCAGATGTGATCTAATTTTACAAAGCTAAAAATGCTCAGTGCTGGTCCCCAAAAACAATCCTTCAAGTCAAGAGCACACAAACCAACAACTGTATCCCCCTGGTCAAGAGATGTCAGCTCAAGGGGTCTAGTAAACTAGATTAGTTCAATTTCAAAACTAGTAGATCAACAAAAGAAGTCATGTAATAGTATCTTTAGGCTCAACTACGGATAAAGTAGAATTATCTGAGACAAACAGCTGTCTTACCAACTTGATAGCAAAATGACTGAGGTGTTAAGTACTCTCTGTGTGACAGCTGAAAGAGGTGGGGGGAAGGGGAACTTTGGCCTGTATATATGAAAGACATGCTTTTAATGTGAAATTCCCTTGCCAAAGACCACCAATTTTTAAAAAGTTAAAAACCCCCCAAGCCTTAGCAAAAGCTACAAAGTTCTAGATTAATCAAGGGACTGAGTATGTTACAGTTGCCATTAAAGGATACAAATACACAAGGTTTATACTTCTCTTTAAAGAACAGAAATTCCCCAGATAATATGCAGTGTCTACTAAGTCTCTCCTCTGGATTATTCCTCCACTTCTAAAACTTCAGTCCTGGTGTTTACATTTATATCAACATGGATGAACTAAAACAAAATACACTAACAGGCAATTTCAAAGCCTATTCTTTCACACATTCCACTAGGACCACTCTACAAAGCATATGGATACACTCCATCACTTACAGTAGATCAGAAAAATCTGGAATATAAGAGCTACTGGCTGGGGTGGGCAGTGATGGTGAAAGGTGCCCCATCCTGGCTACATCCACATCAGGAAAAGACAAGGCACTACTATGACCCCAGACCTTCTGAAGCTACCCAGAAACAACATTGCAAAAATGCTCCTTGCACTGTAAGACAGTAACATTTATTGCTACTGTGCTCATAAACATGGTGATCACACTACTCCTCTCACTCAGGGTGAAATAATTGCCACAATGATGGCATTAGGTTTTTGAAAGAATGCTCCCTACATGCCAAGAGAACAAGTTAGTTTCCCTTATTAACAGTGTCAAGTGTACCTCTATACAGAAGACAGGATAAACGCTACTAAATTCTAAAATGAATGGTTTGGAAGACAGCAAGGAATTTCTGACCAACTGACTATAAGGTTCATATCACTACCTTAAGTGCTAACGGCCATTTCAAATCCATAGCCAATGGCAAGAATGGTTTATTCAAGCCAGATTCAGAACATCTAATTGTTCCAGCCACAATTCCTTTTCTCCTCCTTTAAAAAAAAAACAAAAAAAAACCCCACCCAGCAACAAATAAAAATACCTCAACATCCACGTGACCACAAACACCATGTGAGGGACTGCCTGCTTTAAAGCTGGCTTGTCAATTCTCTCTGACCATATTTTCCCCTCCTCTTTCTTAAACAGGAATATAGAAGCAGTTACTTAGCCCTTTTATATGCTGTACTTCTTAAGACTGTTCATGGAGTGTCTGGGAACTTACCTTTCCAAACACAAGGGAAGGGAAGGTACAAGAGAGTAATAGTGAGCCAGAGGCTGCCAAAAGATAAGCTTCAGAGTCAGTTACTAGCACTGTACCACCCCTCTAGGTTTCTAAATGCAATAGGTGAGAAGGGATCCAGATGAAAGTGCTCAGCACACTTGTGTTCAGTCCATTTGAATGATAATCCATGGGTCTCCACTAGAAACATCTAGAGGGGAGAGAAGCTGCAAATACCTTTCTGCTCTCAAGCACAATTATTCAACAACTCCTAGCAGGTTCTTCAGAAGAGGACAGAATTTAGGACCCCTCAGGCCCAAGATGAAATATCAAGCTACTAGATCTGCTTGTTCACTTTTAACACTGCCAGAAAACAAACTAAATAGAAATAATAAAAAATTCTCATTGCTGCATGACCTTATGTTTACTTTAGCAGACCACTTTAGATTTCTGACATTTAACACACTTACCTTCTTCTAAACAAGAAAAACACACAGGATCATAATGTATTTTGAATAACAAACGCAGAAATACAGATTACATTTCTGAAAAACATGCCTTCCACTTTTTCCCCACCCCCCCCAAGGTTAAAAGAATCTGTCATGATCTAACACACAATAAAATCAAACTACATGACTACATAGACCTCTCATCAACTCCTTAATCACTGAATTAGGAGCAAGCATAAAGTATTTTCTACACCTCAATTGGAGACAGTATCACAGTATCGCCAAGGTTGGAAGAGACCTCGAGGATCATCGAGTCCAACCTGTCACCACAAACCTCACAACTAGACCATGGCACCAAGTGCCATGTCCAATCTCCTCTTGAACACCTCCAGGGATGGTGACTCCACCACCTCCCCGGGCAGCCCATTCCAATGACAAATGACTCGCT
Organism: Dryobates pubescens; assembly: GCF_014839835.1. NCBI lineage: Eukaryota > Metazoa > Chordata > Aves > Piciformes > Picidae > Dryobates > Dryobates pubescens. The sequence continues at coordinate 15,630,566 of NC_071628.1, read as the reverse complement.
CGGTGAAGAACTTTCTCCTCACCTCGAGCCTCAACTTCCCCTGGTGCAGCTTGAGACTGTGTCCCCTTGTTCTGGTGCTGGTTGCCTGGGAGAAGAGACCAACCCCTTCGTGGCTACAACCTCCCGTCAGGTAGTTGTAGAGGGCAATGAGGTCACCCCTGAGCCTCCTCTTCTCCAGGCTAAACAATCCCAGCTCCCTCAGCCTCTCCTCATAGGGCTTGTGCTCAAGGCCTCTCACCAGCCTTGTTGCCCTTCTCTGGACACGTTCAAGTGCCTCGATGTCCTTCTTAAACTGAGGGGCCCAGAACTGGACACAGTACTCAAGGTGTGGCCTAACCAATGCAGAGTACAGGGGCACAATGACCTCCCTGCTCCTGCTGGCCACACTGTTCCTAATGCAGGCCAGGATGCCACTGGCCTTCTTGGCCACCTGGGCACACTGCTGGCTTATGTTTAGGCGGGGGTCAATCAGCACCCCCAGGTCCCTCTCTGTTTGGGAGCTCTCCAGCCACTCTGACCCCAGCCTGTAGCTCTGCATGGGGTTGCCGTGGCCAAAGTGCAGCACCTGGCACTTGGACTTGTTAAATGCCATCCCACTTGCCTCTGCCCATCTGTCCAGTCAGTCGAGGTCCCTCTGCAGAGCCCTTCTACCCTCTAACTGACTAACATCTGCTCCTAACTTGGTGTCATACTGCACCAGAAACACATGTTGAATGGTATCAGACAACAAATTCTTCTTAGGAATCACAGTTCTGATAAAAAAAAAAAATCCTTTTTTTTTAAAGGTTAGGAGCACTTACTTGCACACATAAAAAGTCTCACTTTTCTGTAGTTTTCTCCACGTCTGTGATTTGGCTATGAGTATTAAGAATGCAGTTCTTAACACACTGCCCATCCAGGTAACTCACCCAAGTGTTTTTGTTGAGGTTTTGTTTGTTTGATAAGGAACTGCTGGTGCAAAACTAAAAATTAAACAAGAGTTTACAGGACTGAGAAACAGGAATCAAGGTAGGTTTTGCTAATTTTGGCCACACTGTTTGATAACTTAATAGACTTGCTAAAGAATTGCCTTTGTGTCCAGTCTCAATACACACAGCCCTAATTTAGGGACCTTGGGTTAATAGCAGGCTATCAACTTAAATGGTCTTTGCATCAAGCCACTAATTAGTGACCTATCCCAATCCATTCCTTAAAGTCAGTACATTAATGGAGAGTGAAAAGGAGAGCCTCTTCAATACGCATAGAATGGGACCAAACTGATAGGAATGGGTACCTAGAGATGCATTCAAAAGGTTTTTTCCTTGTAGATCTATCACAAGGAATGTCTTGGTACACAAAGGACTTGTGCCCAAAGCTTTCCACACACGAATGTGTGCTGATTTTTCAAAGAACTTCAGAAGAATCTTACAAGCACAAGAAGAATCATATTTTGACAACTTAGCTCTTGAACTCTTACCAAATTTGGTGTTTAATCCACATTATCTTACCCCCTAGGTTTTTGACTATTTGCGCAGCCACATACAAAAATGATGCTATTGGTACAGTAAGGAGGCTACCAAAATTGAACATAGCAGACAACATCGTAAAACAGTGTTTCTGACCTATTCTTCTTTAACATCTAAGGTTCTTTGCAAATTTCAAACAAAACAAAAAACCAGTTTAATTTTAGGGTATCACACCTGAGATCAAAAAAAAAATCAATCACAGCTAAAAATTAAATTGAAATCCAACATGCTGAGAAACACAGGAAAATTGCACTGCTATTGCTTATGCCAGGTTTGTATAGGCATAAGTTTTGTGGTTTTGACAGAGAGCAGAAGAAAATCTTACAGTAAATCAGAAATAATGCTATTAGCCATTGTAGTAACACTGACAAAAAGTAATTCTAAATAAAATCTGTTTTAAAAGCCTAATGAAATAACCTAATAGAACACGTCTCTGACCTTTGATTACTCCTTCCACAATTTCTAAGATAGAAATGGCTTTATCTTCACAGGTTGGCTTGGAAGGAGAAGAGAATGGGAAGTTCTATTTTAAATGTGAGGTAATTACAACAGGTATGACAAGGAATATTTTGTGGCTTACCTCACTGACTTACATATCAGGTTACTTTTCAAATACATTTATTTTCACCCGGAATCTGAACAAGTTACTTGACTTCAGCAGCAGCTTACATGACTCACTGGTCTTAAGATAGCATGATCTATCAGATGAACTAATCTGCAGCTTTCATTCATAACTGATTGATCTGCAGAAAGGAAGCCTGCCCCAACCTCACACTCTAGCTATCTTTTAATAAAACCACAACGTTTGTATGTTAATTCCTGACAGCATTTTCTTACAAATTATAGGTATCGGTCATAATAGTTGTTTCATTTAAGCAACCTAATTACACATATTTACAGTACAATCAACAGAAACATCAGAATTATACCATATCAAGTTTGTTACATCAGGATTAATAACGTACAACCTAATGCTTTCAACACGTCACAAAGCCACACTGAAAAACAAAACATAACCATCCTTGAATAGCAACTATTTAGTACTTTAAAACTGGGGGCTTGGAGGATAGCAAGGAAAATGCATCGTGAGCATTCCTTCCTTTTAAATCCACTTTCCCAGAAATATACAGTCACAAGAGCCACTCAGACAAGCAGCTGATTTTCACCTATTTAATGGGGGGCCATCAGGCTGCATCTCAAGTCACTGGTAAGTTAAGAGGAGGGCAGAGAAAGACAACACTCAACACTGACCCAATACACAACTAATATAGAAGTATATATTCCTGCAGAGGAATCCCCCTAGGTCAAGGCTTAGGTCATAACATTGCAATACTTAGACCATATAATCCAAATAAATAGTAAATCTCCACAACTAGAAATGTTTTGAATTAACATCCACAACTATATACCTTTATCATTTCCAAGACAATTCAGTTGAGGCTGTAGCTTGTTGGACAGCTGCAGTGTATTTGCTCATAATTGCTATCTATGTGATGCTATTAGTAAAGAAATTCAAGGAGTCAGTAACACTGTTTTTCCCAAAAAGCTAAGTATTCTGACATTCTCCTTCTCCGGCCATCCAAGGAAAGAAGAGGATACATTGCCTACAAATAGGGCAAGCTGCATTGCCTACAACTGATCTAATAGCTAAACTAAAAATATAAAAGCTTCATTATTCAACAGCAATTTGTTCTACTCATTCAGGAAAAGCGAGAGAAAAGAGGGATGAGATGCTGAGTTTGGGCTCCCCAAAATAAGTTATAGCTGCCTGAATGTCTTTTAAAACAAGCTTTTGAGAAGCAACTGTCTTGAATACTTAAATAAAACAAAACCAACCAACCAAAGAAAACAAAACAAACCCCACCATTACATCGTATATTGATTTGCTGGTTTACCACCGACGATAATTTAAACTCAATGTACCTCCAAAGACCAGGACAAATCCACTTATGTATTTTAAGTGAGAAAAAGTATAATTAATTTTTTGAGTATGCTACACTTACATCATTGCCTATATATTTTGCTTAAATATAGGAGATAATCTCAGAAGAGTTTGCAAAAGTATGTAAATTCTCAGTTTTAAGATGCTTTTAAAACCAAAAATTCTTACGTGTCACTAAAATGCAGTGAGTGATATGGACTCTCAAAAGGAATAGCTCTGACAATTGTGGTAGTTTCAGGTTATGCCTTTAAAAATTTTTCACAGAAACAGAACAGAACAGAAAGTAGTAAAATGTAAATAAATCACTATTGGGTGTAAAAAGGAAAATAATGATCATTCTAAACAATCCCATTGGAGAGAAAAGGGACTTAAACTAGCCTGCAGAACAATCTCTCTCTTCTCGCCTTTGCTCTGGGAGATACTAACTTTGTGCTTCTGCTGGCTTCTGCTTGACCTTGGCTGCATTGTTTTGACTAAGTTCTAACATCGGTCTGCTTCTTTCTCTTGTCCCTTTTTGTGTGCAGCGGAGTAAAGGGGAGGCAGGGAGGGAGAAGCTATTAGCTTCCCCTGGTCTTTCGCCAGGGGGTTTCTTGTGCGGTTCATTAATTGTAAATACCTGTAAATAGTGTATATATTGTACATATTCATTGCATTTCATTGTAGATTGTAGTTTTTCTTGTAAATACAATTTTCATTTGCTTCTAACTGAGCTGGTCTGGCAAATTTAATGTTATGGGGGAATTTTCAACCCACCACAACACTGTAAAAGGCAAACAGGCCATATTACTACACAACTTCAAGCCACTTGACTGAAATTCTAAAAATTTGGTTTCATTAACCTTAACTAAAGACACAAACATCACACATTCTTAAAAACAGAATTATCACTTCAATGAATTCACAAACAATAAGCATAGGTAAGAACAAATGTTATGCAACAGTTACTTTAGTTTCCCTTTTTATGTAGTAAGAAACATACCCTTTACAAGAATGATACAAAGTGTGTGTTAAGAAAAAACCACCTGCATTTCTTTCCTATTTCAGGCTCAGGTGAAAAATAACTCAAAAAAAGTCATTAGGTAGACCTCAATGAAAAGTCATTGATGCCACAAAAACCAGGCAACATGTAAATAGATTTACTTGTTTTCCAGAAGCATTGGCAAAGTTTCAATATGAGAGAATTCCATTTGCCAAGACTCAGAGAACTACAGTGTCTAGAAAATTGTATTAGCCTTACATTTTCTTTAGGAACTGCCTTTTAAAACTACATTCTTGAGTCCAGAGTGTCTCAATATTTGGCATTTTACTTCAGTGATTGCCCCTTTCCTACTGAGGCTAAAAAATACTTCAATTGAACAGGTAATTTTGATTGTATCAAAGAAGCCATTCACTTTTAACACCACAGAGAGAGAACTTACATGTTGATGAGTAGAGATACTAACACTTCGCTGTACTGGGACAAGTAGTTTAAGGAATATAGACTAAACCTGTGGTTGAAGTCTAGGAAGTGTGCTCTTCAGTCAGAGCAAAACCGCCTATCTTTAAACTCAATATCTCATGAGAGTATGTACAAATGAAAGACTACCATACATGAAGACTAAGCTAAAGCATCAACAGCTAGTTACGTGAACGTTACGTATCTTGGGTGCATCCTACCTGATCCAGTGAACTGGCTGCTTCCCAGCGTAGTTGGTCTGGTTTTCCCACTATTAACAGGTGGGGAAAACATCTGCAAAACAAACAAACAAACACATTTAAACCGGCTTCAAAAATGTGCTAAATCGCTAATGTAAACTGTTTTTTAAAAATTAATAGGAAACAGTTATTTGATTCATTTTTCTGCTAGCAAATAAACAGAATGGAAGGCCAATAAAGTCAATAAACTAAAGTACTCCTTGCAATTTATCCATATTACTAAAATCTCTTTTCTACATGAACACAAACAACTTGAAAAAACAAAACTTAAAAGGAAACTGACTGCTATTGCAATTTTAAACCTTTCTGTATCTTAAATTTTGCTACTCAAAACATATTTCTTCCTGATCTGTGAGTTTAGTCACTGGATAAAGGCAGCAACACCGTACTATGTTTACAAATAAAACACTTATTTGAAGTGTTAGTATCACATAGCAACTAACTGTACTTGTCTAAGCTAAAACTACATACCAACAAGCTTGGTTATTTACGGACATTACATTTTCTTTTCTGTTTGTCTGAAGGAAAAAATAAAAATAAAAATGTCAAAGTACCAGTGCCACATGCCAACTTAATTATTAGATTATGCCACCACTGGGTCAGCCTCATTTTAACTAGTTAAACCAATTGACCCAGGTGGTATTACAGTATTAAATCTGGAAGTCTAGACATTACATCAAAGTTCAGGTGTCCGACTTGGCTGAGACGGACCCAGCCGAGCCCTGTACGCTGCCGCCCCTACTCCTCAGCTCGCTTTACCACGCAGAAGCCCTCGGAGGATATCCTACCGCACTGAAGTCCAGCAAGTCGCTCAGCTCCTTGTCAGTCCCTATAGCGGCCATCCTCTGCTGCTGGGAGTTCATCTTCCTCCGCTCCTCCGATTACCCTCTAGAGCACAAGGAAAGAGGCACAGGCAGTACTTCACCACGGGGCTGGGGCCGACCCCCGACACTGGAACCCAGCGCGGACTGAAGAAGGGCCCCGGATATCTGTACCCCTCGCGCAGGGGAATCCCAGGGGTTCCCCGCTTTACCGGGCGGGCTGACGGAACCGGCAGCGGAAGCAGCTTCCCCAAACTAATCAACTCTCCTAAGTTTCCTTAGTCTCTTTCCTCCCTCATTCCACTTCTCCCCCACCTCGATGCGCCGCCGCGGGGCCACCGCCAGGAATGAGGCTCCCCCCGAGGCAAGCGAAAGCAAACAGCCGCGACCCGACGAAGTCCGGAGAATTAGCGGGAGATTAAGTGACTCACTGTCTCTGCAACAATGGGGCTGACGAGCGGGACTGGACGCGCCTCAGCAGAGCCATCTCTGCCCCAACATTGTCGCCCACCGGCCCTGGCAGCTCCCCGCACCCACACACCCGCTCGCAGACCGCGACAGCCGCTCCGCGCTCGGGACCGCGGCGGGCCGGGAGCCGCCCCCGCGCACCGCACGCGCACACGCGGCGCGGGGCCGGGCGGACGCGCGCCGCCCCCGGGAGGGCGGACGCGCGCGGCGGACGAGAGGGAGAGGGAGAGGGAGGGAGAGGGAGGGAATGGAGTGGGGGGGGGGGTGCAGGGCAGAGGAAAGGAGGGGCGGCGGGAGCTGCGCCTTCTCTTTTGCCCGGCGGGCGCCGCGAGGAGCAGCTAGGGCGCTGCCGCAGCACCCCCCACTCCCTCTCCCCGCTCCCTCCAAGTTTCGGAGCTGCCCGGCGCGCCGGGGCCGGGTTCTAGCCGCCACAATCCTTTATGAGCACTGAGAGCCGGGCGGCGGGGAACGCGCGCCCCGAGCACCGCCCGCGGGAAGTCGCTGCCCGCCGGGACTCGGTCCCGCCCGAGGCCGAGCGCCACAGCGCGGCAGAGCGTCCGTGGTCCGACCCGACGTCGCCGGAGACCCTGGCACGCCGCACGCACGCCCCGCCACCCGAGCGGCTGGCCCCAGCAGCCACTTCTCGGGCTCCCTAGCGGCGTTTCCTTCGCCTCTGCGGCCTCTCCGCTGTCCGCACGGAGGCCCTCCTCCCGAGCGGCCGCGGCCTCGGTGCCTTTAATCACCGCCTCTGCCCCTGCTCCCGACCGGCTGCCGCTTCCCTCCCCCCACCATTCTCTCCCAACTTCTCCCGGTCCCTCGCCGCTCGCATTTACCTGCTGCCCACCGTACGCTCCGGTGACCAGGGCTGAGCCGGCGGCGGCGGGCGGGCCGCGGGCTGGGTGGGAGGCGACGAGTCGAACGCTTCCCCCCACCCCCCCCCCACTGGAAGGAACTTGTGGGTTTCCCTCAGGCAGACATTTTTTTGCTAACAGAGCCTTAGCACCACGTTCACGGCTTCGGCTTCGTATCCCTCCGCGCCGAACGCCGCCACGGCCTTAACCCTTACCGCCCCACGCTGCTACCGGCCGGGGGCGGGTAGGAGACGCCGCCGCGCTGGCAGCAGCTCCGCGGGCACCCCTTGGAGCCGCTCCGATTCTCGTCTCACTGCCGGGCGTAGCGCAGAGACGCCCCAGCAACGGGTCCTGACCTGGTCCCGGGGGCTTCCCGCACCGCCGCGCAGAAGCCCAGCGGGCGTGTCGGTGGCACTAGGAAAAGTGGGACCCATCGGCCCCGGCCCGCTTAGGGAATACCGCAACGGGCAGCCGCAAAAACACATAGCGCACAGATCAGACACACACACGTATCATCCAAACCGCCAGCAGAAAACCTCGGCATGTTGCACTGGCAGCAATTCATGTGCCCCAAAATACCCCAAACACATTATCATACTCGTCCAGAATCCACGCACCTAAAATATGCCTAGCTACTTATATCAACATACAGTCTTACTTTGCAAATTAAAATTGCACATGAATTACATCAAGACTTAGACGTTCATTAGCAGCCTCCTCTTAAATGCACACAATTAAAACCATAACAGGTGAAAGCATAAAAATACGTATGTCAATGCATGAACATACATTGAAATAAACTCTGCGGTTGTCTGAAATGGGTGATGCAGGAAACGGAACCAGTGTCTGAAGTACCTGCACCCTCATCTGGGTCCTACCCTTGCTACAGACAAATCACTCTTGTGCTCCATTTCCTTCTTCATAACGGCACTGCCAGTCTGCCCGGCTAGGAAGTTTATTTCCTGTTTGAAAGCCTCTCCGGATATACCAGCTAACGGCCTAATGGAAGGGCACGGCTTCTCTCAGCGCCAAGGAGTGTGACCCCACTGCAAGCCAATGCTCAGCTGCACACAGATCTCTCAAGCCTGCAGAGCCCCCAGGTGGCACCTACTTGCCACCACCTGGGGCTTGGCCTGCTCTTCCCTGACATCAGCTACAAGGGCTTCCTACCCTGTTCTCTAAAAGTCAGAACTGGAAAACAATCCTGCAGCTACTGGTGTATTATTCTTTCAGAGCACAGGGACTTGCAAAACACAAAGATGATCAAAATAGGTACTGGGAATCCTTGAGAACTTAAAATACTCCAGTGTGATAGTAATAGGGGAGCGTTCATCCACCAGTCTACTGCTTGGCAGTCCCCCAGCTTTGGAAAGTAGGAGTCAGTACAGAGGGCTCAAGTCCCATTTTCTCCTTTCCAACATAACTCTTTTCATACCCAGATCCTGTCTGTGACATCTTCCGGAGGAAAAGGAGGGTGATAACAAACTTAGCAACCCCAGGCAAAAACAAACTGGAGATTCTGCAAACTTAAAACATTCTCCATCTTTCTCCCATATATACTGTATTCTGGATGATCGTTTGGCTTTGTGATTCTATGAATATTAATATATTTTCCACTTAGAAATTCAGGAAGCAATATTTATTAAAATACCATCACAACGCTTCCATTTCTCTGTATTCCTGAGGAACACTTTTTCCCTTTGATGTATAAAACTTCATTTTATGGAGGAAAGCACTCAGTGACAGAAATCATCATACATTTAATGAAAAATGTCCTTTAATATATTCTAATTACAACAAAGATCTCCTATTTATATATTGTGAAAATATTGCTCTTTCTCTTGCAGTGCTACTTTTTTACCAAAACTAGTACTGGGTACCAGTTAGAACAACTACAACACTGATAAACATTGACTAAATGTAAAGGTGAAGGTAGTAAATGCTAGCAATTATTTGCACTGATGAATAATTCTATTAAAATGAAAGCTTAATTTCAAGTACAGTATTTTTTTATTTGCCCTGTGACCTAAGGTTAACATTTGTAGGCTTTTATTTGCAGCTAGCAAGGTCGAGTACAAGATGATATATCCACATAATCCGTGACATTGTAGGTTTTAAAGATACACAAAATACCATCAGATATTCCATTTGGTGCACAATGACATGTCACTTTCTAATGTAGATACTGGCAGTACACACAGCCAGTCACTCAAGTTCCATCATAGCAGCTATTCTTCTGCATTACATCTCCATGGGCTCTTTGAAACAACTTCATATCCAGGTCCCTGTAGAAAAATAACCAGAACATAAGTGTCTCCAGAAATTATGCCATACAACTTAGTAAGTACCTAAGGCTTCAGGAAAGGTATTTTTTGGCCCAAAATATGCTGCGAGTCTGACCTTAAAGGAGGTGGCTCACTCTAGGGAGCCAAAATGGTAATGTGTTGGCCAATTCAGAAATTTCAAAAGGAACTCATGCAGGTGGGTAGCTTAACTAAAACTGTTGTGAAAGATCAGGAATTATCACATCCCACATTATTGCAATAAAATTCTAAAATGTGATTTAATCTGAACATCTCCTACATTAGTGAGATCTGGAATCTTAAATCTGTTCAGTTTTTAACCTCTCCATGTAACATGGAGCAGAACATGTACATTTGACATCTCAACCAACGGTATTCTGTCCATGCAATACCGTCTTTCACCTATTCTCAGAATCCCCAACCCCTTTTTCAAGCTGACACTTAGTATACTTTCATCTTTGCTACTCCCTACATTCTTCCTGTTCACTGCAAATACAGGCATTAAAAAAAAATGCATTGCATGTCCTTATTCTGTTGTAGTCATACACAGAAAATTAATCAGAAAACACAGTCAACATTAAAAAAACCCACCAACATAAACCACCAAAAACTAAAACAAACTCTCTAGTTTTAGTTAGAGATCTTTATGAGAAAAGACTATGAACATTTTAAAACCTTTGCTAAAACAGGTATCTGAAACCTGGTTCAGTTAATTTTTCCCTTTGCTACGAAGAAAATCCAGTTTCATCCCTGTTTCAAGTGCTAGTTATGGTTCTTTCCTATGCAGCAAACGTACTACACAAATCATACAAAAATAACTCTCTGCTTTGCTGTGACACAGCAATACCTTTTCCAGACATTACATAGAAGTCTGAAATGCTACTGTCTTCTGCAACTGCTACACGAATTTTTGTTTCACTTCTTTAAAAAGAAAAAAATCTTTACCACCTAGGGAGCAGTGAATCAGCTGGATAGCATAGATGTGTAGGAGAAAACATAAACACCAATAATTTCACTAGTGGTTTTGTGAGCAAGTACTCTAGCAATCAGGGCTGAATTCCCGAAGATACATTCCAAATCACGTTATCAGCAGTGAATGTTCTATCATGACAAATTAATTTATTAATCTGGTGGCTAAATATCCTTTACTTAGAAGACTCTTAGGACTGTTGTCCTAAGTAGTGCAAGTAATAGGCAGGTAAAAAGCCATGAACACAAAGTCATCAGTGAACTCCAGACTAACAGAGCATACAATAGACCAGTAAATCTTTATGGTAACAGCCCTGACAGCTGATCTACCAACATCAATATGGTCAGCTACCAACCAGAGCAATCAGGGAACTGTCAGTTGCCAGATGGCAATGACAAGATTCTTCTGCATGCTTCAATATGACCATGAAAATGAAGAATTACATATAGGACATAAAAAAATTAAGAGGCATATAAAAACCAAATCACTTGAGCATAACCCCCTGAAAATAATCACTCTCATATACTGTTTCCACAGCCTTCATGAATTGCTTTCCACCCACTCCTTAAAGAAAAAATACCTGATATAGCAGACAGCTGTTGTGCATTCAGGGATGTGAGAAAATGTATTCCATATTACTATTTAATGTATCATGCCTCTGTGAATAAAATCATTAAGCTTGTATGTCTCCTTTTTTATTTATTTATTCTTAAATTTACATGCACTGAAATTTACCAGCATCACCCAAACTGTACCAGCTCCTAGGGTGTCCCCTGACAGATCGTGACCCAGGACAGAGTTTTCACTGGAACGGCTCCTTTAAATGAACACAGCCAGCAATTTATCCATGGTAAATGCTATTGCTCAGCAAATCCACAAGCCTCGAGAGGTCAGCAAGCCTTCTTTTCCTGCCTTCCCTCCCTCCACCCCCTCACCCCCCAACAAGTTCCCAGCCTTACCTAAACCACTGAATCCTTTCTACTGCTTCCAGCAGACATCCCAGTACAGACAGATACACTCATTTGGAGTCAGCAATAAGAAGAAAACAACCTTGTTTCCTGCAACTAGCATGAACAAAGCAAATCCATTTTCCCACTGACTTGTCTGAGAATTCACCTGGAATCTGATTCAAGCCAGTAAAACTGAAAATATTTTTTAATGTCATGCATGAAACTTTTGGATGAAGCTCTTGGACAGTCACCATGTTCTTCCTACAGCCCAAACTAGGCTTTGGAAAAGTATCCTACAAATGAGCTTACAGCTATATTCCTAGGACCAAGCCTCATGGTTACGCAGTGCTTACTGTTATCAGTACAGCCCATCTTACAGATAACTGAATTTGCTGCCTCACTTGCTGCCTGCTATATTTACCTCGCAGTAATTAAAATTATATAACACACAGATTATGCAACATATCCTGCAAAAGGAAAGATTCAGAGCATGTGCAGGAAGATACAATGGGGAAACCTCTCACCAAACAGCATTACTTATAGGGGAACCAGAAAGAACGTGGAGGTTGGCTACTGTAAAGGCAAACCCTGTTTCTGTGAGGACACTGATAGCTACACTTCATTTGCTACCGCTACTGCAAAAATGCTCGCCGACAAGTACTTCTGGCTAAGCAGGAAACGGGTAACAGCATTAGCCCGCCCTAGGTGTCGATCTTCACAGGAAAAATTCTTACAAAGCATAAAGCTGATTAGAGATGGGGCGGGTAGCGCCCCATGGCAGGTAGCCTCTACTGTCCCCGCTCACCGTAGCAGGCCCCTGTACACTGGGGCCGGGCCTTTCGCCGGCCGTGACCACGGCCAGTCCCCCGGCGCCGGTATCGTCACTCGGCGCGCTGGGGGGGCCGGAGATGCCGAGAACTCAGTGCGGGCGGGGGGGGCAAGGGCCGCCGAAAGGCTCGAAACGAACGTGGTGCCCTCGCCCCGCCAGCACGTCCCTCGGGCTCCGCAAAGTCCGCACCGCTACAACGCAGCACCACACACCCACGAGCACCGCCCCGGACGCGCTAAGCCTCGCCGAGCCTCACTTCCCCGGAGCCGCCGCGGGGAGGGTGGGGTAGGGGAACCGAAGTTGGTTGGGCCCGCCTGGTCTCCGCCTCGCCCAGCCCGGCTTCGCTGCCCCTCAGTGGGGCCAGCGGCGGGGTAGCACCCCTCTGCAGAGAGTGGCCCCGCTCCCCGCCGCTGCGACGGAAAGTTGTGCAGGTCTGGACAATACGAGAAGGACTATTTATCCTTCCGCCGGACGGCGGTGACGGGAGGGGGAGGGGAGTGACGGGGGCCCCTCCTTGCCTCAGGCTACCGGGGCGGAGCGGCTGACCCCTCCCCGGGGCCGGTTATGAAAGACGAGGGAGCCAAACCTCGTTGAGGCCTAGGATGGGGTGGCTGGGAGTCGGTGTGGTACGCTGCTCGGTCCCGTTTAGGGCCGCACTGAAGGGCCCTTGCAGGAACTCCCTGCGGGCGCGTGGTACTGCCGCCCCGCGTCCGGGCTGCTCCGCGGGGCTGGCAGGGCGGCAGCAGGCGGGATGACTGGATTTTCTGTGTTCCCGGTTGACGTCCTGCCGTCACCACTGGGAAAGCAAGCGCTGCTCCCTCCCCGGAGCCCTCGGGTTCCCCGCTTTCTGCCGGCTGTTAAAACACGAGCATGAGGACTCGGTGCCCACACGGGCCGTGTGCGCCCTTTGAAACTTCCGATCTTCCAGCTGGTGGTTCGGGAAGTGAATCTGAACATCACCGGCAAAGCTTATAGCTTAAACCCAAAAGTGACTTGAAATTCACACAGAACATGGTGTGGGTACTTACTGTGTTCAAGCCAACCTTTTTTAAATTATCTGAAACAGGGTTTAAAGAAGTAGTCACGAATTAATCTGTCTTCAAGAGTGGCTAAAACAATCACTAAACCTATTCCCAAGTAAAGTATTCATAAAATCAAAAGCATATTGACACCCTTGGAGACAAAAGTATCTTCCCAATGTATCTTAACGTTTCTGTTCAGGAGCCCTCAGCACAGCCACGCCAGAGCTCCTTGGGAGGTGAGTAACCCCAGGCAGATGCAGTGGTACTGGAGACGGCAGGCTGCTGCAGGGACAGACTGCTGCCAAAACCAGTGTGCTGCCGTGCTACATAGAAGTACTTAATTTTAAAAACTCACCTACAAACTCAAAAGACACAGATTACAACAAATAATCACAGAACAGATTTAAAAGATGATTACTTCCAGTGAGATAATTAATAGAAAGTTGTACTTTTCCCTATGTGAAGATACGCCTTTCATTGTGAGCGCACTTACAATCGACTGCATCATGTGGGTCAATATGAGCAGCTTTGAAATGTCCCTAAGACAACAATTACTGCTGAAAGCAACTGGAGCAGAGCATCTTTCACCAAATAGGAGTTTCACTCTGAGGTACACTGGCTAAGGAGTTCATGTGCAGAGGAGAAAGAGTGAATATCATCACTTTTAAGCTGGTGTCCCAAGGAAATCACTTCCAGACAGCCACTGTGTTCATGTGGATGGACGAGTTCCCCTAATAAATCATAAACTTATTTAGTAATTTCAACCAAGGGGAAGGAAGCAATCACATTCACACACATGTAACAGAAACAGAGATTAAAGCAGAAGAAAACAAGACTGTTGGTGCACCTACTGAAGAAAAGACTACTTGAAATTAGTCCTTGTCACTGGCCAAAACATGCAAACATAGGGGAAGGTAACTGTAGGTAGTTTCACTTCTGGCAGAGCAGTTTCTAGTATTCTGCCTGGCACCAAGAGCTGTAACCAGTAACTTGTTTTACACAGACCTTTCTGAACATTTCCTCATCTCCAAAGTTTCACGGGAGACAGGTAATAATTGCTTTAATGTAATCAAAAACTGTATTAACCCACAGACCATGTTTTCCACTCTAAAACTGCTTCAAAGACTAACTGAAGTCTGACTACAGCCGTTCATCAGCCAGACCCAGATGGGCCTCTCGTGCATTAGATTCCCATTGAACACTAATTCCCTTCGTGGCACTGAAGGGAATAGGTTCTGTCCCTCACACAGCTAATGGACCGTCAGATGATGCATTCTGGGGAACTAGGCAATGACAGGGAAGACCAAATTTACAGAGGAAAAAAATCACAGCTTTGAAGAATAGTGGAAACTCTTTATATCAAGCACATCTATAACTACACTTAAAATTTACACTGAAAAAAGTTTCATTTCTTAAATGAGTGGAGTGATAATAGATGTGGGTTAGTAGTATTTTCTGCCATTTTTTGTTTGGTTTTTGTTTGGTTTGAGTTTTTTTTAATTGTTTGATTTGGGTTTTTTGTTTCTTTCTTTAAGGTTTTAGGAAGCAAGAAAGATCTTTTAAGTTGTATTTTGAAGACTGCTGCAGCCTCATCTTAGCTGGACTCTCCTTTGAAGAAAATTGTCAATATTTAAGTATTTCCTTCCTCATATATTATCATGATTATTTTGTACAGCAGTATCTCCAGAGCATATCAGATTGATTTTTACTAGTGAATTAATTTGTGGGCAGTTTCCTTGTCATATGTATTTATAGTTTCATTCTAATTAATATAAATATTTTTATTAGAAAGAAGGGACAGTCTTGCAAGTGCTCTGTTCATAGAACTACTTACTGACTACATTTAATGCTCTTTCGCATGAATCATTTAGGATTGAGCTCTACAAAATACATCTTACCCCTATAATTCACCTTTACGTGGCTCTTAACATCTGGGAGAGCTGACTCAGTTATTGTAAGTTATTTGATCACCCAAGACCCAGAAAATCCTGGCTATCTGTCTCAGAGTGGGGAGAAAAAAAAAAGAAGAAATACATTTTAAAAGCTCAGAAATAATAATGTGTCAGGATTACTATGTATAGGATATTGCTATTTTGACCATAAAGTGTTTCCATGACAGACATGCAAATATTCAAGGCCAGATGACTTCAAGTGTGGTACTCATGCCTTTGATGAACTAGTTTGCACCATGTCATCTGATCCCCTCTTTTAGCACATGTAGATGAGACGTCTTATGCATTCAGTGTTTTGATGTTATCACATGCAGGTACTTATTGTAACTACATAGTTTCCAGATGCTTCAGAATAGCACAGCATGCTGATCAAGAGTGTGTCCAAAAGGAATTAATGAATTTGTACTCAAACTAGAAACTAACATAGAAAATTATGCATACTATACCATGTAGTAGGCAGTTCCATACAGGTCTCAAGTGTAGAGATAAAGTATACTTCAAAGAAAGTGAATTGTTTAGGTTTTAGTTTTACTTTTGTTTTGGGGAGAGGAGCTTACTTTTTAAACAGCATATTTATGCTTTCAGTTCTTCTGTGCTTATAACAGCACCAGTTTTAACTTCCAGAGCCATCATAAATCACAAGTAATCTCACTGTAGCTGCAGGTCCTGGAGATCTGGCATATGTCAAACAGAGGCTTCTGAATCAGTTATGACCTTTAATCAAATTTCAACAGCTTACAAGAACAGAGAACATAAGAAAGGCCATGATGCTCAGTCCACTTAGTCCAGTAGCCTATCTCCAAAATAACAGCCCAGTGATATCTGTTCTTTCCAGTTTAATTTCTTAAATGTTCTCAATGTAGTGATGATTCAGTGTGATTCTGGAGAGCAGAAATGGGTTTGCCCTTGTGCCTGTTCCTGTTGTTTTCTTGTTTCCAGACTAATGAGAAAGAACAATCATTAGCCAGTACAGGATGCTCAGGGAAGTATGCAAAAACCAGGTATGACCAGAGTCATCTTGTATCTGCCACATTCCCCCTTTTGCCAGCAGGAAAATTAAGAATTTCTTAAGCAAGAAGTTGTATTTGATTATTGTTCTTAATGGCTATTGAGGGCTTATTCTTTATGAATTCCTTTTGTTCATACCAACTGCTCAGAAACTGTACATGCAGACATCATGAAAAAAGGAGTCAGCAAGTACTGAAACTTTTTAATCCTGTCAATAGGGGCAAACCTATTCCATGAGGACAATTCTTTGGAAGTCTGTAAAGGAGATCTAAATCTTGAGGGGAAAGACTTGTATTTGTTGTCCATTGAATACAAGATAAATGGATAAATATATTGCTATTTAAAATCCTAAGGGCCAAGCTTGATTTCTCATAAAATCTGAGATTTTAGTTGGCCACTCTATGCAAGCTGTTGCCTCTTGTTTGCTGGGAAGACCAAGAAAAATAGTTGAAGGTGAGACTCTGTGCATTTAGTAGGACTCAGTCTTGTGTTTCAGTTACTCTGTGAGGCTGTGTGAGGCTGTGTGTATCATTAAGATCCTATTGTAGAATTCAAACTTATCTCAAGAATAGCCTAAATAAGAAGTATGAGAATGTAAGATCCCTCTAATTCATGTATGTAGAAAGCATTCCTTTAGTTCTGACCTTCTGCTGTGAAGTATGTAGGGTTTGTAAAACTGGTGATGCAATCATTACTTTTCAAGGTTAATTTGAAATTACACACTACCAGATTGCACTGGAAGATCATGAAAGTTTGTATATGAACCTTACTGACAACTGAAAACCAACTACAATCACCCTTCTGCAGCCTTCCCCAATTCATGAGTATGAATATAGTTGTGCTTTATAGAAAAAAGAACTTGAGTACCTGATTCTAAATGTGCTGTGTATTTGTCTAAGTCATAAAAAACACTATGGAAGGAGGCCCAGGGCTATAATAGCAGGTGTTTTCCAAGCTAGAACTGAAATCAATTGGCAGCACTACATGGGGGAAACTTGCATTGTATCTTCCTGTGTTCAGTTTGATTTAACCAAGTGTTGGCAATCCTTATTTTCATTAAGTTAAGATTTTTTTCTCCCAACATCTTGCAAAAGATACTACTTCTAATCAGGCCTTTTCATGTTAAAAGAAATTACAATGCTGGTTTCCTGGCATTCCTAAAAATCTGACAATTTCTTAGATAAGAGCAAGAGTTATTTTTTAAGTGTTTTAAGCAGTGGCTTTATGATTGTGAAGTCTGACTTTTTTTTAATGGCTCACATTTTGGTATCAGAACTATCGGTGGCATTAGATGTCTAAGTTGTGCACCATTTAAACCTTGCAGCTGTTTACCATTGTTGCCTAATATCTTCTTGGAATAAAAATGGAAAATTTCAGTAAGCCTAGGCAGAGCAAGATAGCTAGGTGTCACTTTAGCTGCACTACACAGTTTTTCATAGTGTTTCACACAGTATGGGTAACAATTTCAAAAGAACAGATTCTCTAGGTTTCTGAATTCTTTGTGCTACTCAGCCAGGAAGAAGAGACTAGAGGGCTGGCAGCAAGCTTAAAATAAGTGAAACAGGATGCAACAGCTCACCACCTTTAACTGCCAATATTAATAGAGGAAGTGACTAGAGCACCTTAGGGTAGGGTGGTAAGGGTGACCCTAGTCCTCTAGGTCACTGCTAAGCAGGAAAGATTAGAGCATTCCCCAGACTGTTGACATCTGTTACAGCCAAAGCATAACTACAACATCAGATAATTCATAAGCACTCTTCCAGTTCTTCTTGCCTCCTTACCTAGTAAAAATCAACAAGATTTCTTGTAGTTCTTGCACTAAGGAATGCCTTTGTCCTGTCCAACTTATGCCTGATCACTCTCCATCTTTTTTTTCCTTGTTTTTAATGTCATTTTGGAGGTAGAGCATATTTCCAAATGCTATTTGGAAACAAACAATTACACTTCAAAAGGCCCAGGACATTTTTTTTTAATTTACAATTTTCCCAAGCAGAGCATGGTCAGACTTTTCTCAGTAGTGATAAACAGGTAATAAGCATAAACTGAAACGCATTAAATTCCATCTAAATGTGAGGAAACACTCTACTGTGAGGGTGACTGAATGCTGGAATAGGTTGTTGTGGGTGATTCTTAAGCCTCGGCTCTTAGGAGATGTGGCCTTGAGCAACCTGCTCTAGCTGACCCTGCTTGAGCTGGGGCATAGGACTATGTACAATTTAGGCATCTTACAAAATCAGCTATCCTGTAATTAGACCACATTCTTCAATGCAATTATCATATCATTTATGCCTTGTTCTTTGAGACTGGATAACTGTAATTGATTCAGCAAGACAAGACCTCTTGCTACTGAGAGCATGAAGGAGTTAAGGGATTCATAGGCTACAAGTAAGAATTAGATACCTAAAATCAAACACATCACCTTAATATTTCATGTCAATCATGACTTGGTTGTGTTTGAGGAGGGATCTAAAAGAATTAGGCTAAGTTACTATCCTGGAATTCTAAATGAGAGACCACATCTCTCCCTCTCTGCTCTGCACAGTGAGCAGCAGAGGTCACTGAGTTAGATGCCTTGGCATTGGCAGAACTGTTTGTCAGCAGTTCTCCACATTGGCACATCTTTCCCTCTGGTATTGAATAGGCAGGTGTAGTTAACTCAAGCTAGTCTCTAAAGCTAGAGGAATTTCACAGGAAAGAGATGCTGCCGAGAAGATCTTCCTTGGAAATCAGCAGGGTGGTTTTACTCTTTCAAATGCTCTGAGGACAAGTACTATCTACTGGTATCTACACAGCATTTGTAGACATTAGTGGTTTACAAAAGGGTAATTTTTTAAAGACTGAGAAAGATCACAAGTAATCTGGTTGAAAACATTCTTTGTCTTTGTACATTCCAAATAAACATGGTTTAGAATTCATCTTCATTTGACTCTGGTTTCTCCCTCTACATGTTAGCAACTGGGTCATTCAGATGAGTTGAAACACTCCCATTTCAAAAGCTACCCATACAAAAATGTTTATCTTCCTTTCAAATGGAGAAGCATAAAAAGAAACTGAGCACAGGAGTGTCACGGGTTGAGTTGAATATGCTGCTGTTATTCATACCATGCTGCAGTCATGCCAGCTTCAAAAATGAAAAGTGCTAATTGGAGCAAAGTATTATGGGGCTTGAAGTTCAGATTGTGACATGAAAGGCTTCCTGTTCTGGTTGCTGCTTTTGGGTTCTGGGTTTTGGGTATTGGCTCCTTTCTGAGGACATGGCAGCGAGACAGGTGGGAGTTGGGTAGCACTGGTTTTGGTTTTCTGTTTTATGCTGGGTTTTTTTCCTGTATTTCACTGTGCTTCTTCTGCAAATAGGCTAAGATAGGGTAATCATGCATCATATTGTTAAATTAATTAGATTAGCTGAGGTAATTGTGGATTGTGATTATGATATATTAAACTCTTATCCCTTTATCTCAACCCTGAGTTTTGTGTGTTATTTTCCCCCTCACTTCTGTGTTGGGGGGAGCAGGTAGGTTAGCCCTTTAACCAATTACAAGGGGTAAACAACAAATGACTGATACTTTAAAATGACTAGGGGACTGGGTTTCTACTTGTGAAAATGGAAAAACAGGTATAGCAGAGAGGCCATGAAAATCTGTTTTACACTATGTTTGGACTCATGAAATGTGATGAGATTATTAGCAATAAAACTTGCCCAGATCATGGAATTAAGCATATTTGTACAGAGAAGCCCCAGCTGTACTGGCTTGGAGAAGTGCCCTTGTTTAACAAAGGATCTGCAAATGAAATAGCTCATTTAAAAAGGTAGATGCAGAAAACTAGAGGTTTTGATGTTATGCTTCCAAATGTGAATACAATGTGATTTACTTTTAAAAAAACAACTTAATTATGCTTTTCAATCTGCTCTCAGTGGATAGCAGTTCTGAAACAAACAAGACACACACACACTCAAGCCCAAAATAAAAACCAAAAAACAAAACAGCAACAACAAAACCCCGAACCAACCAAATAAAAAAAGCTCAAACAACTTTTAAGCAAACAATTGATCAGTAATTTTAAATGTTATTGCTATGACTTTGGAATGTCATTGCTCTGAGGTTGGTATCACCTACTCAAATGTAAGAGTCTTTATAAAAAACAAGTATGCATTTTGCTAGCCTTATCAGTTACACGAGGCATTATTATACTGAGACCCCTCCCCTATTACCAGAAAAATTATCCTCTTTTTTTTTTCAGTATAGCAAGCTCTTTATTCATTTCTTCTACAAGACTGCTGGTATTACCCTTCATGAGTCTTGACAGCTGACTAGTTGATGGCCACACTTCCACTGACTGCTGCATTATAACTGCCAAACCTGTTTCATACTGTAAGACTGATACTACATGTGACTTGTAGTTTCTGAATTTGCTCCTAATATTTGTATCACTTCATTATGTGCATGTTACTGTGGGAATGGTATGTGGAGAGTGGAGAGTAAAAAAAAAAATCAAACCAAAACTCTTTTCTTTTCTGCTCTTTTGCTGAAATAGTAAAATCTTTAGTAATGAATGCATAGCAGAACTTGTGCACAGCATGGCTGAAGAAGGTGAAAAGGACTATGTTTTAAAAGTAAACTTTTCTGCTAGGAAAAAAAGGAAGGAAAAAATAGTTGAAGATGCATCAAACAGTACAAAAGTTCTTAAGGAAGTATGATGGTGTTAAATATGAGATAGAGGTCTGTTTTTGACTGAGAACAGCCATATTAAAACACACAAGGTGTTAGCCCAGAAGCAGAAATTATTGCCAATAGTGATGTAGTTTTGCAGACAATAGGAAGCAGGGTTTTGACTGGCCATCTGGTCTGCACTTATAGCTACAGCTGTGTTAGCTAGCTTAGAGGAGGAGCTGCAGCTGTGTAATGAATATATACAGTGTAAGAGGAGGGTGTGATATCTATGGCAAAGAAAACAATTGATGAAAAAAGTAGGACTGGACATGCTTGAGGTTTAAGACTCCACTTCAAATGCTGTTGTCTATGATTCGATGCTGGAAATTTCCTTAAAGTATTCAGAGACCTAAAATAAGACTTTTGATAACTTTGCTGCTGTGTGCATAAATACAAATGCTAGGAATGGGCATGCACAGTCCAATTATTCTAAACACAGTGACAGAAGCACATAATCTTTCCACCAAGCAGAATGATTTGAAGTCTTTGGTTTGATAGCTTAGTATCTAAGAATTAGGAAATTTCTTTTAGATAGCTTGGAACTGTGAACACCTTGAGCATAATTCATTTTACATTGTTCATGCATGTGACTTAGAATTAGAGATGGTCTGGGTAGAGCAACATACTGTCATCACAAGACATTTATACTTTACTAAAAAAAAATACGACTTTTAAAATGGGACTTTTTCAGATTTACAACACATTTTACCTATTGCACCTTCTACAGAGATAGTGAATAAATAATTTGAATGCAATTGTCTAAAGATATACCTTTTCCTAGAGGATATTTATTACTTAGCTGCCACAGGTAAAGCTATTTGATGGCCTATGTAAAGTTATTTGTGTTGGCCCACATACTGGCATAGAAGTACTAATCCACCCACTAGCAGCAGACAGGTGCTAACATGCAGTTACCACAGCACACAGTGCCAGCAAGGAGTTTGCCTGTAACTGGGAAAAGAATTCCCGCAACATTTCCTTACTTTTACCTTGTAAAAGAAGTGTATGTTGGATGGTATGGACCGCCTTGGAAAAAATATTCTGCTAGAAATCTTTGTATGGGGTATTGGTCACATTTGTGTGCTCAGGAGAGTTTGTGACAAGCACAGACAAGTGTGAAAAGCTTTGATAATAAATCTGGAGATAACATTCATCTGAAGAGTTGGTGTCCCTGGAGCATGGAGGGAAAGCATTATTCTCTAGTATTCCTTAAAACACTCAAAGCAAATGGGTATTATTCTGCCTGTGAAGACATTCCCAGAAATCTAATTCTATGAAGTGCTACTGTCTTAAGAAGTTCTGTAAGAACGCTAACACCTTATGCCTTCAAGAAACATTTGTTCTCTGTGAAAAAAAAAACAAACAGAGGGCCACAGTAAATCCATAGATATAAGGATGGAGGTAAGTAGCTGGCATTTGTTTCTAATTTGCATCTATCTTACTTCATTGCAAATTTTAATTCATCTCTTCCAAAAGAATATGGAACATTTCATTTGCTGATCTTCTGCATTAATGTGGTCAATATAATTGGATCTGAAGTGAGCTGTTTGCCAGACTTTCTAACTGCTGCCAAGAAAAACTTGGGTGTCATTTTAGAAAAATCCATGGGTGGAGGAGGAGGAGATCATGACCATCTGTCTATGCATCAAAGGCTAAATCATTATAAGGGAAAAATAACTTCTCTGTTGCGTTTGCCAGCCATGTGCCTCTTTAAAGGAAGTTCAGTTACTAACTTTTGAAGATAAACATTTTCAAAATTGTCCTGTGGGCTTAAACATTTCTAGGAAGGAAATTTGGGGGGAAAAAATAAAGGACAAAACTGCAGTTTGTAAGTGAGTAAGATAGCAGGAGGTTAATATTAGAGGAAAAGTATACAATCTCCTTGGAATCTTCCCAAACACTCCCTTTCAGTTCCAGGATCTAACAAGTATATAGAAAAGGAAGCACATAGTCTCTTACTTGTCCTGCAAATAAATTACACCGATACCATGCCACACAGTATTTACAATGTTTAACAAAGGGAAAATACCCTAAAAGTATTTGAGAGCTGTGACAGGAAATATGTATCTGGACCTATTTTAGCCTTGGAACTTCTGTTGCCCATCAAGATAATTTCCCAAGGGAGAGACTGAGGGGGACGCGTCTCTTTAGCTTGGAGAAGACTAAGGGGTGACCTCATGAATGTTTATAAATATGTAAAGGGTGAGTGCCAAGAGAATGGAGGAAGGCTCCTCTCAGTGATGCCCAATGACAGGACAAGAGGCAATGGGTGGAATTTGAGGCACAGGAAGTTCCATGTAAACATGAGGAAAAACTTTTTCACTGGAACATTGGAACAGGCTGCCCAGGGAGGTTGTGGACTCTCCTCTGGAGATACTCAAAACATATCTGGAGGCGTTCCTGTGTGATCTGTTGTAGGTGATCCTGCTCTGGCAGGAGGGTCGGACTAGATGATCTTTTGAGGTTCCTTCCAGCCCCTAACTTTCTGTGATTCTGTGCTTCTATCATTCTGTGATTCTGAAAAGTAAATATTCTGAAAAAAAGTGCTTAGAGATGAGGACTATTATCTGTAGTATAACTAACACTTTGCTTATTTGGTTGGTTTTTTACTTCAATGCACTGCAAACTTAAAAATCTTGGCATCATGCCGAAATCCATCATAAGGAGTCTCTGAAAAGTCATCAGTCCTTCAAACCAGGACTCACTATTACAGGAGTGCTGTGGGCTTCTTTATCAGTACTCACTGTGACATGAAGGTCTCTACGATGAGAGTGAAATGACAACAAATGTAAAATGCCAGTAACCATGGGAGTTCTGTTTAGACTGCCACTTCCAGCATTGCTCCTGTTCTAGTTGAGTGTGCTACAGTAACTGCTTTAGTTCCAAAGCTGTAAGTTCCACCTTGCAGCATGCTCCCTCCTCAAAATATTTGCATTTTGTAGGGTATGACAACCAAGTCCAGACATTGTTGCATAAAAATATTGCTCTGGCTTCTCCAAGCAGGAATCCATCATAGTGCCAGTCTTCAAAGGAAAGATTTACAGTTCTTATCAGAAGTATGGGGTTTTTCTTTGTATTGAGATTCTGCATTCTCTCCTTCTTTGAAGATAAGAAACCCCTGCTATCACAGACTTTATCTGAATACGAATAGGTCTCTGGATTTGATAAACTGTTTAGGGCTATTAGACTCAAATCCTAAATATGTGAGCACTGTGAGTTCAAAAGGTGAATTAATTTCACCTTTGCTTGCTATTTTTGATTTCTATCTTTCCTGATAATAACCAATACAATTTTAAAATGTAACTTTAAGAAATATGTCTTTTTGTTGTTATACTTCATGCTTTAACATTTTAAAACAAGCCCCAATGAAAACAGAAAAATATCACTGCCTAAATAAGATTTTTAAAAGCCACTGGCAATTCAGACCAATTATCTTTTTACACTATTGAAGTTGAATGGTATCTTGAAAAAAAAAATCAAATTCTGCAAGTTCTCTAGAAAATCAAAATTAGTTCATTGCAATGATATAGCTGAGTTTGCTAAAATGTTTGTATTGAGCTTCTTGCTTGAGTTTTATGTTGCCATACTTTTAAGCCTCTAGTCTTCTTAACGGGCCTATTAACGATGCAATAGAATTTGTGTATTGAAAAAACACCAAAAAGGCAAATTAGAAGAGTAAAACCTACTAGTTAAGCACTCCTGTAACACTTGTAGAAACCTGGTGGTAGAAAATTAATTTCTTTCATTATAATGAAAAGTATATATACACTCCTTCAGAATATTCTCCTAACATTTTTTTCAATTAAGAGTAGTTACCTTTCTGCTCTGCCACTGTGTCACAGGCCACATGGTCAACAAACAATTGACCATGAACAGTAAAATTTACTATTTGAGCTAAAAAATAAAACAGGAGTGCTAGAAATCTGCATGGCGGACTGAACTGGAAAACTGCCAGAAGTTCAAGGGCCACATCTACTTTGCATAAAATGGAGCAGATGGTAGCTAACTTAATCTTTGATACCATGGCACAGTCCACAGAGATTATAAATCCCAGCATGAAACACTCCATTTCTTTCCTGCATTAAGCAGGTGATAAAGGAAGATACAGCCTATCTTGCAAATATTTTGAAACACCTACTTTGGAAAAAAGCTCTATGCTGCATTATTGTTTCTCATTTAGATTTTTCTAGTAAGAATCCTGGTGGTATCACCTACAACTATTAATACACAGTTAATTAATAACTACAAATAATTGGCAATTTCTTGGACATATTATTGGATCTTTGCCTATGCTGGCCTGGAGACTTACCCTGTTTCTTAGGAAGTCTTTTTGCTACCTTACAGAAACATTTATAAATCTTCCATCTGACACCATTCACAAGCATGACCAGATAACCAACAGATGAAATGCTGAGAGTCAATATTTTAAATTCTTACATTACTCAAAAAGCTTGTGGGACATTAACATATTGCTAAGGAAAGGATGTCTTTGACTGCCCCAGAGGACCATCATCTAATAACTATTTAACATGCCATAAGTGTTTAACAGCTTTTTCATTTGAGAATGTAAGAGATTTAGAGCCTAATGCAGCAAATCTTAAATTTAAGAATAGTTCCTCTCAGTAAGTAAAGCAAGTAAACTTGCAAAAGCCCCCACTCTAAATAGAAATCCTAATGTGTACATCAGAATTCCAGGAAATTGACACTCTCTACATATGCAGACTAAGGAAGCATATGATAGAAACGTGTTATGGACAGTATTGAATCAGTCAGAAAAAATACTTAGAA
Source organism: Dryobates pubescens (assembly GCF_014839835.1). NCBI lineage: Eukaryota > Metazoa > Chordata > Aves > Piciformes > Picidae > Dryobates > Dryobates pubescens. The sequence goes on along the minus strand of NC_071628.1, from coordinate 15,604,753 downwards.
ACAATTGCAGCTACATCTTTTCTCTCCCTCTGAGGATTTTGTTTCCAAGCAATAGTCTCTTTCACAGCTTTTAATACTTAATTAGTCATTTTCATCAGCATAGAGTTGTTCTAATTTGTTAGTCCTATGTTCCGATTATGAAATATGACAGAATTCTACATATTTAATGGGAATGGGATTATTAGCAATGTGCCCTTGTGGCATGCTGCATTGTTATCCTCCTTAGTATCATAAAGTATATAATGTACCTGTAGCAAACAAACCTTAGTAGAGCATACAGATGGAATTGAATTCCTAAGGCAGTCATAGGTCTGCAAGTGTTCTCAAGATCTCAATACAGTCTTTTTAGATTATTATACACTAACACTATTGAAATAAAAATCTTTCTCCATCTTCTTTTTAATACAGTAAGTCCACATATTATTCAAAGATACATTGGTACAAAATGTTCAGTTTGATTGCACCTTAAAACTGAAAAGACAATTTATGTGTTGGTCGGTGTTTGTGAACAGAAAGTAAGATTATGATTTAATGTTTTACTCTATATCTTTCTTGCAGGTTATAATGCCCCTTGGAGCATTCCAGGTTCTTTGCTCACTATGTTAAATAAGTTTTTCTAATGTACTTAGAGAAAGCTCACACTTTGCCAAAGATGTATAAATATTCTAATTTGAAATGGAATAGTACAAAACATTAGGATTTGAGACTTGGAGAATCATGTAGTGGTATCTTTTGTTCGTGTACTAAGCCACTGAATAAAGATTATTATGGTATCTGATAGTGCAAGAACATGGGGATGGAAAGCCCCCTGCATTATTCATTTTGCACTCATGATTTTGAAAACAGAAATCCATGGCGTAAGCAAAATATGTGTTGTTTGGTATTTTTTGCAAGGTGATGGAATGGAAAAAGACAAATACTTTATGGCTCCTAAGGTAAGCTTTACCCACTGAATGAGCTAATTCTAGGTTGGTAATATATTTGCAGTGGTTGAAATAAAAATGTTATTGGCCATTTTTAACTAGGTCTGTGTGGTGGGTTTCTCCCCAGCATTAACTTTGCCAGACCAGCTCAGTTAGAAGCAAATGGAAAGCCGTATTTACAAGCAAAAACTGGACTCTACGATGGAATGCAATGAATATATACAAAATAGACAGTATTTACAATACTATACAGATATTTACAATTAGCAAACAACACGGAAAGCCCTCTGGTCAGAGACCAGGGAAAGCTGTTCCAGTGTCCCCCCTCTCCCTGTCCCACAAGAGAGAAAGGAGCAGAGAGAAAGGGTTTGTCCACTGTAGATTCCTCATGGATTCTTCTTTTTGGGCGCAATATTGTATCTGTACAACACTCTGAATTTAAACTCTCTCAGCTAAAGTTAGATTTCTTTGTGGAATACACTGAATTTCACCATTCTCTTGCATTACCCAGTAAGTGTGACCAGGACCTTCAGCAAAAACCACCCCTTGGACAAGTTTAGCCTCTCCTGAAAGAGAAAATACCCAGTTTTACCCAACAGATTCTTTTCTCTAACAACAGGAACTCTATCTCCTTCTACCTTTCATAACAAATCCGAGTGTGCAGGTCCAGCTTGATTCACTGAACCTCTACTATTTACCAGCCAGGTTGCTTGTGCTAGATGTTTCTCCCAGTTTTTCAAATATCCACCCCCCATGGCTTTGAGACCCATTTATAACAGTCTTCAGCAAACCATTGTGGCATTCAATCTTCCCTGCAGCTGGTGCATAGTAGGGGATGTGGAATATCCACTCAATTCCGTGCTCTTTGACCCAGTTTTTCACAAGATTGTTTTTGAAATTAGTTCTGTTGTCTGACTCAGTTCTCTCTGGAGTTCCATGTCTCCACAGGATTTGTCTTTCCAGACCAAGAATGGTGTTGTGTGCAGTTGTATGAGGAACTGGCTAAGTTTCCAACCATCCAGTGTTTGCTTCTACCATAGTAAGCACATATTGCTTACCAGATCGAGAACGAGGTAGTGATATAGTCAATCTGTCAGGCCTCACCATACTTGTACTTGGACCATCCAGTCACCATATCACAAGGGCTTAATTCGCTTTGCCTGCTTAATAGCAGCAGAAATGTCACAGTCATGTATGACTTTAGAATAGAATAGAATAGAATAGAATTCCTATTCTATTGCTAAACTAAACTTCCCCTGGCACAGTTTGAGAATGTGTCCTCTTGTTCTGGTGCTGGTAGCCTGGGAGAAGAGACCAGCCCCCACCTGTCTACAACCTCCCTTCAGATAGTTGTAGACAGCAACTCCTCTTCTCCAGGCTAATCAACCCCACCTCCCTCAGCCTCTCTTCATAGGGCTTGTGTTCCAAACCCCTGACCAACTTTGTTGCCTTTCTCCGGACTTGCATAATAGCATCCATGGAAATGTCTATGGATCTGTCATGAGCCCATTGGTGGGTTGCATCTCTGCCTTCATGTCCTGACAAATCGTGAGCCTAATGAGCTATGAACATCTCACCTCAGTGTTTCCAGTCAAGACCAAGATCAGAGTCCATGTCTACTTGAGAGACTCTTGCAGCTAGATCTGCCTGATGGTTGTGGTGTTGTTCCTCAGTAGCTTTGCTCTTAGGAATGTGAGCATCAATGTGTCTCACTTTCACTGGAATTCTCTCGATTTGATCAGCAATGTCCTCCCACAGGTCAGCAGCCCAAACAGGCTTTCCTTTCCTCTGCCAACCATTCTTTTTCAAGTTCTTTAGCCAACCCCACAGAGCATTGGCTACCATCCCTGAGTCAGTGTAGAGATAAAGCTTTGGCCATCTCTCACGTTCAGCTATGTCAAAAGCTAGCTGGACAGCTTTTACCTCTGCAAATTGACTGGATTCTCCTCCATCTTTTGCCTCTGCAACTTGACATGTTGGACTCCACACTGCAGACTTCCATCTCCGCTTGCTTCCAACAAGACAACAGGAACCATCTGTGAACAAAGCATATTTCTTTTCATCATCAGAAAGGTCACTGCAGGGAGGAGCTTCCTCAGCACGAGTTACTCTTTCCTCTGGAAGTTTTGTAGTTAGTACATTCAGGCCAGTTTGTGATCACCTCCACCAGACCAGGTCTTTCCAGTCTTCCCATTCGAGCTCTCTGTGTTATCAGAGCCATCCACTTACGACCATGCGGCATCTGTGGCGTGATGTGGTGTAGAACCTTTACCAATTCAAAACGGGCAATCTAGGAGCTAGAACTTGTGACTCAGTTCCAATTACTTCAGAGGCAGCTTCTACTCCTTCATAGGCAGCTAGAATCTCTTTCTCTGTTGGAGTATAATTTGCCTCTGAGACTCTGTAGCATCAACTCCACAAACCAAGTGGACGTCCTTGTGTCTCACCTGGAGCTCTTTACCATAAGCACCAGGTTGGACCATTGTCACTTGCATCTGTGTACAAAATGTTCTTAATGTCTGGACCAGTTTGGACAGGTCCCAAGACCCATTGCTTGGACTACTTCTTGCTTTATCTGGTCAAAGGCTGCTTGTTGCTCAGGACCCCACTGGAAACTGTTTCTCTTTCGAGTTACATCATACAGAGGTTTCACAATCTGACTGTATCCAGGAATGTGCAGTCTCCAAAATCCCACTATACCTAAGAAACACATAGTTTCTTTCTTGTTCATGGGATTTGCCATTGTACAGACTCTGTCTAACACATCCACTGGAATGTGATGGAGACCATCCTGCCACCGCACTCCCAGAAACTGGATCTCTCTGGCAGGTTCTTTCACCTTGTCTCATTTAATGGTGAAACCAGCTTTCAAGAGAATGTCAATGATTTTTGTTACCATTCTCGAAGACTTCTTCAGCAGTTTTACCCCAGATGATGATATTGTCAATGAGTTGGATGTGTTCTGGAGCACCACCTTTCTCCAAAGCATCATGGATCACTGCGTGACAGATGCTTGAACTGTGAACCCAGCCTTGAGGCAATCTGTTAAAAGTGTATTGAACTCCTCTCCAAGTAAAGGCAGAATGAGGCCTGCATTCTTCTTCTATGGGAATAGAGAAGAAAGCATTAGCAACATCTGTGGTAGCATACCATTTGGCCTCTTTGGACTCCAGCTCATACTGGAGTTCCATCATTTCTGGGACTGATGCACTCATAGGTGGAGTTACTTCATTGAGGGCATGGAAGTCAACTGTCAGATGCCAATCTCCATTTTGCTTTTACTCAGGCCACACTGGACTGTTGAAAGGTGAATGAGTTTTGCTGATGACATTCTGTCTGTCCAACTGACAAATCAGGTTTTGAACGGGCACCAAAGAGTCATGGTTGGTTCTGTATTGTCTGTGATGCACAGTTTGAGAAGCAACCAGCAACTTCACATCCTCTATCTAATGTTGTCCCACAACTGCAGACTCATCTGAAAGTTCAGGTCTAATAGACAACTTCAATTTTCCTCTATCAGTTTCTACAGCTGCTATTCCAAAAGCCCATTTATAACCCTTAGGGTCTTTGAAACACCCTTCTCTCAGAAAATCAATTTGCAAAATACAAGGTGTATCAGGCCCTGTCACAACAGTATGTTTCTTCCACTCCTTCCCAGTTAAACTTATGTCAACTTGTATCTTAGTCAACGCTTGAGATACACCAGTGACTCCCAGAATAGTTATAGGCTCTGATCCCTGATAATTTGTTGGTATTATGGTGCACTGAGCTTCTATGTTAACTAAGGCCCTGTACTTCTGAAGGAGGATCTAAGTGCCAGGCCACTGAATGTACATATCCCAATAGATTCTGTTATCTTCATTATCCCTCTCCTCCCTCTGGTGGAAGGCAGGACAACCCTAATTATGGGGAATACATCTGCATGTGCAGTTAGCACAGTGTCTAGTGTCAGAAGTGGAATCACTGTTGGAACTATTAGAGTTGTTCTGGGCAACTGAGGAAGTAACAGCTACCCTTCTGGTATTGCTACCTCGGGCTCTGCCACTCTGCAGTTCCCTTCATCTCCTGAAAAGACCAGAAGTTGGTTGACCATCCCATCTATTCATGTTCTCACCAAACTGATCATGCAGAGTTATCCAAATACTCCCACATGACTGTCTCTGTTGTCTGTTCTGGTTTAACCTATTTTGGAATGGTCTTCTTGGAAGATGTCTATTTCTAACAGCTGAAACTTGTATCCACCTGGAAGAAGAATTTGAATTATCCCCCTGTGCCAATTTGGATATGGAGGTTTTAAGTTCCTCCTTCAGCTCTTTCATGCAATTCTTTATTTCATGAAAGTTTCAATGGCTGAGACCAAAGAAACACATGTGAGACTATCCTCCAATTGCCTCATTTGGTCAGTGAAATGGCCAACAGTATGAGGTGCTCCACAGTAATTTCTTGCCACAATTCTGCTTGCCAGAATAGTAGCATAATTAGAAGGAGCAAGGTTGATGAATTTTTTGGCAAGACCTGTTCCCACAGGAATTTCATCAGGACTTGTGGGAACACCAGCGACGAGCGGTGTGAGCAATCTGGCAGTGCAGGCCTAGAGCCTGACATGGTGGTAGGCCATGCTCAGCAGAAGTGCAGAGCCAGCTACCAGTATGCCAAAACAGTGCTGTGCTTGCAGCACTGTAACTAAAACAAGACGCTGGTAGCTAGAAACATAGTAAGTTATCTCGGGACAACAGGACATGCACCTGCATCAACAAACCTCGCGTGTCATCCATAGTTGGACCAATAATCTACAATAGTGTGATGTGTGGTCACTCATAGGGAACCAATGAGTCCATGCCAACAAGGCACACCAAGGTTATATAAATTGTAGCAGTTTCCTTGCTACGCACTTCTTTTTCTGCCTGTCCTGTCTCCTCTCCTTCCATGCTTTACTGTGCCATGCTTTCACCATAGGCCTGAGCCATAGGCCTACAATACTGGAACAATAAAGGATCAGTACCGATCATATTGGTCAGCCGTATTGATTCCAAGAACCTCCATCGTCGCCTTATCTGGCTAAAAGGACTCAGAGTGCCATGGTCACCATACATCACTTCTCTCACAAATCAAACACTCTCAAGCACTTAATTCCCTCATCCATGGTGTTCTAAGGCTTAGGGTTCCATGGAAGGTCATCTCTGGATGGGTACCTCATAAGAGTTGCCAGTAGTAGGCATGTCCACAGAGAAACCTTACCAAGACACCTGCCTAGCTGCCTATCTATTCCACGATCTTTTGAGAGGGTTCCAAGCTGAGATGCTGACTTGTCCCCCCCCCACACTAAAGCAGAAGCCCCTGTATCGTAGCACCTGCCTAGCCATGTCAGAAGTGGCTCATTCTTTCCTCTAACGTATTCCTTTCTTACATGCTTAATCTCCTGTCTGGGTGCATTAGCTGACTGTATGTCAACCTCATCATCCTCATCCTCTTGAATTGGCTGTCCCCATAATCATGATGATACTCTCCATAGGATCTCTTTAAGTTCAGAAGCACCTCCATTAGCTCCACTATCCACTGATGGTCTCAGTATTTCAGCTATATTTCTAAGGCAGACTCTCTCAGTCTTCAGAAGGATCCTTTTTAACAGAAGGTCCCTGATCATCAGAGGGATCTTGCTGTTCTTCTGCCTCTGCATCTTCCTTTCACCTGCCCCTTTTATCCAAAGCTGTGACTTGTTTAACTGGAGATGCATTTAAATTTACAGCAGACTTTGCAAAAGCAGAAGGGATTTGCAAAGAAACAGCGTCGGCAGGTGGACTTTGGGACCAAGCAGCTGCCTGGCTCATAGCTGCCGGTGAAGCTGTGGTCGCCATCTTAGCTGCTGTCACGGCGGCTGTGGCCACCATCTTAGATATGGGTGCTGCAGCTGTGGGCTGCATCTGCCCCCCCGCTGGCTGAATGCCACAACTGCTGCCAATCTCACTCAGAAGTGCCTTCCCATTAACTCCTGTCTGCCTGTTTCCAGCTGGTTGCCCTGTTTGTCCTGTTTCTGTGTCCTCCTCATCACTAGAAATTTCTGCATTTGAATTAGAACTAGCCCTCTGATGTCTCCGTCTGCTACGCCTAAAAATACACCTATTCGCTGCACGTCTCACTCAGTACAGGGCCATCAACAGATACACATTTATAATTACCGATAACAGAATCACACATAGCAAATAAATAATTTTAGGGTCCCACCTTCTCATGTAACTTTCGGTAACAGGAATGCTGAATTCATATATCTCTGCAGGAACAGTTACAGTCAATTTATCTTATCTTTTCAACCAAAGAAATCCCAAGCATCAGTCATACAACATCTTCAGCTTGTATTTAAATCAAAGAAATATCTTATATGCCAAATATCTACCTAGTTTATCAACCATCATGGACACACACCATCTGTACAGTATCACAATCAGAGCAGAATATATCAAATGCCACAAAACCCAAATCAGCTTCATTTTGCTTCCCTAATCTGAGCAGGAATTAATCAATCAAGCAATTGCCCCACGTTGGGTGCCAATTATTTTGTAGTGTAGTGCTTGAAGTTTCCCCCCAGCATTAACTTTGCCAGACCAGCTAGTTAGAAGCAAATGGAAAGCTGTATTTACAAGCAAAAACTAGACTCCACAATGGAATGCAATGAATATGTACAAAACATATAGTATTTACAATTGTGGTGGTTTGAAAGGAAAGGCTCTGCTTTCCCTCCCCCACTGAGAAAGAGACCACGGCTAAACCCAGTCGGAGAAATGAGATTATATTTTACAAGGAAACAGATTATATGTAACACAACAAATACAGGTATTTTACAATATATACAGGAATATACAGCAAATGAACTCAACCAGAAACCAGACCCCCCACAGAGGGGGCTTCCCCCTGTGCCCCCCTTTACCCCCTACCTCCCTTCTCCCCCAAAGAGGTAGAAGAAGAGACGAGGACAGTTAGCAGGACAGGGGAAGAAGCGGACAGGCCTGTTACAGGGAGTGAGTTAGTTCTTATCTCTTGTCAAGAAGCCCAGAAGCAGATCCAGCCGAAAGGGACAGCGAAGGAAGGAAGACAGAGAAAGTTCCCAGTTCCCCTGGGTCCAATCTCACCTCCCCCCTATACTTGGCCAATGAAATTCGTTTAGAACACCAAAATATTTTACAAACATTTAGCCAGTGTGCCCCTTTCTTAAAGGCACAGCGTCAAACGGCCACAACAATATTATACAGATACTTACAATAAGCAAACAACACGAAAAGCCCCCTGATCAGAGACCAGGGCAAGGCCATTCCACCGCCCACCCTTCCTTTATCCCACAAGAGAGAAAGGAGCAGAGAGAAAGCAGCGGGTTAGACTTCACTAAACAACTCAGCCAAGGTCAGGCAGGACAAGCAGGTTAAGCTCTCCTGAGTGAAGCAAGCAGCAGAGATCAGAAAAAGAAAGAACTGTTTAGGTAAAGCCCGTTTTATGGCAGATATTTATCCAATGAGTTTGTTTAGAATAATCTTTTGTTTTCCTTTTTACACCCTATAGTGATTTGTTTATATTTTTCTACTTTTCTGCTCAAAATCTGTAACTAAATTTTAAAGGCATAGCGTAAAACCACCACAGTCTGGATACACATACATTGCACTTTCATAGCTCTTATCCACTTCATTTCCTAAACATTCTCAACTACTTCTGAGATGTACAAAATTAAGAAGACCTCGATTAGTGCCAGAGATATCAATGGTTATTAATGCTTTTACTGCTTCTGTAAATATTATGTATTCCATTAATATTTATAAGTAAAGATTACTGATTAGTGCAATAGAATACCTATAGCTGATCTGTTCATCATAACGGCTTTCAAAGTATTCTTCTGCAAACTGTAAGAATGCCCAAGAGGAATTATTCTATCCTGAGATGCTGCTAAAGGTCTTAAACCTGGCAGTGAATCCACATGGAAGGAATTCTTCTGCAATACTATGTAATTTAATTTATTCACAGAAAATGTATTTCTGACATCTAAGGTGTCAAGTTTCTGTCGCTGGTTTATTTGTGTTTTTGGGTTTTTTTTTGTTGTTGTTGGGTTTGTTTGTTTTTTTTCTATAACATTGTTCAGCAAGTTTTTACTTTGGAAGTAAAATGCAACCAAAACAATAAATAACTGGGGAAATACCCTGCACAAACTTTTCTAACTTAAAAGCATTCCATTTTAATATGGCACAGTAGAAACTGGTAGAATGAAATGCTTTTAAATATCATTAGCACAACACTGGATTTATATATGTAGTGAGGAAGCTAAGTTCTGTTAATAGACACAAGAATATCTGGTTTGGACTCTGGAAGTATATTGTATTAAATATTTCTGATGCTTAAAAGGGTAAGTTTATCAAGTGGATACAGTTTTATTCCTCTTCAAATAACACAATATTGAAAATATTCTGAATTAATTAGATAACTGTACAATTCCACAGGAGCAGGATCTCTTCCCCTATTATAGATCATTAAGTGGTTAGCACTGTGAATGAACATGGCTGCTTCTGCAAATTGTTTTCAATTAGCTGTTGAAATAAACTCATCTGAGAAACTGCTCTAAAATTATATCACAAGTTTCCCAAGTGAGTACTTTGCTACTGAACTAAAAGAGCAGTCCTTTAGTTTAAGCCCCTAGAGACTGTTTATAATTAATTCTTAATTTTTCACAGGTGCATTTTTTACCTGTTTTGTATTGGTATTTTATAGCTAACTCAGATTTTTTTTTCAAACTGAAACTCATGGTTTTAGTCTACACAGCATATATTGGTAGAAGCAAGGTGTGTTGTTACATTTACCTCAATTTAACTTGTTTAATTTCCAGAATATTATTAAAAAAAATAACTTTTTGTCAGTGCTGGTAACATAAGTTGCAGCAGAAAGAAAAAGTCTCTTTAGAAGAATTAGTCTGAACAGAAGGCTGCCTTTAAGTATTGCTGCTTCGTATATAAAACTGCTTCCTGACATTTCATCCCTATCTTTCCTGATCAGCCTGTCTCAAACCTTCAAAGGGATGAGCTTTTTTACTGACTTGTACAAGGCCTTTTAAAAAACTAATTTGGCGGATTGGCAGATCCAGTAAATAACCCTGGCGTGTAGTAAAGCATATGCACACTGTTCACATTAGTTTAGAAGATATGAAAAAATGTCTCTTTTGTGGTTTTGTTTGGGTTTTGTTGGTGTGTTTTTTTTTTATTCTGTCAAATTCAGATAGGTACCTGTTTATTGCAGAACTTTAATATCTATATTTCACCTGTCTAAATAAAAGCAGAGCTGTTGACTCGTCCATTGTTAATGCTTCCCAGTGAAACCATATAGTAGAGGTGGGATGCTAGAGAAAACTACTGCTGACTTAGTTTGTTTATGACTATGAAGTTAACTACAAATTGTTTATATCTTCAGTGTTTTGCTAGATATTTAAGGCCTAGAAAAAATATTTTTTACTGCCCAAAGATTTGTATTAATATATCAACACAATTAAGGAAATCACCCTGCAAATATCTGCTGCAGGCACATAAAATAACTTGTTAGAACTCTGTGGCCTGCAGAATGTGATCAAGATCCCTTAAAGGATTATGTGCAGATTCTTCTCTGTAGTGTTTGCTAGGATGGATTTCATTGCCATAGCATTGTTATTTGTGATTTAATACTGCTTGTTGATATAATTAAAAGTTATTTTTAGTTGCTGTATCATCAGAATGGCATTACTGTTGTCTTAGGCCACAAGAATTTTCAGATAGTACCAATGCAATGCTATTAATCACCATGTCAAACGAAAATTCTAATTTCTTTCTGTGAATCACTCAAACACCTAAAAAACAACTGTCAAACTTCACTCTCCTGCAACTCTGTTGTTCAAAATTTAGCTCTAGAATCTTTCATTGCTACAGACTCTGATGCTACATTGGTCTCCACTGCAACTAGCCCATCCTGTGGGTAACACAGAACTTATAGTCTATATTGTAGGTGGCATGAAAAGTAATACTGACTACACACAAGATTTGAGGAGAGAAGTTAAAGCATATTTTCACTAATTTTATGCATTTATGCAACACTGGAAGGTGAGATAATAATAGGGCATATTGAGAGACAATGGAGCACTATGGGGTGTCGAGGAAAAAGAGAACTAAGATAATCAAATTGAAGTGAGGTTAGCACAGACATGATGTTTTCCCTCCCTCTTCCATATGCTGTGTAATGAAAAAAAAAGCTGTATGTTCTAGTTTGAGAATTAAGTAAGACTTTTATTTTTTTTAACAATACTTTTAGGATGCAGAAAAGCAATACACAGGTCAGCAGAATAATTCTCTTTGTGACAGCTAATAAATGTTATAGGTGACAGAATGAGAGAGACTGTCACTTCTATTCTAGCCATGCTTTGGGAGCCAACTCAGACTGCAGTTGCTCATGTGCCATCCTTGCCCTCAGATTTCAAGAGTTACTGGGATAATAACAGTGCTTTCCCTTTCTTAACTCAGGGAATCACAGTAAATAAAACCTAGCTCTTGCTTGCAAACTGGTGGAAGACACAGCTGTGGAATTTCTCACACCTCCTGGATAGACTAAGCATCAACTTATTCTAATTCTCAGTGTGTGTACTCTCTACCTAGCAGTCATTTTAAGAAAAATGTGAAGCTCTTAACTACTTTAAAGGTATATCTTCCCTTTTATCAAATTTGTCTCAAATCAGCCTATGTGCTCAAAACCTATTAACCAGGCACATGTGTGCTATGATTGCACAAATCTCCTTTCCTCAGTAAACTAGGCTAAATACCTCTAAGAAGCCAAATGAAAGTTTAATCTTTAAGAAATTACGCTATTCTTAAAAAAATCTATTTCTAAGAGACATTCCTACCAAATTTAACATCATGTTAATGCTACTATCTAAGTATACAGGAATAAATACGTTGTGTTTTTTCTATGAATTTTTGATCCCTCTCATATTTCTACACAAAAATTACAATTTTTCAGTCAAGGTGTTCAGAACACCTGAGATGTTGCACAGCAAATGATTGCTTCAGAGGTAAGTCAATATTAGAAGCAAGTATGCATCATCATGGCATTCAAATAGACTTTGTGTTTTGATTGAAGTACAAACATATCCAGGCTACCAGAACCATGTAGGCAGGAAACTTGCATTCTGTTTTGTAATTTCACAAGTGAACTGCAAACTGTTTAAATTTTAGTCAAGGACCAAATATCCAAGAATCTGGAGATGATGGAAATCCTTGACAGTATTAACTGGTTTAGGGTTGTGGCTTGCAACTTTCATTTCTTAAGTTTTCTTCAAGGAATACAATGATTCCTGCTAAGAACACTACATGCCCAACATCAGGTGCCCTGAAGGAAAGATAAACAAGTCAGCTGCTGAATATTGAGGTAAAGAAGGGAATAACTGTGTAGATATGAGGGCTGTGGTACAGTTTCAGACTTGATAAATAGCAGTCAGTGGATCAGAAAACTTAGGACACAAAAATCCAGAACAATTTTTTTAAAAAATATGGCTTTAAAAAATAAGTAATTCTACCATTTTAGACTTAGCATTCATATGCTACAGAGGAGATTTCTAAAACCGAAGAGAAAAAGTTAATCTTCTAGAGACTGATTTCAGTAGAAACTGGCAAAAAAATGCAGTTCAAGGGAATGAAATGATACAGTATTCACATGAAATAAATAGAAAGTTTTAGGGGGCAGCACTCTTTTTGATGGTTCCTGGACATCACGAAGCAGTGTGAATGCAAAACTCTAGGACATGACTGCCCAGATTAGTAAGCAAGAAAAGGAAGGTGGAAGCGATGCTGCCTTTCATCCTAAAGTCCAGGCACTAGTACATTCATCTGGGAGAAAGCACTAAGCAGAGAAGACCTCTGCCTAGGCTGCTCTCCTATTTAGAGAAGATAGTCTGCTCCCTCAGATTAGTAGGGATTTTGGAATAGAACTCCTCATTTTGTTTGATGTAAATGTTTACTGCCTCAGAATGACTGAAGCCTGATGTGTAAACCAGGAACTGCAGAGGTGGGGCACCCCTGGTGTTTATTCCCAGTTCAGATAGACATTTAACATTCTTTCAGCAGAACAGCAACATCAGAGAAGAGGACCCCAAATACTCTGCAAAACTCTGACTAGATTAGACCCATCAGAAGTGCTGATTCTTGAACTCATAAGAGGTATCCCCTTACAGACTGTAAATGAATTGGCTAGTGGATAATCTCCATGGTTTTCTGTTTTGTTATCTTAATTCTTTCAGTTTGGCAGCCAATCTGATAAATGACTTATTGGCATAGAATTTCTCAGAATTCATGGACAGATTTTACAGATGTGATGATAATGCCAAGAAATCAGTTTCAGTTCTGGTTTTATGAAGAGAAACTGCTAGGCTAATACATAATTACTTTTAAGAAATATGAGGAAATCTAGCAATCTAGAAGGGTGTCCCTTCATCCTTGCAGTGATTTGCCCAGAGTTACTGATACCTCAGCAGAAATTATCAATAATATTCTAATAAAGGAATATTGCATTTGGAAGACTTTTTTGTTTTATTATTTTCTGTATTATTAGTCCACTTCTTTTGTAGGACGAGAAAATACTTATTGCTTAGGAGCTGATACATTTTTAATGTCTATTCTTCAGGTATTTAAAAAAATCTTCCTAACAGCAACTCACTGTAACACAGTTATAATTTCAAAGCAGATGCATCAGTTGTCACTTCCAGTACCATCTGCATGTTTAAAAGTGACATTGGAGCATTTTACTTCTGCAAGGTTTAAATTTTTTTGTCTCTTCATTTTTGGAAGGGACTATCCTTATATATATATAAGCCAAGCACATTGTGGTTTGCTTGTGGGATCTTAGATGAACAATGGGTAATATTGCACATAACAAATTGATCAATTTTTTACAAATCACAACAAAAGGAAGCATTATAAAAGAAACTCTCACTTCATGTTAACAAGGGCACATGCTGCTGAATATCTGTTCACAATATTCTCATGAACTAGAATATCTTGGCAATGTAACATGCAGCACCCTTTTTTCCTTCTAACAAGGCTTGTGAGAGAGAAAAATCAATCCAGCAGTAGCATTCTTCCAGTACAGCATGACCCGGCAATTGCTGTCAGTAAGACACATTCTCCAAAAAATAAACCTTTTCCCTTTTTCTTTAAGCAGAAAATGTGACTGCAAACTTTACCCAGTAGTGTGACTTGTCAACAAGAGTCTCTGGGGCATATGCTGAGTTGGCATTATGTCACTTTTCATGCTATGTAAGGTTTCTGCCAAGTATTATAACAATGTCTGGCATCAACCCAGTGGAACAATGCTCTTTACAACTGAATTATTTAATTGAGATGAAGTGGACACAAAGGCTAAACCACGTAGTTATTTGCTTATATTTTCTTTACTATGTAGGGTACACATAGTAGTATGTATCTAGGATAAAATTTATTCTAAGGTGAATGATAAAAATTAATCCAATAGACACGGTGCATGCCCCGTGTTTCTGGAATGATCAGTCACCAACACATAAATGGATGTACACAGTACCATTTTTATAAATCAATTGCTTAAGTGAAAATTAAATTATTTCAAGGTACATTTCTTAATGATAGTCTGCTAACTTTATTTTAACCTGGTCAGCATGAGAAGCTTCTGAAAAGAAAGCTTTCTTTCAGAAATATTATTTTGCATCTTAATAAGCTAGATTTGTCATAGCAATGTCTTCGTAGCCATTTTTACTCTGATAAAACTCATCTAATTCAAATATTTCTTGTAACTTCAAGCAGTTTAGAACGCTTTCTCATCTGATGAGTCTGAATAATGCTGACAGGTGAAATACATGCACACCAAAGAGACACCGATTCTCCTAGATGTTAATTTATTGTTACTATTCTCAGTGATGGTATGTTGGAAGTGTTTAAAAAGACCATTTATGGTTTGGGTTGTTTTGTTTCCCCCCTCCCCAATTTACAGAAGCATACTTTTGAAATTTAAAAGACTGCAAGCTTATGCTTTCTTCAGGGTTTCATGTTAGACTTTTCATACTGTCTCAAAAAGGAATGTATGAAGATGTTATATATGTCTAACAAACATTATAAAATAATGTTATAAACAGGTTATATCATCCCTTAGTGTTTATATTTGTGCCAAATTCCTGATGGCATGATACTGTAACAACAAACCACAGCAGACTAAACGCAATCAATTTTACAAGCATACCTTATGGAATTCTTGAATACTTGAGTAAACCATACATGAACAGTGTTTGTTTTGCAGATGTTCGTTTAGTATCTGTTTGTGCATTCATAGTTACAGGCTTCCCATCTGAACATATCCATGGTAATAAAATGTTGGCAGCATCTCCAACTGCAATATCATGCGGGTTGGTACTTGCTGTACGTGTGTAGTGTCTCCAAGAATAACAACTAACATTAAACAAATCCATAACTTCAGTGCTAACGAGCAGGACTTCCTCACTCTGTTGTAGGTTTTTTACTGACATGCAAAATCAGAACTACACCAATTGCACTCTGATTCCCATATTACATTCAAATAGTGGTAAGACATAACATAGGAGTCCTCATTCAGCAGGGTTTGAAAAAAAGTAATCATTAGAATAGAATAGAATAGAATAGAATAGAATAGAATAGAATAGAATAGAATAGAATAGAATAGAATAGAATAGAATAGAATAGAATTAACCAGGTTGGAAAAGACCTTTGAGATCATCTAGTCCAACCTATCATCCAACACTATCTAATCAATTAAACCATGGAACCAAGCACCTCATCCAGTCTCTTCCTAAATGCCTCCAGTGATGGTGACTCCACCACCTCCCTGGGCAGCCCATTCCAATGGCAAATTAGGTATATTTGACAGAGTAGTTCAGTAGCACTTCCCCCAAGAGCTTAGCAGCACCAAATGTACCAAGTCTGTTTCTCACATGGTTTAACTTGCACTAGAAATCTCCAGTGATGGGGCCTTCACAGCCTCCCTAGGTAACTCTGAAGAAGTTAACTTTGATGTCAGCAAAATGGCAGCGTTATCTAAATTCAAGCCACATCTAAAATTTGTTTTTCTAGTATGTTTTAGAACATACTAGAAACTTCTTTACTCTTCAACCAATAAACTAAATAAAATACTGAAATATCAACCTCAAACTGAAAATTACTGAAGTCATATTTTAGTATCAGCAGAACAGAAAGGGATGTCTGATGAAACATACTGTAAAGTTTTAATGTGTAAAAGTTCTGTTTTCCTAAAAAGTTTGGTAACTTTATTTTCATAGTACTTTGTACTTCTGTGTAGGTAAACTCAAAATCCCTATTCCAATCCCCTGTGACTTTCTTTGCATGTGATACTTTCCTTCAGTCAGAATACTGATAGACAAGTTCTATTACAGAAGTATCTGCATGCTGGGAATAGCTTAATTGATCCCCATGTTTATATAATCTATAAACTTGTAAGAGGCTTGCACAAATAGTTTAAGGTGACATCTGTTATTACATCAGTTAAGAAAGGTGATTTTTTTTTTAATATATAGTCTTCCATTCACACCTCTTGTTTGTGGAGAGAGCTGGGAAAGCAAAGACACTTTCAATCTAGGAAACTGGTTGGGTCATCAGAGCAGCAAAATGGATTTCCTAGGAATAATAATAGCAACAATCCAAAGACACTGTAAAGCAACAATCCAAAGACACTGTAATTTGTAATGTATATCTGATTTTGTGAGTCTTCAATGGCATTGTTAAAGGTTTTCTGTATCAGTCTGTAGTTACAGATGAATAAACCACTAGCTTGTCTTATGATTTCACGGTAAGAGGTAAACTGGTTAATGCTTTAAGCACATATTGCTGATACTGCATAGCAAGGTTCCTACAGAACCAAGTAAATTTCCTGGGTTCCTACTACCCAGCTGTTTGGTCTTGATCTGAAAATATCTACCAATAATAAAGTAGTTCAACCAAACTATGTGTTGCTGAAATCTCTGTGGATTTTTTGTGTGTGCCTAGCTACACAAAGATTGGATGGCTGTGCATAAAAATCAAGAGTGTCAAGTTTAAAAGTATCGTGCCAGGGTAAAAAGTAATCATCCAAATTTTGCAGACATTGGTGCTTTATTTAAAGATCTGCTAAATGACAGAGTATGAAGATTCTTTTCCTGGCCCCAAACATTTTTCCATGAGAAAAATGGATGACCGTCTTTGAGAATTACTGTATCGGGCCTTTTGATTACAGAAATCAATGACAGATAGACATTTGCTTGCCTAATTCTTTTCTGGTTTGTATGAATCAATATGGATTTCTGTTTTGTTAACATTTGAGCTGAAGCAATTGAGAGCAACTGCTGTTTTGCAACTTGCTTGTCTCTAGTTATTAATTACTACTTGAGAAGACATGCTTTGCTTTCCAATTTGCCCCCCCCGCCTTTTCCCTGTCTCACCTGCAAAATCCTCATGCTTTGTTGACTGACACTCTTGCCTCAGAATGTCTGAACATGATAAGCAAAACAACAATATGAACAACTGCTGATTGATACGCAGAATAGAGATGATAGCTGTATTCATAATTTCTCAGTGCACTCATCCCTCTGTCAGCATAAAGACAGAGGAGGCGAGTCAGGAAGCAAGTTATAACCCCCTTGGTGTGAGCAATAGAGCTACCAGTTTCTTAAACTTCTGCATGCCTTGTCAAAATGAGACTGTTGTCTGCTAATCCATCAGACTGATACAGTGTGATGTGGGGAAACAGACGCCTGGGATAGAACAAATAATACTTTAGTGGGCAATTTACACTCAAGAAACAGAAGTAAATAGCCTTCAGAGCAAAAGGCACAGATCACAGTAACATGATCACAGTAACACAGAGAATCTACACTTACAATGAATCTATCACTGCATTTTGTTTTCCTGGGGAAAGAAAAAGAAGCAGTGTAGAAGCAAAATACAAGCAGCTAAATAGGCTTTGTTTTTTGATTGGACTGGCAGGTCTAACAGCCACCAGAGTTGATAGTACTGATCTGTCTAGTTGCCTACATTCATGCATCCAACTTGGTCTTTACTACCAGGTGTCTTTATTTTACAAATGCAACTCACTTTTATTTGTGGGGATTTTTAACCTGCAGTAAGCAATAGAAACAAATTTGAACACTGAGGGATGCTGTAATCAATTGATTTCTTTGGTAGAGACAATTCTTTTGAGATAAAAACAAGGACATGATGAGAGATTACTATTAATAACTCTCAGAAGGGAATGTCTCTTTAGTAATTAAGTCACAGGCTAGTAGATCTAAGGTGAAATAATTTGGACTATCTAGCTTTCAACCTCAATTTTACTATAGCAAAGAGTATGTGCTGCTTAAATGCATGAAATACAAGTCTTTGTAATTGGCTTCTGCTAAGTTTCTCTTTTAGAATTTATGTTTGCAGCCTTCTCTCAAAGTTTTCAGGTATGGTCTTGCTAAAACCTTGTTACTTTATCAGTATCTCCTCTTAAATATAATGCGGCCTTCTGTCCTATTACTCAATTCTGGCTGGCATCTCCAGGACTGGCAGTTACTCAGACTGCATTTGGAAGTACTGCATCTTAGTGGTATAAATCTTCCTGTGTGGTGCATCTGCCTATGCCTTTCTTATTGCAAGGACACCATGAAGAGTACATTCTTTAATTGCCTGGATCTGCTGACTCGATGCAAAGATAATTCCCAAGAACTACTGCTAAATGTGGAGGGTAAATTCCCTGGGTTTATTTTCCCTCTCCCCAGCACCTCCTATGTCATTTCCATAGCTGACAAGGAACATTAGAAGGACAGCTTTATTCTTGATAAAGTCTTGCATCTTAATGTCAAGGAGACACAAGTCACCTATATGACAGTACACTGAATTTTCAATTTTTCCTTACAAAGAGTTTTTTTCAGATCTCATTAAATGTTTTATTTCCTTTAGGTAGTCACCAGTTATTTGCTGCAACACAAAGTTTTAGGGCTTTCTCATTAACCGTCTACTAAGCTTAGACAAGATGTTCAACATAAACCAAGGGAGCTTGGGAAAGAACGACTTTTTTTCTGTAGTTAGGGTGATATTTACAATCCTTCATTTATTTGTGAGTTTCTAAGTTGTGAACGCTTACTAATTTTCACCTGTAAACTTGTTTTGCACCTATGACTTTGTAGAACGATGCAAAAACACATTCAAACAAATCTGTCCAACAACATAGGTAGAGGTCTTGCAGAACGGACTACGCAATAATCTCCATAATCTCAGGAATATCAATATTTAATTTGCTTCAGAAACAACATAAACACTTTCAGTGATTTCTCAGTAAGTAGTTGAAAATACGTGTTTCAAACAAACTGCATTGTATTTCTCTTCAGTTACCACTGTCTAAAATAAGTTTCCCTCTCCGGTTCTTTCTTTTGTCTCCTGCTTTGGCAGAATGGTGTAGTTTAATAATTGTTTAATTATTAAACTTTAATAACCAAATAATTTAGTGGCATAATCACTAACCAGCAATTATTTAATTACTAATATTAACCTTTTTATTTTCTGAGGTTCAAAAGTGCTGTGTAAGAATCTCAAGGCTAATAGTGAAAATGAATTATTTTGCAGGCTAAGCATCATAGTCAAATCTTTAGAGCTTAAGTTCAGAAGGAGAACATTTCACTTTATTCTTCTGAAAAATACCTATACTTGAGAGACAATTTATACTAGATAAATCGAGGCTGTCTGAAGGCAGCTACAGCAGATGCCACCAACAGTAAATTTTGAGATGTATTGGCTGAAAAAGTTCAGGGATTTGATATAAGTACTTTCCCTTTTTTTATCTTCAAAATTCACCACAAATATTTTTGGTACATTTTTGTTTGGTTGGTTAAGGTAGAATTAACAGCAAAACAGGGGGAAAAAAAATCTAAACCTGAGAGCATTCTTAAGGCAGATGTTGGCCAGTATGAAAGTGGTTTAGACAAAAAGGCATGAGAAAATCTGAATTTCTTAGTCACCTTTTGATTCAAACAACGATTATCATGTGCAAATGGGGAATGAAAATGAAGCTTTTTGCAGTACTGTGCTCTGGGACTGTGTTTTCTAGAGACTGTGGCATCAGTGTCCAGTTAAGGCCCTAACAGTTTTGCCATGTCCTACTGGAAGTAATGCGCATGTTTAATTCAGTAAAGATTTTGAAGAATTTATTTTGTATTGGATCATGTTATTTAACCTAAGGAGTAAACAGCTATGAAAAAACACAAGGAAAACATAGGTGCACAATGAATCTCCAGTCTGAACAGCATTTAGTATTCTATGCTCCAGTGACTCCAGCAACATTTTATTCTCAGTTGTTTACATTTAATGTGAACTCTGGGTATAGCTTTCCCTAGCTTTTTTTGTCTGTGAGACTGTGTGCTTCCATTGTGTACTACAAGGAAAAGGCCTGACAGCCTTTCCGCGGCCTACTGAGGCCGCAACCGCAGTCCCTGCACGCAGAGCTGTCAAGCTCGGCAAGCGAAGCCTACTTACGGGGCATTGCTGAGGTGAATGTTACTCGCGCGTCCTCTCCCCGCCCGTAGCACCCACTGTGGATCTGGCCGTGTCGCGACTGACCCGCCGGCCGTTACCAAAGCGGCGGAAGGTAGGCAGGGCCAGAGCGGCGGGCTATCTGGAACGGGCGGCAAGGCAGTCGGGCCCGGGGTGTGAGGCCCGGCACATGGCGAACGCCCCGCCCCCGCGCGGCCCCGCCCCCCGGCTGCCGGAAAGCGGGCGCCGCTGTGGGGCTGACCCGCACTCTACCCGTCAGGCAGCGCGCCGGGCGGCCACCCCCGCCTCCCTCCCAACCCCGGCGGCGCCTGAGGTGGGGCGCCGCGGTTCGGCGATGTGAGGCGCCTCCGCCGGCGCGCCTGTTTCCCATCCCCCCGCCAGTCCCGAAGGAAGGGAGCGGGGCGGCCGGTCGCGGTCTCTCTGGACGCGCAGTACGGTAAGTCAGCCCGCTTCTTCCCCTCAGTCCTCCTTGCCGGGGCGGTTTGCCTGGGCAGAGGGAGCTACAGCTCGGCGATGGGCAGGCCGCGGGGGGATTGTCGCCTGCGAGACCGACGCCATCTTAGGTCGGAACGCGGCCTTGCCACCCCCTTCGGCTCTGTGGAGCGTGGACCCTGGGCCGTGAGGATTTTTCTGGAGCTGCGCGTTAGGCCCTGCTTTGGAGCTAGGAGTGTCTCCCAAGAGGGGAGTACTGGCCAGGGCTCGCTTCGTCCTGCCTCTACCGTCCTGGGGCAGGCTACGGCTAGGGCCCCTGGCTGTTGGCAGGGAAAGCCGGGCTTGCCGAAAGGCCTCTTCCCTCCCGCCGCGGCTATGATATACGGGCCTCATCCAAACCCGAACCTGCAGCCTGAGTCGAGTCCTTGCGGTCACCCGGCACTGGGGAGGCGGAACACAGGGCGATCAGGCGGCGCCAGAGACGGCGGCGCCAGGGGCGCTGTGGTCGGAGCGGCAGCTGCTCGGCTGCCCTCGGGGACTTGGCTTCCTCCCGCGGCCTCGCACCCATCACGGCTCGGGGGTGTGAACTTCTGACTCGTTTGCGAAGGCAGTATTGCCCTTCCCTAGGCGGAGCTTATACTGTCTCCTTGCAGAGAGGGTAGTGTTGGCTGATTAGGTTTGGTTTTGAGGAAAATTGATTTACATTTTGGCTTTTCAAAACTTTCAGCCTGGTCATCATTTTTTCTCTTCTGAAACAAACGCAGTACTCAAAATGCGATTGCTCACAGTCCTGATGAAGCTGTGAATAGCATACTCTTCCATAACTTACGTGATGTTAAGTTATTTGCCTGTATGAGAAGTCAGAAGACTTGCAAAAATGCAACCCGGGTGCTCACCATCTGATCTGTATTGTAAAAAAGATTTCCCTCTTCATTTGAAGTGCAGCTGTTAAGCTGGAGGACAAGAATGTCTGAATAGTTACTGACAGTACTATTAGGGAAAGATGACAAGTCTAGTCAGAACTTTTTTGCTAATGTAGTTGTCCTCACTGTCAATTTCATACTAGTAATTTGGCTTCAGTTGTTTTAATCCGAAGATACCGAGTATTGGAAAGCTCACTCGACCTTAAAGAGTGCGACAGGTAAATTACATCTGAAGTAATAAATGAGTTTTCAGTAACTAAATCTTATTATAGCTACTTCTGGCAGGGTTTTCTATAATAATAATTGCTGGCATCTTTAAGGTGTACTTCTACAAATCACTTTCTACTGTTTTCACGACAAGTTTTATGCTCTTGTTACATTTACTAGTGTTTATATCACTTTTGTTGTTTTATGTGAATGCTTTAAAATCCTAACAGTAAAAAAATTGGGTTATCAGTACAACTGGCTTCTAATGAAGTTAGATATCTTTAAACATAACTGCTGTGATAAATAAGAATGTCCAAACTAGTGCTTTAGAAACACTTATTTAATTAGAAATTTATTGCTCTCTTGTGGAGTAACTACAGTTTTTGTTTTGTCTTGTTTCAGATTTTTAGTTCATTGCTTATGTAGTAACTATAGAATTGTTTCATAGTTTTGTTTTTGCAGGTTGTTGATTATCTGTGCCTGCCTAATAAACTTTCAGGACTGGCCTTAGATTTTCCTAGGTAGTTGCCTTTTAAAGTGATACCTTGTTGTAGTCTAATGTTATTGTAAAACTGTTTTAAGAACTTGTTCATAATTTTGACACTAACATAGGTAGCTGAAGATGCTGATAACTTAGAATCTAGTTGTACTCTAAAAATTGATATAGATGCTTCCTTTGGCAATGGAGACCATTTAAGCCATTCCTGTACGCCTCTTGTAGTCACATCCCCTGTATTGCTACTTTGGTTGCTCTGGCCGCAGATTTTATTTATTTATTTTTACCTATCAGTCATGCCAATAAAGCTGTTAGTGTGATGGGTTATTCTTAATCATAGTGCTGTGAAAAGTTATACTACCAGGAGTGAGGGAGCAGTGCAGGAGCAGAGTGAGAACACATCGGGTTGGATTTGTTTCTGGGAACCATGTCAGTGAAAGAAGTATGGCTTTGCTACTTCATATTATCCTTGAGACAGCGTGGAACACCAGCAATCCTATTCTCATGCACTTCAGTGCAAGTGGGGGCATGGTTCTGTCTGCTGCCCTATGATAAGCAATTACAGGTTAATTATTTCTACAGCACATCACCACGTCTAGCAGCTCATTACACTCTTATCCTGAAATAATCTTCTCCTATTGGATATTAGACAGTTTCTCACTGTCTCTGTGCTTGTTGATAAATAGTCAGGAATATTCATAACTTTGCTTAATTAAACTTTCAAAAAACAAGCACGTCCAGTGCTTAATATCTCTTGAAATGTTTTTGGAAAGGAGAAAATCGTGGGAAATTGTACAGAAAAGTTTTCAGTAAACACTTCAGGTTACAAGTTAGTTAAGAAATTTATTTTTTTGTCACCTTGTGTATAAGGTTTGGTAGTTTTTTAATTACATAATCATATATACTAGTGCTGGTCTGATACCCAGGCTATTTAAGGAGTTAAACTGTCAGAAAACTCTCACTGAAAAGTCAGGCTTCCTTAAGTAATTTGCATCAGCACAAGAATGAGAGAAGTATAGATGATATTTTTTGTTGGCAGTAGTATGGTAATTAGACTAGAAATATTCTTATAATGATTGTGGCCTTCATGAAGGGAACTGTTGCTTGGCTATTCTTCACTTTTTCTGAAAGCAGTCCAATGATGAATTAAACTTCATGTACTCATTTATTTCAAGGAATTCCTATGTTGACTGAAGTTACTGTTGGGTTCTGCATTCTAAACAGTACTTTTTCTTCTCCACTTCACCAAAAAATGAAGACATTGGATTTTGTCAAGGTCCATGTCTTAGGTAAAGCAATATTGCTGAAACAGCCGTGTGGTTTTGTGAAATTACTGATGTTACTATGGGTTAGGTTATTGGTAATGTACGTAAACAAATATATGTTTCTTATTTCCTGTATTGTTAAATACTTTCAAGATGATGTTGGGGAATGTGGGGAAAAAAAAATCATTGGTTATAACAATTTATTTAAAGAACAAATAAAATCATTAGTGGTTAGAATAGAATTAACCAGGTTGGAAGAGACCTTCGAGATCGTGTCCAACCTATCATCCAACACTACCCAATCAACTAAACCATACAACCAAGCATCCTGTCAAGCCTTGCCCTGAACACCCCCAGCGACGGCGACCCCACCACCTCCTCAGGCAGCCCATTCCAGTGGGCAATCACTCTCTCTGTGTAAAACTTCCTCCTAACCTCCAGCCTAAACCTCCCCTGACGCAGCCTGAGACTGTGTCCTCTTGTTCTGGTACTGGTTGCCTGGGAGAAGAGACCAACCTCCGCCTCACTACAACCCCCCTTCAGGTAGTTGTAGAGAGCAATAAGGTCATCCCTGAGTCTCCTCTCCTCCAGACTAAGCAACCCCAGCTCCCTCAATCTCTCCTCATAGGGCTTGTGCTCCAAGCCCCTCACCAACCTTGTTGCCCTTTTCTGGACACGCTCCAGCAAGTCAACATCCTTCCTAAACTGAGGGGCCCAGAACTGGACACAGTATTCTGATGTTTATTTGGTAAATTCCAAAAGCTACATATTTTCATATTTCTTTTTTTTTTCCCTTCCTGCAAGAGCAAGTCTTCTAGGATGAGGGTCCCAAAGCAATGTGACTGAAGCCAAATTTTTATCAAGTCCTAACTGATAACACTGTGCCATGTGTTTTGGGTATGGCTTTGGAGGGTCTTGCATGACTTCATTTTTATGTGGGTTTTGCGGAATCTTATTTTCTTTTTGTTGGGTTTTAAAGAAAGTGTGACTTATTGGGAAGCCCAGGCAAAATCTTACAAAATTTGTGCGGCTCTAGTAGGTTGTGGGTTTGAGTGACATTTGGTTTCATGCATATGGGTATTTTGGTGGTGGTGTGTTTTATTTTAATAAATATACAAAGAGAATAAAGCTGTAACTAGTGTTTCAGTAACTCAATTGTGCCAGGTGTATTACATGCTTCACAGCAGGATGTTCACATTTTGCGAATCACTTAACCGGGAGTATTTTTTTAAAGGTACCTTTTACTATACTGTCAGAGGCTTTCTCTCATAGTTACTGGTGGATTGTACAAGAAGAGTTTATGTGGAGGAGATCTTTCACCTCTTTTCATCTTTACCCAAATTCTCATCTTTATTATTAATTACCAGAATACCGATCTTTGAAGGCCGCCTATATGGGCTCTTTTCTAGTTCAACCTGTGTGGAAGGGATAGGTAGACCATTTAATGGTAATTAATGTCAAGTACAGTAATCTTTCATGAAAGAAATGTTTCAGTGTACTGAATGTTTCAGTATGTGTTTTGTTTTTTAGTGTCTAGTGTCAAGATGGCAGAACTGTTTATGGAATGTGAAGAAGAGGAGCTAGAACCATGGCAAAAGAGAGTGAAAGAAGTGGAGGAGGATGATGATGATGATGAGCCAATCTTTGTTGGGGAAATCTCAAGCTCGAAGCCAACTAGTACATGTAAGATAACATTTTCCATAATTTAAAAAAAAAAAGTATCAAGATGTCAAACTCTAAACTTCCTTTGAAAACAGAATTTTTAACAGTAAGTCTCCAGAAATTCTGCATCTTAAAGCCTTTCTGCATGTTGGTGTCATTAAGAAATTTTTCTCCTAAAACTCAGGTTTTACACAGTTCTCTCTGCCTCTAACCTTAAGCCTCTGAAGTTAAAACAAAGATGTTTAAAAGTTTTAGCATTAACAATATGGTTAAAAGTCCACTCTACACAATGCAGAAACCATGCATGCAGTTGGTCTCAATATAGTTGATATTTCATTACACACTTGGACATGTTTCCCTACAAAAGGAGTGTGCATGAATATTAAGAATTCAGGTTACAGTCCCTCTTCTCTCCATCCCGCATTTCATGTGTTGGTGGACGGTCTGAACGGGTAGACATTATACTGGCAAAACCAAGTTAACTGCCTTAAGTGTCTATAATAAAAGCACAGTCGGGATGTGGTTTATGTGAAGAAAACTATATAAGCATCTCTGAGTAAGAGATTTTTACTGATCATTCATCCTTTGTAAAGTAAGTTTTTTTTCATCAAGTTCTGTAGTTTTTTCCTAATGCAGGCAGTGCAGGGAGTGAGGTTAGGTGATTGTGCCAACAGCAGATGTGTCAGGATTCCATGTTTGTCCTGTGCTTGGCTTTGACAGGTAAGTAAAGGAGAACGTTATTTTTGTCACTTAAGTAATATTACTAATGAAGTTTTTTTATTTATCTTTATGGCTGTCCATCTTGTCAATTATTAAGAGGTTTGACTTGAGCTTTCTCCAGCTATCAAATACACAAGATTTTGTCTGGTGAGGTTTACTGCTTTCAGTTTTGAGCCTCATCTCAGATATGCTTGTATCCAAGATTTTCATAGTAATTTTCTGAAGGTGTATAGTTTGCAGTGAAGAATCTCAAAGACAAAATGTTAAACTAAGCTCTGTCACACTGCTATATGGTCTTTTGAGCTATTACTAGCTGTTCAGTCATTTTAGTTCAGAATACGTTCATCTTGTTACTCGCTGGGATAGTAAGTCTTCAAAAAGCGGAAAATTAAGTTTCAAATATTAAAGAGATACTGAAAGTGATGTTAAAAGTTCTGTAACCTGAAAATCATTCTTAAGAGTTAATACTTTTTAATATACTCTAATATTTTAAGAATGTTCTAGATGCTTTTGAAATTTGATGACTGTTTTAAAACGAAGAAATTTTCTGCTGTTAACATTTCTAGCAGGACTGAAAAATGCCCTTACCATTTTCTGATAGGTCCTCTGCTGTTATTCATTGGCAAGTAGGTCATGGCATGGAGCAACTGTTAAGGCACTAGGCATATACTGAAACAAAAAATAGTCAAGTTTCATTGCAGTCATTGTAACCTTAAGGTGTTTTTGTAGTCATGAAGGATTGAAATAGTTCAGGGGAAAAGGCAGTTTCAATTTCAAGAACTTCAGTGAAAGACAGAGACTTAAAATATATGCATCATGTTCTAGTGCTGTCCATACTCAGTCCTGACACAAGTAAAATCACTTATGGTGTAACTTTTTACTTTATTTCTTTTCCTTCCCTTTGCTCAACTTTTCTCTTTGTAATCTTCTACTTCATTATCAAAAACAGCTATGGAAGAATGACATCAGTTCTTCTCTGGCTTGTAAGTAGTACTACCTGGCAGTAGTCAGGCTTCAGTTTATTGGTGATAGGTAAGGCACAGTGAACTCAATTTTGTTCATCGCTGTTGTTTAATTTTCACCTGAGATAATTCCTGTCTGATCAGATGAAGATTGACATGACAAATGAAGACCCTTATGTAGTTCTTTAATTTTTCTGAAAGGTACACTTTCTCCAGTACATGGCAATTTTGGTCCCATTTTCCTGACAATGCAATTAACAGTTTTTATACAGACTGGTGTGGAAAACTTGAAGGACATGGTAAAAACTCCAACTTTGACCTGCTGGCACTGTGTCATGTACAGTAAAGTGCTTCTTCTGATGCACTTCAGTAATTTACATTTTGCTCCCTCTACCCTTTCCTGCAACTGGTCATTTTCCTTGCTTCCTTTTTCATAATGATACAAACTAGTAGCCACAGATTACATAAAAATGCTCTTCTGCATGTTAGCTTTCTAATACTTAAGTGCTGTTTTACTTAACAGGAGGAATAACACTGAGGGAGAATGTGCACATCATGTCTGTGATGAATCAGTTGAGTGGTGTATATTGAGTTGATCATTTGAAATCATTGACTTCTTTTAAAATCTTTTTAAAAACAATGTAGTCTACCTTTGCATTTTAGGATGTGAATACGCTTTATGGGATGTAACTTTTAGGGTAGCATTGGGTTTTTGTAGGCAGATGAAAGCTTTAGTTTATTTTTTCACTGTAGAATTCAAATGAGATGCAGATTTATTAACACAAAAGTATGTGTTCAGCTAAATCCAGAATTAAATTATTCTTTGCTCATTGTTAGTATTGTTGAAGTAAAAGATGAAATTTTGTCATACCTTAAAAAAATGCAAACTTGTTTGGATCTGTTGCTTGCAGCTGCTGTTTTATTACTATGATCTAATTGCAGGTGAGAGGTTGAATGCTGTGATCTTCAGAGCTCTGGTGCTATTAGATTTATCAACCTGAGTAGTATATACTAATGAGCAATTGCCAGTGGAATCATCCTTAAAATTGTTAAACAATATGTAGATCCTCTAAAGTCTGTTGTGTGAGATCCTGAGGTAATTTGACCCTGGTTTGAGATTAGATTTTTGTTTGTTTGTTGATTAGATATTGGAGGATCAATCTAATTTCACATGCATATTTTGACATGTCAGAGCAAGAAACCTGACAGCAACACTAACAGAATTGAGAATCTGGTTGTAGAAAAACACTTTGATTTGAGGCATATTTTTGTGACATTGTAATGATCAGAAACCTCAAGACTAAGACATATAAAAGGTCTGGGAACATTGGTGGCATTAGTTAGTGATTAACATAAAATCTAAGAAATTGTTTCTAATGAACTAGAACTGTAGTTTCTGCATTAGAATGCTTCCTTTGGTATAGAGCAGTTCTCATATTTGGGGAACTTACATATATGAGAAACAGAAGTGAATATAAATGCATTTTAATCAGCAAAGATAAATATTTACTAAATGTTTATTTTATTTTTTTGTTTGCACACTTAGTTGTGTGTTAATCTATCTCCATAAAATGAAAACTGAGATTCCCAGGTGAACTAGCCTAAGGGGAATAGAAGAACATATCTTAACTTGTACAGATGACACTTTGCTTTGCCAGGTATTTATTTTAGAAACAGTATTCTAATTTATAAGTCAAATCCTCATTGACTTAATTAGTGGATATGAATGCTACTTTGAATTTGAAAAGCAAATAAGCTATTAATGTAACTGTAATTAAGATAAATATAACTTTTGACAGATATATTGAACAGAGTCAACCTCAGCTCATCACGAAGGGGGATACAGAATGGTGCACCCAGTAGAGGTACTTTATTGTCCTAATATGGTAATTAAAAATAAAATAATCCACAACACTTATGAAACATCTGACTGCAAAATTATATGAAGATAACTTTGGAATCCTTTGCAACAGGTACAGTTACTGCATTCAAGCCTGACAGTCACCATTATGCGACACCTGCCTCCAGCCCTGGTGCCATGCCTCTTCCGTCAGTCTTTCAGACCATATCCAGAACTACAACTATCTCTGTAGCACTTCAGCCATTGTCTATACCAGTGAATATTTCAGGAACTACACAAACACTGCAGATACCAGTTGCTGGATGTTTATCAACAGAGCAGATGCCTGGGTCAAGCTCTGGAGTATCACAGCCTGCTAGCAGACCTGCAACCATTGCAGTGACAACACAGCCTGTATCAAGAAATATCACGGTTCCTATAGTGGCTCAGCCTGTGTCCAGCACTGTAACAACAGAGCCAGTAATACTCAACCAGGTAAATTTTTATTCCCTTAAATTGTAAAATAGTCAGATGCAATTACTTTTGAAAAATTTAACAAGGGACATACTGACAGTCTAGTAATTTGAAGACCTGGGCTAGATTATAAACTAATATCATATAAAGATTCTAGGACATTATCCTTGCACTGGTGACATAAAATACTTACTTGAAAATACCCATTTGCAAGATTCAAAGATGATAGCTTCAGTAACTGGAATTCAGTTAAATAAAAATCTTACCCATAAGAGAAATTAGTACTGTCTAGGTGAATTTTTTTATATTGTTTGGAGAGATGGCTGAAGTTCTCATTCTCCAAATTTTGGAGATTTCTCTCTTCAGAAATAGATCCGCCATACCACTAAATTTAATTTTTACACAGCTTGCATTTGGTGTTCAAAGTAACTCTGTGGTTTTCCCACCTGAATTTTACAGTGCTTTTCTTGGTATTTTCACTCAAGGGAATGCTGTGGTAGTGGTTTCTTAACATAGAATCAATATGGTTGGAAAAGACCTCAGAGATCATAAAGTCCAACCTGTCACCCAAAACCTCATGACTAACTAAGCCATGGCTTCAAGTGCCATGTCCAGTCCCCTCTTGAACACCTCCAAGGACAGTGACTCCACCACCTCCCTGGGCAGCACATTCCAATGGCTAATCACTCTTTCTGTGAAGAACTTTCTCCTCACCTCAAGCCTAAACTTCCCCTGGTGCAGCTTGAGACCCTCCTCTTGTTCTGGTGCTGGTTGCCTCGGAGAAGAGATCAACCCCTACCTGTTTACAACCTCCCATCAGGTACCTGTAGAGAGCAATAAGGTCTCCCCTGAGCCTCCTCTTCTCCAGGCTAAACAACCCCTGCTCACTTAGCCTCTCCTGGTAGGGCTTGTGCTCAAGACCTCTCACCATCCTCGTTGCCCTTCTCTGGACACGTTCAAGTGTCTCAACATCTTAAAATTGAGGGGACCAGAACTGGACACAGGTGCTTTCCTTTCCAGTTCATGTGGCAGTTGAAGTGAAATAGTAGTATGGTAAGGAGGACTTAAGCATCCAAAAGTTCTAGGGTCAACAGAAGAAACAATTCAGCCATGTACTTGTTTTGCTTAAAAACCCATGCACACAGGTCATATGTTGTAGAGCTTCCTGGGTTGTCAACTTCAAAATGATTCTTTTAGAGAGTCAAATTAGATGCTGTTTTGCTCATAAGAGAGAGCACGGTGTGGTGACTTTATTTAAAATAGTTTAAGGTGAAACTGGTTGCGCAATGTGTATAACATTAGCTACTACTGTTGGGTTAAAATGAAGTCTGAGAGTAGGCACTATCTCCACTGACCATGCAGATATACACACCTGGGGTTGTCCCAGTTGTCAGTCTTTAGGTATAAATAAAAATCATGCAGCCTAATGTATTTTGCATTTGCAATCCATCTGAATGTTCATAGTTAATAAAGCCATTAAAATGAGAATTAAATGTTCTTGAGACTTGTGGCTAAATAATAGCCATTGGGAGGTTGTATTTTAAGAAAAATAATGCAGTGTAATCATTGCTTGTCAGCTGAGTAGTTAAGTCTCTGGCAGGTTGATTAGGAAAGAACTTTCCAGTTTTGAGTCTTCAGCAGTTGATTGATAGTTTGCAGAGAGAAATTGTGCACATGCCTAGTGAAACCAGTTAGTTAAATCAGTGTCACTGCATCTAAGATGGCTTAGAATATGATATAATCAACAGTCCAGATACTGGTAGGGTATCTAGGCTGCCTCTGTCCTATTAAATCTAACTTCATAAATCAGGAGAGATAGTACAGAAAGGTCTGCTACTTCACATGATATATGCACAAATTTCAAGTTTATGACTTTTATTTTAAAAAATGTTAACTTATGACAAAGAATGCTTTATTAAATCATTCAAAGGAGTGCTTGTGTCCTGCAGTATCTTTATTGCAAAAGAAAGCCTTCTCCTTTACTTCATGCATACATGCTCATGGTTTTGTTCTAATACATAAAGCTGCTAGCAGCCTCTACATTGATTTTTATTAGAAAACTTTTAGAGTGAACAGACATAGGAAGGATCACCTTCTCCAAAAGCTAAAGCTGAATGTTACTCAAGACAGTGTTTTCCTTTAAAGACACTATTCACACAACACTTCTTCTGTGAGAGTTTCTTGTTCATCAAGTTTACTTTTAACAGGAATGTCACAGATCAGACTTCAGTTAAGATTTATAGTCTTTCTTTGCCAAAACCTGCAGGATGCTGTTCTTCCCTGGTAGTATAGAGAAACGCCTATTTAAAGTTACAGCTTGAAGTGAAACTTTGCATGTACACTGCACGGGGGAGGATCTCTAACAATGTAGCAGTCTATTCCAAGTTAAACTTACTTTCTAACGAAAGTGATTGTTTTCTGCTGTATCCAGTGCATCCATACTCTAGTCTCTTAAAACTTCCACTGTTGAGATTACATGTATTATATGTTTTCTTTGTTCATAATTTGATCATGGCTTTCATGAGCTCTTAATTAAGTTGTCAAAGATGTAACATTCTAATCCTTAGCGATGTGAAGAAATTGAGTACCTTGTGGAAAATTTTTTGTTGTTGTTGTGGTGTTCAGTGTGTGTTTGTATTTTGTTTTGGTTTTTTCCTTGCTTAAGATATGTTGAAAGTTAATATTTAGTCAGCCTTGTCTAAAATATTTGCTTTCTTGGTTTTGTATTGTTCCTGCCACCTCATTGTATTACTTTTTTTTATGAGGAAAGAGGCTTATTACAGTATCACAGTACATTAGAGGTTGGAAGGGAGATCATTGGGTCCAACCCCTCTGCCAAAGCAGGATCACTTAGGGTAGTCTGCACAGGAATGCATCCAGGTGGGTTTTGAAAGTCTTCACAGAAGGAGACTCCACAACCTCTCTGTGCAGCCTGTTCCAGTGCTTTATCACCTTCACTGTAAAGAAGTTTCTCCTTGTGTTGAGGTGAAATCTTAAATGTTAAAGCTTGAACCTGTTGTTCCTTGTCTTATTGCACACCACCAAAAAGGGCTTGGCCCCATCTGCTTGATACCCACCCCTCCAGATGTTTATACATATTGATGAGATCCCCTCTCAGTTATCTCTTCTCAGGACTAAACAGCCCCAGGGATCTCAGTCTCTTTTCATAGGGGAGATGTTCGAGTCCCCTAATCATCCTCGTGACTCCCCATTGGATTCTCTCCAGCAGTTCTGTCTTTCTTGAACTGGGGAGCCCAAAACGACACAATATTCCAGGTGTGGTCTCACCAGGGCAGAGTAGAGGGGGAGAAATTCCCTAGACCTGCTGGACATACCCTTTTTGATGCATCCCAGGATACCATTGGCTTTCTTGACCACAAGGGCACATTGTTGTTCCATGGAGAACTTGGTGTCCACCAGCACTCCAAGGTCTTTCTCTGTGGAGCTGCTTTCCAGCAGGGCAGCCCCTAACCTGTACTGGTGCATGTTGTTTTTCCTCTCCCCATGCAGGACCCCTGCACTTGTCCTTATTAAACTTCATCAGGTTTGCCTGCACTCAGCTCTCCAGCCTGTTGAGATCTCATTGGATGGCTGCACAGCCTGATGGGGTGTCAGCCAACCCCCTCAGTTTTGTATCGTCAGCGTACTTGGTGGGGGTACTCTCAATCTCCTCATCCAGGTCATTGATAAAGATACTGAACAAAACTGGACCAAATACCAATCCCTGGGGAATGCCACTGGCCACAGGCCTCCAAGTTGACTCTCTGCCACTGATGACAACCCTCTGAGCTCTATTGTCCAGCCAGTTTTCAGTCCACCTCACAGACCAGCCACCTGCGCTGCATTTCTTGAGCTTTTCTATGAGGATGTTATGGGAGACAGTATCAAAAGCGTTGCTTAAGTCAAGGTATGAGACATCCACTCCTCTTCCCTCATCTAGCCGTTTGGTCATGGTTTCATAGGAGGCTATGAGATTAGTCAGGCAGGATCTCCCCTTAATAAATCCATGTTAGTTCTGATAACCTTTTTTGTCTTTCATGTGGTTAGAGATGACCTCCAGGATGGAGGTGAGGCTGACTGGTCTGTTGTTGCCTGGGTCCTCCTTTTTGCCTTTTTTGAAGACTGGACATTTGCTTTCTTCCAGTTGTCAGGCACCTCTCCTGTTCTCCGTGACTTTTCAGAAATGCCGAGAGGTTGAGCAGCAGTATCAGCCAGCTCTCTCAGCTACAACCAAGGTTACCCCCAGTCTTAACATCTACAACCAGTCTGTTGTTTGTTAATACCAGGTCCAGCATTGCACTTCTCTGTTGGTTCTTCAGTTACTTGCAGGAGGAGGTTGTCATCAGTGCACTGCAGGAACCTTTCAGACTGTTTGTGCTTGGCTGTATAATCTTTCCAACTGATATCAGAGTGGTTGAAGTGGCCCATGAGCACCAGGGCACTTGATCCTGAGTCTAATTCATGCTGCCTGTAAAAGGCCTCATCAGTAGCTTCTTCTGGTTAGGCTGCACCTCGAGTACCGTGTCCAGTTCTGGATTCCTCATTTTAGGAGGGATGTTGATTTGCTGGAGTGTGTCCAGAGAAGGACAACGAAGTTGGCAAGGGGTTTGGAACACAAGCCCTATGAGGAGAGGCTGAGGGAGCTGGGGCTGCTTAGCCTGGAGAAGAGGAGACTCAGGGGTGACCTTATTGCTCTCTCTAACTACCTGAAGGGAGGTTATAGACAGGCGGATGTTGGTCTCTTCTCCTAGGCAGCCAGCACCAGAACAAGAGGGCACAGTCTCAGGCTGCACCAGGGGAGGTTTAGGCTGGATGTTAGGAAGAAGTTCTATACAGAGAGTGACTGCCCATTGGAATGGGCTGCCCGGGGAGGTGGTGGAGTCCCCATCATTGGAGGTGTTCAGGAGAAGACTTGATGGGGTGCTTGGTGCCATGGGTTAGTTGATTAGGTGGGTTGGATTGGTTGATAGGTTGGATGCGATGATCTTGAAGGTCTCTTCCAACCTGGTTTATTCTATTCTTGGTTCGGTTGTCTGTAGTAAGCACCCACAACCATATCACCCGTGTTTGTATGTCCCTTCACTCTTAGCCATCTCCCCCTGGGTTAAGCTCAAGACATTCTAGTTGCTCATTCACATAGAGAGCAGCTCCCCTACCTTGCCTTGTCAGTCTGTCCTTCGTGAAAAGTCCATAGTCGTCCATAACCATCTTTCAGTCATGGCAGCTGTTCCACCATGTCTCTGTAATTGCGACAAGATCATAGCCCTACAGCTGGACCCAGATTTCTAGTTCATCCTGCTTATTTCCCATGCTTCTTGCATTGGTATACAGACACTTCAGAGACTTAGTAGGGAAGTATCTGTTACTATTATGGGTGTCACATAATCCACCATCCCTTACAGCCCCTGGGATAGCATTGGAACTCGTACCCTGACTCACAGTTGTCTCAGGAATGTCCTCAGCCTGTTTTTGTCCCCTCTTCCTCCTTTGAAATTGAAGACCTATCAATCAGCCCTGCCAGTTCTTGTCCTAGGATTCTTTTTTGTCTTAGAGATAAGCATTTTCTATCTATAGTCAGCAAGCCTGGGATCTCTGGGGTCTTGTAGAGTAGCCCATGTTTTGGTGTTTGGTTTTTTTGGGGGTGCGTGTTTGTGGGGGGTTTTGTGTGTGTTGTTGGGTTTTCTTGGGTTTTTTAAAGGATGTTCAGCTTTTTGGGCAAAGTGCTGTGTTGTTTGGGTTTTTTTTTTTTCATACCACTATTACCACATTTTCATTTTACTGTTCACTATGTGACATATATGCTAGCTGTGTTTTGGTCCGTGTCCTTGATTTGAGTTTTCTTTATTCAAGAGCTCCTCAGCGGTTTTGTATTAATTCCCTCCCCCTCTCCCCCAGTTGTTATTTCACATGGGGTCACTGTTCTACATTCATAATTTTCTATCTGGGGCTTTCAGGGATGCTTCTATTCATACATAAATGATTCTTCCCAACTTGATTCATCTTAAGTGCTGAGGGCTTCAATTTTTTTTTTCTTTTTATTTTTTTTTTAACCTGGGAATTGTTTGGATCTTCAAATTGCAGATGTTCAACAATAATTTGTAGTTGAAATATTGTTATGTGAAGATGACTTCGTGATATGGTGGGACGCTATGGCAGGATGCCTTTTTAGCCAAACATCCTTCTGAGTGCTTTTGTGTTTTTAATTTGATACAGCACTTTTCACTCTCAGGATATAGGAACCTGTTCTGTCGCCATGGATTGCTTTTGATCACCAACAGGGTCGAATTCCCTCAATTTCATAATGTGTAGGTCTATAATTTCCTTTTTGTCCATGTTTGATATTCCTGTTTTGTCACTTAAAATACCCCTTTCCAGCCACAGATTTGATTCACTGGCTTTCTGTAGAAGTCTAGTTCTTTGTATTCTTGTTACTGCACTATGTTAATACAGTTGCAGAAATTGAGTCATACTGTTTACAGCAATTATAACTCAGTCTGAGCTACTGCTGTTGTGCATGTGTAATGGGTTGTCTGTAGTAAGCACCCACAACCCTATGATAGCATAGGGTTATTCTCATCTTTAAGAAACAATTGTTCAGCATGCCCTCCAATTAACTCCAGCCAATTTGGTCAGTAATGTTCCCCCACTTACCAGGCATGTTCCTCAGTCTGGGTGTGGTTGAGGTTGGGAGAGCAAAGGTCCAATACTGTCCATTGTAATTTGTCTATGTGGATTTGGTTACCAGTTGCTATTGGTTTCCAGTAGCAGCTGAGAAATCTAGGATACAGAATTACAAACTCAGTGTTTTCAGTAGTCTCTTGGAAAAGTATAAGTGGCAGTGGATTATTTTTCTTCACCTGAGTCATAGGTACTTAATTTATTGTAAAGGTGTTAGATTTTGGCTTTATACATGTGACAGTGCCTGTACTTACATACTTTTTTTTTTTCCCCATTGATGTCATAAAGCTGTTTTGGTTGTTTCTTTGAAATGTTTTCTTCTAAAGCATGGGGAGATACTGTTGTGAGGGTTTTTTACCTATATAAAATGATTGGATGAAAAAGGCAATTGTAAATAGGAAAGAATATGTTGAAAATTCTCAGACATTGAATTTCCAGGATGTCTGGTATTACTTCTTTGTTTACCAGATATATTATTTTTTTGGTGTGGTGGTTTAAGCCTTAACTGGGAGTTAAGAGCTCAGATGGGGCAAAGGCTGAGAATCTCTTCCCCTGCTCCCCTGTCCTCCCTCCCAATGGGGGGTGGGGGGGGAAAGGAGCAAATCCACCAAACAATAATTTGGAGTCAGCTTGGAAGTAGAGAGGTAAAGCGTTTTCTTTATACACACACACATATATATATATTTTGTGTATATATATGTATAAATAACAGGTAAGGGTCACAAGGGCAAGGAACAAGGATGGATGGGAAGGGGACAAAGAGGAGAACACAAAACCAGTCTCTCTCTGAAGAGGCGCAGAGGCAGCAGGGAGAAGGATCAGGCCCGACCACGTTGCAGAGGAGCAGGAAGGCAGCCGCAGTAGCTCTCATCCAGGAGAGGCAGGAGCCAAAAGGAGACCTACTGGCTGCAATGCCCTGCCTTTTCTACCCTAGCTGGGCAGGGAGTGGGGGAGTGGAACAGACTCAGTTTCCCAGGGGAAAAACACCCTGCAGGGAGGGCAAAGCACCTGCAAGCCCTCCACCCTGTTTTTTTTTCAGAATGGGCGTTAACCCACCACATTTGGAGAATGTATATTTCACATGCTGCTGACATTTTTACTAACTACAGAAAATTATGAGAAGCAGTTTTTGTGTGTACTATTCTATTGGTCATATTTCAAATGTAGATGGTGTGCTTAGTCCTTCACACTAAGAATCTGCCACAGGCTTACCACCAGAGCAGTAGTTGTGCTTCAGATGGGGTTTGCAGTCTAAACTTCTAAACTGACTACTCTGAAACCCTTGTGTCTACAGTAACAACTGCTCTGTTGTGACCATAGCTGGTGTAGTTGTTACTTGTAACAAATGGAGCAGATAAATGTAACTAGTACCACAACTACTTTTGAACATTTATTTAGATTGGATTAGGGTCACTCACTAGAAGAAAGAATATCTCTTACGAAGAACCTGCAGCGTCTTCATTTAAGAGAAACACAAGAAAAAGGCAGGCTGGAGAGAAGCATCTTCCTTTTCTTGTTCAAAACCTTTTTTTTCATACTTTGGAGTCCTAAAATAGATTGTCATACCTGTATGTGTGCTTGTGCAGTTCTGTAGACATCTTCCAATTTAGTTAACATAGTTAAAAATGTGGTAGCTTCCACAAGGATGTGTTTTCAAATAAGCAGCACAGCTGTGAGTAGGGGAAAAAAATTGAGATTGATTTTTACACTGATGAAAGTCCGTATATGTGTACTGGGTGATTTTGTTAAAAGAAATAGAGCTACTTTTGTCATGGGTTTTGTACAGGTTGATGAAATGTAATCAAACTGTGTCCAGTTCTGGGCCCCTCAGTTTAGGAAAGATGTTGACTTGCTGGAACACGTCCAGAGAAGGGCAGCAAAGCTGGTGAGGGGTTTGGAGCACAAGTCCTATGAGGAGAGGCTGAGGGAGCTGGGGTTGCTTAGCCTGGAGAAGAGGAGGCTCAGAGGTGACCTTATTGCTGCCTACAACTACCTGAAGGGAGGTTGTAGCCAGGTGGGGGTTGATCTCTTCTCCTGGGTGTCCAGCACCAGAACAGGAGGACACAGTCTCCTGCTGCACCAGGGGAGGTTTAGGCTGGATGTTAGGAAGAAGCTCTTCATAGAAAGAGTCATTGGCTATTGGAATGTGCTGCCCAGGGAGGTGGAGTCACCATCACTGGAGGTGTTTAGGAAGAGACTGGATGGGGTGCTTGGTGCCATGGTTTAGTTGATTAGATAGTGTTGGATGATAGGTTGGACTTGATGATCTCAAAAGTCTTTTCCAACCTGGTTAATGCTATTCAAAGGAATTACTGTAGACTTGAAAGATCAAGTGACAGTATTTTGTCATTCTTACCTTAATGTTGAAATAAAAACTAACCCTATTATAAGTTTTTTTCTTCACTTTATTGCTGAAAATAGTTCTTTTCAGATTGTGGTAAAATGAATAGCCTTTTAAGAGATGAGCAGCACTGAGTTTTGGAAAGTGTGTTTCTCTAGTCTTGCCCTTCAGTGTTGAATATCTGTAAATAGAACTGAATTTCTTGTTTCTTTTCCCTTCCCATGTTACTTACTGAGTGATCAGAGAAGATATATAACAGTTTTCAATGTTGGTGACAAGAAATGTGGACTATGAATTTTTTTAGGTTATTTGTAGTACTAAAAGGCAAACCTCTTAAACTGAAGGGTAAGAGGTACCTGTACTTGGAGATGCTCAAAACAAAGAACTGAGAAACGTGAATCAAGTTTTAGGTTAACAGTGCTTTGAAAAGCAGGTTTGGTTATATTGTTTCCAGAAGTCTTTATGAAATTACGTAAAAGAAAAAACCCTTTGTGAAATCAAGAATGAGTGCCATTACCAGTCAGCATTGTACAGATGCACTTTCATCAAATATTGATACTTAGTAGAATTTGATTGGTTTGATATAATCGTGCTTTGCAAAGCTTCCGGTTGCCTCACCTTGTGCTACTTTGGAGCTCTCTTTGGTTGTCTAAAACGCAGCTAGCTATTGGGCAAGAGTAACAGACAAATGCCTGAGTTTGTGCTGAAGGCAGTAAGTATTAGTTTCTTGAACAATTCAAGTATATTTTGAAACATCGTCACACTTTGAAACAAAATCAGTTACAATTAGCAATTTAAACTGATGCAGTCATATTTCATGAAAAGGGTTTTCCAGGGTCCTTTTATTATTCTGATACGCAGCTATGAATAAATTAACCACTGATGAGAGTTGCAAACTTACTGAAATATCAAAAGAAACTATTTTGGGAAGATTGTAATGAACTTGGTTTACAGATGAGTACTTGGGAGTGCTTTTTAGCAGTATGTTTTTAAAATAAACTCTTTGAAGCCTGCAAGTAAAAAAATGTTAAATCTCAGATTTCTTTTCCTTCTTGAAAATGTCTTATTAGGACTAT
Organism: Dryobates pubescens; assembly: GCF_014839835.1. Classification (NCBI taxonomy): domain Eukaryota; kingdom Metazoa; phylum Chordata; class Aves; order Piciformes; family Picidae; genus Dryobates; species Dryobates pubescens. The sequence goes on along the minus strand of NC_071628.1, from coordinate 15,565,195 downwards.
ATTATGGATTCTCCACCAGATCCACCAAGTAATGCATCTGGTATACTGTTTGGTGTGAGACACAACTCGGGTGTTCCACAGTACCAGACTGAGCCAGCAGTGAATGTAACAGGTGGGTATAACTGTGGTAGTCAATAAGCGAAACAGCCGACCTAATGTAATTGAACTGTGGAGCAGATCTTTGGTTTATAGCTTTAAAGGGGATTCCTAGAATGTAGTATAGCTACCTTTTTCTTTTTTCTGTAGATAACACTGTGTAATGTTTAACAAAATACAATTTGGAGCTTTGTGTTGTCAGACTCTGCTTTTCAGCACATTAGGCTGACTGTAGTATCAACTGATGTCTTATAATGCTCATGTAGATGGAAAAATGTGTTGCCAGATGCAGTGTAATTTTTTAGACTGATGATTTGTTTTCAGTGTATCCAGTGTTCTGACTTGCATGGACAAGAATGACTGTTAGCAGGAGAGGGGCTGCAATACTGGAGGAACTTTCCAAGTCTGCTGAGTTTACTCTTTGTGACGACAATCTTGATTTCTTGACTATTATATATAGGAGTTGGAGCTGATGGGATCAAAAGGATCCTGTCTGCAAAGGGAGGGGAAGGGTAAGATTAATTCCCTTCCCCCCCAATCCACTCCCCCCCAGCTAAATTGTGTTACAGCACAAACAATTTAACCTACTTAAAAAGAGCCAAACAAATAAGTGCCTTTTTTGTCTGTCACAGCAGGTGAAGTACATATTAAAAAGATCTGAAGTATGCAGTGTATTCAATCTTAAACAGGCTGTAACTTGGGACTTCTCTTTTTTGAAGGATTTTACTTCTTTAATAACGGAATAGAATCCTGTCATTCAGTCTGTAAGTTAAGAGTTGACAGTCAGTCCTGGTTATTCTGTGAGGGAACAGATTATCTCAATGAGTGGCCAAATAGGTCATACTACCAAGTTATGTAGAAAGAGTGATAGTTTATTCTGCTTGATGTTAATGATTTTGTATCTGCAGTTTAGGCATTCTGTTCAGCTACACTACCAGATTTTCACTGATAAGTATTTCCTTGCATGTGTACAACTATTCTGTAGTCTTAATCTTGTCTTACTGAGTTCAGTTGCTTTTGTAAAGTAAGCAAATGTTTCATTTCCTATAAATTGTTCAGTGTTCCAGCCCTTACTCTCCAAAGAACAGGTAATAAAGTTTTGTGTGTTTATTTTGGTTTGGTTTTTATTTAAGGGTCTTGCTTGCATACTTAATTACTTCTATTAATCTTACCAAGAAAAATGAAATACTTAAAAGCATGAAGGATTGTTATTCGAAGTGTCTTAAATACACCATACTTGGTCAACATTTATTTCAGTAAATTGGCATTAGGATTTAGAAATTAAAAGGTTTATACTTGTGTGTATCTTTTATGAAATGGAAGGCAAATACAAGATAGATGTCACTTCACAACATGGAAGCATCTGTATTTTGTGATTTTTGGCTTGGTGAGATCACACAACACACGTCCTTGTTCGTGTGTTCCAGTGCCTACTTGCCCGCGTGGGTGGTGTGTGTTAATTCACGTGGAGCACTGGGCACAATACTTTCTGCGGTATTCTGCAGGGCCAATTTTAACTTCTGTGATGCTTTGTAGATCAATATAACATAAATACGTGTTTCTGAGGTCTAATCAGAAAACAAGCTGCTAACACAGAATATTAGGGGTTGGAAAGGACCTTGAGAGATCATCTAGTCCAACCCGGAGCGGAATCACCTATAGCAGATTACACAGGAATGCACCCAGACATGTTTTGAGTACCTCCAGAGAAGGAGACTCCATAACCCTCCTGGGCAGCCCGTTCCAGTGTTCCATTACCCCCACAGTGAAAAATTTTCTCTTCATGTTTACATGGAACTTCCTATGCCTTAACTTCCACCCATTGCCCCTTGTCCTTGGGCATTGCCGAGAAGAGCCTGACTCCCATCCTCTCGGCACTCACCCTTTACATACTTACAAACATTGATGAGGTCACCCCTTAGTCTCTTCTCCAAACTAGAGTCTCAGATCCCTCAGTTTCTCCTTGTAAGGATGATGTTCCACTGCCTTAATCATCTTTGTGGCTCTGTCATGGACTCTGTTTCCTGTCCTTGAACTGAGGGGCCCAGAAGTGGACACAACATTCCAGATGTGGCCTCACCAGGGCACATTAGAAGGGGAGGAGAACCTCTGTCTACCTACTAACCACCCCCCTTCTAATACACCCCAAAATGTCATTGACCTTCTTGGCCACAAGAGTGCATTGCTGGCTCATGGTGAAGCTTCCATCCACCAGGACCCCCAGGTCCATCTCCCCTTCACTGCTCTCCAGAAAGCTCAGTCCTCAACCTATACAGATATATGGGGTTGTTCTTTCCCACGTGCAAGACTCTGCATTTGTCTGTGTTGTACTTGATTCAGTTTCTCTCTGTTGGACCCTCCAACCTGTCTGAGCCTGACAACCCTCCAGTGGGTCAGCCACTCCACTCAGTTTTGTGTTGTCCTCTCTGAGCATCCTGCTAAGGTTGGACTTGTTTTGAGTGGGAGGTTGGGCAAAAGCACCTGCATAGGTCCAACCAAAATTGTTCTGTGTTTTTGTATTTCAACTAACTATTGTAAAGTGTGTTTTGCAGTTCCCTTTTCTTTTGTAGCAGGTTTTTGATGTAATTTCAAATAATACTGGGAAGGGATGAGGAAAATTTAAGTTTCAAAGTTAGAATACTCTTTGAAAGACCTTTCCCTCCTTACAAGAAGACAGGTAGTATAGCTGCTTCAGCGTATTAATAATTAGGTGCATTTTCCTTCTGGGCCAAAAGATGCTTTCCAGCTGATTGTAATGAGAATTTATTCTTGACTTTCATCCACATACTCTCTCTTACATGTTAAAATCAGGAGCTACCTCCATGTGATTTTGTTGTTTGAATAATTTTCTATTTGTTTTTGTTGCATTTCTTGTTGGATTGCTCTCACTCTTTTCCAACAATCATCAGGAAATGGCCATAATGTGAAATGTCACAGCAAAATTTTTTTGTCCAATCTCTGCTGGGTAAAACAGATACTGTGCTGTGGCCTATGATGTACATTACAGCAAGATCTTACTAAGTGCAGTAACAGAAGTAGATCATATTCCCCAAGTATCTTATTTTTTTGTCTCAAAGCCATCACTTGCTATCATAGCAGTTTCTCATCTGTCACATAATCCATCACTGAAGTACCGCAGAACAGAAAACCTTGCTGCAGAACCTGTTTTCTTCCAGTTCATCTTGAAATTAGCTGTGAAGTATCAAAGTATTTTCCAAACCATAATAATGACCTGCAGCACAGTTTTGTAGTACCTTTCTTGCATGGCCATCCACTCTTTTGATGGGCTTTCTGCTTAATTATGATTCTTAGTAATGCTATTATCTTCAAAGAAAAATACTATTTGACTTGTGTCTACCTTGTGGTCTGTGCAGGACTATGGATGTGTAACACCGTTGCAAGGTCATCTCTCAACTCATACATTTACTCATTCTCTTGTTATAAGGTAGATGTATTTCTGTGTTTCATGTTACTACTTTTTTCATAGCTCTGGCAGTGTACAGTTGACTACAGCTGAGATGTTACTTAAAACTCTTCCTTGTGTTTAACTATGACTGAACTACTTAGTCAGTGTGGAGTTCTCCAGATCTGTGAATGACTTGAGAATGCAAGAGAACTTATCTGGAAAAGCAGCTCTTGTTCTGGTGGCTTGAGGAAAACTGGAAGCCTGGGCTTATTAATGAAAGTTTAAGCTAATGCAAATTTGTTTGGGTTTGCTCAAAAGGTATTAATCGCATTATATTGATAAGAGAAATACAATTTCCTTTCATTACTGTGAGTAATTATTTAGAAGATTTATTCTTTAGGTTCTCCAAAGACACCTTTGCTCAACAGGAAGGATGCATCTGAATAGGCCTAGTTTCCAGTAAATGCCCAGGCAGAAATATTCTCATTGAGAGCCAGATTGTGAAAACGGTTATTTGGATCTTACTGTGATGATGATCAGGTCATGACATAAAAAGAAGGTTATGTGGTCATTTGAGGATGGAAGTTCTTAAATCAAAACCGTCAAAAATCTGCCCTATCCAGAGGGGGGTGGCTGGTGGTGAATAGAATTAATGTTTGAACTCTGTCATGCAACCTTCACACCCTCCTATTTTTTCCATATTTTCTACCAAGGTTTTGTGTAAGTTGTTTATAGGTTCATATCAATCAGAACAGACTCAAACTCATTTTAGGAAAAAAAAGAGTAGGTAAAAGATGGTGTAAAACTTTGCTTATTAGATGGTTATTATAGCTACAGCAAGTGTAATAGTTTTAATGTGAAATAACATATTTTGCTAGAATAAATCAAGTATCCTGTTTGTGAGTTCTGACTGTTAAGCTATTTTCAATTTTACAGACGTAAATGCTGTATCAAATACAATTAAAAATGGAGGACCTTTCCCTCGAGCTTGTCCAAAGTGCAATATTCATTTCAATCTTATGGATCCTCTAAGAAATCACATGAAGGTAAAATATTTTTGGGCTGGTAAATGTTATAACAAACATACGTAGGCTTCTGCGTGGTTATGGTACAGTGCTATGTTTTGGTAGCTAGAAGTCAGACTCTCTGCATATGATCAACTATAGCCCAAACACTTAATGTCTTGCAGTTGTAGAGAGGAAGAATAGAGAAGGGGAGGTTTAAATCAATCCACTTTTGGCCTTATTTTCCAATGAATTGAAGCATATTTTCAGTCTCTGTATGATGTGTGTCTGCCACAGCTGTGGTTTCTTGACCCATTGGCAAGACTCAGGTGAATTTCATGAGGGTAAGTGCATATGATAGATGTGGGTCTACTGACTGCCTATTTGATTATTACTGAGACAAAGATGACCATGTAAAATATACCTTACTGTCTTAGTCTATCACTTGGTAGCTAAAAAGGTTGTTAGCCAAGGGGAAAAACTTAATTTGTCATTCAGACTTGAACATTGCAAGAGACAAAGTATTCAGAAACTAAGCATCATTCAGTCTGTTGATGAAACTACCTGCTGTTGTTTCCTGGAAAATATTTATTTGTACTTGGTAAATACTCATTTAGTTCTCTGGCTGATGTATACCATTTCAGAAAAATTACTTTGCAGGTCATTTGCATTTACTGGGTTAGTCCTCTTTGGCTTCAAAACACAATCAAGAAACACATAGACCAGTGGGGAAAAGTCAAGGGTTCCCTAATTATTTGTAGGGAATAGCTTTTGCACCGAGTACATCAACTGAATGAAAGAACCATTGAAGAAGTGGGTTTACTTAGTATTATTTAATTGAATTTTTAGTTAAACTATATGGGTTACCCTTCTACAGTAGGGAATTAACTCCTTAATAGTAGGCTCATTGAAAGTAGTCCTGCACCATAAGAACATTATTCAAGCAGGAGAAAGATCTCTGTTCTGAAAAGTTCATAATAGAGATATTTGGCTTAGCATTCATTATGTACACTTTGACATAAAAAAGCTTGAACAGTGTGTGGTTTGTGACTTAAAATTTCAGAATTTTTGAGTATTTCTGGAAAGAACTTTTGCAGATATCATAGAATCATAGAATGCATCGGGTTGGAGGGACCCTTGAGAGTTGTCTTGTCCAAGGGTCCTTTACCTTTCAACGTATGTTCTCCCTAAAGAAGCTGAAGATAAAACTTTCCATTAAGTTCTCAGTAAACTTATGCCTGTCAGCAAAATGCTTGCACAAAAGCTTCTTTGCTCTTTCTCCTTACTATATTCAAATGAATTAAACATTTTTCTAATGAGTAAGGCAACACTGGTATACCAGTTTCTAGCTTAAATACATCTTATATTAACCTAAGAATAATCCCTTTCCAGTTTTCGTAGTATTTAGTGTTTGATTACCTAAACATTACCTGAAGGTCAGTTGCAGTTCACAATCTGTACATGAGTATGAGTGAAGTTGGTGTATCAGAGAATTGAGCTTTGCCTTTAACTCTAGTCAGTGAGTGGCTTCAGTTTTTAAAATGCTTTTGTCATTGATGCAGGTTGGTTAAGAGAGAGACTGATGCCTTTGTTTCTGGTTGTTTCTTGTCCTCCCCTCTTCCACCCAGTATTGTTGTCCAGAAATGGTAGATAACTTTTTCCTGGAAGTGGCCAAAACAGAATGTTCAAGCACGGCAAACCAGGTGGCTGATTTTGAGAAAGGAAAATTGATTATGTTAGTTAACGACTTCTATTATGGGAAACATGAAGGTGACACCCAGCAGGTTCAACAGGAGCAGAAGACTCATACGACATTTAAGTGCTTCAGTTGTCAGAAAGTTCTTAAAAACAACATAAGGTATTTGAAATAATTTCCTTATTGTTAATCACTTACAGCCCGTAGCACTGTTTCATGCCTTAAAAATGTGTCTCCGGAATATAAATTTCTTTTGTATTGAAAACTGATAATATTGGGTGACTGAACAGAAATGGAATTAATTTGTACTATGCATGTATGTCCATAACTGAAACGTTTTACGAATTTGAGTACACATTTTAATGGTATCTGACATAAATAGAGTTTTAACGAGAGCAGTTGTAGAACTTTGGGGTTGGAAAGGGCAACACAGAACATTTTACAGGTTGCCATCTGGATGGATGGTGATATCAGTACATGCAAGTGTTAATTCCCTTTAGGGATGCACAGCGACTCATAGTTGGTGGTTTACTTATGTAACATCTGTTATTTTAATGGAATAATTTTACTTCCAAATGCTGCAGGAAAACTTTAGTAAGCGGTTTTAATAGGTAGATGAGTTTGTGTCATTGTTCTTTGGAGGCTAAGGTCATTGAGTTTTTTTACATGCATTCTTCAAGGAAAGCTGAAATGACAGAATGTAAAGCTGAGGAATGGACTATTCCTTCAAAGGGTACAGTCTGCAAATTAAAATGATCAGGTTTATGCTAATGCCAGACTCATGTTATTGAACAAGGAAAATTTTCATGTAATTACGAACATTAAATTTGCTCTTCTTGATTAAGTATGTGTAAATCGTTAAGTGCCACTAATTTGTCTTAAGCAGCTTGAGAGTGTTATATGTTGTTAGATTTCAAAAGAGTTTACTCTTACGATTTTATAGTCCCTGTTAATTATGGCATTTCTTCCTTTGCATTTTTAAGAGCAGTAAACAATGTTTGATAGAGGCTGAGAGGTTTTTCTTCTGGTTTTGTTATGAAAAATACTTCATTAAGATACTGGGCTCATTTTAGAGGATTGTTTTCAGGTACTATTTTCTATTTAGCATTACATTCTAAGCTATTAGTGTTCTGGTACCTGTGTGTTGCACAGCAAGTCATAGAAAATGAGCACTTAGAGTCAACTTTTAGCTGTATTAATTTTTGCTGTAACTTTGAAGCTATAGTCCAGAGTTCTCTTAACTGTGGAATTTTTATTCCAAGATGTATTTTACACCTTTAATCATTTAGAGTGGACAAAATAAATACATAATATCTCTATATCTAGTGGAAGTTTTCTGGACCCTAATTGAGAAAAAGAGAGTGATACATCAGGGTAATCCCTTGCTTCCTTGACACAGGTTTAGCCAGTTGAATTTGTAGATGAGTATTCAATACCGTGATGCAAGTTGAACATACCATTGAAATTACGTTCTGTTAACATACTGGTTTCAGTTCTTTTCTTCTGCTTAGGTATCTGGCTACCTTCAGTTAGTTGTGTTGTTGGGGTTGTGTTTTTTGGTGGGTGTTTTTGGGGTTGTTTTGTTTGGTTTGGTTATTTTTAAGCAATGGGAAGATAGTGGGAGCTGAAGCTCAAGTAGCTATTTATGTTCATTTATTTTCTTCAAATTTCAAGGTTGCCATTTTAAGAACTACATTCCTTCTGTGAGTGTGACCTACATTTAATAGTTCATCTAGCTGCAATGAAATGAAGCACATTCAAAATAGAACACTTTTTGAAATTTAATAGTAGTGGGTTGTGCCATTAACCTGTCCTTGTGTGGCTCCCCCAGTAACTATCCTGCCAACATCATGGGTGCCTAGATTTCTACATTTCTAGTGCAGATAGGTGGACATAGTGAATGTGAAAAGGTGGTAACTTCAAGTACTAACATACCATCATGTCTCTCATACTCTGATTGTCAATTGCACAGTGGCATTTCTGAGAACCATCCTTCATCATTCAACCTCAGTCCTAAATGATTTATATAAAGACAGCCTCTGCTAGTTTTGGATTGGAGGTGTTTTCAGATAAAGCTATAATGTCCTAGCTGCAAATAGTGTTCTTGCTACGTAGTGGTTTTCAGCAGAGGTGAAGTTACACTGGATTCAGAATGTAGCTTTAAGACTCTGGTAGTCTTGAAGTATGAACAGCAGACATTATGTTGTTGCCTTGGCTAATTTCCCTTCATTTCAAGGCAATATTTTTGTCTAAGCAAACATGAAAAATACAATAGATTGCTTAGTCTTAGAACATGTTTCAGATGTGCTGCATGTTCCTTCTAATAGTTAAGACTTTTTTTTTTAAGCTTGGAAAGATGATTTCCGGCATAGTCAGCTTGCTTTTAACGTCACCTATTTTTTTGTTATGATGGGGTTTTTAAATGAATGCTTATTCCATGGATTTTTAATTTGTTTTTATTAAATTGAGAAGTTCTTAGGAAGTTTCTAAAGAATACATCCTGAACGTAATATATCATGTCTAGCAAAATTAAAAAATGTAGTCTTTTTGCATCTGTTCACTGTTATTTCAAGGTTTATGAACCACATGAAACATCACTTAGAGCTTGAGAAGCAGAGCAGTGAAAGTTGGGAAAGCCACACCACCTGCCAGCACTGTTACCGTCAGTTTCCCACCCCGTTCCAGCTGCAGTGCCACATCGAAAGCACACATACTCTTTACGAGTCATCTAGTAAGTTGAATTCCATTGCATGGATTCTTTTTGTGACCTAGAACTTGAGATATTTTCTGACGTATTTTGCAGGTTTGTAACTTCACAGTAAACCATAGTACTTCAAGAGCAATAGTCTTGAGAGCACTCCTTCAGTTTGTAAGAGATGTGTTGTGAACACACATTTAAAAAAGCTTTTATTGTTTGTTTGCTTGTTTCTGGATTTGGCTTTTTTCTTTTATATTTGAAAGTTTAACTACAGGAATTAATGTTGTTTAAGGGTCTTGCACTCCTGTCTTCCTTAGGAGTAGAATTACCATTTGATTTCTTTATCTTTGTAGACATATATCGTTCACATATGCATGTTATAATTTAGCCACTTAGGATCCCAAATTAATTTATTTTTTTTCCCCTCCCACTCTTTCTAGCAATTTGTAAGATCTGTGAATTATCCTTTGAATCAGAGCAAGTTCTTCTGCAACATATGAAGGACAATCATAAGCCAGGTGAAATGCCGTATGTTTGCCAGGTATTTCAAAGGCTGTTTTTATTTAGATAACACCACCAACCCACCCTCCCACCTACCCTCACCACTTTTACTATAAATACACTTTTATAAGAAAATCAAATGTTTTGTTACAGGTATGCAACTACAGGTCCTCAGCCTTTTCAGATGTAGAAACACATTTTAGAACAGTTCATGAAAACACAAAACATTTGTTGTGCCCGTTTTGCCTCAAAGTAATTAAAATTGGAGCACCATATATGCATCATTATATGAAGCATCAGGTAAGCAGATATATTTCATCTGCAATGTTAGAAAAAATGCTAAGTATATCTAATGAATCTCTCTGGGGAAAAAAGCATAACTAATTTGAATGGTTGTTACTGCATAAGAATAGTTAATAAAATATAGTGGAAGAGTTATATCTGCTTCTTTTGAAATGTCTCTAAAGAATTGTTAGATTTAGTCATGTGTTTGTGTGACAGCAGCTGCCTATTTACAGACCTCTTTGAATATCTTTGAAAGAATATCTCTGCTATTTGTTTTCATCGTTAAGTTGTAGTAATGTGTTCTGCTTTTCTGGAAGTTGCTACCAAACATTTCACTACTTTACATAGAGAAAAAGCTTATAAAGTGCTGTGTATTCTTGCAACTGGCAAATTAATTCTTCCACCTCTTTGTAATGATGGTGCTTTGCATTTTCAATTATTTAAATATTCTCCTTAATTTCTACGCAGTCTGTTGGCTTTGTACAACATTAGGAGTTTATTTGGTTGATGTTTCAGAAACTGGATGACCATTGCTTGAGACAAGCTAGGGCTGGAGTTTTGTTTAGCATGACATATATGCTTACTGTGGGTTGTCTTCCTTTTCTAAAAGAAAAAAGGAATATACCGTTGCACCAAATGCAGATTGCAATTTTTGACCTGTAAAGAAAAAATGGATCACAAGACTCAGCATCACCGGACATTTAGGAAACCCAAACAGTTAGAAGGACTACCCCCTGGAACAAAGGTGAGTGTTCATACAAGAAAATTAGAGGGGACAAAAGAAATACAATACATGGGCAGAGAAAGAGATAAAGTAGACAGAAGTGCTATTCTCTTCTGAATTTACTGTTGTTTTTTTTCTTTTGCCACCTCTAAAATGAAAATCTTGAGAATAATGCTGTTGCAAGAATTGCCAGGCACACTGTGGTAGGTTGAGAGAGGGCTTAGCTCTCCCTCCTCCACAGAGTAAGAAACCACAACTAGCCCAGTCGAAAGAGCAAGCTATATATTTACAAGCATATATGGAAAGCAGGTTATATATACAGGTATTTACAATATATACACAGAAATATACAGCAAAGAGAAATAACACAACAAAAAATCCCTCCCCGAGGGAGGGATCCCCTCCTTGGAACCCCCTCTCTCCCCCCCTACCTCCCCTTTTCCCCAAAAAGGGGTTAGAGAGAGAGAAAGGCAAGTTACTAAGGAAAAGAGTTGTTAGTAAGCTTCAAAAGCCCATGCAGGATTAGTTTTTGCTTATCTGAAGGCCAGCTCCAGCAGTTCGCAGAGAAGCAGGCAGGGAGAACAGACTGATCACCCAAACTCCTCCAACTCCCCAAACCGAACTGAACTGAGGAAAAAAAAAAAAATTCCAACTGCTCTACAATCTAAAGCTGAATTTTTGTTTATCCACCAATGAAATTCGTTTAGAATATCAGAATGTTTTGGTTCTAGTACCGAAAACATTTAGCCAGTGTCTCAGCACTGCTTGTTCTTAAAGGCACAGTGTCAAACGGTCACACACACTTTATGGTTTCTTTCTGGTGATCTTTGATGTTGTCCTCTGTCCTATTTATACATGGGAAAGTCAATAGTCCAGTCAGTGGTGCTGCTTTCTTGAGCTGCTGGTCAATTTCACCCCTCCAATTTATCCTTTGGGCTAGGGCAAAAGGTGGTAGTCTCCTTGTGGGTTTGAGGAGCCTACATCATTTCTTGTGAAAGACTTCAATCTGTGGAAGATGGCAAAAAATTACATAGCATGCAAGACCTACTTCTCCACAGACAAAATATGCTTAAAACTGAGTTTGCTAGGTCTTTTTTATCTGACATGTATAGATACCTATCTTTTCAGTTAAAAAGTAAGAAAATTAGTGTTTTGATCAGCTCTTCACAGAACAATTTACTGTGGAATCAGAAAGGGAAAATGACTGAAGTTGTTGCTGATTATATTGCTTGTCAGAATGTGAAGCACTGTTTCTCTGTTCTGTGACAACACCTCAATTTTCTAAAGATTTCTTATAATCTGAGATTTTATTAGATTGTGTACATTTTGTTGTTAGATCTTGACATGGTTGAGTCTGAAGAGCTTGGAACCAGGTATACAAGATGAGGTGCTTCTAAATTATGACTGTGGGCAAGGAGTACAATTTGGAGTCATGCAAGTGAAAACTGGATAAGCAGATTTAAGGGCTAGACAAGGGAGTGTGTGATATTGCCAGATGCAAGGTCAGAAACTAGAATTAATCCTCAAGAGTCTAGGATAAAGAGCAAAAATATCTAAAGGAAGCAGACTGGCTAATCATCAGACAAGAAGACAGAACTTCTGCTAAATTCAGGCAATAGTGGGGTTGATATTCTTCTTAGGAAGGCTAATTGGCCTGACTCTTCTGTTTCTTTTCCACAATTGCTATTTCTGTTGTTGTTCTTTTGAGAAAGCAGGATGTTGCCCGTTACAAATCTGAAGAGAGCAGTATCTTTTGCCATAAATGTTTTTACCAAAAGAAGAGCTTTTAAAGCATCTCATAGACTACTGAGCTTAGGTTTATTCTGATCAACAGTATTTCATATTTTTCAAAGTAGTCTTCACTGAGGAGTGGGGGTTTTTTGTGCCATGACTTTTGTTCTAAAGTGGATTTAACTTTGAGACAAATAGAAATGAGAACTTCTAAATAGATTTTTTTTTCATACTTGTAGGTGACAATTCGAGCATCTCTTGGATCTCTTCAATCAGGATCATCAACTATATCTTCTGTTAGTACAAGCAGTTCCACGTTTCAGTTATCACCTAAAGCTAAAAACACAGCCACTAAAAATCATAACAGATCTAATACAAATAAGTCAAAAGCAAAATCAAAACCAGCTCCATCAAAGAAGCAAAATGCATGGACCAACAGCAAAAAAAAAAAAGTTACAAATACAGCATTGTACAATTTAAGGTAAAATATTAGCATTAAAAATACCTTAAGTATACTTGAAAGATAATTCAATAAACAATTATTTATATCCACATAATTTTTAATACTGCAGTATGGAAAATTTGACATTTCAGTTTTGCATTAAAAGTAGGCACACTAATTTTCCACATACTGGTACTGTGATTTATAATTCTGTATCTTCATTCACCAGTTTTGGTGGGGATGAACTAGTTTATGGTGGAAGAACAGATATTCTAAACTTAGAGTTTTAATCTGCACAGAGCCAGATGCTTGAAATCCTGAGTTCTTAGGCAGTTTTGTGTTTAAAAGTGACCTGTGGAGGAGAATGCATCTGCTCGAGTGTTCTTTGCGTGTTTAGTTGTGGAGGGAAAAGTATTTTCCTATTTCAGAGGTTTTTAAGGGTTTTATTTGAATCTGTTCTTTAAAAGGTTAAGTCTTGTCTGTCTTAAGGGATACCTTAATTTTGGGAGCTACCAAAAAAAAAACCTGAGAAAGTAAAAGCAAGCTGTTGGGAGAATGCTGTCCAGGAGGACAACAGGTTTACAATTTACTGGCTTTTGCTATCCTTGCATTAATAACTTCATTGGTGTTTTATGGACTACAATATAGTTTCATTGGCTGAGTTGGCAGTTCTCTTTGTCAGAGATCTTAAATGCCTCCCTTTGAATAGGATGCTAACACTGACAGTTTGTAGCTCTCTGAAACATTCCAAAATGGCCAGCAGAATTTGGAACAGCAGAATTACGTTCTTGTGTTGTAGGTATTTCAAAGTTTCTGGGCAATACCGGGTTGACAGGAAAGCCAAAGACTTTTTCTGCATTTCATTGAAATCCTTTTCCAGCACATAGTGACAACAGCAGCAGCTGAAACTGGAGGTTCTCATTTACTGGAGTATCATATTCCCAGGAGTTGTCAATGACAGATGCTTAAACTAACTACATTTTTATAAAGGTTCTAATGTCAGTATAATTCAGGGAAAGATAGTTTTCTTCATGTATGCTAATATATGCTATAATAACTATTTAACTGATAGACTTTGAAGTTCCTCTTTTCCCTAAGGTAGGCAAGCTTGTTACTGACTTCAAGCAAAAACTTTTAAGTAGTTACCTGGTCCTGAAGTGTTGCTATTAAATATTAACTTTTTCATATTACTCTTAGGTATCATTTGGGAGCTCACAAATGCATCGAGTGTTACTCAGAAATAAAAGATTTTGCAAGCCATTTTCCTGCTTATGTCCATTGTAGCTTATGCAGGTACAACACTAGCTGTAGCAAAGCCTATGTGAATCACATGATGAGGTAAGAACTCTTCAAAGATTGTAATGGGTTATCAAATACTTACAAAATTCATGTAATGTATGTTAGATGTTTGTTAGCTGAGTTTTACAAACTGAGTTATAGAACTGGCAAGGAAATGTTTAAGATTAGGGGTTTACTTTGTAATGAGTGCCTAAGATCCCATGTTCTTGTTTTGCCTTAAAAATCCAGAGGGTCAGGCAGTGTTCTGTGTGCTTCAGAGTTTCTGTATGGTCTTTCATAACCACTTCAGCCAGACTTAGCAAATAATGACCAACTGCGGTGTATTCTTTGGGTTTCAGATTGAATAATTCATCTGATTTTAAAAGTGCCAAATACCTGCAGTCACAGTTATTGCTAGTGAAATCTGTGCTCAAATACCATATAAAGGATGTCTCAAATAACATAAACAGATACTTTTTCTTATGCTACTTCTGGTCATCTGTAACCCATTTTGCAGGAGATTCATCACTGATTATGAGGCAGTGTAGGGTATTGGTGATGACAGCTGGAAAAAAGCCTGTTAAGAGAACAAGTGCAGAAGTTTTTAGAGCAATAGAAGTATATTATGCAGCAATTAGACACAGATCACGTGGCAGTGATGGTAAAACAACATTTTGAAAACCTGCTTGTTAATCTTGTGCACTGAACAAGCCAAATGTATTGCATAAAAATACAGAATCCAGTTGGCTTTTTTTAAATGCATCTATCTATAAAATGCCTTGGCATTTTTGAGAGTGCTAGAATTCTTGGATTTATAACCTAAGTCTACAAGTTTTTGAATAATTTATATGTTCACCTATTTATATTAGTTTTAATACTTGTGGAAGTTCTAGGCTGAAATAGTTTATGTGCTTTTGTGCGTATAACCTATTGGTTGCACACTTCAAAAACTATTAAGAAGCACTTAATTCTGCTTTTACAAGGGAAAGTTTTCTCCAGAAAGGGAGAGGGGAATCTAAGATAGACTGTTCCTGCTGTTGCCCACGTTCTGGGTTTTGTGAGATTTGACTATGCAGTAAAATAGCTAGTCTATGTCCCGCTTTGTCCCTTTGCAGCACTTATTATTACCTTTCTTGGTGAGTTAAGGAACAGAGGATGATGAGGAGGAAAGCTATTGGAAGGCGTTTCTGCAGTAGCAGCCGCTGTACTTAGCTGCTTGCTTTTTGTTTCATCTGAGGGTAGAGCGTTGCCACATAATTCACCTGCATGTCAGATAACTTACAATTTGATTTATCTCATTTAAAGCATAAGTGTAGCAAAGTCTTGATACTTCTGTGGAGCACTGTATAGCTACAGCTATGGTGTTTCAAGAGCTAAACTGCTGATGGAAGCAATGTAACTGTGTTCTTGCAGGACTAGGCTGACAAAGTTAAGCTTTCCCTCTCCCAAACTTATTTAAAGGAGAGTGAATGTTTTGAAATAGAGCTGAGATTCACAAGCCTGTAAGCTTTCAGCAATACAATGCTTTAGAATAATGCAGGTCAGGAATGGAGCCTTCTATTTTCATGTACTGTGTACAGCATAGGGAGTAATGTAAGTCTAAGTCTTAAGTGGTAATACTTCTTTATATTTAGTTTTCACAGTGCTCGTCCAAGTAAAAGATTTTGGATCTATAAGAAGCATTCAGAAGAGCTACGGTAATTGCACTTTTTTTCAGTTGCAGATCAGGGTGGTTTTACTTTGTTAATGAACTGATTAGTTAGATTAGAGCATCTTGAATTTCTAAGCTTCCACAATTTAGATAGAGCAGGGAAATAAAAAATACTGATTCTTCCACTGGTTTTCTGTTCAGTGACAAATATTTGTTATTTGTCCGCATTTATTATCTCTTTCTTAACTGTGAGCATTTTAAAAAAAAATATTTCTATTTCTTTATTTTCCAATTATTCATAATGTGCAAAATGGAGAAGGGGTGAGAAAAACAAAAGCCAAAGGAAAAAAACACCAAACCTAGGAAACTTGTCCTTTACAGGTAAATTTCTTTCTAAAGTGGTGTTCTTTGTGCTACATCCAGCATGGATATACCCTGGTCATTGGTAGGGAATTCCAGGTGCTAGTTGCAGTGTGAAAAGTAAGAATACATTTTGTGAACCATCTAAAGTTGTAAAGAATTTTATTTATTCTTTCTATAATTTTTCCAGTTGTTGTAAGTTAACTCTCTTCATGGTCCTGTTTTGATTACACTTCCTTTTTACTTTTTCTCCTCTAGAGGTTTGACTGTAGTGTGTCTTAATTGTGACTTCCTTACTGATGTTTCTGGCTTAGATAGCATGGCCACACATCTGAGTGAAAGCTACTCGCATACTTGTCAAGTTATTCTAGAGAAAGGTGAGTACATACATTGGGGGTTTTTTTATATATAGTATAAAAATGCATGTGTGTCTGTCTTATTGCAGTCCCTTTTTCAGTTGCATTGTCATTATTTGTGTGTACTTAGATTTGAAAGTGAGTACTTGTGTATGTTAAAATATTTTTAATTAAATCCTTTATTTTTATTTCCAGTTTCTGTAGATATCCCAACTGCTGAACAAGTATCTGAGTAAGTTTTGTTTTACTGCTCAATGTTAATTTCTATTGATTTAGTGAGAGATGGCCAAAATTTGTGCATTGAACTTGATGTTTTGAATTTCATAGCAATAGAAATGTGTGATTGAACATAGACCTTTACCTAGTGCTTTTTGCTCTTACTGTGTCCACAATTGGAAGAATGAGGAGAAGAAATTGCTGCCTCATGGAGCCAAAATCAAAACCAAGTTTTGTTCAGTTTGCCCAGAGACACAAATAATTTTTGCAGTATTGGAACTTTTCAGTCGTGATTTTTAAGTGTAGACATAGTGGCTCTGTGACTTCAACTTTCTTTTAGTGCTGGCTTTATTAAATGAGTGGTTTATGTTTTAAAAGAGTGGTCTTTATTGAAGTACGACAAACTCAGTCTTATATGACAAAGGTATGCTGTCTTTCAAAGAAAAATTACTATAATAATTTTGGTTTTCAGTGTCTAAGAATTTGAAAAAGAACCTGCAGATTTTTGAGTTTGTGTTGCAGGGTTTGCTCAAAGGTTTATTAGCCTTAGAACAATCAGATTTGTCAAGCCATCCCTGATTTCTCCTGGAACCATGCCCGAGGCTTTACAGTGTAGCTTCTGAGCATATTTATGCCTTAACTGAAGTTTCAGAGATGTCAGTTGAATTTTCTAAACCAGTTCAGAACACAGGAACAAAGTGTCAATTGAACTGTGAAGAAAGGTATTTTAAAAGATGGAAGAAAATAGTTTAGCTTTGATTTAACAACAAGGTGTCAGTGAGTCCATGTAGCCTGTAGCAGGATTCTAAAAGTTACAAGATATTTCTCATGCATGATGAGAACTCTTCTAACAGAGTGAGAAGTTGTTAGGCCTCTAAGTATAGATCAGCCTTTACCGAGAGCTGGAAATACTCCCAATATCATAACTATTAAGCATTTTCTTTGTTAGTTTCCATAAAGTGGCCCATTTGGAGGGGTAGTGGAATAATCTGTTCTCTGACCCAAATGTAGAATTATTTCTTTGGTTATGAGTAATAGTAGAGCAAAATTCTTGCTGTAAACTTCAGACCTCTACTGATAGCTGTTTAGTATGTGATACAGCTGAATAAAACTGGTGGGTGTCTGATACAATGACTACTAGACATTATTAAAAAGAATTGAATATTTATTAACAGAAGTGAACAGGGGAAGGTAGTTTATTTGGGAAGGCATTACAAAACACTATTTTAAAAAGGAAATTTTGGATTTTTGAGCACAGAATATTGAGATTGGACAAAACACTGGAAAGAGTAATTTTGGAGGGTGAGCTATATTCTTTTCATCAGTCCAGAATGGCTTGTGTCCTTTAACAGTTTTCACTTAGTGAATCTCAAACCATGGAAAAAAAGTGTTGAGCTGTGATAGCTTTTCTACTTGGAGCCTGTGTTGGAAATTACTGCTTGCTGAGCTATATGGTAAGAAAGATTACAGGTGTATGGAATGGCGGGGAAACAGGTACAGTTGTGGCAGACCGTTGTCAGTACTGCACAAGGATCTTACTGTCAATACATTGCAGTGATGTCCTACGAAAATGGGTAGGAACATTGGATTTACAGAGTATGTTAGAAATAGATGAGTGAGCACTGAAAAGATTTGAAATGGAGTAAAGAATATATGCAAGTTTGTATCATTGCTAAACCTAAGACAATGTGTGTACTTGTGTAGCAGCTTTCTAAATTTGTTAGTTGCAGTACAGAATACAGAAATGTTCATCTTTTTGTGGGATAGTTCTTCATGGTACTTTGTGACTTGCTTTGGAAGAAGAGGAACTTGCAGTCAGTATTCGTAACTCTTGCTGTGTAGTTTGTCAGTGATCTATGAATGTTTCTTTCCATTCTTTGTCCTGTAATTCAATGACATATTTACTTGTGTATGAGGCTCTTCAGAATCACTTCACCATTGGAAACAATGAGTCGCGGTTACATTCTTGAACACTTTTGGATCATCTTCTTGCATTTCTGAGACGTTATCTTTTGATATCTTTTATGTATCAGACTCTGTGTTGTAAAACTCATCTTTATTGCTAATGACCAGCCATGTTCCATGACCTCTGTGTCGTGTTGATGAGACTGTTTTTTGATCAAACTCCTGCTGGTTTGATACAGATAACCTAGCTGGAGATGTTCCAGGAGGAGTTGTTTTTAAACTGTAACTCTACGTAAAGTAGCCTTGTTTGTTAGTGATCCATCTTGTGCTGAGGGAATAAGGTTTAATAACTATGCTGGTACTCCTCTAATGCTCAACTCTCTGCTTTGCGCAACAATTAACATACTTTAAAATGAACTGACAGTAGACATTTTTGTTGCAGGGAAGTTGAAAGTGAGCAGGTATCCTATACTGCCTTGGCTCACTGATACATCATTGTGGACCAGAAAATTGAACCCAGTCCAGCTTGGGATTATTTTGGTATGTAAGTGAACAAGGATCTGACCAGACCTTTTCTTGTTTCTTCATGCATTGAAGCTGTGGTATTCTCTTGCATCTTTTAGGCAGCAGGTCTGGTCTTTTCTCCCATTGTTGTAGTCTGGCAAAGGCCCTTCTGTGATAATGTTCTCTGCTTTGCAGCATTGACTTGCAGCTTTTTGGGGGCTATTTTCATTTGAAGTGAGGCTTAGCAGGAGTTTCACGTACGTGATGCAGTATTTCCTTGCTGCTCATTTGCAGCATTTCTTAGCTGCTCAAGTCTGGTGCTATCATCCCAAGCTAGAGTAGTGTGTAAATGTTAACAGGTATGTTAACATCAAAGCCCCTTTTGTTCCAAACTTGATCCAAGCTTCTGAAAGTAAGACTTTGTCATTCTCTTTTGCGTGCTCACAAAAACATAGTTTCTGATCTGTTTAATATTCAAGTAAGTTACTTTTTTTGTCTGCCAATGTCTTTACAGTATACAGTGGCAAAATATGCTTTGAATTACTTCTGTCTCGTACAACTGTATCAACAGTCTTAGCCAAAGGAATTTATTAGCTGCTTTGCTCTGGTAGCTAATCTTTTTGCTCCTAACTACTGTACAAGGAAGGAATGTGGTAAAAGCAGATATATTTATTGAGCCTTGGGTCTTGAGGGTGAAGCAGATAGTTCATTCACACCTTGTTCTTTTTGGTGTCATCTCTCATCTTCAAGGATGCTCTACTGCTGAGACATCTGCTTTTGATTTCATTGCTTCTGACTTCATCTTTAGTCCTAGGTTATCTATGGCAAGCTTATCCATCAACAGATTGTTTGGATGTATAATGAACTTTCCTTTTGTCATGATGAACATTCTAGTGTTCCTCCAAACTCAACCTCCTGCTTACAGTGGATGTGTCTTGGCTGAATCTCTCATTTACTAGTTTACAAGAAACTTAATAGATAGAGCTAATCTTACTCTGAAATCAGCCACTGTTGTAACCTCCTAGTTACAAGAGATCATTTTTAATGAATGCAGGCTTTCTTTTTCTGCATGATCAGACTCTTTGAGATTAATCTATTTTTACCAATATTTTTGTCCTCTTCACTTAGTAGTCAAATGTTAACAGTTATGACAAAAGTGAGCTTCTGCAACCCCTGTGGTATTGCTAATAATGGCAAGGATCCTGTCATCCATTCTCTTATGCATATTTCGTGACTGAGCATCTCCATGCTTACTCAGTACTCCTAAAGTCTCTGTTCTTTTTGCTACTTCTGACAGACGCTCTGTTCCATCTTGAATGCTGCTCTTTATCTTCAACCATCAGTTACCTACTACAGGTTTATTCTTGCAGGACTTACTTCTGTTTAGACCCATCATTCAAAAAAGCATAGTGAGTTTGTGTTTTCATTGTGAACATGCTGTTGCATTTCAGAAGTTAGATCTGTGATATTTCATGTTCATTCAGGTTTCCAGCAACAACAAACCTGAAATACCATTTCAGATTTTTGTGGCTTTCAGAAATGTTCTCTTAAGAATTTACACTAGATTAACACTTTGATATGAAGCCATGTGAATTATACCTCCTCTGAATGCTCATTTGGAATATTATCATTTGGTTCTTTTACAGCTTTGCTACAGAACGTTTAAGTTTCAGATTTACACATGTAAGTTATATACACGTTTGCCAGCTTTGTGTAACCTGTTCGTGTAGAAACAACCAGCATTGTGACTTCCTGTTTCCATTTGTGTGAGCATCTCAGAAAAGTACTTGTAATATAAATCCATTAGTAAATCATGCAAGTAAACCTGCATGACTCAATATTAAGTATCTCTTATGGTCCCAGCAACTGGGAAGTTGCGAGAATAACACAACATGCTGGACCACATCTGCAAGGACAGATCATGACTATGCATGATATAATCAGTTTAGGGTCAAAGAATTTACATTTCAATTATGTACCATAACCTGTCTCTTTTTTGTTGTATTTAGGTTCTTTAAAGTCACTGTATTAGAGGTTCATTAAAGATATGCAGCTGCCTAGCAACCTTGCTGAAGTAGCTAGTGCTGTATTACGTTTTGAAAGTCTTTCCGACAATCAAGTAAATGTTTCTGTTAATGTTTGTGCATCTTTGGGCATAATACTCCTCTACTCATGATAATACTAGTAAGTTATTATGTAGCTGTTTTTATTGCTAACCCCATTTTACAGATAGAAACTGGAGATGTGTCAAATAACATGAATGTTGCCATCCTCACTTTCCCATTCAGTCATGAGCAGTCTGAAGCACCACAACACTGAAGCAGATTTTCCTCTTTTTAACTAGCATTCAGACACTTCTTCTCAGGAAATACTTATTGTCAGGCATTTGAGAGAGGATTGTGCTTAATGACTCATTGGCTCTACTTAGAGTGATACTGTTCAGAATGGGAAATTTCTGCTAGAAAGTGAAGTTTTTAAATGAAAAAGCAACCAAAAAAAGAGGGGGGGGGGGGTGGAATAAGAAAAGAAATCACAACCATCAAAATCTCTCTCTTGGTTGTAAAATAGATTTGTATTTATGCTGGGTATGGTTCAGGTGAGTGGCTGGAAGGTACCTTTGAGACTCTTAAATAGCATGAAGTTGTTTTCTATAAACTCTTGAATCTGTGTCCTAGAAAAGGTTCATTCTAGTTAGGGGTTACCAAGAAAAAGATGTTTGGCACAAGATTCTAGCTGAGTTTCGGTACAGCTTACTCTAAGAAGCCGTCAGAGTAACACTTCTGTTACAAGAAAATATAGCAGATCACTAGGAAGACAGTTGCTCATGGTTTGAGCACTGTGTGTGCATGTAAACAACTTTATTATAGTAAAAGTAGGGTAGCAATAAGATTGAGCAATTTCAGAAATGAGAATACTTCCTTCCATGCTGAGAGTATTTTAGAGTCTACTTGTTTCATTGACTCCAGTGAGTCCTAGATGGCTCCTTATGTAGGAAACTGTTTCAGATCAACCTAAATTTAGACTAAATTAATGTTCATATTTAACTGGCTTTTGTTTTGAGTCTTCGGTGTTGTTGCTAATCCATTTCATGAAGTATTTCAATCGAGCTGAAACACTGTGCTTACATGCTGCATTTTGAGACTGTTTTTTTAAAGGGATTGACAGTTAAGGGGTTTTCCTCAAGAAGTTTAATGTAGAATAAAGCATATTTGGAGAGATGTAGAGAGGTTTAAAAAATTGCTCAAAATTGTGGACCAGCAGGCTGTACTTAACCAGAGTTGGTCACAATCTTTGTTTTCTTTTCTTACTCTTCTTTCCAGCGTCACTGTAGCTCCAAAGATGCAATAAAGAACATTGCCTTTGTGACTGAGAATTATGGGATTTAAGATTTTTTACATCATAAAAATGTTAGAAATGTCACAGGGTGACAGTTTTCTGTGGTTTAATGTCCATGTGTAAAACTTTTGCTAATTACAAACAAGAAGAAACTATTTTCTAAAGCCTATTACTAAACATAAATAAGGTTGAGAATTTATCTTGAATTCCAAGATAACCATATCCTTATTGTATAGTTTATCCCTGTTCACTTCCAAAACAGCATAAACTAGCCAATTTTAATCTGTTTTAAAAGCTCTAAAATATGACCACAGAACTTCATCAGGTGAAATAATGTTTATAATGTATTTCAAACAATCTGCAGCAATTGGACACCATTTATACCCATTTATTTTGGTGGCAGAAGTTACTGTTGTTCCTGTCTGAATACATGTATGTTTTGTCCATGAGCAGACAATATCTCATTTATGTTTAAATTGTTCTTCTCTTTGGAGTGATTGTTTTATAGCAAAAGATTTCCAACTTACTTGGTTTTGGCATAGAAATCATTAAAGCAGCAAAACTAAGCTAAATACGTGGTGTTGCATCATCTTTTACTGATGTTGCTACTGACAAATACTTCTGAGGATTTCAAGTCCCTGACCCAAAAAACCATGTTGTCGTTTGATTTATCTCAATATTTTTTCTTACTGTTAATTACATGAGCATGGCTACAGTGCTACTGTAGTGGTATTATTTGAAAATAATCCTTTTTTTTCCTAGTTATTTTGACATCTTTTATGGCAAATTAAGATGTAGAATTCAAATAGTTACAAATGGCTGTTTATCCCACCATTCCTGTTGTTTGTTAGCTGCTAGGATGGTAGTGATAGAAGTAGTTTATGGTGTGCTGAAAGTATGTGCTAAAATTCTTCCAAAGGTCTGGTTTAACAATGCTTTCTTGGATTAAATGAGGAAAAGGCAAGTGGTAGATAGCAATCTAATATTAGTATACATTTTTAATACAATTTAAGTTGGAAAAGCTGTTTCTTCTGTCAAGTATTTTGTTCCTTGTAGACAGCCATTAAGACCTGCTGAGGTCGTGAATTAACTTATGATAAATAACATTAAATATAACAGGGGCAGAACCATACTTCAGCAGATTCAATTTGCCTTTAATGCAGCATCAACAAAGAAGATACAGGCATAAGCAATTTTGAGGGTTTTGTTCAGGTGTTGGGTTTTTTTGTTTCTTTTTTAAAGGATACCTTTTAAAGGTTAAATTTTTATTAGAAGTGATGACTTAACAAGGTTTTGTGAGACGTACTACTTCTTATCTCAGCAATAGCATTTTTTTATATAAACAGAAAATCAATTCTAGCGATGCTGTGATAAGCTTTTTAATTAATGTGGGCTTAAAAGTCAATACATTTAAATAATTTACAGCTCATCTAATATGTGGACTGTACTTGTGAAAGCCTTTTGAGGGAACTATCTCCTCCAAATAGTAGCTGGAGTTCAGCTATAATGTTTTACAGTTGCCCTAAAGTTAACTACAGCTGTATTCTGGGTATTTGTTTATGGTAGATAATAGAAAAGAAACCGGAGGTTGTTCTGCAGACTGTTTTTGTCAGGTCATTATGTAGCTTTATACACTTAATTTAGTATTTCAGGTCTTAAATACTTCAGTCATGGTTTAAAAGGCTTTTCTAATGTAGACTTGCAGTAAGCACTATAATAATTACTAGTAACAATCTTGAGAATTGCTTCCTGGTTTTCTTAAGGGAACATGAAGCAAGTTTATCTTAAAATTTCTGTATGTCCAGTAAAACTTTTAAAGTTCTGTAACGTTCTTCTGGAATTCTGAAGTACTTTCAAGCTCAAAGTAAGTGTCAACTTTAAAAAGTATTTAAATGTATAGAGATATTTCTTTATGTGCTAAGGGCAGATTTGAACTTTGGAGATATTCTCAGTATGAATCTTCCATGTGTCTGTAAATATGTGTAATCCATTTGGGATTTTCAGTGTGGAAACACTACTCTCTGCATGCATTAGTCATCCTTCTAATGAAAACCTTTCTTAATCTGTGTTTGAAACTTCCCATATAACAAACATCTTATTATGCTTTAATTCTACAACTACATGTCACTCTGAATCGGCTTCTTGAAAAGTAGTATGTAGGAGAAGGCTGTGCTTAGTCTGACTTACAAAAGAATGTAAACATCTTGTAACTGAAGGAAGAAACTGGGCAGAATTTGGTTGGATGTGTTAAAATATTGTTTCGTTATTTTAACCTATTGTATGCCTTAATTACACGCATGCCAGTAGAAAATAAACAGTTAAGATGTGACACTTGTGCCTTCTGATAGACTATATAACCTTGCTGTATAACATAATAAATGTCTTTGCTTACGTCTTGTCCTGGAAGCTGTGTTCAGGGTGATTGAACACCTATCCTATAACAGTAGTAGCTAAAGGTGTTATATATATATATAGACACACATACACACTGATTCATAAAGAGTTGGCTGCATTTTTACGTGAAAACCATTCTGAGTATTTACTAATACAGCTCTGTAGCTTAAGTACTTCTCTGGAATAGATGAGGCAATTAGGATGAGTTAGACAAGATGAGTTATATCAGCCACAGATAACTGATTGTGAGAGTTGGCTGTTTGTGATCGAACTTGGTATTGAGTTTTCCCTCAGATATTGCCCTGTCATTCCCTCCATGCTTTTTTTTCTTTGGTATAATTTTAAGAGAGGCAAACAACTTGGATAGAAAATTTGTTTGTATATTCAAAAATGTAATTTACTGCTAGTTGATACAAGTAGCAAATATAGGGTGTACTTTGGTGACGAGGCCTGCCTGTCTCTTGGGTTAATTCCTTCTTACGAACGAAAAAGCAATATAAGAAGGTGAAAAGATTCTTATGATGATCTCAATGACCAGTTATGTTTAACTGCTCAAGGATATTTCAGCAGTCTCTTATCCTTGTTGAAAGTATTCCTCTGACTTAAATTCGAAGCAGGAAATGGCATATTCTTTGTTAATTTATTTAAATGAAACTTGAAAACAGATTCCTGAATTGGTTTCAAGTCCTGCATCAGTAGAACAACATGTCTGGAGTTTTAGATCAGAAATATATCCTCAAAACTTAAGGTCTGTGGTGACAGGTTAGACTCGATGATCTTGGAGGCCTCTTCCAACCTTTCTTCCAACCTTAGTGATACTGTACTGTGATACTGTAAAACACAGTAGCAGGAAACTGGTTATTCCTTTTGAGAGTCCTGGAGCTGTCTGTCGCTCAGGTAGTGTTAAAAGTGGTCTTAGGGGAAAAAAAATTGCAAACAGTTTTAAAACCTATTTTAAGAAATAAAGTGCAGGTGCATTTTGGTTAATTAGATATTTGGTGGTGACACATACCTCTCACATCATTTGTCTGAATTATTTAGAGACTGCTTTCAATTTAAGAGTCACATTTTAAAAGTTAATTTGGAAGTCTCCTAATTTCACTTTCTTAGTATAATTAACACCTGAAATCAAAACAACTGTTGTTCTTCCACCCTACTCCTACATTCTTTTGGCTGTTACCCTTATTATTTTAGACAATTTGAGCTACTTATAATTCTGGAAAAAAAATTCATGGATTATAAATTTTATTAAACTTCTTCCTAAGATGACTTTTACCAAGCCAAAACTGCTATGTATCATGGAAAGGATGGGAGAAGCTGGTGTTCTGTAACAAATCAAGACAAATATTTGAAGCTGGAGTTTGGGATTTTGTCTGTTGGAATATGAACATATCAGCAAATTGCATACAGCAGTATGATCAAACTACTTTGTATGTTCTTGGGTACAGATCGCACTTGTTCACACAGTTCAGGTTTTCTTTGGAACATTCTGACTTATTTTATTTGTCTCTCTTGCCCTGGTCTGCATGCTTGTGGCTGTTCTGAAATAATACAAGGTTTCAACTGTTTCAGTTCGTTTACAGCTTGAATGCATTGGTTTAGATTCTTATTTTAAGATTTTCATTTTTATTCCATAATTCAGTACTGATCTGCACTTTCTCTTTATAAACATAGTTTTACCCTGAAAAGTGACCAAAAATGCTACTGTGTAGATTCATATTTTCAGTGAATGAAACTTAATTTTAGGTATAAGTTTAATCCAGATTTCTAAGATTTTTTTTTTTTTTCTCATTCTTTACTCTCATTATATTGTGGTCAGTTGGTCAGGTTTTTTGGGGTTCTTTTTTTTGCATCTTAGCAATCAGATTTTGCCAATAGTTGTATCTGCGCCTGTGTCAGAGGCTGTGCAGGTAGGGGAACTTAACATTGCATTTTGGAAAATTCCCTGTATCGCACAGAGGGGACAGCTTAACCTTCCTTTCTGGAGAGTAAATGCAAGAATTTGAGTACTAACTGACTGCTAAATACAAAGCTGAGTTTGTAAATGGGTAAGAAAAATGCTGCTGTTAACTGAAGTCAGTCTATCTTACTATGAAAATTTCTGCGAAATACCAAATGGGAAATTGACAATACCACCTTCTGAGTCTCACTTTGCAGAGTACAGCCATGTGTTGCTTTATTTCATTTGTTAACAAAAATAACTTGTTGTGGTTTCTTTTTTCAGCAAACAGGAGCAGAACTCTCCAGACGAAACAAAAGAATGCAATGGAAGTCAAACTACAAAACTTGCATCAGTTGAAAAGAATGAAGAAAACTCGTCACTGTCAAATACAGAAAATGTTCCTAGTTTGGAACTTCCTGACAGCAGCTCAAAGAATTCTTTGCATGAGAAAGGAGCATGTTCTGATTCCGATAATAACAAACAATTAGTAGAGGAGAAACAGAAATGTATTCATGATGAAAGTGTGTTGAAAACTGG
Organism: Dryobates pubescens; assembly: GCF_014839835.1. Taxonomy (NCBI): domain Eukaryota; kingdom Metazoa; phylum Chordata; class Aves; order Piciformes; family Picidae; genus Dryobates; species Dryobates pubescens. The sequence continues at coordinate 15,538,133 of NC_071628.1, read as the reverse complement.
CCAAAGTTCAGATAACGTTATCTTAAATGAGCAGACTAAAGTACATAGCTTGGATGAAACTTCACTTTCAGCCAAGAAAGCAAGGGACTTAAAACTTACTTTGGGTGAAGATGTTAGTTTTGAGCAGTTCTTGAGAAAACGAGATGAGCCTGAATCCATTAGTTCAGACATGAGTGAACAAGGCAGTATTCATTTGGAGCCTTTGACTCCATCAGAGGTACTAGAGCATGAAGCTACTGAAATTCTTCAAAAAGGTAATGTTGCACCTTCTTCAAAGAAAGCTGGACAAGTCTCTGAACAAACAGATGAGACTTCCGAGGAAAGCAGCCCTGACAGAATGGAAACAACTGTAAACAAGACAGATGAAAATGAAGCAAGCTGAAATTAAGTTAAATTTTGTTGTTTGTTATAAACAATGGTAGGAACACCGTGGACCATTCCTGATAAGTGTGCTCATTGATGCTAATTATTAAAAATAAAAAAGAGAGGAGGAGAAAGGGAGGAGGGCAAGACAGTAAAAGGAAGTTTTGCATATGAAGATAGCTTGTATGTGTGTCTACAACTGAATTAATTAAATTTACAAGTGAACATGTAGAAGTGTATCATCCTGCCTCTCAGATGTGATATATATCTTACCAGATTCACATTTGAAAGGAGGAATAAATTCTGATTTTTATAGCTAACTAGCTGGGGATAAGGTGATTTGTTTGCCAAGAAAATATTTTTTTAAGTCCTTCAGTGTGAATATTATTAAACAGTGGAATTCAGCGTGAATTCACAGCTTTTGCTGAAGGGGAGCACACTTGTAATGATGGTTATTGGTCTGCTGATAATTTGAGTAAACAAACTTTTTGACTTGGCATCACATTCCTGTCTGTAAAAGCATGTAAACAGAATTATATGAATCTATGCACCTCTGTACAGGTGTAATCCTGCCAGGCTGCAATCTTACCTTAATAAACTTTCAGTGAAAGTGGAATTATTACAATAAAAATATATTTGTGGGGTTTTCAGTGTGCAGGCTGTGCAGAAATAACGAACATAATTGTATGAAGTAGAAGATACTGCTGAAAGTACTGTAGCTGTTAGGCTTTTACTGTTGTTTTAATTATTCTTAGCTGTAGACCCATAGGAATGGTCTGTAAGTCACACCAAAGTACAGTTTAATGTAAAAACTGTAAAGCAAACCCCCAAACTGGAAACACCAACTGGCATGCGTTCTGCCATCTTGCAGCTGCTACTGGCTAATTTACAAGAAGGACTCAAGGGCATATAAAGTAGAATTGTACAGTTCAATTTCAGGACTTTTTGTAGACTAAATTGTGTACAGGGAAGTGGCTGCTGGTTTTGGTTTGGGTTTTTTTTTTTGTTGTTGTTGTTTGATTCTTTTTCTTTTTTTTTTTGTCTTCTAGTTTGCTAGATGTAGGAATGCATAGGATTAACAGAAGCTTGCACTTACAACTTCATTGCTCCATCTGAAACATTCAGAATGCTTTTGACTTACAGTTTTGTTTCTATTGAATGTTAAATATTTTGAACAGCTGTTCAAGTACCGCTGTAAATTATTACTTTTTGAGTAAATATTTGCAACAAAATTTTGTCTTTGTGCATAATTTTATGCTCAACTTGAAACTTGGAACATAGTGTTTCTACATTTAAAAAAAATATTTAGTGGTAGTGTGTCCAAAAACTGTTCCTTTTAAAATTGTGAATTTGAGACTTATGTGGCTTGTTTGGGTTTTTTCATTTGGGTTTTTTTGTGTGTTTGTGAGTTAGGATTTTTAATATCAAATGAGCAAGTGCCTATACATAAACACTTTTTTAGCTGTGTATTGTGGTAAGATGTGCTCGCTTTTATATAAGGAATATTTTTCTGTGCTATGAGTGTGCAACTGAGTTCTGCTTTATCCTTCTAGGTTAACTGGGCACTATAAATAGCTGCTATAAATACTCTAATCAGCGACAGTATTGAAATTTAGAGACCATCCAGCTTATTGTTGGAGCCTTTAAATAAACTTCATCAGTTGCAACATCTCAAATATTGCTTCATGCTCTAAAGAGTTGTGACTTAAACTTTGAAATGCTTCTGAATTTTTATCTATGCAGGTTTAGAAGACTTTTAAAAAGAAAAGTGGAACAATTTACATAGTTGCAGCTCTTCAAGATTTGCCACTTTAAGAAGTTCAAATAACAGACATGAAAAAGTTGAGAATAAGCTGCAGTATTCCTTTGGCTTTTAAAGATTTTAGCAGAGGCATTCATTTGAGGTAGGATTAACCAGTTTGATGTCTTCATACATGTACAAAAGGAAAATAATAAAATACAGCATCACAATAAGGACACTGTAAAGGATTTAATCAGTGATGGAACCAGAGGCGTGTGTTACTTAAGGAGTTACTTGATACATGTGTTTAAACTCAGAGAAATCTTTTAGTATTTTTCATCAGGTTCATGATCTTCCATTCAAAGCACATATTTTTAATAATCCTCTGACATGTGTTGGCAAGGATTAAGTTCAACTGGAATATTTTTATGATACTTGCTTGTAACTTCCTCACATTTGTCTTACTTAAAAATTTTAATTGCATAACATAACCATTTTAATAATAAGGATTTGGCCACATACTGTGGAGAAGCTGGAAAATAAAACTTGGATTGAAAAATCTACATATTTGGTACAAGGATATATATATATGCATATGCATAATGTGTAAAATATCATTTGTTTCAAACCATAGAGAAGAGAGTGTTAAGTATAAAACACTTCAGGATCTAGTAGCCCTTCCAAAGCAAGAAGTGAGAGAGAATTAAATTGTTCTAACAAGACCAAATATGATAGCTTTAAATAAGCAAATAAGGTGTATCATGTAAACTGGCATGGTATTTTTTGTGAAGGAAAGAAAACTAAAATTCATTACAGTTTTTCTCTATATGGAATAATTAATTTGCTGGCTAAAAATGAGGAACCTGCATAGTGATGAAGACACTTGTTTATGATGTTATTTGGGAGGTGTCAAAGACGTAAGCTAAACTGATAATTTGACTGAAGTTACTCCAGAGGATCAAGTCACATTGAATGCATTTTGAGATATTTGAATGTAACTGTACATAAGTCAGTTTTGTTTTCTGAGTCAAGATGGCTTTTTTCCATCCAGCCATCGGTAGTTCTCTTTGTACTCAGGAAGATGGTTTTTATCTCCTTAACAAAACCTAGTGTCTTAAAGTTAATTCTTGATATCCATCCTGGAACCACCATCTCCCCTCATCTAAAGAGATTTACCATATTTGCTCAAATCACCATTGTAGCTTACTTGTTTAAAATGTATTTTTAAGGAGATCCGATGCCACACGTGCTATCTTCGTTATTTGCATTTCATGGAAAACTTACCATTGTTAGCTTATGGCCAGTGAATGTTCAGTCACTTGGAACTTCATGAGGCAAACACATGTTGGCTTTACTTGAAGAAGTTTGGGAAATAAACTTTGGCTTATGTGTAACAGAATGGATGAGTACACTTAGGGCGGGGGGTGGAATCGGATTCAAAAGTATTGGGTGATGTTTTTTAAACAAGAAAAATTTTTAGTAGCAAAACCATGACAACATTTCTTTTCCTGGAAACAGGGTGGGAGAGAGAGAGCATGCACAACCCTGGGCAAAAGGTGTTAAATTATGTGTTCTGTGGTGCTTTGCTGCCAGAAGGCATTAGAAACTGGTTAGGTTAAAAATTCTTGAGTAACAGTAGATACTCTGCAAAACCTTAAATAAAAGATCTCAAAGCTCTTCTGCAGGCATTAAGCAATGTTGCTTATATGCTGCCATGCAGAAAGCAGTTGTTTTTTTTATGCTGTAGGATATACTAATGCTCTACCAAAGATTCTGGCTATGGGCTGTCACAGTAGAGTTTTTCAGACTCTTCAGAAATTTTTTTTCTTGGGGCAAATTTTCTACCCAGTTTTTCTTTCCGTTTTCTTTAGCGTTTGATTATTATTTTTTTTTTCTTTTGGAGGCTTGTGAGCTTAACTTGTTTAGTTGCATCCTGTATTTATTTTTTTATGTATGCTTAATATGCCTCTAATAAAAAACCAAAACACTATTGGTAAGTATGTGTTATGATTACTTGAATGGTTTTTGCTTATAATGAAACCCTTACTGCAGTTTCAATGTAGCTCAAAAGGGCAGCTCTTAGTTTAATCGTGTTGGGTTATCCCCTTTGAATATTACTCTTTTGTGCATAATTTTGACTAATTTTTACCCATTAATGCTAAAAGAGAAGGTTTGTTGACTGGTATTTGAATTGGTTTATGGACACCAGGCAGGAAGTTCTTTGTTATATTCTTTTGAGTTTTGGATCACTGTTGTAGCTCTAAGATGCCTCATTATAGTTTTGTATGCAGTCATTTCATTGACTCCAAGTCACCATGTTAAGCTGATGGTATTTCCTGTATTGCACAAGAACTAAGGGGGGGGAAAAAAAGTGAAAAATGTTCATCTGTGAGACATTTCACTTTGAGGGAGATTAGTTGTTATGCCTGCAAGATGCTATGAAGCTACTGCTTATTAATTTTAAAATGTGCTGGGTTTGAGGGGGTTTTACCGTTGAAACTATTATTTCAGAGAAGCTGGGGGGTTTGTGACAATCACAGTGATAACTGTGACATTATATATGTATCTACATTTAAATTTGAGCAATGATCTTGAAGGTCTTTTCCAACCTGGTTAATTCTAATCTATTAAGAAAATTAAATGCTCTAGTTGTGTGTATGGCAAACAGTTTGAAATAAGATTTTCATGGTCAAAAAGTGTAAACATCCTCAACCAACTCTCCATTCTTAAAGCAGTTTTCAAGTAGTATTGCTCAACATATCCTTTACCTTAGCGATTGAAGTAAGCTTCCTTTCGTATTTTAGTTCAGTTCTCAAAGTTCTTACATTTAATTCAGATGAACTGTTTTCTCAAAGTTTGGGTGAATGAGATCCTAAATAATGCTCTCTGTGGAGAAAAGGGAAAAAAAATTGTCTCATAGTGTGATAACTTTGGAAAAAAAGGAGCCTTTATATGTTTTACTCATAATTAATCCTTTTGACTAAAGGGGACATAACCTTTAGGTCTGTTTCTTACAGCATCTTGTGACTTGCATTCTGATCCTGTCTTATTCTAGCAACAAATTAAAGGCCTTGCTTTTTCCTTTTAAGGCTGTAGAAGAAATTAACGATGAATACTTAATAGTTTTGTGTTTTAATTACCTGGGTGTTTGCTGCCCAAAATTAAGAAGGAATTTCTCAGGTTTTCATCTGAATTCAGCAGACATTTGTGATTGTGCACTTAATTTTCTCGGAAAGGTTTCACTTCCTCTTTGACCTGGAAATTTGGTGGCACATGCTATAATTTTCCCAGGGTGTTCAGTGAAATGCAGTGTATTGATGTCTTTTTCCTTGTCACAATCCTTTGTATCTTGGAATATCTCCTCTTGATGGCTGGTGTATAATCAACTTCCGAATTGTCTGTTGATGGAAAGCAGAAGACACTTCTACAGAGGAAAAACATAAGATTTTACTTACAATTAGTAGTGTGCAATGTGCAGGATGGGTTCATTAACATGCTGTCTGAAGTTTTTTTTTTACTGATTCCTAAAACTGCAACATGTAAGGAACCCAATCAGCTGGGCACATGAAACTTCAATGGCTCTTGAAGGCATCAAGGAACTTTTGGGTATCTGTGTCAGATCAGAATTTCCAAAAGGAGCCTAAGGCACCATATTCATGCTTGGGAAGCTTTTCTTCATACTGTGTCTTTACACCATTTTCTTTCCCAAATAACATTGGATGTCATTTTGCAACCATAGAAAGGCCAGTTATCCTAGAGGAGACATGAGTGCTTGAATGATTTTCCTTGATGGAACCAAAAAGCAGCTGTTAACATGCATGTATGCTATTTTATATTAGTATAGCAAGATGTGCCTTAATGGTGAATAATGGTATTTTATTAATCTTTGCTAAATAATGAAGTTCTGTTAACTCCTCTGAAGTCTCTTATCAATATTGTGGAAAATAAACATTTAAACTATAGCTTGCTGCTTTTCAGTGCCTTTTTAGATAGCAGGCTAAGTACCACAGCAGAAAAGTATCAAGGCAGCTGTGTTGTTCTCTCTTTATAGGCTGATAATAGCTTAACCTTTCTTGAGGATAACTTAAGATTTTTCAAATTTGTTCTAAGAGGTACTTCAGAGTACAGAACTTCTATTGTTTTAGACCTCCTTGGAACTTCATATTGATCCAGTTTAAATTAGTAAGACAAACTTATTACAGCAGAGCATGCTTTTTAGTACCTTATAACTTATTTCCGAGAATAGAAATCTCTTGTCCTCTTGGTTCCTCAAAAAGTAGTGGTGATGATGGAAATGAAAGTACAGCCTGTATTTAGAATATAACAAACATATCAAAGCTTTTCCTAGCAAAAGTAGTACAAGCTTCTTGTGAATGGGAAAGTATTATCTACTCTGTCCAACACTGCTCAGTTTTATTCAGGGGAGTGAAAGCTAAAGTTTCTTCTCTTCGCTTTGCAGATGTTCCCCTTGGCATATTTAAAATACTCATGAGTGCAGTGCCAATACCAAAACAGATGTTACATCCATATAGCCTAAATATCAGAAGCAACACTATCATGAAAAATGCTTGAAAGATGAGCCTGGGAGCTAAGATTCAAACCTTTAATGGATATTGACAATGGTTAACTGAGTACAGCATAGAACTGCAATATACTGTGGTTAGAATTTGGCGTCATTCTTCTACTTGAGCCTTGATTGTTTCATAGGAGTTTCTTTGCCAGTCCTCCAGGGTTTTAAAATCCTTCTGGTTCCTCCACTAGATAGCAGCTTGTGCTCTTGTTTAATCTGCCTTTTCTCTCAAATTGGGGGAATAATGAAGGTGACATGACTCAAAGTAATTTTTCTCAGCTTGTGCTTTGCTGCAGTTTTGTTGCAGTTTCACAAGCCAAGGAAGGCTATGCACCTGAGAGTTTGTTACAGCCACAGATAGATAAAGAAGATTCTTTTCTGTTGTAAGCCTGTATCACCCACACCCTTTGGACTGTTATATTACACCATCATAAATAAGAGTTAAGTGAATTTTGCTTTATCAATTACAATTGCTAAGCTGCACTTCACTTTTTTTTTTTTAGATGAAGGTTGCTGGGTTTTGTAAGAGGAATCCGAGTTTCATCCCACAAATTAGCTTGTAAAGCTATTGTTCTGTTCCCAGTGATTGAACCAGCCTTTTCTCCATGTAGCTGCTAAGTCTTACTTCAGCCAATCTTACAGAATCATGCTGAGATAAATCATGGAGATGATCAGGTTGAAAAAATTCCACTGGCAGCAACAGAGAACAGCATGGGCAGTTTAGGCCATTCATTTGTTGTTGAATGGGAAATCGCAGCCTAAGAAATGCAGCTTTTGGATTTAATCTGTGGGGAATTGTAGACAAATTCCTACTTTGTCAGGGGAAAAGCATTTCCGTAAGAGGGAAAAACACAGTGAGCTTTCAGCATACTTAACAGCTGCAAGTAATGAAGCTGTTGGATCAGTTCCTCTGGAAACTGTCTGCTTATTATGGCTGGATCTCCAGAGATGTTGTTACTTGTGTATATGTCAATTAACTGCCGCCAGCGAAGGCAGAAACCTTTTCAGAGTATGACCCATACATCCTTCAGTGTAAAGGCTTAATGGTTATAATACAACTTTTATAATTGGCTTGCTTGTGATTATATGTTCTTAAATCTATGCAAATTCAACGTTTTTCATTCATCCAAGCAAGCACATTGCAATAGGCTCACCGATTGCAGTTACAGAAGATTCCTTTTCAATATAAATTCTGGAAATTCAAATGTCATTTTGTAGGTTTTTTAGAAAGCAGAAAACTCACCTGCTACCCAGGAAGATGTTAATCACTCTGATTTTGAGTTACTGATATATGAAATATTACCACTAAGTAAAGCTGGTACAAAATGGAGGGACTCAAAATGAATTCCAGCACTATGAGTAGTTAAGAAGGATTCAGCCTGAAAGGAAACCTTTAAATAAAATTAATACAGGGCAAGTGGTGGCAGTACAGGATGTCAGGTGAATTCTTAACTGCATTGAACTGTTGCTGTATTCTCATTATTTTTCCTTGAACATGCATGAACTCTTGATTATGTGCAACATAACTTCATTTTATTTTCCCTGATGTAGATGAACAGAGTAGCAACAAAAGGAGTCTTACTTTTATCATGTTAAACAGAGAGCAGAGTTCAGGAACAATCCTTATGCTCTCTTGAGCACCAAGTTGTCTAAACAGATTGTTGTAAAATTGCCATTATACTTGAATTGGAGCATTTTGCTAATCCAAGCACGCTTCTGACTAGGTGAGCTACTCAGTGGAGGGAAATGGGATTTCATCTTTACCCTCCATAAAAGTAGGTAAAATGTGCTCTAAGGAAGCAGGGCTCCCTGAGGGCTCTGGGAAGCATTGTTTCTGGCCAGGCCAGCTGTGCTTCTCAATCTGTTGTTAGATTTGTACACTTGCACCAGCCTAAAGCTGACCCTTCCTAGTACAGCTGATCCATAGACACTATTATAAGATGGGAAAGCTTATCCATTGTTGAAACTAAACAAAAGAGAATTCTGTATGAAAGTGGACCTCTTCTGACTGTCAGTTTTTACAGTGGTTTAATTGCACTAGGGAACTGTTGTTCAGCAGTGGAAGCTTTTAACATGCTGTTACCTCTTAATTGCCATTTCTATCTTGGCAATAATAAAAATATATCTTTTGTCTTCTCACATCGTATGTGGTTTATATTAATGTGTTCTTTAATGTGTTTACACAGTCCTTACAAAGGCATTGTTTCCATCAAAGTAACGTGTGGAGAGCTTACAATCCACTTGCACATATAGGAGAGTTTCTTGATCACATCTCTTTTATGTTATTATTACTATACATGAAATTGTGGAGAGGAGGGGGAGGGAACTTAGGAAAAAATGTTTCAAAGCTTAGTCTCTTGTTGACCCCTAATTAGAGTAGGTAAAATATATCCATCCTGAATTTCTGACTCCCTGGAATAAGAGCCATATTCTTTTCCTTATAGGTAATGCTGAAGCTGGTAGGAATTCTGCTGAACTGTGTCTCGCGAAGCAGCAAGTGAGGAGTGTCATTGGATTGTCAAGATGCCTCATGGCAATAAAAGATCAATAATAAGCAGCAGCAAATGGAAACTTTACTGAGGCAAATATGAAATGTGTGCAGGCAAAATGCTTTTGCTTGTAGGTAATGAGAGTAGAGTTTTCTATCAAATAGGATTCTGTGTAGCACCTGACCAAGCTGTCTATTACCAATCATTTCACAACTGCCTGTGAACTGATATTCTTGAGTATAATGTGCACCGCTCAGGTACAGATCAAGAACTGGCAAACTTCACTCAGTCTGCACTGAGTACTAGTTCCTGTCTATTAGGCTAAATACTTTTCATTGTCGTACCTGGTCCTGGGGAAGTAAAAAGTGCTTTCTGCACCTCACCTGTATTATCTGCTAAGTTCTCTAATCTTTGATTTAATCTGCTGGAAAGAACATGCAGAGTAGTAGATCCCTGTGCTTGCCAGAGACCATGTTAAGTGAGTACTGGCTGTTTTGATTTGTGAAGTACCTCAGAGCATTTTGGGGATGCTGTGAAAACCGTTTCAGATAACTATCCTCATGTTCTTTCTCTCAGCACAGGAAATGGATGTTCTTTCCTGCTTTCTTTTACACAAATATCTGTACTGCTCTGCCATCAATTTGTTAGTGCATACTGTAGTCATACATGAAGTTAATAATGCAGAAATACAAGATCAAAGTATTCAGAAAGAAGAAATGTGTTGTGCTTCTCTAATAACTTCAACTTTTCAATACTGTGCCAGATCACTTCTAAGATCAGGCACATATTGAATGTCACTGGAGAAAGAATTGGTTCTTTGATAACTAGAAATCCGGAAAAAAACAAACAAAAATACAAGATTAGATATATGTTTTTAAATTGTCTTCCCCAATGTGACAGCAGGCAGACCACTGATTGTAAGAGGTCATGTCACAGAGGCACTGAGCAGGTTTTTCCACATGGTGCCCAGTGGAAGCTCTAGAGAAAGTTACTGATGCTGAAAACAGCTAGAAGAAAAGTAAATTCATCAAGTTAGGTTTCACGAGAGTGTCCTTTAAAATTCCAGTAGGGTCTGTGTCAGATGCTAGTAATTCTAACATTCCTATCATCAGCAAGTTCTAAATTACACATTGCACATTATTAGAAAAGTTGAAAGGTAAAAGGTGATCAAAATGTACTGAAGAACTATTCTGTTCTGCACATCATTGTACAAATTAACTTAGTTGACTAGGAGTGTGCGTATCTAAGGAAAGGTTCTTGATGCATGTGCTGAATTTGAACAGTGGAATTAGCAGCCCTTCTCAGTGTGGAGAGGCTCTGCCTGCACGTGCTGCTAAGGTGAAGCAGACAAGCCATTACCCTGTTTGTAGATAAATAGCTACAGAGTTGCCTATGAAACCATAGCTCATTAATCTTTGTACTCTTTTATGGACTGTTAGTGTATGTGATGGAGTAAATGAATTGCATGGTTAACCAGCTGCAGTTGTGAAATGGAGACATGCTTAACTAGATGTGATTTGAGATACTGGAAGTAGTATCTGCAGGCAATGATTCCTCCTATTCCCACAGAAGCAAAAGGGTACCTTTTTTTTTTTTTTTTTTAACACTACACTATATTTTTCATAGTACAGATGAAAATGAAATGAATGTCTGGATAAAACCGAGGTTCAGCTAATGCAGTAACAAGCTAAGACAGCTTGACATACAGTAGCTGTGTTGATGATTGAGTCTCTTACCACTATAGGAAGATATCAGTGAAATTAGAAATAGGAGTATTTGGACCACCTTCAGACTTCAAAAAGCATTTTGTAAAGGAGCAGGCAGCAACTGTATAATATTCTGGTCTTCCCTAAAATTGAATTCAGGAGTCTTCTTGTGAATGAAAGATGTTAGGTTTATTAAATATGCTATCGAATGCTGTATGAGAAAGTTGGCTTTATCTACTATAGTTTTTAATTTCAGCTGTATGTATGCTGCTGCAGCTTCAAAACATCTGGGTACAGCAATTTTTTTCTTTTCTGCACCTGCAGGTGTAAGTACACACATAAACAAAAAAGAAATTAAATCTTTCACAGAGCCAAAGAGAGAGAAAAAACCCAACCAGCCATGAAGCTCAGGGGAGCAGTATGACAAGTGCTGAGCTGTAAACAAGCTTGAGAGGGATTTAATTCTTATGACAAGTGCCAGTGGTAGCATCTCACATGGACTCAGCATATGCACACATTTCAGAGGCAGAATCACAGAGGACTTAATGCAAATATAAAAAAGCTCAGAGCACATCAGCCTATACTGTTCGAAAAATAGCCTGGTAAATCAGGATGAGCTAGGATTGTAATTACCTTGATTTTTTTCAGCATTTTGCCACTTGTAAGAGGGTTTCTAGTTTTTGCTTACACTGTAATTAGACTTTATAACATATAAACTGCAAATTTTGGGGGGCAGGGATTGTCTCATATATTTGTAGGATAAGAGCTCATTGGGTGGTGGTTTCAGGCTGACAGTACAGTACAAACGCTGAATAATAGCTGCTATACTCAGCTTTAAAAAAAAGCTTATTTTAGGCCAGAAGGTTTTTTGTTGCTGTTTAAGAAAAGAGAACTGAGATGTAATTTGGTATCCAAATTAAATTTTTAAAACCTCTGAGGCATGCTTATTCCCTTATTACAGTCAGGTCATTTCTCTTTCAAGTATGCTCATAACTGCCTCATTTCTTTATCAATGTTCTGAAACATACATGCTGCAAACCATACCCTGCAGTCAGTACTTAAGCAGATTTCCCCATGGCAGTTTGAGTAGTGCTGCAAGATGTAGACAGTTTTACCATAACCTTCAGGAAGCGCTGAGATGAGTAGCGTGTGCCCTATGCTTCAGCCGCTACACAGCTTTGACTCATTTAAGAAACCAGAGCAGTGATCTATTCACCTCAGATCTTCAAGTTATCTGCATTCTTTTCTGCTTTTTTCAATCTGCAATAAATTAATTTAAAGGTTAAATTTACTAGCAAAGTGGTAATAATCCCTGGAGGTATTGTTTTGGGTTGTCTGCAGGCTCAGCCAAATGTCATTGTGTTGGATTGTATTTAACTTAAAAAAAAAAAAAAGAAAGGTTTTAACCATAGTTCAGATTTCATTGCAAAAGGAAGCAGTCTCTAGGAGAAGTGTCTCTTGGACACAATCTTTCTTGCTCACTTGGATGACTGACAGTTGAAAGGACATAGTATTTTACCGGAGTTGTATTCTGTTTTAAATGTGCTGGATTTTAAACGTAGTAGTACAATAGTGGTATATTGTGACTTAAAATATGAAATTTTGTATGTGTTCAAATTACCCTTTGTTTGTATCATTAATACTTTCTTAACTTGTTTCTGGGTGTTTGCTTGGGACATCCTGTGTACTGCAAATGATTGAAAATAGCCTTGCATGTGCAGTCACTACAAATAATTTTCAAAATAGCTGGACTTTGGCTTGACTTTTGACTGGAGTAGTTTCCCACCTTTGGCATGGAAAGCTGAAGTGTCTGTTTTAAATTATTTTTTAATTCTCATTTTTATTTCTATATTTTTTCTTTTAGGGACAAATAACCATAAAAGGAGCTAGTTTTGGTTTTGGAGTAAGTATTCTAATGGTTTACAGAACTGTAAATAAGTATTATGTCTTCTAGGAACCTGTGATTACTTAATTCACTGAATTAAAACTACCTGGATAGGTCAGCATATGGGAGAAGAGCAGTATATCAGAATTAGTTGTTTTACTAGGTGACTAGAAAGAAAAATTTTTTAAAACTAATTCTTTGTAACCAGAGCAGATGAAAACTCCCAGTCTGACCTCTCCATTGTTTGTAGATGTTTTGGAAATTGTGTCTAAATAAGGATCCAGATACTGAAGCAAGTTAAACATTAAAATCCAAGCCACACCCCAATACAGTCTGGATCCTGTAATTTTTATTTTGCAGGAAGCCACAGTAATTTGCCCAAAATATCAACACCAACTATGACAACCTGCTCATAGGCAAATCAAAAGGCCAATATACACCACACTGTACTGTTCTTGTCATGTCCCTATAGTAGAGGGACAGGCGATGATAGATGATATATATGTATGTATGTATGTATAGGGCTGTGGTTCTTAAGCTTTTTATATGAAATGTTTTGCTTTTTTTGATCACTTGATTGAACTAAAGCTATGTGTCTATTTCAAAGGTAGAAGGCTGGATTCAGAAGGTGGCTTACTGAGGTAAGACATAGTTAACTTATTCCAGTCTTCCTTGTGCTTGAGTGCTTTGTAGTGGGAGCAAAGTGTGCCTGCCAGGCTCCTTCTCACACTCCTCCATTTTCACATCTCAAGTAGACTCACCAGCCAGTGGAACGGCAACTTTGGGCCCATCCTAATGCAGATGTCATAATTTTGGTTCCAATAATTATAACAAAAAGACTGATGTTTCCATAGTAATGGGGAGAATTTCTATAAATAAGGAAAGCATTTGTTTCTTAAGGAGGGTCTTCCTTTTGGGTTTTTTTTTTGTTGATTAACAGAAGCTGCCTGAAGTTTGTTTGAATACTCCATTATTGAACCTAGATCACCTTTCTGGTGCTTTAATTAAACACAAGTGAAGAGCAAGCTGCCAATTTGTATAGATTTTTCAAAAAGCTTATAACTGAAACACTGCTTGTGCTACCTCTAAGAGTAAGATGGTGGTTTTAGTCTTCTGTGTATATTGGTCTGAGCATTCAGAATACTATATTTACTGGATTCCTTTTAGTAGAAGACAGGAATTCATTCTGCATGATGAAGACAACATTCAGCAGAACACAAAATTATCTTAAACAGATTGGCTGAGTTTAAACCTTGCTCCACTGAATTCAACCCTCTGTGGATGCACAGGCCAAAAAACAGTAACCTGCAAGATTTGTTAAAGGCTTTACTCTTCTAGCTCCCACTGGGGTATTTTAATGTTGACAGCTGTTAAAATTCTCAGACTGGAGCTTCACATTCATATTCTCTTCCTCACAGACACCTGTAATGGGATTCATCTGTTTTCTTTGTTATTCCCTCTGCTCATTTAAATGTAATGTGCATTTCTCATCACACCATTGGATTAAATTGGATAATTTACTGAAATGCACTGGTACGTACGCACACACGTACGTTTGTCCCAGAACAGAGCGTGGCATTTAGCTTTGGAATGTAAAGCTGTCCAAAAATAAATGCAGTTCTCTAATCTTCATGTCTGTCTTTAGAACAAAAGAAAATTTGTATGATGTGGCCAGCAAGGTGTAGCCATTTCAAGCTCTTCCTGAGATTTTCATCTTCTGTTGTCTCCTCCTCATTGAGTGAGGTTTCAGGAGTGGAGGAAGTAACTCCTTATATACTTCAGGTGTGTTACTGCCAGTCATGTGCTCCTTCCCTGTCCCTTCAGTCTGTCTCTTCTGATGTACCTCAGATGGAATCATGAATTTGCCAGCTATTTTCTTGGGAAGGCTTAGCCAGATATCAAAGAGATATTGTATTGCTTCAGGGATTATGCGTTTCCAGGGCCTTTGTTCTGTAAACAATGGGATAATGGGTGTTTAAACCTAATGTCGCATTGAGATTCTTGTTGAACCAGTGCAGACAATTCAGGATGCCAGCTTTGTATTTGCACTTGAGTTAACCCCAAAATATCTTGGATACAATGACTGGTAAAGCTCAGGGTGGGTGGCTTAACAGTCTGAGGCAGAGCTGTTAAGCCATACAAAGTTTTCTGCTGCCACAGCTATGTTCCTTGTGACACCTCACACAGCCCATTTGAAATCTTGTGGGTGAGCCTTTGCTGTGCTGAGGTCCCAACAGGGATAATCACAAACCAAATCTAGGACACCAATAAAAAGTATGAGATTAGCTGAGATTTAGTCATTAAGACTTAAATCTGCAGAAGATGGATGCTGCAATGCTGGTCAAATTAAATTCCAGTAGGAAATCAGGCTTCCATGTATCTTACTTAATTCCCTTCCTGAGTGAGCAGGGAGCAAAAGAATAACTTAATCTAGTTGAGTCAGTGTTACCTACCTCTCTGCAAATATTCCTTCCTTACCAGCTATGTTGACCACTTACCTGGAAGAAAAGTCTGCTGGTGTGATGATTCTGGGTATCACATTTCCTTTGGCAACCTGCATAAGAGGCTGGCAGGCTGGTTGCTCATCAGCCAAGGGTGGCTTTTTGGGATAAAGCACTTAGATGAAGCGGTGATCTTTGTAGCTGTTGACAACAATGTGGGTTAGACTTCAGTAATTTAGTAATTGGTCTAGTGGTCTTGGGGGGGGGCGGGGGGAAGCCCACAATAATGCAAAGAAAAGATGTAAAATACTTGATGTGAGTACAGTCAATTCTAGTCAGCCCTGACTTGATTTTAGCTACTTGGGGAACTTGAAATACCATGCTACTATTTTAACTGTGCCTCTTTGGCCTTTTAACTCAAACCCGTGTTGTCATTTTTCCCATCTTCTACACGTGCATGCAGATACCTAACCCAGATTTATAGTTTTTTATGTATTTGGTATAAATCATAGAATGTTAGGGGTCAGAAGAGACTTCCAGAAATCATTGCTTCCAACCCCCTTGCCAAAGCAGAATCACCTAAGGGAGGCCACACAAAAATGTGTTCAGGTTGGCTTTGAAAGTCTCCAGAGAAAGAGACTCCACAACCTCCCTGGGCAGCCTGTTGCAGTGCTCTGTCACCCTTATGTTGAGGTGTAATTCCCTGTGTTCTGGCTTACATCCATTATTCCTTTTCCCATTACCAGGTGCCACTGCAAAGGGCCTGTCCCATTCTTCTTGACACCCACCCCTTAGATATTTATAGACATTAATAAGATCCCTTCTCAGCTTTCTCTTCTCTAGCCTAAACAGTCCTAGTTCTCTCAGTCTTTCTTCATAGGAGTGATGTTCAAGTCCCATAATCATCCTTGTAGCGCTTTGTTGGACTCTCTCCAGTAGATCCATGTCTTTCTTGTACTGGGGAGCCCAAAACTGGGTACAGTATTCCAGGTGTGGTCTCACTAGGGCAGAGTAGAGGGAGTGGAGAACTTCCCTCAATCTGCTGGACACTTACACTAATGCACCCCAGGATACTATTTGCCCTCTTGGCCACAAGGGCACATTGCTGTCCCATGGATAACTTAGTCTCCACTAAAACTTGAAGGTCTTTCTCTTTGGAGCTGCTTCCCAGCAGGATAACCCCTACTCTGCCTGGTGTTATTTCTTCCCAGGTGCAAGACTCTACACTTGTCCCTATTGAACTTCATGAGGTTCATCTTCATCCAGCTCTCCAGCCTGCCCAGATCTTATTGGATAGCAGTGCAACCTTCAGGTGTGTCAGCCACCCCTCCCAGTTTTGTATCATCAGCAAACATGCTGAGGGTCCACTCTATGCCCTCATCTAGGTCATCAACAAAGATGTTAAACAAAACTGGACTCAGTACTGATCCCTAAGGAACACCACTGGCCACAGGCCTCCAACTTGATTCTTCTTCATACTTCGTATGTTTTTATTTTCAATGGTATAGAAGTCAATCATGTTTGCACAGGAAAATTTTGACATCTCATACAAAGTCTTTTCTTACCATACCTTTAAAAGAGAGTGTACTTTTTTTTTGTTACCTGTGCATCAAGCATAATGTTGTCTTGTAATAATGTGTCAAAATATTCTGTAATGTGCAAAGGTATAAAAAACATGCAAAGCAGGGTAAACCAGCCACTAATACCTTCATTACTGTCTGTCAAAAAATTACCATCCTATCAGTAAATGAGTGAGCTAAAAGGAATAAATAGCTTCTAGAAATTGCTTTCACAGTGATCTCTGAACACAGAAAATGCAGGTTTAAGCCTTCAAATTTCAGTGCAGTTATTTTGGCAAAAGCAACACTTTTGAGTGTGTTAGGTGTAAAATGTTTTATTTTTATGTTCTATAGTTAGGCTTTGGAGTATGTTTTAGCTGTAAATACTTTTCGTGAAATATTAGTGCATTCTACCCTTTTAAATTTTGTTTAGTCACTAGTATTATTATGGACTGTACAATTTTACTAATTACACTTAAACCAAATATAGTTGTTGGAGCCTTGGCCTTTCAGAATCCATGGACCTTGTTCTCTTTTCTCAAGGCATATCAAAGCATAATACCATGAACAAAATGCTGACTGGACCGTTGGTTTCAGGATGATATGCTGGGATGTAGTATTTTTGAGATTCATTCCAATCATTAATTACAGTTTTAGTGATGGTTTAGCTAACATATGACAAATAGAAAACACTTTTCATAGAGTAAGCTTTCATTAAACCTAAATAACAGCAAATTGCTAACTACAAAAGTGTTCTCATTTGTTGTACTTTCTGTTGAATTATTTAACACCTTTCTCCTTCCTTGGAGGTATAATCTGCATTAGAAATACTAATCAGTTACTAAATCTTAAACCATATATACAGCTCCTGCTATTTTAGATTTTTACACAAGGTTTACCTGAGCAGTGAAAGGAGACTAAATTTCTCATAAATTAATTGATGAATATTTATATACCAGATGGTTTTTAGAAGTGCTAGCCAAAACTGATGGTGTTTAAACCAGAGCAATTGTCAAAGAATGAAGTAAGAAACTCATGAAAATATATATGGAGGGATAGTACATTTGTGACTTCTAACAGTCAAATTATTTATTCATTTGGATGTACAGCTTGCCTACTGCTGATACATTCTTGAGCTTCATGTTGTTAATTGTGCAGCTGATCCTGTAGCTAGCCTGTGCTTTGGAAAGAACGCTTATAGCAGTACATACCACAGGACTAGCAAAGGCTGAAAGTCTGATGACACCAGGAACATGAATATCTCTCCATAATATCTCTCAGAAGAAAGATTCTGACTCAAGTGTCTCATTTTCCTATGCACACTTTAAAAAAAAAATTAAAAAAATTGTTCACTGGTTGATTAAAGTCAGAGACATGGAAGAAGACAGAACAGAGATAAGGTGATGGTTTATTTTAGGTTTGTTCCAGCCTTTACTTAGTTTATGTCTATTTTATACAGCTTAAATTACCTGTGGTTCAGTGTACTTGTTTTGTTGTGTTGGTCCAATCTCAGTTACTGCGTTGTGTTTGCTTACAGATTGCATTTTGGTGCCATCATCTGTTGACGGTGCGTAATTGCAACATGGGCAAATGGGCTCCTAAAACATCTAAGATTACACTTTTGTGTGGCTTGTTTCACATGTAACTTCAATTCTTGTACTCACAGAGGGACCTTATATATTCTTCTTTCAAGGGGAGACCAACCAACCAAAACACTGCTGCCAGCACCACTCCAAAAAAAACCCGCACAACAAACAGAAACCTCATTACCAACCAACCATAAAAAAAGCAATCCCCCAAAAGTCAATGCAGTGAAGCAGCTGTTGTCTCTGGGGCTGGTTGTTGTATATGTACTCTAATGCAGACACAGCAGACATTTTATAGGTAAACTAGGCAGTGTGAACTCTAGAATAGCATCTACAAAGCTGATTTCATGTAGCCACTTTGTTACAACCTACAGGTGCTCCTGAGATTTTGCAGCAAAGGTGTCTTGTGGTTGCTATTCTGTTTGAAAACTGATCTTTATTTTGGTAAAGGGTTTGTCTGACCTGCATGAACAAAATGGCTTGAAAGTAGTTAACACTGACTTAATTCCACTGCTGTAGATACCATAGCTAAAACTAGTATTTGCTTTTTTAGGAATTAAGTATCCTGCTAGTATTCTGTGTCCTCTTCAATATTAGCATCTGCGGAAAGAATGATTGGTTTCTTTGCTTTATCAAAGTAGTCTATTGCAATTCAGCAGATCATCCAGAGACAAGAAGGTTTCATGTGTGTCTCACTTGCTGGCAGTAGAGTCCCTGCACTGTAATCAGGCTTTTCTAGCTGTCATATATTGTAGTTGTAAGATTTCTTTCCACATTTGTAGCTTGTTATCCCTGGGTCAAAAAACTTCTCTCCATTCATAGCCTCAGTCTCAGCCTCCATTTATCAAGTTCTATCAGTCCAGCAAAAGCAGTAAATATGAAGATGTTGGAGACGTGTCTGAAGTCACACTTGTTGGCTGCACCTCAGGGCTATGTGCCTGATGGTTCTGGATGGAAGTCATTGTCCAAAAATACCTGCATCTGAGTGGCTCTTCTTCCATTTCCAACAGCCAGTGGAGGGAGACGCTGACATGATCTCACCCTAAGGTAGACATTTATATTTGGCTGGCACGCCTGCTTCTATCCATTGGCAGTAACAGGATGTCAGATTCAACTGGAGATGCTGCAGTCTGAACTAAGATGGATCCCACACAATATATCCACACTGTTGCCAGATTTCAGTTGCAGATAAAGAAACTCCATGATGAATATTTACAAAAGGCTGTCGCCTGAAAATTAATTACTAGGGAAATCCTGAAGCTCTGAAAAACAGAGCCATGTGCTGGAACCTGAGCCGCTCTGAGCAGGGGATCATACCAGGCAACTGCCAGAGTCTTGTCCACCCGCAGCTTGTGAGTGTTTCTGGATTTAAAGCAGGTACCTTCTGTCCAGGGTGAGAATCGAGGAAAAAGCTTTTTATTACAAGAGATTTCTCTGTGTTACAGGTGATGCTTAGCAACCAAACATATATATAACATTTATAACTCAGTGACAGATCTATGCTGCATAGTAAGTTGCCCAGGTGAACTCAAAACTTGTCACTGATTTTTGCACTCTCTTAATCTTTCTGTTTATTCTGTGCTTCATTAAAGTCAATCTCTGCTGGACAGACTGTCACTCAGGCTAGGCCTGTCCTGCTGTCTGCACTCTCTGGGGATCACCCTTCATCCTGATAAATGGTCTATTAGGAGTGCACATGTCAGAGAGAAACCCTCTGTGAAGCTAAACAGATTAGAGTCTCTTCTCTCTGAGCAGTCTCGGTGGAATGGGGTAGGCATGATTTAGAATGAGAAGATTTTTTTTTCTTTGGGACAGGAAATTGCTTGGAGTTTAGAAAGGTATGGATTAGTTCTAGTAAATGTGTAATGAGAGAAGTCTCATCATTAGCACTTGCCACCAGAACCAACACAAGGCAATTGTCTGGAAGTTGATGAACTTTTCCGTGGTGCCTGCTTGGGAATGTAGTAGATGCAGACTTTCTCTGTGGAGTTTTTGTAACACTTTTCTGTAACTACAATTGTTATCATGGAAGACTAGTATTAAAAATGCTTTTAATATTCTTGCAATGCAGTTTAGCAGCTGCAGCTGCATTAGTAGGACCAACAGAATGACCAGCAGAGATCCAGAAAAGGGGAGGGCATTTCTTGGTTTTGCAGACATCTTGTCCCCCTAGCCATGGCATTGTAATTCATTGCTGTGCTGTCCTTGACCCTCTAAGTCATGGTGACAGCAAGGCCAAAGTATCACTTACAAATGCAAAACCTGCCTCTGAAACTATCTGTTTTCAAGTGAGACTGACTATGAGGTATCATACACCCAACCAAATGGTACAGGTTCATCATCTGTGCTGCCCTTTTTTTTTTCTTCCCTGTATTTACATCTTCCCTCTCCCTGTGTCACTGAGCAGCGATGAAGGGAAAACTGAATCATAGTTTTTCTCCACAGCTGTGTCCTGAGCAGCCATTTCCATAAGCAGCAAAAAATCTGTTTCTCCAGACTTGAGCTTATTCATTACTCTGTGGATGTTTAAGGTCTTGCAGGGGTACCTGTGAGAAAGGGTAAAGCCTAGGGAAGAGCAAGCAGATGAGATCTTGGTGTTTCTTTCTTGTTGCTTGTAGGAACTAACATGCAAAAGCCCTGATTTTCACCCTTGTTGGAGCCAGTCCAACAGAAACATCTCAGTTCTGTTGGCACCAAAGAGGATGGCAGGTACTCATTGCTGGCATTTGTACCAAAATGGGGAGGGAATGCTGCCAGAAGGCTCTCTTGTGTGAAGACTGGCTATTGCTCAGGGAGAGGATGGAAAAAGATTATGCTAAGAGAAGATAATTTAAAATTAATTGGAGGAAGATAAATTAATATTTTCTGGTAGAGCATTTCCAGGAGAAGAAATCAAATAAAATAACAAGAAAGTAATAAACAGCAAATTTGACATTAGTTTTAATAAAGGACTAAATAAATATTGTAGGCTTTTTAATAATGGTAATAAAAAGCTACAAGTATCATCATAATATGCATGTTATAAACTCATGGTTTTCCTAAACTACATCCTTTTTTTTTGCAGCAGTAATATATTCTTTATCTGCCTGGGAAGTTTTGGTAGGCAGTGACTGCAGTGATGGTACAAAAGTTGGAAGAGGTAACATGGGGGAAATGCAGTTGTGGAAAACTCTTTTCAGTGCTTTCTTTTCTTGTTATCTAATCAAAAGCACATCTTTGAGGAAAAGAATAATTCTAAATCTGACAAAAATTCAGTAGTGTTGGTGGATTTGTCTGTGTGCAAGGCTGTAAGTTATAAGACATGGTGAGTCATATGGAAACTTATTCAAGGAAATGAGGTGCTTCTGAGATTTTGAAGTTAAAGAACAGAGTATAGCAAATCCTTAAATTAAGCCCAGATCTGTATAATGTGTTGTAATGTCTTCACAGTGTACTTTAGAAGTCATATTTTAAAAATAAATTATGTAGAAAAATACTCACTTTGGTCATCTTCATGCAGACCTAAGCAGTACTGAACTCAGCTATAATCGGTGCAGCCTTCTGCTTTCAGGCCTGTGAATGACAAGTGCCTGTAAAGGTGTGGAATGTTACTGTTAGAAAAGCAGGATGTTGTGAAATCTGGGACTGTGTCATCATGCACAACTCCAGTCATCAGAACGGTGCTAAATCTTCTTGTAGCGCCGAGAAGCCTGGGGATACACCCCCATTTCCTCGGTCAGTCCTGAAGAGGGTATGAGTCAGCTCTTCCAGCTGAACAACATTGACATGCTATAAATATTTTAATTCTTTGGTTTATTAACTTTAAAACATGGCCTGTTTAAAAAATGTTGCTGTTTCCACAATAGAAATAGTACCTGAAAGAAACTTACAGAGAAGTTTGGATGCATGTCATGTATTTTGTGGCTTTAAGCATCTTAATTACAACATCTGCTTATGCTTACACGTTTGCCAACCAGACTGGGTTCAAAGCTTTGTTTAAATGAAAACTACACAGCATAAAAAGAACTCACAGTAAATGTTTTGGGGATGCAGGCAGAGATGACAAAAATGTGTGATTCAGTATTTATTGGGTACTGGTCTTTTTTAATGTTTCTACTATACCTCATGAGTTTATTGCAAGGGCTTTGCGTTTACACTGCAACATGAATAAGCTTATGTTTAGCATTGTAACTACTGTTATATCATTTGCTCATAAGCTTTGACCATTTTATTGCTGAATTACACATTTTTAGCAATATAATTTTGGAAATAAATGTCAACATATGTCTCGAATCTGAGATAAAATATGTCTTAGCAGAGTCAGGTAGCACTGACTAGGATTGACCAGAAAATTAATATTTAGAGAGGCCTTTGTACACTTTGGGGTGAAAACCATCTTGATGAAGAAGAGACTAAGGCTCTCTCTGATGCAGCTGAGAGCATTAAAGGTAGATGTACTACATCTAAGACTACTGAGTATTTAGGATTATATATTGTTTAAGATGTATCTTACTTTATTATTCTTGTCTCAACACACACGCCCCTCTTTGAAAGCACATTCGGAATTCTGTTTTTCAATTGTTTTCTTGCTTTCAGTTGAGGACAAGGTGCTACAAGGAATTCAAGCTTGTGTCCTCAAGCTCAAATACTTATGCAGGGGGACTCCCTTCTGCACCTTAGGTCTGGATTGGTTGGACACCATTCTCATCTCAGGCTTTGTGCAGAGTAATAGGATGCTTTCCTATGATTTGCTAACCCAGTTTGTGAGTCAGGCAAGGTGAGTATTTACTGGTAGGCTTCCTGGAAGGCTAAGAGAATCAGTTTTTCAAACACTGACATTCATAAGGAGGAGTTTGCCTCTTTCTCCTCTTCCCCTCCCACCTAAATATAAAATAAACATGTATTGTTCTTCAGGAAACTTGTACACTACATAACAAGTAGGCAAAAATTAATTGCTCCTTTCAATTCAGTTTTTAAAAGAGGACAATATTTAGAAGGTGGATCTTACAGTCTAGATATAACAGTAATTTTGTTTTATGCAGCTGCCAGTAAAGACTCTGGTGTCAAAATGCAGGGGTACTTGTAAGTAGTAATCAATGAACATGGATTATTTAGGAGACACAGGATAAAAACGAATGAGTATTAAAAGAGAATCAATTCACAGTATAAGCACTAAGGAATGTATAGGAATTCCTTGCAAATTCATAGTGACATCCATTTGGAATCTCTGATTAAATGCATAAAACAAAGTGTGAGTATTTCATAATCTAAATGTAAATAAATTATATATAAATTTTAACTAAACAGTGTGAACGAACAGTTAAGGATCAAGTACCTTAATTTAGAACATCTATAAGTATAGAAAAGCAGACATGACTGGCCAGATGGTGTGAGAATAAGAAGTGACTGCATTTCAAATAAATAAGAAGCAGCTAGAAATCACACAGAGAGAGATTCAACTGACCACTCTATTTTAAAACAACCCAGAAGGACGAAATGAGACAGTTCAGCAGTGACTGCTTTCCCTGGGTGACTGATCAAGAGAAGGTTTTAACACCATTCCAAAGTGGAGAAGAAAAAATATGTAGTAGAAATGGTGACACACAAGAAACAGACTGATTCAGGCAATTTACTCTGCTAGACATCAGATGCTGTTTTGTGAGGCTATAAGTGATCATTCAAAAAAATATCTCAGATCAAGCACCCATGGCTAAACAGGGAGGAGTGCCTATTTTGAAGAGGTGGAAGTTAGACCCCAATAGAGCTTTTGGTTCCTAGAGAAGGCTGATGATAGTTCTCATTCCAGACTTGCCAATAGAGGAGTCACCTCAGAGAAAGGAAGAATAGTCCTCACATGTAAATGAAGTGAAGCAAGGCCTGAAAAATGCTTCACAAGGAGAGAACAATCAAGGCCACAAACTAGGAGTGCCTGAAAGTGTGCTTTG
This sequence comes from Dryobates pubescens, assembly GCF_014839835.1. Lineage (NCBI taxonomy): Eukaryota > Metazoa > Chordata > Aves > Piciformes > Picidae > Dryobates > Dryobates pubescens. The sequence continues at coordinate 15,513,869 of NC_071628.1, read as the reverse complement.
GAGAGCCAAGTGCTTGTGGAATGGTAGGATAAATGAGACAAGAAAGGGGATAGAAATAATCCCTTTGAAAAAAATCAAATTAGTTTCTTAACCTACAATTTGTGTAGTACACATCTGATTAGATATGGTGACAGGAAACAGTTATTTGTAAGCTAAAGCAAAAAGTAATGTTGTGGGAGGATTACTTTTTAATTATTTTTAAAAGAAAAAAATTGGTATGCATAAAAAAGGGAGTGAGATCTTGACCCTCTTTCAGCCAGTGGCAAAATCCTTTTGACTTCAAGTCTCAATTAAGGCATTTTACTCATGGTTCCTAGTCATTCCTCACCAAGTCACATTAGCAGTACCTCAGTGTTAGAAGTCAATAGTGAGCCCTCATTTTTGAGCGGTTACAGCACTTGAATGTGCATGTAAATGTTTTGTAAACTGAAGTGTATGTGGCTGACTCCCGTGTAATTTTTAGAAGAACTGAGAGACAGGTAGGGATGGGGCTTCTGACTTGCAGCACAGCACTTTCTGTCTCACTTCTGGATGGCTCTGAGCACCCAAACGGCCTTAGGGACCTCCTGGGGAAGTATTCTAGAAATCTTGTACCAGTCAGAGCGTGAGACCAGTACTACTTGCAGTGAGCAGAGGGTGATGAGACTGACCATCATGCATCTAGAGATACTTGAGTCCTGATAGTGCAGAGGTTGCCTGTGACAGGCAGTACTGGACACAGAGGCAGCACAGCTGTAAACGTGCTGATCTGCATGATGTTCCTTCTGTTTTAGTATGGCAAGCTTTGTTGCAGGCATGCAAAAAGGCACTAAGATGAAATAGTTTGCTAAGTGCTACACAACAAATTACAGACAAAGCCAGAATTTAGGCACACCTAATCCTCAGTCTGTGTCCAGTCCAGTTTCTTTGCTCAGTCTTTTTGATGTTGTCACATACAGAAGGTAATTGCACATTTGGAAATATTCCCCTATTAGTTGCTTGGAGAGCTATTAACCCACGAGCATGGGATGAACAGAGGGAGCTTCTCATTGTTTAACAGAAATGCATGACTGGCAGACTCCCTCATCTTGCGCAGGATTGGTGTTCTGAATCACAGAAGAAAGACTTTAATAGCAGTGTTTGAACTGGAGTTGACTTTCTGAGCATTATCAGTCCGCAAACAATGAGAAAATGAATCTGAATGTTGCAATCCTTTAGTGTTTGGAACTTCCACTACTTTCCGTGGGTATGCAAGACCAGCCCCCAGTTTACAAAGGAAAAGCCTTACCTGACAGGCTTTTGAGGAATGTTTCTCTTTGAAGAAATAATTAAACCCACCAGTTCATTCCAAAGCATTATTAGAGACCTTCATGCCCTTGCTGCAGTTACTGGTTTCCTTGTGCATGGACTGAATTAGTGCCATGTTTCAGCTGTATTTCATGATTGTATTATCCAGTCAGCAGTAAAATCCATTCATGCCAGCTCTTTGAAATACCAACCTGTTGTGAATGCAATGTCATGTTTCATGGGACCTGGTTACATTATGAAAGAAAGAAAATGTTTGCTTAGTAGGCTATTTAGCTTTCCTTTGAAACTGAACTTTTAGACAAGCTGGAGGTAAAAGGGGGAAGAAGTCCTGGAAAATCTGAGTGGGTGGAAGTTTCAGCAAATCACTGATTACTTAACTGTATTACTTGCCTCGAAGGCAAAAACTTTCTGTACCTTCATTTTGCTGTTATCCTGTTGGAGTCGATCAATTTAACAAAGCTATTCAAGCAAAGAATTAGCCTGACTTGGATGACTCTCACCACTGGGCACTGAGTATTGCAGAGACAGAGAGAGTACAGCTCTACTACTTCTGCCTGCCTGTTTTTAACCCTGACCCTCCTTGCACTTGTATGTGTGCTTTTTGCTGGACAGACAAAGCATGTGCTTATTCTCCTCTTCTAGCTCTGCTAAAATGTAAATGAATAGATTTAAAGCTTCTTCTCCTGTAATTTCTGTAGCTTCCTCTCCTCTGACACATAGAAAATATACTACCCTACCCTGTAATCAGAAGTGAAAGAAGCATGTTGACATTGTTTTCAAATGTACATTCCATCTAAAAGGCAAGCCCATGTGAAATGTTGTCCAAATGATCTCATTTAAAATTTCACAAGTATAGATGGATGGCAAGTGGGAATTCCCAGCACATCCAGTGGTAGAATAAAAGTAGGAACTGTTTATCCTAACATATCCTAGCATATTGTGTGGGTCACCAGATCAGGTGATCTGCCCTCATTAAAGCACCAAAAATGCTTCTAGGCTCATTGCAGTAAAAGCAAAACTGTTCAATAGTAGTGTTCATCTCTTAGGACAGAAAAATTGTCACTGATTTCCATGCTAGTTACAGCAAGCTGAAGTATAACATCTTCCAAAGGAAGACTTTTCTTAAGCCACAAGCGACAAAAGGAAGGGAAGAAAAGGACTCCAGGAAGTTGTGTACACAGAAAGCATTTAATGCAGATTTGCCATACGGCGAGATAGCGATGCTTGAATGTTATGAACTGCAGAAACTCCGTGAACACATTATATTTTTAACACTTAATCTGTTTCACAAACTATGTGCATTCTTCTGCTAAATAAGATGAATTTGGATTCAAGGAGCAGCACATCCTGACAAATCTCCTCCTAAAGGCATCCATTAATATAAATCAACAGTAGCAATTTTGTTTGATCATTTATTTGCAAGAATCATTAAGGTTCATTAGCATAATTATTCCCTGTGGGACTTCATGTCACACAAATGAAAAATGACATTATCAATATTTAAAAGATAAGTGCGTAATGCTCAGAGTACTTCAACAGTACTCTGCAGGTGGTGTCCAGCTGTAGCAAATTAGATTAGGTTTGATTTCTAAATTGTAGAAATATAATTTCAGTGCAACTGTTTATTTCAAAACTGTTTGCTTACTGTGAAAGGCATAAACACAACCAAACGACAGTTATAGTTACTTGTTACAGTGCTGACACGTACATTGTTTTCTGATTTCGAGTAAGCAGCTTAAGATACTAAATGGGAAGCAAATGTTGCTGACTCGTGGAAATCCTTTTACAATTTTGTCTTTTTTACAGTCCTATTTGATCATCTGAAATTTTCTCAGTGAAATGAGAGAACTTTCTCCTTTGACCTCCTATCTCCTGCGAGGTAAAGCAGTAGTTAGAGTGCCATTAGATCTCTTTCTCTGTGGAGACACTGAGAAGGACACTGCTTTCCTGTAGTACCTTTGAGAGCAAAATCAACTGGTGACTCTGTATGAACTTTGTGATCATTGTGGTGCTAAGAATGAGCTCGGCTTATGTGAGCAATTCTTGTAGCAGACACAGAGGCTGATGCTTAGCAAGGCCATGTGGTTAGGATTGCGCCAGTCCTGCCCCTGAGCAGGCAGCTGCCTGCAGCATGGCATGGGCCCCATGCTCACAGCCTGCAGGGTAAGCACTTTAAGGTTTCTGAAAGATACAGAGAAGGTCAGAGTTAGGAAGAGAGTATATGGGAATGTAAGGACATTTCTGTTGGTTGGTTTATGGTTATAGTTGTCAATTATTACAGTTAAATACTCTGTTGTCTGTAAATGGCATCTGCTTTCTTTTCTGCTCTCTGCTAAGCCCCCTTTGCAGGTCCCTAGCTTTTTAATTATTCACAGGTGTTAGACTAAGTTCTTTGAAATTAATTGTGTTTGGTAGTGTCTTACATGAAGGGAAGGGATTCTTGCTTTTTTTTATAAGCACAGTTCTTGGTGTAGTCATTTGCACCCAAGTTAGAATATCACAGAATGGTAAGGGTTGGAAGGGACCTCTGAGGATTATCTAGTTGAACCCCACTGCTAAAGCAGGTTGTTGTAGTTTGAGCTGGGTGCCCCCCTGGTGCATTCATTTCCTGTGTCAAGAAGTCCAGCCCAGAGGGATGGACACAGGAAATTGTGTATTTCCTACCATAATTCTTTGCACCACTATAAGATCCAGTGCGGAGTCTGGCACTTCCTCTTTCCTTCCCTCTCCGAGACTTGGTAACTGGGGGAGAGATCTCCTGGCCATGGGCCTGATTGGGCCCAAGGCCACAGGGGGATGGGCAGTCTCAGGCCTGGCCAGCTGAGACTAGCCCAGCAGAGGGAGGGGGAAGAAGGAGCCCTGGGGGTTTTGCATGCACCCTCAGGTGGGGATGGGATCTTTCTTTGTCACTGCGCTTTGGGTTTTCTGTAACATTCACTGCTTTCTATTTAAACTTTCCATCACTTTTTGCAATCCGTTTGTCTGAGTCGTTATTTCTGCCTGTGGTGGGGAGGGGATCTGCCCCAACCCATTACACAGGTTCACCTGCAGCAGGTTTCCCAAGATCATATCCCAGCAAGTCTCCAGAGAGACTTCACAACCTCTCTGGGACAGCCTATTCTAGTGCTGCATCACCCTCAAAGTACATAGGTTTTTCCTTCTGTTTAGGTGAAACTTCCTGTGTCCCTGTGAGCCTTGTGCTGTCACTGGGCACCACTGAAAAGATACTGGCCCCATCCTCTTAACAATGGCTCTTTAGATATTGATAAGCATTGATAAGATTCCTTCTCAGTCTGCTCTCTTTCAGGCTAAATAGCCCAAGGTCTGTCAGCCATTCCTTTTCAGAGAGATGCTCTAGTCCCCTCATCATCTTTTTAGTCCTCTATTGGACCCTTTCCAGTAGTTCCCTTTCTCTTTTGAACTGGGGTGCCCAGAACTGGACACAATGCTCCAGATGTGGCATCACTAGGGCAGAGTATATGGAGAGGAGAATCTCCCTTGACCTACTGGTCACACGCTTCTTAATGCCAGGATAGCATTGACCTTCCTGGCCATATACTGATACCTGGTCTTGGTACTGCCAAGAGACTAGGCAGTCAGGGAAGCACAGGCCATCTACCTTTTTACTTAGTGTATACTCTTATTTGAGTGCTGCTCTAGGGGAAGAAGAATAAAGCTTAGTACTTAACAGTTTTTTCTCAACATTTCCTTCAGCCTTGGAAACTATGAATCTTCCTTCCAGAGGTGTAAGTTCTGATGGCATTGCATACAAAACACTGAAAGGGAAACTGTGACCTGATCAAGTGCTTAAATGACAGCAAAATTTAGCTGAGGTGATGATGATTGCTAGGCTGGAAGCAATGACTCATTTCACTCCAAGACACTCCCTTTGCTCCATTCAGTAGGGCACTGGCAGATGAGCTTGTTGCAAGCTGGTTACTCAAATGCCTCCTCTAAACCCCACACAGGAAAGACAAGAATAAGATATAGTAGGAAAAAATGTAAATCAGGTATTTAATCTTTCTACTTCCAATCTAAAAGCTACAAATGGAGTTTGTTGTCTTTAGGGGCATTTTTTTGACAATTAAATCAGAGCTCACATGTGAAAATCTGATTAAACAGAACATTTTGGAGAAGCTTTTACAAAGAGAGCTTTCATACCCACCAACATTTATATTCTCAACTAAAATTGTCACTTCATTTTCTTCAAGAAAAAAAGGACAGAATTCTTAGGATATCTATTCTTTTTCATGGGGGACAGGAGCCTGGTTCTGATAGGTAAGTGGATAAAGCACAAACCAGACATTTTATTATAGCAGTGGGTTTACAACATTCTTTACATACAAGAATTGTGTTTGCTCTGCCTAGAACATTTGCTTTAAAAAATTATCACAGGCAAAGCAGAAAGCCTGGTAATTGCAACTTGTGTTCTCCCTAGTGTTTGCTGGTTGAATTAAAAAGAGCACAGTGGACATGTGTCTCTAATGGTTTTTTGATTACTGAATGCTAGCAAAGTTGTGCCAAATGCACAGGAGAAATGCCCTGTTCTGTATCGCAAACAAATCTACTAACCAGGCAGCCAGTTGGCAAGAAAGCTCAGGCTTTGATGTGTGCTATAAAAACTCATTTCCCAGCTCACTGAATGGATGCTTTAAGTTGTACAAAACCTGGCTGATGTTCATGCTGTAACTGCTGCCTTTTTTTTTCAGGTTTCCTGTAAGAAGCAGTTGAACTGCAATATAAACTAGAGTAGGGAAATAATAAGAAGTTTATAGAATATATAGGACACTTACAAACTACTGCAAATGTTAATCTATGGGAGGGATGCAGAAAGCCATAAATTTTATATTGGTTGTTATAATGGGAATGGGACAAACTGCAGAACATCAGATGCACCCAAAGAAAACACGAGAGTTTAGAGGGCCTAAGGCAGTTTCCTGTCTTGACCCTGAACAAATCCTGAAACACTGAGTGCTAACTGGAGAGAGACTTGAAAATGTGTGATGAAATTGTGCCCTAATTCCCTGCTTTTGTTTTACAGTATCAAATGAGTTCAGGCTGCATCGTTCAAGAAGCACATGTTTTCCGGCATTACAGATGTGGAAACAAACAAATGACAAGGAGGTAAGAGATTGTGGGATGAAAAATCGTTTTGTCAGCACCTAAGCCTGGGACTGACTGTCTAATCCTTCTTCTTGTACAGCAGCAGAATATAGTGTACACTGCAATTATTATTTTTGTAAAGATCCTTTCTGCAAACTACCTAAGGAGTCTGTTTTGATGTTATACTGCCCTTTTAACTAGAATAACAATTATTTCATGTCTAACCAGTGTTACTTACAGAGTGTATTTTTTCTGGAGTGTAGTGTCACTGTGGAATAAAATTAATCTGTGGTGTTTGGAATTTGTGTACTTAGTTGTTAGAAATAGTGTGTCTTCTCAGAAGAGTAGATAGGTGCTTTATAAACTTGAGTAAATCAGTAACAGATATTAATAGGAAGTGCTAAGAACTCTGAATTTGCCCAGAAACACATGCAATGTGATGCTGTGGATATAAATGCTTTCTAACAGTTTTAGTCATGTCAGCCTTTAGACACTCAGCTCACTATTTTACTCAGTAGGACTGAGCAAATGTGGAAGGCTAAACAAAAAGCAAAGAAAGTACCACCCGTAAAAGACTTAATTTTTGTGCATTTCCTTTGCACAAACATTATTTCTGGCCTGAGATACTTCATTTATTCTTTGAAACTCAATACTAAAGCTAAATATTTATTAAGCACTGAGTATTTTTGTTCCTTACAATATTTCTCTTTACAGTCCATGTCATAAGTAAAAGATCACTTCTGCTTACTGCTGCTGTGGGACATATTTTCCTTACTACTCCAGGATAATTAAAAAAAAAAAGGGGGAAAAGAATTGCACTAAGATTTTTCTTGACAGTGATAGCCCCTTAGCTGCTGAATCTGCTATCCCATCCATCACTAATCCCAAGCAAAGCAAGCATTAGTTTCTCTGCGACTTATCTAGGTCTTTAGTAGATCAATAGCACAGCTCAGATGTTTCAGACTCTTGCCTGTTAATTCACATTTATCTTTTCATCCAAAGAAGGTAAATTACCTCAAAGAAAAGCTGTGTTATCCCCAGTAGTGGCTTATAATGTTGCAAAGTCAGCATGACCCACATATCTTATCTCAGCTGGAACGCATTTGTCACTGTCTTATGTTATGATCATCTGCTAAAATGCCCTAGAAAAGAGGTAAACCTGCAAAAAATGGCTTCACCGTTTTCATTTAATGACCTTTTCTGTTGTGTGCTCCTGCATCACCTTCAATTTAGACTGCTAAAATAAAGGGAACTTTCTTTTTCCCTTTAGTGCTGCATTTAATAATTTTTATCATTAGCAAAATTTACATTCCTCAGCAGTCTTTATTTTTGCTGCCATGAGTTGATCAGTAGGTAGTGATACTGAGATTGAGAATGAAATCATTTATTCATATGCTATGTTAACCCTGAGAAAGGACTCCTGCATTTAACACTACCTTTGTACAGTTCATTGCTGGTTACCTAAAGCTTTTCAGGCCCTGGGAGTTTCATGCTGTTAGGAAAAAGGAAGGAGAAGGAGGTTACTGTCCAGTAAGCTGTAACCAGGCTGCTGCAAGAAGAACAGTTGTATGAAATGAGCCTGGTACACAGCTCAGACTCATTACTTTACGAGGTACAGTAAAGCAGAGATTTCATTATCTGCTTTTATAAAAACTTCATAAATTGTATTGTGGAAAGAAAACTTAAATGTAAACACAATGGACTGTAAACACACTGCTGGCTGCAAAAACAGTACATTTTTTACTCTCTTCCTTCAGATGAGCTGAGCAGCTCTGTTGCCCTGACTGAACTCTGTGTTCTGCAAGTGTTAAGTTCTTAGGTCTTTAACTGAGGAATTTTTTGGTGCCACCAAGGAGTTCTGCTTTTTCACATGAATAACAGGTAGGTCTGTTTTCAACACAGCACTTGATTTCTTCACAGGTAAGAATACAAGAGCGAGGCCCCTACGTGGAGCAGCAGCTTGCTGTGACTGCACAACTGGGAGAGCAAAAGCAGATGCTTCATCCTCAGGTGGAAGTGGATCATCTCACTGAGCTGACCTTGGTGTGAAGAACAGGATACGCTAGAAGGGCACAGGACAGAAACGCTTGCCCAAGTGCAGGTGCACTCTCCATGTGTCTGCAACCCCCAGCAGCTTTGCAAGTAGCCTAAACAGGGAGCAGCAGTCAGTGCCCCTGGGGGTACTGAACAGCAGCCCCCCATTGTCATGGGACGGGCACTGAGAAGACTAAATTGACAGAGAAGCGCAGTGGGAGTCTGAGATATCAACAGTCACAGACTGAAAAAGAGGAAGTTCTGGCTGGATGTAAGATGGGGGGGGTGGGGAGGCGGAAAAATAAGGTGACCAAGCTTTAGGACAGGAGCCTGCAGTTCTTGGGGAAGCTCTGAAGAAGAGATGAGACCAGCAGTTGTATCTGGATGAAATGATTATTACCATCTTTAAGTATTCAGTTTCATGAAAGGAGCAGGGCAAGGGTACTGTTGGTGTTTCTGAAGAGTTTCTGGAGTGTTTTTCCCTCAGTGTGACTGACCATTCTGAAAGGATATTCACCTTCCTTTGGAAATCTGCACACACAGTATGTTTACTAAACTTTCCCTGTGGCTTCATTGTTTGGAGAAAAAAAATAATTAGTGTGGTAAAGGTAAGTGTTTTTAAGATACCAAAGATAAAAGAAGTCTCTGGCTGCTTTTCTTCTTCTGCAGCAAATCTGAAATGCATGAGAAATAAAAACGAGGCACTGAGGCCTTGAAACTTTTCTCTTTGGGATCTTACTGGGTATTAGTGCTGTGCTCTGTCCCTTCTGTGAAAGAGGCACTGCTCATGAATGCTGTTTATATGCAAATACAAGCCACCTCTTGAGAAAGAACTTTGTCAACTGACTTGGTTGGGTTCTGATACACGGGAGTATTATCAAGCAGTTCTACTCCCACTTTTCTGTCCAAATGCCTTGCTGTCCTGGAGATTGAATCAAGGTATACTTTTGTTCTCAGAGTGTAGCTGTTCCAAATTGAGGACGTAATGTGAGGAAAGATGAAATGTCACATCTGAAGGTTATTTGCTGTTATTTCCAAGTGTGAGGTGAGGGAACCTGAATTTATTTTGTTTGGTAAGGAAGAATATTACATTTATTTTTAGTGAGACCTATAGCTGTTTACTGAGAAGAAGAAACAGCAAGAGTATCCTTTGCACCTTTATCCCTGCCACCACCGGCAAACCTTGAGCACTGACAGTGCTGTGCCAATGTAGCTAAAAGTTTTGTCCTTCTCTTCCTTGCCTACTGCTGAAGAAACAGAATGGTTTTGTGAAGAGCACTGTAGTGGTAATATCACTTCAAAAGAAGCAGGGAAAATTTGATCTCTTTGTCTCATCTCTCTCTCTGCTTCTGTCATTTCAGTTAAAAATGTGGTCTCCTATAGTTCACTTTTTCCTCCCCCCATAAAACCAGTCCAGAGAAACTGGATTGATTGGTTGTGATCTGTGTAAGGTCTGTCTCTGGAAAAATTAAGGGCTGGGGTTTTGCCTATGAGATTTAAATGAGGCATACTATATGATGAGCAATCTTGTGGGAATCGTATTTAATTACACATTTTGGTGATGTTCATGGTTTATGTTCTGGCTGTTGATTTCTCTCCTATGACTCTCTTCTAAATTCTTGAGATCCATCATATTAGTTATGAAGGAAATTGTTAATTAAATGCTGCCACCTAGGTGTTGTGGTTATAGGTGACTCAGGTGAAGCGAAGTGATAAGCGAAGAAATGTTTCTCACTGCTTTGGGGGCATTTATTTAAAGCTGGTTGTGTAATGATGTGCTTAACTTTTACTGATTCCTGGTTCTCCAGCGCAAGGGAGAGTGAATGTGCGCACCACGTACTCAGCACAGAATGTTAGTGGCTGGAAGTGACCTCTGAAGATCGAGTCCGCTGCCACTTGTCTTGCCACTGGGGTCCGCCGTCCGCGGGCTGTTCTCTTTTCTAGAATTCTGCTTACGCACTCCTGTAATTTGGCTAAGTGTGTAAAAATGTGCAGCACCTGCTGCTCATTTACACTGGAGCCCCAAAGAGAGCGGAAAAACACTTTGTCAGCACTGCGCCTGCTCTGGTGTGAGAAGGCTTGAGCCCCAGCGTGGCCCCCAACAGGGCGCGCTGCTTTACGTGGGTTTCTGCCCCGCACCGGCCCTGTTCGCTCCTTCCTGAGGCCGTCGGCTATCAACCCACAGAAGCGGCCGCGCAAGGGACGGCGCTTCGGAGCTATGAACTGAGGAAAACGAAATTCCACTTCTCCGCGGCCCAGCGACCTCTGGCGTTCTCCGCGTTCTGGCCTCGCCTGCTGCCCTTCGGGCAACACTAGCCGTTGCCGGGAGACGCCAAGGCGCAGGGCCGGGCCGCCAGAAGCCGCTACCCCACGGCCCCGGTTGCTCGGCGACGGCAGCGAGAGGCTCGAGTCACGTGTCGGGGTCGGGTCGCCCTCGGCCAATCAGCACGGTGCCCCCTCCCGTCCCCCCCGGAAGTGAGGGCATGTCTCCCCTCTGCTGCGGCCCCGCTCGTTGCCATGACAACACTGCGCGGCCGCTGTAGCAAGGCCGGGGCCCGCCGCTCTCTTGTGGCCCACGGGCGTCTGTGCAACGGGACTCGGGTATGGAAGCGGAAGATCGCAGCGGTCGCAGGCGGGCTGTCAGGCTGCGGGCCATGCTGGATCACGAACGGCGGCTGGAGGAGGCTCTGCTACGGGTAAGAGCGACGAGAGCGGGCCCCGAGGGTCTCAGCGTGTATGTGCGAGCCTGTACCCCGCGTCACCTTTCGTTAGCATTCCCCCAGGAAAGTTAATTATGAACCGAACAGTCTTGGAACTGCTCGCTGGTGAATGTGTGCGCAGGTGTGCGGAGGATACTTGATATGGAAATTGTTGGTTCTGATTAGGCAGAAAAAAACAAAAAACGAAGGGAGTTGGAACTGGAGCAAGGGAAGAGGCTGGCGGACGAGTTGGCGAGGCTGAACCACGAAAAGCTTAAAGATGAGAAGATGAGGCAACAAGTAAGACAGAACAGGTAATGTTTCAAAACTTCACCGTTCTTTTTAGCGTTACTGTAAATCAGTCCTAACTCTGCAAAGGTTGTTTATAGAAGTGTTGTCACATTTTGGACGGAACACATGATCCCATGTGAGAGTTGGAGAGGCTAGGGGCTAGGAGAGAGTGTTGGAGGTGATAGCAAGACAGGAGGGGAAAGGAGATGTGACAGCCTGAGGTCACGTCAGTTAAGTAAAGACAAGACAGTGTGTGAAAGCTGTAGCAGAAGTGGAAATGTATTGGACCTAGAAGGAAAAGTTATTTGAAGATCAAGGTATGATAAAAAGTTAATTTTAAAGAAATTTCATCAATAAGAAAAACAAAATCCACAACATTTTTTTGATTATGCACCTAGATGTGTGCTGAGAAATGTCTGTAAGCATGTGTTCATATATGTATGCATTCATACAGTTCGCTGTACAGCATGCAGAACTACTGATAGTGTATGTACAAACATAGATAACTCTTACTTTAAAACAGATTCAGGGTTTTTTTTCCCTATGCTCTTATACTAGAGCAATATTCTTCATCAAAAATTGTGAGTTTCCCTGACAAATTTTTTTTTTTCATTGTGTTTCAATAGTGGTGGAAATTTTTACTACTGGGCACTTACTTCTTTGTAGTAGGATACTTTGTTTTTTTTCCCTTTTCCTCCCAGTCCTGAACTTCGAGAGTTAGAAAAAATGCTGAAAGCTGCTTATCTGAATAAAGAGCGAGCTGCACAGATTGCTGAAAAAGAAGCTATGCGGTGTGAGATAATGGTAATGAGCTGCTCAGTGTATCCCAGCACCTGAGTGCTGGAGCTCTTTGTATGGGTTGTGCTGAAAATGTTTCCTGTGAAGGTGATCTTTTTATCCAAAATACTGTTAGCTTTAGGCATTCAGTGTTTAAGTGGCCAGCAGTAACCAGTTAGAAGAAAAAGCTTTACCTTGCCACTGTAATCTAAGTAGTAGTGAAGTAAGCTGTATGAATGGGTATAGTTTCTATTTTACTGGGTTCATAGTATTTATCCAGGTTAAAACTGTGATGCACTTTGAACAGTGCATGCTTCTTGTGGTGAAGCCTTACCTCAAAAGCCAATTGCTGAAAATGTTGTTACTTACATATAAGCTTTGTAACAGTATCTTCAGAAGGAATTACAAACTGGAATATTGCATCCAGTTTTGGGCTCCCCAGTTCAAGAAGGACAAAGAACTACTGGAGAGAGTCCTACAGAAAGCTACCAAGATGATTAAGGGACTGGAATATGTGCCCTCTGAGGAGAGACTGAGAGCCCTAGGGCTTTCTAGTCTGGAGAAGAGAAGACTGAGAGGGAATTTTATAAATGTTTAGAAATATCTGAGGGCTGGGTGTCAGGAGGAGGGGATAGGCTCCTCTCCATTGCACTCTGTGATAGGACAAGCAGCAATGGATATAAACTACAGCACAGGAGATTCCACCTCAACATGAGGAGGAACTTCTTCACCGTGTGGGTCACAGAGCACTGCAACAGGCTGCCCAGGGAGGTTGCAGAGTCTCATTCTTCGGAGACTTTCAAGACCTATCTGGATGTGTTCCTGTGTGACCTGTGCTAGAGTCTATGGTCCTGCTCTGGCAGGGAGGTTGGACGTGATGATCTTTAAAGGTCCCTTCCAACCCCTAACATCCTATGATATTTGCCTAGAGTGAGGCTGGTGATGAGGCAGATGACTTTGGTGATATGACTATTTTATACAAAGTTCACTTCATACAAACTGCTGTAAAGACCAGGAATGTGTTGAGGATATTCCACATAGTTAAACCACACTCCAGTCATCATGATGATGAGAGCTGGCTTCTCTCATGCTAAATGCTCTATTTTGTCTGCATTCAGTATGTATTCTCCTTCAAGTATTGGTAGTTCTCCAAGATGTTTAGATATTGAGGGTTCCCTTCAAAACGTTCCACTTGCTGAATTAAGCTGTTAGCATGCTAAGGCACTGCACTTACAGATTGAGGTGGAAAACATTCTGGATTTTGTGTTGCAGTATAATTCCTTTCTATACTATGTGGCTTTTCATTACAAGTTGTATTAGTAGGAGTACAAATGAAGCTTGTGTTGGGTTTTTTTTCTCCCTTACAGAAACAAGAGAGTGAAATAGCCCAGAAGATGAAGGAAGAGGATGAACGAATAATAAAAGAACAAAATTCTGCAGAACAGAGGCGAAATGAGGAGAAAACTATGTATCACCAAGAACTGGAGAAACAGCTTCAGGAACAGGAGAGGAAGAAACAGGATGCCTACGAAGAATTTCTAAAAGAGAAACTTGTGATTGATGAAATTGTACAAAAGATCTACGAGGAAGACCAAATGTTAGTTATTTTGAGGTTTTATTCTTTGTTAATTTAAACCAAACCTCCAGTTCTGTGTAGAAAGTTAATTTGTATGTGTTCATTTCATAGACTCAAAGGCCCGGTTTAATTCCTCTTGGTTGCACGTAGCACTAAGAGGAGACTAACTTGTCTGGATTTTGATGTTTTGTCACTCCAGTCAGATGCATGTCCTTGTTCCCCAAATATGGAGTGCCCATCATGCTGGAAATTCCTGCACGTCACAGAGTTCTGCCTCACCTCATGTCTCTGCCTCTTCCTGAGATGTGTTGTATACCTGTGTTAGGGATCAGAAAGCAGGTTTCTGAGGGCAGGGTGGTAGTGGTGGGGACAGAGTTTAGTATACGGAAATAGTTTAGGAGATTCTGGTGCCCTTAGGCTGTTAAGCTTTCTTCTCCTTTCCATTTTGATGGTGTATAAAATGCCGTAGTAGTGAGTACCTACGTGTACAGTCTCCTCTGAATGAAGAAGTTGGACATGAGATTCCCTTTTTGGAGTACCTGGTTAATAAGTATTTTCAATTTAGATATCTAATTTTGAGATGAATGAGTAAGGAGAGTCATTTAAATCTGGAATATATTGTTAGTGCTGAACACATGGTCTGTTACATTACTCTGCAATATGTTAAATAACTGGTTAAGCATCTTTTCCCATCTTTTACAGGGAAAAACAACTGAAGTTAGATAAAATGAGAGCAATTCAAACATACATTGAAGAATTTAAAAAAGATCAAGCTGTCTGGAGGAGAAGGAAACAGGAAGAGATGGAGGAAGAAAATAGGAAAATTATGGAGTTTGCCAACCTTCAGCGACAAAGAGAAGAAGATTGGAAGGCTAAAGTGCGAGACACTGAGGAGAAAAAACAGAGACTTCAAAGCATGGTATCAAAACATGAAATTGTAGAAAAAAAATTGTTGTACATCCTTATCTTTTGTTGAGCAATATTTATTGTAATAGATTGCCCAGAGTCTGGAAAGAGAACAACAGAAGCGTGAAGAACTGGAACAAATCCGCCAAGAGCTGTATCTGGAAGAGCAAGCAGAGACAGAAAGGAAAAAGGAGATGGTAAGCGCTGGCAGGCAGATGAAGTAGTACCTGTGTCTGTACTGGAGGGCAGGAGAAATAGCTGTCTTTTGCTGGACCTCTCCTGCAGACACATACAGATATTTTGGTACTTGTCAGATAGCAGGTTTTTCCACATCATACGTCCCTGTACATAAACGGTTAGGGAAAATGGAGGTGGAGCATTGCAGCTTTGCCATAATCCCTGTGGGACATTGGGGTTAGCACAGCGAGGCTGGATGAAACTTTTCAAAAGTAAAACGAGTGGTGTATAAACATGAAAATACATGATTTATGGAGCACTTGTAGTTATGTGTAGACTAATCTAATTTAAACAGGCCAGACAGGAAAATGTCAAGGAAAAAATGGCACCATTTTGAATGACTGATCTAGAAAATACACTAAGTGCAGGAGGCAGCATAGTCCTCCTGTCTCTTCCCTTCTCATGTCTTTCTGATAGTGCTCCTTCAGTCTTCAGACAGTGTCATTGGAGCTGTGATGCTGTAGAATATTCAGTGAGACTATATCCCACCGGTAATTGCTTCCTCAGCTGAGGATGCTGTTTGGTGGCTGTGTAACTCCCATATCCACCACCTTTCCTCTAGGAGTGCTGGCAGGGTTATTTATAAACTGCTCCCCGCTGGGATTTTGGTTTTTTTGACACTGGGTTTGCTAATTCTGTGGTGTTATTTATGACATTGGGAAGTTTTTTTTAGGGACTCCTTGAGCCAGTGTTGGTCTGTAAGCTGTCTCAAAGTGAAGAGCTTAATTCTGACATGGTTTTAGATGTGTTAAATGCATTTGTTTTCAATTCTGTTCTGGCACAAAGTGCCCATTTCCAACACCATTGCCTAAATGTTTTCAGTAGACGAGCAGTTTGTGTGTTAACTTAGTTTTTGAAGAGAAAATTCTGTCCTTTGAGTTTCTGTTGCTGTCCCTAATGTATTTGTTTTAATTTCAACCAGGAGGAGAAGTGAATGATTTGAATACCTTTGTGATCCCTTTTATACACTTCTTTGTCTCCTGAAGGAGTAGGCCAGTAACTTTGAAGTTCAGGTGTCAGCTGAGTAGGTTAACTAGCTGCTTGCTTTTCCCATGTCCACTCAATTTTTCCTACGGACCTGCCCACATTGTCTTAGAGTGATAAAGGAAATGGAACACAGGCTGAAATACTTAACACTTGCTTTTAGAGAGTTGTTCAGGAGGACTGATTTATGGATTCTTTTCATGCTAGTGAAAAGGAAATATTTTTATTTAAAATTTAATTTTGAAGATCTTGAGACATTTGCCAAACTCCGGTTAATAGTGGAGAGTGCCTTCAGGTCTGGAGTGTTTGCTCCACTTGTTTATGCTAGAAGGTAACTGCCTCAGGAAATTTTTTTCCAAGATAAAAACTGAGTAGACTGGCTTATGGTGATCAAAATTTTCCAAAGCATTTTATTGCATTTCCTTTATAGGCAGAAATTGAAAAGAGAATAAGGCAACGCCTAGACTTAAGGCAAGTATATGAAGAACAATTTGCTTTAAAGAGGGTAATGCAGCAAGCTGTGCAGGAAGAGGAAGAAGCCTTCAGGCAACAGATGTTGGCCAAGCTCACAGAGGATGATCGCATTGAACAGATGAATGCGCAGAAACGAAGAATGAAACAGCTTGAACACGGAAGAGCTGTGGAAAAACTTATTGAAGAGCGTCACAAGCAGTTGATAGCAGAGAAGGTAAGAGTTTTCACATACACCTTCACTTTGTGCTGAACTGTTTCAATATGAGAATATCTCTGCTATTTTAAGTCAGAAGACTACTGTTACTAGGAAAAGGTGACAGGGGAACTGCTGAGATGTGCAAGGGAGAAGCAGGCCTTGGGTTGCTGACAAGAGAAATCTTTTTGGAGCTGACAATTTGTAGCTCAAGAGTTTAGTCAGCAACATCCCTACACCCCTGTATTGCTGACATGCTCTGTAAAGATCTCTTCAGGAGCCATGGGATGACACTGTTGTCCAGTTCAGCATCCCTGATCTGCAGTGCTGGTAATGATGTGAGCTGGGGAAGTTCCAGCCTTGGTTGTAGCTTAAGTCTCTTGAATCATCAGTATGAGAAGCCATAAAGTGACAAGAAGTCATAGAATCCTGTGCTGCAGTTTTCAGACCTGTTTAGGGTATAAACCACAGGTGTAATATGAAGTGCAGTTCCCAGTCAGCAGCACAAGAATGTGCACCCATTTTTTCTTTTCCTGGATTAGAATAGTAGGGCAGGAACACACTCATCTCAGAACAAAGAAGGAACCAGAACTTAATACCAGAACCCCTTAAATACCTTTTAGAAGGGCTTCTGTTAGGAGACTGAACACTTGCAGAGCATTTTGTCTGAAACTTGCTAGTTAACAAACATGCATTGTTTAAATGCTGCTTTTGTGGGTTTTTACATGCATTCTTCCATCCTTTTCTAACTCAATTATGTGATTAGGAGTAAGTGGAAGCTCAAAATCTACTCTGCTCTACTCTCTTTATACTGTGGTATTGGTGGAAACAAATGTTCCCGGAGTTGAAACAGGACTGTTATGGGAACTGCTTGCTTATTGTAGGAACGTGAACTTGAAGAAAGGCAGTTAGAGGAAAGAAGAGAGGAAGAGATGAGAGCAATTGTTGAAGAAGAGAGACAGAAACTCCTGAAAGAGCATGCATCTAAACTACTGGGTTATCTTCCTCAGGTAAGTGAATTGTATTTAACATGCTTTAGATGATTATTCTGTACATCAGTTTTCGTTTGGATAGTTCGAAGTTGCAGAGCTGTAAGTTTTTGGAGTCAGTGGATGTCCTTGTGTCAGCTTTCTTGCGCTGGGAAGCAAAGTTACAAAAATGTTCTTTCTGTATGAGGGGCTTTGGGCCCCACCCACCTCAGTACTGACACCGTGTACACAACTCACCACAAAGCTTCCACAGTGCTGTGTTCACCCCCTTCTAAAGCAGGGCTTTTCCAGCTGGAAAGGAGTCCATGTTGCCACCAGATTGCTCGGCTGGGATTTTGGGAGCTACTTCTTACAGTGTTTGCTGTCTCTTAAGTCTTCTGTTACCATGGTAACAAGGCTTATCTCTGTTGCAGTGCAATAAACTGCAGTGCTTGCAGCATTTCAAAGCTCACTCACTGTTCATCCTTGTCTTTTGAAAAGTTAAAAAGATGGAGGCTGTTATTGTAACAGGAATAAACTACAATTGATTTTGTATTGTGTGTCAACATCGGAAAGATCACCTGATGGTCCACAAATGAACAGAGGGCTGCTTTAGGGATGTAAAAATGCATTTAGAGGAGAGAGGGAATTATCCAGCTCTTTAGAAACTGGAAAATGTTGTAAATATAGTGAAGGTACAATTTTTATTCGCTCAGAATGGTGCTGCCGAATTCTGAAGTCTCCGATAGAAATGCTATTTGAAATTCTTTGTTTCCAATGCTGGAAGATTATGTTCTTCATTTTTAGTCCTAAAATCCAGTTAGAATTCATTAGAAATTCAGATTTCTGTGTTCCCCTGCTTCCCTTCCCCAAAAATATATTCTGAGGTTTTCAGTATCACTTGGTTTCCAAAATATCTTTTCTTTATGGGCTAATTTCAATGCAGCTAGGGGTGAAGATAGACTCCCACCACAGTGGGAGACAGTGCCTCTTTTCAGTGAAATTGTTTACTAAAGCTGCACCTGTGCTGTGCTGTCTGCCACTGTTGTTGGAAAGAGAATGCAGATAAACGTTGTCTTACGTGTATTGTGCTCATGGTGGAATCTTTGTGGGGTTCTCATCATCATTTCTATGAAGAATAAAAGAGGCTGTTATAGGTGAGCAACTGAAACTCATCTGTTGAACTTTTGTGACTGTTTTTGGAGCTGTTTGTTTTAAAGGTAACACGAGTACCACGGATACCAGTTACTGCATTTGCTTGCAGAGATCCACCATAATCTCCCTGCTTTGTTTTGCCTTCTGATCTGTGTTTTTTGTCCCATACTGCAGGGAATACTCAAAGGCGAAGATGATATAAACATGCTTGGAGAGGAATTTAGAGTGGCTTACCAGAAGAGAGGAGGTAACGCCTTTTCAGGAGAGCACTGAAATCTCCCTCATCTCCTGGTCTGCCACTAGATGTCACCATCGGATGCCTAAGGAAAATTGCCATTTGCTGTTAACAGTGAGAACTTTTTATTATCATAAAGTCTCCATTTTAAGACTGGAGCTCTAAACAAATGAGCAGTTATTCAAGTGTATGTTGTGCTTGCATCTGTCATTAATAAATTGTTAGGAACTTCTCAATTATTTTCAGTTAGTGATGCAGCAACATTAAAAACTTTTTCACCAGCAACCCAGCAGAAACCTAAGCTTGCATAAATTCACATTTCAGTATGAACTGTCAGCTTTTTTGAATTCACTCTGTGCTGGCATTACCCTATAAAAATACTAATCTAAATGTAGTTTGTTACATCTGAGAGAGGTAAGTCTGAGTTACTTGTTTCACTGTTAGTCCTTGCTGCTTCGCTGGAAGGATCTAAGCAGAGACACTTTTCCATTTTGAGGTCAGAATCACCTTTGGTACCTTTCAGTGCAGAAATTTCCTATTAATGTGCTCTGTTCTTATTCAGTTACTTTGAGGGAAGGAATCCATGCAAATAGCTGTGACAGGTTCATGCAAGCAGCACAGGCTTTTGTTGCTCCTGTTCTTTAATGTACACATGATATGCTCAGCTCACCTACACTCAAAACCTTTATCCAGTTCTTGATTTTAATGATGACATCATGAAATCTTTTAAGCATACAATACTTGTAGTGCACTTGTGGGTATGGAGCCATCACTTCTGACTATCTCAAAGCAGCAGCTGATGGCCATGGAAAGATTCAATATTATTGTTACCAATTTTACGTAACACAACTGCATCAGCTCCAGCGTCTGTTTGGCTAGCAAGGGGCAAGTCTCATCTGTTTTTGCCACCAGGGTCTAAGGCAGGGTCTAAGCTACAAGAAGTTAAAATCATTTCTGTACAAGAGCTGGTGGAGCTTAAATTACACACCAGCCAAATTTTCAGGGGAGATCTGTTACAGGGAACAGACAAGGCCAATTTTCCAACCACGTGTTTTAAGAAAGGACATGACATTTTCTTCTCAACTGGATCACTGGTTTATTTATTTCTGTTGCAACAAGGTATTTTCTGAGACTAAACCCTGACTACTTGGGACTGAATATTACCTTAGATAAAGTGCTGTTTTAAATGCTAAACCAGAGGAAACTGATTACAGTGTTCACCTGTTGGAATGTTCCCTGCACGGTCTGTACTTCTCCACTCATTCAGGAAGGGACAGTTTAACTTTCAACAGGAATTTTTATTGCATGTGATAATACAACACTAATCATCAGGCTTAAAAAAGTGAAACAATTTGAACATAAGCAAAATCAAGAAAATCAGTTCACTGGGATATACAGCTATTAACTGTTAACAAGGCATTCATACGCAATGCCAAACTAATGTACCATCTGACTTGCATTTCAAGCAGAAGTGGGGTTTTTTAGCAGTGATTTCCCCACTCAAGAGCTGTCATGAATTCCTCTTCAGTAAAAGACAGCATCTTAGCAGCTTCAATATGCATCTTTAAAACAAAGGGGGAAAAAAAAACAAAAAAGAAAAATACATTAGGAGCCAAAGGTAAAGCAGTGTGAGTGGCTATACAGAATTCTGCTGAAGTGGGGCAGTGTCACATCTACCGTGTTCTGGTTCTTGTACTGTGGTATTGATGGATGTTCACTTGTTTAAACTAGAGCTGTTATTCATAGTTTTCTGCAAAAAATCTACAGTGTAGTGATAATGTGGTAAGTTTTATGCTGAACATTGCAACTTCAGCTCTAGTAAAACAAGACCAATAACTTCTCTTAACTCTTTATGTTGCTTTTAGAAGATCTCAATTTTTAGTGAGGCAATGACAGAAAATCCAGCAGCTCTGGTGACCATTAGAGAACACCTATAAGACAACCAGTAATACTTTCAAGCTGATCAATATACAGCTTAACTTTTAAGCTATTATGACTCAAATACATCTTTAAGATTCATCATGCTAGTGCTTTTAGTATGTGTTATTTAATATTAAATGAAGATTTTAGCAATAGTGACACCATTAGAATTCAACAATTAGCATAAACCAAATACTAACTCTGCTATACCTTAACAAGAAATGCCTGGTAGCTGTGTTGCCAAGAATCACACCCTACATCTGTGGTCCATGATGGGACATAAAAACCCTCTCAACCCTCCACCAGCTGTACATGTGTCTTAAGTTTTAAAATGGTAGCACTCTGAATGTCTATTTCCACTGCACAGAACATAGTATGTTGCTTTACATGGAACACTGAAAGGAACAATTAGAACTCTTTAACTTAGAATGAGGTTATTTTCTGTTTAAATCACGCAATTGCATGGGAAAGTGTCAAGATCATCAATGTTTGATGAGAAAACAAGTACTAAAGGGTCTGTATTTGCACAGAACTACTGATCAAAAAGCTCCCTGATGTCACAGCAGAGGTTGCAGCTGTGCCACACAGACACATCACCACATCCCATGTAATTTGTAGCTCTAATCATTCCAAGTGGAAAGAAAAGTGTCCTAGCTAAACAGTTTCTACTGAAAATGTTAATAAAATGCTTGTGTTTTAAAGAAACAATTAATGTCTACACTGAGTCTGTAGTTGTTGGTTTTCTATTTAAAGACACAGTGTCAGTTCAAAACAACAAAGTGTATCGCAGTTACCACAGGTGGAGTAACATTCTCCATCTCTGTAAAGCTCAGACTAACTTCCCTTTATCATGTTTAAGATTGTCTGTTACATTATGTCTCAAGACAAGCAGGGAATGATTTGAAGAGACCAGCTGGAAACACTAGCAAGCTACTTGATGCCAGCTGCATCTCATCCTAGTACTGATATTTAATACCTTTTGGGGGATGGTTTTGGTTTCGTTCCCCCCTTGCCGTGCTTCCTGTGGTAGCAGTAACTAACCTTCAGGCAGGCTCTACCTACTACATGCACCTGCATTTGCCACACAAATACTATACAAATAGTCCAAATCAGATATTTCTCATTCCTTCAATAAAAGGCTTGTGTGAAGCAGACGTCAAGTTCTCCAGGTGGTTATGTATGCCAAGAACACCTGAACTTCAGCTGCCCTTCCCTGTGCCTTCTGCCAGCAGCTATAAAAGGCAGTTAGCACTATTCTCTTTCAGGAACTTCCAGTCACTCTACTCTGAAATGACAACTACCAGTAAGTATCTGGTTTTGTATGAAAAGGTAATTGGCTTCCCCTACTATCTGCAGTCCTGATACAGTAATTGTAATTTAAAAAAAAAAATACTTTTAATGAAGTTTTGTGAAGTTTATCTGAGCCTATTGACCTGGGTTAACACAGTATGTTCTCACCAGCCCCTTTCCCACACATGCAGACTGGAGGGAAAGGAACAAAAAAACCTTTGGGTGGGATGAAGAGTTTTACTGTAAATGATGCAATGCACAACTACTTATGTGGAGAAAAGTGCAGCAGAATGCAGCAGCAGAAGCAGTTTGCCCCACCCAAGCATGCAGAAGCTAGTCTGGCAGAAAAAAACTAACACCCCAAAACTGGGAACCAGAACAGGAAGCCTCTCATGTTACAATCTGAACTTCTAGCCCCATGATACTTTGCTCCAGCCAGCACTTTCATTTTGAGGCTGGCATGACAACAGCATAGCAATGGGTATCAGCAGCAGATTCAACTCAACCTATGGCAGCTATACTTTAAGTGCATAAACAGAAATACTGCTCTTTGGCACTCATCTCGGTGAACTCATGTTCCAGGGGACAACGAGCTGCCTCACGTGTAAGTGTATTCTGAGTGAATGCTGGGGGGGGTTTCATTCTTTTAAAATTAAGTCCAAGAGCTAGAAGGGGTGGCCAAAGGCTAAACTGCCACTATTTCTGTTAGATGAATCCTTGGATCTCTGCAGCTTAGCTGCCAGAAAAATTCTCTTCCACTAGATATAGACAAGCAGTTCTAGTTCCTCTTGCAGTTATCTCCTTTGTCCTGTGGTGGGAGAGTATTCCAGATTTAAGGGTGTATTTCTACACTGCAATTCCCAGTTCTTAGGGATAAGTATGTGCATTTTGTTACATGAAATGGCCACTCCATACAAAACTATTCCTTCTCTGGGAGGGATTCAACAGCTCCAAGAGTGGTTACAAAATGTCTGGAGATGACTGTAGTGCTCAAAGGGTAAACAAAATGTTCTGTTTTCTTATCTCAAAGGCTGACCCTTCTGCGGTGCTTCTGCTCAACAAATTGCTCGCTTTAGCTCTATTCTACAGCTTTGGTTTGAGAGGGCTAAAAGAAGGGCATTACATCCATTCCAGAATTAAACACGTAAGATTCAGCAGAGTAAGTAGTCATGGGTGACACACTCTGGGACTTTAAGAACCCATCCAGATTATTGTGAACCCCATAGTTCTGCACACATCTTCTGCAGCCTCAGAAGAACCTGAGGGTTAAATCCAGTTTTAGCCATATTTCATCTGAAATATTTCAAACCTTTCTGCAAAAGCTGTATCACTAATTGTTCAGCATGAATTGTCAGTAAGTATTCTACTACTTATCCCCTGTTCAGTTTCAGCTTCAGCTGCTAAAGCAAGGAAAAGGCAGAGGCCCCTACCCTCCCTTTCATAATCTGAGGGAGAGGAACAGAGGGAGGTAGGACATCACTGTCAACTCAAACAACTTTCAAAAGTAGGCTAGCTGCAAGAGTATCCATGCAGCCATGTGGGTGTCACTACAGACTGTCTGACACATGAGAGCAGAATAGTATACGTGAGTCTCTGGAGACTTTCCCAACCTGTCTGGATGCATTCCTGCGCGTTCCCTAGGTGATCCTGCTTTGGACAGAGGGTTGGACTCAATGATCTCTAGAGATCCCTACCAACCCCTAACATTCTGTAGTTCTGTGAAGTACAGAACACTTCAGAATATAAAGACAAAGAAACAATGTTGATGGAGGACAGGCTTTAAGAACCCAGGAAGAACCTAAGTCTTAAGCCTAAGGGCTCCCTCCTGAGAGGGCAGTTACAGCCACTGCTGCCCTAAGTAATTTGCTGGGGTGGGGGTGGGGAAAGAACAAAAAAAGTCGCAGAGGCTAAAAGGGATTCTACTGATACAGCACCAAAGGGAGTGCTGTTACTACCTGTACAGTATTTGTTCCTGAATCAACAGATACTGTTGGTCCTAAACCTTGTCAGTAGTAATCTTTCACCAAGACAGGCTGTGTTCCAAGGTAGCAATGAGGTCAATTGAAAAGACCAGCCTTCCCTAGGAAGTGATGGTCAATGTTGCCACATCCAGCTGGCAGACAGTCACTAGTGGTGTCCCCCAAGGATCAGTGCTGGGCCCCATCCTGTTCAGTATCTTTATCGATGACCTGGACGAGGGGATTGTGTCCATCATCAGTCAGTTTGCAGATGGCACCAAGCTGGGGGCAGGTATTGATCTGTTAGAGGGTAAGAGAGCTCTGCAGAGGAACCTTGACAGGCTGGACAGATGGGCAGAGTCCCTCTCTACTTTGCCCTGGTGAGGCCACATCTGGAACACTGTGTCCAGTTCTGGGCCCCTCAGTTCAAGAAGGACAGGGAACTGCTTGAGAGAGTCTAGTGCAGTGCCACAAAAATGATTGAGAGTGTGGAACATCTCCCTTATGAGGAAAGGCTGAGGGAGCTGGGGCTCTTTAGCCTGGAGAGGTGGACACTGAGAAGTGACCTCATTAATGCTTATAAATACGTGAAGGGCAGTGTCAGGAGGATGGAGACAGTTACTCCTCAGAGGTGCCCTTTGATGGGACAAGGGGCAATAGGTACAAGTTGCACCATGGAAGGTTCCATGTGAACATAAGGAAAAACTTTTTCACTGTGAGGGTGACAAAACACTGGCACTCTCTGGATATATCCAAACCAGCATTCCTTTGTGATCTGCTGTAGGTGATCCTGCTCTGGCAGCGGTGTTGGACTGGATGATCTTTCGAGGTCCCATCCAACCCCTAATGATCTGTGATTGTGTAATAAAAGTGAGGCTGCTGCTCCCTTGCAAAGAAACTTCCCAGTCTTGGGGTCTGGTTTCCATGATTGCCTTACCTGACTAAAGACTGTTAACTGAAAGGGACTCTTACTTTAAATGTAACACTGTTCTGGTCCTTACCTTTTGTCTCTTTAAAATATCAATTAACTTTAGCTGCTTTTTAAAACCTGCCATTAGCTCTTCTTTTTGTTTCTGTAGCTTCTTGTTTTCTGTTTTCAGTTCTTCAATTATTTTCTGTTCTTGGTTAGCCATGTCCTACCATGGTAAGAGAAGACAAAATGCATTATTTGTGGAAGCAGTGCTTTAACTAATGAAACTGTCATTTTGTTACATAATGCCAAAAGAACAGGTAACATTTTTGAAAAGGGATCGATCGAAGCATTCTCACCTCAAAACTTAAAACCTCAAAGATAACAGCCACGGTTTACAAGTGTATGTATTAGGGATGTGTGTGCACTGCTCCCTTTTTCTAAACCCATCTAATTTTCACACAAACAGGTAAAATCAGAATGGCTATACTTTGTACGTTTCTTTCTCCTGCATAGGGTGCAGTAGTACTGTCCAAGATAACTCACCAAGCCCTTTAGTGATGTGCTCTAAGTTAATGTTGGGACAATTTGTAGAGAAATGATGCTTCCAAAGCTGCTTAACCCTTTTGTCTCATTCTAGCATTATGAAACAATTGTAGTCTGGAATTTCTTTTTCTAAGCCATTGTACCTTGTTACTTTGCTTCAGTTTATTCAGCTCCACTTTATACCTTTCCACTTCTTCCAGAGCCCTGTTTAAGCGAACCTCTGTTGCATTCTGACAGGTTGTGGCCTGCTTTTGTGCACGCTTTAGATTCTCCACTTCCTATTTAAGAAGCAAAGGATTTTAAACCCAGACATTATGAACGTTTATTCTTTAATAATCCCATATAGACAACGCATTTACAGTAAAGCTTACCCTTGCAAACTGAAGAGTCCATGGGCTGCTTTGGCCTGCAGGTAGAATCTGTCTCAAAGACAATTTCACCATTCAAACACCACTTCTCCTTTGAGATCTTGAAAAGGGATCTGTCTAATTTTGTTCTAAATGCTTCTCACAATAATTGTGAAACTGATCATGTAAGATCACAGGATTGACTGAAAACCTTGTATGTTCAGTCAGAAAAACAAAAAGAACTGTTGTTGTGTCCACTCTGGGCCAGATTTTGGCACGGTGGTAAGTATTCCCAGCTCCTCCTTCCCACCTGCTCTTTTACTACATGCAATTACCAACAAAAGTTAAAATGGCCTACTGAAGATGGCTGAGGGTAGCAACTATTTCATCTAGCAGAAAACAGTTGTTCAGGTGCTTATGGATAGTATTTCTGTTGATAGTATTTCCTAGTGCTGAAAGTGAGGAAATGAGAAAAGGAGACCAAGCTGAGGAATGGAATAATGTGCTTAAAGGTCAGGG
This sequence comes from Dryobates pubescens, assembly GCF_014839835.1. Classification (NCBI taxonomy): domain Eukaryota; kingdom Metazoa; phylum Chordata; class Aves; order Piciformes; family Picidae; genus Dryobates; species Dryobates pubescens. The sequence continues at coordinate 15,487,460 of NC_071628.1, read as the reverse complement.
AGTATGGAAAAAAGAGGAAGAAATAAACAATTCTGGCATTGTCATTTGTGTAAAAGAAACAGACTTCTTTAAAAAAAAAATATCAAAATTTTACTAATGGGGATGCAAAGATTCTTTTAACCAAATCAGGACAGACATGGAATTTGCTAACCCTTGTTTTTTACCTTTAGACTGCCATACTTCTGAGTCATTTTTCTATTTTCTCAGTTCCACACCAGCTCTTGTGGTGGTTGCTTATGATTTCTACATCACTTATCCAAGCAGTAAGTACCTACTAATTTACAGGTGTATGCAGCAAAGTTATAATAGTTATGATAGGGACAGGTATTTCTGAATAGCTTTCAATCTTCTCCAAAATGGATGAAGAAAACAAGAGAACAAAATGCATCTAACTAATCCTCAAAAATTCTGCTGGTGAATGTGTCTCCTCCAAGACTTTATAAAAACAGATGTTGCTTCAACATCTGCATTCTGTTGCTAACCTGTCCATCTGCTGGGGACACAGTCTCAAGCTGCACCAGGGGAAGTTTAGGCTCGAGGTGAGGAGAAAGTTCTTCACCGAGCGAGTCATTTGTCATTGGAATGGGCTGCCCGGGGAGGTGGTGGAGTCGCCATCCCTGGAGGTGTTCAAGAGGAGATTGGACATGGCACTTGGTACCATGGTCTAGTCATGAGGTTTGTGGTGACAGGTTGGACTCGATGATCCTCGAGGTCTCCTCCAGCCTTGGCGATACTGTGATACTGTGATCTGATTGAACACAAAATGATGAGTAAAAGCCTGGCTAGTAGGCAGCAGAGCCCTCTCTGGATCACTTGCCAGTGCATCATCAGGGACTGCAAATTCATTTGCTGGGAAGTGCCCCCATGCTTCCAAAGAAAACAAGCTGCACAGCATGCAAACCTTTTTGTCTTGTATCAAATGATGGAATTGTGAATAGAGTCAACTCAATCTTTTGTGTTATGCATTTTATTCTGCATTAATATAAAAAGCTTTGGAATATAGCCTTTTGAGCACTTAATGACCACAAAAGCCCAGTCTGCAGGCAGTGCAAATGCTGTATCAGCTAATCATATGATTTACTGAAAGAATTCTAATAATTCTTGCAGGGATTTTTGACATTGACTGTCATAGATAGTACCTTTATCAAGGATTTTTTTGCAAGTCATCCAGTGATGGTATATTGTTAATTATATTCAAGTTTGTCATCTTAAAAGTGCCAGAAATAAGCGTTTTATTTTGTAAGTAGACAAGGTTTCTGCCAATTCTTCAGCACTTCAGGTAAGAGCTGTATTGATTTTCTCATATAATGTCTCTCTAAGGTGGGGGGATTGAAACTGCTGTGTTCTAAAACTGCATCTTATGTCAATCTCTGGATTTTCTCCACTGTTCTGGCATAGCTGAAGCACTTGAGTATCAGTAGGGGGTGTGATACTAGAGAGCTCCAAGAGTAACCCTCCCTGCAGGCTTTCTTCCCTCTCAGTAGCAAGCATACACAGCACTTCTATCTTTAGAAAGCTCAGCAACACCTGTCCACCCCAAAAAACATTTGAGAGAGAATGTTTGCTTAACATAAAGCTGGACTGAATTAACAAGTGAGAACAGAGGAAGGTTGGTTCTTAGAGAAGGGTGGAGGAAGGCAACAGGAGAGGTGCTATTATTTTTTAGATCAACTAGATGGATAAAAAGAGGAATAATGGGAACAATAGGATGGAAGTTTTGGGCAGAATCAGAATTTGGCTGCTGCCTGAGGTGGGTACTCCAGCAGAAATGGTCACAGAGACCAAACACCAAATAATGAAATATAGTAACAAACCAATTACCACATTTCAGATAAATTACAAAACTACATGAGAATCTTTGCCTAGACACATTAAAAAAATACGTGAAATTGCATAAACTGTTGATAATCTAAGGAAGCTTGTGAAAACATTTATCATTACTTAAGTCTTCCATCATTTATGTTGCAATAGAAATCACAAAAAAAGCAACAAAAGCCCCAGAATTAGAGGTTATATTTGTGCTAGCTCGACTATACAGAAACCATTCTCTAGACTGGCTGTAAGGAGTCTTTGGAGTTTAGTGGTAGAGCATGTTTACCTATTAGGAATGATTAAAGCAACCTAGAACAGCAAATCCAGAGCAAAGACAAGTGAGAAAAGCGTCCATACTTTGGATATGGTAGTTGCACCATATCCAGAAGTCAATAAGCCTTTTTTTCCACAACAGACATCTGATTATCAGGTTAAACTTTCCAACTCTGTGTACAAGAACCAGCCAAGACTGTCCAAGGAAATTATGGAAACTGCCATCACCGAAAGCTTTGAGTACAGGTTAAACAAACTCACATCCAGATTATAATCTATGTTCCTGTCTTGGTTTAAGCGAAAGGACTAAATGACTTTGTAAATCTCATAGCCCTGTTTCCTGTTAGCTAAGGAGCAGTACGAGTACTACTACTGAATATTTTTTCCTGTCAGAAACAACAGTCAGGGTACTCTATTAAGGGAACTTAAAACTTTCAAGTACCTGCACAAAAAAACCACAAAAACATTTTGGTTTTCAAATGCCAGAAGTATGTAACATTAAGATGAAAGCATACCTATACAAATGCATAGTATCATTCAGTTGAAGTATAATGGGACTTGATTAGGCTGCTTTTTGCATTCTGTATTCCCCAACTTAAGTGAAACATTCTTTTGGTTACATGTGACACACAAATACTTCTATTATGTGATCTTGAAGTGAATATCTCTAGCTCTGAGTAATTAAAGAAAAACACATGCTGCTCTTACATTAAGTTCTAAACAAACAAAGCTGTGTGTGCAGGCCATCTGCTACAACTAGGCACATACACAGTTTTGCGTATGTGGCCTACAGGAGGAGCCAGGTTGATTCTGATTCATCCAAATTGGAGTAGCTGGTTTTCAAACAGTCCATTTTCATGAGGAAAGACACAGCCTTTCCTCTACCTGCAGAAGATACTAATGTAAGATGCAGGTGGGTTTGGGGTTTTATTGGGTTTTTTTGGTTTGATTTTTTTTTTTCCCCCCAAATGTTCACCAGGCTCCACAGTTTACAGTAGCCAGGAATAATAATTACCAGGAAAAATTTTTAACAATGATGTTTATCATTATTTTTCAAGATTCCTTTGTGAACATGGCAGCAGTTCCTGACAAGGTTGTTTTGTCTCTTTTGGGTCTTATATACAAGAACTGAATTTTAAAATACACAAATATACGACTGTAGAAACAGAAGAAAGGTGATTAGCAAAATACATCACTTCTCCCTTTAAACAAGTGATTGGAGTATTTAAACCCACAATTTTAAAAACTGTTATCAGAGACTGAAACATGAACGGGATCACTGGATACAAACTATCAAATGTGATTTCATGCAGGTTTTTCCCCTTTTTTGAGAAGAATGAGACTAATATCTGCAATACCTTTTCTAGTGCAAAGACCTCTTGTTTTAACCCTTCACCTTTTTTGTTAGCTTCTTGTGACAAAATTTTGTACTTTTCAGTCTGAGCATGCTGCATACTGATGGTTCGCTGCAGTCTGGCGTTTTCTTCCTCAGTATCTTTCAGCCGAGACTTTAACTTTTTATTTTCATCATCCTGTTTGACAGCAAGTAGCATAAAAAAGATAATAAATTGTCGCAAGGAAGCAGAAGGATAATGAAATAGTAATGTTTTCTAAATGAAAGGAGGTAAAATTATGCATCTTGTAGGTATGGATATAACAGCTCTAAAAAAAAAATCATGTTATTTTGAAATGTTTAGATCTTCCGTGATAGATTTCGCAACAGTTCTTAAAAAGCAAACAACTAAGACAAACAAAGAAAAACCAAATACTAATTTACCAGCACAATACTTCAAAAACCAGTAAGTCTTTTACTTGGAACTATCTTGTAGCAGTATGTAATACATTTAATTTCTCACAAGTCAAAGGTTTTGAGAACTATCAAAATGTTATAGAATAACGTGAATAACAGTGGCACACAGATATTCTGTGACATTTTGGTGAGCACAGCTAAATGCACACGTTAGGAAAAATTCTGAGAAAAAGAATAGAATATAATCAGCAATAAACCAATACATTATGTTCTGAAAGGCTCTCTGGTTTTGACTTAAAAGCAAGCTAATGATCTGAGATACATCAAGTGTTCAAATTTAAGATTCTCTTAGCATCAAATGAATCCTGTATTAGATTCATGACCTACTGGCAATTACATCCCACATTGAGCATTATCATTTCAAGGCTTTTTTCTTTTATAACCTTTTAAGCATTCTAAGTGAATACTAACGTAGACTATTTGAGAGATACGTTATACCCTTCATTTCCTTAAGAAAAAGAAATCAAGCCATACACAGAAGTGGAGTTCCTATGAAAGTAAGTCTTTCTCTCCTGTCCTCATAGTCCCCAGGAATATATAGTTCCCACCTGGGAAACAGATGTGCTTTACTCTTAAGTTTCACGTGATCATACGCACCTCAAACTCGACTTCTTTACAATTAAAACATACTTACTGCTTCCTAACAATAACTGGACTGTGAATTGGAAAAATACCCAGAATCAGTCTCAAGGCTTTGCCAGTTTGAAATTCTTCTGAGCTTCTGAATGTCATAAAGTTGTTTTCACACCAGAAAAATTATTATCCAAAATGATACATTTGGATATTTTGGAGCGCTATAGGAGTGGGATAAGAATAGGTACAAGGTTGTCTTCTGGTATCTGCTATAGTAAGTGAATCCTGTAGGATTTTTGACATTGAATGATAAAGGCCTGTAGTTACTGACAAAATTATATTTGACTTGAAAATGAAAAAAATCTTTAAAACCTAATGCAGCAACTTTCTATTGGTTGTAGCATAAAAATATTGAAATCCAGAAGCACCTGAAGTACAGATAAAAAAATATTACAATCTAATTTCCTCTAAAGTTTTTCTCCAGGTACCTATCAAAAATAAAAAAATTATCCAGCTCCTTAGCTCTAAATTAAAAGCTGGACATACGTTTTGAATATCATCATCACATTTTGGCCTGGTGAATAGGTGGGGAAAAAAGCGTTCTGAAGTTAAGACCACAACTAAAAATAATCTAATCGTGTAAAGTGGAAAGTTAGTTTAAAAGCCTTGCTTGATTTCACATGAGATAAAGAGGTGATCTTCTGGCAGAAAGACACAAACAAATTTAAGGTTTTACAGAAGAGATGTTTGAGAATCAGCTGAAACCCCCCTGCCAGGTAAAACTCACTTGTTGTACACTCTAACAGGAAAAGTACTGGTGCAGCTTCAGAATGCTTTCACTTCAGTTTGATCTGCCCAAATATAGAATTCCAAGTACAGTTCTCTGCTTCAAAGGTAGCCTTGAGAATCTTTTGATTACAGTATTCCACTGAAAATGGATCACAGATCTGCTGTTTCTACACCGAAACCACCCAAAATTTCTCATACTTATTTCTCATGCTGCCCTAAATATCCCTCTCCTCCCATCACCCAGCTTTGGGCACCACTCCTCTCTATAATCCAAAGTCTGTATTTGATGGCTATTGTATCCTTCTTCTGTTCCTTAGGCTCTGCTAACATGCTCTCCCCAGCAGCAATGAACAGGGCAGCACCCCAGTGTCCCTACATCTGCGACACGTGTTTATTCTTAGTGGCTCTTCCCCACCTCAAATTCTTTTTCATGAAGTATGTTTCACAAGCTTTTAGCCCAAGATCATGTTCATACAGAAACTATCATCCTTGACTCTAAATTCTCAGGAAATAAAACCGAACTTTAGCTCTTAATATTTGAAGAAATTGAAGAAATTCTGATGTGCTTATTTGTTAAACAGGAACCTAGTCCATTTCTACAGGTAAGAAAGCTCACCTCTTACCTTTTTCCTGTATTCACACACTACACTATCCAGCTCTTCCTGCATAACACGTAACTTTGCCTTCAGAAATCTGATTTGAGTTTCTGTGAACATAAAAAGTTACATTTAATATCCACAAGTACTCATTATTCCATGCAGACAAAAGGCTGATATAAGAACTTTTGTCTTGTTTTTTAAACACACTACAGTATTTGTAGCTATTAAAAATAGGCAAACAAAACTTCAGATGTCGAACTAAATGTTGCACATTTCCCACTCTTAGGGCTAAGCTTTGTATAGATTTTTCCCTTTAATGACTGAATTTGAAATCTTTAAAATGTGAAAGATTTAGAATTTTCAAAACTCTCATCACAATATGATACATTAGAGCATTCCTTGAGACTGAAGTCAAAATAACTGTATTGCAGGGTACACCTACATTGCAATCAATCTGTAGCTGCAATTTGTGCAGTTACACCCAAAGTAATTTGAAACTGCTAACAAGGAATTAAATGTAAACTGCAAACCCCTCCTAACAGGTAAATACCCCTCCCACACAGTAGTCTGTGCTTTCTAAAGTACACTGATAACATTATTTAATTTATAGTTTAGAATAAAATCAATTTAATGAGAAGGTTTTTTCCAAACAAAGTATTTTATTACTCTTGGGCACCTAGAAGATGTATTACTGCCATGACAAAACCAGCTGCATGTGAACAGCATGTTCTTTTACTCCCTGTTCCCCACTCTTTCCCCATATCATTCACAAGGAACTTCTCCTGAACTCCCAGAGACACATGAAGCATGGAAATGTATGAGGATCAAGTTGAACAAGACAGGAATAACTATTATTCACTGTAGGTACAAGAGAAAAAGAATAAAGTGGAGGAGGAGTATCTGGAGCTGAACATGATGATGCTGGATGGGTACATTTGTTCATTTGCTGTAACAAGAACTCTTTTAATTTCACCCACATTCCTTTATCAACTGTCAACTGCAGCTTAAGTTGTAACTCTGCAGGGGCAAACACTCAGTAGCATTTAGGAAAACACTACAAACAAAAATAAGATGCAGACTGGCTTTCCTAGATTCTGGTAACTAGTGGCTATCCCAACACTAAGACCATATTGAAGCCATCAAGTTTAAAACTTTTTCATGCAACTTCCAGTTGTTTGATTTTCTTCATAAAACATACTGTGATTTGGCATTTACTAAGTGAATTATGCATTATGTGAATGAAAAACTGATCTATAAAGAACTTTCTTTGGACAGCACTGAAAGTTTACACCAAATAAGAAAAGTATCTGAGGATTTGTTTTGCAACATGTATCAACAGAAGATGTACAAAGAATTACATGATATTAGAAATGAAGGTTCTCTGTGTTGGCATGCTTGATGGCATCAAGCTGTTACCTTTGAAGAAGAGAGTTTGGGCATTTTGTACTACTGCAGTGAATCTCTGAATTAATGCTTACTTTAGCATACACAAAATCACTTTCACCATACTAGAGCCAGAAAGATGTATGTGCAATCATGCCTTTAGCTTCACTGGCAAATGCTGCAATCCCCTTTCTAGGACAAACACACACACGATTTTGATTTGGAAATTATTTGGAGAGCTCTCATTCAAGCACTGTAGACAAAACACTACTTCATTTAAGCCATTTACTAAGATCCATAGCACTGATCTGACAAAAGGCTTTTTCCTCTAAAGGCAGAATTTATGTGAAGGACTGAAGCTCCTCTTTTTGGACACACAAGCTTTGTATCATGTATTTCTGTTTCCCCGGTGAAAGGAATCAAACGTTATGCACGTGTTCAACATATATAACCATCCAAACATCATCTTACAAAGGTGGAAATCAAAATAAAAGTTTACTTTGCCCCCATGATTATTCATGTGACCTGATCTTCTTTATAGGACTATCTAAAGAAGAAAAACCTTCCCTTCATCTTCCTTTAAGTTAAGGGCTTTAAAATCTTTCCATGTAATTTCTAAAGACACTCTTCTTTGTTTTCCCCCCAGATGAATCCATTTCTAACAGTCAGGAAGAGTAAAAGTGCTTTACCATGGGCAGAAACCTACCTGTTTCAACTTCACTTCCAACACATGGAACGTCTTCATCCAGACAATCTGGTAAGCCTCCTTTCCTCAGTTTTTCTTCAGTTTTCTGTATTGCTCTTGCTAAAGAAAAATCCATGCAATCCTCCAGGACCGAAACACTGTCAGCACTTTGTACTTCCAAGTTTCTTATTTTTGAACTATAAAAAAAAATATAAATGCTACATTTAATTTTATAATTTAAAAAATAATTACAAAAAGAGTAGACAGAGAAGGATGAAAAGGTTGATACATTTATTTATACAACTATATATAAATGTAGAAGCATACATACACAACTAAAATACATTATTACTAAGAAAAAGAGATGTGTATAATATACCTTGAGGTTGTTCTTTTTCCCTTACTTCCAGAGTATGGTCTGTTTTCAGTCATGGGCATGGAACCACATTTCTTCTTGTTTGCTAGCTATAATTTTTTTCAGAAAGCAATGATTTTTTAAAAAATTAGTTAGGAATTACTTTTCCTACCCCCATCCCCCTTTTGGTCTTTATCTTTTTCATATATTCAGACTCAAGGATCCTTTTCAAAGTACGCCTTTCAAACTTTCAAAAGCACAACTTTTAGTTTTCGTTTGTACTTATGTTGCTACTTTTATGTTTGTATGCCCATATTATAATACATAATTAATTAATATATAAGAAAGGCTCTCAGCTATTATCAAGATATTAACTACTGGGCTGTCAACAGAGTCCGTTTATTTGGAAAATCTTTATCATATGTTCAAACCAAGCAATTTTTTCTGCATTATTTTAATCTTACATATTCCCTGAAGAAGTAAGATCTAACAATATTTTTGTTGCTTTCACACAAATAAATATTATTCAAAAATTTGGGGGGTTTATGCTGATAAATACTGATAAATTCTGATAAATAACTGAAAAAAGTATTTTTGGAAGCTCTATCTCACCTTCTAAAAATTTAATGTAACTGTAATTATAGACTATTGATTTTATTCCTAGTATCAATCTCCTTTTCCCATTACATTTCCTTTCCTCTATTCAATTATTTTGACTAATTGTTTATTAGTACATCCAGAAGTAGCACTGCCTTTAGTATTTACTCCTGGGGAGGGACAATAGTGGTTTAGAGCACAAAACAAAATGTGAAGTAAGTCTGCTCAACCAGCAATGGCATGGCTCCTCTAGCACTGCTTTGAACATTGTTTCCTTTCACCAATGTAAGCCCCAACTGTAGCACAGCCTTAAGACCAGAAGTAAGATATCGAAATTCTACTGGAAGAGAAATTAACCAGGGTGGTTTTGACTTTGATACCTTGGCATGTGAGTGTCTAAGAGACAAAACTTCAGGACAGAGTGGATCTCTGAGGGGAAAAAAAAATAAATCACTGAATATGTGTAACAAAATAATCTTCCCTATCAGAATCAGGAGAACAGCACTTATGTCTAGAATAAACAATATTGCTAAGGTAGGAACATATACTGAGTTCAGTCACAAATTCGGTCTCATTCTCCATCCTTACTTTTTTCCCTTATTTGCTATCTAAACCACCTGGAGAGTCCAGGGTACCCAATACAGCAGTTTATTAATTACTAGAATCTGAATCTCATCTCTTGCAATTCAGGTGATTGCTGCAACCACTCATTTATTAAAGCAATGATTCTCTGTATCAGCAAGTACTTAGCCAGTGTGCAGGGTGTTATCAGCTTCAACCACAGAGACTGACAATCCATTACCAAAGATCACCAACAGCTCAGTGCCTAATGCGCTTGACATACAAATCCCTGAATTAATACAAAGAAAATGAAGACGTAAACCAGTGTCCTCCGTACCCTAAGAGGGAATGCAATTGTATGTTCAGACTGATTGTTGTCAAGTCAATTGACAGGGGCTACTGAGTGAGTATGAGGTGGAGGCAATGTATAAATTAAGCCTTCCATAATTTTCTCTGAAATACAGGATAAATACTGTATCCATTTTACAGATGAAAAACAACACAAAACAAAACAACAGTAAAACCCCACACCAGTAATAAAAAAGGCAGCTTGCATATCTGGCTGAAAACCATGCTTCCTAGTGACCAAACTTAAAGTTAAATGATTCTTACTAACATCTGCTGGAAACAAACAGAAAGTTTTAGCATGCACTGTGTAGGTTGTTTCTTGTAACTATTTTGCTTTCAGAATGAGTTATGTGAATCTGTGTCACCACGCTGAAAGGCCACTGTTTACTACCCTTTATACTGTTTTACTTCAATTAAAATTCTGCCTCACAAAAGATTTGGAATAAAATTTAAATTTCAGGCACATCAAGGTCACCTCAGTATTTTTGTCTGTCTGATTTAAGCAAATGTTTGGATGCAGCCTTTACAAATTTCTCAGACATCCATTCATCAACAAGAATTATCTGCACAAAGCTCCATATTTCATTAATCCAAAAACAAAACCAAAAACCAGGAGGAATCATCTGCATGTGGTTGGCAACAGAGTTCAAGAATAGGATGATTAGGTTTTGTCTATTTACCCTATTTTCCTCATGCTTCCTTCCTATTGGCTAGCTCTAGGAGCATGAAGAAGGTGAGGAGTTGCTGCCACAGAAATAGCAGTTATGTGCTATTCTGGAAAATATGAAAATACAGCACTGTAATTAATAAAACAATAATGTTCTTTTCATCAGTAGACTAATTTGTTCCTACTATATTTGTTGTCTCTTTTCAAAACAAAACAAATTTTTAAAAAGGCAAAAAACCACAAACCACCCTCATTGTTCACTAAATTCCTCAAATTTGTTTAACCTTTTTTTTCCCCCCTCTTCCCATACGTTACAACCCATTTTTAAAACTTTATCATACAGTTCTATAATTGTTTGGCAAGTGAAAAGCTATACAAATAAGTAGCTAGAGTACTATGGCAACACTGAAACAGAAGCTAATGTTTCACAATTTCATCTCTGCATGTAAAGACGAGATGTATGTGCATGAGCAAACCCTTTGTGTCTGCTAATCCTATTCAAAGCCTATAGCATGCTTGCCCATGCGCGTGCAGTTCCCATCGCCGTTGGCCTGGCAATGCTCTCCAGAGTGAGAGTGTAAACAAATGCTGATTTCAGTGTGGTGTCACTGGAGCTGCTTTGTCTCTATGTCATTCAAGTTTCTCTGCACAAATTATGCTATTAAAAAATCCACTACAACTTTTTTTGAAATACACTGACTTGGAGAGTGGCTCATGAATTTTTTGTTTTGTTTTGTTTTGGGGGTTGGGGTTTTTTGTGCGTGGTTGTCAGTTTTGTGGGGTTTTTACTTTGCGTACTGATTCTTCCCTTTTAGCCTGTCTTTCTTTCCCTCCCACCCCACATCTTTTTTTGGTTCAATTTCTCCTCTTATTTCCAGTTGTTTTAGTGTTCATTCTCCTTAAAGGAGTCACTGGAAATTTCAAATGGGTATTTAAAAAATGTCTCAAGTGTTTCCTTTAGATTTATGGTCTATATGCTTGCACAGCTCTGAAAGAAAGAAAAATTTTAATTAAATATTAAATACTTGGAACTAATCTAATTGAATTGCTCCATGTTCACTCATGGATAATCAGTGTGCCCAATTCCTAGCATGCTTTTCTAATTTTTTTCACTATAGCATGGGATTTCCATTCTTCTCTCACATAAATGTTGATCACAACATAAACCGTGGTTGTTTCAGAGTATTTTAATTTCTGTAGGTAATTGGTAGACCTGCCATGCTAAGTGCCAAGGTGGGCTTTTGTTAATTCTTCCAGCACTCCTCTGTATTTCAAACGTACGCCATTGAAGTTGTGGGGCTGAATCCTCTGCTCACGTTACTTCCTAAAACAGCCCTGTAACTCAACTCCAGTTTGAAGTTCTTTACAATTTTCTGTCCACTCTTCAAAATCCATCTAACAGAATATAAAACTAAAGCAATATCCAGAATTTGTTCAAAACATGATTACACTGATAACGCATGGAGCTTCTTATTTTCCCCCCCTCTGTAAGACAGACAATTTAAAATAGCTCAGGAATACTTTTAAGCATAGTAGCAAACTTTTGCTTCTGCCTCAGAAGTAAATACTAATGCTCCTGACAACTAAGTAAATACAGCAATACAGCCATGTATCCACTCCAGAGCTAACGGATTTGAACACACAGGCCAAAGCCCTCAGTTTTATGTACGCTCATACAGGACAAAGGTATGTCGGCCTCCAAACTGTAATGATACCCAATTTCCAGAAGGTGGCAGCTGCATGTTTGTTTGTCTTAGAACCGGGTTTGGGTTGCATTGTTGATTTTATTTTATCATGCCCTTCCCTGTCCTAGGAACATTTAGGCCATGTTAAATATAAACCAGTACCTATTTCTTAGTTTTGTCGGTTGAACTGTTTGAAACCCATCTACTGCTGAGTGTCTACAACTTGGTCCTACAAAGCAGCCTGTTACCTTACCCTGCTTTTTAACAGATGTCAGCACTACTTAGCATCCTAGGTAGAACAGTTCAGTAAAATTGCTTGAAATAACAAGGAGTAACACTTACTTAGTATCAGTTGTTTTAAATAATAGGAAAAAAACACATTATACTCCACCAGTACAGTAAAGATAGGTAAACAGGAAAGTGACTAGGGCACAAGTGAAGTGTGCAAATTCGGTGTAGAAGATTCCCCACAAAACACATGAAGCACTTGTAAAACACATACCGCTCTCTGTTGTCTTCATGTGACTTAGTCTGTACTGAAACTGGTCTAGATAATAGTCCCTGTTGGCCTTTCTTTATTAAAAGAAAAAAAAAAAAAGAGTAATAAATTTTTGGGGAATATAATCCATTAAAGATGAACTATTTTGTACATCACAGATCACAGCAATGATATTCGGCTATGAAAAAGAATGGAAACCACGGTGTACTATGGAAAAGGACTTCTCAAACATGGGAAAGGATGGATAAAAATTAAAATGCCATTGCCCCAAACATTTATTTCTGCTCCACAACAGAAAACTTTTGTTCAAAAAACTTTTGCCTAACATCATCCTTTTTCTCTGAAATATAGAAGCAGCAAATGCACAGCACGTGCAACAGTTTTTTAGTTTTCCATATTGCACAATAAGCCTTAAAAAGAAGTATGTATTCATCCAATGTGACCAGAATTGGACATTGACATGTTGCATGTACTTTAGAGAACAATTCAGTCTGAATGTTCAGATAGCTTCCATGTTGCTAAATTACAGTTAGAAAGCATAATCCAGAAAAAAATCCAGTTGTCCTGTTTGGTGTTTAATTTGGTTTTGGGTTTTTTTTTACACCTAAGACTGTTTTTCTTTGGTTGTTAAATGTATATTCAACAGTGCCATGTGGTATATCAAATGTCCTAAGAATATTTGATCTTCTGTATTTAGAGAAAAAGAGAAAGTGGTTTTGTTGTTATTGGTTTTCAAAGGAAAAAGACTGAATGCAATTTTGGCTACTCCATCTGCTTCTTTTCAAATGACAAGCCGTTAGCCTCAGCCTGTTACAGCTCAAGAGAAGGACATGTTTGCACAGGACATAAAAATGAAGTTTCAACAGTATTGTCTTCTAGAAGTGGCAATTGATTGTTTTACAAGCCTTATTTAGTTGAGTATGTTTACAATTAATATCTCTAATATGTAGAACACCTTCTCCAAGCTATTTTGGGTATAATGCATACCTCCTCTGTTCCCTTCCAATTTTCGGACGAAAACTTGAGCCTAGGTGGTATGCAGCTACACTGACATCAAAAGGTAATACTGACAATACATTTGCAACTTTCCTAAGAAATCTGTCTTCTTGCTAACTATGTATTTTCAAAATCTGGTTTTCAACATTTTTTTTTTGTACTTAAGACATAAAACTATCTACAGATGCTTAACTAAAGATTTTTATGCAGTTTTATGTACGTATCTGCACAAGCACTCTGCACGTCAGTGTAAACACATACCAACAGGAGAAACTTCGGTAAAAACTACTTTTGGATTTGTTTTTAGTAGGATTTTACAATTTTGAAAATTTACAAGGGGGGTGGGGGTGGGGGAATAATTAAATGTTTAGTTTGCATTTGAAAACAAAATACTTTACTTTTGAAACCTGACCCTGTGGGCTTGTGGATCAAGGCTGAATTATGTAACAGTATGCATAACCTACTCACCATTACTTCTTCAGCCTGACGCACCAGGTCTTCTGTTTTTGCTTCTAATTCTTCATTCAATCGCCTGAAAGAGCAAGAATGCTTGTCACTGAGCTTTGAAAGATTTAAAAGAAATAAATGTAAGCATGGCAGGATCTCTTGCCTGAACTAAGTGAAATTTTAATTCCTACAAAGGAACATCAAGATATAGTTCAGGGTATTAACAAAGTTACATTTCAACAATTTGAGTTCTCTCAAGTAAATTGTAACAAAACCTCTACACTCGTTCAAGGGTTAAGACTAAAACTGTAATTCTGAGAGGCAAACCGTGTCCTTGGTTTTGGCCATGGCATTTCTTAATACACATTTTATGTCTATTTCCTCAATACTTTCTGGTTTTAGTGCAGTCCTTACCCTTAGGCATACCTAGCAGCATGGGTTGGGAAAAGAAACGTTTACAATGACATTACTAGATCACATAGCTAAAATGTGGCACTGTATATACATATGTTAAAGTAAGCTTGTGTTCTTGCATTCTTCACTTCATAGCTTTTCATGCAGCATGAACAATTATCTGAGACATGGATCTTCGCACATCCTCACCATTCACAGGGACCAAGAACTGACAGGTAACAGCAAGTGCTTTAAATGTGCTTTAATATTTGTCACAAGCGTTAGAGCTTTTATGCCCCTTTTTTTTTTATATATATAAAAGCCTTAAGCACTTATATAGTCGTACTTTCAAAAAGTTTGTTGTTTAAACACAGAAAAACCTCACGTCCACTGCTGCAGGACCAAAGCGAAGCCTAAGGCAGCATGCAGCCGGGCCCAAGGCCCCTGCGTAAAGCAGGGGCAGGAGAAGAGGTAAACATCGCTTTCGGTGCTCCCCTTGGTACGGTCTGGGGGCACTAGCTGAGGGGCTCCAATACAGCAGGTTAACCGTAAAGTTTGTTGGGACAGCCAGCAGCGAGCGGGACGAGACTGTGATGACAGGGCCTGGCCGCCGCCCCCGGCCGCTCCTTACTTGTACTCCGCCTCCTTGGCCAGCAAGTCGCCGCTCACCACGCTGGTCCCCGCGGAAGGCAGGAGGGCGCCGGGCAATCTCGGCATCTGCAGCGAGGACGAGTTAGTATGCGGGACGAACACGGCATAGCCACCTTCCCCCGCATCCCTTCACACCGCCTTACCCCGGCTAGCCTCCCGCCCCGCCGTATCCCGTCGCCGCCGCCCGCCGCCATTTTGTTGGCGCGCAGGGTGCTGAGTGGAGGCTGCTGCGTGGCGTCTGCTTCGCCAGGGCAACCGCCTGCCGCCGCGGAGGTAGCGGCTCTGCCTCCGGCCCCTCACGGCTTGTTTTCCTTTCCACCGCGGCCTGTGGCCGTGGCTCCTCCTGACGCTGATGGTTACAGAGAGCAGGGCCAGTGGCAGTCCCGTTTCGTCCCTTGCTGCCAGGCCGTGGAAAGCTGAAACACTTCATTCCTTTTTCCATGGTACAGTTCGGTGATAGGGTGACGCCATGTCAGGACCCCTGTGACAGCAGCTGCAGACCCAGGGCACGGGGAGAAGACTCATGACCAGGCATCAGCCGGCTCCTGGCATGGCACTGGCCTGCCATGGACGTAGGTGAGGGAGAAGTGATAAGGTCTGAGGGTGTATTACTTACTATTCTAATACTTATTACTACCCCTGTGTTCAAGCCTTGTGGCCCTGCTACATACTGCCAATCCACTCTCCCTTTATTTCAGTGTATTAAGCATCCACATTTGCAGCATTACAGCAACTGTTCCAGCCAATTTACTGCTCTTTTGTGCTGTCGTCTCTCTGCGTTTTCTCTTCCCAGTTTCAGTGATTGTTGGCTGTTTTTAGCCTTGTCCTCTGCCATGTGTTTGAATCTCTCCATTATTTTTGTCCCTCACCCCCACAATGTTTGATTTTGCTGCATTTCTCTTTCCCAGTCACCCACGAGCCTGTTGCCTCTCTCATCCCTCATCCTCCCACTCACATGCTCATTCACTCTGGTTTCCTTTCCCAAGTTTCTAACAAATACTGCCCTTCCATATGACAAAAGCCCCACCGTCCTCACCCATATAGGTAGCTGGTAATCTGTGCTGCAAGAATAATGTAATTCTGTACCTCGAGTTACATGGACTGTGTATGTTTTTAATGAAGAGATTTGCACAAGGGATATCGGAAGGGCTTAGCTGACTGGAGGTAGAAGGTCTGTGTGTAGTTGAAGGATTTCTGCAGAAGTATTAGTTGCAAAACAAGAATTGCTTGGAGATTAACTTTGAGCACTGAGACGTGCAGTGTAATGGGATAAATGGAGGTGAAATGAAAGACAGGACCAACGTGCTTAGTGGAAGGCAAAAAATAGAAATACCAATATAGAAAATGAAAATGCGCTAACAGTAATGTTGATACAAAGATACTGACATAAAAGAGTAAGCCTATGGGGGAAAAAATTAGACATTTTGAGAATTTGTCTGCCATGAAGTCAGCTCATTACAATAATTTTAAGGTTGTCTTTTTTTACTAATAAGAATAGCAAGAGGTTAATGGTGGCCTTTCTTTTAAGAGAGAGGAGTTAGAGAGAGGAAACAAGGTTGGCAGGATGTAAGCTACAAGGACAAACATGCTCTTTCCAAAGCATTATTGATTTTTTTTCCCCAAAAAAGTACTGTTTTTGCAGAACTAAAATATCATCATAGCAATAATTTACCATTTTTAAAGTTCTTGTCCAATAGAGCTGTAAGATCATAACACCTTTAAAAGTATCAACTAGAGAGTCTCTGCTAGCTAAATACCGAGGCCACAAAAATCACTGGTTGAGATTAGAGAGATTAGAGCCATGGGTTTCCTAGACAGCTTTTAGATAAGTCTTAATAAACAAAAGAGGGGTAATTTATTGTATCATAAATGATTAAATATGTTAACAAAAACAGGAATTCAAGGTTCTTTGTGTTTAGAGCACTCGGGGAACAATAACAAATATATATTGGGGTTGCAGATTTGCACATTTTTTCTAAGACTTACTACCTGATTTATTTAATATCATTTATTGAAATAGTGTAACAACTGGAGGTAGAATTAAACTATTTAAACATACTAATCCTTTCATATTATTTCAAATATAGAAAAGTATTTTTCAGTGAACTTGAAAGTATTTCTCCAGAGATGTACAAAACAGAAATAAGAGATTTTGGTACATCCTTGATCTGTTACTCCATTAAGGTTTTATTGCTTTGAAGTTGACCACATGTGACCTTAACAGTTGTGGTTAATTCTCTAATACATAGTTGGTAACTGGGCAGAGAATAGGCTTATATTAGAGATGACAACCAACAGCAAGATACATAAGGAGATAGAAAAATTCACCTCAGTTATTTATCTGGGAAACAAAAAAAAAAAGAGGCTTTTGAAAGCATAGCATTGGTATGGTGTAAGATTTAGTCACCATTATTTATTGGCAGATTCTCATTTTCCATTTAATCAATTTTTTAAAAGTTGACTCAAACATCATGTCTGTAAAATCAAGATGGTTTTGTCATTTTAAAATGAAGCATACATCAGATTAGATGCAGATTTCAAACAGATCGATGTTTATAATGAGCTGTACTTCAGATCTATTGTTTGGGACCTCCATGATTAGAGTAACCTATCAGGAAACTGTCTTTTCCAAGTGTTTCAATTGTTCTTTGGTTTTGAGGACTATTAGATGGTAGAATTAAATGGCTCTAACAGAAATGTTTGATTCCAAATTAAGTGATTCACTGCATCACCACCGTTGCTATCCCAGTGAAGGAGGATTTAGATCACAGAACAAAACAGATCAATCAATATAGCTGGCGGAAGTGGCTAGGGACAGCAAGGTGAGCATAGCTGAGTTGAAGATTAGTGTACACCAAAAAGCGTGCATTATTTGTTACCTATGGCCCTATTCCTTCTGCAGGCACAAATTTTGTGATTTCCCTTTCCTCCCCCAATACAAATATAAAATATTTTTGTATTATGCTATTATCTTTACACCTTTAGACACATTTTTGTTGTGATAAAGATTAATTGTGCAGAATTTCCCACACTTATAAAAGTTATGATGCTTACTAGAGACCTAAAATTGTAGGAAGGGACACTGTAGGAAGGGACAGGATTTCACGGTATCACATTACTTGTCAGAAACAGAGACACTACAGTGGTTAAGGACAACATTTTCTTCCATAACAATCATTGCAAATGTATCAGGCCAAACAAACACCCTTGCTCAAGGTTTATTTTTTATAAGTCCCATGCTAAACAAATAGATACCATTATATATATGCAAAAATGCTTACCATCTGTGGGCCAAGAATCATGTAAGGGCAATATATTCTCTTTTGTACGTGGTAGAGCTAAATTCAATTAAAGTTTTTTATATATATATCTCCTGTTGATTTCACTTCTAGAAAGAAAAGTCTTTACCAGGACTTGCTGTTGACTGTTGTACCTCCATCCTAGGAAAGAGGGATGCCATGTTTTTAGGCATAAGAATACAAAACAACCCAATCCACACTCAAAGGAGGCCTGCATTAACACCAGGGCTGCCCCTACTGCATTAGTCTGCCATATCTCATGGTCCACGTGACATTCACATTGCCTCTTACCAGCGTGCTTCACAAGCCGGGCATGCACAGGGAGCTTCACACAGAACAAAAACCACAGCCTACACAGGCTGAACCCAGTCATAAGGAAGTAAACCAGAGACAGTCTGACTACAGCACTCACAGATAAAGGCAAAGAATTTAATGCAAGCAGGCAGTTGTTTGTTTATTTATTTATACTAAATGTACCAGAGAGGATGTCAAACTTCGATCCAAAGCATATCACTGTAACCTAAGCAGCTGTAATAATTACAGCCCCTTCACACTTGGATAATTTCCCTGCCTCAAATTTATGCTTAGGTTTTTTTAATTACAGTTTTCAGGGGTGGGGAGGAAGAAGAGTGAAATTTTTGAATGAATTGTAGGTGAAATTTAATACTTAAAAGCTTTCTCAAAAACTTAAGATTAATTTTTTTTTTTAGCTCTAAATACTTATGTTGGTTTTTGTTTTAAAAGATACAGTTGCTATTTAATGTTCCCGTTGTATGGAGTGGAAGTAACTGCTAATCTTATATTCACACCCAAAAAAAACCCATAATAAAATGCATAGGTTTTGTGCAGTAATAGGAAAAAAATAGTGTAAACTCATGTACAGCATTTTCAGACATTAGTGGAGTGGTAGGATGTAGACAATGTGTAGCTATTAAATCAATAATCCTGACATCAAGGGAATTCCCCAGACAGCTGTTGGGTTTTTCCCCCTGATCAGTAATAATAATCCAATGGTGTTTGAAATGGCATGAGTGTATACTGGAATGTATTTGTGTCCTAATATTTTCTCATGCATCTCTTAATAGCTCCCTAAAATAACAAAGATGACCAAATATTATGAATAGCCATGTATTGCTTATGACAAAGCTGCTGGCTGTTTGGATATATGTACTCTGCAAAAAATCTTTAGACAGTACTGACAAATATCCTAAGCTAATTTACCATTAGTACAGCCTCACATGTTTTGTTTTCTAGCAGACTGACCTGATGGATGTTAGTTGCTTGTGTGGAGTTTTGTGTGGCAGAAGTCAGGGAGGTGTGTGAAAACAGAGCACACAGATTTTGAGGGACGATGTGTTTGGGGGATGGGCGAGTTGACCTTGCTTTCCATCTCCGGTGTCTCCAGAGTTACTTTCATTCAGATTTCAGTGCTGTGGAAATGTTTATTCTGTTTCTAGTAGCTGTGTAAACATATGCAACACCTGGTTTCTAGGCTACTCTGGTTTGGTTTGTTTTTTTGTTTGTTTGGGGTTTTTGGTTTGCTTTGCTTTTTTTGGATGGATTTTTTTTTTTAATATAGCTACAACCAGCATATTTAGGCTATCCAGGCTGCTATTTAAAAATGCAAACATTTTTCTTTGTTCTTTGCTTTGCTGCTCTATTGGGGCTTACTTATTTCAGTGTCATCCTTCCTAACCTAATCCAAACAATAACCTTCGCTCAACAACTTAAACATATTGAATCCCCAACCAGAGTAGTTTTCCCTAGTAATACTCTGATTACAGCAGCTTTTATGTCTGAACAGGAAAGGACCTTAAACACTAAATCTCATCAGCACTGTAAAAAATAAGTGGTGAGCATCAGTCACATTTTCTTGAAATACCACAAGTCTTTCTTAAAGCCTAATCCTTTAATCTCTGGATTTTGGGCACTTCTGTTCTGATTACTACAGATCAAAAGGTTTGGCAAATACTCTTCAGACCACTCTTCAAAGTGGCCACTATATTATTATCATGTTGTTATGACAGTTGTGTGATTTTTCATTGTAGTGGTAGCTGGTATTCTTGAAGAAAATAGATAAGTTAGTTTATCAGTGCAAAAGTTTGCCACATAGCAAATAAAAAAAAAAAGGCCCTTGGTCCTCCATTACAGTGGTTCAGAGGATTTCAGAACATGACAATATCCAAGTAAAAGGGAAATATCCTTCACTGATAATGGAAATTCTCCCACTATGTTAGACACAATGTAGGAGAGACAGGCTGCTGCAACATACACAAATGCTGTTTTCCTAGATTGTTCTCAAAGCAGCAAAGTAATAATTAATTTTACTGAAACTAGAAATCTTACCAAATTTCCCACCTGAAGAGCTGTCATACGTGAAGTTACATTAGAAAGGAAATAAAAAATTTTGCATGTCAACTGTAGATCAAAATCAGTCCCTTAGAGTACAAGTTTTGTCAAATGTTCATTGGTCTATTCTGGAAGTACACATGTTTTTCTTAAATGAGATTATTTCCTTATTCTATTTCAAACAAAAGCTGCATAAGAAACAAATTGGTGACTTGTCCTCCCCGAGTTTTATTTTTACTTATGGCAAACTAGAAATACAATGGGTTTTTTCCCCTATATTTGATCACTGGGACTCCTAAAGATCATCACTTTGCATGTCAAATCTCTGTCTAAAGAAATCAACCCAATTTCACTTAAATTTAAGAGAGGTAACAAGATGCTTTTAAGAAGAAATTACTCACATGGGCAGATTTGAAAAACAGTCTTGTCACCTAGATGCAGAGCCCTGCAGTTATAACAGGAGCATGTGTAAATCTGTCCATGCTATTCCTGTTCATCACAGCCTTCATTACTGGCCTGCATTTGTTTTTCCTGTCCATAAAGTTGTCAGTAAGAAATCCAGTCATGTATTCAGTACCAAAAACCCTGGAGCCTGAAAGAGACAAATCCTCTTCTGCTGTTTTCATTAATATTTTATTTGCCTAGGTGTGTCATGACTTGTATCTAAGTCCTCTTGGCTTGGAAGATTGTGTTCTGCTAGGTAGCATAAAATTAATTTGGGCAATGCTTTTTGATGCTGTTGCTTTTACGGGTCTTGCCACGTTGTATGTTTGAGCATGCATATCAAGGGTGAATGAAGATGAAGTCTTTCAAAATTACATTGCTGTGTTGACAACAGTACAACAGATCTGGCCTTTATTATCAACTTGCACATTTTTATTAATTTTTCATTCAATGCAGAGTAAGACATACTGGTTCTGAAATATGGCATCACCCAGCAAATTGATGTTATGTAACAAATACCAGTTCTAATATTTTTAATGTGTCAGTGTTCACATTCCATGTTAAACTAGAGTGACACCAGTTGTGCCATTTGCTCATTCCATGTTACTTGCTAAAAAACTCAGTAATTCAGTCTTTATTGTCAGTTCAGCCCTTGGCTTCGCTGTTAATGCCTGCTCGCTGTTAGAAAACTTGTTCCCATGTAATAAAGAGGTTTAAAAGTCAATCTACATGCCCCAATGTAAACTGCCAGTATGAACTCACTTCACTTGCTATTGCATTAAACTGCGTTGGAAAATTATTGCAGCTTAGAGGAGGTACAAACGTTTTTGCTAACTGTAGTAGAAGATGCATAGCTCAGTGTTGGCTGTGGGGAGAGTATTAGTTTGTTATCTTTTGCCTGTTTTCGTAATCAGATTCCAACAGCAATTGTTGCTACTGCAGAGCCAGCAGAAATTCATCAGGGGTTTTGTTGTTGTTGTTGTTGTTGTGCCACACAGAAAAGAGATGTTATTTTAACAACAGAATGTTTGATAGCTTTTAAAAATACAAGGCCTAATTTTTAGGCATGCTGAGTTGGCTCTTGCTGCAGATGCTGCACAGAAGTCTATGATGTTCCTCAGATTTGAGATCCAAGTATATCAGGGAACATCTCTGATGTGAGGATGGCCACCAGAAAAAGCACAGTGTCTTTTATTTTCCATACGTGAAGTCAAACTGGACTGAATCTTTTGAAAGGTACATATATTGAGTGTGCTCATAAACTTTGCCAGGGCATCATGGCAGTCAGCTTAGCAGTAATGTTCAAGCTAGCTTAAGCTAAAGCAGGGCTTTTCAATGGGAATTGCTTTGTGAGAGGGAATGAAGAGGTACATTTTGGACATAATTACTATAGAGTCACAGAATCACACCTCATTTGGAAAAGACCTTCAATATCATCTAGTCCAGCCTTTGATTAGTTCAAGTAGAAGAGGAACAGTTTCCACTTGAAATCATATTAAGATACTGAGTACAATAAAATCATCTTAATGTTTTATAATAATCTAACTCTTACCAGAGGACTAGTTAGTAGGTTGAAGAAGGTTCTCCTCCCCTTCTACTCTGCCCTGGTGAGACTGCGTCTGGAACACTGTGTCAAGTTCTGGGCCCCTCAGTTTAAGAAGGACAGGAAACCTATTGAAAGAGTCCAGCACAGAGTCACAAAAATTAAGGGAATGGAACATCTTCCTTACAAGGAGAGACTGAGGGAGCTGGGGCTCTTCAGTTTGGAGAAGAGGAGACTAAGGAGTGACCTCATCAATGTTTATAAATATGTAAAGGGTGAGTGCCAAGAGGCTCTTCTCAGTGATGCCCAATGACAAAGTTGAGGCATAGGAAGTTCCATGTAAAGATGAGGGAAAAAAAATTCACTGTGAGAGTGATGGAGCACTGGAACAGGCGGCCACAGGGGGTTGTGGAGTCTCCTTCTCTGGAGATACTCAAAACCCACCTGGACGCATTCTAGTGTGATCTGCTATAAGTGATCCTGCTCTGGCAGGGGGGCTACACTAGATGATCTTTCAAGGTCTCTTCCAACCCCTAACATTTTGTGATTCTGTGACTATGAGTTTCTGAGACAGTACCAGACTCTCAGTGGTTTGCTCATAGCATTCCTGGTTTTTGTTCTCGTTCTGTAACAAATTCACTGTAGGCCTAACTTACATGTGGTATTTTGCTCCATTCACTGGCCTGAGGCACAGTAAAACAGTGTCTGTCCCATGTATAGAGCATTACAGGGAAGGAATTTTCAGTGGATGATTTGGGAGACGATGCTAGAGAACAGTGGACCAAGGAAAAGGAAAACAGATCTCTTGAAAGGGTTGTCAGAGTTCATTTAGCCCTGGAGGATAATCTAAAGAAAGGGTCTCCAAAGTCAAACTGGGATAAGAAAGTTAGAGCTATTGAGAGTCTAGCACATCAATTGAGAAAGAGCAATGAGCAGAGTCTGATGACTGTCTTTCAAATCAAGCACGTGGAAAGATGAAGAGAAGAAATCACTTGACCCACACACAATGGGAAATTAAGGACTGGAAAAAAACTTTGTAATATATTGCTTGTGAAAGAGGGGGAAAGAAAAAAAAAAGCAGCAGCAGGTAGTGGCAGTGGAAAAAAAGCTATTTTTTTCCTTTTTATTTCCTTTGAGGTCAGTATAGGATAAACAGCAATCATGCACCCTTTCCCTGTGCTACTCTGCCACCCTGACTCAGTGCTGGCCTGTGGTAAAGAAACCACCTACGCCAAGGTTATGGTTTACTCTCCGTGCAGTTTTTCCAACTACGTTGACATTAACCATGGAGCTACATGTAATGGTATTCCATGCCATGTATAATTGTGTTGTTCCTTATGTGGTCAGTTGTCCAACAGGAAATTAAAATAAAATGCCTGTTTTCTGGGCCATGTTTAACAACCACTGGATAAGTGCCAACCTCTTGTGTGTTTGAGTATTCACTGTTTTACAGGGCAGTGTCCAAGCTTGTGTCCCATTTTGCATAATATTTTTGTAGATCTCATCTGACAGAGATTTGAGTTTTGTTGGAGATTTATTCTAATGTTGGAGCTGTGCTTCAGAAAAGTGGTTAAGCTCATATATAGTGCTAAGCATGTGAGCTGTTATCTAACTACATTGCTGAATCAGATTTCTATATTTGTTTCATCTCCACTTGAATGGAAATTGATCCATCTTCTGAAATGTCACTTATGCTAATCAAAACTTTTTTTTCCCCTCCCAGAAACACAAGCTAGTTGAGTTAATATTTGTCTTTAAAGTTTGATTTCTCCTGGTGGAGGAAATAGCTTGGGCTACAGATATAAGAGATGGGAGAAGCACATCCAGCATTCCTGCAAGTAATATGAAGCGCCCTATTTTAATATTTGATCTGTGGCTATGCTGTGCTGTTTGAGATTAATAAGATTTCATCTTTTGCTTCAAGTCTGTTCCTAATTTTTCAATCCCCCAAAGTATTTATCCCTTAAATTAGTAACGTGGTATGAAACAGTTCTGTCTCTTGCAAAGTTAATTTAGAATTTACTTTTATACATGAATTTAGCTCAATCTAAACAAAAAAAGTGCTTATGTTAGCCCTTTACAACCTGTACTCCTTCACTTGACTTATCTGTTTATCAATTTTTTCTGTTCCTCTGCAGATTATTTTTATGGCAGAGACCCTGATTCAGAGACCATCTTTGGGACTGATGATGTGTGATCTGGAGTCTTTGCAATGTGTCTTGCAGTCACTGTCAGAGGGTAAGCCTAAGGTCAGTAACTCAGCTTTCCTCTCACACTGTGATATTTGTGTCTAGGTGGCTTTAGCCTTTTACTCTTAAATCATACGTCATTGTTACTGCCTCTGGTTCAGCACCATGAAAGTGCTAGTCTACAGACAGTTCATACTACATCCAAGTTTTTATGTTGTAGGTCAACTAGTCTTCAGACAAAATAGTGGCAGAAATGGGGAGAAATTACTCCTTTGGTTGAGGGAGAAAATGCAAAGAATGAACCCGCATTTTGTTACCTCAAACCGCAGAGTGCTGACATTGTGAATCTGTTAGCACATACACACAGTTTGAGAATAATAGCTATCATGCCCAAATTTTCGTGGCATCAGTTCATAATAGTCCCTCTTTCTCCATAAAAATCAAGGTGTTTGTGCCCTTTCTGAATTTGTTTTCAGCTGAAAGCTATGTATCTTAAAATGTGGATGCAGCTGAACTCTCTGGCTAAGGCCAGTTCTTTTTGGGTTTTGTACTTTAACCAAAGGATTGCATTGACAACTTCCTAGGATACAAAATAGTATTTAATCTGTTTACAGAGCTGCATATGTTTTTTTTTAATAAGAAAGAAGGAAATGAAAATGGCCAAATCTACATCAGCTGGTAGCTGTTCACAGGAAGGAGTAATTATTGTCTAGTCCTCTTACCTGGGAAAGCCCTCTCAGTTGCTTCATGTATGTGTGTAACTGCATCCTGCATGGACTGCCACCTAAAAGCTCAAAAAAGCATCAGAAAGCAATAAAAACTAACACATGTGATTAGAATGAGAGGAATTAGAATAATTCCTGTGTGAACATACCTGAAGGTAATTTCACTTGTAGTTGTCAAATTGAGCTAAACTGACAACTGAAAGAATGTGCATTTGTAGTCAGTAACTGTGCACTTGCAGTGAAGGAGAGACTCAGGCATGGCATGCTTGGACAGTATCACCTCTTTCAAATTCATTCAGCCCGTACAGTACCCTGCATTTTTTCTCTTTGCTTTTTTTTTGGTCACAGCTCACAAATCTGTGAACCATTCAAGGGGAAAGTTTGAGAGATGCTATGTGTCAGGTCAATCCAGGTTCATTCACTCCATGTCCTTAGAAAGCCAGAAACACTGGTGTGTAAACAATGGGGGAGGGGAGGGGAAGGGAAGGTTTAACAAGACAACCAGGGCTAATCTTTTCTTTCAATATTGCATATAATTTGTTTTCTGATTACACACTAAACTACAGTTGTATTTTCTTTAATTCAGTTATACAAACACAGCAGCAAAGGATGAACAGGGAAAATCTTTGCTCAAGTTAAACTATATTCCTCTACACAGCAACAGCAAAGTAAATGACGGCATTAATTCAATCCAGAATGCTTGATAAATTGAGAGGGGTTGTTTACCTAGTGTATGAAAAAGTCTCTGGGGATGGGTTTTATTGTGATCTGCATAGTCATCCATCTTCTTATACTGTCTGTGCTCATGTTTGTGAGTAAAGCATACATAGTAATTTAGTGTTCAGGTAATCCCACAACTATAATCCAGACAGATTTAGCTCAAATTTCTCCAGGATTTCTATTATCTAGATTTAGCAGTGTGGTGTTGACTGGATGTTTTAAATTGCTGCAAATGTTTCTTTCTGCAATAAACAACATCTATTAATGTTCTCCTAATTGAAGCTGTGGATTCTTCCTGGCATTAACCACATGTAAAAATCTATCTTTGTAAGGACAGTGATTTCACTGCTGGAGCATGGTTTTAATGTATTCCAGCTATTTGACTATATACCACATAAGATCATACACTGTTTATATGAAAATCAGTGTAACATATATGAAAGTACTAACGAGGATAATCTGAAGAATGCCATCTCCACATGGCATCTATTTGAAAATTAACTCAACTGCTTCAATTTTATAATGTTTTACTAGAGTATATTAGACAATATAATCGAGACCCTGACTCTCTTGCAGCACTTTTCATAAGTAGATCAGCGCTTTTATTGTTTTCAGTTACATCAGACAGAACTTCTAGGCTTCCTTACTCAGCAGTTGTGAAGGAAGAAGGGAGTCCAGGGGGAGATAGAGCATCATTATCTGCATGAAATGAGGGGTTATTAAGTCCAAGTGCAATGGGTACCTTCCACAGCATACCACCCTTTGTCATATGTTCCTCTGATTAACTGCAATTGTATTCAAGGGAGCAGAGCAGACACTGCAGAGAGGGTTCAAATATTCTTGTACCAAAAATGCCAGCCATCCCACACTCACTAACATTGATGGAGCTGCAAGAGTAAGAATGCTTGTGTGGGAGATTTTTTTGGAGGGGAGTCTACTGTGGGGAAAATTGTAAAGCTGCTTCTTTTACCCAAGTAGCTTGCGTGAAAGCGTCTGAATTGAGATAAACTGCAGAGCAGGGCAGTGCATGTACTCTGCTCTGCCTAGTAATTGTGTTGCAAATTCACAAAATATATTATTTAGCCACAGGCCAGATTGGAAGAGGCTTATGCATGCTTGGCAATAATTTGATGCTAAGATTATGTCATCCATGAATATCTGAGAAATTCAAAATAAGCAAACTACTTGGAAATGTTTGGAAAACAAACTATTTGTAATAATTTGGGATGCCATGTGTCATATTATTGCTCCCTGAACAGAGGATTCAGGTAGGATTCACTAGCTTAATTCAGGTATGCTGCCCCTGAAAGCACCTTCATCATACTGTGTTCCAGCTACCTTCTCTGATTGTGCGATATTGCCAACTCAAGTAACTGTAAAAAATCTTGAGAGAGAATTTCAGTGTGAAGAAAGAGAGAGTATGTTCCTTTAATCAGTTGTGATAAAGCTATTTCAGGTTTAAAATTTATTTGCTTAGTTCCCAAATTGCAGCTTTGCCAGAAGGATGGGAAAACAAAACAGATTAAAAACAAAAATCCAGAGGAAAAAAAAAAAATCCCCAACCAAACATGAAAGAGAGAGACTTTTATAGATAACAGTCATGATTCTAGGTAGAAACCTTCTGAAAGAAGTATGCTCTGTCTGGGTGGCAGTACTTTTGGTTTCATATCTGGTCCGAGTTAGTCTCTGCAGCACTACAGCAATGGGGTTTCAGAAGCAGCAGCATTTATGTACTTGTAGCAGAAAACAAGAGTCAGAGCGTTCACTTGCTTCGCTTCAATGCCCCTGCTGAAGCAGTGGGCCTGCTCCTATCACACTAAAAGCCCCCACTTCTGATGTGAGAAATTATATTTATGATGAAGTATCTATCAATATCCAAGTTTGTTCCCGAATAAGTGAGAACTACAAAGCTGTAATGTCAGTGAGATGGAAAAGCAATCTGATAGCTCTTAAACTGCTCTTTCTTTCAGACCCTGCCTAGGGCACCAGCTGTTGTAGCTGGGAGTTTTCAAGCCCCAATGGTGTTTTTTCTTAAAAGGATTTTCCTTAGACCCCTGAAAAGTGGTATCAAAAAAACCCCACAGATGAGCAGAGGAGTTTAAAATGGACCTAACATAACCATGTATTGGCTGCATCCTTATTTGAACAGAAGTATAAATTAATTTAAAGTTTTACAGTCAGTGTCTGAGGAGGTTGCAAATGCACCCACGCCTTCTCCTTGCTGCACATAGCTGCTCAGCTCACTAGCTGGCGTCTGGTTGCCTGCTCTTTTCAAAATTTCTTTGGGTTTCATCCTGTTATGCTCTGACCTCTTATTCAGCAATTATTCTGAATCCCACTGAGGACACTTTTCCTCACTCCCTTTGGATTTTCACTTGCTAATGAAAATGCATCTCAAAATATCATCTTCCCAGGTTATTAGATCCAAGGCTTGATCAGGCTTAGTTGAAGTATCAATCCAGCAAAGAAAGACCAAAAATGAAAGAGTGCCATGTAAATATTGACAGACTGGTTTTATGACGAAGCTATGATTATTCTTCATTAATTTGCCTATGCTTTCAGAAAGGAAGGGAGGAAATTTGAAAAGCAGAGTGTAACTTATTTATGACAGGCAATGTTTGCTGTGACTGTAGAATTTTTTGTTTGAGAAATCCCTCAAAATAATAAAAAAAATCAGTGTAAAACCCAAAAAACATATTTCAGTGAGACAAGTCTGGTACATTTAAAAGCAACATCAGTGTGTTCTATGTCTGCCTCTGTAATTTGAGATTAAATATGGTGTGGATAAGGTCAAAACCACAACCTTTTCTAACCACCCACCAGGCAGTTACGCAGCATATTGTTTCCTTTTTTATGGTTAAATTGCTAGTAATAAAGTTCTGTATCTCTGGCATGACAGTGTTTGTCCTCTAACATTGTCCAACTGCATCATCTGCTATAAGGTGCCCCAGTACAGTGAGGGAAGAATTCTGGGTCTATAATATATAGTTAATAATTCTGTATGTCATTAGCAGAGATGACATCTTTCTGTTTCCTCCCCATCTCAGTGCTTGAAGGAATAAAGAAACTCAAATTAACCAATTACTGCAATACTGAAAACAGATTTTCTGTGGAAGAAGTTGTCATTTGCACAGTCATCCTTTTCCTCTTTGAGTAGCAAATAGCCAGAAGGTACCAAGTCCCATCTCTGCTTTGCAGAGGGAAGAATCTCAGTCATGGCTTTGTTAACTGTGCCCTGATGGTTTTTTAACTCATTGAGGTATTTTCTAGAGATGCTCTTATTTCTTTGTGCTTAGCTGGTGTTATGGTGATCATAAGTGAGTATATCAAGTTACTGGTATGGGAATAGCCCTGCCAGGAAGCCAGAGGGCATGTTCAGTGCAACTGTTTTTAGAAGCCTAAATAGGCACAGCTCTAAGCTGGGTGCTTGCTATGTTAATAAAAGGACAAAACATTACTTTTCCTACCTCCTGAACGTGGACAGAACACAGCCTGTATCTGAGAAAAGGCTTACTCCTGGGCTGATGTCATGATTGACTAGATGGCCCTTACAGTGGTATGGAAATAGCAATATTCTTAAACTGGGGTTATACAGTCAGATTTTTGAGCTTGAGATCTGCTAAGATGTGGGGGCAGGACTTTTTTTAAAACTGAAAGGAGAGAAAATAAGAAGCAAACAGGTAAATGCCCCTTTCCCTTCTGTATAGGAAATTTCAGTGAACAAAATATGATCAACTCATTCTAGGGGTTAAAGCAAAAAAGAAGAGCAGAGGGAAAGCTGCCCCTACTTCCTTTCTTCCTGATGGTTAAAGAGAAGTGTTCCTTGCTTTATGAAGGAGAGAAAATGATCTGCCTCAGGAAAATCAAGCTAGGAAGGTGGCCTACTCATTTATTTGTTTTACTCTTCTCATAGGTGTATAAAACTGCGAAGTGTAGTGGTTTGTAAACTGAGCTGCTCCACTTGAAGTTTTTCAGATTAAACCCGCCAAAAACCTCAGAGCACCATCCCAGTCAAGTCCAGGATTTCATCAACCTGAACTCTCACATTCTCCTCCAGATGATATCTGTTGTAAAATGGCAGCTTTTATCTAAATGTCCATGATTTCACACATAACATTTATTAAAAAGCTATTGAAATATATCACTCATCTCTTAGGTTCACTTAAAAATAGCAGAGGACATGAAGTGCTCTCTTGTACTGATGTTTGTAACTAATTCTGGTCTTCATTTGAGTTGTTAGAGAAATGTTAGAAGCCTGATAGCAAGGGAACAGCTGTTTCTTGGCTGCATGCAGTACTTATTTTTAAGAGTAGTGATATTATAACTGTTTGAATAATTAAGAAATTGATAAAGCATCTTGATAAAGGATGCCATTCTTTTCCTATCCAAACTGATTTGCTACTGGGGTTTTTTGCTGGGTTGAGCATTCAATTCAAACATGTTGGTTAAGACCACAAATACTCCTGTAAATACTGAGAAGGCTATAACCACCACAGCTGACTCATTCACTGCTACACTCACCTGACATGGGAACCACTACTCAGCTTTTTCCTCCTACCCCTGTTCACATGCTCTTATCTGCCCATGGACTGTGTTCCCTCAACAGCCCTCTGGCTTCATCCTGATCTCAGTGATGTGTTTCCTGATAGCCCAGTTTTGGCTCTGAGCTAGATCCAGTGTCTGAATAGGATAAGTACAAGATTTCAGCCAGATGGATCATGAAGAACATTTTCTTTTCAATGTTCTTGGCTCCAACCCTACTGAAGATTGCTTCAACCCAACAGAATAAAATCCCATCCTTCAGGCAGCTGAGCTGATTGCCTTACTTTAGCATGCAATATAATTATCCTGTATGTTCCATATAACATGTATTCCACTCAGAGCTTCTGTTTTGCATTTGGAATCTGGATGTGCTGCTGACTTCAAGACCACACAGTATGAACTTCCTTACAAAGGTAGTTGAAGGTATTAAGAATCTGAATGTATATATAATATCATAAATAAACTGTCTTTAAGTTCTTACATTAAACCCTGATAAGAAAAAATCTCATCCATGCTCTACTGAGCTCTATGCTGGTGAAGAAAACTCCCTGTGAAGCCTATGAAGGTATTCGGTGCAAATAGATAATATGATTTTGTTTTCCAACTTGATTCAGGTCATAAATACATGAAATTTAGTCTTCCAGTCCTTACTAAATAATGCTATACTCACATATTCATGTTGAAGAAGACCTTTCAGTGGAATTCTTTCCAGGATAAGTCTTTGCCAGCAATTGAAAATGGGATCAATGCAGAGATACTAACATTTTCCTGCTACTTATCAAATGCAGTCCAAATCTGCCTGGCATCTTTGTTAATTATTTAGTGTATAGAAGCCAAAGCTAATATTCTTAGAATTATTATTGGAAGAATTTATGATCTGTTATGAAATGAAAGCAGTATTGGGAGGAGCTGCCTGTGTGAAAACTCAAACTGTATCTGTGTGCATAACATTCTTGTCTCCCAGGAAGCAGTGGGAGTAATACGTGAAAAAGAGTTGTTCATAAATGAGTATCCTTGGGAGCTCTCTAGATGACTTTTCAGGCACTTTGTGATATTCTACAAAAAGACAGATCTTCTATCCCCTTCTTGAGCCTTTTTATATCACAAACTGTGCAGACAAAGCCATGTGTGTAACAGCTCACATTTCAAAGGATGCAGAATAGGATTCAAGTACAAAACAAAAGCTCCAGTCCATGATGGTTGTTACAACTACAAATCTCAGTGCAAAATAATGTTAATCATTAAACCAAAGGTGTTCTTAAAATTGTCACCATTATTGAAGGCTGATTTATCTTTCCATATTATAATGGAATGAATACTGAGCAAGCCTTTGCATTGCCATCACATACAGCTTAACAGGAATCATGAATAGTTTTCATAATGAAGTCCACAGCCTGTAGAAGATTTGTATTCCAAGTGTATGCATAGACGCTGTTGCTCCAGATTGTACTTCTTTCTGAAGCATGCACTGACAAGCTCTTCAGTATGTTTACTACTGTACAACACTGTGAGCCAACTAATGTTTATTACTAGCTGTGCACTAGGTCCATTCAGAGTTTCACCACAACAAGATACATTTTCAGTGGTGTCTGAAGGGCACTGTCCCATATAGATCAGCTTAATGTTGAGAAGAACCTGCATCTTACTAAGCATGGGCTGAGCTCCTACCTCAGCTGCAGGGGGGAGTAGGTGGAGCAACAAGTCCTGTCTTTGTATTCCCCAAGCACAACTACTCTTGATTTGTATCTGGCCTTTTTCTAGAGCTCTAGGATGGAGGAAATCCTCCTCATGTCCTGCCTCACTCCATATAGCTTCACTGAGACCAACCATAATTACTGGTATGTGCAATTACTGGTATGTGTATTAAGTTTAATAATGAAGTCCATGTAACATCATAAATACATATGCATTGTGCCTAAGTTACATTCATAGAGCAAAGATGCATCCATAAATATATGTACCAGACTGCTCCATACAGAGAAGACAGATGGTGTTTATTCTATATTAATTAATAATGCATGCAGAATTTCCTTCCTCTTTAAATATCTTAAAAATTCTTACTTAGAATCCAAATGTACCCATACAGATTTTTTTTGCTTTGACAGCTGTCCATTGTGTTTTATCTCCATTCAACAAAGATGGCCTTGGTTTGTTCTTATAAGTACTGTCTTGTGTATCTTCAGTCTAAATGTCATTACTGTAATTCTACTTTCTGCTTAAGTTAATGTTATGATTAAATGATTTAATAATTTTAAAGATGGAAAAAAACCAACGGTGCTAACCCTCTTAACATTTGGAGAGTTAACAGGTCAGGTTTAAAATTACTTGGGTCTGCAGGTGTTGGCTTCACTGGCCATCACCTTTTTATATAGTTTGTTTTTCCTTAGTCACTTGCTTCAGCCTAATATTAAGCATAAGGATGAAATCCAGCCACTGCTGATATTTTACTGCTCAGTGTAACTTGCTCAGAAATACTGCTTGAGACACGTGGGCTTTGCCATTGTACTGTTACACTGGAACATTTCTGCCTTACAACCAGAGCCACGTGTAGATGTGGCTACGAACAAAAAACCAATGGTACTGTCACAAATATTCAAACCCCATTGCTTTAATGGAAACTAGGCCAAAAACTTGACTATTTTAAAAGGCATGGCAATCTGTTCTTTTAAACTATCATTCACACTTCATTGAGTCCTTCTTTCTTTCCTGTACCACGAAAACTATTGTACAGTCACAAGATTCAGAATTATTCTCTGTATTGTTTCCCATACCAATATTGCAAGTTGAAGTCTCCAATTTGATAATTTAATGTTTCTCCATCACTGAGCTTGAGAACAAAATAATCTTAAAAATTAGAAAATGTATAAATTGAACTAACGAGGTGTAGCTAACTAAAATTGCTACATCACTGCACTTTCTCCCTAGAGTTAGCTTCAAAGGACCCATTTGGTAATGAAAAGGTCTTAGGATTTTTGTTTCTAGAGAATTCCATGTTTTGCATGTGAAAATCACAAGCAGTAAGCCGTATTTCTCAGATATTTTGTTTGAAATCTGTCTGTGAAACTCTGTTTACTTTGTATTGGACTCCTGCCAGAGGAGGCCTGATTTTAGCAGATGGTGGTGGAGCAGAGGCCAGACGATTCATGCTGCGTCCTGAGGAGGCACTGATAGCACCGCTCCCAGGCACAAGCAACACTGCCTTCAGCAGCCACCCATGCTGGAGGTGTAACGACTACTGGCAGAAAGGTGGTGAAGATTCTGTAAAGCAGCCCTAAGGGCGAAAGCCTTTGTGAGCAAGAAGTTCCATACTTGGTGCTAAGTGGTGGTGGAGCTGCTGGCCAGAAGATGAGCAGGGAGAGGGCTTGAGTTTTGACCAAGAAGAACTGAAGTGTTAAAATCAGATGGACATAAAATAGTAGTGATGAGATGTGATTGCTTTGATTTTTGACAGGACACCCCACTGTCTTATCAGGCATAGAGAGCTGAAAGAAGACGAAATGGAGGCTATACCATCATACTCTTTTGTGGGTTTATCTGTCTGCTCTACAGGCATGATGCAGGTAGCATTTTCTTTTCCCACCATTTCTGGAGTGCAACTTCTCTGAGAACAAAATTCCTCGGTGTGTCATCAGGCTGGTGTTTGATCATTCAAGATGCTGTCTGTGCACCAGATGGAAAATCAAAGGGCAGTGCCATAATCACAAGCACTTCTGTGTCACCGGATTACTGTCTTGCCAATTTGCTTATAGGAGAAAATGCAAACAGATTTCTCAGGATTCCTTCAGGCAATAGTAAGATTGAAGGCATTAGTTTATTGGGAGATCCAGAGCTTGGATCAACATAGTCAACATGCTTCTTGTGCCATGTGGCTCTGCACTTCAGGATTTGGTGCTCTCCCATCCTCTCCTATCAGATAACTGCGGCCACAGCATTACCCTGTGAGGTTTATTTGGGTCCTGATTTTGTGCAGGTAGCAAGGCTTCTGTGAACTGCAGCTGGCCCCCTTCTTGCACTCCAGCCATTCTGCAAGTAGGCAGGTTTAGTTTTGAATGCTTGTGCCTTTCCAATTTACTACTGGACCTCAAAAGGAAAAAATCAAACAAAGACTGAGGTGTTGATTGATTTGTTACATGAAGCTTGCATATATTTCTCTCTCCTTGGCCTTAATTCTGCCAGAACCTTCCTAAAACTAAGCCTAAACACAACTGACAAGGCATCTGACTGAAAATACTTTACTCTTAATTTCTACATGAAGGAGCATCAAAGATTCAACAACCCTGAAAATGGAAGGATGTCTCTGTTTAAAACTTCATTCAGTCAAATATCAAACTTTGGTATTTCTTTCAGTGCCAAATGAACCCTTTTCTCTCCACCAGGAAGCTGAGCTGCTTGGAGCCACCATCACCTCCCCCACTACCAAGCCGCAAGCCAATCCAGACGCATGCCCTCTCGTGGAAGGCCCTTCTGCTCTCACAAAGCATATTTAAAATGTCTGTGGGGGTTTGATCTTTCTCAAGCCTCTGGCACCTTGCTTTTGCCCTTGGGTGCTAGGGAAACTAGCAAATGGAACATGACCACATGCTCAAACTTGAATTGGGTAATAAAACAGGGTGCTGCTGAGAGCTATGCCTCTGGTTTCTGGTGTGCTCTCTCTCCACGTGGAAAGCAGCTACTAGCAGTCAGGAGAATCTCTCCACTTAAAAAGGAATTTAAAGGAGTCTCGCTCTCTCTGCAAACCAGCTTTTGTGAGTATATTTCTGGGTCTCTGGGGAGATCTTCCCTTTTAGAAGAGAGTGTGCAGCTAGTTTTGGTTCATCTTTCCAAATACTGCAATACTCCAAGTAATTAATAATCTGACCAGCTGTAACAGAAATTCTCAACTGGAGACTTAACCCATAGATTCTGGTTTATTGCAAGGAGAACAGATCTAATTGCAAACAAATCAGAGTTTGTTTTTATGACTCTCCTGGTTTCTCTGTCTCCTTTGTAACATTAAAATGGTGCAGTAAGCAGGGTCTTCAATCGCAGAATTTCTTTATAATAATTGTTGTGTGCCCTCAGTTCTTGATACTGGGTGGGCTAAGGAAAACTGGTATGATCTCACTGCAATTGTGGAAAAACTGGAGCAGAGGTCTGCAAAGTTTTGGCATGGCACCAGTACAGTAGCCATGTGTGCCATTTTAGGAACTCGTTTAATCCAGACACACAAATGTGCTAAAAAGCTTGAGAGTGAAAAACAGCATTTAGAAAGAGAGCTGCACAAGGAGAGAATGCAGACCTGTAGGCTGCTTGACTTGCTAGCCTTACAGATAAAGGAATCTTCTGCTGCTTTCAGGGTTCAGGAAAAAGTAACTGAATTTTCTGCTTCCCCCAGAGTATTGGAGCAAATAACTGAAGCTCCAGCTACACAATACAAATGGGCTACATGCCCCCACTGAGTCTTTAAAAAAGTAAACAAAAGTACAGATTCCGGGTCCTCAGATTCAGGATCATGCAGAGATTCTGAGGAAAGCCTCTCTGATATAAGCTCCTCTGGATCAGAATTACTGGGGGGAAAATGAGTGAGGCCCGTTTATTAAAAAAGAGACACAGATGGAACCCCATGGTGAAAACCCATGGACAAAGGTTCGTACAACTCCCTGGTCTGGAGCTGAATTAAATGACCTGCAGGACAGATTCTCATGTAAGCCAAAGGAAACCGAGACGGAGTACTTGTGGAGAGTATCTTTAAATGGAGGAAACAGAATATTGCTT
This sequence comes from Dryobates pubescens, assembly GCF_014839835.1. Lineage (NCBI taxonomy): Eukaryota > Metazoa > Chordata > Aves > Piciformes > Picidae > Dryobates > Dryobates pubescens. Next base: position 15,450,772 of record NC_071628.1, on the reverse strand, counting down.
AGTGATGATGAAGCTACAGACTTCTGGGGTCTGGCTGGGTTTTTGAATGACCAGGGATCAAACCATTATTGCCTGGGTAAAGAATCTCACCCTCTCTGCAAACCAGCTTTTGTGAGTATATTTCTGGGTCCCTAGGGAAATCTTTCCTTTTATAAGTGAGCGTGCAGCCAGTTTTGGTGCATCTTTTCAAATACTGTAATACTCCCAAGCAATTGATAATCTGACAAGTTGTAACAGAAATTCTCAACTGGAGGCTATTGTATTGCAAGAAGAACAGATATAATTGTAAACAAATCAGAGTTTATTTTTATAACTTTCCTAGTTTCTCTGTCTCCTTCATAACACAGCCTTGTATAGGACAGCCTGAATCATCACTGTCATGAACCACTCTCCCCTTCTAATTGTTTTCTTAGGCTGTGGTAGTTAATGCCTTTTTCTCCCTTATTGACTTGATTCAGCTTGAAGGTAAGTATGCAGTATACAGGAATGCCATACTCACAACTTCTTCAAGCTCAGCAGCTTATCCCATTTGATATTACATTGAGACAAAGATTTATTGTACTGTACAGAAGCAGTCTACAGAAAGGAAAAGTTTCAAACATATCTATATCATCAAAGAACCTGGATGGATCTTGGGAATTTAATCTGGTTATCATATTTTACAGAATGCAAATGCATGTTACCTCAGCAAAATGCCGTACTCCTCCTCTGACTGACCACAGCAACCTTGTGTGAGCGAGGCTTGTGTGAGCCTGGGCCATGGATGTCTTACACCTGATGACTGTCTGCCTTGTCACAGGGTAAGGGCTGCATAGTACCTTCAACTGCCTTGCAGAGATAGACTAAATGGATGGCAAAACAGAGAACTGGAGCAGTTATTGCCATGAAAACTGTTTCCATAACTAGCCAGAGTGGTAGATAATACTCTCGCTTTGCTGGAGAAGGATTCATGATCATGGGGTCTACCTCAGGCTTCCCTAGCATTTTTTAAAATGTTTCTCATTATTTGCCAGGTTGTGATACTGCCCATGACACAATGCTTGCACCCACTCCAAACAGATGCTACAAGACCCAGCAAAGCTTGGCAAACTCGTGGTTAAGCAGGCTTTCATTATAATTAAAATAGCCCCCCTTTTCACTGCCAGATTTGAACACAGCCTGCTTTCTCCTGTCTGTATGATATGAGTTTGAAGGTTTCCTAGGTAAACTGGCTCCTCTTTTAAATAATTGAAACCATAAAAGCTGTAGTATTCATTAAAATTGATCAGATTAATTTCTAGTTATTGCACTTTCATTTTACAGGTACATATGAACAGAGATAACAAAGAGAACCAGGGGAAGATATCTTGGGCACAGCTCAGGATACATGGAAACAAACATCCCTAGGGAAGAAGAGTTTCAAAAAGGCATTGAAATGGAGTTCACTGAACCAGCATTTAAAGCTTTTGGAATATATATATATATTTAGCAAGCTTTTAAAGTCAGTTATTCTCACAGAATATGTTTTATGTTTGTCTTGAGGATAAAGATAGTGAGATTTCATTATTTATCTGCCTCATACCTCATGTTAGTCTTTGAGCGTGCAGGACTCTGGTCCTGTATTAGGAAAGAGGTAGCGGATCCCTCTCTACTGACAGGAGAGCGGGAAAAGCACCTTCCCCTCACTGAGGCCTTGAGAAAGAGCAGTGAGACATTCCTTCTTGAAAGCCTAAGAGAGTATATCCAACCACTGTCAGAGACAATTCATAACAAGGAAGAAAAAACAAAGTCACACATAAATATACTAAAGAAAATCTTGGAAAATAGGTTAGACAGCATGTGAGCACATCTTTTCACTGCAGGGAAGGCTTGTTAGATCCTAAGCTCTAGAAATGGAGGTAAAATAAACATGTATTTTGGAACTGACCTGACAAAATGGAGTTGGCTCCTGCCTGTCACAGGACCACATGGTGGAGATTGTCTTTGGGCAGACAGCTGGCTCTTTTTTCCCCCAAACCAGCTTTTTCATCCTCTTTTGAAGATCAGCCTCTAATGAATATATCTGTCTGGTGCAGCAGACTTCCAGCACATTGGAGATAGAAAAGACAGGAATTTCATCACTAATACAGCAACATCAATTTTTAGACAACGAAAATATGTCTACAGAAGGGGAGAGTAGGACAGGAAGTCCCCGGCCTGGGCTCAGCTGCTGCACTTTTCAGACATTTGAAAGAGTAGGTAAGATCCCGGTCTTGCAAATACTAGTCAGGTTTCTGACACACTTGAACTTTCACACATGCCTTTGTTTATCATAATGGGACTTAAAATTTACTCCTTTGTACTGCTTGTTGTGTGTGTTTTTGTATAGCACTGACCAGGATCTCAATCTCCAAGTCAAACAAAGACATTAGGTACAGAAACTCCATCAGGCAGTTGCAGTGATCCTTGGTGGAGATTCCCTGGAGGTCTCCAGTCAGTCCATCTGAGTTCAGGTTTGTCTTTTGGCTGTTAAATAATTCTCCTCAGTGTCTTCAATTTAATCCTGTCAGCACAAACTCTTTGTTTATACAATCATTCTATTCTTTGCTTTTGTTGTATATAATCACATAAACTGTATAAAATGCTGCCGTTTTCCTTTCACCCATTTTGCACAGGTGCAGAGACCATATGAAACACAAGGCAAGTTCATCTGGTTATATAGAAGTCAGCTAAAATGATCTCCATTTATGGGCCCTACCTATTACAAAAAGGCAAAAATTTCCTCACTTGGTGTTAAAATAGGGGTGTAACAAACCTGTACCAAACTCCATGCTCAGCTGCACTGAGGCAATGTGATTAAAGCACTGAAGGGGAATTACACCTAATACGACAAAGCCTCTTGGAGGGCAGAGTCTGGGCCTCTCTGCTGTAGCTGTACACAACACAGCCCCGTTTATGTCAAGTATCATGCTGGGAAAAAGTGTTAAATTCTTCTTTACTGTTAGGCCTGAGGAGGAAATTGCTTTTTTTACACAAAATGAGACCCTGATCTCATTTTGGGCCTACTACTCAAATCCAGCAATACAAAGTGGCTTACAGTTGAAAGGCTTCAGAACAAAAAAGCACCGGGAAAAAAAAATGGTTAAAAAAAATAAAAAAGAAAAGTGAATTGATGGTGAGATATTGGAGTACAGACATAGGTCTTGAGGCCCACTGACCACTTCCACCACAAAAATGCAAGCACAATTAATCTCTGTGCCAATTTAATTCCATTGTACTTTAAAACACCTGGTGTGATTAGACTGGCAATGGTGGCCCTAGGGTGCCAGCCTGTGCCTGCTGTGGCAGATTTTGCAGATAAGATGTGACCTCCCCCCCCCTTCCTTTCTTTTTGGGCACATAACACCCATACAGCTGTACATAAGTGTGATTACAATTTTACATGGCTGGGAACTAAATACATGAGGAACTAAACAATAAATTTGACTTCCAACTTCTGGTTTAGACTGAAAGCAACACTAAAATGATGTGTGTTTTCCCAATTTATTATAATAGCCTACAATCCTGCAAACATGATGCTCATCTGTTGAACTTTGCAATGTGTAGGCCCACCGATTTCAGTTAGGAACTGAGAGCTATCCATTGGCCGAAATGCTCTTACAACTGGGTCCCTGTTAGGTTAAGCTCTGGCCAGGCAGATGCCACAGGGTCCAAACCAAAGATCTCAACAGAGGCAACCCTGTTTGTGTTAATACAATTGGAATTAAGAGGCAATTGCACAAAATAGCAAGGACATTCACCTTTGTCTTCCTGTGCCAGTTTACACTCACATTGATGTAGTTTTCCTGCAAAAAGCACAGCAGCTAGGGGTTTAAAATTGATTATTTTTCTGTTTACTTCTGATTACAATTTTTACTTGTATTTTTACCTTTTTTTTCCATGCCCTTCAAAAATTTTCAATCATAGCTTAAAAATTCGTTTTTAAATGGGGAAAATACAGCATCATTTTTGTCATTCTGACGAGAGATTTATAAGAAGAAACTCATCATCATCATATCCATTAGTGCTCTGATTTTCGAGCTGTGAAAACATAAGCAAAGATTTATTTTTGAAGTCTCACTTTGGTTGGTGACATAGTAATTTAGAAATACTCATCTCCTAAATTTAGCAATGTCATGTATCTGTGTGTGCATTTACATTATTAGCTGTCTTTAGTCCTACATTTTCTGTGATCAGCATAGGACAGGAAGTCACTTCTTTATCCTTGCATACCATGGGAAAGGGCACTTGCGCATCCATCCATTGCCAAGTCCTGCCCCAGCGGGCTGAGCACAAGACTTGTGAATTTCCCCAAGAACACTTCCAGAATTGGAGTTATTGGAAAAAGAGGGCAACAAAGGGGCAGGCTGAGCCATCTTTGTCATGGAAAGCTGAGAGTAAAGGCCTGTAGGACTAAGGGCACCACGGCCCCATGTAAGTCCAAGGGACACAGAAGGTTGAGCAGAATAGACAGTCCAGCAGGCCATCGCCCCGTGTGAATGGTTGGCTTCCTCACGGACGTGTGAGCAGTGAAGGTTTTCTTTTTTAACAGTCGCGCATTTTCAGAGCGCTGCCAGCGCTAGGAGGCAGAGGGAGGATGCAGGCAGCACCCCGGGAGGCACCGGGCGGCGATGGTGCAGCCCGCTGATGTAATGCTGCTGCCGCCGCAGCAGCGGGGTTCACGTGTCTTCAGTGCGCAGCTATGCACGCTGCACCCTATATAAATCATCCCCATCTACTCTTATTATCTCTGCCTCTCTCTCTCTATCGATAAAAACCCTACAGACACACACACGTTTATGTGTTATTTTGGCCGCCGGCTCGCAGTGGCGGCCGCTCCCGCAGAGTCGGGCCGCTCCAGGAGGTGCCTATCACCCCTCGGCGGGGGCCCGCAGGCCCTGGCCCAGGGCTCTCAGAGGGTAAACCCCCTACTCCCGGCTCCGTCTCGTCGCCGCTGGCCGTGCCCCCGGCCCCCTCCCGGGCGCTGGCGGCGGCGGCAGTGGCGGCGGCAGCGGCGCGGGGCGGCCCGTCTGCTCGGGCAGCGCCGAGTCTGCGCACTCGACGCCCGGGCGGGCACGGCGGCCGCGGGGCGAGGAGCGGCGGCGGCGGCGCAGGGCGGGCCGGGCCAGGTGCTGCGAGGCGGGGGGGAGCGCGGAGCGACCCTGCGCGGGGGCGGCGGCGGAGGACGTGCCGCCATGCGCCGTGCTGCGGGCCGGGCTCGCCATCCTGCTGCGTAGCGGCGGGAAGCGGCTCGGCTTTCCGCCCGTGATGTCCCCAGGGCAGCGGGGGAAGGCAACTCACTCGAGGGCTGCGGCAGAGGCCTAGTACGGCCAGCGCCGTTCCGCGTCCCCGCCGCCGCGCCCCCATGGCCGAGGAGCAGCAGCCGGAGGGGCAGCCGCCGCGGCGGCTTGCCGGCACCCCCGCGCCCGGCGGGGCCCTGCCGGCCCTGGTGCCGGGGCTGCAGGGCGGCGAGGCCAGCGCGCTGCAGCACAAGATCCGCAGCTCCATCTGGTAAGGGCCGGGCCCCGCTGCCGCCACGCCGCCCTGGTCGGCTGCGCCCCAGGCTAGCGCTGGGGTACGCTGGGGGTGGGGGGCGCGCTGCGCGGGCGCGGCGGCCCCTTTGTGCTGGGGAGCGCGGAGCTGCGCGGAGGCGCCCGTGACACCTCCCCCCCTTCCTTCCCCATCTCCCGGGGCGCGCCCCGAACGGGCACGGCGTGGAAAACGGGGCGGCCGCGGGCAGGTGCGCGGGTCGGGTTGGTTGTGGCTGCTGCCGCGCCCGGTACTTGTTATTTTCCAGGAATGAGGCAGCCCGCCGTGTGCCGGGCGTGGGTTCTTGGTGCTGCCCATCTGTGTGCAGCGATAATGGCAATTGTGGAGCAGCTCTGCTCGGCCCGATGGTACAGCCTCACCTGCCGAAGGCATTTTAGTCAGTCGGCATCTTACACGGCCCTCTGGGTTTATGTCTGTATTTTTTGACGCTGGCATGAGACCCCCGGCACAGCGTTGATGCAGCAGGGAATGCAGAGCGATGCAGTAAGGGTGCATTTTCCCACCCTTCTTGTAAACCTGTTTTTTTGAGTTTCCAGTCTGGCAAATGCAATTTTGGCTGAAACTTGTGATGATGGCTTGCAAGTTCCTGCAGCGGAATCCAGTATTTTTTCCCCCCTAACCTCTAAAAACTAAAGCAAATTTTGTAGTAAGCCCAGTTTTTTCTTTAAAAGAATATTTTGTGTGTAGTTGAGGAAAAGAGATAAATTGAGTTTAGCTTGCCTTGCAAGTAATTTTTTTTTAAAACAATATCTCTGAGAGGCTGTCACTTGCAGCATTTATATTTTGTGTATGCTTTTAAAAGCTACTTTTGGCTGAGGGGTCTAGGCAAGTATTGTGGAAGCTGGGAGTTATAGGTTGCTGGTATGGATTGCTTTCCTTTATATATACACACCATATTTTATTTTATTTTTCTTATGTACTCCTAATGAAAACATACTGATCTGTTTTGTATATGACTTCATACCATAGTTAGATTTTATGTTTTGAATTGACATAGCTGGAAAAGAAAGAGAATCTAAATACAATTTTCCCATCAGATTATTTTATTGCAAGGTATACTGAAATTGCATTTATTGTTTGGTTGTTGGTTGGTTGGTGTTTTTATAATTTAAACAGTAAATAATAATTCATTGTTCTCAATCCACACTTGTTACCTTTTGTTTTGGTTTTCTCTGCAATGTGATCTAGAGAAGGGGTACAAACTGCAGAATTTCCAGTCTGTTTAGATTACAAAACCTTCACACCCTCCTAATTCATTATGGTGTTTGGTGATGGCCTTTTTGTATTTTCTTCCATGAATGTGCTGTTTGGAAATAAGCCTCAGAGAGCATGTTTACATTGCATTCAGATTAGGTATCATGTCCAAGTTAAGACAAAATGGCTACTAAGTAACACCTCAGCTTTTATTATGGGTTTTCTTGTCGAGGAAAAATAGTGCATACGTTAGTCTTTTAAATGAAAGCTGCCTATTTCATGCAGGTAAACTTGATGAATAGCTTGAGCCCACGTTTGGTACAAAGGAATGCTGTGTTTTGCCTGCTGTAAGTGGCTTGCCTGGTGCCAAGTGCCTGTGACCAGCAGAGGTTTTGCCAGCACTTTGCAGCCCTGTCTCCTGGTACTTTCACAGACATTTCTCACCTCTCCACGAGTGTACCTTCTGGCTCCGTGCACCGGGCTGGGTCTTGCCTGCTGCTTTCAAGGGGTGAAAAGGTGCTGCTGTTGAAATGTAGCTTTTGAAGATAAGGTTATTTTTTATAATAAAACCTTTTTTTTAATATATATATATCTTCAAGTCTTTCATATGGGACCACTAGAAATTCCATGTTTCTGTACTGTGATCAAGCAGTCTTCATTTGAGGCTGGAGTTCAATGTTAATTTGCATATTCATGTAGATGTGGTGATTGTTTTTGAACAGCAAGGAGAAGCATTGCCAGGATAATCATGCACACTGTGGTTGAAGTAAACAGCAGAAAGTCTCCTTCTGTAGTTGCAGTCTGTATCTGTTGTGCTGTTCTGTTCAGCAGGTGCTGTGTGCTGGTGATGGATAAACAGTGGGAGAGATTGTGGAAGATGGCCTGTGGAAATGGCAGTGCTCTTAACAGAACTAGGTGTAATTTGCAGAAGAGCGCTTCCTCTTTTCTGTCTTCTCCTCTTCCTCCCCTGCTATGTTGGTTGTGTCTGCTGGCAGATTGGCATGTTCAGTTCCTCCTTTGCTTCCCAAAGAGTTAGCACCTTAGATTCGTACTCCTGTATTATTTTCACTCTGCCTCTTTCATGCCGTATGTTTCTGCATAGTGGATGGATGTTTTCAGTTGGTTGTGTTTGGGGTTTTGATTTTTTTTTTTAAAGTATAATTCTTCAAATTGTGTTGTCAATGAAAACAGTAGTATAGCAAAATATAGCAGCTACTGAAGTACTGGACTTGAGGATCACAAACAAGTCTGTGCTTGTCTTTCCACTGTACAAATACAAATATAGTATGTGATGTAGGCCTTGAGCGGGACAATGAGTTATTCATATCTCAAGTTGTACTTAATTTATTCTATTTATTAAATTACAATGTAATTTGACAAAAGTAGCTCAAGTAATTGTGAACATGTGGAGTTCCTTGAAATGAAACAGTAGGGTAAATCCTGCTGGTTAAAATTGCCAGCATGGTTAATGTATGTACTTAGGACTAAAAAGTGGGCTTGCTAGGAGTCTAGTCAGTATTGGGGTTTTTTGTTTGTTTGTTTGGGGGTTTTTTTGTTTGGTTGGTTTTTTGCATATGAAGTGACTATTAGTTTGAACTGAGAAGGGAAAGGTAGTGGAGTTTCTTAACTGTGCTTAAAAGTAAATTGGGAAGTATTTATTTATATTGCATCGTTACATACAGGTACTTTAATCAAACAGCAGTTAAATAATTGAAGTTCACCACTGTGTAACTTGGGGTTTTTTTTATCCTGTATGCCCCATTTGAATGGATCAGGCAAAGCAGTGTCCATTTTTGTTTTATGTTGTGCCTGTGAATTGCTGAGGCAGTTGGATGTGTTCTTAGCGCGTCGATGAAATGCGCAGAAATAATATTAGATGTCTTTTCCTGTTGATGGATTAGAAGTCTAGACAGGGAGAACGCGTCTTTGAGAGCACAGCCTGGCTGATTAGCATCAGATTGGAAGGGTTTGTAAATTGCCCTGGTCTTTGCTGGATACTAGGCCTTAATCTGCCTGGTTTTGTTTCTCTTCAGATTCATTAAAGCTTTCATATTTATTAATAGGTTTTTTTTATCCGGACATTAGAGCCCAAGGCGAGAAAACCTCCCTAGTCAGCTGTCTGAGTGTATAGCCTAATGGGGTTTCAATTGTTTACTGTGGGTGAGGGTACTGTGTTACTAAATGTGTGTTACTCATATATGATGTTTCTTTATTTAAACATACGGTGTTGAAGACAGAGTCTACTCAATATTACATTAGGATGTCAAAGAGTATGCTATAGCTGAAGACAGCCAACAATGTATGTGTGTGTGGCACAAGGACTGAGATGTGGAGATGATAAAGGAAGGAGGTTGTTGGCTGAGGGTTTGGTCTTGCTGCTATGAAAGAAAAAGACCAACAGTTTTAGGCAATAAATCCCTCCACTCACTGCATTAACCTAAAATCCAGACCTTAGCTGCAAACATTGGAAGAATGGATAGGTTTGTTTTCTTGTTCACTGTTGGGAGTTACTGGTGGTGATTCTTCAATGAGTACTTGTTTACTGTTGTAAATAGTGATCTGATGCTTGCATCTGTGCATGAATTTACCTTAGCTTCTTTCACCTTGTCTGCATCTCAGCTTTTATTGTCCAAAAAGCATCTGTTAGCATTTGAATATAGTAATTCGGATGGAGAGATTAGTTTCTTTCCTCCCCCTCCCCAATATTTCATGTATAAACTGCACTGAGGATCACTTTTGTAGCTGTTTCAGATGAATGTGGATTTCAAATCCATGATTTGCATTCTCAGATCACTTTCCTAGCTATAAGTCATATTGGAAAACCACATGAACGAGGCTGAGCAGTGACAAAATTATGTCCTAAGGCATAGTTTTTCTCATGTTGAAGCAGGAAGTAGGAGATGAATTGTGCCCTTATTAGTTTGGGGTTCTTGGTATTCATGGATTCATAGAATGGTTTAGGTCGGAAGGGATCTTAAATATCATCTAGTTGCAACCCCCCTTTCCTTGGACAGTTACATCTTCTGCTAGACCAGATTGCTCAAGGCCACATCCAACTTGGCCTTGAACATCTTCAGGGAGGGGGCATCCACAGGCTTCTGGGAGAACCTGTTCCAGTGTCTCACCACCCTTACTGTAAAGAATCATGTTAGAAAAACAGATTAGCTGATTGTAACACCATTTTTTGTCTAATCTTTGGAAGGCTGCGTTCTTGCTTACAACTAACCTCAGTCCTGCACCCTCCTGCAATTGTATCTGTCACTCCTCAGTAGGCGTGGATTGTCACTTAACTGTTGGCAGAGTGAATGTTCTGTAATTTGGGAAATGCCATTGAGACTTTTTTTTTTGATAATAGGAATTGCTGCTTATATGTATGGTTAGGTCAGTAGAAAAAAAGATTGATAGTCTTGATATTCCTTATAAAATGAAGAGGGAATCTCAAGGAGTATGTGTTTCAGGCTCTTTGCAAATGCAGGTGCAAACACCTTTTTGGTTGTTTTGTCTGCAGCTGAAATTCCTATAACAGCCTTTATATATATTATTTTAAAACACTGATTTCTTGAGTCAGGTTGGATTTACTCTCCAATTTTCTCTGCTTAAGAGAGGAAGACAGGGATTAAGAACAGCAGCAAAAACCCTCAAACACAACAAAACAGACATACAACCAACCCCCACAAAACCATCAAACCAGAAAAAGAAAACCCCAAACCACGAAAGCCTCTATATTTGGTTAAATGGTCTGTCAAAATTGAATGGATCCCCAGCCCAAAATGCACCAGCCACCATTCCCTTCTTTGTCCTGGTTAATTCATTGTTGAAGATGGGAACTTAGAATTCTTCAATGAAAGATAAGTAAATATTGAGAGGAACAGTTAATAATTATCATTGGCAGGCATGCAGGCTGCACTAATTTCACTAAATCTATGTAACATCAGGATTGTGTTTACCTTCTTTGAAGAAGTGCTTTGAGACCCTCAGCTAAGAGATGCTGTATAAAACTGCAAACATATCTTGTCACTGACCCATTTTTCCCTGGGTTTATGATTCCTTTGTTTACAGGTGATGGTAAAACTTGACTTTCCTGAAAGTATTTCTTGATAAGGTGTGTAAGTGGTCAAACACATAAAGAATGGAGCTGTGGACTGTATTTTAGGGTATTTCTTCTTGATTTCAGGGAAGGTCAGCCTTCCAGGGTAAAGCAATTAGCAAAGTGTTCTTCTGTTTTACACTGCTTCCCCAAATGGGTAGGAACATAAAGTGAAATTTATTTAATTTTACTCCATTTCTGTGTGAGTTGGTCAAAGCAGGTCATTTGTAGCATCTGTGGATAAAATGCAGTTCTGAGGAGAGGGCCATCTCCTAGGGAAGAAGTTTGCATGAAACAATCCCATCACTTTATGTGCCTATTTCTCTTCGACTGTAAACAAATTTTAAACTATGTGGCTGATTGCAGCCATTGGTGATTCAGCTCTCTTGAATTTGGCAAAATAAATCCTACACCATTTGTCACCTTTTTAACTCACCTTCTTTCCTTGGAGGATGGCTGCTCCATCCCCTCCAAGGGTTATTTTGTAGATCTTCCATTCACATGAACAAGGTCCAGGTACACGCATTTATTTATTACTACACATTTCTATATGGGGGAGATCCTCCTTTTTGAGGGAAGCCCCATGGAATAATTCCTTCACACAAAGGAAGCTTAAGAAGGCATTTACTGTTCTGTGCTGAAGTGCATCTTCTTGCTATTGGGAAAGTCTTTCTCCATACCACCAACTGCTGGGAGCAGGCAGGTCATCAACTTGCAACAGTTAGTGCCAGATCAGTGTGGGAGGAGAAGCAACTTTCCAAAACAGGGAATGGCCACCATGGTGGTGGAATTTCTAGGTCAGCAGATGTGGAAGCCAATTTGGTCTGTAGGCATTTTTACAAGGTTAGAAAGTAAACCTGAATAAAATGAATGCTGACCTTTAAGTAACCTTTTGAGAATGGAGGGGAGATTTATTGAAAATCCTGGCCCCAAGTTGGATGGAATAGCTTTGCAGGAGAAAGGTCTTTGTAAATCTGCTTTTAGGAAGCATGGATTTTTCACTCTTGCTAGTGGGTTGTGTTTGTCCTTGCTTCTTGAAATAATAGGATCTAATAAAGTATATGGGGGGAAACACTATTCAAGTAATAGAAGATTTGGCTAAGTTTTATTGCTGTCACATTTAAAATCCATGGGAGTGCATTAAGTTCGTCACTGCGCAGTGTCAGACATATGCAATTGTTTCATAAATGTTTTACTTGCCACCACAGGAGTTCCCTTCGTTGAAGCAAGTCAGATTGTGTGACACTGGGATTCAGAGCAGCATTTCTAATGAGTTGGTAATAAGCACAGAATTGCAGGACTGTCATCCCAGGCCTCTGTGGCTGGGTTGCTTGCCATTTGGGGCAGTTCAGTTTGCTTTGCAATGTGTCTGTATGCCATTGGCGAGTTGTAATCCAAATCTCTATCGGAAAAGAACACTTAGTACAATTTTCTGGATGCTGTATAAATTAGTTGGGAAAAAATTGCTGTAACTGGGTGAGGTGACAATGCTGTTCAGATTTGGGTGCTCAGATTTCTACTTTAGCACTGATAAACCTTTTAATTATTTGGGGCAGTTTTGTTTATCTTTTTCATGTGTGTGTGTAGTTTTGAGAGCAAGGGTTGAGCTTAATGTTTTTATTCAGATCCCATAACTTATGTATGTTGCCTTCTCTTGTTACTCCACTCTGCTGCTTGCCAAACAGAAGTATTTGGAGAAGGGCCAGAGCTGCAAAATTCAGATCATGATCCAAATTTGGATTTTTGGTTCTAGCCTTTTTAATATCTAATATTACAAAGCCTCATATATGAATAAGGACCTCCTTATTTTTAAATTGCTAAGATGAGGCTATGGAGGTAGCTTTCTGTCTTGCCTCTGGAGAAGTCCAAGTGGAAAGCTGGAGCCTTCATTTGCAAGGCTATCGTCAAGTGATTCAAAAGGTGAATAGATGAAAATGCTGTGCTTTGGCACTCAGAAAGTGCCCAACCAGAAGGCCAGTGCAAATTGGTACTTTAAAGCTACCAAGAAGAATATCCTAAATACATCTAAAAATTTTGTAAGTGCTGGGCTGTTTTGTTGTGTTCACATCTTTGGGAATTTTGAGGGCTTGGTTTGTTTCTGCCTAAGTGGAGTTAGCCAGTGTCTCAGTTTTAACGCTTCCTTGATTTAATGGAAAAGGGGTTATCTGTCATCAAGTAGGATGCTTGTTACTGGCTGCTGTGCCATCAACAGGCTTTCAGTAAGCTGCCAAGTGTTCTCTGTTGTTGAATGTTTAATCATTAAGACAGTGGAAAAACCATTCAAACTTCCTGAGTATTTTGCTTGCTTTTAGTTAGAATAGAATAAACCAGGTTGGAAGAAACCTTCAAGATCATCGCGTCCAACCTATCATCCAACACCATCTCATCAACTAAACCATGCAACCAAGCACCTTATCAAGTCTCCTCCTAAACACCTCCAATGAGTTGCTTGTGGGTGCTGGGGTGACAATCTGCCAGTGAAAGGATGGGGAGGCCATGTGTTGCTGCAGGTGCCTCTGAGGATGAGTGGGACCTGCACCCTAGGAGTCCTGGCAGGGCTTCCTGTGGGTGGCAGACCTGTCAGGCTCTCCTTTTGGGCCTGCTTGGTGCTGCACCCAGTCAGTGGGCTAATCTTTATCTGTAGTTCAAGTTATGTGAGCTGTTACATTTTTCTCACTGTATAATCTGTAACATACAACATGGTTCAGTGCGTGACGGTTATGGAGGGAGGGCATGTGTCTATGGACGTGGGTTTCTCAGAACATATCCACACTCCAGAGCAACAGGTCCTGGTTAGCTTTAACCTGGAACTGTCAGGGGATGGTGTCACTTATTGATTGTCAGGTAGTTCAAGTTTGGGAAGAAAATCTTGTTCCTGGGAAGAACTAATTTGTTAAATGAGGCATGTTTCTATCTCCCCCTGAGAAGGAGTTTGTGGTTAAATGTCCAGGTCTGTGATTTATGGCTGTTGTTTTTGATGGATGGTCTCACAGGCATGGAGGCAATCCCTATTTCTCACTCAAAGATTCCTAAGTGCCATTATAGGGTTGTTGGGACTTCTGCCAGGGAAAAAGTTGGATTGCACTGGACAGCAGGAATTACAGTTCATTGCTTTGGTTGCCTATAAAGCAATGAATTAAATTATTTTTAAAGCTGTCAGCAATAAATACAGACTGTTGGAACATTGTCTTAGTACCAGGTTGCCTGGAAGTATCTGCCTCGAGCATTGCTTGGACAAACAAGAATGAGCTTCTGAGCAAGGTGTGCTGGATGGTCAGTATGGGCAATTTGTTGTACTGCATTCACCTATGATACTGTCCTTATTCTAAACAAGATACCTGGAAATACTTGGACTAGTCTTTCTGGCTTAGTGAAAATGATTCTGTGAGCTTTTCCCTTCCTATTCAGAACTGTTTACCATGGTAAAATACTTAAAACAGTTACTTAGTATAAGTGGTAACTGTTTGAAGGCCTGTAAATTGGAAAGCTTAAACATTTATTTAATATTTTTGGTGAAGAGAATTCTAAGTCTGTCTTTTTTTTTTTTAATGTGCCATCAAGAATAGTGACAATTCCCTCCTCCAGAATTCCATGTTACTTTTATTGCAAATTCAGTAGAGAAGAATACTTGAGAGGGTTGGAGGTGTAGTAAGCTCAGCAGAGAACTGAGCAAGATGATGCCAGATGCAAGTAAGTGCCATGTCTGGAGGCAATCTGAAACTGTAACTTGAGGCTTCTACTTTGGAGCTGGACATCATCTGGCAGGACCAATTTATTGTCCATGCTGGTGGTGTGCAGGCAGTAGTTACTTTGGAAGAACAGGCAGGTGTACGTTGGTATCCCTGCACCCTTGAGGGAGGCTCCCTTGCAGGATGGGTACCCTGCCCAAGTGAGCTGTATGTGTTAGTACTTAGACAGCATTGTTTGCCTGTGATTGCCATCTTCCACACACTATGTTCAGTTTCAGATTCTTTGTGCTTCTCAGAGTGTTTCTAAATGAAAAGTAGATGTTCGCTCTATGATCCTTGTGTTGGCTGTATCAAGGCTGGTAGCTGTGGGTGAGGTGCCTGTGAGGCCTACCAGCCGGTGCTCAGGGCTTGCACAAAAGCTGCAGGTTTTCCTGCTGTGATGGGACTATCTGAAGCAAAGGCCAAACATAATTTCAAAATAATCTTGCAGCAGTCAGAGTCTGTGCCACGGGAACCTTTTATCCAAACTCTGACAGTGTGGTGTTTCTTTCATTAAGAATACAAAGTATGCCTTTTTGCTTTAAAATTGGATTATTATTTTATTAAGCCTGTTAACATTATAAATCATGAACTGTTAGTGGTCATATGAACTAAATAAATTAGTTGATATTTAAAAGACTCACTGGCAGTATTGCAGGCTGCACACCTGGAACCACAGTTTGCTGAAGAGCGAAGCCAGCTGTGGGCTCCAGGAGCCTACTCTGCAGAATTACCCTCATTGCACTTGATTCCAGTGGTGTAGTTCAATGATTAACTGATAAAAAGTTGATAAATTAATTGGCAGCTGAGAGGAAAGTGCATTTGCCTGTTCAATTCAACAAGGGAAAGAAGTGAGATTGACAGATGTAGTTTTAAAAATATGGAAAAAGGTATTCTTAACAGAAAGCATCATTTGTATTTAACAAATAAAGAGCGTTTACTGAGTGAAATAAAGAAAACAAAACACCCAAGTAGTCAACAAATGTGCTAACGACATGAGGAAAAGCACATTTGTCTTTATACAGCAATTTGGAAATGCTCATTTATGTGTGTTTAATTACACTGGGCAAAAGTTTATCTAATTGCAGTTTATAGTGAAATCTCAGTTAAAAATTCATCTTGTAAATGACCATTTTGTTGTACAAAAAATGCTGACCCTGAAGATTTGGTAACATGTATAATTCAGTCTCTGGTCTGTGAAGATACTCAGACAACTATCTTACACTGATTACTTCCAAGTGGAAGCTATGTGTCCGATTACCCTGTAGATATATACCAGAATTTACACTATGAATGGCCAACTTTGAATTTGACAACTTAAAAAATGGCTCTCAGTCTGAGAATAAAAATGAAAAAGTGAATTTTTTTTTTTTTAGATTAGTACCAGTAAGTTTAAGCAGTCCCCATTTAGCTTTCGTTGCTCATATTGCTGTGGACTGCATCTTTTTCTTGCTACAAGCTTCTTGTGCTCCAATTAAGAAAGTGAGGTTCATGTACCATCTTGGTTTGTATGTGCTAGTCAGTGAAATTTGCAGCTTGACTGAAAAATAAATTTAGCTTGTGTACAGTGGCTCAGCGTGTGGAAACCCTCTCTCTGTGAACACTTAGATTATGCACTGAGCTGTTGCCAGTCAATAGCTTCAGATGTTGAAGTTGAAAATATTTATAATGGATAGTTGCTGTGCAAAACCCAGTAATTGTTATTTTCACCTCATTCTTCTCATTGCAGAAATGTTCTTAGTTGTCACTAAATACTTTCAGTACTAAGAACTTTGGGGCAAATTAGGCCCAATATAGGATCAGGAGATGTGTGAAGTTCAACAAGGCCAAGTGCCAGGTCCTCGACCTGTGTCACAACCACCCCATGGTAAGCTACAGACTTGGGGAGGTGTGGTTGGAAAGCTGCGACTCAGAGAGGGACCTAGGGGTGTTGGTTGACAGTTAACTAAATAGGAGGCAGCAGTGTACCCAGGTGGCCAAGAAAGCCAGTGACATCCTGGATTGTATTAGAAACACTGTGGCCAGCAGGAAGAGGGAGGTGATCATGGCCCTGTACTCAGCACTGGTGAGGCCACGTCTTGAGTACTGTGTTCAGTTCTGGGCCCCTTACTACAAGAGGGACATTGAGGTGCTGGAGCATGTCCAGAAGTGGGCAACGAGGCTCATGAAGGCCTGGAGCACATGGCTTATGAGGAGCATCTGAGGGAGTGGGGTTGTTCAGTCTGGAGAAGAGTAGGCTGAGGGGAGGCCTTGTCACTCTCTACAATTACCTGAAGGGAGGCTGGAACAAGGAGGGGGCCAGCCTCATCTCCGTGGTGTCAAGTGACAGGACTAGACAAAATGGTTTCAAGCTGCACCAGGGGACGTTCAGGGTAGATGTTAGGAAATGTTTCTTTACGGAGAGGGTTACCAAACATTGGAATAGTCTGCCCAGGGCAGTGGTAGAGTCACCGTGGCTGGAGGTGTTAAAGCAGTGTGTGGACCTGGCACTTAAGGACATGGTTTAGTGTTGACCCTTCAGCGCTGAGTCGAGGGTTGGACTGGAGGTCTCTTCCAGCTGGATGTTTTCTGTGATTCTGAGATAGCCTGTGTACTTTACATATGCTTCTGGAAGAGATTATCCCTCCTAAGTTAGTCAAATTTGGAGTGCTGCAGTTTTGGCTTGAAGAGTTCAGCAGCTTGGTAAGGGAGTGACAAAGCAGCATGTAGTTCACCTTGAAAGCTTAAATCAAATATGTTAATCAGGAAAAGACATTTTCATTCCCTTAATGCAGATACCAGCTCTCCCACTGGCATGTTTATGCATAATGTTGTTCTCATGAGTGAAAATGCAGACCGATCAATTCTGTAGTGCTGTTAGTGCTTCCTTCTGGAAGGACTCATCAAACAGTAACTGTGGATATGGTCATCATAAGACTCACATACAAGCATATTTCAGTAAATTGTTAGATGCTGGAAGATGCTGGCCAGTTTTGTGCTTCAGCCTACAGGTGAAATTCACAAGGGCTAGGCAAATACATTTTACTAGCTTTCTGTCTACATCTATCTTAAATGTAATTCTCTGCTCCTGTGATTTTTTGAGAGTTGGAAGTTTAATGCATCTTTTCTGAAATCTGTTCTAGACTTGTTTAAGGACAGCATTTTCTGTTTCTGACTGTTTTACTGAGTAAGTTGTGGTTTAACTATGCAGTTCCCTGGGATGTCTGAAGTGTATGTATTATGAATAATGAATCCATGTAGGTATTCTGCAAATGATCTTAATAGAGTGCTGAACTCGGTGATTTGCATAGCTGTGGCTTCAGTACTTTGTACTAGGGCAGGTGGCATGCCCTCTGCTGTGTTTTCAAATGAAAAGCATGACAACATGAACACTTCAGATATCAAGTACTTATGGACAGTGCCATACCTGCAAAACAGGTGTTACTTCAGAAGAAAATGACTGCATTCTTAGATTTTTTTTGTGTCCCATCCCACCCAGTTGTCTACAGAAGGAGGATGGTGTGGCAGGGCCAGGTGTAGCGCAGTCAGCCTCTCATGAACTGGCTGCATGCATTGCTCCCTGTTCTGAGGAGGCACATTACTGAACCCTGAAATTGTGGGGTATTAATTACAGGTCAGATGCCTGTTGTTCATAATTTCCATTAATTAATTAGGTTTTATAGCAAAGAAATAATCTGAAAGACTTGCTCATTTACTCTTCATGGCTGCAGAAACATCTTAGCTTTGAAGGAGGCAGTGGGTGGAGCAAAGCTGACTGTGGGAATGATGCTTACCTGCCTTACACTTGTGGTTTATGCAGTGCTGGAAGTTTGTCCTGGCTGCTGTGAAGCTGAACAGGCCTAGTGAATTCCTTGGCCCAAGAGCTGGTAAATATAATCTTGGGTTGGAGCAACCAATCCTAGAGTGCAGGCTCATTAAGATGCTCATTTGACACAGTTAAGCTGCTACCAGGAGTGAGTGCAGTTGTGTTCAAACCCAGCTTTGTAGGTGCAAACTGAAATGGATGTATACAGCTATGAACTTCCATAGCTTTAAGTTAATTAGATTTTGTGCAGCTTTAATCTTAATCAAGTGCACCTTACAGGTTTAGACAAGCTTTTGATCCTGCAAGTAAACTAAGGTTCACTTGGGTTGCAGGCTAGGGGAACTCAAACTTTCCAAACTAAATCCTTGAGAATTGGAGTAGCATGTGTTTGTAACTTCTCTGAAGATCCTACTTTAAGGATTAAAACCACTTTAAAAGATTCCATTAGGATTTGGGTTTTTTTAATGAAACACTCTCCAGAAACAGAGGGTGGAGTTATGCTATTTTAGTATTCAGTGAGCTGACCTTTGAGGTAGTCAAAGAACTCCTGACTACTTGCAGCTTTTTATTTGCAGAGACCAGACAGTCCCTGTGCCTGGAGTGGGTCTAAGACCATAAGCAGAGGTGAGTGAGAAGTGCCCCAGGGTCCAGGAGTAAGGCTGAATGGAGGCCTGAAGAACTGCTGCTGAACAAGGAGGAATTTTTTGAGATGGGTTGTATGGCTGTCACTGTCAGGAAGCAGTGCCATGTCCATCCTGCATACATTCAGCTTTTAAACCTTCACCTCTAGAAAAAAGTCAAGGGCAGGAGTAAGATTATGGGATGTGCTATTGAACAGTGTGACTGACATGGGTCAGGGAAACAGGTTGCTTTTCCTGCAGCATTGAAGCCATGCCCATTTAGTGTGGAAGAAGTGACCCTTCAAGTAGGCAGGTGCTTGGAGAGTACTTGCAGATACTTGCATTACTCAGCACAGGGAAACATAAGAGGTTGCAAGGATTGCATTCCCTGGGAGTTACCAAGGTCAGCACTTGGGTAAAGATTCCTCAAGTGGGAAAAAAGGTATAGAGGATCTATGTGACAGCTATGAGAGGAAAGGGGGCAAGGAGGAAGAATGTAGACCTCCAGACATGAAGCAGCATTGGAAGGAGGGGGCTAGATAAAAGCTGCATTTGTTTGCAGGAAGGCAAACTGATGCCTGTGGGTGAACTAGTCAGTGTGGAGGGGAGAGCTGGATGTCTGTGGCATGGAGGGAGGGACAAAACTTATATCAGGTAAGCTCTGTGAGTTAAGATGAGCCTCCTGAGTGCAGTGTCTGTGGAGGAGGGCTAACAAGCCCCACCTTAACCCTTAAAATGCTTCTCTGCTTCTAGCATGCTTCTACCAGGCCCCTGGTACCATTGAGATGGTAACATGGTGTTGAAAGATGAAGCTTGTTTCTAGGCTAACGGGGCACCTGCAGCTGTTGGCCCTACAGGTTCTGCAGAGAGGAGGACTGCATGGGGTGTCTGAGCTCTCGCTTGTTTTGGTGGAACTTGGACGATCCGTGGGGCTCAGCATTGGGCCTGTCAGTGCAGGTGGGTCTCCTCTGCTCAGTAGGCACTTGCTCAGGATTAAGCCACAAAATGCCTTGGATAGGATTGTGTTATGGCACTGCTAACCAGCTGATACTTCCCTGGATGATAATAGGGTAATGAATAGGTACAACCAGTAGCAAACCCGTTTCTTAATAGAAAGTAACCAGAACAGTTACTTTGCTCTAGCATTATTAGGATAGTTACTAGATCTACTCTGCTCTGATGAGACCTCACTGGGAGTACTGTGTTTGGCTCTGAAGTCCTCAGCACAAGAAGGGCACTAAGCTGTTGGAGCAGGTCCAGAGGAGACCATAAAAATGACCTGAGAGTTGGAAAACCTCTGCTGTGAAGAAAGACTGAGAGAGTTGGGGTTGTATCTAGGAGAAGAGAAGGCTCCAGGGAGATGACATTGCTGTCTTTCAGTATTTAAAAGGGGCCTACAAGAAAGATAGGGACAGTTGTTTCAGCAAGGCCTGTAGCAACAGGACAAGGGGTGATGATTTTTAACTCAAGAAAGATAGATTTAGACTAGATGGCAAGGAAGAATTTTTTATGGTGAAGGTGGTGAGACACTGGCACAGATTTCCCAGAGAGGTGGTCCATGAAACATTCCAGGTCAGTTTGGACAGGGTTCTGAGCTACCTATCTAGCTGAGGATGTCCCTGCTTAGTGCAGTGGAATTGGACTGGGTGACCTTTAAGGGTCTTTTCCAACCCAAACTGTTCTATGACTCTATAGCTGTGGGTCATGGAAATGTCAGAGGAAAAAATGAGACAAAGAAACACACCTTTTATCAGCAGGCTTAAATCTGCCACCTGGGTGCCTGTGCCAGTGCTGGGAAATGTGTATGGTAGGAGAACATTGCAGCAGAGTTGCTGACACTGGAAGCTTCTATGTTGGATACAGCTGAACCTTGTGTAACATATACAATAAACATAGCTCTATACAGATTTGTACATATGGATGTGTATTAAATGTAAACAGAGTGTTGAACTATTCCTGTTTTCTCTTGAGTATTGTTCCACTTTGCCATCAGCTGTCCATAGCCACCATTTCTGAAGGGGAATGCAATGGAGGACCAGGTCTGTGCCCTGTGGCAGGTTGTCATGGACATCACGGTGCTGCCTTCCTCCTCAATGTCTTGTTGGCTTTGCATCCATGCCAGTGGAACAGTTTTCTGCATGTGTGTTTTGTAGATGTGCTTTTTCCCCCCACTCCTTTGTGTATTTGTTGTGTTGGGTGTTTTTAAGTGCTGCTGGAAAATCTCACTCCTTCAGTTCCTCTGGGCATCCTGTCTCAGACATGTGGGACAAAGGCTTGAGAAAAAAAATCACATCGTGCTTTATAGCATCTCTAGTTCCAACTGCTTAGAAATACTAGCCTTAAGTAATAATGTTGTGACTAGACTTGTGCTGATCGTGACAGAAAGTACCACAACAGATCTTTTAGCTATCTATGGACTGAACTCAAAAGCAACCAAAGATGTGGTTTTTTTCCCATTGTTAGTTTTAAAACAGAAATTTTGTGAAATGTGAGCTGTTGCAAAGAATGACTTGCAATTAGCCACAAACCTGCCTATGTGGTGACTGTGTCCATTCTACTTTTAGTGGGACGTAGTTTAGAGTAGGTTCGTACTTGAGCACCCTTTCTTCCTTGCTTTGCTGAGATCACACTTTAGCTTTTGTGTTTAGCTTCTCTAGGCAATTGATCCTTGCATATTGATTTTAAAACAGTGCCCTGCAGTGCCCCGTGTAGACTGTTCCTACTAAACATAGGATGCAGCTCCTCTGAAGTTTTATTATGACACATAAGCATAAGGAAAAACTTTCTTCACTTGTGAGGGTGACAGAACACTTGAAGAGGTTGCCCAGAGAGGTTGTGGAGTCTCCTTCTCTGCAGATGTTCAAAACCCACCTGGATATGTTCTGTGTGACCTAGTCTAGGTGACCCTGCTCTGTCAGGGGATTTGGACTTGATGATCTTTCAAGGTCCCTTCCAAACCCTAATGTTTGCTGGTTCTGTGAATATCTTCCTACATAACGTGCAGAGGACACAGCATCCTTGGAATAAAGCCCTGCCCGAGTATAACAATGTGCACTGAGAAATGCTGCAAGAACTGGGGTGAGAGCTGTGTAAAAGCATTTTCTTTGTCTCTTCTAAGTCCACTAAAGTTACTTGTGGCAAAAAATACTGTATTTAAATAAATGTAGAAAAACTCCGGGAACTGAAATGACTGTCTTGTTGCTGGAATGGAGCGTCCAACATTGTGTTATTGTTACATGTTTTTCCCAGATCATTTAAGTAAATTCTGAAACAAGTTTTTGGTGTTGAATACAGCTAGATTTCTTTGGAGAGTGAAGAGATGTTTATAAACCTAATTTTCAGATGTAGGTATTCTGATGTTTGCTGGTTCATTATTTCTTCGTAGTTCCCAGCCAGAAAGGGACCAGGGGGTACTGGTTGACAGCCAGCTGAACATGAGCCAGCAGTGTGCCCAGGTGGCCAAGAAGGCCAATGGCATCCTGGCCTGCATCAGAAATAGTGTGGCCAGCAGGAGCAAGGAAGTCATTGTGCCCCTGTACTCAGCACTGCTTAGGCCACATCTTGAGTAGTGTGTCCAGTTCTGGGCCTCTCAATTTAAGAAGGACATTGAGACACTTGAATGTGTCCAGAGAAGGGCAACAAGGCTGGTGAGAGGCCTTGAGCACAAGCCCTACAAGGAGAGGCAGAGGGAGCTGGGGTTGTTTAGCCTGGAGAAGAAGAGGCTCAGGGGAGACCTTATGGCTCTCTACAACTACCTGATGGGAGGTTGTAGCCAGGTGGGGGTTGGTCTCTGCTCCCAGGCAACCAACACCAGAACAAGAGGACACATTCTTAAACTGTGCCAGGGGAAGTTTAGGCTTGAGGAGAAAGTTCTTCACAGAAGGGGTGATTGACCATTGGAATGTGCTGCCAAGGGAGGTGGTGGAGTCACTGTCATTGGAGGTGTCCAAAACAGGATTGGACGTGGCACTTGAAGCCGTGGTTTAGTTAGTCATGAGGTATTGGCTGACAGGTTGGACTTGGTGATCTCTGAGGTCTTTTCCAACCTTATTGATTCTATGATTCATTAAAATGGGCTACATTTGAGACATGGGCATTTCATTAGCAGCCTTATCTTCTTTGTTCAGCTCTTTGTATAGTTGGCATTATTTAATGCTCATAAAATCATTGTAGTGTTGGAAATGGTGAAGGGAATAATTTTTTATTCCACACAAAATATTTTAATTGCAATAATTTTTTTTCCACACAAAATATTTTAATTGTATTAATTTTAGTAACAAGTGTTGAAGTTATGTTTGACCAGTTTTAACCTGCAGTAACTTAAAATGTCGTGGCATGCTGAACTGCTGCTTTTTTCAGCACCAGGATGCAGCATTGCTCCTTCTTGTGTCTGATCTGGCTTACTCTCTTTGGTGAGTGGAAGGACATAGATTAGGTTTCAGAGCAGATTAAATAGTTGCAGCTTGCCCTTGTTGCACTATTTTATCAGCTTGCTGTTCTTGTTGCTTCCTTATTTTGCTGAGAAGAGTGATTTGACTTGAGAAGTTAGCCTTCAAGCTTAAAGAGACGATATTTACAAATGGCTGCATACAAACTTCGTTTACTTTTTGAGGCTTTAGAGTTGGGCACTTTTCTGCATTTTAAGTGGACGCAACTCTGTGTTTCTACACTTTAGGGAAATAACAATATTTCATATGCTTCCAAGATGCAATTACCGCCACCTTAGCTAAGAATGTATCTATGTTTGAATACTAGAAGATTTAATTTGTCTGGTGTTAAATGTTTTGCTTCTGTTAACTTAGGTTTGTGCTAAGCTTAAGTGCCTTGTGTCAGGGCCTGACATGAAATTGTCCCCAGGGGAGGGAGAAATGCAGGCAGGGAGAGAGCCCCTAGGTGGCATCAGAAGCCACCTGATTTTTGTCTCCTGTGTGCCAGAGGGTGAGGTGCAGATGGGAGGGGAGTGTTCTGCCCTCTGGGATGCCAGGGTTGCCTTGAGGACATGCCCGGCTTGAGTGTGCTTTCCTTTCTCTGTAACCTGTGCTGGGGAAAGCTCTTACTCCATTAGCTGAGCAGTATATATAGTCGTCATTTCACTAATTCAAACATGTTTCAATCTTTTGCAGCTCTGCTTTCTAAATATTTAATTGAAATGCTTTTACAGCCATTTCATTTCTTAATCAATGTGAGCCAAGCCAGACAATGTAACATGGCATATGTTAAGATGTTAATTGAGTAGCAGCGCACATAGGCGGCTGTTTCATAATTTTCTCCTTAGATGATCCTTGGCTCCAGTTTAGCATTTCTTTGTGCTTCTGAATGGAAGGTTATATAAAGATATATTTAGAGCCCTTTAGTCTAAGAAAGAGAAGCATTAGTTCAGTAAGATTAAGGATTAAGGGCTGAATCCTGCAGGCACTGCAGGGACTCAGTGCTTGTTGCGGTAAGGATATGTTAATAGTACCTTTCTGATAGTACCACTTACTGTAAAAGGGCAGGTAATGCTTTTATGGAGTGGTTCCTCACAGCATGCAGAGTGAATAGTTTTATTTCTTCATTTAAATGTCACCTGGTGTTGTCAGAGTTGTGGACGAGATACCAAATCTTTCCCAAAAGGTGTATGATCAGTTTCATGATCATCTGTATTTTAACAAGGCTTTCAGAAAGATCACTTGGCCAAAACTGTTGCTGTTGGTATTTGGTCATGGTGTCTTAACTTGCTCTCCGTGGGAGCTAACTGGGGTTTTGCAAGAGGTGAAAAGGTACTACGACGTAGGAGAAAGAACTCCTGGATGCTGTCAACATCCAAATATTCCCTGTGCCTAAGAGACACAGACTTGGCAAATAGTGCTCATGTGGTGTTGCTTCCCTTGGAAGCAGCCTTTCAAGACTACCTGTAGACCCTATTAAACAGTTTGACAGCCAGCCTTTGGAGATTGCATGGAATGACTGACATAATGGGAAATGCAGGCTTTTCAGACCTAAGTAGTTTTCAAAAGGCCATGTGGCCAAAATATTTCTTACTTGGCAGACTCCTCTAACTGCTGCCTTGGGTATCCTTGTGCAGAAGGCTTGTCTTCACATACCTGAGTAAAAATGTTTGGGCAGTAGTGTGTTGACATACAGTGTTAGGGTCGTGTGCATGGGTTATGAGTGAGCAGTGGGGAGATCCCTGTGGCTCTGAAGAGCCCCTACTCCTGTTCCTCCACTGGAGCTGTGCAGAGGTGGTGCTGGTGTTGGGCTGAACTCTTCAGAGAAAAACTTAGGATTTTTTGTTGGTTTTGTTTGTTTTAAGTTGGTTTTTTTTTTGGGGGGGGGGGGGTGTGTTCGTTTTTTATTTTTCCTTCTCTTGTCTCTCCTCATCCATTATTTGAGAGCATAAGTGGTAAGCTTCTGTCTATGGTTTGCCTTGGAAGTCCATGAGGAATTAGTTCGGGACCGGCTGAGCCACTTGGACACCCACAAGTCCATGGGACCAGATGGGATCCATCCTAGGGTGTTGAGAGAGCTGGCAGATGAGCTGGCCAAGCTGCTCTCCATCATTTTCCTCCAGTCCTGGCTCACTGGAGAGGTCCCAGATGACTGGAAACTGGCCAGTGTGGTCCCCATCCACAAGAATGGACGGATGGAGGAACCTGGAAACTACAGGCCTGTCAGCCTGACCTCAGTGCCAGGGAAAGTGATGGAGCAGATTATCCTGGCGGCAATAACTGCGCACCTGAAGGATGGCCAAGGGATCAGGTCCAGCCAACATGGATTTAGGAAGGGCAGGTCCTGCCTCACCAACCTGATCTCCTTCTATGATCAGGTGACCTGTCTGGTGGACGTGGGGAGGCCTGTGGATGTGGTCTACCTGGACTTCAGCAAGGCCTTTGACACCATCCCTCACAGTAAACTGCTGGCTAAGCTGTCAGCTCGTGGCTTGGACAGCAACACTCTGTGCTGGGTTAGGAACTGGCTGGAGGGCCGAGCCCAGAGAGTGATGGTGAATGGTGCCACATCCAGCTGGTGGCCAGTCACCAGTGGCGTCCCCCAGGGATCAGTGCTGGGCCCCATCCTCTTTAACATCTTCATTGATGATCTGGATGAGGGGGTTGAGTCAGTCATCAGCAAGTTTGCAGATGACACCAAGTTAGGAACAGATGTTAGTCAGTTAGAGGGTAGAAAGGCTTTGCAGAGGGACCTTGACCGACTGGACAGATGGGCAGAGTCCAATGGGATGGCATTTAATAAGTCCAAGCGCTGGGTGCTGCACTTTGGCCATGGCAACCCCATGCAGAGCTACAGGCTGGGGTCAGAGTGGCTGGAGAGCTCCCAAACAGAGAGGGACCTGGGGGTGCTGATTGACACCCACCTAAACATGAGCCAGCAGTGTGCCCAGGTGGCCAAGAGGGCCAATGGCATCCTGGCCTGCATTAGGAATAGTGTGGCCAGCAGGAGCAGGGAGGTCATTGTGCCCCTGTACTCTGCATTGGTTAGGCCACACCTTGAGTAGTGTGTCCAGTTCTGGGCCCCTCAGTTTAAGAAGGACATTGAGACTCTTGAATGTGTCCAGAGAAGGGCAACAAGGCTGGTGAGAGGCCTTGAGCACAAGACCTATGAGGAGAGGCTGAGGGAGCTGGGATTGTTTAGCCTGGAGAAGAGAAGGATCAGGGGTGACCTCATTACCCTCTACAACTACCTGAAGGGTGGTTGTAGACAGGAAGGGGTTGGTCTCTTCTCCCAGGCAACCAGCACCAGAACAAGAGGACACAGTCTTAAGCTGTGCCAGGGGAGGTTTAGACTCAAAGTGAGGAGAAAGTTCTTCACTGAGCGAGTCGTTCATCATTGGAATGGGCTGCCCAGGGAGGTGGTGGAGTCACCGTCCCTGGAGGTGTTCAAGGGGAGATTGGATGTGGCACTTGGTGCCGTGGTCTAGTCGTGAGGTCTACCGAGACAGGTTGGACTCGATCCCTGGGGTCTCTTCCAACCTTAGTTATACTGTGATAAACAGTAACTAGTTAACAGAGCTGCTGATAACTATCCACTGCAGTTTTCCTTTCTAGTTGCAACTTTTCTTGCTGTGTCCTGTATATCCAGTAGTAAGATAATGTAACATGCGAGAGCTGGAAACTGGGAGCCCTTCAGGAGGCAACACTTGCTGTATGATCAAGAGTCTTACTGTGTCTTAGTGATGGGAAGTGATTCCTTTCCATAACTTGCATTAGGGTTTAGCAGAAATAATGTTTTGCCTATGCTGTCCAAAATGTACCAGGCACATGAAACGGCTACAGAGGGCAGGGTTTTTTTGGAAGGGTGTTGCAGTTTATGCAAATATTTGCAGTCTTGGGCTGATGGGAATACAGAGTATCTGTGGCAACTTACTGATGCTAAGAGATTTATAACCAAAAAGACCACTCAGGACTTCCTGAGTTTAACCACCTAGTCAAAATGTTACAATAAATTGTGGTTGTACTTGTCCTCTGAATGTTGCTGAACTGGACTTACTGCTGCTGTTGACGTCTTCCTCTAGTCAATGACAGAGTCTGTTTCTAGTGCCTGCCTGAATGATGAGAGCTGCATCCCATGTGACTTTTAGGTCTGGGAAGTCTCCTGCCTGAGCAGAGCTGCAGTTTACTGGAGGTGCTGCTGTCCCACTGCTGCTGGGGACACCACTGGAGTGCCTTCTCCAGCAGCCTTGTCTGGGCAGAGTCCCCAAGGACAAGGGTTATGCTGCAGTGGATATTTCATACAGTGTGTTCACT
The DNA here is from genome assembly GCF_014839835.1 of Dryobates pubescens. Classification (NCBI taxonomy): domain Eukaryota; kingdom Metazoa; phylum Chordata; class Aves; order Piciformes; family Picidae; genus Dryobates; species Dryobates pubescens. Next base: position 15,423,050 of record NC_071628.1, on the reverse strand, counting down.
ATACACATGTACATGCCTTTCCCACTGTTTGTTATGCTGCTGCCTTTCATGGAGAGTGAATAATCTGCCATTGGCAAGCTGATAAGGGTTAGTTTCAGTGACTGTGCAGCCTTTGAGAAGGCTTAGAGTAGATAATAAGTTTGAGAGGTTTTTTTTACCCACTCCCCCATGCTAGGTAGAAGGCTTCTCATATCCCTCATGATTATATGGCTTCAACTATTTACAGCATTAAGGAAATGCTTGGTGTGCTCAGAGCACCTGAATTCTGCCACCTGTTGCAATATGATAGTCCCATATTGCAACTCCTAGTTCAGCTACCTATTCCTTAATTAGAGGAAGGTTGGCAGCATCTGGTTTTAATGCCGCTTCAAAAAATACTATGTCTCTTTGCCTTTGCCTCCTCCCCCCCATCCTCCCCCTTTTTTCCCCCCTGCCATTCCTCCCTCAGTGCAAACCAAACCCAGCTGTGCACCTGGGGAAAGAACACACTCCTCATTCTGCCCATGCCAAGTCAGGGTTGTTAAAATGGGCTGTTTTGAGTAGAAATATATAAATAGGTCAGGGAAAGCAGATGTGCATACTTTGGCATAAGATAGAAGAGCACTATGAGGAAATTCTTTAGTCTGATTTTTCCTCTCCCCATCCTCCCCAAGGTAATTCAGGAGTTTGTCAACGTGGCTTCAGCATTTAGGAGCTGAAATACTGCAACCTTTGAAAGCTACCCTCAAGATTCTCTCAGAAGTCCTGGGCCTGAAGGTTAAATCAAAAGTTGAAGCTGTTAAGGTGGGCCATAAGCTTTCCAGTAAGGCTTTGTGCTGCAGACCCAAAGCAGCAAATGCATGTTCTGTGAGAGGATGTAGGACAAGGTTGTCTATGAAACACAGTGGTTTTTGCAGGAAGCCATCCTGCTATGCTTCTGTAAACCACAGGCTAAGAAACTCCCTTTTCTCTGCTTGTTTTTCCCATTAGTAGAAGCTAGGTACTTGGTTTTGAGTGGATGATGGTAATTCTTCAGAGGTGAGAAGGTTGATCCAGACTGGTGATATCTGGGACAAAGCTGACATCTTTGAGGAGCACTGCTGTAGACGGTAGAACAGGACTATGTTCCTCTTGTGTGACTTAACTTTCAAACTGTCTACGTGGTGGTATCGACTGAGTGAAAGTTTCATCGCTGGTTGTGGTAGTGTCATTGATTAGTTTGTTTGCTTGCTTTTGTTTGTTTGATTTTTTTCTTTTCCCTCCAAAGTTTGCTGTAAGTCTTATGCTTCCAGTTTCTTGTGGTGAGTCAGTACCTGGTACAAACTGGTAAATCCAAGGCAGCTGTAAAAGCAGCCACCTTTGTTAATGCTTTTAAGAGACAGCAGGCTCCAGAAATCAGAAAAGGCCCCTTCTTGTCCTGAAACTGCTTGAAGTAGCGTGAATGAAATTTTACATGAAGTGAAATAGTTTAACTTTAGGGAGACTGTCATTTTGTAGCATGAAGAGCTACAAAAGAACAAAGTAACATCATCTGTGCTTCTAGATGGGAGAAAGTGACCTCATGCCCCCAGGAGCAACTCTCCAGGAGAAGCAATGATGGCTGCTCGCTCGCAGTACAGTTTGTATGTTTAGTTTTCCACTGGGGCTACAATCCCTAACAGATTCAGTTGCTTTAATTAGTGAGAACATCTATCACTCCTGCTGCTCTCTTGAAGCTTTTTCTAGACACATAGCAAGCAAAGTGTGTGGGTAGCAGTCTCCAAACATTAGAAACAGCTCTGTGTAGGGCCTGATTCAGCCTTGCTTTTGGCATTTCTGGTTGCAGTTACTGTAATTGTGGTAGTAATTAGGTAAGGGATGCATTTGACAGAGGGAGAAGCAGACTTCTGTATTTGTAAACAAAACTTCAGCTTCCAAAACAGATCTGTCCTGTTAATGAAGGAAGATGTGAGGTGAAATACACAGAAGTGGCCAATGCATTGTAGCTAGGATGGCTCTTCCTTTGTCCTGTTCCCTCAGAGCTGCAGTGTTACCAGATGGAACTTTTCTATGCGGTGCTCAGGACCATGAGAAGGTTCTGTCCCAACACCTTTCTAGTCACAGATTCTTGAGGTTAAAGTTGCTTGACTTGAACATGGATCATTGGAAGGTAAATAAGTATCTATGTCATTAGGCACAGGCATATAGAGTTGGGCCATGATAACCTGTGCTCTGATTAGGATGAAAGAAGCCTCAGTCTACCAGTAACATTTTAATGATGTCCTCCCAGGATACTAGAGAGCATGGAGCAGGAGATGGGGAAAAAAAATGAGCATCAGGCTCTACTGAAGCTATAGGACTGTTGCCTTTTAAAATGCCATAACATCAGGTTGGAGGTTGTGAACTTCACTAGCCTTTTTGTGCCACCAGCTGATAAGGAAACAGAGAAACTGTATTTGTTTGCTTTGATATTGCTCTTCTGCTGCAGCTTCTTGACGCTGTTGCTTGTTGCTGTAGGACACAGGTCACAACTGGATGAGCCTGAACTATATTTGAGAGTTTGAATTTACTGACTCAGACTGATATTTGGAGATAAAAGGACAGCTCTAGGGATCTCCTGCACAGATGACTTCTGGCAACTTGCCTCTTTCTCTTTGCAAGAAGAAAATATTAATACTAATGGGCATGCTTATGCACAGTTTGGCAGACCTTAGCAGGACAGGAAACTGTGCTGGCTGAAGCATGATCTCCTGAAGAGCCTAGTGCAGTGTCTCTGCAAGTCTGTGGAGTAAAAGCTATAATTAGACTAAGTTTGATCTGCCTATAGCCTGCATCCCCTTACCCTCTGTGCTCTTCTTTTCTGTATCAAGCTATGATGTGAAACTGTAGAAAAGGATTTAGTACACATATGCCTGAGCCCTGTTGCCTGCTGCTGTGAGTGCCAGTTTGTAGGGGAGGCTATGGATCTATAGCAGCACAGGGACTGTGAGACCCTGCTAGGAGCAGGAGGCAGTGGGGCAAGGTGGAGTCCAGGGTGAAAGAAGTGCTCCTGGAGCAGCCATCTGTTCAGCATGCCTTGGTGAGCTGTGAGTCAGACACAGTGATCACTAGTAGCTGCAGCAGCAGGTTTTCATGCTTGGTGTCCTTTGACTGTTCTAGTAAGGCAGTGTGTTTTGAAGAGTCAGATGGCATTTGGGTTCTCTTCTTTGGTTGCTGTGGTAGATGTAAGCATCTTCCCCAAGGCAAAGGAAAACTCCCATTTTACTGTCCTCACAAATCCCTAACAGCTCTGCTTTACTCACTCCATGGTGCTCCCAAGCATCCACCAATCTGATTGTCTTCTCTTACAGTCAGCTGAAGTGTATGCCTGCTGATGTGTTTACTTCGGTGGACTTGTCATATTCATAACTGTTTACATTTTTGATTGTATTCTGTCACTACAGTGTATGCAGTTCTTGTATGGGAAGGGATGTTAGTATTATCAGCAGCTCCTGCAGAACAGGTTTTTAGACCATCTGGTTTCAAAGTTAGGTATTATAACAAGCAGGGAAACCAAGCTCCTGCCTCTGAGCATCTGATACAACAGTAGATGCTAGTTCAGTAGCATTGATTCCTGTCACCACCAGACACTGCTTGTTTCTACTGTATATTTTAGTATATCCACTGGATACCTTGCCTTTTTTTGGTTGGTTGGTTTTTTTATGTGGTAGCACCTGTACAAAAGTGAAATAACTGGAAATGAAACGTTCTGTTGTGTTAACAGGAGACTGAATTATGTTTTATTCTACTAGGAAAAGAATAGCTCCCTGAACTCCCAAGTGATTGTTCAGTAGATGCCAAACAGAAAATACTACTGTTACTTGCATGTTAAAGCTACTCCTCATCAGAGCAAGGATAAAATGCCTTCAACATGCAGTCAAGCCAAGCATGTGAAGTACAGCACCCTTAAGAAACACAAAAGCTGCTTCTGGGTGTGTTTATATGAAGTATAGTATGTTCCATACTGCTGCACTTCTTGGCACATGTACTAAGGTCATTTATGGCATAACTTAAATTCAGTCCCCACCCATTGTTGTCTTAATAAGCCAACTGGGAGGTGGTGAGACCCAGTGGAAAACTCCTAAGTTGCTAGTAGGGCACTAGTCGTCTGCTTTGTAGCAGCTCTTTGGAAAGCTACAAATAAATGAATTGAAGTGATGGGATTTACTGAAGCATGGGGAGAGGGGGGTGTTAATTTTGTTAACAGATGAACAAGTAAAATGTATCCGAATTGTCGAAGATCTTGTAATAAAAGTAGTGACAACCATCCTGGCTGCTTTGCAACTTAGGATGATAGCTCTCAGTTGCAATTCTGTTTCATTAGGAAAGAAAACACAGTTCTCATATGAAAGAGCAGAACATAAAAAATTCTAACAAACAGTTAAGTTTGGATTGACTTCCTAACAAAAAAATAGATGACTATTCTACAGACTACCAGGAAACAGTGATAGAAATTCTAACATGCCATGTTTTCATCATTGCTGTTTAGATTAATTTGAGATTTCTCTGTTTTCTTCCCTCACATCTAGCAAAACTGTACAATCTAAAGTGGACTGCATTTTGGTAAGTACAACTCTAGAATGCTTTTAAATGTTTAAATAAACTGTGAGACCAAAATAGATGGCTCTGAAGAGTGGCAGCTATTATGAAGCCTTTCCTTATCAGTGCTTAAAGGTGCTACCACTAAATGTCATCAAATCTAGATCTCATTGCCAAAAAAAAAAAATTATGTGGGTTTGGTGTTTTTCTGAGGAAGCATTGACCTCTTGTTGCTAGCAGCAAGTGGTAGTGATTGCTGCTTGTAGAACTGTCAGTACAGATGCAGCGCAGAAACTGCTATTGTAAGCATGATGTTATTAAATGCAGGATTGTGTTGCACGGATCAGAATATGCAGGAAGCTAGTTGTGCCCTTGAGTTCCATTGCTCTCTAGGCCTAGGCAGTATGTATTGCTTTCATTCTTGTTTGCTTGAAGCAGTTAATCTGTGGTTAGTGCTGTATTTTAGGGAAAGAACTAGACTGACAGGCATGTTTGCACAAAACACAAAGCCTGGCAGACTAATGGCCTGCAGGTATCATAATTACCAGATTTAAAAAAAAATAAAGAAATGTTGCTAAGAGTCAAGTGTAGCACACAGTCCTGGGTGCCATCACAGAGATGTGCAGCTCTACAGCTCCTTTTAGCTCTGCTGTACTACTTAGGACACAGAGACAATTTCTTGAAGAAGGAAAATCCTTGAAATGTGTGTCATCTTCCTTTGTTAAAGTAACATAGACAGTGACAAGAGGTTATTACTGGGAAGCAGGTGTCTAACACTAACTCAGAAAGAGGTTTTGTTTGGTTTTAGTAGTGAGCAGGTTGCAAGTTTCTTTAGAGTGAGTTCATAAATCTTGAGACTTCATAAATCTTCATAGATTCATAAATCTTGAGAAGGGGCTGCTTATTCTGATTTTCCACTTCTAGGATTTCATTCAAAAGTACAGGTGGGTGAGGTAAAACATGACATAGACAGCCATCTGGATACTATCAGAGAGAATCTGTTAAGCTGTATGGCCAAGCTAAGTAAGAATACTTCCTAGTCACATTATGAAAGGTTAATTCAGATGGCACTGAATTCTTTTTCCTTAAAAGGTTCTCTTAATTTATTTATTGTGCAAAGAGGTTTGAAGTAAGAGGTGTTGTTTTGCAGACAAACTTTGGACCTGATTTTGACTACACTGAAAAATGTTTGGATGCATATACCTAAGATGCCCACTTAGTCATTTGTTGATGTTTGTGGACACAAATCTTAAGATTTTACTTTTTTTGTGTGCTGGTCTTCAGTGGCAAAAGGGCAAATTGCCAAACTGTACTTGAAAGACTCTTCTTCACATCATGTTTTTCTGCGGTGAAAAATGGGAAGTGGAGTAGGTGTTACTAAGTAGCATCTGAGAGGGAGCGACTAAGTAGGAGGTTAGCCAGTCATCTGCTTCTTGGAAACCCATTTTAAGAAAATGGAATTACACTGACTATTCTTGCATTAAATCATATGGATTTGTGGACATAGAGTAGTGAGGCAGGGATTATCAGTTTGTATAAGCCCATTCATTTGTGCAGGTCTCATCATTTGCATGAACAAGCTGTTTTGCTGAATATTGCTCTTGGATGCAAAGCACTCTGCATAGCATGATTTGGAACAGAGCACCAGCGTCCTGATGGTCTGATTTTATGTTTCAGATACCTCCTTGTGTGTCCTGTTGATAAGTTCACTGTGAACAGTGTAAGGGCCACCCTAGGTTAGCAAAGGTAGATTTAATGCTGCCCAGATAGTTTTAAAAAGAGAAATCCAAGATAAGAATAGTTTCAGGGGAAAAGAATTAATCTGAATTCTAGCAAAATGGTTCCTGCATTTTTACATGCTTTTGGACAGTTGTGAGCTGCAAGACAGAATGTAAAATTATGTTAAACTGAAAGGTCTTGACTATATAGCTCTAAATAACTTGTTTGGAGCTTCCTTTGCAGCCCTGTCCAGTTTTGTCCTGGCATAGGTACATGAGCAGGTTCCTTCTTTGGTGGAATGTGTATGGATTTGTCAGACTGGCCCTGTGATTGGGGTACCAGCTGCCAGCAGAGAGTTCATGCTTATAGGCAGGTCAGAACATTTCCTTTAAATGCACATTCTTATATGTTTGGTTCAGGTAGAAACTTTTTCAGGGCCTTTGAACCAATCTCATTAAGTGTAAAGGGACAATGTCTGTCCCTTGGCTCATACCTTACTGTAAGGAGGAGATTTGGGACTAGCTTTCAGTTATATTGGGAGGTGGTGTGGATAGATTAAAACGTTTTGAGTTGATCAGTTTACTAGCAATCTTACGAGAAAAAAAACCAGACTACACGTGTAGCCTTTTTTGTTTGGTACCACCAGTCACAGCTGGAGTGCACAAATGTTCTGTAGCACTTAGACTGCTGGTTCAAGATAGGATAGCAAGAAAGAGAAATAAGAAGCAGAAACTGAGGTGATGAAGGATATGGTTCTTGTGGAGGTAGCTGGCAGCAGGGGACTACAGAAAACAGCTAAGTGTAAGGGCACTGGGACTGCAATTACTCATACAGGAGACCAAAGTTAGCAGCCTTCTACTTGTTTCAGTGCACCATTGCTTTCTGACATACTGTCAGTTTCTGAAAGATCATAAGAAAATCATTGTGTGCTGTGCACGCCAAAAAAAAAAAAAGATAATTAGCAAGAACTGTGGTGTAAACAACCATTAAAAATTCATTGTAACATCTTTTTAACTGCAGTAAACATGTCTAGCAGTAGATTCTCTTATGACTTCACTGGTTACATTTGTTGCCACATACTAAGTGAACTCTTGAACCTGATTTTTAAAATGATATGCTCCATATAATCGCTCAGCAAGAAGGTTAAGGTTTCTTTCCTTAGTCCTTTGAAAAAAAGGTCAGTGCTGGTGGGGGAGTGCTAGATTGATGGCCATGAAAACCAAAGCTGCTGATTGATGGAGCAGTTACGGTGTGGGCAGCAGCAGTGTGTAAGATCTGTTGAAACAGTGTGCCTTGAAGAAGGTCACTTGGCTTTTTGGCCCTGCAGGAGACAGCTAACAAAGTTGCATAGAGCTGCTGCCTGTGTTTGGGTGCTGTCAGTACAAAGTTACCGTGTGTTCTGAGGTCTTGTTTGGAATAGTTAGCACCTGAATTATGTTTTTACTTTTATTCAGATAAAGCATATCAAATGTATTTTATTTGCAGCTTTTTATATTAATAGCTTCTGTTTCAAGCATTAGCTATTTTCTGTCTTGACCATATTTCCAACAAACCATCTGACCTGGAGCTAATTTTTTAACCTCTGCTTCTTGTTTCTTTGTTCACCAAGTGGAGAGACGATTGCTGGTTGACTTTGCTATTCTTAGTCTGGTTCTTAAATAATAGATGTTTGTTCTGCTGAAGCATGACAAGTTTTAGAACCAGTCTGCCAGTAGGAGTAAGTTACATTGGCATAGCATTTTTACTTTGATTAGGGTATTATTATAGTTACCTATAAATACTCAAGGTGTGGAAAGAAATACTCAGATCAGTCCATGCTCTCTAAAATAGTAGTCTTGGAAAAAGCTCTCAGCAGCGTCCCAGCCTTCATCTCCTTTCCACAACTCAAGGACAGAAATAACCTGTAATTCTGCCTGCACTGTAGAAATATGAAATAGCTCAAATTTCAATGCTGTTTTTCTCTTCACTCATTACAGAAGTTGTAAGTCTGCTAATTGTTCCTTAGTCTGTTGTTTCTTTAACTTATTTAAAGGTTGACAAAATATTTCATTCTTTAAAACAATGCAGAAAAAGCACACTCCTTGAAATTTTCCTGTGGTAATCCTTTTGACAGCTCCAGGATGAAACTTCATTAATGTTTGTGACCTGATGCTAGATCAGCAGTCAGAGAAAACCAGATAGAGACCAAACTACCGAGGTCAGGAACCCTTAAAGGGTATTTTCTGTTTCTGGAGGCTGATGTTCAAATCTCTAGGTTCTCTGGTTCAAGCAGAAACATGAATAAACTCATCTTTCCTATTACACAAATTAGGTCCTTGGCCACGTTTTGTGTTGAACTGATTTTGCCTTCGTGCTGCAAAAAATTTCAGTGTCTAGTTAGTGGAGCCAGATGTCAGAATCTCCTATTTTCATTAAAAAAAAAACAAACCTTAACCTTCAATATTTTGGCCATCCTGGTTTATTTCCAGGCTGTTTATTTGCACAATCAAAATGTCTGTTGGAATGAAAAAGGAAGTTGCATCTGTTCCTGACATCCTTGTTTTGTGCCTTTCTTAGGCAGAAAAAGGCCAGCTTCATTTGGAGCAGATCTGTGTGGCCACTGCTTACACAAATATAAATGGATTTCTGGTTGAATTTCTTTGCTGTGTGTTTTGTGCATGTTAAAAATGAGTTATTGGTACCTGTCATCACACAAATATGAGAGATTTCTGCTCTTTGATATTTTAATGAAAATCTTCGCTTAGCTGTGACTCGAGGTTTCTGGGGTTTTGTTTCAGAACATAAGATCACTTGAATATTTTGCATACTTGAGACATTTTTGGCTAAATTGAAGCCAAGTTGTGAAAATAAGTATGAACACTGCTTTCTCTCCATCTTCATTGTGTTTTCCTTTAATGTGGTTGAAATTGCAGGAGATAATGTGTGGAGACCAAGAGTAACAGAGGTGGTGCTTTGTGATGGCTTTACACCTCGCTCTTGCAAGTAGTGTAGCATAGTTAGGCATTTTTCTAGTGTAGCTTCAAGAAACACAGTTTATAAATGGCCTTTGGAGAATTAGGTACTCTTCATCTGATATGATAGAACCAGTCAATCAAGGTGAGGAAACTTCAAGCAGAATTTTTACTCAGATTCTTTTAAGTAGTAGAAAAGGATTCCTCAGGTATTTTAAATTCTGTATGGGTTTTAAAACTACTGTAGCATATAAGCTTTAAGGGGCCAGGCATAGGGGAATTTGGCCAAGATGATGCCAGCGCCGCAGTCATCCTTTTGCTGCTGTGACGGTCTTCCATTCTATTGACCTATTTTTTTTGTGCACTATTGGCCTATTTGGTGTGATGGAGAAAATTTATATTATGTGTTTCTGTTGTTTCTTTTCAGCTATTTCTGTATGCATCCAACTTAGCACAAAGACAAACTCAAGATCAGTTAACCCTTTTTGTCTTTGTCGGTAGGGTAGCTGAAGTGTTCCTCCACTTTGCCAAGTTCTTTTCTGGTTACATTAAGAAATTTGAAAGTCTTGATAGTTTGAACCGTTGTAGTTACAGTTATTACAGAATTCACAGGGCCTTTAGTGCTGAGAACTGGTATGTGTCAGCTGACATTTAAGAACAGATTTACTGAGGCTGTAAACTCAAATTTTGAAAGTTTTAGAGATGCTTAGAGAAAACAGGCTAAACAAACCATAATGCTTAACAAATCTTTAAACTAAACAAACCCATGATGTTTCCTGGAACCACTTGTACTGTCACAGTCCGACCATTTGTTTCCACTTCCTCAGTTTTAAGATTATTTTCTCTAAATAGATTCAGTCTCGTCTAATAAGCTTAGGTTTATCTAATTATCACCAGGTAGGGTTTCCTTTGTGAACTGCCTTTGACTTCTGGCTGCATGTTAACTCTCCTGTCTTAAGGAGGTCCTGCCTCCCTAGAGCTGCCTCACAGCCACTGCAGGAAACTGAAGCTGGAGGAGTTGTACAGAAAATGTGCTTTGGATCAGGTGCCTAGAGGAGTGGGTTTTGAGTGAGAACAGTGAGATAACATGACTATCCAGCTGCTGCTGCTGAGGATGTGCAAAAGCCGTAATCCTCAGCTTCTCTTCAGTTCTAGGAATTGGTTCCTTTGGAAAAGGCTTTGCTAACACAATTACAATCACATTTTTTGTCTATATGTATGTCCTTGGTGGTTTTTGTTGTGTGGGTTTGGGTTTTTTGTTTTCTTGTTCCTTTCCCCTTTTTTGGTGCGGTGTTTCTGGTGTGGTGGTGGTGTTTTGTTTGTTTGTTTTGTTGGTTGTTTGTGGGTTTTGTTTTAATTGGGAGGTCTGACAGATGGGGTCTGCATATTATTTCCCATACAGCCCCTTCCTTCTGCCAGGATGCAGCAGCAGTTACTTCAACTCTAGTGAGCACCGAGACTACTGCAGTGGTTTTTGATAAAAGATTGAATGTTTCCTTTGGTGTGCTGCTTGGCATTTGTTGTTTAAAACAAAGTATCTAAGTTACTTGAAGAGGACATTTAATAAATAATTGCAAATTTTCATGTTGCATTTCTTTATCTTCATGCTTAAATTATTACTTTTCTGTAAATTCTTTCTTTTCAATAATGGATTTGTCAAAAGAAGGCTCACCAGATGCTGTGATTTATGCAGGAAAGTAAGAACAGTATGTGACAAAAATGCCCCTTTTAAGAAGTACCTCTCTAGATATTTAGTGGTCTGAGCTCCACTGCTGTGTAAGCTGCTGTAGAGCTATGCAGAAATCAGTGTCAGCACATTGCAGGAGTTTGTAGGAGGGGGAAAAAACCCAAATGTTGTGGTTTGCTGCAGCTTATAAAAGCAACAAATCCAGCATCTGTTACCTGTCTGCTGCTGGCAGTGTTTCTCTTGGCTCTGAGAATGTCTGTTGCATTGCTGGTGGCCTAGATCTGTGGAATAGTTTTGTGGTAGGTTTAGATGGCAGGGATTAGTAAGCCTCTGCACTCTCCCAGCACCCTTCCATAGATGGCATGTCCTGTTGGTGCTTGCCCAGAGCCTGAAGTCAGGATGGGAGCCTGTGCATTGAATGTAAAGGCACTGGAGGGGCAATGGGAGCTCACCTCTCTAGTACTAGTGTTATTTTTGTGCCAACTGAAGCAAATTGGATCTGCACATGACTTGGTGGGTAGGGACCCCCAGTTTGAAGTGAAGCATAGGGGTTTAGATTACCTGATCTCTTTAGTTCATTGCTAAAGTAATGGTCTTGCTATCTGTCAGTCCTGCTCTCTTTTTGTTTTGGAAAAGGTTATGGTTTTACATCAGTAAAGTAAAAGAGAATTAACTGCAATCCAGAAGCTGTATTCTGGCTTTAAAGGGGATCATGTGAACCTTTGATTCTGCACTGATGGTGCACCAACCACCTCATGCATTGCTTCTGCAGCATCTTACTGAAGAGGAACCTGTTTGTTCCTTGCTGCTTGACTTTATTCATGCTGCTGCTCAGTAGGCCTGAACACACTACCACAGCTGACTTTCCTGGTATTTCTAAGTCCCTGCAGCAGATTGCAGATCACCAAGGCTAGTTTGTATGTAGTAATCATTATTTGGATACATCAGGTAAAACTCTTCCCTGTCTGATCCTCAGCTCAGCTACTACCCTCTGGAGGAGTCTGGCATCACCAAGATTCATACTGACTTAATGACTTCTCTTCAGTACCTGTTCAGTAACTAGTTTGCAAAGGAAACAAACACACCCATATGCATTAAGATAGATTTTAAAGCATCAGAGATTTAAATAAAGATATTTTATTATTAATATATAGGGGATCACAAGATCAGGTCTGGCATCCCATGTTATTACAGCATAGCTGGGTTTTGGTGCTGCCTTTTCCAGAGGTACTTCATATGTGTGCTCTGAGAAAAAGTTTGTTTGACATGTCTGGTTACAGAAATGATCTATTACTGACATTTTTCCAGTTTCTGCTTTTGCTGCATGTGAATTTTGCAGCGGCAACAAGTTTTTTTCTACTATGTGATGGTGTGCAAATAAAATAGAAAATAGCATTTCAAGTCCTAGAGTGCTCGTAGTCACATTCTTTCACATAAGTAAATAGTTTCTTGTTTAAAGTTACATTGTTTAGGCATACACTGTCAGATGGCAGTTTTTAGCTGTCAACTCTTCTTGTTTGCTGGTTTTACCCCCTGCCTCACCCCACCTTCTTCTTCTTTTTTTTTTTAAACCCAAACACCTTTGTTATCTAGCAAGAAGTTGAGAAGTTTACAGACCTAGAGAAACTCTACCTCTACCTTCAGCTGCCTTCGGGTCCCAACAATGGAGACAAAAGGTATGTGTGTGAGTGTGTTTCTTTAATTCCTGTGGCCCTTATCTGCTGAGGAACTGTTCAATGTGGCATATTTGGTAGCAGAAACAGCCTTCATTAAACATTAAGGACTCTTCCTGAAGATATTTTTTTTTTTTAAACTTTGGAATCTTTTTTGCTTGAGTAGCTTGTAAATATAAATCTCCTAATACACTAGAGTCACCAGTCTAAGTGTAGTCATTAATTCACTTTTTATGTGGGAAGTGATAATACAGCAGCAAAAATGTGATGGTGGGGGAAAGAAGGAGCTAACGCTGTTTCTGATAACATTAAAAGGAAGGTCTAGGAAACCAGCCTGGAGAGCACAACAAAATAAGTATATGGTCCCAGTAAGATGGTTATAGGCAGACAGGTGCCTACAGGAGGCACACGGCGTTTGCTGGGAAAGTTGGCTCTTTCTGAAGGGCGGCTGGCAAACTGAGTGGGCAAAAGCTTAGAGTTGGTCAGTAAGGAGCAATAAATTCAACGTGGGAAGTAGATGAGCTCTCACCCATCACTGTCTACTTCTGGCTGTGATTCAGTCAAGAAACTGGAGTGTGGAGTCATTTTGCTGAATGGTGGATGAAAAAGGGAATTAACTGCTGCCCACACCTTGAGAAATAGTTGAATGGGAGAGGTACTGGTCCTTGTCTGTCTCTCTCCACCTGTGTAGGGAGAGAAGTACTATGTCTTATAACTGAGGAGCAGCTATGGAGCAAAGTCTTCATTGGCACTGCTTTTTCTTTTGCTAGCGATCAGATCTCCATGTCATCCAGCCGTGCCCAGCAGATGCATGCCTTCTCGTGGATACGGAACACCTTGGAAGAGCATCCTGAGACATCCCTTCCCAAGCAGGAGGTCTATGATGAATACAAGTGAGTGCTCCTGAACTGGATTCATACTTGTGATTTTAGCAAGCGTAGATAGTTCTGTGTCACTGGCTCTACAGGTTCTTCACTAACTTACATGTGCAAGTGCATGTAGCTGAACAAGGCCTTCTATGGTGATGTACCTGAGAACATACTAGCTACAGCGAGGCACTGTATTCATTACTTCTGCCAGTTGTGCATTACACATGCTGAAGGAAAGGTATGAGTATTTCTTAGCAGATAGATACCTGTATGAATATTGGTTTTGTTCTGTGGACAGAGCAACACAGGTAAAAAAAAAGCAACAGGTACTATCTTTGGAGGTCCCTTCCAACACAGACCATTCTAAGATCTTAGAGTACCTTTTGGTCTGCTAGTATATATGTACGTATAAAACTGCCTTAACGAGGAGGAGAACTTGAATTGTGCCTCCTGGAAGTGCAGCTGTTTTGCACATAAGATCTAGTGTGCCACACCTTTCTTTCCGAAAAATGCATAAATATTGGACCTTCCTGCAGCTAACCTGATTTCTACGGAGGCACAAGATATCTGAATATGTATGAAAACAGTAACCAAGGCCACTGTGAGTCTGTGTTGTCAAGTCTCAAAGCTACCGTGTAATGAGAAAGTGATTAGAAGCAAGGGAGAGGAAGCTGTCTGACGGAAGTTGGATTTGAATTCATTTACAGAACATTTCCCACTGTGGGGAAAAAGATAATCATACTCATCCCTAGTTGCCTGAAGATGAATAACAGATTTGTGATCTAGCATGAATATTTCTGTAATCTGAACGGTTTACAGTAATTTGCAGTGAGCCAAGTCCCTTCACCTTTGAAGTGCCTACAGGACTCAGCCCTTACTAAATGTTATTGCAGAACTGCCTTCTGCAAACACCTCCTTTTAAATAACTCTCTCTGGTCAAGTTTTTTACTCTGACAGAGGTGAAACATGGTGGCATTTGCTTGTCTGGGGTTCATAAACATGCACACACCTATTTCTGAAATCTCACCATAGACTGGAGTGGTGACGCAGCCTAGAAATACAGCCAATGGCACAGACGTGCTGGCGTGGCCAATCCCTGAGCAGCAGCCACTCGCGCAGACACAGCAACAGCAGCAGCTGCTACATGGGAGAGAGATGGAAGCGTTATTCTTAAATGTATTTCTTATTAAATAATTTATGGCCTGCTTCAGCAACAAATCTGCTTGGCTTCCATGCTGTGCCAAGCTGCAGACGCCCAGAAAAATCATCATCTACAGATTGTGGAGTATGAAATTTGGATGGCTTTTGTATGTCGCTGCAGCAAGGATTTGTGTGTGGTATTTTTTTTCCCCCTAACAAAATTAAGGGTGATTGGACTAGATGATCTTCCAAGGTCCCTTCCAACCCCTAATATTTTGTGATTCTGTGATTCTTTGAATATTTTCATTAATTACTGGTGCACACCAAAGGAAAAGCAGTCTCAGAGTGGGAGGTGGAGAACAGGTATATCAAGAGATAGGAGAGTTAGCCTGGATAAATAATTTTTTTTGGTGTTTAGACCTCTCAAAACTCGCTTCTGTCATATTAGCATGTTACCATTTCTCTCCATTTCGTGCAAAGATAGGTGTTGTATGAGCTCACAGGGAGCAAGTTTATGCACTCTGCACACATCAGTCAAAGTTACAGGGCTTCAAAATTCCTGCTGTAAATTGCGGTCAAAATAAATCTTGCAAAACTAGTGGGCTTCTACATTGCCTTTCATGTGTCTTTGTTGTTGTTGTTTGGAGGTTTTTTAATTGTGAAGAGGGAAAAACAGAGAAGCTTGCACTCTACACAAGTTCAGCATTGGCAAGTGTTGATTGTGTTTCCAGATCCTCTGCATTTCAGTAGCTTCTTCTTGCTGATCTTGTTCAGTGCAGTTCTTTGTTTTCTTACTCTTCCATTTAATTGTGAATTCACATCTCTAACTGGATAAAAGAAAATGGATTCATCTCTCTTTTGAAAGAGAGAAAATTGAATTTAAGAAAGGAGGTAGATGAGATCTAGTTCACCTCTCTTGGTGGTATGATGCCACTTGCACTGGCAGAATACATTGGGCTGTAAGAAGCTGTGTTTCTGTTGGACATAAGCAATTCTTCCAGTTTCTGCTGGAGCGTGGTCTGGAAAATATTCTGAGAACTTGGGGGGAGCTAATACGTTATCTAGCCTGCTGAGAATGGATGCTGCTTCCCATAAAATCCTTTAAGTGTTTTCTTTTAAGTTAGTTTGCCATAAGTGTCTTCCACCTATTAGAAATGTTCTTCTGGAAGCAGCTGGATATAGATTTGCCTGAGTTTAAAGAATCAGGAATTTGAGTCTCAAGTGCCACACCAGCAGTGCTTATGCAGACAAAATCTCTATTTGCCCACAAAATGATTTGTAGAGCCTTCAGTAAACATCAGGTTCTTCTATCTTGCTGCTGCTGCAGTGGTGCAAGTAAAGAAAGCCATTCGTATTTAAGTTTGGTGCCCTGAAGATTCATTTGATACGCTTAGTATGGATTAGGAGATCTTTGATTCATCCCGTATCTCTTTCCTTCAGTCTGTATGTCATTAATCCTTACTTTACTGGCTGCTGGGCCACTTGATGCCACCTGATGCATAGATTATGTTTACTGAGTGTTAAGGATGTTAACCGAGAAGTTAGAAGAATATTGAGAAGAGGGCAGTGGGTATAGGAATACCATGTCCGTTAAATCAAAGACATACAGATACATACTAATCCTGTCTGATGGTGCTGAAGCAGAGTTTTTAAGTAGAACTCATTAATAAAAATAGGGTAAGACTTACTGTGTTGTAAAGTCCAGTCCTCTGTCATAAGCAACTACCTATATATTCCTTTTAAGCTAATCAAACTTCATCTAAAGCAGTTTCCCACCTCTGCTGCTGCTCTTTGGAGTCTGACCTCCAATTTCATTTTTCCAGTGGTTTTTCAAACATCTGTTTCTCATCCTACCTGATTTTTAGAACTCATTTCTGTGTCTGAATTTTTCATCAGCCTAATGAGAATCTGCCTCTTCCTAAGGTTCTTTGCTCTAACCCATTTTAGAGACCAGTTTTACTGGATGGGATAAGCCAACATTGTTGTTTTGTTTCATGCAATAGGTTCTGTATTATTTGCTTTTCACCATGGCTTTTGACCCAGGAAGCTATAAGCTGGGCTTCATAGCTTATCTTCATTGTCTTTTTGGTCATTCTTTTTTTGTGGTTTAATTCAGGTGCACTGCCAGAATATTTCATGGCTTGAGTATGTTTAATTTGAAGATCTTGCCAAAAGGGAAAAAAAAAGAAAAAGCTTTTTCTCCTTATGCTGGGGAGCTCTGTACAAAAGAACACCAGAAATTGTGTGTCCATTGTCATTCCTGTCTCTGTGTAGACCTTCCCTCCCCCCATCTCTTTCCCACCCACTCTTCAAATAAGCAAAATGGCTCCTGGGCGCAGCAATGTGCCAAGAGTGCAAGCAGCAGAGAGAAGAGCTTCAGGGAAGAGACTCCTGGTACGTGTTGTCAAGTCAATGAGAGACCACAGATGGACATGGGGGGTTCTCCGCCGAGCCAGGAGGAGGAAGGGCTGTGTGTGATGATCTGTCTGAAATCTGAAACTACATAATAATAGCTCAGAAATCACAAGCTTGCAGGAGATGCCAGTGTGGATGTTTTGCTGCTAGCAAATTATCTTGAAACGTGCTAGACTTGAGGAACAGTTCAGTGGTGGTTTTTTTTTCCCCTTATTCACTTGTTTATTGTCTGCTTAGGGTGATAATTTTAACTTTAAAGTTAAAATTGATTGGTGGGTCCCTAATCCTGTTGTTTTGATGGGTATTTTTGTTTGTTTGTTTTGCTGACATTGGTGAGTTTCAGTCAAAGATACTGCTGACTGTGGCAAGGAAATTCAGAAAGCCTTTGTTTTCATGCTGGTTGAGAGTTAAAGTCCTGTAATCAGCATCAGTGAGTGATGAAGACC
Organism: Dryobates pubescens; assembly: GCF_014839835.1. NCBI lineage: Eukaryota > Metazoa > Chordata > Aves > Piciformes > Picidae > Dryobates > Dryobates pubescens. Next base: position 15,405,614 of record NC_071628.1, on the reverse strand, counting down.
CATGTTTATGAATTTTCAGAGTAAACTTAAAATCCACTGGAGCCTGGAAAGATGCAAGGGAAAAAAAACCTGCAGTGAGATCTGTCTGTTGCATGCAAAACAATGTCTGATTGCTAAGCAGGTGCAGTGAGGCAGAAATATTCCTTTGTATTAACTTCAAAGGAACACATCCAGAATCCCAGATTTTGTGCTGACATGCATTGAAGTATATTGACACATAAATTGGGTAAAAACCTTCTTAATGTCCCATACAGAAACTAGTGACTGACTATATACCATGTTGTAGACATCTCCTGCTTTGGCCCAGTAGCTGGGGGAAGTGGACGTACACAAGTTCTGTGGGGACATGTCAGAACCCAACAGTGTAAACTTTGCTATTTATCATCACCAAATCATTGCATTTATAGTCGTGCTTTCTGAGTGGAGAATACCTACCTGCAGCCAAGGTAAAAGTAGCAGATATGTGCTCTGTAATGTGTTTTTACAGAGCAAATGGATACAGTGGAAACATCTCAGTGAAGACATACTGCTTTCCGTAGAGCTATGATTTTCAGAGGAGACATTTTGACTGGCCTGCTTGGATGCAATTGCCATTGCTAATTGTTACTGTTCTCACTAGCTGATGCTGGGAATAAAACCTGTTTCAGGAGTGCTGCTTTTTCTTTTTCTTCCTTTTTTCCTTTATGAGCAGGGATTTATTTGCATGTATGTACCTGATTAGAGCAGCAGGTGATGCGGTGTATGATCGTTTTTCTGCTCTCCTGCTGATGCCCACACAAGATTGTGCACAGTTGCCGCCTCTTGTCAGAGGTGGGTTGATTTTGTGTATTGCTGGTAGGGCTTATCACAGGAAAGGAGAGCATTGCTATTGGGTGCCGACTCTGTGACTACAGGAAACTGGAACGAGGATGCTTTAACAGTGTGATGTGGGCCTTAAGACATGAATATCTGTGAAATACCATGAGGCTCTTGAACAAAAGGTAATACGGCATACATATCTATGTGCATCTTTAAGCACTTGCTGTGTGAGTAAAACTTCAAGAGCAGTTCCAGATTTTTCTCTTCTGCTTTCATGTTTGTGATTTTTCCAGAACATTCATGTTTTGCAGTGAAATCAATGATTCTTGTTCTGTGCCAAGGAGATATTTTGAAAATATCTCAGATGTTGAAACAGCTGAGTAAATGTTGAAACAAAATTCCTTCTGCTGTTCTTGAGAACTGAAGAGAGATAGCGGTGCCCATTTTACTAGAATAGGTAAACTTAGCAAAATAATTACATTCCATTGCTTTATTCCCCTTTATCATCAGTTTGTATACTCAGTCATGTGAAGATCTACATTGGCAGACTGTTAATGAACATGACTAGGCAGCTCTTGTAATTCAGTAGTGGTGCAGTGATAAGAGGACTAGGTTCTCAGTAAGTGTTTGTTACGCCTATGAAGGTGAAGTTGGTTCCCTGGGAAGATATGTTTTATTAAACGCTGTTCTGTTAAGGTCTAATAAATTGAGATGGTGTAGGCAGAACCTTTCTCTGGACACTGATAAACGTCTCACCTACTGCTTTTCTGATGTTCCTGAAGGACTTCAGGCCTTACCACACTCAAGCTATACTTCTGGCTAGAACAATATCTGCTTTTATTTTGAGATGTAATAAGAGAATTGAAACATATGCTTGAAAGCGATTTATGGAGTAAATCTTAACTGTGCTCTAGATAATGCCACTACTTGTTATGTCTCTACGTGACTTGTCTTTGAACTCAGTAGAGAACAAGGCAAAAACTATGGTATTAATAGCTCTGTTTATACATTTTTAATGCATTCATTTCGTTGTGGGTAGCTTCATTAATGTTAAATGTGATTCTAAATATGGATGGATATAAGTGTTTTCTTGTGAAAACCTTTGATGGAGTCTAGCATGCAGGCCGGCCTCTTGTATTGACGATGCCTCCATTCACACTTTCTTTCTCTTTGTTGCAGGAGCTATTGTGACAATCTTGGCTACCACCCATTAAGTGCTGCTGACTTTGGAAAGATCATGAAAAATGTCTTTCCAAACATGAAGGCCCGTCGTCTAGGCACAAGAGGCAAATCAAAATATCCTTTGCTAGAACACTTTCTCAGTAATTTCTTCCACACATGCCTGAAGAACATCTGTCATTATGGCTTAACTACCAGCTAAGCGTAGAAGTAATGTTAAATAAAAATTTTAGACACCACCTCAGCGTTCTTGAAAGATTATTAATTGTGGGAGTGTAAAGGCTGCAAGATAAACTACAGAAACAAGCACTTAAATTTAGCTCCTGACACTTGGTTGTCACAACAGGGAGGAATCAAGTAACTTGCCTCATGTATGTGCAGTAGCTAAAATTTTATTGGTAGCACAGCTCAGAATTATCAGAACATTTCTTGCTTTTATATTAGTCTTGTGCACACCAGTAATTTAAAACTTAGTTGTAAAGCCAGAGATCCTTCTTAAGCAGTGCTGCAGATTGATTTCAGAAAACTGTCTCCTCAAACATTAGTATTGCTTGAAGAGAGAACTCGGCAAAAGCTGATTTCAGACTTGGAAAGCACAATCTGAGGCTTGTCCTGCTGTCAGGGAAGACTGCTTCCTGCACTGCATGGTGCAGATCTCCTGAGATAGGAAAGACAATTCAGGGCAAGAGCATCTAGGATGAGGAATGATGTCTGTCTCTGACTGCAGAGTCTTGCTCCCTGTATCCAAAGTTGGAATTTGCCTTTTTAGAACATCCTAGAGGTCATACAAAAACATTACTTCATTTCATTGTAACAAAACAAACCTAAAAGGACTTAAACTGATGTTGTCATAGTGTGACTAGACATAATTGTTACAGGCAGAACTATACACAGTTAGATCTTGGGGCATGTGAATTTATTAATTTATAGGCAGCCATTTGGGGCAAACGCTGTGCAACGAATCCGCTCATAGCACTGGTGATTATGCTGCTTCATTGTAGGGACAAGAAGCTCTGCTAGGAAAGAAATGGAATCATCAAGTCTAAAGGCTATAGAGATGTGAATTTTCCTCAGGCTTTTCTGAGACAGCTGCAGTTTGCCTGGTCTATAGCACGCTGAGGTGTTCCGTTTAAACAAAAGGCAACAAAAGCTCTTAGTGGTTTTCAGTCTTTTTTTTTTTTTTTATCAGCAGGAATAGAGTCTTCTCCATGTTTTGAGAATTACACCTTCCTTTGAGAATCCTCAGAAGCCATCATCAAGTCATCTGCCTGCTGCACCCCCAGGGTCAACTCTTGCTGGGTAGACTAGGCCACTGCAGTAAGCAAGGGAAAGGAGAGTATTGACAGACCAAAGGACATCAAGTGGCTTGTAGGCTCTGGTTAAAAGCAATGATGATATGGATACACTGTGATAGTGGCCTTTGCCAAGGTCTCACTTGAAGCACGTGCTTGAAGAGAATTAAACGCTAATGGACAGCCCACAATTATTTGTCTTCCACTGAGGGGATAAAATGCACAACCTTCCACATAGTAGTAAATGGAGAAGTTGACAGTTGTTTCATAAGACAATTTATTAGACTATCCATCAGCGGAGTCCAAAACATAGCTGTCATGTTCTGAATAAAACTAGATAAATTTTAAGAAAGAAATTATACAATGTAGTTGTGCCTTGATCCAGGGCATCTCTTCCAGTTCTGTTGCCTAAGTTTCTACTTTAGAATTACTAAAATGTGAACTTACCTCACACTTACCTTAATACCTAAGCCTCCTTATATTTATTCACTGTAACTATGCATCATCCAGGTTAACACAAGCAAACAAATTCACTGGTTTGGAAGAGAAAAATACATGTACAGAATGTGGAAAAATTAGTGATCCTGAAAGGATTTCTGTATCACACAGAAGAGACACCGTAGGTGAACTCCCAGAGGAAGAGGAAAAAAGGGTGATTTGAGTTAGATGTAGGAGCAAGTGAGTAAGAGTAGTGGATGGAGTGTATTTTTTTGTATTGATTTCATGATATCAGTGTAAAAATAGGTCTGTGTTTTTGTGTCTGTATTTGCACAAAAGAATTACCATGGGTGAGGAGAAAGACACAGACATTTTTTGAAATCTTGCAAAAAATGTCCTCATCAATCACTTTATCTTGTCATGGGGGAACTTCCTCAGTTTGTGGAAGTCCCTTGGGAGAAGGAAGTGTAGGGAAGTTGGCAAAAAGAGGCAAAAAAGAAGAATCCATAATGAAATCAAGTCTAAATTTGGGAACTCCTTTTTTAAATAGTGATTAACTTCTAGAAATGCATTCTTCATCTCATTTTAGGCCTAGTTTAGGAAGGGAGTTAAGTCCAAATTTATGTTAATGACTTCAATATTGAGTCATCAAATGTAATTCATCACATCCACCATCACTTTCTCCTCTGCGTACATGGAGTTTCTGGATGTCTGTGAGACTATGTTAATGACAGTAATTTGAAGAACTTGTTGGGTTTGCTTATAAAGCTTATGAGAGGTATCAGAGGAATTACTGCCCTTCCTATCCTCCACCTAACAACCAGAGACAATTTCAACCTTAATTCTTGTTCACATATTGCTACAGTGGACTGAGGAAGAAGGCTTTTGTGCATATGCCAACACTGCCCAACCTTGACTTTCATAAAACTGGAGATGGGGTATGATATATACTTTTTTTTTAATATATGTCTGCAAAGGAACATTTATTGTAGTGTTTTTCTGTCTGAAACTTTCCAAACCAAGCAAAGAGAAGTGTAGTTTTTAAGATTTTATTTTTTTTTTCTTTATGATACTTATATTCTGAATCTTTTTTGGGTGTTTTTCTGTGAAGTTCAGAATGAATTGCAGTGCTATTAAAAAGGTAAGTTTAGAAGGTGGAGCAGACTTTCACAGCGTTGCCACCCACAAGCTGTACCTTCTTAACTTGGATTCTGGTTTTGGTTTTACTGTGTATTTATTTTTTTTAAAAGTCAGTGCTAGGGAAGAGGAACCCCAGTGAAAGAAGCTATTCCTGGGTAACAGTGGGTGCTGAGTTGCCAACACTCTGGATGTGGGAAACAGCCAGTAGATTAGATTAATGTTGAGACATTTCACCCCATTTTATGAAAAACTGTCAACATACTTGCACAACTTTGTGTGTGTTTCTGATCCTCATGTTTTTGTTTTCATATCTTAATGACCCTTACTAATTAAAGTAACCTTTCCTCCTTTGTTTGTTTTAGTTGGATGGGGCAGAGCCATCTGGGCAGCTGCAAAGTGCTGATGAGGAAGTCGTCTCTGCGGCCTGCCGGCTTGTTTGCGAATGGGCCCAGAAAGTGCTGAGCCAGCCTTTTGACACAGTCTTGGAATTGGCTCGTTTCCTTGTGAAAAGTCACTACATCGGTACCAAGTCAATGGCAGCTTTAACAGTAATGGCCGGGGCACCAGCAGGTAGATAACATAATGCTGTCTTGCTGAAATTTGGGATCTTTTGTTAAGAGTAACAGCAGCTTGGTTTGGGGCAGTGCTTCTCTTCAGGGCTAAACGTAACACTCGCGTGTTGAGCGTGCCTTTTAGTCCTCCTTGCTACAGAGGGGTACTTCTCTTGCCGCTAGTCTGTGCAAAGATAATAACCAGTGGTTTCAGGTTGAGTCTGTGATCCTTCCGTTCCTCTGATGAGGACCATGGTCTTTTAAAGCACTTCAGGGCATGTGAGTAATTGTGCTGAATTTATGTACTTTGTTAGATTTGGTGCCAGTACAGTGCTGGTTTGCAGACAGACTGCTGGTGTAGCTGTGTTTGTGTCTGATAGCTTGCCCTAATTTGGAAACAACTGTCTGTCTTAATTTTCTCTCAAGAGCAGATTTTCTTACAGGCATTTCTGATATGTCAGATAGAGATTTTCCTGAGATATTTGATCAGTGTCACATGTTAGCTGCTGCTGTTATTGATCACATTAGAGAAACACTGAGAAGGACAGGAGAGTCTTCTCCAGGGGCAGTTGTGTGACTGAGATTCCAGCACTCGATTTTGAATATTTAAGAATTGCAGTAAAGAGAAGAGTTATTTTGTATTTTACTGCACCACATCTCTGTGAAAGCTTACATTTGATGTTACTAGTTGTACATTTGCTTTTGTGGTTTGTTTCCCTCTTCATGCTCAAAATTAGTCACTTAATCGTTTAAAATGGTTTGGGATTTGTTTGTGGCTGTGGATGAAGGAACTTACAAAAATGAAGGACGTGCCCTGCAGATTTCCCTCTGGGAAGATCTGCCTGGGCCTGTCAAGCAAAATGTTTGGTTCAAGGCAAGTGTCTTGACTTGAGATAGGCAATTTTGAAATTGAAACTGGTGGTCAGGGCTGTAGGTTGGGGTGATCCTTTATGGACCATGTCCTACTTCTAGCTCTCTTTCCTTTATTGCAGCTTGAAACTGGCATTTAGCAGTAGCAGGTTCTGCTGCCTTTATGCTCATTTTTTCCATGTTGTTGCCTGGCTTCATTGATTCTGTCTGCTAGAAAGGAGGCTAGGTATATGTACAGCTTTTCAACTCTTGTAGATTCTCTCTCTTTCTTCCCTCCAGAGAAGATGGTTTCCTTCAAGGATAAGGGCAGTTATTTCCAGTGTATGGTTCTGTGGCTTGGATAGTAATTTCAGGAAGGATTCTTTCTAGAATGGCAAATAGAATAATTCCATTTCTCTCTGTCACAAAGGAACTACAGTGTCTCTGTGCATTAACTGAGGGGAAAAGCAAACTTTTATCCTCAAAGAATATTTCTTTTTCTCTCATAAATGTTACTTGTCTTCAGTGTTCAGCCTGCATAGATTATTTTCCAGTAATTGGAAAATATTTGGGCATTTTACTGCTTGTGCGAAGAAAGAATTGTGAAAGTGGAAACACATTGTGGTGTTCAAATTCTCGTGGTACATGCTGCTGGGAGGCTGGGCTCCCACACCACAGTTCCTAAGTACATAATGGGTATCTAAAACTGAATATTTGCCCTGAAATGTTTTGATTAATGATTCATTGAAAGTTACTTTAAAAACTGTGAAGCCTGCAGAGTGTAAATGAAATGGTGTTAAAGCATTCTTAGAGGAGCAGTTCAGCAGGGTTAGTTGGTCACTGAGCGAACATGCTAATCCTCTTGACCGTTAGTAAACAAAAGATCGTAGCTGTGATGTGATCTGATTTGGAAGGGGAAATTGGTACCAGCTGCTCAGATCAGACTAACTCCCTGTTGTTTTCCCTGGAAGCACTTAATGCTTGTGCTCAGCAAAGGCATTGTCTCAAAAAAAAGAAGTGTTCTCCTGTTGTAATTTCCATAGCTTTTTCACCTTTTTATCTTTTTTTTTCCCCCTCTTTATTTTTTGTTTGTTGGGGTTTTTTTGCTTGTTTGTTTCTTGTTTGGCATGGGTTGTGGTTTTGTTTTGATTTGGGGTTTTGTTTTTGTTTTGGTGGGGGGGGTTTTTTGGTTTTGCTCTGGGTTTTTTTGTGGTTTTTTCTGTGTAGGGTTGTGATCCATTCTGATATTAGATGTATTGTGTTTAATGCCTTGGCCATTAGATAATATCATCGGCTGCAATCTGCTCATCTGTGACACAGACCCACAGCTTTCTGGAAAGATTTTTTTCGTTTTTAAAGCTGCCTTAGACATTGGAAACAAAACAAAAACACAGTAGGTGATTAATTTTAAAGGTTCATCTAAAACATGTCCACTGCCCTCTACTGTCAGTTAAATGAAATGCATTGTTTTTTAGCATCTGCTGCCACAAAAGTTGCAGTTTGGGATTACTAGAAATGAGATGCCCATACGTAGTATTTTAGCAGCTAATGCCTGATGCAGATAGAGGCTTTGTCACAAATGTGGAAATGAACTGAAATGATCAATAGGTTTGAGCATGAAGTAGATGGAAACACTTCATGGGGGAGGTGCTCTCACAATGGTTGTGAAGGTTCTTGCCGTGTATTCTGTATGGTTAGATACAGAAGTGGCACTACAGCAGACGAGTTATAATTCGTTCTTCTTTTGTGTTCAGGAATAAAAGGGATCCCCCAGCCCTCAGCTTTTATACCTACTGCTGAAAGTAATTCCTTTCAACCCCAAGTGAAAACTCTGCCATCTCCTGTTGATGCCAAGCAGCAGCTGCAGCGTAAGATCCAGAAGAAGCAGCAAGAACAGAAACTGCAGTCTCCTTTGCCAGGAGAGTCTGCAGCAAAGAAAACAGAAGGCACAGCAAGCAACGGCGTGCCCAGCATATCCAACGGCAGCCCCGCAATCCTGTCTCCTCCTCCTATTGGCATTGTTGTGGCAGCTGTGCCCAGCCCTATACCGGTAATGTTCTCCAGCAGTTCTCTAGAGAGGGTTGTAAATTGCCAGTAACTAAGCAGTGGTGTCAGTGCGATAGAAGAAAGGGTTTCTGTTGAAAGGCTTGGGTCCCTTGATGTTTTCTGTCCCAATGACTCTGTTATGCCACATGAATTATGGGATCAATTCAGAGGCAGTAGATTCCAATCACATAGCGTGGGCTAAGTTTGTCTTTGAACAGTGGGATTTCAGCTAGCAGTAATTGAGGTTATATGTGGGAATAATTGCCCTTGAAGTGAAGTTTAAGCAGATGAGACAGCTGACACCAGTCGTGTGGGTCACAAAGTCCCGAATATGGAATCTAAATTGCCTTTCATTGGCCTGACACATTTAGTGACAGCAACAATTTTAATTTTGCATGAATGTCTGTAGCTTGGAACATCTTTGTCTTTCAGCCATACAAAACTGGGCCGAGGGGAAAGGTTATTTGTTTTTAAGATGTTAGCTGTGTTGTCAATTTGAATAGGTAAGCCAATTTTTCTGCCTGTTAGTGGGTTAGTAGTTAACTCACTTTTGAAACCTTAACAATGAATAGCATTTTGAATACATCCTCTCTTCTTTAACCTTTGTATGTCTGTCTGTTTGTTCCATGTGGCGAAGGTTTGTATGAGAATGACCCTTTCATTAGCAGAAGAGCAGACTAGTGTGTAGACCATTGCCTCAGGCCTTAAAAATTGAGGCCATGTATCTACTAGTCCTTAGGCAGAACAAATAGAAATTGTCTTGTGTATAGCTGAAGAGCTTTTTTTTTGTGTTTCAAAGTGATGTTCACTAGCTGTGGTGTATTGAGCTGTGTTGTCCTTCAACTTACAAATGCTCGGGGATTAGGTGGTCTGTGGACTTTGAGGACTTTCCTGCTTCTATGTCACACCTTTTCTTTTTCTCTCTCTGTAGGTGCCAAGGACCAGGCAGTTGGTGACATCCCCAAGTCCTGTGGGATCATCTGATAACAAGGTCCTGCCACTCAACGTTCAGGTGGTCACTCAGCACATGCAATCAGTCAAGCAGTCACCAAAGACTCCCCAGAACGTTCCTGCGAGCCCAGTTGGTGACCGCTCTGCTAGACATCGCTACCCACAGATCTTACCGAAGCCAGCAAACACCAGTGCTCTCACCATCCGCTCTCCCACAACGGTGCTCTTCACTAGCAGCCCAATCAAGACTGTTGTGCCAGCTCCACATGTGAATTCCCTCAATGTGGTAAAAATGACAGCAATATCTCTTGCCCCAAGCAGCAGTAGTGTGCCTGTCAAACAGACACCTTCGGTTAGCAGTAGTGCAGTAGCAGTGGAAGAAGGGAGGACTGGTCCACAGATCAAAAATGGATCTGTTGTTTCACTTCAGTCTCCGGGATCCAAACCTAGCACTGCTGGAGCTGCACCTGCAGTCAAGATCAAAATGGAACCAGAAGCACTGCTGGATGAGAACTCCATACAGGGGCAAGAGAGCTCTGATGTATCTAAGTCTATAAAGGCAACACCTGATGTGCCTCCTCTCCAATTAATTAATTTTGAAGTTGCAACCTTGAAAGTTTCAGCTGATGATGTTGTGGAGGCAAAACCAGTACAGGGCTGTGATCAGGGAGCTGAAGAAGCAGGGACCAAATATAAAACACAATCTAATGAGATCACACCAGTTTCTTCAGCAGGCAATAATCAAAGTACTCTGAAGCTCTCACTTGCCAGTCAAGACTTATCTGGCATCAGCATCAGTTCACCTCCTACTGGTGAGTCGACAGTTAAAGACAAAGCATGCACTAAAAGTCCAAGAAAGCGACAGCCTTCTACGCTTCAGGATTCCCAGGTACCACCTGTAAAGAAAACACTGGTGGAGCAGCTTTCAACTGGTAATGCTGTGGAGGGTCAAAAAGCAAACAGTGTTAAGAAGTCTCCAAAGGCTGGATTGTTAGCTAACAGCGACAACACAGCAACACTCGCTCAAGTTCCCAGCAAGGTACCTGTGAATGTACCTGTACCTTCTGCAACTGCAGTAAACTTAGCAACAGACCTTTCTTTGAGCTCCGATTTAAATGCCAGTGATTCTAGTTTAGGACAGCAGCTTGTGTCAGCATCATCTCCAGATATAAAAGTAAAATTGGAAGGAAGCATGTTTATCATAGAAAATGATTCAAAATCTGAAGGCAGCTTTAACCCAAATACATGGCACCATATCACCAAAGCCTCCGACTTTGCATCTGTGAATTGTGAGCAGCAGCAAGATATCAGTGTTATGGCTCTCGCAGGGCACTCTGGCTCCAGTGACTTGCAGGAATCAGCGTGGGAGGCAGTGCACTGTGAGGGTATGCAGCAGGATGCCTACACCCAGCAGCTGCAGGGCCAGATACAGGACTCCTCCCTGGGTCAGATACAAGTACAGTCTTCAAATCAGTTACCTCTGCAGTCAGAGCTGAAAGAGTTTGAACATACAGTCCCTCAGTCAAATGAAAACTTCTTTTCATTTGATGATGACCTTACCCAGGACAGCATTGTAGAAGAGCTGGTGCTCATGGAGGAGCAAATGTCCATGAATAATTCTCATCCTTATGGTGGTTGCCTAGGAATGGCACTTCAGAGTCAGACCACAGCCCAAGGAGCTCCTGTGTCGTCTCATCCAAGCAGCACACACTTCTACCATTCGATCCATAACAACAGCACTCCAATTCACACTCCTACCCCAACCCCCACTCCAACTCCTACCCCAACACCCACCCCAACACCCACCTCTGAAATGATCGCTGGATCTCAGAACATGTCCCGAGAGAGCCCTTGTTCAAGGCTGGCTCAGACAACTCCTGTGGACAGTGCTCTAGGAAGCAGCCGGCACACACCCATTGGCACGCCGCATTCAAACTGCAGCAGCAGTGTTCCTCCCAGTCCTGTGGAATGCCGAAACCCATTTGCATTTACTCCCATCAGCTCCAGTATGGCTTACCATGATGCCAGCATTATATCGAGTAGCCCTGTGAAGCCAATGCAGCGGCCTATGGCTACCCATCCTGACAAAACCAAGCTCGAGTGGATGAATAATGGCTACAGTAGTGTTAGCAATTCATCAGTTGCGAACCATGGCATCTTGACGAGCTATCAGGAGCTGGTGGAGGACCGCTTCAGGAAACCTCATGCTTTTGCTGTCCCTGGCCAGTCGTATCAGTCTCAGCCACGCCACCATGATACTCACTTTGGTCGTGTGACTCCTGTTTCACCTGTGCAGCACCAGGCAGCCCCTGTCAGTAGCACCAACAAGCAGGAGGGCTTTGCTGTTCCTGCACCTTTGGACAACAAAGGAACTGCTTCCTCTCTCAACAACAGTCTGAGATGCCGCAGCGTGAGCCCTGCTGTCCATCGCCAACGTAATCTCAGTGGAAGCACCGTTTACCCGATTTCAAATATACCACGCTCTAATCTGACTCCTTTTGGAAGTCCAGTGACTCCTGAGGTTCACAATGTATTTGCTAATATCCACGCAGACACCAGTGCCAATAATATTGCGCAAAGAAGCCAGTCAGTCCCGTTGACAGTGATGATGCAGACAGCCTTCCCATCTCTTCAGAAACAAACAAACACTAAGAAAATAACCAATGTGTTGTTAAACAAACTTGATTCTGATAGCGATGACGCAGTGAGAGGTTTGGGAATGAACAACATGCCCTCAAACTACACAGCCAGGATGAATCTCACTCAGATTTTAGAGACATCCGCTGCTTTTCCTAGTGCCAACCCGCAAAATATGATCAATTCCAGCACTTCAGTTTATGAATTCCAAACACCAAATTACCTCACAAAAAACAGCAGCACCGATCAGATCAGTTTTTCTTCTGGAGATAACCAAGCACAATCGGACATTGGAGAGCAGCAATTAGATTTTAGCAGCACTGTAAAAGACCTTTTAGGGGAGGACAGTCTGCCAACAAACCAGCAGCTGGTGAATCAGGTGGCAGATCTCAATAACGTTGCATCTGTCTTTTCCAACGACATCAGGTTGTCTTCCGAGCTCTCAGGCAGCATTAACGATCTGAACACTTTAGACCCAAATCTACTGTTTGATCCAGGTCGTCAGCAGGGACAAGATGATGAAGCTACACTGGAGGAATTAAAAAATGACCCCTTGTTTCAACAGATCTGCAATGAATCCATTAACTCAATGACTGCATCAGGTTTTGAGTGGATGGAGAGTAAGGATCATCCTGCTGTTGAAATGTTGGGGTAATCGTGTTTTATAATATGTATGTAGCACACTGTATCTAAAAGACAGACGTATTGTATTTGTCTTAATGGAAGTGCCTCCCGCAGCAGAAACACTTGCTATGTATTGTGGCATTTAAAAAAAAGTTTGCTGAACCTGTTGCTCATTCTTCAGCAGGGAAAACGCAGTCTTACCAATTTTAAACAAACCTCTGAAGGTGGTGGGCTATCAAAGAGCCAGTATTAAAATTTCAATTTTATAGTGTTTCCCATTGAACATTTCTTAGTGTAGCAAATAAAGAAGCGGTTAATAGCCAGCCAGCAATGACAGCTATAGTTGAAGCTTTGGGAGGGTTTTAAGTCAAGCTCATTAGTAGGCTTTCCATACTTCGTATTGCTCCTTACTTCTTAGTAGAGGATCCTTACTGACCTTTGTCATTCAGGTCTGAAAGGCGGGGTGCCTGCAGATAGGTAGATGGTGGGGACTGAGCACAAGTGAACGTCTGGTCGTTGTGCGGCTGCCTTGAGCACTGCTCAGTCGTGAACCATGTGGGAAGTCTCTAGCACTGATGCCATTGGCATCTCTGGTAAAAGGCAGAGTTAGAAAAGAATAACAAGTGATCAAAGAAAAAGATGCACTATATTTTTTAAGAGAAATTAATCCGTGTGGTAATTTAACCATTAATATTCACTGCATACTTGATATTTTAGTTCTCATGTCAAATGTTTTTATATTAGGTAAGATTCATGTGAAAAGATTTTGAGCACTGAGATTTAATCTAGGTATAACATCCTGTTTTGAAGTGATAAGCACTGTTTAATTATGTATCAGTGCTAGGGAAGGAACGTGATATTTTCCGTCCTTTTTGGTTTGTTTTTTTAATGAAAGAGCTGCTGGAGCTCTTTTGTTTGTTTGCTCTTTCCTAACCTGGTGGAGGGTGTAGGAAGGTGTTAGTTTCTCTGTATTTCAGTGGGTTGAGTCTTTCTGTCTTTTCTTGCTCAAAAAAAAAAAAAAAGGACAATTAAAATACTAGAAAACGTGTTGCTCTAAAAATATTTCAGATGAGCCATAGTACTGCCAGGCACTTTACGGATACGCAGCAAGACATGTGATCTTTCTCTTGGTAAAACTTTGTTGAAAAGAAGTACTTACTGTTCTAGAAGCCTGAATCCCATTTTCTTAAGTGATTTGACAGGACTGATAAACATTTTATTTTTTAATTATTTTTTTAAGCCCTTAGCTGCCCCTCTGGAAGATGAGTTAGACGTCTGCCTCACTAGTTCAGTTGAACTGGAAAAAAGACCTTTTCTTTTATCAGCATGGCATAGATCTCTCTAATGGTCAGAGAGAAAAGTAACTTAAACAACCGTGGCGCTGATGCCAGAAAGAGGGCTTGCCCAGGCAAGCTTTTACAAAAGAAGTGGTGCACTGAGTAGTATAAAATCTGTTATTTGTTCTGTGAACTGACAGTTACAACAGAAAATGAAGCAGAAAACATTTTCTTCTCTTGCTTTACTTCTTTGAATAAGCAGTCATAGTTTATTGAAAGGAAGGCCCAATAATCCCCTAGCTTTGCTTCAGGGGAAGATGCTCAGATTTTTCGGGTGGTAAGTGGTTTTTTTTTTGCTCAAGTATCTTGATTGCCTTCTGTTTCTTCAGTTTTCGCTAATGAGTTGAGATCCCAGTACTGGTCAGGCTTTTTGGTGGTGCTGATTAAACTTGTGCTGATGCATTGGCACTTGAGGTGCTGGTGTGCCATGGCTTCTCTTGCTCTTGCCCTAATTCATCACCAGGTCTGTGGCCTCTTCTGCAGGGAAGTACAGTTGTGCCAAGCTGTAGCACCTTACAGGGGCCCAGTTTCACTGTGCATGCATCGTAAGTTTTGCCACTGTCAGAAACTGACTGGAAGAGTTTTACATTCCTCCTTTGAAGCACATAGATGTGCAACAGTGTGGTTTGCTTTGTTTAAGTTTTGTTGAGGAAATGAGGAGGAGACTAAGAATTGCATGGTAGCTTTCTGCTTGTTACCTTTCCAGGTGTCTGTCAGTAAGGCTTGAACAATTTTTTCTTGTAGGCTAAAGTTGCTGAAGGCAGGGCTTGAATTTTGTACCTGCCTGTGGCCTTTTAAAAGTCAGAGATGTGCTGTACTCTGTTGACTTCACTGGGTTTGAGAGACACTCAGCACCTCTTTTTTTCTGGTGGTGTGGGGTTTTGTTTTGGTTTTTGGTTTTGTTTGTTTGTTTTTCTTTCCTTCCCAGCCCTGTGTGAAGTGCCAGCACTGCTGTGAATAGGTGAAACACACGTTCCAATGGAGGATAGTGGGGGAGGACGCGAGCGCTGGCGCTGCGGGGAGAAGCCACACACATGCTGCAGCAGCCCGTATGTTTGCATGATGTGCTAGCCTCACCTCAGGTCACTAGCACTGAGATTGAGCTGGACTTGAGGGAAATAAGATTTTGCCTAACCACTAGTTTTTTAAGAGCATTTCTCAGAGCAAGAGTAGATTTAAAGCTGATGCATTCTAAATTATGCAGCCTTCACCAAAGGTTTTTAAAAGTGCTTTTACAATTATTTTTAAATACAAGCATTACATTGGGCCTAACATGTTACTTAATTAGCAGAAATATTCTATAATGGGTGGATTTCAAGCAAATATTTGTTTAATTTAAGAAATGTTAAATTTAATAAGGATTGTTCCAAGTAAAATCCAAGACACAGGCACAGCTTTGTACATGTCTTATTTTAGAGGTGTTTATGTGTTGGTGTTATAATGAATAATGTTAGGTCCCTGTACTTAGTGCTAGTTAGTTCTTTACTGTACATTGAGACAGAGCACTACTGCACACCAAAGTATGCAATACCCAAAGGAAAAGTGTGATTCTAACAAATGGAAGCCTGTCTGTGACAGATACTCCAAAAGTGAGAATTTGAGAAAGTTCTGACCCCTTGTTTACATTATTGACTTCCTACTAACATGAGAAATAAATTATTTTGATAGCAGTTTTTGCTAAAGTATACAAAACTAGTGAATTTGTACCCTGTGTACAGTATTGCAGCAAACACTTTAAATTTGGTTAGTCCAGCAAACTTTCTGGGTTCATATATTGCACTAAAATTCTGTTGAACCTGTGGTAGGCACATTCCTTAGGATAAATGCAACAAATACTGCCCACAGATTTAAAAATGGCAAAAAAGCAACGTCAAAACAACAACAACAAAAATACTTTTTAATGTGTTTCATTATTAAAAGGCAAAATGTCATTAAAAGTGACAGCTGAAATTGTCTTATGTAGCAATGTGCATTGATCTCAATGAGATATTTCTATTTCTTATTCTCTTACATGAGAATATTACAGCAGGAAAAATTAAATTTAGTTTGCTTCACCATGTTAATACATGATCACAAAATGTGCATGAGTGTTAATGACTTAATCTTGTACAGTACTAGATATATTCCTGTAACCACTTTTAATTTTTTTCATTATTTTGCTGTATTGAAACTGGTTCAGTGTTAGCCAGGTGAGCATAGTTATTCACAAGTTACTTACTTTTTTATGTTAACTAATTTAGCTTACTTATTGTTGAATATGTTCCTTTCCTGGGTTATTTTTTATTGTTCTGGTGTTGAAAAAAAAAAAAACACAACAAAAACAAAAACATTTTTGCATCATTTTATCATTATAAGAATTCATGAAGTAAATAATTTGCAAATAATTGCAATAAGCACTGACTTCTGAACTGAAAAGAAGGAAAGCGTTTCTTGTGCAGTGCATCTGAGGTTCATATAATAGTCTTGTACTATACTGTGCTTTATTTACTGCACTGTAAGGAAAAAAAAAAGATATCCCTGTTCCACATTTTCATTTAGTGCAGGAAATCCAGTTTCTCCCCTCTTCCCCAGTGTTTTGTTGTCTGTTGTACTGCTGAAACTACAGTAGTTGAATATTGCAGTAGCATTTCAGTTATTTTTTTTATTGGAAGTGCTCAAAAATTGTTTTTTAAATGTTTTCAAAACCAATAAAAACCTTTTATATTAAAATTACTTCTAGAGGATTTTTTATTTTTTTTTTTTACTGTGGGAAGTGTGCATTAAGTTTGACTAAAACACAGAGCTTTGTAATTTGTATGAAGACAGATCACAGCTGCCCAGCTGTGCTGACTTGCTGCAGATGTTGAGCCCAGTCATACACTCACAGGTGAGCATAAAGGTGAGTATTCCCAGCTGGGATGCCTTGGTCAGTCAGTGCTCCCAGAGTAAACTCTTGAGAGGAGTTGGTAGCAATGACCATTCATTGTATCTTTTATATTGCATTTCATGAGGTATTCTTTTTAAGGGGAAGGTACTTGTGTGGTGATGCTAGTGCATTTGGTGGGTACAAAGAGCTGCAGTTTGCAACTGAACCTGGCAGTTCAAATCTGCCATCAAATATTCAAATGATATTTTACTTCCAAAGAAGAGGTGGTAGTCACACTGGTCAGAGTTGTCATCATGTGCAGCTCTTCTGCTGCAGACATCCCTGTGTGGGTGCAGGTCCAAGTGTTCAAGTCTGGGTGGTGGTTCTTCCTGTTGGGAAATACATCTATTGCCATCCACAGTGGCAGCACTTGGCTGGTTTTGCCGTTCTACACCAGTAAAGCACTCTGACAAGACAGTTGCAGTGCAGTTTGACTTGCTGCCATAAAAGGGAAATGCACTGTTTAGATCTATGGAGTCCTTTACTGGGGTTGTAAAATTGTAAGTAAACCCAGCAGTGTTTCCAGATCAGTCTGTGTGAACATGATGGGAAAGTATTGCCACAGAGCAGAAACTGGCTACAAGAAGATGAGTATAAATACTCAGGTTTTCATGCCCCAAAAGAGAGAACTGCCTAACAGACTCCTTCCTAGACTACTGAGGTGCTAAGATGAGCTGGCAGGTGGCAAGATTTGATGGTAGCACAAAATTGCTTAGGTTTGAAGAAAAAGAATTGTCAGATATAAATGAGACTATGTGAATGAAAGAGCATCAGATTAATTTGAACATGACATTGCAGGGAACTCTATTAATGCATTTCACTAGATTCTAAGTTAAGGTGTTCTAAAAACAGTTCTCAATGAACAATTCACAGACATGCTTCCTTTATGTTCCACAGCCATTAAAATACACATACACATATATCCCCAAGGAATGAGATGAAACATGATGTAGGAGCTATAAAAGGTAATTTTAGAAGCTGATAGTTCATCTGAAGTATTAATGGGTTTTAATTGAGACCTCTTGGCTGTAGACTGGAAATAATTTGCTTTAATAAAAAAGGTCATAAGACCAAACCAATCTGTGACTGTGAATGGAAATGACCTAACAGGAAAGATTTAAGAAGGTGGAAATACAGAACCAGATGCACCATCAAAATAACTATCTCAAAACGTTGAAATGAACTTTGCAGGTTTCAAAACCACTAGATATGTATATGTTTATTAAAAAAAACATCCATTAGACCTGGGAAGGGAGGTGGATTACATGACCTCTGGAGATCCTCTACAAATGTTCCTTAGTCAATAGGTGCATTAAGGAAGGAGGGTTGAGTAAAACTTGTATTGCCAGCCCTAGCAAATGGCATTTTAAGCACTACTTAACACTGAGTACATTTGTTACTGTTATTGCCACAAATCAGCACCTCTTGGTGCATTATTAACATGACCTAACAAAATTGCCAATTAATTTTAGTCTCTTGCTTTTCCTGCTCAACTTTTAAAAAAAGAAAAAAATAAAAGGGTAAGATGCAAACTAGGTAAGGCTGGATCAATTAAATCCAAAGTGAACTGAGAGCATGGACAAATATGCTTAGAAAACAGTGTGAAAAAGACAACTTCATTCTGCAGATTGCAATGTTTAAACACCCAAACCAGAAGACCGTCTTGGTGTAATGCACAGTATACAACCAAGTGATTTCAGTTCGTGATAGATCATAACATATTTAAATCTGTAGGAGATACCCTACTGGTGATGTGAATACAAGGGACGTATTGCCTTTGAATAGTGGAATATCTGTTCTCCAATGGTTTTGTCATGGCTCCTCCCACGTCTGTTCTTCCTGGGCCTGCCTACCAATTTTCTATATCTGGTAATGCCTCAGCTCTGCAATCATTGAAAAGGGTCCATTTTTGTCCCTGTAGCTCATCTTTTCTCTCTTGTCAGCTTCCCTTTAATAAACTGCTTTTATATGGATGATGATGTTACGTATCATTGGAATGCTGCCTACCCACACTACCTAATTAGATGATGCCTAATAGAATTGAATTCACAAACTGCTGTTTCAAGTAACTTTAGCAGTGTGCTACTGAACTGGAGCATACTCTGCTGCATATGTGGGGGTGATTTGACACAAAAGTTAAAATTGTACTTGAAAAATTGGCCCAAGGATGGGAATGAGTTTCGGGAGCATGTGAGAAGGTTCTGTTTTAACCCAACTACATGTGCAAGTAGCCATTTTTGGTAGAAATATTTTCAAAGTAGTATAGAAATTACACCAAATAATCTTTTTTTTTGTTTTTTCAAGCATTCAAGTATCTAAATGGTAGAATAAAGATGATGAACAGGAAGATTAAAATGGTCTCCAGTCTCACGAGTCGATAGCCTTATGTCCAGTTATTAACTTGGTGCTAGTGGATTTTTGTGAAGGTTAAACGCTGGGGCTCAGATTTTCTGAGCACCCTGTGGAGGAGGATGGCTAGCAGGAATGATAACTGGTCCTCTGCCTCATTCTTCAGGTAGCTGACCTACCCATCACTTCAGATATGTCCTTTTCAACACCCTTACTTTACAGAACTGTTTGGCTCCCTCTTCTCAAAGATTCTTCTTTGGTTTATAGTATGAATGGGAAAACACAGCTGAGGCAAGATGAGGCATTTTGAAATGTGCTGTTTAAAAAGCTGTGTATTAAGAAATTAGTATTTCTGACTGGAACAGAAATTTGATTCTATTTTAAACTGTTTTGAACATCAGAACAATCACTCCTGCTATGTATGTATAGAGGAGAGGGGAGATGAAGCAGCCCTGTCCAGGAAGTCCTGCTCCGAGGTTCTTGTGCCAATGGCATAACTAGAATCTGTTCTAATGATGATTACTTGTGGAAAGCAAAGCTGATGGTGGGGCCTAAAATGGCTGTCTATGCAAAAGCAAAACAGGAGACAATGCTTACTAATAAGGAATTGATTAAGACCTGTTAAGCTGCACAGAACTTCAGAATTATTTTACTGCCTCAAGAAATATCTCAAGTTGCCCTATTTTCCCCCTTTTTTAATAACATTTACAAAAGGTAGCTGTGTAATACAGGAGGATATTTGCATTTCCCTTTGTTTGGCAGAGGTGATAGTCTTCTCACAAACGGGTATTTTTTTACAGCATGTACAGAGCCCTACATCCTTGTTAGGTTAGTTGCTTGTGGGATGATATTCTATAGGAGCCAGACCTGAAGATGGGGAGAGACTTCTTGGATGGTGTGCTATGATATCTACTTTGGCCTTAGTGATAATTAATTCACAGCAATAACACTTCCACTTTTATTGGAAGCCAGTCAGTGGACCAAATGGAAACAGTGAAAATCTGTGTACTTGAAAGCATCTGAACACTTGAAAAAAAAAATCAGAAGTAATTAAAAACCAACTTATAATGGCAATTATTTGCTATTTCTGTTTTCATAATGAAATAAGGAAGAAACACGACAAGAAGTATCTTGTGTGAAAATGAGAGACATGAAGATGGGATTGAGTGATCATCAGTCACAGGCCCAGCCAAAACAGTAGCTTCCTCCAGTCTTGGCAATGTTTTATGCACTGGCATAGAGCATATAGCATGTACTACTTCATACACATATGGAGAATTATAATCTCAAGGTATTTAAAGAAGAAAAGCCCAAATATGTCATCCTTGGAAAGATCTGTACCATTACGATGGGCTGAGCTGTTAGTCGAAATAACTCACAATGACTGTGTTAACCATAGGATCACTGGCGGTGAATTAAACTGGGAACAGCGTGACAGCAGTTGACTGGCGCTCAGCACCTCCGGGTTTCGGTTCTGGCAGCTCTCCTCCCCCTCAAGCTGAAAATAAAGAAAGATGACATCTGAGAGGTGGTGATTCAGACAAACGTTTACCACTTCATTCAAATGCATATGCACAAAATGAGTGCGACTTTCCACCTCCACCGTAGTTGCGCTTCTTACTATGCAGCTTTGCTCATCATGCCAGAGAGACTTCCAAAAGAAATTGCTTTTAAACTGTTACAGTCACAGAAATTAGCAGCAACGTTTCTTACATCTTTCCGCACTTACAGCCTCCTTCTGTGAGACCTGGAGTTTTCAGCAGCTTTCCTAGAGTACAAAGATCTAAACAGGCAGGACTGAGGGAGCTGGGCCAGGGTATGTGTTAGTGCCTCAAGAACACAGACCCACGCTTTGAGAGCAGTGTTAAATTTTGTCTGCAGGCTGTCCTAAAAAGGAGTGGTGTCTGTCCCTGCGTGATGGGCACCCTGCAGTCATCTCGCAGGGACAAGTAGGGCTGCAGGGTTTGATGTAGCTGGAGGCAGTGACTTGGCAGCAGGCAATGCAGAAAACAAAGCATATCCATGTAGAAAATTTGTTGCCTTTAAGGGAGGAAGTTGAGGAAAAGAGGAGCAGTGACTTCAAAGAACTGAAAATGAAAAGGAGCACGAAGAGGCTGGTAAAAACCTAAGGGCGAGTTGAAACACCAGTCCATCTGGGGTGACATTTGCCAGATGGAAGTTCTTGATTACAAAATTTAACCTTTCACCTTTATCAATTTTACATCTTATAATGGTATTTGAAATCTAGATTTAAACTCCAGAAGCTAATACATACTTGGATGGAACTGTAGAGCCGAGAAGAGCATTGAGTCTTGGACTCTTAGTAATACTTCTGCTATTAGTCTCCCTACTGAGTCATTGCCATAGTAGTGCAGAAAGTGAGATTACCAGGCTATCAATAGGTATTTACTTCTTTTATTCATAGTAATGACTCAATTAATTCTCCCCAATTAATTCTCTCTTGGATGTAGTTTTCCATTTACCTGCCACTGTGGTGTTTTCAGTCATTCACCACAATATTTTCTATTGCATGACTCAGTAGAACAAAAGGCAAAAGGGAAAAAGCCTGTTTGTGTTGTTTGCATCTGAATGTTTTTGTTTAATTGTGGTTAAAATTACTTCTGATTCCTTTGGTTTAAGTGGAGAGCAGCAAAGATAATTTACCCAAGATGAATTAAAATCCACTGTAGCAAAAGTGTATTCTCTATTTAATAAAACAAACCCACCCTACTTTCACGTCACTTGATGTCAACTCTTTTGTGATTTAACCATGACTATAGTTAATATATAACTTTATTATGATAACCATTTGGAATTGTGAAACAAGACTGTTTTCCCCACATTATTTCCTCCTTTTAGAACAAACACTGCTTTGTATATTTTTAAAGCAGTTCCATGTTATAGTATGGATTTCTCTTCGCTTTATGAAGTAATTGACAACAAAGAAGGACACAAACCAAATGTAGATGTATATAAAATTCAGACCCCAAATTCAGTCTGTCAGGTGGAATGCCATAAGACAGGAGGTGGAAAATATATTTAAGGCCTGTAATTTTTCAGTCTTTTGTAGGACTGAGGGTTAATTCAAATGGCAAGAGAAACCAAACTTATGAGAACTCCCTAATGGGACGGAGTGACAAGATAAAATATTATGGTTTTAATGGTCTTTATATACAGTTAAAGCATTCATTCCATTGCACCCAGATGATATAAATGCAGGTTATTCTCTGCAACTGACAATCAGTTATTTGTAGAAAGAGCTCTCCAAAGAGCTCTCTTCCACTATTAGTCTCTAGTTCTGTAGTGCCATAAAAATGAAATGCTAGAAATATATACCTTAAATAAGAACTGAATATTTGTTAACAAACAGGTTGTGGTTTATTTCCCCCTGTTTTAAAGTAAAAGAGTTATTTAGAGTTCTCCTGTTTTGAGTGAACTGCTGGAGGTCTTGCTGGATTATTGAAGATAACAATTGATCCCACCAAAAATGCACATAGACCTTATCTTAGCATATGAATGCCTCTGGCTAACAAACCCAGAAACACAACCCTTGTTGACAGCACGTCATCTGCCTATGGATTTGGGGTTTGACTGCATTGCAACTTGGTGACTTTTCCATGAAAAAAAAATTAATCAATAAGATCTTATTTTGTGCTGTTACACTTTGACATTTAAAAAAATCAACATAACAAATCGAGTATGCTAATACCCTGTTATAAATGTCAACAGGACATTATTTTGAATGTCCAGTTTATTGAAATTACACGTTACTCAGGATTTTATGTTTGAGTTTTGATGTCTTGAAAAAACACCAACAACTAATGTACTAATAAATATTCACAAACCCAACCTTTGTTAAGCAGACTTCAGGATGCTTGAGATGCTGCTTCTTACAGCCTTCTAGTGTAAAGCTGAGAACGAGAATGCAAAAAAACAGAGGAGCGGAGTCCAAGCAAATGATAGGAATGCTGGAGTAGGAAATGTATATGGAGAAATAATCCAGTATTAAGGCCAGTCAATACCACTTAAAACCAATCCAACACAAGCTTTCGTGGGTTCTACATTTCTCTATGAAATGGTTTTACACTCTAGCAGTGTGTAAGAGGCAATACTATGAAACCAGATATTTGTGCTCAACAGCCACAAATCCACACATTTTAAGAATAATTTACTAGGCAGTGTCAGGCTCAACCCCAGAAACAAGTTCTTCACAAAGTAATTGGACCTGGAAACGATGGAAATTATGCCTGCTGTAATTTAGGCATGTTTTCCTTGCTTGGCTGTCACACAGGAATCTTCTCACTTAAATTTGAACAAGCCTCTAAACTTGTGCTGGGAGAGTGCTGTTGACAATGCTGAGCAAGAGGAAGGGGAAATAAACATTGAGTGTCCAGAGAGGCTCAGTCCAGAAACAGAAGTGGTGTGTTTTGGGTGGTTGTGGGGTTTTTGTTTGTTTTGTTTTGTTTTTAGTTTTTGTTATTTTTAATTGCCCCCAAGCTTATCTGTTTTGTTGTTTTTTCCAAGTGTTATCACTTTTGGTCTAATAAAAGACATTGTTTACCCATGTAAATCTACCTCTACATATTCATAGTCTTGACTGTGAAGACACTTGCCCAAACACAACTTTGTTTATTTCTTAAATGCTCACCTGATATTTTGTAAGTAATATCCAACTTTCTTTTGGGACGCACACAAACTGATATTGCTGTTGAGACTGTGTTTCCTTGGGGTCTCTGGGAGGACAGTGAAGTATGTGTGATAACAACACAGGTTTGCATGAGCCCTGCTGTGAAGTTGTTAGTTACCTGTGTGTTTCATGGTCTGCTCAGGGCACAGTCCAAAGAGCTGAGCCTGAGTCTGTTTGTTTTGGAAAGAGTAGAGTTCCTAATGAGATGATGAGAGAAGTAGGTCACCCAGGTTGTGAAGAGGTCATGATGGATGAGCCAAAATACAACTAAAAAAGGCGCTGATTCCCTTTCAGTACAGGTGTTGCTGCCTTTGTTTGATGTTAGTGATGCATGTGATTTTCCACATGTTCACCCCAAGATGAAAGTATATTCTCTGCACTCACAGGTTGTGCAGTGCCTGGACGAGTTTGGCTCGGGCTTGTAGAAAGGATTATGGCTACAAAGCTCAGACTAAAGCACTCTATTTACGTTTTTTTTTTTTTAGCACAGCTCTTCCTGTTGTCCCTGGCTGGCTGGGAAGGCCGGGGGAAAGGAAGGGCCTCCTGAGTGATTCACAGGCAGCTGTTGAAGGCAGTGTGAATTCAAGCCATTTACAAAATCATCATGGAACCAGGTCCTTCCAACAGGAGTGTGGGTAACAGCCAGAAGCATCTGCTGAACCGCGATCCGGGAATGCCCTCAAGTGTTTCGCCAAAACGTTGTCAAGCTGCTGTGCTATACCGCTTGTAAGTTCAAACAGAGAGGGGCTTTTAAGAAAATGTAAAACCTTCACAACATTGTTGCTTTGATTTCAGACAACGGTTACACAGTTTAGATTTTCTCTCTCCTTTGGTATTTTCATTTCTTGGGTGTTATGTCAGGTCAGCTCCTTACACAGTACAGGCTTCCTTCCTCCTCCCAGTATCTTGGAAGGCAACACTATCTTGTCCTGGCAGAAAAGGCCTCTTCTGTGCACTGACAATGATTATTTTTTCCTTTCAGTTTTTCCCAAATTTTTGCAACTCCCCAAGGTTCCCTAGATGCAAGGGATTGAGACAAGAGCTCCTACAGGTTACACCTGGCCCTCGGAGATGCAGTTAAGGCCATGGCGATATAAACCGCCCGGTAAATGTTTAGCCAAACGATGTTATTCTCCCCCACAAGCAGTACCCGTCGCGGTGGGTACGGAGAGGCAGACCGCCGTCTATCTCCCCGCGGCGGGGCGGGCGGAGGCGCGAAGCACCCTGAGGCTCGGCGAGGCTAAGAGGCCCCTTCGCGCTGCTCGGGCGGCGCGTGTCTCCGGGCGGGGCGCGGAGCGAGAACCAATCGGAGGCGCTGCCAGTTCCCTGGTGGGTGGTGGCGCGGGCTTCTGTGCCAATCAGGAGAGATGGAGGGCCCGGAGAGAGGGGGAGTGCTCGGCCGCGCTTGAGGGGCTGGAGGCGGGGCTGGCGGCTGGGGGGCGGTGCTGGCGGCTGGGGGGCCGGGCGGCGGCGGCGCGCGGCGGTAAACACGGTGGCGGGGACGCGACGAGCGCGCGCCACTGGGCCATGGCCGCTTCTCCTGTTGAAGTGTTTGGGCTGACGGGCGAGGAGGTGAGGCCTGCTAACGTGTCCCTACCCCGAGCTTCTCACTTCCTTTCTCTGAAGAAGGCGGGTGGCGGCTTCCCCGTAGTGCCAGGCCGGGCGGATCTACCTACAGGGCGAGGGTTTACCGTGGGCCCGCCGCGGTCTGGTGTGGCTGCGAGGCTGGGGAGAGGGAGCTGAGGGGCGAGACGCGGCTGGGTGAGGGAAGGTGATGTGGTGCGACGCGATGTGATGTAATGCGGCCGCCCTGGTGGGCCCAGCCGGGAGCGGGGCAGCGCGGGGTCGGCGCCCCCATGCCAGCTCCCTGTCGTATCAGTTGCCGGCCGGCGGCGGGGAGCGTAGTAAGCCGGTGGCTGCCGTGTCTCCTAGCACCGGCATTCCTGTCTCTAGGCTGCCGTTTGGCAGCGGTGCGCGCCTTCCCCGACTGACGGAGACAGCGGCGTGCGTTGGGCAACTTCCTCGTGAGGGAGCTCGGGGTGAGGCGCCGTGTCTGCTCCACACGTCCCCCCCACCCCCCAGCCCTGGAGAATAAAGGCTTTGTTCCAGGCTTTGTTCCAGGCAAGATTTAACCGCTGAAGCGGGGAAGGTAGTTTGGGGCCAGAGGAGTGGTGCTTCTCTCTGCATAGCCGTTGACGAGAGTCTGGAAGCTTGTGTGCGTTTCAGTGTTTTTCGTAATAAACTCACGGGTAACGGAAAACTATTTCTACAGTGACTTCTGACGTGAGCTCCTAGGTCTTGAGTGCGTGGGTCTCTAGAAAGTGGTTGATAGTGATGTACCAGTTACTGTGCTTCAGTGGTAGGCAGGTGGGACGGGCTTTTCTATGGTACATGTGGCTTGTGCATAGGGCAGAACGTTGATGGAGTACATAACTTTTTTAAGAAGAAAGTCACTTTTTCTTTAGTTGCAGGTACATGAAAACTAAAAGCTATAGCTGTCTGAAAGCTGTTTGGTGACCCATCTGAAGTATCACTGGTGTCTTTAAGCCTACAGGATATTTCACCAGCACTGTCTTTGACTCTTTTTGTGGTCAGGTGGTGATGATCTCTGTGCCAATACACGTTGGTTGCATCCTTAGCAGGGATTAACTTTATGAAAACTATGAAATATTACTCTTGGCCCATTAGCATGGATTTCTTCTCAGCAAGCAGTGTAGAACTTGAGACAGTAACTATAAAGCTCTTGAATGGTTTTCTGTGCAATTTGAGTACTAAGATGAAGAAAAAACGAATTCTAATAGAAAACTAGCGCAGCATGCTGAATGGCTTGCATGTCACTTCCTATTGCAAGATCCTGTTTTCAGTTGCTAGTAATTTTTTGAGGCCATCTAGATGGACTGAAACATTCCGTGCCTCAGGCTTT
Source organism: Dryobates pubescens (assembly GCF_014839835.1). Lineage (NCBI taxonomy): Eukaryota > Metazoa > Chordata > Aves > Piciformes > Picidae > Dryobates > Dryobates pubescens. The sequence goes on along the minus strand of NC_071628.1, from coordinate 15,378,908 downwards.
CTATTTTAATTTTATTAGACTTTGGTCAGTTTATTTGTTTGTTAGCCTCCTTTGCTATGGGGAAAGTATTTTGAAGTCTGGTCAAAATGGAACAATTCCCTCCATCCTTTTAAACATGAGTATGTTCCTTTGGAACTACTAGAGGAAGAGGGAAAAAGTTTGAACATGTAACAATTCTTTTGGATCCAACTTTTTCATAGTTCAAAACCTTAGCCAAACTTTTTTCAAGTTATGAATACGAAAAATGCAGTTTGTTTGTGATCAGAGACTCTAGACTAGAGTTGGTGCTTACTGATTCACATGTAAAGAGATTGCCCAATTTTTGTCATAGTTTTCACTATGATTCTGCTTGCACAGATCACAAATGATCTTAGGGTTAATGGAAAACTGCTGCCAGCTGCCTTTGTGTAGAATGGAAATTAGAGCTCTGCCTTTCTAGATTGTAGTTTCTTTCTCAGAGTTTAAATCTGGAAGATTGCACACACAGAATCACAACAAAAACCACAAAGTCAGAAAACAAAATGATACTGGAAGTATCATCAAGGAGCTTTCTGCAAAAACCTCCTCCACCCTCATTTTACAGGCTTTCATCGTTTGTCTGCACATTGCTGTTTTCCCAGGGCTGCTCTGACCATTCTGGAAGGTGGATTTGCTTGGGGTACGAATCAATGGTGTCTGGAGAAAGAAAGGGTTATCTGCAAAACCTCTTTACTTGTTGCAGCTGTTGCATACAATCATATAGTAAATACAATAATTGTAAGCAAATGGTCAATAAAATAATGAAGGTAAGAAGAAACTGGTCTGATTGTTTAGGTGATTGAATACAGTATTAGTGTGGGGTTTTTATCTCGTTCTTCTCCTCCACCAGGATCTACATTTGTTCCAGATTTCTCGGTTAGTAATGTATTAATCAATTGAACTAATAAAATATTGCTAATATGGTGATGCTGACACAAAATGGTGAAGAAGCTGGGATGAAAGTCTGTAACTGAGGATGTTGTGTATACAGTGGGTTATTTTATGTGCTTTATTTAGGTATCTGAACTTCAGTGCCTGAGTCTAGCCAATGCAGTTGTCTTTAATGTCTCTGGTTGTGTTTTTCTTCTGTAAAAGTATTCATTTGTTCTAAAATTGCTTTTTATTCTCTCTCTCTCTTTCTTTCTTTTGTAAGATAGAAAACAGTACTTTAGAGTATACTTCCCACCTCCAGCTCAGACTTTTTCTCACAGTGCTCCATGCCTCAGGCTGCTTAAAAAAAATCAGCTGGAAACATTAACTGCTGTAGACCTTGTCTTAACCTGTGAAGTGGTAAGGATGCATATTGTTGCAGGTGTTGGTCTAGCTCTGGGGGAGTGGACTGACTCAAGTGCTTTTTCTTTTCTTTGTCCTAGCAGGCATAACATTGCTGGTGCTCTTAAGTGTGCTTTTTGAGGTGGGGTGTCTATAGCTAAAGGGGTTTTGGCTGAGGAACTTTCTAATACAGAACTTTGAGGTTGCTAGGCTTTGTATTTCTTGTAGATTGAGTACTTCGATGGAGTGAGCTATTCACTTCCAGTTACTGCGGTTTTGTCACGGTTGACTGCAATGCTAAATACAGTATTTTCAAACAGTAGTTATGGAAAGTCCTTCAAAGACTGAAGGAAGATGAATTGATGGCTCAGCTAGTGCTCTATTATTACTTAGGTTTTAAGAAGGTATTACATTTTTCAGTGGCTTGCTGGGTTAAAAGTATAATTGTTAAAGAGCTGTCCAGAATAACTGTATTTGTTTTTGTTTTCCCGTGAAATACTTGCATGCCCTGTGGGGCTTTGGAATGGCATTTAATAAAATGATGCTGTGTCTGTATGCATGCGTTTCATAGCCAGTATATGTCAGACCTCCTACAATGACAGCCTGAATTAAGAACTTTCTTATTTTGTCCAGAGAAGGGAAAGGAGGCTGGTGAGAGGTCTTGAGCACAAACCCTATGAGGACAGGCTGAGGAAGCTGGGGTTGTTTAGCCCGGAGAAGAGGAGGCTCAGGGGAGACCTTATTGCTCTCTACAACAACCTGAAAGGTGGTTGTAGCCAGGTGGGGGTTGGTCTCTTCTCCCAGGCAACCAGCATCAGAACAAGAGGACACAGTCTCAAGCTGCACCAGGAGAAGTTTAAGCTCGACGTGAGGAGAAAGTTCTTCAAAGAAAGAGTTGTTGGCCATTGGAATGTGCTGCCTAGGGAGGTGGTGGAGTCACCATCCCTGGAGGTGTTAAAGAGGGGATTGGATGTGGCACTTGAAGCCATGGCTTAGTTAGTCATGAGGTGCTGGGTGACAGGTTGGACTTGGTGATCTCTGAGGTCTTTTCCAACCTTACTGATTCTATGATTCTGTGAACTCTTTTTTTATTGCCTAAGCAATGGGGTAAGCTAGCTAGCTTTTTTTGATCTCTTTTCTGTTATGTTTGGTCTGTTTCAGGGATCAGACTAGTAATAGGAACTTCTCACAGGCAAAAATGCGCTTCCCACTTGTGTGCTTTTGCCATTTTAGGTTTCATAGTTGCTTGAAAGATATCCTATGTAGAACAAGTGTTTTGGTTTTCAGCTGGTCATGTAAGATTTCTCATAAGGAATCTTAAGGAATTTCTGAACAAGCAGTGGTGTTAAATACAATCTGTAGCAACAGCCAGTACTTCTTGAAGGATGGGTTCTTTATTTATGAACACAAAATGCTCCTGTACTGTGATTAGTGTTAAGTTCTTTTAGTGGGGTTAGTAGGACTGCAATTGGCAGGTGGAAGTTAAACTTTCATTATGCTCCCAAGATTGATTAATATAGTTCTGTAATAAAAATCTTCCTGAATCTAAAACTTGCTTTGCTTGCTTTTGAGAGAGTTTCTTCAAAGAAAGGTAGCTTGGTTCTATTGGTCACTGTAGAGGGGTAAGAGAGTGCTCTCTGGGTTGTGAAGGAATGGTCAAGAAGTCAGCATCTCCTTCCCACTTTCCACCTCCTGCTGAAATGAACTGCTGATGCCTAATATAATTTTAAACTCGCCTAACATACCTATCTGCCTCACTTGCAAGGAACTTTGCAGGAATCACTTCAGTTCAGCTAAGGCTTACTATTCTGTGGGACATGCTTTCTTTCAAATCAACTACATTTGTCCTATTCCTCATGCTGTCAACTTTGTGTATATCTCCTGCTGGAATTGCTCAAGCCAGCCTGATCTTGTGGTTTCTTTTTTATTTTTGCTTAAGATCTAAATAATTGTCTTTAAAATTCTTAGTACTTCTTTATGTATAGTATCTGAGGAAGGTCTGTTCTTAAATATTTGTTCTAGTGTTAGACAGGTGAAGAGTGCCAATAGCTTCTGGATTGCTTAAGGAAAAACATTCTGTGCTGATCTTAGTGTAGTAATGGAAGAGACAGGTTTGTAATTATTCAGACTCTGAAGGGTTTCTTTGAGATTAAAATATTGCTTGTTGCCTCAGTAATTGCCATTAAGGGATTTTTGTTGTGAAACAAACAACTTTTATAGTCACTAATGATCTTGCGGTAAAAACCCAAACCCCAAACTTTCAATGCAATTTGAAGTAAGCACTCTTGGGTGGAAGACACAAACTAGTAACCTTGCTAAGATATGTGGGGTTTAACTTGGGGTCATCTATTACACTTTGCAGATGCAAGAGGCTATCTGTTCAATTAGAATATGTACTAATTTTAGTTGTAAGTAATCTTTCAGCATCATTTCTGATCTGCTTCAGAGCCTTTTGCCTGATGATGTCTGTAATCAGCAATTTGTGCTTTAACTACAGTCTACTGGTAGAATAAAGTTGGATGCCTTGAGTAAGATGGTTCACAGATTTGAGAAGCATGCTGTAAAAGAAACTATACATTCATGGTGTGTATCTGTTATGCTAGTACTTATTCTTTAATGAGGCCTTGGCTTTAGTACACTGAGACATGCAAGTGTCCTGACTTGCTGTTTATAGCTGCTCTGTGATGAGGTCAGCAGTCTTTGTAGATGTGCACTGCAGAACACTCTAAATAGTTGATAATTCCTTTTTTTCCCCTTTTTTCCCCCTTCCCCTCTACTGACTTTCTGAACCTTAGTACATGGGCTGGGAGGGATCACCCTACATGGGATATAGAATACATTCAGCCTTCTGAACGTCTCTGCCTTTACATGCTCTTTCACCGAGCCAGGCTATTTACTGGTTTCAGTTTTGAACTTCCAGGTGATTTGTATGTTTATTTCAGCTTGCCATATCTGAACATACCCAAATCTCAAATTTCTGTTTTCTTTTTATCTGTTGGGGCATGGGATGAAGCTTAAGAAAACAGTATCAGGAATTCCATATTAAGGCTATTATCTTGGAAGGTGATGCTGCTGTACTCTTCCATCATTTTATCATAATAACCTTTGATGTTCTTTCCTTGGCTTGATTTGGTGGTAGTATCTAGCTGGAACAAAAGAATAACAGGATGTTGTTGCCTAGAGCAACTGTTTACTACAAAGTGTGCTCTCTGTTGGACTGCTCTGACATTTTATATTGGCTTCCTCAGATAAAGCTGTCTGGGAGTCCAGCAGATACTACCATTTTATGTTTTACATTAGAATAACAATCCTGGTTTTGCTGTTTCCTCAGATCCTGTATGGATCTTTTTGGTAAAAGTATATTGAAAAAAAGAAATCAAAAGCATGAACCAAAAATTAAAACAGGAAAGCCAGTAAAATTTGTTTTTTGGTACTAATCAAATATGTACTCTGAAGAACTTTTCTCCTAATGTAAAACTTTTATATTGCTATGAAATTATTTTATCTGAATTCTCTAGGTATCCTGTGCATACCAAACTGCTTTCTCTGTATTGTTCTTACTTAGATCTGAGTCTGACTCCAGTCAGTCATGTGCTGGAGGTTTGGGATATGTCAGAAATAATTCTTGAACCTGAGAAATGGATTGCAGCTTGCTGAAAACTCCTGTGAATTTGTTTGGACTTTACGTTAATATCAGAGTAGGCCCTTATAGCCACTGAGTTAGGTAATAGTGTTTTGTGTGTTGTCTTACCACTTCAATTGAAGAACAGTTAGTGTAATGCCTTAATAGTTGAATTATTGATTATTGCAGACATTAATGACTGGCAAAGGTAAATGCTGCTTTCTGATGTAACATTATAATGTTTGTGTGCACAAAATGAAAAACCTTCGGGTTTCCCCACCCAACACAGGTATAAAGTACAGCAGCCAAAACGTGTAAGGTGGCAAGTTACAACTCTTTGTTGTGATCATGTTGTGAATCTTGTCACTTTTAGTGGGTGTGGAAGATACTTAGTCATCTGCAGTCTGTGGTACTGGCAGTGCACTCTATCTGCACTTGCGTATGTACGCACATGCATGTGTGCACGCTCACAGGCTGGTGTTGACTTGTGGTGACTTGGATGAGGATCGCACTTGATTGTCGGTCAGGGTTTTGAAGTACAGGCATCACTCTGTGAATACTTCTTAATTTGTGCTTTCTTTTTCTGCATATGCCTTTTCTTCTGTTTTGTACTGTCTTGGACATTTACCACTGAAGTAGGAGATGCTCTCCCAGTTGTTCTTGGCATTATTTTCCTCCTTTGTGAATATGGGAAGGATAGGGGTGAGAACGGACAGTGTTAATAATTACAGTTTATACTCATGGATTAAAATCATCTGTAACCCAGACAAGACCATTCTGTTACAATGAAGTTGTAAGCAAGTTTTGAACTCCTTAAGAGCTTGATTATTTTATTTTTTTCCCCCCCTCCCCTAAATGCTGTTTTCTTGACCAAAATGAACAGTTCTAGAACCTCTCACCTTAATGTATATTCTTTGAATCTAAGTAGTGACTTTTCGTAGTGACTTTTGTGGAAATTCAACACTATCCACTTCTAGAAGGCCCACTTTCTTAGTTTGACTCTTGATTTACAGTGGGGAGAACGTATTCTAACACTTGTAATGGGCACACGTGAAAAAAATTTGTCACAATCGCTTCAAAGTATCACAGGCTGGTAGTCATTGTCTTTAAAGTTATTGATTGTGTACATACCAGGTGGGACACCCACTTATTTCATCTTGTTATGTACTGTCTATTACTAAATAGCTCAATGGTTAGAGACTGTGAAAAAGGCAGGTGTTAGCAGGCCCAACTATTTGAGCAGTTGATCTTGAAACCATCCTTTAGAATATACTAATAGAATTGACAGGAGTATAATGATAACATTCGTATTAAGATAGCTAAGTTGATTCAGCTCTGTAGAGGATGTTTTGTCTGACTTAATCAGCCCAAGAATTTGTGACAGTCCAGTCTGTTGTAATATGTGGTAGCCTTAACCTTCCACATACCCAAACTCTCAGCTTTAAAAATATTATATAAGCTCTAAAAATACATCATTAAGTTTAAGTGTAGACTAGCTGACACTTGGTGTCATTTAGACTTCGTTTGTACACAGCACTCTCTGGCAGATTCAGTAGTTTAACAAATACTTAACGTTTTTCCCCACTGTATTTGCCTGATTTGTCCTGGGGTACTTGTAGTCTCAGAGGGAACAGCTTAGCAGTTCAGTGATAATAGTGAGATGATCAGTTTGTGTTTTGTATATGATTCTGTGTGGTCAGTTGGTTCTGTATTTGTTTGTGGCTTTTTGTTTTTGTTTTAACCTTCTCTACTCTTCAAAGTGACTGACAGTCAGATGTTGTCAAAAGATGCTTCCTCTGTACAAACACCCCCTGTACAACTCTGTGCCCAGTGCTGCTGCCTTTGATGGGCTGTTGTGTGTGCATGTCTGTGTTACACAGCAGCTGGGTACTAGGGCTTTACACCTGTAAGACTCCCACTGCATTCAAAGCAGCAGTGAGCACTCTGTCTCTTTGGCTGTATAGATGGAATAAATTCAGAATGTCCCCTTCAAGTTGATGCCAGGATTGTGATAGTGTAGGTAGGCTTTCGTGGTCAGGAAGAGACTCTTGGAGAGAGAAATTCATCTGAGAGAACAGTTTCCTCGACAAGCTGCAGTGCTGCTAGACATATCTGGCTACTGACTAGAAGCCTGTCCCTCTGCCACCAGAACCACTGGAAGCGCTGCAGTGGTGGAAAAGAGTAGCAAGGCAAGCTTGATAGTGTATGCAGTCAATATAGACAAGGGACAGGCTGCAGCCTGTTTCCTGGACAGTGAAAACCCATACAACAAATATTGGATCAGTAACTGTTTCTGTAGATTCACAGGCAGTTGCAACCTAGGAGTGTTTTCATGGACCCCTTCTCTGTGTCATCAGAACCAAGTATCTAATGCCTTGTTTCTGCCTAATTTTTGACTGCATGGAATTACCTTTAAACAGTCCTGAAGCTGTTTGGATGTTTATTGCTTTCTGAGGTCAGTGTGTTTGGGAACAGATTTTATGACCTGTAGCAGCAGTTCCTTGATAATTTGGCTTGTCAGTGGATGGGGAGAAGAGGTCATATAGTTACAGCACAGAGCTGTATCCTGTCAGGCCTCTCTGCTACGTCAGGATGTGTGGGGTCATAGCATAATGGGACCTTCCAGTGAAAGGCACTTGTGGCTGCATTTGGATTGAGCTGTCTGGATTTCTCCTGATCTGCATTGCGCACTAGTGTGACCAGAGCACGCCAACGTAATATCTAATGTTTAAGTGTTCTCCTTTCACATAAACATGCTTTTTTTCCTGAAGTTTGTAATCTTTTTGGCTTGGAAAAGGAAGAAGTCGACCCTTCAGTTGGAAAAGGAAGAAGTCGACCCTTCAGTGTCACCTATCTGTTAAAAATACACAAAAAGATGTGTGGTGGGTTTTTGGGAGGGGAGAGTGGTTAGTGAAGAAAGTGAAAGTAGAAATGGAGATCTATGAGGAAGATTGTTCTGAACAATTCTGATTATTATTTTTTTAAACTGTTTTTATTTTTCTACGTGACAGTTCATAAGCAAATCTCAGCTTGATTAGTTTTTCTGGACTAGCTAAAATCCTGTAGCTATTGTAGTTTGGTGCTGACCCTAAACAAATGATAGTCAGTTGTTAAAATCAACCTTCAGCATGCCAGTCTGAGGTTTCTGCTTTACTGAGGCCACATGCAAAGCAACTCTTTCTGTAAAGCAAATACCTCTTGTGATACAAATAAACAAGCCATGGGATTAAACCCATATTAAAATCTGGGGAGTTTGGAGCCTACTTCTAGCATCTTGCTCATGTGGACTATGTTGATGCCCTGTTAAGTCTGACTCTGAGACACCTGTGCCCAAAAGAATTCAATTGTCTTTTCCTGTGCTTGAATAACTGAGAAAAGTTTATGGTCTTAACAACTAAATGTAGATACAAGAAAAGGTATTTGTCTTTTAGAGCAGTGTATCCTGTGCCAACATCTGCACTTGGTCTTTTTCTGAGATTCTTGATCTGGATTCTCTTAGTTGGGTCCCATGAGCTGTGAATGAGGACACTCTTCTGGTTGGAAAAGGGTAGTGGTGCACTGAAAGAAGTGCAGAAGTGGTCAGTGAAAGCAGAAATGCATGTGGTACTTTTCCGCATGAGTGGTCTCTGAAACTCGGTGTTGAATGTCACTGAAGCCAAGTAATTGTCAGAAGATAATGCTGCACATTTTTTGACAGCAGTATGTGCCTTAAAGCCTGATGGTGACTAGATTTTAAAAGCTCAGGTCACCTTCCAGTGGTCATTGCAGGGTGAGGTTGGTTGTTTGGTCTGCATTTTCTGAACTATTAGATTTCATAATAGGAGACTATTTTCTTTGAGGTGAAGGTGGAAGACTTCTAATTTGTCTGGAATTGTCCTGGCTAATTGATTGTTTTGCCAGCAAGAGGATATTGCAGATGTTCATTGCAGTCACCTCTAACTATAGAGGGTGAGAACAACTTGCTTACTTAAAAAAAAAAAAAAAAAATTACTATTTAGTGGTTTGCTTTCAGCTTTGTCTTGTTAGCCAATAGTTCCTGCCTCGGGATTAGCATGCAATTCTCTGTTTTTTTGGTATTGGTTAGTCAGTTCAGTCCTGTGGTTATGAAGGAGTCCAATGATCAAGCAACGTTTGAGTGCTTCCTACCTCTCCTTTTGAAAGCACTTTCAATCACATGTGGAATTCAGAAAGGCCCCAGGGACAACATCTGGTGCTTCAACCATTGCTTTCAGTATCTATTTAACTCCTTAACCATCTAGATTGCATCAGCTTTCCTCACAAATGTCTATGACTAGCCGTTTCTTACAAACAGTCCTTCATCTGCAAAGCTTTTTAACTTCCAGAGAAAGTGTTCATTTGTCTTCTTGCTCTGACATGGTCACAGCTGTTAGGATTTTTTCCCCACCCCCCCTCTTGAATTCAGTAGCTTATCAGATGAGACACCTAAGACTCTCCACAGCTATATTAATTAACAGGAGGAGTGCAATCACATCACTCCTGTGAAGCTGTGATTTGAATGATGTGTAATTGAAATAGGTTTTTGGGTTGTTAAAAATCTCATACCCTGCTGACAAGTCATTTCAGGAATCCCAGTATCTTGACTGTGGGCTCTCTGTGCTGTTAAATAAAACTAGATGCAAGAATTTTTTTATTCTTGCCTTTTCCCAGAGTTCTTTACTACTACTCTTATAAGTTGGATACTCTTCTCATTCATCTCAGGAAATAAATTCATGGTCAGAGTCTATTTCCCACTTTCTGATGAATGCCAAGATACCATTAGGTGAAAACTTGCTCAGACCTTACACATTTGTATGTCTAGTGAGATGCAAATGGCAATGCATTTCTTGTGTCCTAACAGATCATGCCCATGTGAGACAACAATTGTTACGCTATTCAGACCACATTCTCACAAAGGTCGATGCCAACTCTGTAGAAAAGACAGCAAAGAGCTACCTGCTCTGAAACGGGCAAACTGCTTGCAGAAACTGCTCTTAGATGCCTGCCTTCCTGGAACAGTTAGTTGGGAGCAGCAGAAGTCGCAGGGTAGTGTGGACTATGGGAATAGCAGCTTGCCTTTGCCGTTGCCCTAGGAGGTCTTCATGTGTGTGCTGTGCAGCGTGTATGTGCTGCATCCAATCTGATAGAGAAACAATCCTGTCTTGTTGGATTAAGCACTCTATCAAACAAACAAAAATCCCACACCTTTAGAACACTGAGAAACAAAATTGTTAAAAAAAAAGAATAATCAAACCCTACTGTCTTGTCTTAACCAGTTGTTTGGATTCTGTTTTTACCATCATGTGTGAATACAATGGTGATAAGACTTTAAAAGAGGTAAAGGTAGAATACATTTCCCACTGAAACTTAGAGCTGTTTCTGTCAAAGTAACTATGGTTTTCAGTGTAAATTCAAAATGTTTCCAATAATTTATTTTAGCTTTATAAATTAAAAATAGATCTGAAAAGTAAATCTGAGTGCACCGTGAACATGTTATTTTCTCTTTTAGGAGAACACTCGGATTGTCAGGGTAAAGGTTATAGCAGGAATTGGCCTGGCCAAGAAGGATATCTTAGGAGCCAGGTAAGAATACAAGTCATTGATACTGATATATTGAAGGACAGCTGTTTCTCCCCCCCCCCCCGGTTGTTTAGATCTTAGTAAATCCTCTTTTGAAAAAGTCAGAACCATTTACACTTATATGGAATGTTCAGACATTATGTAAACATGAAGATACCTGTTTTCTTGCCCAAGAGTCACTTGGACAGGTCTTATGCATTGGCAATACAATGAGTGGAAAGGTTTAATTCTCTGCATGGTGGAACAGGTTAATCTGGAGGGATAGGTAAATGTATGTACTTTCCTTTGGGTAGACTGCAATAAAAGAAGAGAAGAGACGGCTCCGAGGTGACCTAATTGTGGCCTTCCAGTATCTGAAGGGGGCCTATAAGAAGGCTGGGGAGGGACTTGTCAGGATATCAGGTAGTGATAGGACTAGGGGGAATGGAACGAAGCTGGAGGTGGGGAGATTCAGGCTGGAGGTGAGGAGGAAGTTCTTCACCATGAGAGTGGTGAAGCTCTGGAATGGGTTGTCCAGGGAGGTGGTTGAGGCCCCGTCCCTGGAGGTGTTTAAGACCAGGCTGGACGAGGCTCTGGCCAGCCTGATCTAGTATGGGGTGTCCCTGCCCATGGCAGGGGGGTTGGAGCTAGATGATCCTTGTGGTTCCTTCCAACCCTGACTGATACTGTGATACTATGAAAAATAGCAGGAGTTCAGTTATAATCAAAATTGTCTTATCTGTGCTTTAAAGATTTGGAGTAAACACTGGTAACAATGAGACTATTCCAACTCAAGTTAATATGCAAAGGAATAGCTTCCACCACCTCTATAGATGTGGTAAACCCATGCCAGTGGCTGCAGGCTCTGGATATGTACAAATTTAAAAATGAAAGATCCTTGTAAGATAAACAATTGCAGTGGCTTAACATTTACCACAGGAAAGGGCAAACTTTTGAATTGGTAATTTAAATGCTTTGTAGGATCTTGTAGAAACAGCATGTAGCTTGTACTAAAGCTGCTTTTTTTTCTGCCTTTTTTTTTTTTTCTCCCCCTGGCTCATGTGCAGATGGTCTAGAAAAGTATGAGTGGGTATAGTAACAATTCTGCTGTCAGCTGTGTTGGCATATGTACAGGAATGCTGTTATTCTACAACAAAATCGTTACATGTGACACTTGTATAACACTAGATAAATTTTTCTTCTGATATTTGTATTTTTCCAAAAGCCAGACAATCTTTTCCATATTTCTTTGTGTTAAAACAAAAGTTGTGCAGCTCTGTGCTCTCTTACTGTATGGCAGACAGTCTTGGTCATCTTCTGTTATTAGTCTGAAGAGTTGAGTACCTTGAGTCTTCATGAAAGCAGATATTTATATAAACTTGTTTACTGTACAGGAAGGGGAAAAAAAAAATCTGAGGCAGTAGGCCAATAAGCAACCATATTAGGACACCTTCCTTAACATAAAAAATTGGGTTAAACTCACACTGTAGAAACTCTTAAAATATTATTGCATATTCAAGGGAGTACCTCAAATTCTAGAGGTACTAAATTGTTGAAAACAAGATGTAATACTTCAACATTTTTTCATCATAATTGTTTGAGATTTTTTTTTCATGTATATCTTGTTGAAATGCATGAAGATTTAATAAATCTGTTCACATGAAATAAGAACTGTGAAAAAGGAGAGAGAATCAAATTGTAGTGGTATAAAGAATATAAAATGGTGTAGCTAGTGTGGTCATAATCACTAACAGTGTTTAGTGTTAGAGATAACAGCATTTAGAAAATGATTGTAAGTACAAGTGTGCATAGTGTTCATAAAGTAATTGTAACTCCTCGTTTCATAGCTTATATTTATTTAAGCCTTTTAAACTCAACTGCTAATAACACTGACAAGAAAAGTATGTAAAGCAGAATGCTCAACTTTTTTCTTTATCCCTTGCAAGTGACCCATATGTGAAAGTAACAGTGTATGATCCAGTGAATGGTATCCTTACCAGTGTTCAGACAAAAACTATTAAAAAGGTAAGCCATCTTATTTTTGTGGATCTGTTGGGTTTTGGTTTGGTTTTGATCGGACTCTAGAGGAAAAGTTAATACTATAGGAAATATGGGAATTAATATGTCATTTGAGAAAATGGACATGGGGAAAGGTATGTTCTGTGATCTGCTCTCCTTGTCTGTTCATAACATTGTTCTGGTATTTTCTTTGTTAATTGTATTTAATAGTAAATAAACACTAAGGAATAGGAGCTTAGTAGTAATTAACAACTACATAATTCATGGAAATACTGGATTCCTCTGATTTTCTGTGATGCTTAATGCTATAAGAATCTCTCTTACTGGCTATCTTTTTATTTTCTTGCTTTACAACTTTAATCTTTTTTATGTTTCACACACAAACACAATTTGTATTTCAACACCACATTACACGGTTAATCTGAATTATGATACTACTCATTTCTCTTGATACCTGCAGGAAATAGTAAGTCCCAGTACTGGTAACTTATGTTAGATGAACTAAAAATGAAAAAATGTATATGTGCTATAGAAAGTATGCCTCTAAATAATTTTTCTCATCTATTTTTCTTTCACATTGATGACTGTTAGTGTAGTTATGATGCAAGTTTTGAGTACCAGTATTAATTTTAAATAATAGCCCCAACTGAAAGAATGTGTTTAGTAGAGTGGGTTATATTGTTTGGCCCACCTGTGCCTGGTCTTAATTACACTGGTGAGAGATTTGGCATTTGATAAGACTCCATAATTTCAGGATTAACATGTGTTTGCATGTAAACAATACAGATATTGAACTGAAGGCAGTGACTGTTACTTGAAGGCATACCATAAATTAACTGATTTGGACTATATAATAAATGAGCCCTTCTCTGCATCCTTGCATTAGCCAAAATGTGAGAAAACTTGCACAAATTGTCCTTATTCTATACTGTGTTAAACATACTCAGAGTCCTGTGACTTTTACCTGCGACTGCAGGGTTAAAGCTTTAGTACTTTAAGTGGATTGTTATGTAAGATAAACCAGATGTAAAATGGCAAAGACATCAATACAGAATCATCACTATAACCAATGTTGTCCTTTTTTTTCAATTTTTTGTTTTTCTTCTTCCTCCCCACATGTAGTCCTTAAACCCCAAGTGGAATGAAGAACTCTTATTTAGAGTAAGTGCTTTTACAGCCTTATTACCTACTTTGGATGTTACAGTAACACATTTGGAAAGTTTTCTGATGTTATCTTCTGAAAGTTTTAAGACATGAGCATGGATTTAAAGCAGTTTGGGATAGCACCAGCCTTGGCTCCTTTATTCCAATAGAAATATGTTGCATAGTGAAACGGTAGCAAGGTGTAGATGTGTTGATTAATTTAGGTCTTATGTATTTCTTTCTTTGGTATTTAGCCGCGGTTTCTTTCTCAGTGGGGGAGGGAAAGCAGAGCCTTTCCTCTCAACCCACCACAACCCTGCATAAACAGATTTCACTTAAGAGAAATTCTGCAATTAAGCATATATTTTAAATATTTTAAAATATTTAAAATATTTTAATATTTTAACTATTAACATCTTTATTTTTCATAGGTTGATCCTCAGAAACACAGACTTCTTTTTGAAGTATTTGATGAAAACCGTTTGGTAGGTCCTTTTGTGTAATACTGTAATGTATTAAGAAGTGAATGGAAGTTTGTCTGGATTCAGCATGGATGAAAAACCCACCCCAAACAATCCTGACTACTCTAATGAAACCAAAAGTGAGAGGCAGATCTGATTAGTTTACTTATCTCACATTGTAACACTTTGATGGTTTGAAGCAGTTAAATTTTTATTTTTAACTTCTGAGTCAAAAGCATTGTTCTTTTATAGTGCTTTTCAAATTATGTGGCCAAATTCTATTGTGGTACTAAAAGCTCCACAATGAATGTTTTATTTTTCCCACGAGCAAAGTGGTATTGATTATCTCTGTGGACAGTGTGAGAAGCTTTTTTTGGTGCATGAAGAGTAGCATCAAAGAAAGCATGTGTGTGTGTTCTTTGGAAATCTTATCAAGTGAACACTGGTTTGTGATCTTGTGGATAGATGTTATTCTGGCAGGTCATAGGGGTAGCTTGTGCATTTTCCTCAGTGAAATCAAAACTCTGTCCATACTCACATATTATGTGTGAAGATGTTTACTTGCCTGTTTGTCTGTATGTTTTATTATATTGGATAAGGCAGGGAGCAGTATAATCATGACACTTGCATCTTAAGGCTACTTTTCAGACATTCTGTATCACTGGATTACACACTTTTTCCTTCTGCAATAGTTTCAAACTTATAGGAGGGACTGAGTACTCTTTAGTTTGTACTCCACAGACAGTTTCATTCTGGAAGCTGTTGTACTGGATCTTTTTGTTCTGGAGTAGTATGTTGGCTATGAAATACTTATTTTTCCCTAGTGCTTTCTGTACTGTATCTTTTATGGAGTTGCTGTTTTGCTGAAGTTGGAAAGAGTGCAAATATGTATAAATATAAGTACAAATCGTCTAGCATAATTAGATTTAAGAGACTGCATATTTCTTGGTTATAGGCATTGCACAGTCTCCAAACCATTTACTTCTTGACTGAAGTCAAATACTTGACTGTATTTACCTGATCAAAGTATTTAAAATATAGTGTCCTCTTTTTTTTTTTTTTTTTTTTTTTTAAGGCAGTTTTAAAGTCAATCACCAGCATTTGTGGCTCACAGGACAGGTTAAATATTATTTTTTCAGGATGCTGGAAATACTATTCTCAAGGTGATGTTGTAAGTTACAGTGCATTCTTCTTGAGGTCGAAGTACTTTGTCCATTGGAACATTACTGCCACCCTCTGGAAGCTGGAAGGCACAATTAATTCAAAAGTTAAATTCTTGATTCTTTTGGTAGAAAGCCAGTACTTTCTTTCTGGTGTCTACCAAGGTTGCTCCTTAATGTTCTTCCTCTAATCTGGAGTAATTGTTTGACACCTTTGCTTATGGGACAAGAACCACTAAAACATTTTATTGGCACTGGCTTGGAAATTATTCTTTGTTTCTTAAGTGTGATTATATATATATAGTCACAATTGTGTATATTTCAAAATGAAATGCCAAAATCTCTCACAGATATTGAAGAAGTCAGTGATATTAAGTGATATTGATACTTCTTTAAAATTATTTTTCAATTTATTTTTGTCAACTCTAATTCAGCAAGATAGAATTTTACATTTTAAAACCTTTCGTGTCTACAGAAGTTGTAGTTGGCTGCACTGTTGCAGCAAGAAATTTCACTTAAATCTGGAGCCTGAGTTACCAAATAAATGCCAGGTTATTATTTTCTTTGAGGTTTCTTTAGTAAAATGAGAAAAACATTTCAGTTCATCAAGTGTTGCTTGCTTTCTTTAAAAGCAGTATCTCTAATAAAGTTGCTATGTGTTGTTTAGCACATTAACATATTACAAACTGTTCCTAATTTGTTGTTGGAGGGAAAAACAGCTTCAAGAATTCTTTAAATTTTCATTTGCATATATTATGGTGTGTTTTATTATGGGTATGTTGTTGTTTGGGTAGTGTTGTTTTCTTCTGGTTTTGTTTTGTTTTAATATATTGCTTGAAGTTCAAATTAACTTTATGAAACGGTAACCAAAAACCTCTTCTCCCCGTGTCTCAGTCCCCTTCCAACATATAAAAGTGCAGTTGGTAAAGCATAATGAAATAAATTAACTATTGTATTTGTTGGCTTTTTATGAATAAGCTCATATTAATTTTTTTGCTGCATTCTAATAATGGAATTCAGATAATGGAAGTTAAGTAAGCCCTGGAGTATAATTAGAAAACCAATTGGTTGCTTGCAAATAGGGTACTCCAAATTTGATTCTTGATTCTTCTTTGGAAAGGAGGCACAAATACTCATTTTACTGCCTTCTAGCTTAAAATATAGCAAAGGTTAAATAAATACGGAGCAGAAAAAAACTCTAGTAGTATGACCTATAAAAGTATAAATGGCCTAGTGTTCTTTCTCTTTGCGCTTTTTCAGTAGCACTAAGTAATTTCATGTTTGTGTGGTAGCGTTTAGTACTGCTTCGTATGGCTTCTGTATTCAAAAGTACTTTCATAGCCAAATATTTGTTTAAAAAAGCCAAAACCAATGCAACAAAACAACAACAAACCACAGCAAGACAACCACGCCCCCCCACCTCACCCCCCCACCTCCGAAAATCCAACAAACCCACGGCAACCTCCTTAATGAAATTCAAGATTGTCTTTTTTCAGAGGTCCCACTAGGTGCCAGCAAAGACCTTCTCACACAATATGAGCCTATGAAACATTTTGTAGGCGTTCTCAATCCCCTTACTCTTTTGAGACTTGACAGTCTGTTAACTTCTTGACATGCTAATAATTTTGTTTAAGGAATAAAAATCTGTAGTTGCAAACTGGCTTATGCATTTAAAGTTATGTAATTGTACAGAATAACTTTCTTCTGTAACTGTGCTTGGTAATTGCATTTGCATACTTAGTGTTGAAAAGTTTACATAGCTGGTCATATATTTGCATGCCATATTGAATTCAAATCAGTATCTTCTTGTTGTGGGCTTTCGTCATACAAGATGAGGTACTTCAGCTTGTAAGAATAGTTTTCTTCTACCTTTAAGAGCTGTAATTTGAAATTGTTTGAATCTAAAAAGTTAACATGGTAGGCTGAAAATAAATGCCAAATTATTAATTAGAATAACTTTTTGTGGTTCTAATTCAGTTACACCTCATTGAAAATTGAGTTATTTAGCAGGGGAAGTTTCTACTATGCAACTATTAAGCAAACACAGTTTCTAAACAGCATGTAGGTTGCAAGATAATACCAGCTTTCTTTAAAGTTTTATTTAACTAGTGCAGAGACTTCTTTTTCTTTTTTCTTATTTTTTTAAGAGGCATAAGTCTTATTTCATTGGTTTATGCATAATTCAGACCTCAGCAGTTTGCTAGCATGGTTACTATTTGGAAATTCAATCTTAGACTTGATACTCAATTATATGGGACTTCATTCCTACCGACTTCCTGTAATTCTAAACCTATGGGTAAAAATATTAGTAGTCATACGCTGCTGAGGAAAGTACGGACACATTGACTCAGCTAGTGCAGCTGCAGCAGGACTTGCTGTTTTAAACATGGAATTACTGGAAGTTGATTGTTGTATTCATTTATTCAAATTACAGAAGGTATAATTGAAACAAGGTCAGTAGTGTTTGTCAGTGTGTTGCGGCAGAGGTCGTTGGAACGTAAGTGCTTTGTGAATGAATGCTTTCTGACTGCAAGCAAAGATGGTCCACAAACTGCAGTTCAACGAATGGCTGACATTTCATGAGGTACAGTTTGGGGTTTTTTAACACTAGTATCTTCTAGAAATTAGGACAAAGACTACAGCTTTTATGGGCTTTTTGCTGTTGTGATGTACAAGCTCTAAATTCTGTGCAGCTGCTCGTAGCCTTTCTGCTGAAGGATATTTGTGGTTTTCATTTGCTAACATGTGTGGAAATGAGAACAAATGGCACGACGGTTAAGATTGCATTTTGCTACCCAAAGAAGCAGCACAGACCCATCAATGGAAGTCTCTGAAGATGTTTTGGATGGTAACAGTCGTATGTACTTCAAAAAACTGCAGAATTCTGCACCTAATGTTACACAAAGGAAACTGACTCCTAGACAAGTTGCATATGCACCTGTAATGCAGCAAGTAATTAATCAAGAGGAAAATGCAACTACTTCTCCACTGCAAATGAAAAAGAGCACCTCACTGCATATTTCCCTACAGACTAGAAAATCTGGTGAATGTTATCAGTCTGGTGAGGATGTGGCTACAGGTGAAGACTCTTCATTCATTGGTATTGGTAATGAAGAAAATGGCAGTGCTGAAATGATTGTTGATCATCGATCTAATGATAGCCTTCTGAGCAATACTGCCCTGTGCAATGGCAGTCTTAGCAGTATTGCAGCCAGTGACAGTGGATCATTCAGCAGTGCTGGCAGTGACTATGGATCATGTGCAAGTACCACAAGTGATGGGGGTTCGTATAGTAACAGTGTCATCAGTGACAGTGGTAGCGGCACTCTTTTGACAAGTGATGGTATGTTATGTAGTAATGTTATACATGATGATTCTTCATATAGAAGCATTGGAAACAAATGTAATTCCTATAGGAACAACTCATGTCAGGAAGTTCTGTGTAAAAGTAATACTACTTTTGACCAAGATGCTTTGTCAGTGAGGAAGAAAACTAAAATTCCACTGCGACGTTGTTCATCACTGGTTATTTTCCCTAGGAGTCCTTCCAGTACTCCTCCAGCTTCCCCAGTAAGCTCAGGTCAGCTATTACATAGAAGTGCCTATCAGACATCCCATAAACTAATTATTTCTCCTGGTGAGCTGGCACAAAAAGAAGATCAAACCATTTCCAAGGGATTCCTTTCAACAGCAGTCAATGGACTTCGACTGTCTAAAACGGTTTGCCCTTCTGGCGAAGTCAGAGACATTCGACCACTTTACTTGAACAGATCGTTACAGGACAAAAGCCAAATTTTGAGTAGTCCTGAACAGGCAGTTTGTGAAGATGTATGTGATGGCTTCTCACGTGTTTCAGTTCATCTCACTCCAAGAGCATTAGCGTCAAGCAGTGAAATGGTTAATGGCTGTTGCAGTCCGGAGTTAAATCTGAACTCCAGCGCAAAATGCCCGCATTTAAAACTGGCACGTAGCACATCGGCATGTTTACCCTCAAAACCAGATTCAGAATATCGCATTGGTAGAAATGAACTGGAAAGACCAAATGCACAGATGAGCAAAACCCACCATGTTTTGCAAAGGAGTGTTTCATTGGAAGGATCACATCAAAAAGTTTCTTGCTGTTTATCCAGCCTTAAGTACAGGTGTCATAGTGCAAGGACATCTCAGTTGCACATACAGTTCAAACCTGGGAATGAAGGAAAAACAACCAGTGTTAAGAAAAGATATGGAAGCTCTAAAAGGGAAATGTCTAGCACTTCTTGCTGGAGGCCCCATAAGGTGAGTGTTCTGGTCTGTAGAAAAATCTTAACAGTGTTTTACAGCCAAGATGTAATTGGAAAATAATAAAATTTCCAAGCAATACTTAAATGCATTGATTTCAGAATTTCCTGGTGGTATCAAACTGTCTCCATTAGGAAGTTAATTTTTATATTATCTGTAACATTAAGTTTTTAGACTTTTTTCTTAGAGTATGATACAGTAGTATAGGTGAATAGATCTTATAGTGAAATACCTGTATTTAATATATCATAAATAATTTCCTTTTTACAGGAACTCCAAGGAATTTTCTTGGCTAGTTATCTAGACATGGGAATTATTTAAACTTCAGATGAAGTTCTCTAGTTATAGTTAAAACTTCTCAGTAAAATAATAGTAATTACTAAAATTGCATGTAACATGTGTGGGTTTCTGTAATATTTTAGATTTTTTTTTTATATAGACTGCTACAGAACAGTTTCTGCATGTAGAATTAAAGTAATAAGTAACAAAATAAGTAATAAAAATTGTAAATGCCATTTGTTTCTGTATACACCCTGAACCACAAGAATTTTCAGTGTTTCCTTTCTGCCTTGTTTTTTTCCTTCTTTTCCCCTCCCAACCACTACTTCAGCCTGAGCAGTTCACTGTAACTTAATACCTTTCCCAACAACTTTGCTGTTCAAGTTATAGTACTTGGGTCTAGAAAGCTTATTTTTTTTTTTTTAATGAAACACATGTCCAACTAAAATGCAGAAGTGTGTTTGTGCCTAGTAACTGTTAAGGCAATTTATATTTTTAGTAAGGCAAAAGCCACAAAATGTGGATTTTAAGACTTGTTTAAATAACTTGAGTCATCTGAATAGTCTATATTAGTTTTAGTTGTAAATAGTGATAAAAGTGCAACAATTAATGCTTACCAAAATTGTGTTAAGATCTTGTTCTTCATGAATTGACACTACCACTATTTAACCAATGTGCTTGTTTAAGCAGAAGTCTTTATGGCAAAGATCTATAGTTATGACAGTCCATTTCTAAACTAGTTAATATATTTGCCTTGGAGGTATTAGCCTGTAACTTTCAGTCTGCTGTTGCCCTCAGAGTGGTGCCTGATGTTTCTATGCTTCTTGACTTCTTTAGAATTTTGTACTGACTTCTGCTTAGAGTTTGAAGATAAATGTGCTTTCAATCTTGTAAAACTGCAGTCTGTGTTTAAGCTTCATTATAAAGCTCACAGTGGATCACAGGTAATCACTATGCATATTGTTTGCTGCCTCTTCATCCCCAAATCGATGTCTATGGTGGTTGGTAAATTCCACAACAAGCACAAACAGAATATGGTATGTTTAAATAGAATTATTTTTAAAAGCATATTGTAAAAAGGAAAACATGTTGAGTCATGCACTTCCAAGTGCAACTTTCATCAGCTTGCACTGCTAGCCTCTGTGATTCATGGCTCTTAATATGTGAGGTATTCTATATTTTTATACTGAGTTAATTTCATAGAACTGTAGAATAGTCTGGGTTGGAAGATACCTCCAAAGGTCATCTAGTCCAAGCCCCAATGCAGTAAGCAGCGGCAATTTCAATAAATTCAGTTTGGATAGAATCCAAGTTCAGGATTAGATTGGTAGCAAACATTTCCAGAAAACCTTGTAAGACACTGAACTGACAGTACTTTGTTTCAGTTTCCCAGAACTGGTGCTAACAGTGGATTGGCATAAAATCTAAGGAGACTTAACTTTCTTAAAGCACTTGATAGCATACTTGTGTGGGATTTGAGCATTTTTATTGTGTTAATGTGGCAACGCGTTTTAAGCTTCCTGAATTCTTAAGATTGCGTGTTCTGACTAGAATGAGAGACAAGGTTAATAAAAAAACAGTCTGAATGTCAAATTGTTGGTAGGTTGCACTTTTCTTGTGTTTGCAAGTATTTAGATTTGTGCTGTGTCTACCTACAAATTGAAAATCTCTGGCAGCAGAAAACTGGGTACTAAGGGTTTTATGGCAGTATGGTTGTTTCGGATTCCTTTGTGCAGCAACAGGCGCAGAAGCCTTTCAGTCCTGGAATGGCCCCTTCCATCTTAATGTAAAATTGTTTTTTACAGAATATCCCATAAAACTTGTTGACACCAAACAAAGTAAAAACTGTAGCTGAATTTATAGCAGTTCAGCAACTCACTGGAATAAAATAGACAAATATTATTGTTTGCTATTACAGCCTTTGTGACAAATATAACAGATTCTGTGGCAATCATTTAATTATGTAGTCCAGTTAATTATCATGGTGTATTGTGATGCATTTAAAAATAAACAACTCCCGAAATATTTCTGTTGACTCCAGTTAGTCTGGCCTAGTATACTGATATGCTGAGTCTGGGTTCAAATTTAACGAGTTGATACTGGAGTAGCATTTAGTAATGTCAGCTATCTGTACAGAGCAGTCATGAAATCTGCTTTGGTCAGAGACTCCAGAGTCCAAAGCAGTGAAAGGTCTATGCATTCTTCTCTTACATGCCTAGCTACTTGACTTCATCCACCTCATATCAGATTTCCTGCTTTCTATAATCAACAGCTTGTTAAAGGCTGACCTTAAAAAAAAAAAAATCAAAAAGGGAAAAAAAAAAGGAAAAAAAAAAAAATCAAGCTCCATTTCTGTGACAACTGGCCTTGGATTATTTTTCAATTTAATTAAAAATGTGGAGTGGTGATGGCCTATATATATGGCTGATCTTTAGTAGAAACTTACTGAATAAGTTCTGCAGTAGATAGTGGAATTTCATTTATGTGAATCAGGAAGAAGGGGTAGTCCATGATTACAGCATTGAAGAATATCCTTGAGTTCTTACTTCTGTTTTTAATTTTTTTTTTTTCAGTGCATCTATTTTTTGCTTAGGGTATAAATAGATCTGCAACTAAAGCACTTTGACATCACAGGTGTGAACTGGGAGGGTAGGAGTGAGTAAGGGAATAGTTTACATGTTATTTTATGTATGTAAACTTTAAAAGGTAGAGAGTAATGCAGAAGCAGGGACTACAGCTCAACTTACTGTAGACCATAAATTTTATTAAAAAAAAAAAAAAAAGGCAAAGCTGTGTTAATCTCTTCAACAAGTACAATGTTATGCTGATATCCCTGTTGACATTAGCCATTCCTTCCCCATCTGTGTGACTGCTGGTTAGATAACATGAATATCATACATGTACTTTCAAATCTCTTTCCGCAACTGTATACCTTTAAAATAACTTCTTGAAATCATGTTACTGTCCTTTTATCTACAAGTGATTTTACTCAAGTTTTGTCTCTACTGTGCAGAATGCACATTTTGAAGCACACACACACAAAAAAAAATCACAGGTGGTTTAAAATAACCAAATCATTTTCTGGCTTTTAGGTTTGTGTGAAGAAATTCTTCAGTTGGAACTGAAGAATTTTTTGATCCCCGAGTATAAAGTTTTTGTCTTAGCAATACTTCTTCATAGGAGATAATGGCCCAATCAGGGAAAAGTGCCGAGAGAAGGGGAGGCAATTGTGATTCTCCATCTTTGCATATGGAACAGAGGGGCTGAATGGCCACTGGTGTCCCAAATCTGTCCAAGAAGTGAGAGGGAAAGAAGGCAGGTGAAGAAAGATTATAGGTACAATACAAAGCAAAGCACAAACTGATATTGCTTTATACTATTGTGCTATGATAACCTCGTTACCTAACCATTTTTATATTGTTCACTGTCGCATATCTTGATGTGGCATGTGGATGTAATTGTTTATAATTAGTTGTAAGCAAGAGCCTACTTTCATCCTTTATATAATAATGTGTAGGGTTTTGATAAATTGTACTGATTTATTTTCCATCTTGCTTAAATGCAGATTTTTCTTACAGCTTCTCCACCTTTCTTCATTCCTTTAGCTTTTGGTTAGCAATCTTATTCAAGGGGAGAAAGAAGGTAACACACAAAGCATGTGATAAACCTTACAGCTAACACTAGCTGTGAACAGTTCCTGTGTGGAAGCATTGGCAAAGGAAGTAGTCAAGTAATACTGTTTGGTATTGGCTCCATCACTAACATTTTCTTGTCACTTTTAGCAAGTTGTATTTGGCAACAATGAGCTATGTGTAACTTTCAGAATATGTTTGTGCTGTAAGGAGCAGTATCTAAGTTGTAGCGGAATAATTCAATAACCCTTGACATGAAAGCTCTAGCAGTTTGTAGTCACCAGCAGACATTACACATACATATTAAAAAGGAGTTTTACTTGATTGTGCTCTGCACATATTAAAATAAACCTCATTCTGTTTTTTAGTCTGAACTGAGTTTAGGTAGGTTTTTCATGTCAGTGGAAAACCAGGCAGAGCAGAGCTCCTTAAACAGCTTGTACAAATACTTAATTATCCAGCCTTCAGGTTGGTTCATGTCCTTTTGGACTATCATGAGAGAGTGGGAAGCACTGATGGTGTGGCTTTTTTAATGTAGCTGCAAGCTATAGCAATTTTCTCTTAAGGGTTACTATACATTTAAGGATGTGTTTAGAGTAAAACTTGTTCCCAGGGCAAGATAGTGACATAGTTCTCTCTAGTCCTAAGTAGCCAGACAACTTGCAGGCTTTCAGGTAATTTCGCTCTCAGTGAGAAATGAGATCAACGCTTTGGGTTAAATAAAAAACACTTTTTGGAAAATGTTACAATGATGTAAGCATTGTTTCATATGACAAAAGCCCTTAACAAGTGTAAACTATAATGAATATCTTTTAATCTATTAGATTCCTTTACTGAAGGAAGATGAGGCCCTGTCCCTGGAGGTGTTTTAAGACCAGGCTGGATGAGGCTCTGGCCAGCCTGATCTAGTGTGGGGTGTCCCTGCCCTTGGCAGGGGGGTTGGAACTACATGATCCTTGTGGTCCCTTCCAACCCTGACTGATACTATGATGTAATACACTGATATTTTTTTAATTACCAAAAGTGGAACTATAGGCCACTGCAACAGGCGAGTCTGAAAGGAAGAGTATGTGGAATAGAATTATTAGTGATATGACATGTTTTCAGTTTACAGGGAGGGAGACCAAGCACTGCTTTCAGTGCTTGGAAGTTTTGTCTTGCAAATCAAACTAAGCAATGACATCCAAATATGGGTGAGCTGGTAAATGCAGGACACTGAGCTTTTAATAGTATTTAACAAGAATCATTAGCAAAAGTTCTAAAAAACACTCTCAACACATTGACATTCCTCATTGATGGCAACTAATTAAAAGTTAAAAAACAAACGTGAAAAGTTGTCATCTGTGAAGTTGCAGAAAAAAAGATCTCATGATAATGAGTGACTGGACAGCAGAATGGACAATTTGAAAATCAGTGTTGATAAATGCCAGGTACTACACACAGAAGAGCATCTAGTGATGCATGTGTGGTAATGGTCTCACATACTAGTCAGGGAATAGTTTGTTATGGTGAGCAGCTTGCTGAAAATGTCATCTCAAATCTTGTTGACAGTTTAAAGGCAAATTGAAGGTTAGGATTTATTAGGAAAGGAATAAACTGACAAAACTAAACGGCATTATGGAGTTACACAAATCCACATGTGTGCATGGCATGCATATTTCTGGTTATCCTCTTCAGGAAGAATGTAACAGAACTAGAAAAATACCAAGAAGGGCAACAAGATTGGGATACATTTTATGTGAGCAGGCACTAAGTAGACCAAGGGCTTTTCAGCTGGGGGGGTATGTGGGGTGGGGGGTGGAATGTGATGTAAAGGAAGTTTTATAAAACTATAATTCAGGGGAGGTCAGTTAAAACCAATCCACTCCAGTGAAAAAAAATGTTCTTTTATGTGTTCCTGAGCTCACTGCTGCAAGCTGTTCTGCATACCAAAAGTGGAAGTGGATTTCAAGATGCTTAGTAAGTTGAAGAAAGGTCTTAAGTTCTCAATACGTATCTTAACATTAGTATCAAAATGTCTCTGATCACTTACTAGAAACTGGAGGATATAGCAGAGGAAGTACTATTCCTAACTGCTGCTTTTATAATTTCCTTAAGCATCTGCTCTTGGTCATTACTAGGGAAAGGATGTAAGGCTACAGAGTGTTAATCTGACTTGT
The DNA here is from genome assembly GCF_014839835.1 of Dryobates pubescens. NCBI lineage: Eukaryota > Metazoa > Chordata > Aves > Piciformes > Picidae > Dryobates > Dryobates pubescens. The sequence goes on along the minus strand of NC_071628.1, from coordinate 15,353,306 downwards.
TAGGCTCTTTGGTGCCTGCTCAGCCATTTAGGATCAAATGGTAGAAATGCTCTTTCAAGTTTTCTCCTTGCCCTGGGTGGTGTTCTGTGTTCCAACATATGTTTTCTCATCTTTTAGAAGTGGATGAATTTGACATATTGATCAAGCAAGCAAAACTGACTGGCCTTTTCAGGGAAGTCGTTTGATTATGACTGGCTTTCACCCTTGTCTAAAGGGAACTGCTTTGTGTTTGTATAAAGTATCTCTGTTTCAAGTGAACTTTCTCACTCCCTGTGATAAACAGAACACACTGAATTGGGAATGCAGCCAGCAAAATGCTTGTAGCTCAATTCAGTGTTAGTTTATGGGTCTGTAATCAGCTGTTTCAAGAGACTGCATCAGTCCTTTCTGACGTGGCAGTTTCTGGTAAGCCAAAAAGTGTACAGATAGATGCAATTACTGTTTTGAGACCTTGGGCTGCTTTTAGCTGTATCAACTGACATAAGCAAAGAGAATTTAATAAGGATGTTGGTTCATTCAGCAAGTTTGTGGCTGAAGTTACATGCAAACTTGGAGGCATTGAAGGTAGGACATGTTAAAATATAAATGGGACACCAGCTACTCAGTAAGAGGAACGTGGGAAGAAATATAGAACTGGATTGTTTTAGACCTAGAGATTTTCTCTGGCAATTGGTGATTTTTCCTAACATAAGAGAGAAGGTTTTGTTCAGTAATATAAAAGCAGAAGGGTTTTTCAAAGTAAAAAATATTCCAGAATTTATAATAAACATGACTTCTTTTTAGTAGAGTTTTTGCCTTAGTTGTTGCAGTAATCACTCAAATCAAAACAGTTTGCTTTGGGACAAATACTTAACTTGAAAAAATCCAAGATGGTTAACATCTGGCAAATTACAGGCAGGTAAACCCCATGTCTAGTGTGGGAACTGTAATGAAACTTCAGTAAGAAATGTTGTTGAGCTTCTTTAAAATAGAATGCAATAGTGCTTTTGTTGTAAAAGTAATCGTGGGTGGTTTATTTGTGTTGCTGCTTTGTCATAGAGGTTGAAGCATCCAAGGCCAGTTCACACAGGCTGTTTTTGGACCGGTAGGGTTTATAATTTCAGTGTAGCGCAGTTTAAGACAAACCAGTAAGCTCTGCTATGGTAGAGTTATCTGTTCAGGTCTGGCAGCAGTAGATTTAGACTAGGAGCTGGGAGAGGACAATAGGTAGGGCCAGGGGCTCCAGTTCAGATCAGCAGGATTGAGGACTAATGTGGAGTGCAGAAGAGCATGGAAAACTGCAGCAGCTGTGTGCTGGTGCAAAAGCACAGGGAATTTCCTGACCTGAATATGGATCAAAAGTAGAGTTAAGAATGTTTTTGAAAGCTGGTGGACTAACTTTGGCCATTCTGCCTGCATCCAGTGCTGTGTTCACAGAAAATTTCTCAGTTACTTGTACAGCCTGAGTGAACTGCTCGAGGTTGTGTTTAGGGCTGGAAGAGGCAGCTTTCACATTCAGCCTGATGTTGTGCATCTATGCAGCAGTGTACTGGACCCAGTGAGCTTCCCAGGAGTGAATCCATGATGCAGAGATGTTCCCTCTTGCTCTAAATAACAAAAAATTGACTGTGTTAATGTTAATTGGTGAAGGTGAAAGTGTACCTGGAATAGTTAGTACAGGAGTTAGTTTGAAGAACTTTTCTTTGGCGTTCTGAGATTTGTCACAAAAACTTCCACAAACACATGCAGAAGCTTGTGTTTCTATATGATTATGAAGTTAACTGACTTGATGTTGGGAATAACATGTCAAAATAGCACCTAATTAAGTATTTGCTATTGTTGTCCAAAATAGGTAGGTTGGTTTGGGTTTTTTTTGAGTATTGGCTGGTATAACAGAAGAAGCCAGAACTGGGTTTGCTCTTGACTTTAATATATAATTTTCCTGCTTTTTATATGGTAGCTTGTTTGGCACATCTGTCCATAAAACCAAAAAGGAACTCAAATTCCTGAAGAATAAAATATACACATTACTAACTTTGGTCTTGTTCTCTGTTTACTTTGTGCTTAAGTATGCTTTGGTTATTCAATGACTCCTTGTCTTCTTATGACCTATGTGAAAATGAGTTCTTGTATGCAGAAAAAACACTCCAACCATCTTACACTGCATTGTTAATGAACTTTCAAGCACAAGTTCTCATAGTAGCAGACATTGAGTGGAGCAATACATGAATGTTGTTATAAAATTACTGTAGACTAAATATGAACTTTTAAGGAAGCTATCTATAAGATTCTGGTTCTATATACGCTTGTAAGTTATAAATGGAGAAACAGATGACACTTCTGCTGTGGTTTTCTTAGAGAAACAGTTCTCAAAATATCTTTGGAAGCAAGGGAGAAATAGTGAAAATAACTTCAGTGTTATTTCTAAACGCCGTCTATTAAACAGATGGTGAAACTGCTGAGGCATCTTATGCTGACACCTTGCTGTTGAAGCAGCAGCAGGATTCTGCAGAAACAGATGTTGTATAATAATGGATGTAACAGTCCCTATTTTCCCTATTTTGAAAATACAGACAGGTTCTTACATCTCAGTATCATAGATAGTTGATCATCAGTACTAAATAAAAAGAAATGGCTACATGTCATTAAATATTCTCACCATTTGCTTCTCTTTCCCCCTTAAAAATACTGGAGACTAGGATTGTAATGAATTCCATGCAACTAGGTATTTATTGCTCTGCAAGACAGAGAAAATATTACTTTTAGAATCCATTGATCTTAACATGATAATTGAGTTTTGCTGTTTTGAAACTATTGTTTTCCTATGGTGAATAGCATATGCTGGCAGTATTTTACAGAAGGGAAATAGCTCACTTTTCTTAATGGAGAGTTCAGGAGAACCAAATGATACACTCAAAGCAGCATAAAAAAAAAAATACTTGAATTTGCTTTTGTTGTGTGGTGTGTTTTTTTTTCTTTTTTAAAATGATTTTTATTGAAGTTGTAACTAATGTTGATATTTTGGTGTTTAAGTAAGAAGAATGTTGGTTTTATAAGGGATCTATTGAGCTCTTGTTTTCTTAAGCAGCGATAGTCCAGGTGACTGTTTACTTTTTTCTGTTTGAATTGATACTTTATATTCCTTCCAATAAAAGCTGTATGCTTTCTCATTTTGCCATACAGCTGTAGATGTCTGTGCTTATGTGACTTATGCACAACTAGCTGTCTGTTTAGTCAGAAAAAGACTAGGAATATCTTTGAGTTCTAATTCATGCATTAACACCGACAAAAATAGGTCACACAAGTCGGTAGATGAAATACCTGTTATTTCAACAGCATGGTCTTAAACCAGAGCTGTTTCAAAAGGCACTGGTGAATCTAGCAGTTTAGAAAGTCATTGCATTCAGTTAACTGTCTTCAAACCTGATAAATCATGGGTAATATTCTCAGTACTATTCTTAAGTGTGGGGTGAGATAAGCATGCCTGTTTAAAACCAGTTTCTGATGAAAATTGCAGAAAAAATCCAAAATCCTAACTGCTAAGGCTTATTAAGCATACATGAAATAGATTAAAATGACTTACGGAATGGATTGATTTCTTTTTTTCTCTGAGCAGTTGCTTTGGCACTGAAGTTCTTAAATGTATCGTATACAGCAGCTGTCTGTCCTCACATGTTTTTAATAACTGTCTATAGACTAAACCAATGAATCAGTGAAATAAAAGGCCTCTTTGTTAGTGTACTATATCATTAATTGAAGTTTATGCACTTCTGGTTTGGCAAGCAGAAAGGTTGAGTTCTCTGGCTGTTAAGAAGTCCGAAGTTGACAGGAACAACTGACCCATTTGTCTGTGTTGAAAAAGCCAGGAAGCCTGCTGTCATGAAACAGAGATCCAAACAGTTTAAACTCTTCTGACATTTAATTGTTAATGTGTGTGATGTCCATTTAAAAGGTGCTTTGATACTTTTTTGAATGCAGTTAGTCAACTTGCCGTAATGTGGCACGTTGCTGGAGCATTTTTGCTGTCATGTCTATGTATTACTTGTTCAGAGGTGAACAAAAATCTTCACTGGAGGATTTTGCTTTCTGGCTGGAGGAGAAAATACTGTTAAAGGCTGGTTATCAAGGCTAGCTCTGCTAAAAATAACAGCAGAGACAGCAGAATAATACAGTGAATAACAGGAGCTCATACTAAAATAATGCTGGTAACAAATATGATGTTCTGAGATTTTCTAAAATACAGCAGACTTTTGTCCCACATTCCAGTAATTTATTTGAAAATTATGTTCCACTTGAGGATTGCCAAGAACTTTACAAATACTAAGCCTTTTAAAGTCTAAGGTACTTGCTGTGCCATTTTAAAAAGAACCTCATGGGCAAAATTGATAGCTATATTTTTCCAGAAGCTTGTGGTCTATAATAATACAGAAAGTTTTCTTTCAGTAGTTCTGGGAAGCTTTGGACTTTTCAGGTATGGAAAGCTGTTGTAGCTTATCTCAAATGAGTTTGGTGAGTTAAATAGGTGTTCATTTTGCATTTATTTCCACTCCCTCCCTCCCCAAATCTAAACATAAGGTATGCATACTACAAATTCATTTTAAAGTTACGTGTCTCCAGATTTCTGGCATGTCGTTATCTATGACAAACTTTGCGGTCTAGTTGAGCTTTTTGGAGATGTGAAAATTAGAGCTTATACAAATGTTAGGCATTGATTCACCACATACATGTATAATTTAAAGATTAAATGGACAAACTCAGGAGAGCAGAGCTAAAGAAGAAAGGTACGTGAATTAAGGAAGAACTGCTTTACCTATAGGCTTTAATGTCAAAGCTGTTTGAACAGAGGATGCTGTCAGTGCATCAAAAAATGAGTATGCTTGGGCTGCAGTTTTAATGGTGTAGAACACTGGTGTTGAAAATTAAATATATAGTTGTGCTAGAAGAAAGGTGAAACGCAAGGTTTTGCCTTGAGGTGAAGGGAACAGATGTCACTGAGGAGTAAAGCCTCACAGTGAAAAAAATTATGTAAGAAGACTCTTGAAATCCTTGAGTGAGGAGTTTGAATGAAAACTTGTGTACACCAATGGATTTTGGAAAGAATAGGCACCAAATATTTTTCTTAGCTTGAAAATTCAGGAAGACTAGAAATTCAGAGGCTGCACAAGCTGCACTATTGAAGCCTTTCACAGTTCCTTACTCTGTTTATACCAAATAGAGTAGTCTTGTATAGCACAGATTTTTGAAAAGTGCCATAAGCTTATAGGTACCTTCTTAAAAATTCTATACTGTCTTGGTTTTAGTATACAGGCAGTGATAGGTCTTCATGTTAAATAACCCATACAGTGCATGTTCCTCCTTTTGTGAAGATTTGCAAAAGCTTTCAAATCACAAACTAATTTTAAACAACTCATCTTATGCTCCAGTAATCCTGTAAGCAATCAAGTAAAGTACTTTGACTGTCGGGAGTGATTATTGGTCAATGCTGAAACTATCTACATAAATTACTGACATTTTAATTTCTTTGGCAGGCAAAAATCAGTGAGCAAAAGTAAATAGTACAGTGATATTGTACTGTACAATGATAGTGTTGTCTGTCCCTCCCCTGATACTACATCATAGGCTGGTGGGATCAGACTGCAGAGTTGATGTTTTAATAGTCGTTTTCTAGTCAGACAGTCCAGACTGTCCGGTCAGGGCAGAATCTTTCAGACTTCAGTTGTTAATGCCACAATGTGTGTAGGTAAATGTCATTTTTTTTCATAGATATGATTGATTTTAGCACTTTTTTAGACACCAGTAAGAATATTAGATAGGGGAGATGCTGGATGCAAAGTTCCTGCTGCCAGGTTTGGGACTGCTGGGGTTGCTGAAACTTCCAAAGCATTTATCACAGACAAAATTTATTTTTGCTCTCTCTTGTTTTCTATAGTATCTGTATTTTTAAAATAAGGTGTTTGTATATGCCTGTCTTAAGCAGCTGCCTAGGCTTTCAGAAGTTGTTAGGTCCTTGTAGGAGGAAGTTCTTTAGTTCTGTGTTAATCTGTAATAAATGTTTAGTTGCTGAAGTATTGCTTAAGACAATTAGTGAAACAGCTAAGGGAAAAAGGCTTTGCTCTTTGTCCTTTAGCACAATGTTTTTAGTAGAGATGCTGATGTTGAGCAGTTCTTCTGCTTTATTAGCATTACTCTGTATGATTTAAAACCCAATCTAAATCTCCATCTCCAGCCCCCTCAAACTTCATTTATTTTCAGGAAGGCAGAAGTATCCACGACTCTTGAGTTCTGGTTCAGTCAGAACTCACTCTGTACAGAATAAGTTTTATTGTCTATAACAATTGTCTTCAAATTGTTAGGAAGTGTTCCTGTGCTATCAGGGCTTTGGAACAATGTTCTCAAAACAGCTTGCAACTTTAAACTTTGTGTGTTTTGTTTTCATTTTCCATAGACTCGAGATGATTTTCTTGGGCAAGTGGATATTCCTCTCTATCAGTTACCGGTCTGTATTTGTTGTTGTTGTCTGTTTTTGTTTTCAGATAGCAAAAGTGAATTGCAAACATAAAATGTTTTTCTAAGAATTGCAGAAATTCAGGTGGATCATAAATATTTTTATAGTAATAGAAGAATAAATAGCTTTGCTTTCATTAATGATGCCTCCTGTATTTCTCTACCTGTATCTGGGATGTGTATTTATAGAACTGCAGCTTCACTTTCATGAATCAGAATGGAGGTGTTCTCAGAATGGATTCATGTGTGATTGCTTTTGTCTCCAAATATAAAGCTAGAAATGGCTTTTCATGGATGTTCTGTGTAAAAATATTTGAAAAATACTTTGAAAGGAAAAAAACTTAGGGTGTCTCTCTTAAATGTGAAAACTGAGTGTCTGTTTCTCCATTTCAGGCATAACAGGGTTTTTGTTTTTTTCTTGTGCTTTAGAAACTAACATATGTATGTACTGAAAGTGTTGGTTTGTTTTGGTTTGGTGGTGGGGTGGGGTTTTTTTGGGTTGGGTTTTTAGGTGTGTGTGTTCTTCTGGTTTTGGCCCCCTTCCCCCCCCCCCAAAATGGGGATTTCATTTTATTAGAAAGATTAAGGTGGGATTGCTATTACTCTACCTAAACCTATAATGTAAGTTTAAAAAATGTTATGGCCTTTAAAGAAACTCCTTGTAAATCTCTGATAAATGCCTGATGATTTTATTTAACTTCAAATGTTTGACACTGATTTTACTTGAAAAAAATTATTCCAGACTGAAAATCCAAGTATGGAGAGACCATATACATTTAAGGATTTTGTTCTTCATCCAAGAAGGTTAGTGAACAAACAGAAAAATTCTAACTTGCACATATAAACGATGCTGTTGCATAATATACATACGTAAATATTGTCATACTTTTTGTTTTCATAAAAGAAATTTGAGCATCAGTGGGGTAAGTATTTGTCATTCTCTTAAAGAGCATTTGTTTACATAATTATAAATGTAAAACTAAAAAGCTGTTTAACCTTTAGGAAGGCCTGTTAAACCCAGGGGTTTTTCAGGTGACATTTCAGCACTGATATTAGTGTTAAATGTTTTGTGTTTGTTTTTAAAAGGTAGATTCTTAAGCTAAATCTGAGCAGTTTTCAGCAACTTCCATTGGAAGTAAAATCTGTAAAATACTAATTCTAGTTTAGAAGGGATATCAGAACTTGTGGGATCTTTCAGCCACGTTTTACACTGTTTTTAGCACGTCAATTGTTTTAACACAGCTAGTGGCTGTCAAAACTCATTTTGATCTCCTGTTTTTCTGAACTAACATTTCCTATCCTATAAATGTATGAAGGATGCAATTTATAGTATCTGCATCTATTTAATTTATTTGGGTTTTGCTAGTCAAGGATATGACCTCTTGTAGTGGCTACCACATGAGTTTGGCAATGCTTTGTTTTTAGAGATACTGCCACAGGTTTCAGCACTTTTCTGCCTTGAAATCTTCCAGTCACTTTTAGATACTTTACTATTGTTAACACATGTTCTTAAATTCTGCTCATATTTGCTTTTGCTCAAAGAATATTAATAAGAAGCTTAATACTATATCAGTACCTCAAGCTGAGTAAGAACTATTAAGATGTTAATATTCCAGAATTAATTACTTTATTGGAAAGTTAAGGTAGGTTACTTCCCCTTTCAAAGGCTTGTGGGTTTTTCAGAAACCAAGATGTGATCTGAAAGAACATGTTCGTAGTCCAATTTGAAATGTTTTCCTAGGTGCCTTAACTTAAAGTTATAGGAAAAGTAGTCCTGTAGGTTGAAAAAATGTTTGACAGCTTGTCTGCACAAAGTCATTATTGTAATTACATGAATTAAATTGTCATTATTCTTATTTTTTCATTCTCTATCATTATACATTGGATTCTAGGGAAGTTTTCAGAAGACTGAGTTGTGAAGAAAGATTTCCAGTTGTGGTACATAACAACAAGTTGTACTCAGAAGTTTAAAGCCTTTAATAGCATTATAGAACACAAACTATAAAAAACTAAGTTTGTGTTGAGAACAATCCTCTTGCTATGTTTTCTTATCTATATATTGTGCTTCCAGGTAACAATTTCATAAATGCACAATAAGAACTTTCTTTTCTCTTCTGCAGCCATAAATCAAGAGTTAAAGGCCACCTTAGGTTAAAAATGACCTATTTACCTAAAAGCAATGGGTCTGAAGAAGAAACCACAGAACAGGCTGAAGAATTAGAGGTGGGAAAAGATGTGTTTATTGTTGAAAAACCAAACAAATGTCTTCAGCTGTTAAGGGTAGTTACAGTAAAAATGGATGTTGGTAATCACTAAGCTATAAATTGTGTTTTAGGAAAAAACAATCCAGTTAAAAGTGTCTGCATAAAAATGTGGAAGCGGCTTTTCTGAAGAAGAAAACCTACACTGGACTTTTGGTTTTGTTGTAGTGCTGACTTGCCATGAGTCTGTGTAACTGACTTGTTTTAGAATTAATGGAAATACCATTGTCCAGTATTTATGCTGCTGACTTTAGAATTTCAGCTCTTTCTGATTTATAGGGATATTTTGATCTTAACTGCTTGATGTGTAATCTTTTGCAAGCACATCCAATTGAGATCAATGGTTTCAAGACATAACTCTAATTAGCATTACCATCTTTGCTGTAATGAAACTTTCTGCTACAAAATGGTATGCTGATCTTACTGGTTTGCACCATATGTGTTAAGTGAAATTTTAAAAAGTCTATTCTGTGAATGCTGTTCATTTTTCTGGAACAATCATCTTTTGATGCTCATATGTTTGAAGAAATCGTGTTCTGCATGCATAATTCATCCTATTATGCCTTGAGAAATACACACAATAAACCTCAGAGCCAATCCTGCTGGCTTAAGATGTAATGGAACTGCATTTTAGTTAAGAGGGATGCTTTAATAAATTAAGATACTTTTTCAATTTTGGTAATATTAAACTTAGTTAATGTTCTATTTCTTAGCCGGGGTGGATTATACTGGACCAACCAGATGCTGCTAGCCAACCACAACAGCAACAGGAGGAATCTCCTCCGCTGCCTTCAGGCTGGGAAGAAAGGCAAGACATCCTTGGCAGGACCTACTACGTCAATCATGAATTCAGAAGAACACAGTGGAAAAGACCAACTGCTCAGTATGTCTTTGACCTGACAATTCAAGTCTTACATTGCTATAACTAGTTCAGTCTAGTTATGTTGAAAGCAAGGAGAACTAGAAAGTGAACAGCTTGGGAATTACTAGAGGTGTTTCCATAGTTTAACCTTCAAGCCCATGTGTAATTGTCACTGGCTAGTGGTCATTTTAACTGTGCAGTACTCTTCCAGTTCTCTGAAGTATGCCTTCTGATAGAAACTGGTTGCAATTGAAAAAGATAACTGTAGTAATGGAAACTGTTTTCCAGCTGTAAGCATGGTTTCTCCTCAGCAGCAGGGACTGCGCTGAATTAGTTATCCAGGTTTTTTTCAGTTTTTGGTGTGGGTTTTTGTGTTTGGTTGGTTTGGTTTGGGGTTTGGGTTGTGTTGGGGTTTTTTCTCTCTTTTTTTTTTTTTTTCCCCTCCATTTGGCATGTGAATTAACAAATACCTGGAATGCTCTAGATTAGTTTACACTTCACATTGACATAAACGCTTATTCTTTTTAGCTAGTATACATTAGTTATCATAGCTCATGGCTGTTACTTTTTCATCTGCCAAAATGACCATGCTGTATGTATTTGCTGTTAGCTTAGCTTACTGTTGAAAGGTAAAGTATGGCTACCATGTGCTGACTTCCTCCACACCCCAACAGGGACAATGTAGCCGTTGCAGATATTGGTAGTGTGCAGCTGGAGGCCCAGCACGTGTTCACTCATCGGCGACAAATATCAGAGGATACAGAAAATCTAGACAACAGAGATTCCCCTGAGGTAAAAAACAGTCTCTAAATGTTCCTGATATGCAAGCAACCTTTAATGTAGTCAAAAAGTTTGTCTTAACTACCTGTAGCTTGTTTTTAATTGTTTTTTTCCCTTTTCTTTTCAAAGAGCTGGGAAATTATAACTGAAGATGAGGCAACAATGTATAGCAATCAGAACCTTCAAATACCTCTTTCACAGAGTAATTGTGATATACAAACTCACCTTGCAGAAGAATTGAATACCAGACTTACTACCTCTGGAAGTTCAGCTACTGGCCAGTCAGCAGCCTACACTGTAAATTATTTTTCTGATTGTTCCAATGTACAGAGATACCTGTAATATTTTGCACAAGATGTTCCTACTGATATAATTAGGTCCATAAATACTTCATTTAAGAGTTACGTTTTTAACCTTTAATTTAGAGAATTTAAGAATTATTAATGTTTTTACTGTAGAATGATATTGCTTGAGATTAAAGCAGACATGTATGAACTATTTTTCAGTCTGTAAATCTACCTCTCACTCTAGTACCATACTGAGTGTTGCTGGAAACTACAGATGAAGGAAGCTACCTGTATCCTGAGAACTTGCTTCTAAGGAGGTTGTGGTGTATTGGTTACTTTTTCCACGAAGACAGTTTTTAAGATAATTCACTTTTCATTGTAAATGTTGGGATAAAGTTTTATCCTTGTGCTGAGTAAATCTAGTGACTCTGTAGCAGGGAAAAAGGAACCTTGTTCATGCAGTTCTACAGCCCTTGAAGCAGTTATGAAACTTACCTGACCTTTCAGTCTGTTCAGCTTGCAAACCCAACAGAAAGCTGTTCTCTTTTTCTTGCAGTTCTGTTTATTCACAGTTTTAGTGAGTTGAAACAGTGTGCTAGCTTGTCTGACAAATACTAGGATGGCTAAGGGGAAGCAGCAGTAGTACTTAACCAGGAGTGAGACTTGTTTTTTTGGTGGTAGCAAGCAATTAAATAAGCTCAGCTGTCTTGTGAAACCTGAGCTCCACAAACAGCCTTGTAACTTGATATGTGACTTGTGGAGTCTGCTGTCCATTGAGGAAAGCCCATAAGGTGACCCAGACAATCTTAGGTTGTAAGATTTTGGTATTTAAATAAAATTAGTAGCCTTTGTGAGGCTGAAAATGCTATTCCAAGTGTAAATTTGGAATTGTCTGTGTTTTCTTAAGTTTGTACAAATGTATCACTACCGTTGCTGTAAACAGCAAAGTGAGAGTAACAAGAATTTTTCTTCATCTCTGCTATTCAGAATCTTATGGATAGCAAGGAAATGTATTACAGCTTGTTAGGGTGGTCTAAACAAAGAAAGCAGCAGATGTTGAAATTATTTGCAAGAGCCAGCTAGTGTGACAGTCTTGCCTCTCTTTACTTCCATCCCTACACTGGAGGGGGCAGGGGAAAGGCTTAATTGTGCCTTTTTTAAAGTATTGTGAAAGGATGTGGTAGACAGGGAAAGAGCCTTCAAATAATCAAAGAACATCTGGAGTAAGATTAAAATACCATTGCTTAGTTTTAGCAGATCTAACTACAGCTCTAAGCAGAAAGGTGGGTGCTTATGCTAAGCCAGGGACTGAATTACTCTTCTCCGACTGATGTCTCACTCTCATGTCTTGTCATTATTAACTTAATCTAGTCTGAAAATTTGTGTTACCTCTGAATATATTACAGGCTTTAGTATACTGTCAAGTAAGTTCTATACTGCAATTTCAACTGCAATGTAATTGGTTGCAATTAATGTTTTGCGTGCCAAAACATCCATTGTTAGGGTTTTCAAAACTTTCACAAGTCTTTGTATTGTGCTGATTTAAGGTTGTAGTAGGTACTGTGAAATTAATGTTTCTGGCACTGTTAAAACCAGGAGTTCCAAAAATACTCTATTACAGTAACATTACAAAACAAATAAGACACTTCATTCAAGATGAAAACTGTAGTAGCCTAAAATGTGGTAACATTAGCTAATATGTCATTCCTCTTCACTACTTCAAGAACCATTCCAGCAGAAGAGGTAGTCTGCAAACATACAGAGCTGAAGAGCAGCCTGCACATCCAGTGGTATGTCATTTTCCAGAAAATGCAGTCATGCGTACCTGAAGGGTTTTCTGAATGTAACCCCTTTAAAACAAAACAAACCACAACCATAACTGTATGTATTGTATGCTGACAATGAAAATGAGATTTGGTCTTCTGCTTCTGACAGCTCTCCTTACAAAATTGCAATTATGAGTCCAACAAGATTGGCGTTGTAAAGCTTTCCTGTTCCAACTTTGTGGGTTTGGTTTAACATTAGCTTAATGTATGGATAGAGCCTGCACAAGGAAGTAGTCTTCCCATGAAGATAAGAATCATTTGGGGTTTTATCCAACTGCTTTATAATTGAGAGCTGTACCACCATCCTTACATTGTTTTCATGGCAGCATTGCAAACTATGAGCTCATAGCTGGAAGTATTTTGATTGGGTCAGCCATGCCTAAACCAGGTATACTTGAATCCTTTTAGACAAGGAACATGAATTAAAAAATAACAACAAAAAAATCTGGTGTTTCATACTATTCAGTAAAGACATAGTGCTCTTCTATTTTATCTACTTGGTGAAAAATCATGAACTTTCTGGATTATAGTTTTGTGGGGTTTAATTTGACAGAGGAAAGCCTTTTTCACAGTCAGTTTCATTGTTTTCTTAACTGTTTTTCTTATGTTACTGCTAATACTTAGTTGTTGCCTACTTCATCGGGATTACCCCCAGGCTGGGAAGAACGACAAGATGAAAAAGGGAGGTCATATTATATAGATCACAATTCTAGAACCACTACCTGGATAAAGCCAGTTGTACAGGTACTATCTGTCTTCTGATTTATTATTGTTTTTTGTTTGCTTAACCTTTTAAGTATCTCACATAATAGAAGTAAGGTTTAGAGATCCCTTTGAAATAAAACACTTGCAAGGTATGAACTGGTGAAGCACTACATAACACATCTCAGAGAATACAGCCAGAGTTAGGAACAATTTTATTTATGGCAAGTCATTCTACTAGTAATGTACTAAGAAAGCCTTCTGGAGTGTAACAGTTGATTGACAAGCCTGAAAGATTTCTTTTAACCTTGGTGATTGTTAGTGAATGTTGCTGATACTAGAATAAATAAATCTATGTATTGTCTTGCTTTATGCAGCTGCATTCAAGAGTCCAAATCTTAGGTTAATAGAAAAAAATACATTGCTATACGGGGGTGATTTGCTTTTCAAATTTTTTCTAATCTTTCTTTTTTTTTGGTAATTCACAATAGATTGCTACAGAAACAGGTCAGTTGTCTGCTGCACAAAGTATTTCTACAGGAAGACAACCACAAGCAACGTCAAGTGATTCATCACAACAGTCTTCTCAGCAGCAGCTTGAAGTGGAGCAAGGATTTCTCCCTAAAGGCTGGGAAGTCCGGCATGCACCTAATGGGAGACCATTCTTTATTGACCACAATACCAAAACTACAACATGGGTAATGGAAAACTGCTCTCATGGACTGAAATTCTAGTTCCTCTCAAGTCAAAAGTTTTGCTGCTTTCAGCAAGCTTCTGTAAATTGCTTCAGTGCCAAGATACCTGTATCACGTCTGTTAAATAACATATGCAAGTTCAGAAGTCCCTTCCAACCCCCATCATTCTGTGATTATGAATCAGACAAACTGTATTGGTACTCGGAAGTAGGAAAATACTGATGTATACAGGAATCTGGTTTGCAGATGTAAAGCATCTACTAAATGACACATCTGTCATAACTACAAAACAGCAATAGCTTGTGTGTGCTGCCACAGAAATCAGTTTTGTAAACTTCAACAGGAAATCCATTACCTTGACCTATCACATGGAGAGTGCACAGTGCAGATTTCTGTGAATTCTTAAGCAGGCCAGGTGCAGCTGCAATACAGATGAGGAAGTTGTACAGCTATAGCTCCACAGAGTGGCACTGTGCACCACTAGGCAGTGCTAGTACATGGACTTAAGCTTTTAAAGACTAGGTCAGTATTACTGTCAGGTGAATGAGAAACAGGGCAATGCATTAACTAATTCAAAGTGAACATTCATTTCTTCAGGATTGTGGAAAGACCTGATTTAACACAAATACTTTCCCCCTAACCCCCAAACAACAAAAACCAGCCACCTAACAAGTACTAAAAAGTACAAAGTGTGCCAGAAAACATGTGGAACTACCTGGTTGCAGAATATGCAGCAGTTATCTTGTTGATACTGGGCATATTGTTTACACAGTCTTTGATACAGAGGGGAAATTTAAAGGGAAAACAAAAGGATTTTAACATGCTGCTTGTTTTGTTTTCAAAGGAAGATCCAAGACTGAAAGTTTCTGCTCATCCAAGGAGAAAGACTTCACTAGATCCAGCAGACCCAGGCCCATTACCAGTAAGTAAACCATTTTATACTTGTTTTGTAGAAACAGCAACTAACATTCTTAAACTAGCACTATTGAAACTTGCACATGAGAATATCCAGCTTGCTTTTTTACATTCAGAAAATACTCTATTTTGAATTCTAGTGTTGAGGATACATGGAAGGGGGGAAATGCCCCCAGCTGCAGATCATGTTGAATTCTATGCAAACTGTGTGGTCAAAAATTTATAATTGAAGTCTCTCTTCCTTACAGCCAGGGTGGGAAGAGAGAACTCATACAGATGGAAGAATATTTTTCATAAACCACAGTATGTACAACATAGCATTCTCCTTCCAGTCATCATTTGATTTCTGGATATTATCTAAATTAATAGAACTAATTAAGAAATGTCTTGCAGATACAAAGAAAACACAGTGGGAAGATCCTCGACTGCAGAATGTGGCAATAACCGGACCAGTAAGCTTTCTTGCGTAACTTTACATATTTTTTTCCAAGAATATTACTAGTAGAGTCCACACTGTTGCCATTTATCAGATGCTCAGTCTAGAAGATAAAACCAAGGCATTTTTTTCTTTCTTTTTAAAGACTGGTTAGAAAGCTTCCTGTGGAAATTGTCTTTTAAATGTTAGGAAAAAGAACCACATCAGCTCCCAGAGGAGTAAGAAAGCTTCTTTATAGACTGGGGTGGGGCAGATTTGAAGTGGTTAAGAAACTAACACCACCACCCCCAATGTCCAAAATAAAACTAGCTCAATTCATAAAGTAAACTTGAAAGGGGGTGAGGGGGAGACAATGGCTTTAAAAGGAATGAAGTTACTTTCCGACTTAAAAATAATTACCTAGCCTTGATACGTAATCTGAAGCGCGAAATTACCAGAACTAATTGCAAAGACGGTGCACATTATAATTATAGACGGGTTTTAGTGTTCAGCTGATATCTGTATTTATTAATAGCCCACATGTGTAAACAACCTTCTCTGTCCATGGAAAATAGAGGTATTTGTAGCCAGGTCTCTTATGATACAGCAAGGAAAGACTATGCGTTACGTAAGCCACCAAAGGCATTTTGGTTACTTTGATCTGTGCCAGTCAGTGATCTTGGTCACATCAACTAACAGTGAAGTACAGGATATATTCTGTGGAACTGATCAGAGCAAAGGATCTGAACAAAGAAGTACTTTCCATTCCAGAGGTAGTGAACTGTCCATATATTTATAAACTGAAAGTCTCCACTGATCCTTTGTAAAACATGTATTCCTGTTTTGGGGAACTTAATGCATTGTGTTTTTCCACAAATACACAAATAGTTCATAAGTTCATATTAATTGTTGGAGTATCTCAACCACTTTTTTAATTTCTTTTTGTTTTTTTGTTTTTTCTTCCCTAAAGGCTGTGCCTTATTCCAGGGACTATAAGCGGAAATACGAGTTCTTCAGAAAGAAATTGAAGAAACAGGTTAGTAATCAGGAGCAATCCAGCAGGTTGAGATACTTGTGCTCCTAAAAAAGTAAGGAAAGCTTAGGTTACAGTGAAAGGAAATTAGACTTTAACCTGCTTTGGGAAGTTAGATTTACTGTCTGATCACAAATACATTTGTCAAGTATCAAGCTGGTAACAATCGGCGTTTAATATAACAGTAGGATTTGTGACTTTGTGTATTGGTGAGATTGAAAATCTAAATGAAGAAATAGAAATTCTAAAAGGTTAAAGTTGTGAACCTTGGAAGTAGGCTGGCAGCACAAAAGTTTGGAAATTACTGATCCAGGAGATAATAGATTTTGGAACCCACAATATGAAAATAGCAGTTCTCAGAATAGGTTCAGAACTGTCCAGATAGAACTCTGTACTGTCATCTTGATCTCAGGATATGTGACTGTAATAAATAAAAACCTTAAGTTTATGAATCTCATTTGCAAGTTGTAGTTTGAAGTCCCAGTGACAGATATATTTATAATGCATAGCAAAAAAGACTGTAAATAGCATCTGGATAGCCAGATAACAGTGAGTCTTTGTACAATTGCAATCCAACTTGGTATGCTGTTGAGATACTTTATATGCTTAATAATAGCCATTGAGTTTAGACCCATGCTTTACTTTTTATTTATCAAGTCTATCTGTGGCCTTTCTGAAGAAATTGCTGAAATAAACTGGCTGAAAATAGGTGAAATCAAAAAAAGAGTCATGTAATTGATTCAGCAGTTCTATTCCTGGCCTGTTAGGGGCTTACTCTGAAAGGTCAGCAGCAAATATGAGCTGCTTGGGTAGTTTTTATTTAAATGTGTTCCTGTGTCATAGATGATATAAACCTTGTGATTTGTTCCTGTGACTTCAGATTTTAACTGGAGAGACTTATTTTTTTAAGGTATTGTAGTACTATTTGTTTGTTATGCCTATTTTCAGTAAGAGAATGGGACACTTAGCTTTATAGTTGGAATAGTGAGCTAGATGAAGTAAGTCAGGTAGAATTGTTCCAAAATAATTTTATTTATAAACTTGGAGGTTTTTATAATAAAGCTTATGATGTGTTGAGTTTCCAGTGCATGAAGGACAACTGAGCATATGCTGTTACTAGTAAGAACATATTTTAAACGTTTTCTTAGTATGAAAGGAAGCTTAGTATCAGAAACCCCCCATGCTAGTTGAATTTTATGTAAATCAAGCCTCTTGTCCATCATACTGTGTTACATTTCCAAATGATTTTTAAAATGGATTTGTGTGCCACTCTTTATCTGTGGATCTGAGGATTTTCATGCTCTGAGCTTTGTTCTATTACTTTTTTTCCCCCCTTTTTTTAGAGTGATATTCCAAATAGATTTGAAATGAAAATTCACCGCACAGCAATCCTTGAAGATTCTTACAGAAGAATTGTAGCTGTAAAGAGGGCAGATTTCCTTAAAGCAAGACTGTGGATTGAATTTGATGGTGAAAAAGGTCTTGACTATGGAGGAGTGGCCAGGGAATGGTTCTTTCTTCTCTCTAAAGAAATGTTTAATCCTTATTATGGATTGTTTGAATATTCAGCTACGTAAGTAGTACACATCTGTAAGGAAAGCATTTCTCATACCTCCTTTAATAATGGATTTTCCTTTTCCCCTCTTGCCCCAGACAGTAGGGTTAATACTGCAGTAGTCTGCTCCTAGTTCTTTGACAGAAGAATAATGTGGAGACAGTACCTATATTAATCTTTTTTTCAGCAGTCTAACATAAGCCATGTCATCTTTGCTTAGGCAAGCCTACACTTGTGGTCATCTGCTGGTTAGAGAAGAGGCAGAATTTACCAAATGATGCAGAGAATGTTATTCTAACTACTTAAAATGAATAGGCGTTAATACCTTCTCTTTGGCATATCTCTGACATGCAAAGGTAGTTTGTTATATTTCAAAGCTGTTATTCCTGTTGTGCTAATGAAGATTCTATTGAGTATTGTTTAATATTAGATTAGGGATTTATTAACACAAATATGATTATTTTTTCAACTTCCTGAAAAGGAATACCTGATTTAACCAATGATATCTTTCACATCTTTAAATGTGGAACTGTTCCAATAGTACAACATTTTGTTTGTTCTTTCTCTCCTCTTGCTTCCTCAACTTCAGAGATAACTATACTCTACAGATCAATCCAAACTCTGGACTTTGCAATGAAGATCACCTCTCTTACTTCAAGTTTATTGGTCGTGTAGCTGGAATGGCTGTTTACCATGGCAAACTTTTGGATGGTTAGTATTTACTTTATGTAATATGTTATTTAGATTAATATTGTACATATTTTGACTCTTAAGTTATATACAGTTCAATGTATTTTTTTTTTCTTTCAAAGCCTTTTTCATTCGTCCTTTTTACAAGATGATGCTCCAGAAACCAATTACGCTTCATGATATGGAGTCTGTGGTATGTAGTTTGCTTTATGTTAGGATTTTGTGCCCATATTTATTTATTTTTTTATAGATATATGTGTATATCTATACTTAATGGCATTATGAGGGTTTGAAAGTGCATGATTCAAATAAATTTTAGACTAAGTCTTTTAGGTGTAACTCTGTGTTGTAGTTTAACCCTGGCCAGTAGCTCAGACCCACACTGCTGCTCCCTCACTTTCCCCTGATGGGATGGGGGAGAGAATTGAAAAGGTGGAAGTGAGACAATTTATGGTTTGAGATAAAAACAGGCCAATAGGTAAAGTCAAAGCTGTGCATGCAGGCAAAGCAGGAGGAGGATTTCATTCACCACTTCCTGTGGGCAAGCAGGTTGTTCAGCCATCCCTGTGAAAAGAGGGCTCCATCACACTAAGAGTTACTTGGGAATTTTCTTGTTTCCTATCTAGAGTCGTTACAGGCAGTGGGATTTTTTTTTTTTTTAATTCAGTCTTTCTCTTTTTGGTATAATAGAATCGTAGAATGGCTTGGATTGAAAGGGACCTCAGAGATTATGTAGTTCCAACTCCCCTGCTGTGAGCAGGGACACCTTCCACTAGATAGGGTTGCACAAAGCTCCATTCAGCTTGTCTTTGAACAGTTCCAGAGATGGGGCATCCACGTGATCTCTGGACAGCCTGTTCCAGTGCTTCACCACTCTCACAATAAAGAATTTCTTCCTACTATTGAAGCTAAATCTACCCTTTTTCACTTGAGAACTTTTACCCTTCATCCTGTCTCTACGCACTCTGTTATGTAATTCCTCCCCATCCTGTAGGCTGCTTTTATGTGCTGGAAGGCACTTAAGGCCTTTCTGGAGCCTTCTCTTCTCCAGGCTGAACTCTCTCAGCCTGTCCTTATAGGGGCGGTGTTCCAGCTTTGTGATCCCCTTTGTGGCCCTCCTCTGGATGTGCTGCAGATCCATGTCTGTCTTATGCTGGGAACCCCAGAGCTGAACATGAGGTCTTATTAGAGTAGAGGGCAGAATCACCTCCCTCAACCTACTGACCAGCCTTCTCTTAATGCAGCCCAGGATACGTTTGACTTGAACTTAATTTTAATTTCCTAAGGCTCTTTCCAATAATGCCTAATACTAAAGGGAAGGTAAATATAGAATGACACACAGAAAAGAATCCAAAGTACATTACTTCAGATAATGCTGTGACATCATTTTGCTACGCCAGATATTTTTGGCCCTGAGACTGTTGAAATAAGTTTGTACAATTGCAGAATCTCTGTATCCAGTACAGGCTTATCCTAGCTAGCAGTGTTCACTGGGCTGTCATGGAGCCTCCTACAGATTAAAAGATGGCTACTCTGTTTTGTAATAACTATTTTGTGACTGTCTCTCTTAGGATAGCGAATATTACAATTCTCTGAGGTGGATTCTGGAAAATGATCCAACAGAACTGGACCTGAGATTTGTAGTTGATGAAGAACTTTTTGGTCAGGTTAGTATGTTTATGTAAAATAGAATCAACAAAATGTCAAAGAAAACATTTGACCTGTGAAATTAGCTGATGTTATCTGTTGTATTAAGAAAAGCCCTTTATTCACAGTTGTGTTGCCTTGTTCACCCATTTCTTTTAGCTGGCATGTTCTCATGCAGTGCTCTGCTAGCCTGGCTGTGATGCAATAAAGGACTTAAAAATAAGCAGAGCATTAAAAAATAGCTTCTGCCTTTTTTTTTTTTAAGTAATGCTTGTATCCAAATGTAGCAGCTGCTGCTGGAAAGAATGATCTGTTTTGGAAATGGAATAAGCAAATTTGTTGTGCAGAAACGTCCAAGATAAGTCATATAGAAATATCACAGGTCTTGAATAAAAATTCCAAATTAAAGGTGCCACATAGATCTAAGTAGGATAATAGCCTTTTCTCATCTTGTGTAGCTAAGGTGATCCTGAGTAGAAGTGTGGGAATGTGCACCTGTAATGAACTGAAATAAGGTATATGTCTATTGAAGGTCCAGTAGCACAAATCATGATGTAACAGATGTGCCTACTGATTCACTTCTTTACTGGGACCATTGCTGACATTGTTCTGTAAGCGTTTCTCCTTAGTTCTGAAAAAATGATGGGTCATGGAGTGTGCAGTTTCTGAAGTCCATGTTACTGGGAACTTGAGTGCAAACTTAAGTGAGCTTTTATGGCAGGTCAGGAAAAAATGCAGTCTGACATCCCTGAATAGTTGTTGGTTGTTCTTTTTAAAACTTTCTAAGAAGCAATCAACCAGATCCTGTTTATTTGGGTAACCTGTGAAAATGGTTTTGTTTCTCCTAGTTCTCAAATTCTGCAGTCTTCAAGAGTTCACTAAATTAATATTGTGTAATATATGAATTCTATTATAGGCTTATCTCATTTAAAAGCTATTCTTTGTATTACTTGTAGACCCATCAACATGAACTGAAGAGTGGTGGATCAGAAATAGTTGTCACCAACAAGAACAAGAGAGACTACATTCAGTAAGTAGAGGTCACTATGTGCAATGTATCTCACTGAATTGCCCCTCTATTCATAGGGGCTGTGTGTAGTGGCGTTAACAAAATGAAGTTATTTTATATATAAATTGTTTTTATTTTAAATGGTTTTGGTTTTCTCTTTTTTTCAGTCTTGTAATTCAGTGGAGATTTGTGAGCAGAGTACAGAAGCAAATGGCAGCCTTTAAAGAGGTACAGTTTGAATTACAAAAGAAAGTCTAAGAATTCATTGCATCTAATCTTGAGCTTGTTTTAGACATCCTGAAGACCCACAAATAATGTTGTTACAGCTATACAAAAGGCATAATGTCTTCATGATATTGTCTGTAGCGTCAGATTTCAATTAGAATAGAATAAACCAGGTTGGAAGAGACCTTCAGACTTAAAAATGTTTTTGGTATATTTTACTGAGGTGTCTAACATTGGGGAAAAAAATTGCTTCTTTTTCAGTCCACGTTGACAAGTTTATAGGTATTACAAACTATTAAGTGAACACTGCAGCAATAAAAACTAATTTAATTCTGTTAGTTTTAACTAGCTGGTTTATCTTTCTTTGTATAAATGGTACTACATATATGACATTCAGATGTAGATATTCACTATCCAGTACTGCACAATAAAGGTATGCGAAATCCAAAATAAAGCAGCTACAACCAAACTGGGGACTGTTGGTGTCCAAACATCTCTATTTCATGTATTGATATTTGACATACCTGTTTTCTAAAGCATCTAAATGTTCTCTGAACAAAAATGCTTTAATAATCATTTGGTTTTTTAATTGCTGTCATCTTTTTAGGGTTTTTTTGAACTAATTCCGCAGGATCTCATTAAAATTTTTGATGAAAATGAGCTAGAGGTAAGTGCACCAGGAAAAAGAAAACAAGTTGTGTTGAAACTTAATGTTACAGACTTCAACTTTGGTAGTTTGTGTTTTTGTTTTCTGTGTAGTTACTAATGTGTGGACTGGGAGATGTGGATGTGGCTGATTGGAAACTACATACAAAATACAAAAATGGATACAACATAAACCATCAAGTAATACAGTGGTTCTGGAAGGTATTATGATTTTTTTTTTACTTACAACCTGTTAAAAAGCTGCTACCTTTCAGCTGTGCCTGTTTGTGTGGCCCATCAACAGGTAGATAAATATTTTACCATTAGAAGTCCTAAGAACGATAATAAGAAAACTAAGATGAGATGCATAGTAAGAATGTCAATACACTATGTCTGACTGGAGTTAAAAATATTTGTTAGTCTTTTTGGCATGGTTACACTAAAGAGGTGTTAAACTCTTCTGTTTAATAAATTACAGGAATTTGGCTGTTAGTTCATAACATCAGAAAACTTCAAAGAAAGTAGCGGCAAAATCTTCAAGGGAAGTATTTTAACAGCCTGCTAAGCCAGTAACCATACTCTTGTTACAGTGCCATTAAAAAAAATTGTTGACTTCATAGCTTTTAGCTGTAGACAGAAGTAGACTGTGTCACTAAAAACAAAAAGGCATAATGTGTATATGTGAAGGATAACAATTCAGAGGTAGAAACGGTTGCATAAGTCTACTAGCTTGAAAGTGTAAATCTAAGTCTTTACTTGTAATTATTATCATACATAGGCAGTCGTAATGATGGACTCTGAAAAAAGAATCCGATTGCTTCAGTTTGTTACTGGCACATCACGTGTACCTATGAATGGGTTTGCTGAGCTGTATGGTGAGTACTTATGATTGCATTCACAATTAAGTAACAGAATACGGTATTGATGTTGTCATGATTTTTGACTTCCAACATAGGACAGGCCCATTATTTTTTCAGATTTTAAAAGCATATTAGTATACAGTGAGTGTTACAAGAAGCTAAGTTGAAGAGTCACATAGATCACACATTTTCCATGTTCTATAAATATTTTAGTTGTGGGTTTGGAAGTCTGTAAATGTAGAGGACTTCTCAATTTAATGCAGATTTTTAAAGTTCTAAAGAACTGCAAAAATCCATGTGTAACACAAGATAGAGCTTAAAGAAAATTCTCCATTATCTTAAAATACGATTGCAAAGACATTGCTGGCATCAGCAGTTAACTTCAGATTCTCCTAAGTTCCCCAGCTGCTTTTATCTGCTCAAAAGCCACAGTTGCACCGATACAATTATTTGTAAGGATATACTCTAAAGAGGGCCACTGAAATGACACAGGTTAAACATAATGCCAGAAGAAACGTAGTGGGCCTATAGTGCAGAGAGTTAAGCAAGGAAATGGCAGCAGGGAGCAGATTTCAATACCCAAGCCAGAGAACCCACTGTGGGCAAGCAGATGGAACAACCCACAAAGGGTGGAGAATTGTTTTACCTGTGGGAAGTCTGTTTACAGCTGCCATCAGCTTTGTGTTTTCCACTAGATTACTTTTATAATGCTAAAGTGCTTGAGGTCCTGTGCAACTGACTGAATAGCCTAACTTGCATATTTGAATAAACATTTCTTTCTTTATGAAAAAGACAGTAATTTGTTTTATGAAACACTAGAACTGTGGACAAACACCACCTACCATGTCTCCCCATTTCTGTCTTCATTGTAAATTCTGGGTTTATTTTTCTGTTCTGTCAGTGAATAATTTGTGAGTTCCAGTGGAAAGGGCAGTGCCCTCAGTAAGTTTGACACGTGTGTACTGTTTACCTGAATCTTTGTGCTGTTGGGAGTTTACAGCATATGCTTATTTCAGTGGAACCCAATCAGACTTCTACTGCTTTGGGTTTTTTGTCTAAAAACACTAACAGAGAAGGAACTAAGGAATGACGTAGGGAAAGTAACTGTTGGAGCCCTTAGCTTCCTTCTGCTCCGGGATTAGGAGCATCTTGAGCAGTTTTCTGGCCAAGTCCTTTTCAGTAGTTCTTGTCACTCATTAATGGAAAATTCAGGTAACAGTTGTTTTGCACAGTGCTTTGTTTGTTTCTCTTACTTGTGCTTTACTGTGGCCAGCACGCCATCCTCACTAAACCACAGCCACAATCATATCTCCAGTACCTGCGCCTATTTGAAGAACTGTCGGTTCTTCTGTGCTTCCCGTTGGTACATGGCTTTTTGCTGCTATGGGGCTGCCGCTGTGGGGGTTCCAGTCCTACCTGGGGGCTGCAGCCCTGGGGCTGGCTTTTCTAAGCAAGAGATCTCCCTCTGGTGGCCCGGAGAGGCATTTCTGCTCATAAAAAAGAAGTGCTTGGTGTCTGGGACCAAATCTGCCCAAGTTTGAGAGCTAGGACACTGAACAGGAGCGGCTCTTATATGTCTTGTCTTTGCCTTGCTCTGCTTTGTCAGTCTCCAGTTAATTAGTTAGATAACTAAAATGCAGACTTAGCTATTAAAAGGGAGCTTTATCATGTCATGTGGTAGAATGTACCATCAGTGACAGAACTGCTTCTCTGCTTCATTCTTACTCCAGGTATTCTTACTAGTTACCTTTTCTAACCATCCTTCTGCATTGAAGAAACATATAACCAAAGGAGAAACTAAAGAGGAAGAGCTGTTAGTGTTCCCACAACTACTGGCATACCTGTGATGATTGATTTTTTTAAAAAATCTTTTCTTAAATTATTGTTTAAACTACACATTCTTCACCAGACATGCACAGATGCTTTGAACAGCTTAAGGAAATAGTTACAAAATGCCCTTTGCATCCACTTGGCAAGAGTTAAGAGATCGAGGAAACTTTAGGGCATGACATGCTGTAAGGCACAGGCATAGCTAGAGCTGCACTTGCTATTAGGTGCAGATGTACATCCCTGGAGTATGCATATGGTCATCATGTTTCAAAAAGTTCTCACTCTATGTAAGTAAAGGTGGAGAAAGACTACTTTCTGCCAGGTCATAGAACTTGGCATGTTGTCATGAGCAATGCCAACTACTCTATATATACATTTAGGCTTTAAGATTTCTTCACTTAAGGTGTAAAAGTGTCTTGGAATTAAGGTGTATCATTGGGCATTTCTTGCTATAAGTGAATTGGGGTTAGCAACCATTAGTGTTTTGATAGCTCCTACTAATGTCAGAATTTGATTACAAAAATCCAAAGTATTTAATAATTTGAATTTCTAAGTGTAAAAGAATCTCATAATGGGGTGAAAATGATACATTCTTTCCTGCAGGTTCAAATGGGCCACAGTTGTTTACAGTTGAGCAGTGGGGTACCCCTGAAAAACTGCCAAGAGCTCATACCTGGTGAGTACTTAGGTTAGGTAAACTACAATGTTTATTAGTAAAGAGTGATAAATTACTTAATAGTCCTCATCTGTTTTTCAGCTTTAATCGCTTGGATTTGCCTCCATACGAGTCGTTTGAAGATCTGTGGGATAAACTTCTCCTAGCGATTGAAAATACTCAGGGTTTTGATGGGGTCGATTAAGATACAGGCGTAACTCCTAATGGTCCAGTGCTGCAACTTCATTTCAAGGGTTTACAAACAAATCTGAATTTTCCAGGGACTACCATTGTTTTTAGTCACATGGCTATTGAATTGTCAGAGTATCAGTTGTAAAATAAGTATTAAAAGATTTACTAACTTTTTAAAATGTATTTTGCTGTTTCCCCAGTTTTGTGTACTTTGCTAATAACTACAGCATAGACATTGGGTGGGCCAGTGCCAAGGAAGTGAAAAACTAAAACGTTTTGAAGCTGTTGCTGCTTCTACAGTATTTGACAGACTGCTCTGCAGTAAACTACTGAAGTAAAACTGTGAAGAAAGCTTTGCAGGGGGTATAAATTTGACTTGCTGCTTGAAGAGGAACAACCGAAATCATTAAACTGTTTTTAACAAAGCAAAACCAAAACCTAAGCCAATAAACTTCATGTAATGCAATGTCATAATCTGTGCTGCTCCAAGCTGTTTGCTGCCCGTGTGCCCTAAGCACTTTGCAGTTCAGCATATTAGGTGAAACGTGGAAAAGTGGCTTTTTTGCCTCATCAGCCATCATTTTGTAGAACATCAGCTTGCTGACATGTTTTATTTGTTAGATTTGTTTCTAACTTGCTTTTGTTAAAACAGTGTAAAAAAAAAACAAAAAACCCAGGATTTTTATATAAAACAAAACAAGCAGCATCATTTTGAATTGTAATGAGAACTTATATCCATTTTTTTTGGTCAGAATTTGTATACTGTCATCGGTCATCACTTTTTGGGATAAATTTGTAATGGTTTCGATTCAGCCTTTTGCAACAAATGAATCTTAAAGTGGAATTTGTCTGGATATCAGTCAGTATTAGTTACTGGTAGTTAGAGGCCTTTATTATCCATTCTTGCAGTATTGCACTACGTAACAATAAATAACATGTTTACAGGGTTTTCTGGGCCAAATTCAGCAGTCTGATATGTGCAGACTTCTGAACTGCATGGAGGTTGTGCATGTGTCACCAGGTGCAGAATTTGGTTCTGTAATATGTTTACAGGTTATACTAGTTTCTATAGCTGCATTTTTATATTATTTTTTTTTCTCCACTGTTAGTCTAGAAACCAAAATTGTTAATACAGTGTAACCAAAGTCATTAGCAACAATGTGCAATTTATTGTAGATCAACTTGTCCTATAAATACTAGTTTGATTTATTTTGTAAATGTGGGTATTTTTTGGTATTGATTTTAACACTCTCTTTTTGAGCAAGTGCTGGTTAAAATGATTAACAAAGTTAGTTCTAAAAGGAAAAAATCAGTTTCTATACCTGGCTTGCTCTAATTTTAAATTGTTACTGCAAATCTCATCCAAGGAAATGACAGTACCTTGCTTTTGGCCAGCAAATTTCTGTTTAGTCACAGTCTTTATAAATATGCAAGGAAGTGTAGCACATCTCTCTACAAAGACTTGTAAATTATGTAACAAATGTAATGGGTCTTAAGGGATATTTAAAATCCCACTTTGTTTTATTCTTTGACTAGGTCATTAGGACTGAAAATATTACATGTAAATAAAGGTAACTTATACAAATTTCCCAAATCTATATGCAGTTTTGTAAAACAAGAAAGATATATCAGTAAATCTGTAAAGATTTGAATATAGCAGGTTTTCTTGCAAACTTTAAAAGTATAAAATAAGGATCCTGAAAGCAGTAAATAAAAGTTTATTCTAAATACATTGTGACTCAGTTCTTTGAAGTGCAAATCAGTACTCTTGACATAGCAAGAATTCAATAATTTTAGTACTTGTGGGTAGACTGGTAGCCTCTACAATACACTGCTACCTTTTATGCAGGTGTTGAAGTGCAGTAGTGCTGCAGTACTGTCTGCTCCCATGAAGTCCTTGCAAAACTAATACCAGGTTTTTATGAAAGCTCTAGGTCACTGTGAGCCCTCATTGTACAGCCAGCCTAGAAATGCCTCGCAGCAGACAGGCAAAGGTGGAGAGACCCCACAGAAATGCTAGCTGACTCTCTGCTTGTCTTCTACTGTAGGGACACCCTTCACAGCTGGATGGCAGGTGAGCATTCAGAGTATGGTAGGGGTGTGGAAGGGGCCCCTAAACTTTGCTCCAGCCAGCGTAGACTGCCCAGCAGTGGTAGGGATGTGCCCCACAGGACTTGGTCCCGAGTACCAGCTGTGGGAATCACTTGGAGAAGGATGTTGCTGCCAGGTCACGGGCCACAGAGTACCTGGTGCCTCTCTGCAGAGCTGGGGCATGGGTGGCCTTGTCTGCAGGAGCTCTGCTGTGGGCAAGGCACTAAGTTGCTCCATTAAAGAGCTACAGGAGAAGTGAGCAGACTTGTAGCATGGGGGAGGGTGATAGCAAGAGGTCATAAGGTTATTGCAGAGACCTTTGAGAGGCAAAAGACCAAAACATTGAGCAAGTATAAAAAAGGGGTTGCTTGGGAGAGAGGGCCATGCTTGGGCAGGTGGTGAATGGAGATTCCCAAGATGGGTAAAGCTGGAAGCCTGTGACTTTTGACTTCAGCAGAAAGGCTTTTTCTCCACCCTTGAGTCTGCTGCCTGTGCCTTCTGTACTTGTGTTTTCTGCACGTCACACATACACTTATATTTTTGGGGGGATAATTCCAAAGATGCTACTATGAACACTTATCTATTTCTTTTGCCAGGAGCACAGTTTGTAGTAGGGCTTTGTCCCAGCTGTACTTACTGTGACATTAAGGATGAGAGTTTCATAGCTACTTCCTTGTGTGTTAATAAGCAAAGAATCACTAAGGTTGGAAAAGACCTGTAGGATCATTGAGTCCAACTGTAACCCAGCTACTATGACCACAAAGCTATATCCACATCTGCACACTTCTTGAACACCTCCGGATACAGCAACTCCACCACCTCTCTGAGCAGCCTGTTCCAGTGCTTCACCATTCGCTCGGTAGTTTTTCCTAACGTCCAATCTAAACCTCCCCTGGCACCACTTAAAACTTTCCTCTTGTCCTATCACTAGTTACATGGGAAAAGAGACCAACACCAGCCTCACTACAGCCTCCTCTCAGGTAGTTGTTGAGAGCAGTAACATTTCCTCTTAGCCTTCTCTTCTCCAGACTAAACTCCAGCTCCATCAGCTGCTGCTCCTATGACACCCTCCAAACCCCTCACCAGCCTTGTTGCTCTTCTCTGAATATGCTGACCATAAAGTCTGTCCTATACTGTGGTGGCCAAATATACTGTGGCCTCCCTAGGGCTGAGTACTCCCACTGGACACACTGTTTTTGATACAGGTAAGGATATCCTTGGCCACCTAGGGCAGCTGCTGGCTCATGTTCAGCCAGCCATCCACCAGCACCCCCAGATCCTTTTCCACCAGGTTGCTTTCCTGCCACTCTTCCCCAAGCCTGTAGAGTCAGTTGGGGTTGTTGTGACCAAAGATCTCACTTGATCTTGTTAAATCTCCTTCTACTGACCTCACCCCATCAGTGTAACTTGTCCATCTCTCTCTGTAGTGCCTTCCTACCCTTGAGCAGATCTGCACTTCTGCTCATTATAGTGTGGTCTGCAAAATTGCTGATGGTGCCCTTGAGCCCTTCATCCTAATAATCTCTGAGGTCTTTTCCAACCTCATTGATTCTGTGATTAATAAAGGTATTGGAAAGAACGGGTCCCAGTACTGAGCCCTGGGAACACCTCTTGTTACTGGCCACAGGATAACATTTTATGTTTCAATGCTCTACTTAAACTCTGGTGGGTGAGTTGTTTCTTAGATTTCTTTTACGTCAGTAATTTGATTTCTGTTGACTTGAAGGACTTTGGTCTACTGTTGTCTTTCTATAAAATGTCTTGTTGACTCCAAAATGACCACCTATGTGGAAATGCTTTTGCAGTCTGGTGTTATGGACATGAAACTTTAGGTGTGAAGAAGAAGCATTCAGCAATAACTTGATGGTTTGGGGCAAGAAGAGCTGTTTTATTGGTTTGGTTTGGTTTTTTTCAAAGTTCATGTATCTCAACTGGCAGATTTTTAGGTTGAGTGTTATTTCTATCACATCTTTCACTTCTCGAGGTGGTACAGGTGATTCTTCAGCATTCATACTGCATCATGAGGTGGAGCTGTGGCCTAGTAGGAAGATAAACCAGTAATTCCTAATTTCCACTGAGGATTCACTTATGCTGCTTGAAGGACACATGACCTGAATTATTTTCAATTATCATTAAGTCACATCTGTAGCAAATTTAATTTTTTTACTGGAGACAAGTTTGAGTACTTGTGCATAAGCAAAATATGAGTGGAGGCTAGCCATTTCCCTTCTTTATCCTATTTTTCCCCTCTCAACATTAATACATAAACATATTTTGCAAGCTACCTAGTGCCTTAGGATTTGAAGTGTTCTGTAAATCCAAAGTACAGTGTGGTGCTATTTTTCACTGACTGGTGGTGTCTTTGCCAAAATATGAGTGTCCCATTGAAATCCACAGATGTCCCTGGCATACTGTCAATATGAAACATGTCCTGGATCAGCACAGATTTCTTTTTTTCCTTTCTATCTTTTCTTCCCCTCGCCCCCCACCTTCCATCATGTGTACTTCGTTTTGGTGTGACTTCAATGTTACTTAGCCAAATAGGTGATACTCTTATCAGCTCCCTACAATGGGAATTACATAGTTACAATGATAACATAATACACATATCACAGAATCACATAATGAGTAATTAAAACTAGATACATGTGGTTTTAAATACTGTTCTTACTCATTTCTTGTGTGGTCAAAAGAATGTTGATTAAGAGACCAGGATTTTCTGGCTGTCATTCTTTATGCTGTCTGTTCATTTGTGTTTTCCTTTCTCTTTCTCATTAATTAGTTTGTCATGATGCTTGGGTTTTTCACATAGTCTTAGCAAATAATTTTCTTTGTAGGAGATTTTGCCTTTTTTAGGGCAATTTATTATCTCCCCTTCATAATGATGATTTCTTTAAAGGAATCAATGTGCAGTTTTTATGTGATCTGAGAGGACCTCACTTTTTTTATCAGCGGTTATACCACCACCACCAAAAATCCATACCTCTGGTGCCATAGCAGCACCTTATTGAAACATCTCTAGTTTAAAGGCAGGTAACACCTACCATCTTCTATTGTTATAAAAATAACCAAGTATTTAACAGCTGCCATATTGCTCAGCAGTATCACAAGATCAGTAGGAGCTGCAAGCACAGGCTTTGGTACTCTTACACTAAATCATTTTTCTTTGAAGTGGAGACTTAATTGCTTTTTCTAGGTGGAACATATATCATTAGCACACTAATCAGAATACAAACAGCTCACAAAGGGGATAATGAGGGACAACTTCCATGTAATGCTTGGCTTATGTCCATCTGCCTGACTGTAGAAAAATGTTTTGTTTTTCTGATCTGTGCTTAATTTGAGGTTTCTTGCTTAATGGGACTTCAAACAAATTCTGCATTGTAGTTTTCAGGTTGTCATCCTAGAGAGGCAGGTTTGGGATTTCAGGGAAGGGAGAAGCAAAGCAGCATGGAAAACCTGAACAGACCAGTCATTAAGTGAGTATGCCTCTTGAGGAAAGACAGATAAGGCAGCCTTCTAAATGTGATAGAGTGTAAAACTTTCTGTTGAAATACACCACAGTCTAAAAACATACATCACAATTTGTTTTTCTTAAGCCCTTTTGAGTTTAATTTAATGGAAAATATTTTCATAATTGTCTGATAGCTTTTCTGATATTTTTTTATGAGCTGAAATATTTCTGACTTGGGTTTTGTTTTGAGGGCTGGGAAGTATGACCTTTTGGAGGCTTTGAGCACACATGTCCTACTGTGTACTGCTGCTTGGGAGTATGTAAAATCCTAAGGGTTTAAATCAAATTGCCCTGAGGACTGCTTACTGACCTTTTGAATGCAAAGCTGTCAAAACCTTCAACTAGACATCAGCTAGAGAAGAACACTTAAGGCAGATCAATGCAAATAGAAAACAATGTGGTTCTGACTTTTGGTTATTGCTAGTTAGTGAGAAACAGTTACTGTGCTGCAAGAGCTCTGGGAACAAACCCACACCGCAAAGGAGTTGCTGTGAGTAACATGTAATAGTTGTTATAATCTACTTAAGAACTGAAAAGTTTTCATTAATTGCCAAATCCTGATACAGTTATCTGAGCAGGATGCTTCATGGACTTCAAAGGGATTTCTGTCTGCTTAAGGAATGCAGGGTCAGGCCCTTAACTAGTGATAACTTTCTTCAGTGGGTTGTCAGATATGACAAACTATGCCACTTTAATAGAGGTTGCCCTGGCCATGCCATGCCATCCTTTTGTCCTGAAAACCTGCTTTTGTGCTTTGACCTAGGTAGTAGAGTTTTTGGATTGCTGCTAAACAGAAGGGTTTAGAAATAACTCTCTAGCTGAAGCTGTGGTTTGCACTGGTCCAGTCCTCAGCTGAGCACATTAGACCAATTTAACTGACTAACTTGTAAAACTTCCCTCCCACCACATACACTTCCCCCCCCCCCCGCCCCGTTACTTAGGATGAAGACTTTAGCATGCCCATAGTGTGTATTCCATCCATGCATTATCTGCTCACTACAGGTTCTATCATACGCCAGCATTCAGGCACTGACCTAGAGGTATCTGAACATAAATGACAGCAAAATGTTATTTAGCATCTAGCAAACACACTTCTGAGGTAATGATTAGATAGATAGTATAATTTAGTTTCAGCTGTGCTGCTATCAGCAGCCTTAACTGCTGGTTGCTGTCCTGACACATTATGCATGCTTGTCTGTGTATGCCACATCCTAAACTGAACCAGGGACTTGATTCCAGAAAACAAACAAACAAACCAAAGAAATAGCAACGATGTCAGGATCAGTTCTCTGGTGTGATTCTTCACTTGGCCACACAAGCTTTTATGCCACCCTAATGCAGGCGCTGCAAGTTGTGAGGCACTGAATTGCATCAGACAAACTGAGGGTGCCTGTGAATGTGCTTCCAGCAGAGCCTCTGATCTTCTGCCCTGCTGTGTCTGAGCAGAGCCAGATAGAGACCTGAGCCAGGTTAGTAAGAGTGAGGGGGTGAAAGGGTAATTGGGGTGGGCTGCCCATTTCCCCACCGTTCCCTGGGCCATACAGGACACTGATCCAGCCATGTCTCCTGCCTTTCAGGTCCTGTTCAGTACTGGGCAGACTGCTCTTTCAGAACCTCCAAAACATAAGAAAGCCCCATGGGCTCCCAAGTGACTCACACAGCCCAGGTGAGGTAAGGTCCTTGCAGCTGCAGCTGATGGAGGCAGTAATTTTGGCATCAAAGAAACTATCCCTGTGCTGCCCAGCTTTTGAGTCCCCCTGGTTCACCTCCAGCTTGCCTCACTCCTTGCACCGGGGTGTTGCTTTTAGTGGTTTAGCCTGAATTCTTGGCAAAGCCATTCTGATGTAAGTTACAGCTTCATGTGGCCCTTCAAACATCTAGGTAGCCATCCCCAAAACCATGTTTGGTGTAGGGGTGTTTGCAGGATGAATCTGCGTGCATGTGAGGGGGAGGAGGTGCTGGGAACATGCCTTGAAGGCTTCAAATCTGTTTATCTTCACACTCCTGAGAGGTGATCACTCTCCTGTGACAGGGCAGCATGCTGGAGGGAGTTGTGCTGGCAGTGAGGAGATAAACCCATGGGGCACAGGCCGCTGTGGCCAAGTGGCCTCTCCCTGACCAGCAATTCCTTATGTCTTTGTAAGATGAAATGGGACAAGAGCAGCAGGATGTCTCCTCCAATCCTTCTTTTTAATAGTTCCCTAGGATAAATTGTAGATAAGAGGAGAAACCACATTGTTAGCAAGCTGAGAACAAAGGGCTGCAATCTTCCACAGCAGCGCTGTATATTCAGCAGTGTGTCCAACTGCTAGTCAGCCTCTTACTCACCTTGTTTTTCATTTATTTTAATTCCAGTAATTGTTTCCTGATTGTAAACATATAGAGGAAAAGAGGCAGAAATTATTTGCCTATTTCCTGTTATAACAGCAGAATGAAGGTAACTTACACAGGGATGAAAGGAGACCATATTTCATGCCTGTTGCTAAACAAACAGCTGCAGAACAGTGGGCCATCGTGATAAGCAAAACCGACACTAACAAAAAGCTCTCTCTGTCTGAAAGGTTCAGGGGATTCCTCTATAGATTCAAACATAGAAAGTAGTAACCTAGGAGACATTTTCTTTGTGTTCAGCTAATTCTTGGTCTGATACTTGTGGTAGTGACTCAGTGTATTAACACTTGGATTTACAGAAGATAACATCACAGTATGGTATTGCAGCGTTCGCAGGATTATGTATTGTTTTCTTATTGGGGAAAGGGCTGAGAGAGGAGACTGTACTCAGCCAATTATATATAACATGCAGTTTATGGGGTGGCCCTTCTCCACCTGCTGGCCCTTCCTGCTCCTTCCTGTGTTTTCACATATGCATAAACCCTTAATTGAGTTATTCCATGTGTTTCAGTGTGGGGATTCCAGCTGTGGCTGCCCATCTGCTGTCACTTTTGTCTCAAGCCAGCCAAGCACTGAGGGCTTACCTCCCAGGGTTGCTGAGCATCCCTGAGGTCTGAGGAAGTAAACAACACTCAGCACCTTGTGTGAGAGCCCAGCGTGGCAAGGCGGAGGTGTCGACCCTGGCCTGGCCTGGGAAACATTCATGGTGGTTTGGCTGATGTGAGTCAAGGCAGCTCCGTCCCATGCTATTGCCATGCCTTCAGCTGCATGTTGCAACCCTTGGTGTTTCACCATTCATTTTACACTGTGAAGAAACAGGTTAGGGGGATAAACCAAAATAAAACAAGCTCTGCTGGGAAAAGTGGAAGAGTTTTCTGACAGGTGACATTGTTACTGGACACGGCAGGAAAACTCCCTAAGCCCAAGGAGGTGTTGGGAAGCAGGCATTTCTTTATTTTGGCACCTGGATACATGGGGGATCGCTCCACCTAAGTGTACCAAAGCCAGACAAATTCAGAAACTATCTGCTTATGTCTCATACATAATCATAATTTTTCTAAGTGATTAGCATATTCATATTAGCCCATGGAACTTGTTACATATGTAAATCTCCTGCATGCATGCTCATTGTGCCCTGTAGGGGTGCCCTGGTGGTTGTTAGTGGCACCCATCCTCTTCCTCCCTCTGGCTTTTAGCTGAACTTTGCACATGCTCTCTAGGATGATACGGTTGATGAGACTGACCACAGAGTCAGTCTAAACCAATTTGCTCCTCCTTTTCTTTCTCAAGCCCACAGTTAAAATTACTTATTGTTTACACAGTTAATGATTCTTAGTTCACACAATAGGTACATTCAGTGAGGATTACATATTCCTACATGTTCCTAAGTTACTACCACGTCAGCATGTCCAGAGGAGCATCAGCTGTGGCCTGAGGGCCAGAAGAGAAAGCATGGAGCTGTGAGTAAACCCAAATGTCACACCAAAGGAAGGGAAAGAGTGCATCTGGGATTGGGTATGACTTCAAGTGTATGCTCCCTCTTTTCTGTAGCTGTAGCCATGTGGTTTGTTAAAAGTATGGAGATGACCTGGTGACTTGTGTCTAGGAAACAGCAGTGACCCACCAAAAATACTTCAGTATTTTTCATACCTTCCAGCAACAGTGAATGGGCATGGGGGAGCAAGGAAACGCAGCCTGCCACATTCCTGTAACGTTACTCCTCCAAACTGTCTGTGGTTACCTCCAGCAAGTGTAGGATGTTGGGGTGTCCTGCTGAAATTCATATCTGTGTCCTTCATTCTGCTGTGATGAATCTTTAGGGCTGGGGTTAAACAGCTGTAAGCTGCCTCTGAGGCACTGTGAAATGCGGTTGAGATGTACTCACCGATCTGGGCTATTGGAGCACTTTTGTGGAAGGTGGCTGGCAGGTTCATGGTTGGCTTTTTTGGTTGGTGGGTTTTTGGTGGGTGGTGGGGGTTTTTTGGTTGGTTTGTTTAAAGCCAACCAAACACACAGAAACCAGCAAAAGCACTAGTGTTGCAAATACTGATAATCCTTCCACTTCTGTGTTTGTTGGTTTATAAGCAGATGAGATCTATGTGAAAATCCCTTTGTCAAGGAGGTGTGCTTTTCCTGTACAGGAAGGCTCCCTGGAGCGAAAGTTCATTAGCATCCCAAAGGCTCAGCCCAAGGTGTGCTTGCCCATCTGCTGGTGAAAGGAGGGAACCTCCTTTGAGAAAGCAAGGGGATGGTAACTGTACACAGGTTCAAAGTGAAGCAAGAATCCAGTAAGTGATCAAATGTGCCAAAAGTAAACATTGATTTAGGGAGTCTTAATAGAATTCACTTAACATTGTAAATCTGTGAATACAGATATCATTGGGAGTTTGGCACGAGAAACAAAGTGTCTAACTATGGCTATGGTGACAGCTGACCAAAACCACTCAGCAAGAACTGACAGAAAAAAGGGGCTTCCCTGAGAAAAGGGTTAATAATACCCTGCCAGGAGTGCAGTGTGGTGGCACTGGGCTTTGAGGACTCCATGGGCTGAAGGCAGAGCTGACTGGGTGCAAATTGCTGAAATTCCTGTGCAGTTAATGGGGCTTCAGCAATTACTACTGCTCTCAGCCTGCCTGAAAAGTAATCACAGCTCCAATACTGCTGTAGCCATGCTAAGCTGCCTCTGCTGATTGTAACCTGTCCTCAGCCCTCAGTGCCTGTAGCTGCAGCTTTCCTCATGCCAGCAGTGACACCCAGCAGCTCGTCCAGTCACTTGCCAGCAGAGTCAGAGGATGATGAGCTGGGTGGGACCTGGCACTGGTAGCAGGAAAGGGTTGAGCCTGTGGAGCTGGGAAAAGTAGGGGAATCAGGATTATGATTATGTGTTGGTTTGAAAATAGATTTGGGTTCCAGGACCCTACTACCAACTCTTACAGGCTGCAGTTAAAATTAAGGATAGAATTGTGTTTGCACATGTGGCAATCAGGACGCTTAAACTGCTGTAAGCAGCTCTGTCCTCACTTTTCCCATTTGTATCCATGGGTGCTCATCCCTATTATTTTCTCTCCACAGCATTATGGTGCTAGAGCAGAGCCATGTGAAGCTGAGCCAAGGGAATGGATCATGGGGCAAAACCATTTTCCCATCACTGAGCTGGGTTGTATCAGCATGTTGGGCACACAGCTTGGGCAGTTTGTGACCACACCAAACACCATCCATGCTATTGCTTTTCTCAGATCACAGGGATGAGAGAGCTAACATGATGCTATTCTGAAGTACAGCTGAAATTGTCAGCACAAAATTGACCACAGGCCAAACTGCACTATTTCTCGCTTAAGTTCAAAGAAATGTAAATGGCCTCACACACACAGAAAAAAAATACTTATTCTAACCTGGAAAGAAACCCTGGGCTTTTGCCTTGCAGAGGCTTCATTAATACAGCATTCACCTTGGGAAGCTCCAGTTAGAGGTGAATTTTCAGCTGCTTTTTACTTTTCCTGAGGCTGCTACATTCCATGTCTGCCTATTAGTTCCCTTTCTAAAGATGGTGGTAGCACTTCAGACAAAGCATATGCGATGCCGTGGTCATGAGCATTCATTCAGCTTTGGAAAGTGTCTCTCTCTCCTTGCTGCTTCATAATGGGACCAAAGTTGCCCTAGCCCAGTTTAGCAGTCCCGGATGGATTGAAAGCTGCCCTCACACATCGGCAGAAGAGCAGGGGAGCAAAACTCTGAGCCAGATCTGTTCACGTCAATCCAATTTTTAAAAATAATTCTTCTCAGGAAACATTTAACCTGGGCTTGCCAGGGCTGAGGCTGAAGATGAAATGCAGCATAAGGTGAATCAGGTTATTTACAGTCAGCAACCTGGACAGCATGCTGTTACTCCAGCTATTGGTAGGACTTCAAAGGGAGCTCTTACTACTGACTTGGGTTTTGAGGCATTGATAAGCTGTCTGCTGAAGTATTGCAAGTTACTGTTTCTTTGAAAGAAGTGTGTGCTTGTTTGCAGACCCCAAAATCTAAGAGAAAGCATAGAAAAGAACCACAAAACCTGGGGAAGTTTGCAGAGTTTCCCACATATGCCAAAAATACAGATTGAGCGAAGCAAAAAAGTCTCTGCTAGTGGCAGAAGAAAAATTGCTGTCCTGCAGGAAAATCAGTATAGCCTTGTTTATGTTGGCTGGCAAGATCTTGTACTTGTCTTGGACTGCTGGCTTTCTCAAGATAATGCTTCTATGAGATGGTTAGCCAAGTAGATAATTGTGCTTATTTGCTCTGTATTTACTAACATGGTGTGTTTGACAAAGTTATGTCTGGCAGTGCCTGTAAAATCTGTAAAATGGGTTTGGCAGCCTGGAGAGAAGTATGAATTTAGATACGTTATCACAAGTGTGCACTATCTCTAATTAATGACTGAAAAATGTATTAAAACAATGACTTCTGACAAAGTAAAGATGGAGAGTTTATGCTCATCTAGTTGTATGAGTTCTTAATTCTAGGAAGGAATTTATTATTTGTTTTGTTCCACAGAAATGTGAAAATGGAAATACTGGTGTTTGCAGCTGCCCAGACCCAAGCACAAAGAGAGTTCCAGGGGGAATCACTTCTCTTTGTAAAGCTGTTAAAACAAATATTGCATTTGATCTCAGGAATCAAAACCTCTTGTTGGTACGATGTAGTCCAGGGAGACAGTAAAGCGGTTTTCCTCCTACAGCAGAATACAATAGTGAGTGCAGGTGGCGCAGCTAATGGAAACCAGCCCACAAGCAGGACTACAACTTGTTCTCTCTGTTACTTTTATTTATTTTTAATCTCCTAGTCCAGTAGGACCTAACTCCTGCTTCAAACAGGGCTGGTGAACTGGGCAACGAGATGTCCCTCCTGGAACAGGTGGGATAATGTTCAGCACCAGGCAATACAGCACAGCCACCCCTTATGCCTGCAGGAAGCAGCACTCTGCTGTGCAGAGTAAAGGGCTGCAGGGAAAAACATCTAATCAGGGACAACTTCAGGCTCTTCACCAGCTGATCAAAACACATAGTATAGCAAAACATAGTATAGCCCATATTACCAGGTGATATGTTTCCTCTTGGCGTGTTTGTCTTCTAGGTGTGCTGAGGCCATCTAGGAAATCTCAAATTCAGGTATCTCTGATCCACCAGAGTTTAGCAGAAAAGACTACAGTACCAGCATGACCTGCAGATGGAAACTGTGAGTTTACCACAAGAAAGAATTAACATTTAACCATTAATACTCACAAGCAATGTTTTTAGTATTAAGTGTGGGGTTTTTTTTCATAGCTCACACTTTTGTGACTTGATAAAGTAAAACACTGAGGAAAACTCAAGAATACTGAGTCACGTGCATCCTGTTGCTGTATTTGCTCCTATTTGGACACTGAAGTGGTGCACATGCAGCTCTGCTCTGCAAAGTTACTGTGAAACTGCCTCAATACATTTTGGGTAACTGATTTGCATGTAAAGCAAGTATTTCCTAATTACTTTTCCTGAAAACTCATGCTAAGATTTGAGCAGGCTGAATTCTTCTTGTGTACTTTTGACAGGTAAGGAAGGTGATGTAGGTCAAACTATGGCTTATACCATGTTTAGCTAGCTCTGATTTTCTCCCAAAGGTTTTCAGAGGAGTCACTGACTGAGGCTGTAGGCAGTCCTAGTGATGATGCAGCAGAAGGGACCATGTTTAGCTGCCAGCTCCTGCCTCTGTGAGCTTTGCAGTGCTGGCAGGAACAAAAAGCAGTAAAAACTTGCCTGTCACTGAAGTCAGCAGCTCTCACAACAAATGCAAACAGGGGGCAAATCTGCTGAGCAAGAAGATGCCTTCCTACATGGTAACTTTAGAAACTAGAACTCTGAGCAGACAAAAAAGAGCTTAGAAATCACTGTCTGCAAGCATAGAGTAAAATCAGGAGTGAAGCTAAAAACCAAAATGATAGTGACAGCATTTGGTTTAATATGATGGTATCTCCCATACGCACAGTCTATAGGGTGCTCATAACATGATTCGTTAGCCACATACTTGCAGTTTAGGTTGCATTATGGCAAGCTACATAATGGACTTGAGGCAGATCTAAGTTTACAGCAGCTTTCTGGTACAGGCAAGGAAAAGGTGGCTCATCCACGGCACCAGCGCACTACCTGATATGGCCATCTGGAAGTGGTTTTATCGGTGTTGTCTGAAGGGATCAGTGAGCACCATTAAAATGGCACACCTTTCTGATCACTTCCCCTCCCCTCATTTGAAAATTAGTTTGTGTGGGAAAGCCAGTTTCAACTGGGCACGGGAGTGCTCTGCCCAGCCTGGGCATCACTGCACCTGCAGTGGGCACTACACCGTCCCGCTACATCGACGTCGGGCTGAGCATCTCCGCCACCTCGCCGCCCCGGGTGGGCATCTCTCCTTTCCGCACAGACCTTTGGGTAAGCTACGTCTTGGTAAGTCCACGCTTTGCAGATGCTCGTTGTGCCCGTAAGGAGAGCTCTGCAATGCGTAGGGTACTGGGGAGTCCTGCGTCCCGGGAGAAGGCATGGCCGGCAGCCCCTGCCCCGTCCGGAACGACTTCGCTTCTCGCGAAACACCGGAGCGGGACTGTCCCGGTGGGGAGCTGCCGTCGGGTCCCGGCGCTGTCTGGGGCTGGGAGAGGCCACATCAACAGGGCATCTGGGACTGGGCCCGCCCCCGGCCGTGCTTGGCCCAGATGGCGCCGGACCCTGTAGACCCTCGTGCGCGGAGCCGGCGGGTCCTGCCGACCCCCACTCCCCGGGGTATTGTCCACCGCGGCCCGCCCCGTCCAGCGACGTCCCTCCCTCCTCCGCCCCCTGCCCGGCCCTGCCCCTCGCCCCTCTCCTCCCCAAAGGCCAATGGAGACGAGATGCGGATAGTAGGGCCGGGAAGGGTTCGCCGGGGCCGCTCCGTTCGTCCCCTGTCTCCTCCCCTCGCCCGCTGACCGGTGTCTCTGGCGGCGGCCGGTGGGGCATGCCAGCAGCCTCCCGCTAAATGGCGCCGCTCCGACGCCGGGCGCTGCTGCGGGTGCTGCTGCTGCGGGTACTGCTGCTCCCGCTGCCAGGTGAGTCCGCCCGCCCCGCAACCCATTGTGCGCTGTGGCCTCGCTCCGCCGCACGTGGTTTTATTTATCCGGCGTCGGCGGGGACCGGCGGGAACGGGAACCGGCCCCGCACTTTGTTCGCCTCGCGCCGCGCTGCGGCGGGCGGGCTTGGGGGGCCCCGCCCTGCCGGGAGGGGGCGCGCGCGCGGGGTGGCTGCCTCACAGCTAACCGTTAGCGGGGGGCGCGCTGGTGGGCCGGGGCCGCGGGCGTGGAGGGTCCCCCGGGGCGGTGTGCCGTTCCTCAGCTCGCCGACGTGGAGCTGTCGCTAACAATTTCTTGTAAAATTAGCCTTTTACGACTCGCCCCGCTCCGGCTCCTTTGGAGAGCTTGTAAAATTAGTGAGCGGCGCGGTCCCCCGGCTCCCTGGGCCCGCTGCCCCCGCAGCGGTCACGGTCGCACCTGTGTGGCAGCCCCCAACCACCCTCGGGGGGTTGGCTACGGCAGCGGGTGGCTTGCCCGTGCCCGCCACCCGGCTGGCCCCGTGGGGGTTACCGGGGCGAGCCCCGACACTCAGTGCCTCCCCTGCTGAGCCGCGTTACGGCTGCGCGGGCGTTTGAGGCTAAGGTACTCCAGCCCCTCGACATAATGCGTTTGAAAACTAGAAAGCAAATGCCTGGGTGTTTCATAGCCTGGTGTCTTTACTTCACTGAAGGCAGTATCCCAGTTTTCCCAGTGTTTCCTGCGTTTCGAGGTGTCGGAGACCTCGGGAGCTTGAAGCAGCGGTAGCTGTACCTCGTGTGGTAGGTTCAGCACGGTGACTCCGGCGTGCAAGTGCGCTTGGGAACTTGCACTCTGCACTCACACACAAACTCTTTCTTTCTCTCTCTTAGGAGTGTGGTGCTTTAGTGAACTGTTTTTTGTGAAGGAGCCTCAGGATGTAACTGTCTCAAGGAAGGATTCGGTGGTTTTAGACTGCCAGGCTCGTGGTGAAGCTCCAATAACTATTACATGGCTGAAAAATGGAGGAAAAGTGTCTGAAAACAAACGGATCTACACTTTAACCAATGGCTCCTTATATATCAGTGAGGTGGAAGGGAAGCGAGGAGAGCTGTCTGATGAAGGATTTTACCAGTGCTTAGCTCTGAACAAATACGGGGCTATTCTCAGTCAAAAGAGCCATCTCACACTAGCAAGTAAGTTCCAGCTCTTTTTTATTAAAGTGCTCCTGAGTTTGTGACAGCAATTTCCTGAACAGCACACAGAAGCCATCATTTTGATTGTGTACCTGGAAAGACAAATTACAAATGCAAAGAAATAAATTCTGCAGAACTTCTGTTTCTTTTCAAAGATTATAATCAAAGCTTGTGATGGCCCCTTTTTGAGTCCCTGATGTAGCAGGAGTGGAGTAGCCACCTGTGAGACCTCTTGGCCAGTGGTGCCTTGGCTCGGTGGCTCATGTAGGTCAGTGGTCTCCAGAGCAGGTGGTGATGCAGAGCTGTTCTGTCAGCCTTCAACAGAAGTTTTGGGTCTTGTGCCTTGTGCTGTTCAGATAGCCCTAAAAAGGGTTATCTACAAATGAGGGGGGAAAAAAGGTATTATTCCTTATTCAATAGGTTGATACTGTGTTATGCCACCTCAGAGCAGGGCAGAATGGTGATAGAGATGGCTGTCTTTGGAATGGGAAAGAAGGAAGTTTTCTAGGCAACTGTGTGTGTTAAATTATGAAGCCCTGGCTTTTCTGACATGTTATGCGGGTGCTGTCCATTTTGGAACTGCTTCAGGGTCCGCTAGAGCCAACCACAAGAACCTGTTACATGTTTCCACTAGGAGGTGAGAGTCACTTTTCTAGGGTGGCTTCCCACTACTGGATGGTGAAGGAAGTAGTTGCAAGTGCCTTTGTGGCTTTAGCAGCCTGAACCTGACTGTTGCCCTCTGTTTTCCTTATATCTTGAAACATAATGAGCAAGAGCTGTGTTAGGAACTGAATGCTGTGCCTTCTTCCAGCATCGAGCTTTGCTAGGAGGCTGTTGTGTTTCTGGTGTTGTTTTTTTTTTCTTTCCGAAAGTACATGGAGTCATTTGAAAGAAAGTATGACACAGAGTACACAGTTTATGTAGTCTTCTCATGTTTCCTCTATAATGGGACTTAACTGATGAACTTAATCTAATAGAAGAAGGCTTCCTTTGACCTCTTCAACCTTGTTCATAGTAGCAAGTTGCACAAAACTGGTGCTGATACCTCTATGGAAAGTTTTCGTTACTTGTAAATTGCAAGTTTTACCAAATTCTGTCTCAAACTAGTTAATACAATTGGTATGTTATCCTGCAGTAAAAAATGTCTGAATATTAGCATTTGTTACTTTTTTCCCCCCTGTGTTCTTTTAAAATGATTGCAAAACCTGCCCAAAAGATACTCTGTAGGAAGGTGTGAAATACCTTGTTCAGTGAGTCAGCACGTTGTGCAGCTGAAAACCAGCCTGGAAGCAGGTGGCTCCGAGTAAGTGGTGAGTTTTTCAGGTTCTGTAAGAGGCTGGTCTGTGAACTCTGGATTTTGAAAATCTGGCTACTTCTTACTTTGTATGATGGCATCTTACGTACAGGATTAATAGATCAGAAGTTCTTGGATACTTCTTGTAGAATGTTGGGAAATAAGATATTAATATTATTGGCATTTAAATCCACATCATTTGGTTTCAGAATATCAGCACCAGTAATAGACTGAAGAAAACTTCTTCAGGGGATAGGAATTTTTTTTCTGTTGTTGATAAGTACAAAGCATAGCAGTGTCTGATGTATTCTGTGCACAGGACTGTTGAAAACTCAGGGTCATTTTTACATTCATCGTACTGCAGGATGAGCTCAAAAAACTTCTGGAACACTCTAGAGCACTACAGTAGGACAGCATAGTAGTGTACTTGTAAAATCTGTTTCTATTCAGACGGTACTGAACTCTTATAAATGTTTCTCACATGCACATTGCTTCACCAGAAAGATGGTTTAATGTGGGATGGGTGTGGTGGGTTGAGAAGGAAGGCCCAGCTTTCCAGCTTTTTTTGGTTTACTTTTGTAATGAAAGATTTTCATCAAGGAAGAGTTGTGAACCAATAGATTGCATGCTGTGGAGTGAGACTCTTGGTTTGCAGTCATCTTTCTATCCCCACCTCTCCCCCTCCCCCCATAAGACTGTGACAAAAGGTTTCTTCTTTGAATACTTGAAAGGTTTCCTATGGCTGCTGGAGAAAACTGGAAGAGATAGTGGATCCATAATGATCGCAGTAGGTGGTGTTGACTTAGCGATTAAGTGGTTAACTAGTGGCCAAACATGAAGTTATCATCCTATGTAGCAGTCCCTTAATTTTTAGTCATATTCCAATCTGACCTGTTTCAGACTGTCATCCTTACTCTAAAGTTGTGAAGTAAGGCAGTAATTTGTATCACTAGATTCTGAAGCCCATAAAGCATGTGCAGAATTAGTTTTATATCTCACTTTTACAATTTTCTATGTATCATGAACTGATTTAACTTTGCAGATGTTTTGAATGAAATAAAGTCCTATGGAGGATTTTGTGGATTTATAATTTTGTTTAGAAGCAGTTGATTACTGCAAAGGGAAATTACCTTGTGGTCAGGGTACAGCAGGACTATACATATTAAACAGGTGGAGAATAGGCATTAAATGGGCATTCTTTCTTTGGAGGAGAAAAAACTAATGCTCTCTCCAGTCACTGGTAGCAGCAGGGTGCAAGGATGTTCTTTTACTTTGCCTGGTCAGAGCTTTTGCCAGTAAGCTTATCTTTTGCTTCGGAATTGTAATGTTTAGTGTTGCATTTGGAAATCAAAAACTTTAATCTGTCCAAGAGTTTAAGATTTGAACACACAAGGAGATCAAGTCTTGGTTTCTAAAGTTAGGAACTGGAAG
Source organism: Dryobates pubescens (assembly GCF_014839835.1). Lineage (NCBI taxonomy): Eukaryota > Metazoa > Chordata > Aves > Piciformes > Picidae > Dryobates > Dryobates pubescens. The sequence continues at coordinate 15,308,759 of NC_071628.1, read as the reverse complement.
CTGAAGGTTGCACTCTTGGCAAGAATTCCATTATTCATGTGCAAATTAAGAATTCACAGGGTTAAAAGGTTAGAAACTGGCCAGGATGAGGTTTACCCTTGTGATAAAGAGCAGATGACCCTCATTCATTGGCCAGAGCTTTCATGTAGCTCCTCTGCAAAGTTAGTGATTGCCATGAATTGTTCTTGAGGAATGCAGAAATTCAAATGTGAGCAGGCCTTTCCTTAAGTGTCACTATGGAGCCTTATCTCCCGAGCACATCAGAGTAGGTCTGCAGGGACAGGGTTCCTCCCCAGAGGCCTCAAGGCTTTGCTTTCCTGTTGTTCATCCATGCACAAAAGAATTTGACTAATTTAGGGCTGTTTTTTCGGTGAGATCCCCCTACTTTTTTTTAAGGAAACTGTGAGACTGAGGTATTGCTTAGGTAAAAATAAATACTAGTTTAAGTACATGCTTGTCTTGCTTCCAGAGCAGGCTAATTGATGGGGGGAGGGGGAGAGGGAGGCGGGGAGGACAGAAGGAGGTTCCTGTGTGGTTCTTTGTGAGGCAACATGTGGGGCTAAAATGCTAACAGTGAAGAGTATGACTTAGTCAAAATTCAACTTACTGCTGTTAAGAGAGATCTCTTTCAATGGAGTATACAAGGAATGTAGTCTGTGGAGAAAGTCTAAACACTTTTGGTATAAATTCGAATCAGCCGAAAGTAAACAAGCTGAGAGTTTTGTATTCCTGCGTTTTAAAATTTCGACTGTTTAACAACAGTTAACAGATTCTGTCTAAAAATAAATCTAGACTTTAGTAAGAAAGTATTAAGAAAACATGGGGAAGGTGGGTTGTGTCCTGAAGCTAGAAACGTGGACTTTGGGCAGTGATTGGACAGGATACTCATTGTTTATTTCCTTTTCATAAAAAGTGGAAATTGAAGTCTAGAGATGCTTGGATGGGATCTATACAGCAGGGTAGGAGCATTCCTAGATAACTTTCTCTGCTGGTTGCTTGTCTGAACTGATTTTAATGTTTGTGAATTCCAGGAAATGTAAGCCAAATACTTTGTGTACAGTTTTGGCATTTTACAAGAGTGAAAATTTATGCAAGCAGAAGGTTTCTGGGAACATGGTCCTGGAGGGAAACTGCACAGCAGTTTGTGAAACCTGGAGCCTTTTGTATGTAGCAGAGTATACTTTGTGGAGAATTTGTAATTTTGCATACCTGCTGTGGCAGTGATGTGACTTCAAGTCCCACTGTCGTGCCAATAATTGGCAGTATTTATGTTTTTATATCTGAATAACACCTTTTCCTTTGCTTTGGATATTTTCAGTTAAGAGTGCACCCAGCTGAGCCTTATTCTGTGCTGTGACAATGATGTTTTCTTAGCAATTCCAGCTGTTTGTTCCTACTTTTGCATTGTGCCCTGCCTTGTGTGGGCACAGCTGCATGTGTGGTTAACTGAAAAGGGAACTGATCTGGGTTAGAATAATAGAATTAAAACAAAAGATAGTGTCTGACCCAAATGAGTTCCCTGATGTGGTTTGTCATGGAGCCACTCACAGTGATTGCACTGATGTAACTGAGAGGAATAATGTGGAGGTGGGAAGGCTTAGTGGGGAAAGAGAGAGGTTAATGAAACTGAAGAGTTCACAAAAATAAATGTCCATCACATGTTCAGCCTTCGTGGAACGTGTGAAGGCAAAAAAATTTGCTTTTCCAATATTAATTAAAAAATATTCAGTGTCTTTTTTTAAATGAAGGGATGAATAGTTGTGGTCTAACTATAGATTTCATGTTGTATGTAATCTGTCATTTCAGTTATCTTCCAAATGCATATAGATCTCAAAAATATGTTTAATTGTGTTCAATAGTAATGGATAGAGGAACACATTCTGAAATGCAAGGGTAGGGTTAGGAGACAGAAGTGGTTTTTGACTGAATTGGAGGTAAAATAGTAAGTGGTGGTTGTAGACATGGCTCTTGTATTGCAAGAGATATAGCAAAGTCTTAATGCTGTAAAACTGGTGAGGTTACAGACAGCTTGAGGAAGCTCTTATTTTAGGTTTTCACAAGTGCTGCCTTACTGCTATTGCTTTGATTAGGTGATTTGAATGTCCAGAGAGGAGAATCCATTTCTAAGTGACAGTGCACATGAATGATCCTTAGTGCATTTAAATTCCACTGTTTAAGGCAGCAGGAGTGTGTTTAATATTGCAGTTGGCAATGTCAGTTGATAATGGTGAAGAGTTGCAAGATTTTTTTGTCCTTAATTGAGATACACTGAAGAAACAAGAAAACCAAGGAATGTGTTCCTTTTAAACTTTTTCCTATAGGATTTTCCTGTAGAACTCCTCCAAACATCTTTTGACCTGCGCTTCTACAGCATCTTTGCCCAAGAAATTGCCAGTGTCCTTTTAAGGCATAACCACTTTCTTTGTTGTTGTTTCTTGGTGCTAGAGCATTCCCTATTTCATCAGTGACTGGCCTGCACTAGTACAAGGTCTTTGCAGACCAAGACATGGACTTTTACGTTGTTGTCATGACAAAAAAAAACCCCAACAAACAAAACAGACAAAAAACCAGCACCAACCCCCCCCCCCAAATAAACAAACAACCCACCACAACGCCACAACTGAGACTTTACTTAGTGCACATGCACATGAACAGTGGTTGTTTCCACAGCCACATTACTAGAGAAGTGAGCTTTTATGGGTTTCCTTAACACCTCAGTTTCAGATTTGTGTCAAGCATAGTACCAACCTCAGGTATTTCATGCCCTTACTCTTATTCCTAGCTAGTAAGGGCAGAGCTGTTATGGTTTTTACTAGTTTATATCACAGTAGCTTTATGATGTATAAAGTTTTTACCAGCTTCTTTTTTAAAGGAATGTTCAGTCTTGTTGGCTGTGTACTCTGTAGATAGTAAAACCTTCACTTATGAGGGAAATGTTGAAGTAAAACATTGCATCATGCTAGAAGTTGTTCGGAGCTGTGATTATAGGCACTCAGTTCTTAGCTGGTGCAAGTTGTATGTATGTGATATGTATGCTAAACTCTTATTTCTTTCCTACTTGCAAAGCAATCTATGTCAGCAAAGGATGCTGTTCTGTTCTTGCAGAGTGGTGCTCCCCCCCCACTGTTCCCTTTCTTCCTCTCCCCTCTCTCTCTCTGCATTTCTTGGTGTAGAAATTGTTGAAAGGGCATTCAGTAAGGCCTGCTTTTGTCAGCCAGCTCTGATTATCCTAAAGAAAAGGATCTCACTCTGAGCAGTTGTTTGCCTAGAGACTTGTTGTCACGTCTTCACAATTTAACAGCTGTGGCTATTGATGGTGTGCAGAACAATTTAAGACAATGACAAAAGAGAATCTTGGAGGAAGAATTTGAAAGTTACTAAGCATTTTCCTACAGAAATACGGTAATTTCCATTGTACAAATTTGTGCTTAGTTTTTGTGTTTTCCTCCGGGATTTCATATTTTTCCACATCTTATCTCCAGAATTGTGGACATAATCTTTTATTTAGTTTTGCATTGTTTCTTTTTGTTTCATCAATAGGCCCGGCTGTTAAATTGGGATTGATTACTTCCAGTCTTTATAACTGGTAATCACCACCTAAGTGAAAAAGCAATCAACAATGTCAAATCTCCACATTTTGTTGAGCAAGTGTGGGTTGTATGGTGAACATAAGTTACTAGGACCAACCTCTATGTAGCTCTTAAGCAGTATCTACATTTTAAAGTTGGTTGTCTCAGCAATTGAATAAGGGGAGGAAAAAAATCATAGTAAATAATCAGTGTCGGAAGTTAAAAATCCTTCAGGCGGTTTTCCAAAACCTACATCTGTAGAGGAAACATTTTCTGCTCATATGGAGGAGATTGTTGTTTGTTTGCTTGTTTTTAATAGATGAAAATAAACAGCAGACATAGGAAGGAGGTTTTGGAGTGTGGAGGGTTTGTGTGTGATTTACATCATGAAATTATTGTAACCTCCTCTTCTGTGGTGTGGGGTTTTTTTGGTACAGGTTTTGGAGGGAGATGTCTTTCCTATTGTGTTAGAGGAACATGTAAATGACCAGTTCTAGACATATTTTCATTACTGCTTTTGCTTTGCTTCATAACTCTTTAACAGTAGTTCTGGTTAGTTGCTTTTTTTCTCAATGAAATGGAACTTGATCTCCTTAACTGAGTGGAACTATTTTTGTTTCTGACAGCATGACGCTCATGAAAGCAAAAGAAATTAAGTGACATCTGGTTAATACAGTTATCATCTCAAGACCATGTTCTAAAGTGCTTATTTCTCAGCTGCTGATCTCTGTTGGGCTTCTAGTAGGAGGTTTCTGACACATGAGTGCAGACCATTGGTTCTGACACACCATCTGCAGTGCAGGAGAATAGGATCTAGGTATCGCTGCCCCTCCATGTGCATAGGTCTGCTGTGTTCTCATGAAGTTCACTTAGGCTCTTTTAATGCAGAAATGACAGAATGTGCAATCTTTATATTTTATGGGGTAAAGATTTCAGGGTTACAGAGTCTACGCCACTGTTACAGTGAACAATTTTTAAAACTCCTGCTGTGGTCAGGGTATTGCCCAGTTTTAGCTGACAGGAAAACTCTTCACTTTTTCAGTAGTTAAGCTTGAGGAAGTTCTGTTAGCCTCTAGCCTGAATGCTTCATTGTAGCAGTTGTGATGGCATTCAGTTGGTAGGACCAACTGGCTTCTAGATATAAGAACAGTAGAATGCCATGTGAGAAATCAAATACGTGGAAAGAATTTGTTATAAAAGACATAGAAATGCTGGCAACAAGCTTTATATACAGAGCTATTATCAGAATGTAATCATTAATTTGAGACAAAAGTTGCAATGTACCAGGATACTACTTCACCATCTCTGGAATTGATACTGGGGGCTTAGCTGCTGGGGAGGGAGAAAATCAGCAATGAGTGCTTTAAAATGGAGAGGAAGAAGTATCAAGAAGCTTTTCATTTATTTGTTGATCTGTTCTAATAGTCAACATTTTTTGGTAATTTTTGTGTTCTCTTGTCTTTCCACTCTTTCTCATGTCAGATAAAGACTGGTTTTACTGCATGTATTCATGTTTGGGTTCCCCCCCCCCCCTTTTCTCTTTATAATTTGACACATGTATGCTGTATCATTGTTTTGGATTTGCAGAACTGCTTCTGGTGACCCCCCTTTTCTTATTCCTGCCTAATGACTGGAAAGAGGTACTGTTTTCCAGTGGAGCTTATTTTCACAGCTGTGGCAGAGGAGGGAAGTGTCATAAGATCCTTTGAGGTCAGTTTTGACCCCAAATTTAGATGAGGTAAAAATGATTCAACAGAAGTGTAATGTCTTTCTCAAGTGGTGTGGCTGTCACTTCAAAATAAAATAATAATTATGAATAAGAAGAAGCTGTTCTGACAACCATTGCAATGTGCAGTAAAGCCAGCTTGGTGTTACAAGTTGTTTTACAACTTGTTACAACTGGTAGCTATCAAAGAAACCATTATCTTTCCACAAAACGTCAAAATTAAGGTCTTTGAACATGCAGAAGAGGGGTTTGTGAGTAATTTTTTTGGCTTATTCTTACTTATATAATTTTCAACATCCTAATAATGGTTTTGCTAACTTAACAGCAAATTAACTAGAGTAAGTTGTTAAATTACCATCTCGAAGTCCACATCAAGATCTCTAGTAAGCCTCTAATAACAGTAGCATGTGCCTCAGGCAGAGCTGTGCATTATGTATGTGCTTTGTAACAGGAATTCATTGACTTTATGAAGCCATTGACAGACATTTATCATTTTGTTCATTAAACTTGTCTGTGACATCCGGCAAATTGATGTTAACTGGAAATATTCTCTGGGAGTTCTGGCATGACTCTATTTTGCCTGAGGAGAGAGAAACTTTGTACATAGCGTGTCCCAAATTACAAGGGTGAAACTTCCTCCCTCACCTTTTCCCCTTCTCGGGAGCATAAGTGAGCATATGACCGGCTCTTTTTTTCATCTTGCTTTTAATGCTTATTTATGCAAACCACCCTGTGGCCCGCAGATTGGAAGTAGGTTTATCATTGATCTTCAGTAGAGTTTGAAAGGAGATACTGCTTTTATTAGTTCAGCCAGTCTGTGCCAGGAAGGCAGCTAAATTTTGTCACAAGCAAGCTATTGTAAAAGTGATGATAATACAAATCCAGAGTGCTCTGTGCACAGTGATCATGGAACAGGTACGTGTGAGTTTGCATTCAGATGCGTTACCCAATGCTCTTAAGATCAGTATTTTCCTTATTTATGAAGTGGAGACAAAACTGGCTGTGGGGATTTTTTTTTTTAATAATTTTTAAATTTTTGTTTTTCTTCTCAGTAGTAGAAGTTTTTTGTTTATTCCAGTTAGTAAATTCTAGCTCTTTTTTTTTCCTCTCTCTCTTCTTTTTACTTCCCCTTTTATGGGTTTGGTCTTTATTTCTAGCAGTAGCTATGTTTTGTAGCATTTGGAATTTTTTTACATACTGAACATTAGAAGAGGTAAGCATCAATGCAGTGTATGAGGAATTAACTGTGGAATTCTTGGTGGTATTGATGGGGGTTCTGTGACATTCTCAGCAGATGGCATTTGGTACTTGTTTTTAAAGGTCATTGGGTTTGCCTGATGTCGCATATTGTTGATTCCCATAAAATACATGGTAGATGACCAATGCTTTGTTGGAAGCTTTTATAATATACATTGTAAAGCAGTACTTCTTTTGGTCTTTGATGTTTGAAATTATGAACTGTATCTCATTCATTCTGCTCTTGAGCACCCAGTACGGAAAAACCTGTGCACTTTTAACACCTGCCTGTGTTTGATTCCTGTGGACAGCCATTTCTAGTAACAGTAGAGGTTGTTAATAGATCTGACCACCTGCTAGTGTACCCCTTGTGCTACCTGAATCTAACTGTATCAGGGATGTTTCAAACAGGAATGAATGTACTAACAAATTGTAGCATAACTGGCTAAAATATGTATTAGTGGGTCAGAAAATGTTTCAATGGTAAAACTTTCCAGAAATTGAATATGTAAAAATCCATTACACAAAATTATTGTCTTTTGAGAGAAAAAGTAGAGCAGTTGCCTCTTTAAAATGTTTTGTGTCTCACTACATAATAGTTCACTGGATTAAATGAATTTATTGATTTCTGCTTCTTTACTAACACACATTTATGAGCAGTTTCTTTGGCACCATGGCCACATGTCAAAGGTCATAACTTTCCTTCACTGTGGAAGAATAAAAGCTTTCAGATGGTGAATCCCTGAAATCCACACAGTGCTTTATTCTGCCCTCCCCCCTGTAATTACTGTTTTTTCATGACTTTATTTAAGATAAATAAACAATAATAATTAAAAAATGCACCCTAAAAAGCCCTCTGTTTTATCTGTCACAAAATAACTTCAGGAAACAATTTCTCTGCACAAAAGGCAACATACTTAACCTGCTAAAAAGTATCATTACAAGGTACGTCCTTGTATGTTAGGCTCTTTTGTGGTCAGAGATCTTATTGAAAATGGTCAATTTCAAGAATATAATAAATGTTTCTCAACTCACCACAGGCTTAATCTTGGAAACAGTGTTTCTTTCCTTTTAGAGCTATGGCAAAAGCATAGCACTTTGTGCAGCAAAGGTGATACTGGAAGTAGATCCTACTGAGGGAATGAAGCATAGTCGAAAGCTGTGCTTTGTGTTTAGATGAACGTCTACAGTGTTGACATTTTCTTTAATGCCCTTCATTAGTAGTAGGCTGTGGGGGTTTCTGTGTGTACTAGGTAAGAAATTCCACTGATGACATGAATACAAAGATATTAGAAAAGAAATTACAATGGAATATAAAGAAGTTCAGTCATCGACTACTTTGCAAAACAAAGCAAAGAAATCATGCTTTAAACACAAAGTGGTTGAAGCTGGTTCTGAAATTTTGGAAATGTGTAAGGGGATGAAGTTAATGCCTTGTATAGCCTGTGGTGGTCATCTGATTGATAGCCTGGCAGGATTTTTATTTTTTAGCTAGATATCCAACTAGTGCAGTTATTTGTAGTGATGTGAGCTGGCTTTCAGTGTTATCTGAAATGTGCTGTAGCTGGCTGGAGGTAAGCAGACAAGAATAGTGGGGATTGGGCAGTATATGGGAAGAGTTTGTCTTCACTTTTTAGCAGCTACTAACTTGTAGATCAGATGATAGACCATCTCAAGGAACAGCAGTGTGAGGGTAATGTCACTCAGGTGTTATTTTTCATTAAAATCATCAAAATATTTGTGCTAGGTAAGGTGAAATAGGTTTGAATTTTTAATGAGGCCTGGCTATAGTTCTCCTAGCATGACTGTTTCTGAAGGAATAGCAGAGTCTAATATTGTGGGGAAAAAAAGAACCATGATTATCTGAGACAATGTAAAAAATACTCCCCTCACCCACCCCAAAAAAGACATTTGCTCTCAGACCTTATTTTTCTGTAGTGGAGATGAAAGCTGTGGATGCTTTTAGTCCTGACTCTTGGGAAATAACAAACAAATAAAAAAACACTTGTAGATTTCTGCTTTATTGTTTTGTGCAAATGATGATCTAGTGTGAGGTGCCCCTGTCCACGGCAGGGGGATTGGAACTAGATGATCCTTGAGGTCCCTTCCAACCCTAACGATTCTGTGATTCTATGATTTTATTCTAAGGGGGCTGGTGGCACTTTGCTGCTAAGTTTACCAAACATTTATATTGCAGGGCTATAGTTACTGAATTTGTGACATATTAACCTTCTGGACAGAAGTTTGTTGTGTCAGTTTCCATCTCTTTGCATTTGATATGTTTATAGATAGATATGCAATATAGTTTTGCAGGATTGTTTTTCCTGTTCCCTAGATCAAATCTAAGATGAAGCTACTTCTTCTGTGGGTTTTGTTGTTGTTTGGTTTTTCACTAAGGTGCCATGGGAGTGTCTTTTTACAGAACAGAGACATGGGATTTGTTGAAAAAGTGGTCTTTGTGTCTGCAAGTAGCTTTTGCTGTTGCTGTGATTATATGAATGATGCCGTTTGTGCTGAGCATGTTGCTTGTGAACTCTGAGCTGGGATTTCCCTCGAAGCAATCCTAGGCAGCTGTAGCCTTGCCTTTTTTTTTCTTGTTCTGAATTAATGAGGAGCTGAAGTGTGATCTAACACTGCCTGGAGAAACCAGCTGGCATTGAAAGCTGAAGTAAATGAAAACAATGGTCTAATTACCTGGAGAGGAAGTTTGGGAGGGGAAGTTGGTGAGGTGAAGGTGTGAGTAGTCTTCTGTGCCTAGATGTCAGGAAGGGTAAGAGGAACGTATTGGTGGGAAGTGGCCAATACTAAGGAAAAGCTTGTGGAGTGAAGTCAGGGGTTGACTTGGTTTGGAAATTGCCATGGGTACAAGTTGCAAGTGGGAGAGGACAGAGGAGTTGGCAAAGACTGACTCAAGAGAGTGTGACCATTGGAGCAGTTGATCTTTCAGGACATAGAATGTGAACCCAGTTCTGGACTTCTCTTGGGAACTTCTGAAAGACAAAGAATAACTTCCAATCAAGGGAGGTTTGGAGGATTTAAATTGCATTACTGCTTCAGCCAGAAGCTTCTACAGTATGTGACACAAGTCAGCGTGTCTCTACTTTTCATGGGAAGTCTGTGAATATGTGTTTCTTATGGTCTTGATGTTTGATATGAATTTCTGAAATTTGATCAGTTGGAGCTGCAACAAGTTGGGGAAAGCTGTGGTTGAATGATGTGGAGTATTGTGAAGGATCAGTAGACACCTAAAGGATCTTGGACACCTAGATGTTTTGGTGGGCTACCGTCCATTGTTTGTCCATACCAAACAGTAAAATTAAGCTAACAATAGAAGATCATCTCAAATTGTTGTGAGTGTAGATGTATTAACATTTAAGAAGAACTATAGTGCAAAGCTCTGCAGAAAAGGCCATAGGGAAGTTAGTAACTCCATCTGCAGGGCAGTACTTAATAGAATGTAATCGATAAGAAGTGAGTCCACACACTGAACAGAGAAGGGAAAACAAAATATTGAATAGATGCTCACTATGTGAGCAACATTCATTGGTGCTGCGAACGGTGGGAGAGTGTGGTTGTGCAGTTCGGTTGTTTCCTAAAGCATGTATGTGAGAGTACAGCAGTCACTAACTGGCTTAATTTCTTCAGTTTCCAAACTTCTGAGCATTTGGGTTTGGAAATTTTCATCTCCTGTGTGTATAGACACATGTAAGAGGCAGATACACTGAATGCTGTGTTAGTAGGAAAGTTTAGGGGTTAGCCTCATTTGTGTAATGATGCATGTAAGGCAGCAAAAAATTGAAATAAATATGCTTGGAAGTGTTAGTGGTTTATGTTGGCATGGTGTCAGGAAAAAAAAGATCTGTAACAGAGGGCCCTGTGACAACTTAGAGACAAGTTACATAAGTTTATGAGAACTTTTGGATTCAACCAAAACATGGACTTGTGTCTAGGCATGTATTTAGCAATAGCTTTAGCTTGATAATTACAATCTTGAGACAATTTTTTTCTTACCTATACAGGTTTACTGACCAGTGAAGATACTGTAGAGGTCTGCAGCAACATTTAGAAACCTGTTGGTAGAATTGTTTATCGGAGCATAATCCAATTTAGGAAACCATTTAAGCACTATACTACAAAACCTACATTTGACTTATACTTTTGACTACACTTTAAACTAATGTGTGGACAGGGATTAGGTGTGTGCTCACCTGTACACTTTCTCATGTTACTCAGTGCAGTGTTTACTCTCTTTGAGAGTAAATTTTGTTTATTGCTCATGTACTGAAGAAGAGCTTTTTTGTGATGCATAGTATTAGGTAGGTTCCAGGGAAGAGTGCAGGCTCCAGTGATGTGGAGAGGTTTGTACCTATAGGTTTAACTTCCTCCTTCATCTGGTCTGTCTCTTTTCTCAGGTATTTACTCCAGTACACAACTTAAAACACCACCTACGTGTTAGGCTGCAGATCTTACTTTGAGCCATAGGGCAGCTTGCTGGAAATACAGCCCAGCAGTCATGACTAGAGAAAAGCCCTGACAGTCTTTTTTTTGGCGTTCTTTGCCCTGACACATTTATGTAAAGAGTCTCAAAGCTAGTGAAGGATTCAACACCTTGTGCCTTCAGTGCAAGGTAAGCAGATGGATCCTGTTAGGGGTCCGGCCCTTTCTTGGGTGTCAGGACCTTCCTTTTCCGAGGATGTTTTTCACAGGCATGTTTAGGAGTTGGAATTAGGAGGAAACATAAAGCATTATTTGTCCTTATTTTAATTGTTCCTTTCTTCACTATTTAGTTGCTTCTGTGTTTGGCATTGTTCTACATTTACCTAAATAATGGTTGTCAGGCCTTACACAAACTTGTGAAGAGGAAAGGTGGTGACCACCTGAAACAATAATATCTGCAGCAGAATAGCCTGAGAACTTTAAATAACCAAAGGGGACCGTTTCCAAGGCAGCTAAGTGACCTTTGGATCCCAGAAGCAAGCTATTCATAGAGGCAAAGCCTTTGTCCTGCTTTGCCCAGTGGTCAGTGAACTCTGGCAGGCCCCTCAGCTCACCATCTTGGCCCTGGTCTAGCAGCTGGTGATTGATTCATTTAACTGTCCAGATTCACATTCTTCTGTGAAGGACTTGTCAAGGAAGAAAAAGGTTCTATGGAGAGCTATTCATTTTACTAAAAGGAAGGCAATGCATTATATGATTGAGTGGATTACTTTTGGGTCAGAAGAGTTCCTGCATTGCTCTGTTTTAATTCGGCCTTCAATCAAAGAGAGATTTAGTTTATCAGCACAGTGTGGTGCTCATGAAGTGGGTTGGATCGTTTCAATTCCATCAGTGCAATAGAGCTGTTCGGTGTCCCCTCACCCACTTCCATGATGTGTCCACTCCCTTTATTTTTCGCCAACAAATCTGTAGATTTTTGGAATTATTGATATCGCAGTGGGTTAAAAATATTACTTTCTTTTAACCTTACTCTTAGTTTGAATGTGTATGATATATGACTATTAATACACCTATTACCTCTCTGTTAAGCAGTCTTTTAAGCAATCCAGAAAAGCCTAGAGTAAGTGAAAGATTAATGTGTTACTTCTGTTCTAGATCTGGAGAAAACTGAGAGAGAATAAATCTACAGGATCAAACAAATCAATTACTTTTCTACAGACAACACAGGCAGCTGTAAAGCTGAGGGTAGAACCTAGTGTATTCTTATCAGTTCCTGGTTTTGCGATATGAACAAAAGGTTTGTTGTACAAACCCAGCATTTTCCAAGACTGCCTATTTGTCTGCTGGTTTACAGTCCCTTTTTATAAAACAAGAGGAAGGTGTTTCCATGCTTTATGAACCTTCAGTCATGTTTTCAATTTTGTAATTAATCCATTCAAAACCCAGCTATGAGTTGGACTAGGGAGGGCTGTTTCCTCTCCATTGTGCTGTCAGGCTCTTCTGTCTGTCTTCCCTTCAGCTGGGCTGTGTCCCCTTAGCATTGGGGTTCTTCGGCTGATCCTATTCATGAAGTACTGAGAAAAGAACGTTGTTGCTTATCTCCTTCCCCTGGAAATAACAGGCATTAAACAGCAGATCCAACCAGTTCACCTTCTGCCTCTGTTTGAATGAACATAATGAGCTCCAGCAGATGAAATATAACCTTCAATTTTCTTTACCCTACTCTCATAAGCTATGTATTGTTTTCATTTGGCTTATTGAATGCATTATGAAGGATTTCTGTTTGGCTTCAGGCCAAGGTGTTATACTTTGCTGGTGGAAGTACAAGTGCATAATTTAGAAGAAAATACAATGGGGCTTGGTCTTTTAACTCTTCACTGTTATACCTCTATGTCTGTGTCAGAAACTTGGCATAAGTACAACACCTGTTGAATCGGCCTCCTCCTTTCATGGAGGCCTGGTAGTATTCTTTTCATGTCTACAGCTGCATTTCCTGACAATCAGCCCCATTCTTACAACTTGCTTGTTTCAAGTTAGAGCATGGTGTCCAAGATGCAGGTACAGGCTCCTCTGTGCTCCAGGTAACACTTCCCTTGGTGTTTTCCTGATGGCTTTCATTCATGGCTGTGAGCTGGAGGTAATGAGCTTTTGAAAGCCAGGGGAAAGGATGATGACTTGTCCTTCTATATTAGAGTATATAAATAATGTAATAATCAGAGGTATTGCCTACTTAGTAGAATGCAGTTACTTGCATTGACAGGGCAAACAATGTGTGGCTGTTGCCTCCCTCTCAAGCAGTCAACAGCCATAGTAAAGTGACTTCTCTGAAGACAATATTTTTTGGTTTCTTCTGTGTGCTTTTGATATGAGGATGTTTATGATGCATTCAGAATAAATTTGAAGATTGTTTTGCAAGCACATGAAGGAGTGAGAAAAATGTACTGGGGGGAAAGTATGTGGATTTCTATGACAATGAAAGCAATATTATCTTTATCTGGAAGCCATATCTCTGATTTGTTTTGTGTGAAAATTGCAAGTATTGGAAACTCTTCTCTCTCCTTTACCCCCAGAATTTTTCAAATATCTAATTAGAAGATTTAACTGACTTCAATAAAAAAGGCAGTACCTACAATGCCTTTTGTTACTTGTTTGGGTTTTTTGTGTGTGACGTTTGTTTCTGTTTTTCTTCCTGCTGCTCTCAGACTTGAAGACATTGAGAATTTTGCTGTTACTACCTTCTGTAGAAAGATTGTTACTGGGGAGGGATCTCTGGGCTGTGTAATGCACTAGGGGGGCATTTGGTGACAGGGAAATGAGCTACAGGCATTTGGCCCTTGAGAGTGGAGGCATCTCTTCTTTCCTCATGGGAATGCCACAATGTTGACATTTGGACAGGGGGCTGAAGGGCTTGGATTCCCATCGTCCCTCCTCAGTGTTTTGCAGTGAAATTGCATCTTTCGTCCTAGGATGCTGGTTCTGAAACACTGTAAGCAAAAACGGAGGGTGCTCATATATCTCAGGGATAGTGTTTCTGATGGCCTGAAGACTTACAGCACTGCTGTATCAGCTTACATTCATTCATATGTGGATGGTGTCAGTTTGCCACTATATGAAATGAAATCTTTTCCTCTGCCTCCCCCCAGATGTGAAGGAAGGCGCAGTGGTGGGTGGCAGGGCAGAGGAATGTGTGGGGCCCCGCTCCTGTCCTGGGATGTGCTCTGCAGTGCTTCCTCTGATTGATGAGCTGGGCAGGGTGAGGTGAAGAGCGGGTACTGCATTCTGCTTAAGGTCTTGTTTTATTTTAGCTAGGAATAGCATGCATTTATTTTTAAAGGTACATGATTGATAAATAGAGGTCTTGCCGTTCTGCTGGCATCTGCAGTGAAATTGGGACAGCTTCAGCACTTACAGTGCTGGAGGCTCTTGTTTTTTCAGTGCTGAATTATTTTTTCTATGTTGCACTGAGTGATTATTACATTTTTTGTTGTATTTTAGGGCTTGTTCTTCAAGGAATCTTGAATTTTCTATTTCTGGGTTTTTTTTGTTTGTTTTAGGCAGTGTTTGGGGTTTTTTTGTGTGTTTGGGTGTTTTTGTTTGGTTGGTTTTTAATTTAATGCCAAATTGGAATAGCTGTGAGGGGATTCTTCTTTCCTTGCACAGTCCAGCTTGTGTTCTGATCCTTGTCTTTGTGTCATAAAGTGCAAAACTGTGCTGGATGTTCCTCATGTAACAGCTGGGCTATTAAGCAGAACTAATTCTTTGCAGAATGGCAACAACTCCAAAGAAAGGCATCTGTAGGATTAAGCATAGATGCTAGACAGCAATCACTTGGCAAACTGCTGAAGGAAAGCAGTCCTTGCAAGGGAGAAAGCGTTGTGTTCTTTCTCCTGAATGCATGCAGCCACACAAGTAGAACAGCTTTGAAGCTGCTTAATGTGGCTTACTGTGTGCCTTTTCTGTACTATTTCCTACGTTTCTTGTCTGCAGAAGAACAGAGGGGAATTCCTTGATAAGTGCATTAGCATTTATTGTGCATTTTTGTGGCCACACACTGTTGCCTGGATGATAGATAGACTGAGAAGGGAAAACTCCAGCTGGGATGTCTTCAAAAGTGGAAAGATCAAATCTCTCATGCTTGTTTACGTGACTCAGTATGGTATGTCAGTTACACCATCAATAAACTGTTGATTATATAGAACCACATATTTCTGAGTCTCAGTCTTTTGTTTCATTTAAAACAGTGTTAGTGATAACTCCTGAGGTGGTATGTATGCCTAGTTTCATTGGGAAGGGTGGTGGTGGTATATTTTTTTTTGCCAGTTAAATGATTGAGGTGTAGCAAAGCAGGATATGTGGTTACAACAGCTTGCCTACACGTAGCTGCAAGAAGTGGGAAACACTGTTGTTGTAATATCATTAGCTGCTTTGATTAAGGTAAAGAGAAAGATTTTTGGGTGCATTATCCTATTCTTCCTTCACAGACTGGGAGTTTTGATGCATACCCCCACAGTGCAGTTCTCCTGAATCTTGTCATCTCAGTGTGGCTTTAAGAGCACCTGATGGACCGGAGAACAAACAGTAAAATGAGGTGCTTATGGGTGGGCAGTATGTCAGTGAGGATCCTCCTGTTATTTTCTGTAGTATATGGATGCTTCCTAGGATCCTGTCTATTATCACGGTTATGTTCCTATCATGCATAACAAGCTGTGTGTCTGTTCCAGTAGCCTGAAGAAGCAAGGACAAAACAGTACATTCTGATAGTCACCTTGTCAGATTGTACTTTTCTGTTTTTTCATGCATGTGTCTGCATACAAGAGAACTTTTGGAAAGGGGATCATCCACTTATGAGGAGCCAGTTTTCTTTAACTGTTTTGATGTTTTTTCTTCAAGTGCAGTGGACATGCTAATTATGAACTCTTTCTGTTGTTAGGGTTAACACTTCCCAAAATTTATGGTGACCATATGCTGCCCATTTAGCAAAAAGAGCATCTTTTGTGTAGTACAGTATATCCTGAGATAAAATGATTGGTTTTATCCTTAAAAAAGGAATCATCGAGATTTTCATGTGTATCATGATGCTGCTTATATTTTTGAATGTACAGTTTTACCCAAGAAGGAAAGCTTAGACAACCAGACACATACTGAAGTGCTAAGAGTCTCCTGCCATTTACTGTGTCCTATGGCCAGAAAACAGAAATGGTCAGGACTGGAAGCAGCTGAAACAATTGTTAAAGGGCAGTGGTAGGGCTTTCTTCTGCCAGTACTGATGTTCATGTGTGTAGGAAAGGATTGCATTTCCAAAGCATGCCTCATTTTTTTTTCTCTTTTTTTCTGCTGTTTTTCCTCTGGTGCAGTTTGTCTTCAGACCTTGTACTTCTAAAGAGGTCTTGTAAGAGGGGAAGAAATGAAAATAAAAGCAAACTTGGGGAAGTGAGTGCATATAAGGAAAAGTCTGTTGCCAGTTCTTTCTGGAGGGGGTTAAACTTTTCCTTATCAAGTTTCTTCTCCTTTCTTATCAACTATCTTCAACATGCATCAATTTGAATCCTCTTTTCCTGACTTTCTGTGCTGGGATAGATCAGAAGCATGCTCACAGTAATTTTCATTATGTGGAGAAGACTTTCCTACTTTGTGGGAGTACTCTAGGAAAGAAAGAATAAATGACTACATTTCCCTGAAAACCTAGTCCAGAATAGACTACTTGACTTGCAAGTTCTTAGGAAAAGGAAATACTACACATTAAACTTCAGACTACTTTTGACTTGGAGAAGCTGATGGTGAAAACTTTATGTATGGCCAGAAATACTTGTCCCAACCCAAATGGTGGAATGCTTTATGGTCTTCAGTGGACATACTCAGACTTGGTTATTCCTGTACAGAGATTTTGAAAGTGATCATTTGTCAGCCACTGAATTAGGAGCTTTAAAGAAAGGAGCAGGGGGACCTGAAAGTGTTAGAGGAAACAAATGAGATTGCAGCTGACATCTCCAAGGGAACTTTTGTTCAAGGGTGCTCAGGCTGTTGACCTCTTTGCTTCTCCATTTCATTGCCTTTAGATTATAGCATTCATCAGTACCAGAAAAGTAGTGGCTAGTTTGTGTCTGGGCAAATGCTACCTTCTTTTTTTTTTTTTTAATCTGTTGGGGAGGCAATAATGGACGTTGCTGTGCAAAGATTTTAATGCAGAAAGAAACAGTTTTGCGTTGCAGTTTACCAGTGTGGCCTTCTAATATATGAACCTAGTGATTTATGCCACTTTCTTCCTTCTTGTAAGAGATTGGAATTTCTGGTGATTTGCATCTTTGGTGATCGTTAGCAGATTGTTGAGAATGTGGCAGAAGGAAGGAAAAATTAAAACATACTGTTGTCTCTTCTTTTTGCCCATTCTTTTCTCTACTCCACCTCCCTCTCCTCCTTTGGTTCTAGTGGCAGAAGTGAGTGTATGGTAGGCTAGGAGTAAATGTTTTTGCAATAAGGTGACTCTAAGTTTTGCCACAGCAGGCTTTCCCAGATGTAACTGGCAGTTTGTTGGGGACAAAACTGCATTAAGGTCTGCAAAGGAGCTCACCCTTTAGAAGGCAGTCAGGGCCCTGGAGAAGATTTGTCCAGAACAGAGGTAATGAATTGAGAGTATCAGAAGGGCAGATGGTGCAGATCCTCACTCATTACCTCATCTGGGGTCGTCTTGGAATTTATCAAGTGAAAGCTTTCTGTAATTACCCCTATATGCAGAGCAGTTTCTGGTCCCTCCAAAACTCAAAATGTGATTTTAAGGTGCCTCAGAAAGATTTGCTCCATACCTACAACCTGCCAGTGCTACTCTGTGTACTGAAACATGAGGAGCTTATGGTGTGAAGGATTAATTTTGTCTACAGGGAATGTAAAATTTCAGGGCCAAATCTGGCTTATTCTGCGTGCTTACTTTTTTTTCACACTGTAGAAATAGAGTTCCTGATCTTGTTAGGCTTTTTGCAATATATGGACCTTTTTATTTTTATTTTTTTATTGTTTAGGTTTGTGTTTTCAGCTGAAGTATTGGCATATGACTCATTCATCTAATTTTTTTTTTTGGGGGGGGGGGGGGTGGTAAAGATTTGTAAAAGAAACCAGAACAACTCCTTTCCCTCCAGTCTTCCTTATTCCCTCCTTGTGATCCAAACAAAGCAATGTTTACCTGAGTTCTGGAGTAATACATCATGTAGAGGACTGAGGGAACACAGTATTTTCTCAATAAAGAGTCTCTTGGCTCTCTAAGGTAAGATCCTGACTCAGAGGATATTGAAATCAAGGCAAAGACTTCCACTGATCAGCAAATTGGAAAATGTGTCAGCAGTCTTAAATACCTGGCTTTCAAACTTTGTGAACATAAAAGTGCATGGATGCCCATAAGCTATGCCAAAATGTCATGCCATGTTGACAAAATCTGGCCTTTGGTTTAGGGAAAAAAAAATGGTAGGGAGAGAAGGGGAACACAAGTTGTAGCACTAAACAAATGGGTCCTGAAAATATAGCTCTGTAATTTCCCACTCTGCAGGGTTTTCCATGGCATCAGAGTAATAACAATCTGAGTATGATAGCATTCTCTACAAGCTGTAATTCCAAGTGACCTTTAAAATGTAAAAATGCCAGCTAGGAGATTCTAAATGGCAACTGGTTAACAAAAGTCTTTGGGACAGACAGATTAATAGGTGTCCCCTATCAATTACTGATAATGTCAAATCAATGCAGCAGTGTCAGCAGTGCTCTAAGGTAATTGCCGGAGACTGGACTCCTTTTGCCATACAATTCTGAACTAACATCTTCAAAACTGCTGCTATACTGTTCATACTATCACAGTCTAAGAATTTCTCATATTGATAAAGTCACAGAGAAACATTTGTCTTTTTGTTTTCATTCTAGGAAGATAAAATGGATATATTAGGTTTATTCTGGAAATAGATTTAATTCAAGAAGTACCTGTGAAAGTAATCTGCCTCACAAATAGCATGGTGATAGGCTAAACATTGTCCTGCTTGATGGTATTTCTAGTGGAGTTTTTGTTCTCTATGTTCCTGAACAATGCAGAGAGCTTATTAAAAAAGGGAGCCTTACTTGCACTCCCATGACTGCCTTCCATTTCAGTGTAGACTTCGGTAACGTGGTTCAGTAACAGTGGTGGTGGTAGGTTGATGGTTGGACTCGGTCATCTTGGAGGTCTTTCCCAGCCAAAATGGTTCTATGGATCTATTACTCTATGACTCATTACCATACCCAGATACATGTGTTGTCTCAAACTAGAATTTTTATGGGAAAATTTTTGCTGAATTTAAACTCAAACATTTTAGCTAGTTGCTAATGGGAAGGTTTTTCTTCTTCAGATTTAATTCCAGTAAGCCAAAGTAGAAATACTTCTTTTAAGGAAGTTTCACTGCCACTTGGAGTGATTATAAAGGCATCTTTCAAAAGTGTTCTTGAGGAAAAGATGGGATACTGTGGCTCAAGGAGTTCTTTTATGTATGTAACACTACTGTTTGTTTGATTCCATCTCTCCTTGTTTTCTTGGGTTTTATTTATTTATTTGTTCCTTCCTTTAAATACTTATTTTCTTTTTCATGTTGGGAAATTAAATGTCATGCTTGCTAACGGCAAGCTACCATGTTTCTGTCATGTAATGACAGCTCTGTATCTTGTCTTCTTTCTGAGTTCTTAGTAACCAGCTTCAGAGAACAAAGAGGTACAGAAATTAAAGCTAAAATATGAAGCTGGAAAGCAAAACTGTGAGGTAAAATGAATGCCCTTTAACAGGCATGACCATATTTCCAGACAGGTTTATCCAGAGTTTTTTGTTGAGATCTTAAGATCTTGGTAGTGATGTCAGCACCCTGTATGATT
Organism: Dryobates pubescens; assembly: GCF_014839835.1. Classification (NCBI taxonomy): domain Eukaryota; kingdom Metazoa; phylum Chordata; class Aves; order Piciformes; family Picidae; genus Dryobates; species Dryobates pubescens. The sequence continues at coordinate 15,288,920 of NC_071628.1, read as the reverse complement.
TATTCGATGATTCCATTTATTATTTTGTGATGCTTCTGAGTTTTTGAAATTTAATTTGTTCCAACTGAGTTTAAATATTTGGCTTTTGGCATTGTATGCGTCTTCAGTTATTCATTAAAAATAAGTGTAATAAACTCAAGTTTTAAGCAATGGTAGTACAGAATGATACTACTTCAGAATTGGGTGGGGTTTTGTGGTGGGGTTGGGGATTTTTTGTTTGGTTGGGTTTTTTTGGAGGGGGGGTTGTTTGTTTTGTTTTGGGTTGTTTTGTTTTGTTTGCAAAAGCAAGGATGCAGGAGAAGTGTGTTTTAGTTGAGCTTATTTTTCCAACCAGTCTGGCAGAAATTAAAAACAACAGCAGGCTTTAGGGAGAAAGCCACGCTTCCACTTTATCAGAAGAGTCAAATCTCTGGTAATTTACAGGGATGCCATTACTAGTATGTAGTTTGAATTAAAATAATTTCCTCTTTATCTTTATAACAGAATGAACTGACACTTCTCTGTGCCTAAAAGATACACATGTTCTGCATAATACCTCTTCCTGTTACAGGCGCAACTCAGTTTGAATTTAGACCTCTCTGGTATACATACCAGTGTAGTTGCACAGCTACCTTCCATACCTGTTGATCATCTTGTTACTTTTTTCTCTGAAATAAGTTTATTGACTTACTTGGTTTGAAAAAAAATGGAGATGTGTAAGGATTTTGATAAAACTAATCAAATGCATCAGCTGTTGAATAGCAATTGTACAAGCCACAGTCCAGGTGAGGGGCACACCTCAGCTGTCTATGATGCCTTAGGGGATCATTTGCTGACTGACACTTGTGTTCGGCTGAAGGGGGCTCCTGGCACTGACTCTTTCTTAGATAGCCCTTTGTTTATGTACTAGCTTCATTATCTTATCTTATCTTATCCACATATTTTAGCGCCTAACCATGTAAAATGTACTACACTGATAAAGCTCTGAAGAGCAAAGATGAATGAAAGAAGGAGAGGGAAGCTGAAGGCTGGAAAACTGGAGTCTCTTCATACAAATCTACTATAAATTGTCTGTTTGCCTGGGGAAAAAACCTCAATAAAACATTAATAGATTCTGGGTGTTTCTGAAGGGCAAAATTATTTTCTTTGTAAAAGGATCTTGACTTTTAGCATTTGGTGTGAGGAAAGTGGCAGGGACAAAGTTACTGCCCTCAGGTGGGTAGGTAACAGCCCAGGCAATCCTTTTGCTAGCAATTATATTCCCTTCCTTACTTGCCTGCTCCTTGCTAATATATTTCCCTTTAGCAAGCTCACCTGAACTTCCCCTGCTAGAGCTATAAAGCCTCTCCCTGCCTTTTCTTTTTTGACTGATGAATGAGTCTCATGGCTCCCTGTCCCCTCTTATGTCTCCTCTGTATATTTGTAAGACTGTCACTTCTCACTTCACATTCCTTTTCTAGGACTGATCGGGTCCCAGCTCTTCTAAAATCTCTCCTTACAGGTCAGGTTCTGTGTTCTTCTGAAATCTCTTATTTTTATGTCTTACAGTTAAAAAATAATTCTAGGTCAAACAACATTTGTTTAAAATTCTAAGGGTGAATGTATGAAATCCCTGCACTTGTGGTAGTGCATACAGAACTCCCTTTCACCCCCTTTTACTTACTGAAAAACTTTACCATATTGCTCCATTTGTGCGACAATCATCTCTGAACTCTATGTACTAAGCAGAACCTGAATTCCACAATACTTTATTTAATTTTTGCTGGCATCTCCTGGGAAACTCATCAAACACCTGTCCTTGAGATCACTGCTCCAGCTCTCTGTACTCCAACTGCTTAATCAGAAATGGGGAGAATAGCTGTGTTTGTGGTCTTGCCAGATCTCTGGATTTGTCAGTAATCATGTCAGGGTTATTCCCAAGCCAGATCCAGACCAAAGCGTGCCTTTTGAGTAGCAAATAATTTGAAAATATGTGTCCACAGAGCCAAAAGGCATGGCACAACTTGCTTCTGTCAGGATTAAGAAATCATGCTAAACTCTAGGAAAATTGACTTCAGTACTAAAATCTAATAGATAAGTATATTTGTTGCTATTTTTAAACACTGTTTCAGTGAGAGAGAGCTTCACAAAAACTACAAGAGTAGAAAATTCAATACCAGATTTGTCATTTAGCCATTTATATGGAAGAAGCCATAGCTTTTCTTTAACATGCAAGTTTATTTTTCTTCAGTGAAACCTCTTCACCTGAGAAAAGGAAAGCACCCTGGGTCTTATTCGAAGGGTTAGGGCTATTGTGTAATTCTGAATAGCATTAAAAAGTAAGTTCTACAAACGGCATTATGCACTTTTGTTCTTTCCACCTGAGCAGTTCATCTGAGTGGCCATTATCTCTTGAGAAATACTGAAGTGGTTGGTATCATGTGCCTGGAGGGTTTCTGAATATTTGCTGCATTCTGATTAGATGAAACCTAATTATGTGCCAGTGTTTCAGTTCAGGGAGGAATTTCAGTTCAGGGGTTTTATCTTCCATTCCTTCTGTTTCTTTAGTATACAGTTGCAGCCCAGTCTTGGGCCAGTGTCAGCTGTGAGGAAACCAGCAAGCTTTTACAATAATAAACATGGACATTGTTGGGATTTCTTTCTTCTCTAAGAAAGCTCATTCAGAAATCAGTGTTACAAAGTGTGTGCCTAGGAAGTGCAGCATGTAAGGGAGTGAGACACCTGGCTTGTGTTTGAAGGAGCTTCAGGAGTTCATTTCAGGAGTGAATGAAGTGGGAGTGTTGTGTTTCTGTTTTGTTTGTTTGTTTTTCTCGAATTTAAAGTGACTGAAGGACTGCTGCTATGTTTAAACAAATAGTGAGGTTTCAGTTTTTCATACCATATTAGTTAAATTGATGTAAACCTGGTTTAGTATGTAAAACCTTTTTGCATGCATAATAACGTTAATATGCAGAACGATGTATTAATCTTGCACCATTCATTAATATGGAGCAGGAGACACCAGCAGCATTTATTTAATATTCAATAGATGTGTGACAGTGGGTAATAATTTGGGGTTTGAGTAGGTAATCATTTGAGGGAACTCATACCAGAACTGAACTATGACTACTGTCTGCATAGATGAGTACTGGACAGAACTTTGTGGTTTGTGTCATTAAAAATATACTGAAAAGTAACTGGAGATACATGTTCCCATCATATAAATTACAGGAACTTGTAAAAGTAAATAGATACTAGTTATTGTTTTCTGCTTCTGTAAGCAGTGTTTGGCATCTTCTAAGTTTTATAAAAAGGGTAGGGGAATCAGCTTATTGGAGTAACATTAATTGTTTTCTTTTGGCTATAAATCTGGGAACAAAATGATTAACTAGACCAAAGAAGCGGGGGAGAACTCAAATAAAAAGGCACTTACATTTATTGCATTTTGCAGGGTTGTTTTCAGGAACAACCTATGTCTCTTGAGACTTTGTTTCTTATCCATTTTATAGAGCTCTGGCCTCTTAACAGCACAGCTTTAATGACTTGTTCTTGGGGTTCTGAGTTGGTATCGGCACTTGCCATGAAAACAAGCCTGTTACAAAGAGGTCAGGTTTCACAAGACACCAATAGACTTGTAAAAACAGATTTTACTGGAACAAATAAAGTCAGAATTAAGAAGAAATCAGAGATTTGTGTCAAGTAACAAGATACAGTAGGACTAAGTATTGAGCTGAACTGATAGTGTATACTCATTTAGATGAGAAGTAAGCAGGGATTTTTTTTGTTTGTAAGACCACATTTAGTGACATTAAGGAGTTTTTCTGAAGATTTTGTGCAGTTCTCTAGTTCTGACTTTTGTGATCTTTAAAGACTAATTTTCGAAGGAAATGAGTTGTTTCTGCTCAGGTGGAGAATTGTTCTTTAAATAGCAGCTTCAATTAACAACTTAATTTGGTTTCGATTGCAGCTGAATCTGTTCTTGCTTACTATCATGATGACATTTTGTGTTCTGTGAAATACTAATTTTCCTCAGTTCTTTTGTAATTCTTGAGAGTCTCAGTTCTGTATTGAATCTTCAGCTGTAACGTACCGCATGCATGGAAATAGAGCATTCTTTTTATATACATAGACAAACTCCAAATATTGTGTTTCTGTTGTCTCACCCTGTGCCTTTAAATAATCATACTAATATAAGAAAATTCTGGGTGTGATTATGTAGTTCCTGTGGGGGTTAAACTTTGAAAGGTGTGTGAGAGCTTTGCTTTGCTAAGGATGGTATAATTACCCTTCTGCCTTGTTAAAATGGTCCTTTCTTGTGCCAGTGGCTGGGCGGTGCAGCTGTGCTACATTATGGCTCTGAAACTCAGGTTACATTGATTTCTGTTCTTAATATCTATGCCTTTATTACTTCCTAGAGATTTTATTTTGGAAGCCAAGCAAGCTTGGTGAGTTTGTTGCATCATACTTTCAGTAAATAAATGAAGACTGTAAAGCAGGATGTTTTCTATTAGAAAATCTGTTAATGGCTGCACTAGGAAAATATTATTTTGACTCAGGTGATCTCTCATTGAGGAAGTAAGACAAGCCTGGATGCTGGCTTTTTCTTGTTCCTCTGTGCATCAGGCTTCCTCTCGCTGACCACTTGGACTTTTGGGATGAAAGTGTTCTTATGTGATCTTATTTTGAGATTTTGGTTTGGTTTGATTTCTTTTTCATAGCAAACGCAGACTTGTACAAAAGCAAGTGGTTTTGCTAAACTGAATATTTTTAAAGGACTAAAATATGACTGTCAGCAATCAAGTGTTGTTTTGGAAATCTTCTAGTGCAATAATTTACTTATTTTTATTTCCAAGTGTAGTGGGGCTACTTCCAAAGTAGTTGAATCGAATGAACTTCTTTAGGTTAATAACTGGTATGCTTTGTGGTTGCATACCAGGCAATTTATGTGCTTAATTTTAATCAAGACTGTCATTTGCATTGAAACTTTTTTTTACTGAATTAGGTTAAAGCAAAGTTGAGTAAACCTTCAACCAGTGCAACCATGCTGTTGAGCAAAGATGACCCAACCTTTTTTGCGTGTAGAAAAGAGGGTTATTTGAAGTATTTCTGGGTACTTTTGGAAGTTGATCAATGATCTAGAGTCTGGTTTAGCCAGGAGTTTTCCCTGGCTTTAGTTTTTTTAATTTCATGTTCTCTTATTTTTAGCCATTTCTGCATTTGAAATCCAGCCACTTTCCACTGAAGTCCAAGAAGGTGGAGTAGCTCGATTTGCCTGTAAAATAACAGCAAACCCTCCTGCCATTGTGACATGGGAAGTGAATCGAACAACTTTACCGTTGGTCACAGACAGGTAGGTAGACCTACATCTTAGAATGTCATTTCTTTTCAGTGATAATTTTCAGCCTGCTACAAGAAGGTAGTCTCAATAATTGCAATGCCATTGCAAAAAAAAGTAATGTACACATGTTATTCGTATGCTGTTATGTACTTTAGAAGTGTATAGTACAGCAGCTGTTAACATAGATACCAATGATTGTGTTGTTAATGAATTTTAAGCAAGTGTTATGAGTGCAGACCGGAATCACCTGCTGTTGTGCCTACATAGAATGTGAATTGCTGGGGAATACAGAGTGGGTGGACTTAAGCTGTGAAGGTAGTTTGAACTAGCCAGGATGCTTTCAGAGAAAATTGATGCTGAACCTGTTTGTCATTAGAGGGCCAATAAAGAATTATATATACAGAAAATTGAGACAAAACACTTCATGTTAGGGAAATTCTGCACTGGAGGCTTCTCATGACTTGTTTAACTTGAAGCATAGATCCTACTACTTGCTAGATTATTTTCCTAACCTAATCCCATCCTTCTGGACATGTAACTTGTTGAACATGTCTAATATAATTAGGATGCAAAGGAAGGCAAAAAGAGAAACATTAAAAATTGAAAGCATAGATGAGTTTTCTTAAAACTATATACCAGTTATGCCAGCATACCAGAAACTGGTGCTAAAAAGCAGCCAACCTGAATAGTAATGAAGTACCTCACTAAAAAAGGTTGGGGTGATTGCTCTGAGGGTGAGAAAGATCTGCTTTTTGAAAGTAAGCTCCTCTGTGCTCATCATGGTCCTGGAAAGAATCTTGCCTGTAGTTCAGAAATGCAGGGAGATGAGTCATGTATAGGCAATTCTATTGAGTCTCCAGCCTGCTGTTCCCAGGTCAGTGTAGCAATAGTTGTATGTGAATCAAGTCATTAATTACATAATCGTGTTCACTGGCTGAACACTGATCTGCATTTCTCTTTTTGTTTCTGTGACAGGATAACTGCTTTGCCTACAGGTGTTCTTCAGATCTATGGGGTTGAACAGAAGGATGCTGGGAATTATCGATGTGTTGCCACAACAATAGCCAACAGACGTAAAAGCACTGAGGCAGTGCTGAGTGTAATTCCAGGTACTCACCATGGGAGATTTTTTTCCAAATGCATTATATTTTATTTTACATTATGGCAAAAACCCTTACATGTCTTAAAGGGCTGTAACTGTCCTCTGAACCAGCTGGCCGAATCAATTTTGCTTGCTTGTATGTTGTGGCTAAAACATTACTCGGTGTAAGTTTCCACAATTACTGAAAGAAGGCTTTGGTGTGAATTTAAATTTAGGCATCATTAAAATGCTATTTTTTAAGTTTGCATTTAATTGAGGGGTTTGTTTAATTGCTCTTAATTTTATTTGATTTTCTTTAATTGTTTTGTTTGTTTGTTTTTTTTTTTTTTTCCTCCCCTTCCAAAGCCTCAGACTTGAAGCCTCTTCACAAGCCATCTATAATAGCTGGTCCTCAAAACACTACAGCATCTCTTCATCAAACTGTCATACTGGAGTGCGTAGCCACAGGGAATCCAAAGCCAATCATCTCATGGAGCCGGTTAGGTAGGTCTTAAAATTACAACACGCAGCCTTCAGCCCGTGGAGAGGAAGTCAAACTGGAAAGAAAGGATTTCAGCAATTAGGTTACTGTTCTGAGACTTCATGTAGTTGGTAATGATGAGTAAGTTAGGGTGGGATAAGTGGCACACTTTTAGTTGCATAATTCCATACTGCTGTTGAGTATCCTGAGGTTTTTGGAGGCTTTTGACTCCCCGTTTCTGCTGTCAGTCCTGTGCTGCCTGCAGTGCAGTGTGTGCAAAGTGCTGGGTAGTCGTGACCTCCAGGGATCTGTGACTCAGAGAATAATCAACAGTGAGTTAGGGCAGGTTGGAGTGGTTGCATCCTATGAAACAATCCTGTAAATGTTCTCTCTCACTTCTTCTTAGAAGCACTATGTGAATTTGGACCTTGTGTTAATGGGCCATTTGGACTATGGATACAGGTAGTCAAACCCTGAGCAGTCTCCCTGGAAGGGGAGAAGGGAAATGCACTAATAATAATGACATTCATCAGTGCATCAAATTTTTCCAAGAAAACTACCTCTGGTTTTATTCTGACATGTACTTGAAGGGAAAGTTGGAGAAGTAAACGTATCTTTCCTGGTTGATTCAGTGGCTCTTACAGACAAATGAGTAAGAAAAAATTCATAGAACATGACTGTGCAAATAGAAGGAAATATGGTAATCAAATATACTCATGTTATCTGCAGCATACTTCAGAAGGAGATCAATGATCCCTGTTTGTAAAGATGATGAGGATGTTGGTAGTGATGAACTGAGTCATAGTGCAAAGCACCCGGGGAGGTGAACTGGGAAATTATTTTTTTTTAGCTGTGATGGTGAATTTCAGATATAAACTACTTACCATGTGGTGAGACCCAACTATCTGAATGGTCAGATAACTACAGTGGAGAACAAAGCAAATGTGAAATAGAAACTTCTGAAAGCTCATCTGTGATTTCCATTTGTGTTCTTTGACTTTTAAACTCTAATCTATGCTATTACAACCTAGGCAACCCTCTTTAGTGGAGTTATTTAGTTATATTGAACAGCCTTCTAACCACACTTCTCCCACTCTCTTGAACAGACCATAGGTCCATTGACGTCTTCAATACACGTGTCCTTGGAAATGGGAACCTCATGATCTCTGATGTAAAGGTGCAGCACGCAGGCGTGTATGTCTGTCGAGCCACTATTCCAGGCACACGAAACTTCACAGTAGCAATGGCAACTCTCACTGTGCTGGGTGAGCCTGCTTTGACCTCCACAGCGTTTTAACAGCTTGTGTCTGTCTTGAGCTGTGCTGTCTGCTGGGCTGAGTTTTTATATCAAACATAGCATGCCAAGGGCTGTAGGGAGGCTGCAAAGATGACACGGATCACAGCACTGTGGCTGACCTCTTCTGTCTGTTGACTTAGATGAAAAGTGTCAGATACTCAGCATTTGAGTTAGAAACTATCAGTTCATTTGCACTTGGAGATACGTAGGTGCAATGTTTGCTCTGGGAAGAGTCTTTCAGCATAGAAGAAAATCCCATAGCAAAGAAGAAATATATAAAATATGTAAATACAGATCTATATGCTTTGTGAGCAGTTTGTCATTGGCTGGAGTTTGATTTGTTCATATTCATAAACGCATGAACACAAATATGTAGAAATGTTGCTCTCTGTGGCAATAGTATTTATCCTTAAACCAGCATGCATTTTTACATGGAACAGTGCTTTCTGCATGGATGTACATGTATTTGGGTGACCTGAGAAGTCTGTGTGTAGAAAACTGGAAAATTCATTATTAATCTGACTGTCCTTGCATTTGTGGGGCTTGACTTTATTACATTTTTTCCCTTGTTACTTATCTGTAGCTCCACCTTCATTTGTGGAATCACCGGAAAGTTTAACAAGGCCTAGAGCTGGTACTGCTCGTTTTGCTTGTCAGGCAGAAGGAAATCCTGCCCCCAAAATCTCATGGTTAAAGAATGGAAGGAGAATACACTCCAATGGTAGAATAAAAATGTACAACAGGTAAGGTAACACTTGTTGTATGAGAGCTGTGTTGGTGGTGTGCTACCAAAGGATGAAATCCCAGTAACTAAATATAGCCAAGCAAGATACAACTCAGGTAAATGTGAAATTGGACAATAAATGTAGTGCTGGACGTTTCCTTGGCAGAAGGAATGCAGATTAGTCAATACCTAAAGTTTTCAGCAAAGATTTTGTGATCACTGTCTTGGGGGGGGGGAGGGGTGGGGAGGGGTGGGGTGTAACTCAAGAGTTTCACCACAGAGTTGTTCTAGATTTGCAGTAGTGTAGTAGAGTCCAGAATCTTGCTAGTTGAGGCTCCTCACTACTACTGCAGAGTGAGTAGCTCATATTAAAAAGTTGTTTAAGAAATGACAACCCTAAGATTCTGCTATTTTGCAGGCAGGGAGTAGATTTATATATTCTCTTTCACTGTGCTGGGCTTTGCAGGCATAAACATGGCAGATCTTGAGTAATATTTCAAGTTGCTAAATTTCACAGCTGCACATTTATTTCTAATAGAAGAATTTGTGTCACTTAAGTCAGTTTCAGCAATCTCACAAAGCAGAAGCAACTGTAGCTGTTGTTGCATTATGTAGAGCTATGTGTATCCACAATGTGAGAGTTTTTCCATTTTTTTATTTCAGTAAATTGGTGATCAACCAGATAATTCCTGAAGACGATGCCATTTATCAGTGCATGGCTGAGAATAGCCAGGGTTCTATTCTCTCCAGGGCCAGGCTAACCGTAGTGATGTCAGAAGACAGGCCCAGTGCACCTTACAATGTCCATGCTGAAACTATGTCAAGCTCAGCGATCCTGTTGGCGTGGGAGAGGCCACTGTACAATTCAGACAAAGTCATTGCATACTCTGTACATTACATGAAAGCAGAAGGTAAGCAGTTTGATTTAAACACTATTTTACTACTTGTATGTGGTGAGAACCTGAATGTTTCTTGCAAAGACTGTTGGATTTGAATGGTTCATAGTACTGCATCAGAGCATATCAGCATATAAACGTGTTGTATGGGACTGAGCGTTCTTCCAACTCACCCTTGTCTGATCACCCCAGTGAGCAGATTTTGAAATAAAGAATGGACTTTAAAACCTGTGGCCTCTATGCTGCTCTCTTGAGTTTCCTTCTGTCCTCAGCAGGAGCTTTTGCTTACTCTCTTCTCTCCGTGTGCTTAGCAGAGAAGGACAGGGTATACAACAGAATCTTGGAGGCTTAGAGTTGAGCTTTTCACCAGAGACAGGGTTTTTTGTCTAGATCCTCAGATTCTTGTGACTTTACTGGCTTTTATATATTTTGGAGTAGAGCAATTAATACTTAATTAGCTTAACTGTGTTCTCTTAGAATGAATATTGGCTGAATGGTATAATCCACTCTCACCCCTTGGTCTCCTATAATGCTAAAAGTATACTCAAACTCTAAAATATGTTGAAGTAGGCATGAATGGTTCATGCTAGTCTCTGAAATGATATATAAATTCCTGTATAAGAGGGAACAAACAGTTAAAACAAAAATCAGTAATTAGACATTTTAAAATCTGTAATATTGTGTAATTCAGGTAGAAGAAGGCAGGCAATTTTCATAAGCAGAAGTGATTGCCAAATGACTTGAAAATTTTAGCTTTGTGGCTTAGAGTAAGTTGCCTTGTGGCTCTGTTTTCTGTGAGTGATTTCTTCTTCCATTTCAACTCAGTAAGTAGTTTATTCAGTGACAGGACTGCAGATGCTCAGCTCTGTGTGGAATACCAGTCTGCCATCTGCTAAGCAAAGGACAGGAAGGACAGCTTAATTACTCTAATACTGATGCAGGAATAGCTGCCTTTGCTTTTGCAAGTGGGATATTTCAGGGCACAAGAGAATTTTGTCTGAAGGAAGGAAGGAAAGAGTTTTAAAACATAATGAAGACAAGACATTAGGGAAATTGCCATCTACACTTGCAGTCACTGAGGTATTATGCTCACAACCCCCTACTAAAGCTAATATGAATAAAGTCACGCTAGATAAGTCATCAGGGTAATTGTTATGTCCAGTGGCAGTGCAGAAAGCAGAGACCGGGTAAGTTCAAAGAAAACTGCAAAACTGTCCTTAGGGAAGTGAGTATTTGAGCAGGAAATACTCCTGCACAGCAGTGAAAGGAGGTATCCTCTGAAATGTGTTTTTGCAAACCTTGCTTTATTTGCTTACCTATTCAATGGTTATATTTTGTGAAATGAAATTGCTTGTCTTGTTTTAAAACACAAACTCCAAAGAAAAGCAAGCAAGCAAGCAAACTCCTCTGATTTGTTTGATCTTGCTTTCTCAAATACCAGATTTTTCCCGTTCCAGGCTGTCTTGCAATATTTTATTTAGTATAATGCTGTTGTGCATCCTTTTGCATTAGTAAAGAAATCCTCACAGGGAGAGTCGGGAGGGCTATGTTAAGAGCACTAAGGACAGTGGTGGGAACCAAAATGCAAGTGATGCGCATGCATTTGTAGTTCACTAAGGTGGCTGGGTAGTACCTTTGAGGTTCAAAGGTTAGTAGGTTGCACTTCTGTAAGAATTGCTTCCTAAGTGATAGTCTGTAAATGTTTTGAGGATGTTGCCCATTTATGTTCATATATGGCTCTCTTATTTGTCAGTGTGAGTAAAGAATATTTTATTGCAATAGAAAAACAGTGCTTGCTGAGTCTCCTAAGTTCTACTGATGATTATAATCCCATAAATTTTAATGGAAAGGAAAGTTGGATAATGCACTACTTTTGCACTTTTGTGGAGCTTTTTTCTGCAGACTTTGCAATGTGGTAGGTGTTTGAATACAAAAGATACCATCACTCGTTGTTTAATTTCACAAATCAAGTATTCTGTTGTTTCACTGTAAAAACAGATTCAGGTCCTTTTTGCTATTGAAAAAAAAGAAAAAGTAAATGAGTGTTTTAATCAATTCAGTTGAAGAAACTACCAGGTGGGGGTTTTGTATTTTTGGGTTTTTGTTTCTTTAAGCAGAATATTTTGCATTCAAATCGGGGTCATAATAGCAAGGGTCTGATGAGTGTGCATGCTGGAGTGTGTTAATTCCTTCTTAGTGATTTAGAAAAGGCACAAAGGGAACACTGATTGTGGTGGAAGGCAAGCCTTGTTCTCTATTATGGCTGTTTCATTAGGGCCTCTGCATGAGGCCTAGCAATCCATTCAATGAGAGAACAAGTCCTTTTAATTTGAGCTCAAGGATCTTGTTTAGCAGGTCAGAAATCGTGCCTTGCAATTCCTAATTAACACACCATTAACTAGTCTGTTGTGAGATGCTCGTAATCTTGTCTAATTAAAATGCTATCAAGTTAATTCATAAATGTGGGAAAACTTAATGGTGGAATTTTGCCTTTGGTTTTGTTTATAAATTCAGTTGTGAAGAGGAGGAGCTGGCTCTTACAGAGTTTTGATTAAGTTGACATGCACTTGGTGTGAATTGTTCTTTAACACGGCAGCTTTCACCACACCTATTCCACTTTACAGCTTTCCTCTATAGGAATAAAGGCCAACAAAGACAAGGACTGCTGCATGCATTGCTATGCATATTTAATGGGAATTGCTGAGAATTATTTTTCTTTAAGCAATTCACTAAGGAGACAAACATTTTTGAAGTTCATTCTGGTCTGCTCTTGTTGGCTTTTCTCCAAATTAAAGAAAAAAACGTGTCAATCAACTGTAATAGAATTTTCAGGGCTAAAATGAGGTCCTTTTGCTGAATAAATTCTTTCTGTTTGTTTCTTTTTTGGGGGGGTGTTTGTTTGGTTTCTGATGGAGTGGAGCCCTGGCATTCCTCGCAGTCTGCTATAGAAAGGCTCTGTAAATAGGTTTTGAAAAAACCCTCCCTGACTCTAAACAAATAGATTTAGAAGCTCAGTATGAAAGATAAGGCTATTAGAGCTTGTCTGTTGTGTTACTGTACATTGGGCACAGTTTGTTGTGATTAATTCTAAATGGGGTTTAGAATTGCATTCAGCACCCCTTATTCAGGAAAATCCTGAAACACCGTAACCTACACCACAGCAAGACACAGTTACTCCTGTGCATAAAAGAGCTTTCACTTGGTAGGGTTGAAAAAACAGAGGTAGGCTGTGGAAGAACATAAAATAACTTTGTAAGACCTTAAAGCTAAGATACTGTGATGTTTAGGGATTGTCAGGCATTTTTGTTTGTCTAACCCTTGTTTTTATGCCAGGTTTAAATAATGAAGAGTACCAAGTAGTCATTGGAAATGATACAACCCATTACATTATTGATGATTTGGAACCAGCTAGCAATTATACCTTCTATATTGTTGCTTATATGCCTCTGGGTGCCAGTCAGATGTCAGACCATGTGACTCAGCACACCCTTGAAGATGGTAAGACATACCACTGATTTCAATAAGCTTTTTTATTTGCACTGAATGTGCTAGCAGTTCTTGAGCATCCCAGATTTCCACTGACATGAATGAGATTTCTGGATAGGCACAGTGTAAGACTGAGACATCTAAAGAAAGGAGTGTGAATAAAATAACATTCTTACAGGGTAACTTTGTATGTTACACAGTGTCTTTTTCTATGCTGAAAGACATTTCATTAAAGCAGGTGAATAACTGTTCTAGATCCATCAGTGTTGAGAATTTGATAATACAGTAGGGTTTAGACCCTGTGACTCTCTCTTGGGCACCTGAATTGTGAGTCAAATTGCAGTCACCACATCTTTTGTAAATTTTGAAGGAAAAGTTAGAACTAAAAAATAGCTATACCAAAAAAAACCAAACATTTTTTTCTTTGTGGGTTTTTTCCCCATGTGATTTCTAGTTGAATCAGAATTTCATAAAAGACTCTACTGACTTACTTCTGTGCAGTGATTTAACTAATCTGAACATTATAGCAAGAACGAACTGTTTAGTATAGTTCATTAGAACTGATTAATAAATTCTGACAGGGTTAAGCTTTGGCAGCATGGAACATTGCCAGTTCCAGTTGTCTGCCTGTCTCTTTGCCAGGAGGTACTACCCGCATTACATGACTGGTGGAAGAAACATGCACTTCAACAGAGCAGATTGTTGTCTAGACTTTCTGTTTAAGCTGCTGCATCTAACCCTAACAGTCATTTTGTTAGAGTAGTAAGGTGCTGATTGCCTTTGATTACTGCTGGAAGCTGTAACAGAAGATGATGTTGGGTGTTTTAAAGAAAGGAGCTTGCTAAGGCTATACTGCATGCAGAAAGTGAGAAATATGAACAGTGTCAAGTTAACCTTAAAATAATCAAGAATCTACCAAACATTTTGGATTATTTACTCTTACATTACTGGCACCATTAGTTGTCAGACAAGAATTTCCCATCTCTTCACCTTGCTCAAAAGATTATTTTTTTTTTCCTTTTTAGTTCCTTTAAGAGCTCCTGAAATTAGTTTGACAAGCAGGAGTCCTACAGATATTCTCATCTCTTGGCTGCCAATTCCTGCAAAATACAGGAGAGGCCAGGTGGTCCTGTACCGTCTGTCTTTCCGTCTCAGCACAGAGACCAAAATACAAGTCTTGGAGCTTCCTGGTACTTCAGATGAATATCTCCTTGAAGGCCTGAGGCCTGACAGTGTGTACTTGGTTCGTATCACTGCTGCAACAAGGATTGGCTGGGGAGAGGCATCTTTGTGGACTTCCCACCGGACTCCCAAAGCTACAAGTGTGAAAGGTAATTCTTAACGTTACTAGCAGCCCAGAGGTGGGATCAGCTAGGCTACATCTGAAGGCTACCATTTTCTTTGTCTGACAGGTAGTCCAGGATGCAAAACAGGGTTTCTCATTATATGTTCTTGTTCCTGATGATCTAGAGCATAGTGTTCTAACCATGAATCTGTACACAATCTGTGAAACCTTCTGATTCCTTCAATAAATTAAATGTAGTTAATACATAGTCTCAGGATCAAAAGCTGGAGAGGAAGTAATGTGTCTTATGAAAGGTCTTATATGGCACAGGAGGAGGAAAAGCTGATACATTATTTTGGTGTTAGTCTTTGAGTCTTTCCACGTGTTGATGTTTTCATAGTTGATAGGGTGGCAGGGAACTTTTATTCCTACTTGTGAGTTGCTCAAATGTTTCAGCTTCTAGAGTCATTTTCAATGGTAGCACAGCTTTCTCTCCTATTAAACCCTGCTGTTGTTCAGTGTAAAATACCTTTCTGCAAATTGGGGCATTGCACATTATCTGTGTGTACAGGCACTTAAGGATAGGAGTTGAGGTATGTATGTCTGTACTACAAATAAAATGCACGTATGTTTTGAATATGCAAATTGACTTGATATTTGAAGTCTAATTGTGCTTTGGATTACATTGTTAGTAATGTCATGCAAAACAGCATTCAATTTTGCATGAATAGCTTGAAAAAGATGTAGATTTGAATTTGTAACTTTCTTTCTTAGCTGTAGTCCATATCCATCCACTCTGGGTTTCACTGAGTTTTCACTAGACTAGCAAATTGGTAGCACTTGATGCAGTGTAGTGCTACTGTTAATCACGTTTGCTCTGGCTCACTTTAGAAGAGGAGATGATTTTATGACTGTCTTTGGAGTTTTATATTCTGATTTATCCCAAAATAAGTTGATTAGATAGGGAGTCAGGCATCATAATATACAAATAATTATGTGAGTACACATACAAGCTAGATTCAAAGTCTTGAGTGAACTTTGGACTGATGGACACCCAGATTTTTGTGTGAAAATGAGTTGTTTCTAGAATAAAGCAAATCATGTATGTTTCTCCAAAACCAGCACCAAAGTCTCCTGAGCTGCATTTGGAGCCAATGAACTGTACAACCATTACGGTGCAATGGCAGCAGGACTCTGGGGACACTGCAGCCATTCAAGGCTACAAGTTGTATTACAAGGAGGAAGGCCAGCAGGAGAATGGACCAATTCTTTTGGATGCCAGTGACCTTGAGTACACTGTCAGTGGTTTAGGTGAGTATACAAAAATATTTCTTAACTCTTTTGGAAGACAGCAACGTCCAAGAGTGTCTTAGAGAGCTTAAATCATTAGACCTGTAAGGCAACAACATTAGGTTTTGCCATCTACTTTCCTTGTGATAAGCTTTGCAAGCTTGAGTTTAGGCTGCTGCTGTAATAATCCTCTCCCAAACCATACCAGATCTTTTAAATCTTGTGTAAGTTGGAAGGACACTCAACTCCTTAGCACAAGATACAGAACTTACACTTAATAAATACTGCTAGTAAATGTCTTCTTAAAATTCAGTTTAATATGCATTTTTTCAGGTTGTCTCTATGCCTAATGTAGTAACAGTGAAAGATTAATACAAAACACCAATGTTTCTTCTCTAGTATTTCTAGCCTATTTCTCTGTTATTTGTAGCCCTGTCTCAGCTATACTGTACAACAAGCTCTTCTTGCTCACTGTAGTAGCAAGTTGCCCTTGTGTGTGCTATTATTCTATGCTATTTTTAAAGAGTGCTGGTAAGTGTATGCTGGACAAAGATTAGGAAACAGAGCTTGCTGACTCTTTCCATTGTTCACCTGAGTGTTTCTTCCTGTAGTGCTTGCAATGTGCATTAGTAGAGATGTGTCGGTATCTTCCCGAGGCTTGTGTTTACATATAGAATCATAAAAAGAAGCGATCTACAAAGTAATTGGCAAAAGTAATTATAGGACTTGACACTTAGTGTTCGATAGTTTACTTGAGGGTAGTGTGGAGAATGAATGTTGACTAAATTGTCCAAATTGACCTGCAGTTTTAACTAGGTCAAATGGCCTGTTGACCATGCTTAGACAGTCTCATCTGCTGCATACAGCAGAGATACTATTTTAAGGGAGATTTGAGGAGAGCATTATGGTCTGTTAAGTGGACAACTGACCATCTGTGACCATCTCTAGCCAGAGCATCTGGCAGCAGCTGACTGTTTAACAGAGCTGTGAGACAAAAGAGCAGTGGGTTAAAAGCATGCAGTGAATATGTGTGTTTTAGGACATAAATGCAGTTAAAAAGCAGTGATTTCAGCCACATGCAAACTTAGTAACTGTGTGATCCACATCATATGGATCTTCTCAGTACACTCATCCTCCTCAGATTATTATTTTATATCGTTATATTAGAATGTATATTATCTGTGTGGATTGTTAATTGTCTTTTCTTTCCAGTAAGCATGTAGGCAGAGGAGGAAATGAAAGCAAAGCGTGGTTGGGAAATCACAACTTTCACACAGTCACGTCGTTAACTGAATTAGAAGTGTGGGCATGGAAGAATTCCTGTGTTTGAGTGAACCATTCAGTCATGGGGCATGTGATGTGTTGAGTGTTTATCCCTTGTCATGATTCTCAGTATCCAAATATGACTGAAACATGATACATTCCACACAATCTGATTGCCATCATTTATTTTCAGGTGTGCATAATTTATGATGCCAGAGGTTAGGTCTACTGAAGAGTACTTATTTCTAATAATTCTAGAAGAAGTCATCTTTTTTGACTAAATTGTGTGTATTGAGTTATTTGAAACATGTATCACATAGAAGTTTTACTGTGTAGGTTTCTTTGCCAGTTGCAGAAAAAGCCACTCATTGCTACAGCTACAAAAGATTCACTTGGCATGGGAAAGTTGATTAGGTCATGGATTTCCACTGCTAAGCTTGGGAAGTTCACTCAGGTTTCTCTCAGTGACAGTGCCTGTCCAACTGCTGTGTTTGCCCATCAAGAAGCTGCCTGTTTGAAATAATTCTGCATGCTAAATGATTTCTTAGAAAGCAGCACACTAGCAGCCCTTTTCTGCCTGTGGCACCTGCACACGTGGAGAATATAGCATGTGAAATTATCTGCAGTATGTAAACCCACAAAGATTGTAGCAATATCTATGCAGTAAGATGGGACTGGTTTGCTTTTCTTTTTATTGTTTGTGAATCATCTAAATGATTTGGGCCTTGTTACTTTATTTATGCATTTCAGGTTTAAAACACTGCTTATAAGAAAGTGGTCCTACTTGGTAGAATTTGATGTAAAACAAGGCAAGCCACTGATCTAGCTTTTGTGACTAAGGTAAACCCAATCTTCATGACCTGAACCTGTTATCCATTTGCATCTCCCTAGGACACTATACTCGGGATTTGTTGACAGCCTCTTTAAAATAAATGTCTTTATGAGCTACAGGAATTAGTTCGATACGGGAAATGTTAAACCTGAGGGCGAAAGGTGTGTTTTAACATTTTTGGTTTCATACATGATGGATAACATGGGCAACAAAAGAATTTATTCCTAATTTGGCAGAACATGCTAATAGTATTAGGTACTGCCCAGTGGCAAAGATTGAGTAGTTTCTTGTGCATTATCTGTTGCCACTGAGGTTGTGTGGCCTCCAACCGCTCCCTCGTCATATCTTAGTTTAGAATAGAATAGACCAGACCAGGTTGGAAGAGACCTTCAAGATCATGGCGTCCAACCTATCAACCCATCCAACCCACCTAATCAATTAAACCATGGCACCAAGCACCCCATCAAGTCTCCTCCTGAACATCTCCAATGATGGTGACTCCACCACCTCCTTGGGCAGCCCATTCCAATGGGCAATCACTCTCTCTGTATAGAACTTCTTCCTAACATCCAGCCTAAACCTCCCCTGGTGCAGCCTGAGACTGTGTCCTCTTGTTCTAGTGCTGGTTGCCTGGGAGAAGAGACCAACCTCCGCCTGTCTACAACCTCCCTTCAGGTAGTTGTAGAGAGCAGTAAGGTCACCCCTGAGTCTCCTCCAGGCTAAGCAACCCCAGCTCCCTCAGCTTCTCCTCATAGGGCTTGTGTTCCAAACCCCTCACCAGCTTTGTTGCCCTTCTCTGGACACATTCCAGTAAGTCAACATCTTTCCTAAACTGAGGGGCCCAGAACTGGACACAATACTCAAGGTGTGGCCTTGCAGTGTACAGGGGGAGAATGACCTCCCTGCTCCTGCTGGCCACACTATTCCTGATGCCCTAAGGCTGCTCTAGCATTCCTGGTTCTCCTGCATAGTTAATAAACTGCAGATAGACTTCTAGTGACATTAGAAGCATGTCGATATGTCTTTGTGTTGCACTTTCTGCAGATGTTGGTACAACTACCAGTTGTGCAAAATCTGTGTATTTAAGTAAGATGGTTCACTTCATGGCAATTGAGGTGCATCACAAAATCAGAATTCATAATATTCTCTAAGCAAAGAGAACATTAGCATTGATACTATGAGCAGTGTTGGTAGCATTGATTTAACTACTGTAAATGAGTTGCAAATGTCTTCAGGACTCTTGATGGAGGGAAAAGTGTGATTGATAAAGCAGAACCAGCAACGCTAGTGTAAAACAAGTTAAAATGATTGAACGTGAACTCTAGCAATATTAATATATATGGTGTTTGTTTGAATCTCTTGTTGACTCCTACCATGTTTTTTGACAAGTGACCTCTCTTACTTCAGTGTAGGTCTACCCAGTTGCTTCTGTATATTTTAAAACTGGAGTATTTAACGTGATAGTCACCATGCAAATAGAATTAAATGATTGTATCACTCAAGGCTGTCATTGTCAAAATAAATATCCACAGTTTCACATACACACTTGTTTGTGTTAAAGGTCTTGACATTTATTTTTCAACAGCAGGCCATTCCATTATACATGAATTTGCCACGGGAGCAGACCCTTGGGTGCATACCATGCATTTTTGCCTCTATTTTTAATTCCTTCTTTGCATCCTCCTGTTTCAGAAAGTTTTCTCTAACAGAAAGTCTTTCATTATGAGACTTGATGAGTCTGCTGCTACAGGTTCAGTTTCTGTAATGTTTCAGAGTCCGTGTTCAGAAGCTGAAGTGACTTTTGGTAGTGGAAGATTGTTTGGGAACTTTTTCATTGGGCAACAGGAGAGGGATTGGCATAGCTTGAAAGTTGAAATGAGTGTCCAAAGAAGGTCACCCACCTAGCTTAAATGTCTTCAAGTTAATTTCTTCAAAGAGTGTTTTAAGCATGGGTGTATGTGTCTCTGCCTCAATGTTGTTAGTACTCACTACTGTGCTAGGTGGACTGTTTGCCTGTCACAACTCACTGTGTTTGCAGCTGTAGGAAGGCAGAGCCTGTAAAAGAAAGTCAGTAACTCAGAAAAAGCTATCTTAAGCTTCTGTGGTTTGTTGAAGCTAGGAGCTCTTCATAACTAGGTAGTAATGCTGATACAAATCTCTTTCTGGAACCTGCTTCTGGGGAGAATAAAGTCAAATTCAACTGTTTTGATAATGAACTCAAAAAAAAAAAGATGATCAGCTCTGATGCTGCACCAAAGAACTCTGGTGGCTCTGCAAGCTGCCTGCAGGTTTCCTTCTCTGAACTTTTTTATTTTTCCATTCGTATTATGCTAATAAGTAAATGAATGCCACTGGTGATGGGGAAATGCAACATGCTCTTGTCCCATTAATGCCTTTTGTGCTTGGAGGGAGGGAGGAAAGCAAGTATTCACTCTGCTAACTTCTCTGCAGTTGCTGTCTGGGAGCTGTGCCACCTTGAGTGATGTTAGTTGCAGTGAGGATTTTGGACAGTTGCTCTTCAGTGACAAGGCTAACCTGGGGTCTCTCTAAATGCACATGAAACCCTGAGGCAAGCAGGTTGTGGGAGGGATGTGCTCACCTTAGGTGCTCTTTTCTTTCTGTGGCATACAAGATGATATTGCAGTAAATAACCATTTTCAGGTAGACACCTTAGGGGATGGAAAAACTGGTCTGTTAGCTTCGGTGAGCTTTAGGAGCCCACATACCTTGGCCTTTCCCTGATGAAGGCCCCTCCCCGGGACAACCTGCGGAATGGAGTGTCCTGTGTTGGAAGATGCAAGCCTGAGGAGCTCCCCAGGTCTTGGAGCACTTGCAGGCTGCAGGTGACCGGGCAGAAACTGCCAAGTGATTTGGTGGCCATGAAGTAGGGAGTATCTGCTTATTTTAAATTAATAAAATAAAATTTTTAAAAATGGGTAATTCCTCTTGAGGCTTGGAAAGACAGCAAACTCTCTGGGAAAGCTTCACAGAACAGAATCGCAGAACATCAGGGGTTAGAAGGGACCTTGAAAGATCTAGTCCAACCCCCCTGCCAGGGCAGGATCACCTAGAGTAGGTGACACAGGAATGCATCCAGGCAGGTTTTGAATATCACCAGAGAAGGAGACTCCTCAACCTCTCTGGGCAGCCTGTTCCAGCGCTTCATCATCCTCACAGTGAAGAAGTTTTTCCTTTTGTTCCCTTGGAACCAGTTCTATGCTCCAACTTGCACTTGTTGGTGTCAACATGCAGTCTCGCATACACCATTTTTTGGGGGGATATCCCAGAATTCCTATTGCTCTTGGTTATAAGTTACTTTGGAAATGTAACTGGGGATTCCCATACAAAGTCAAGGAATGAGGCATTCCTAGGGTTTTGTGAAATGATGTGAAAGAAACATAGGTCTTCTCCCTCAACACTCATTTTTTTTCTTTATTTCATAGTCAACTGTCCTCAATAAAACAAAGTAGTATTACAGGTACACTTTATTTCTGCTTGAGGTATTTTGCATCGGATCACACAGTCACAGTTAATGACGTACGGGTTTGAACAAACTGCAGCTCTCTTTCTGTAAAATAAAAGATCAGAATTACTTTAGTTCTCAAGAAAGATCAACTGAAACCTCAGTTTTCTTGCTTGGAAAGGCAGATGATAGCACTGTATGCTGTATGTACTGGAGCCATTATATTTACATTGTCACATATTGAAAAGTGTCTAATAGCTCAGTAGGTGACCAGGACAAATACTATCATTTATTTCCACTGCTTACAGCGGGGTTGGTCTAGTGTTTACTCATGCTGATTACATCCTTTAACTAAACCTCTTATCTGTCAATTCTCCTGATTGTATGTAACAAGCTTGCTACTACTATTTATCAGCTAAAACATAAGGGATTTGCTGAGAGAGGGGAGGAGGAATTGGTCATATTGCACAGTAATAAAACCAAAAGCCCTAAATGCAGCCGGGGCATGTTTAAAAGCCATCTCTTTCTCAGCTGGCTGTGACCTCTTTCTGTTTCACAGACATGGCAGTTTATCTCTGTACTTAACAAACCTGAGCTCTTGCCTGGTCCTGGTGTGACAGTGTGTTTCTACTGCACACCAGTAAACAAGAGACATGTTCCTTCCTGTCACCACTTGGAAACAGCCTGTCTCCCAAATGCAGACATGGTATATCTGCATGTATTTTTTTTTCTTTGGTTTTCTTTCTTTTCTTTCAGAGTTTAAAAGGAGGGAGAGAGAAACCCTGAGAGGTTGAGAGAAGCAGGGGGGCTTTATTACACTGTAGCAATTTTTACCTGCAAAAGCTTTTACCTCTTTCATACAAGGAACCATATTGTGTTTTACAGGCTGCAAGTGTAAACAGAGATCAAATTCACTTTTGTTTTGTTAGAATTTACAAACTCACATCATGTTCAATTTCAAATGTTTTCTTTCTTTCTCTGTTCATAGCAGAGAGCTCCTTTTAGATTCAGATTTACTATTGTTGTTTATGCAAGAACTAGGTTGGGTGTCAGAGGCAAGAAATGAATCAAACCCTCTGCCTTGTGCAGTGTTGTACAAGGACTTGTTGGTCCATGTGCAGCTTGGCATGTACTAGGACAAGCAAGCAGGGATTATCAAGAGGTTGCACAGCACAAGTATACTGACATGGGATGACCAAACAAACTGATACACAGACTTGGTGACTTGGTTCATGGCTCTGTTCTGGAAGGGAAATACTGGACTGCTCTGTTCAGATGAAAAATTAGTTCGTTTAGGCTGTAAATTGAATTCTTACCGAGCAAAGCTGAAGCTCGTGTTTATAACTGTGGCCCTTTGTTGTGCTTATTGGCATGGCATCCCATTACAGCAACTGTATCTCTGGCTCAGCTTTATGTAAGCACTCTTACACACGACTGAGTGGGAATCCTAGATAACTATCAGCTTGTTCTGAGCAGATTTGCTGAGGAAAGGCCAGTTAACTATCAGCTGCTAATGCGGCATACTTACTATGCAGTTCAAGTGCCACATCTGTAAAAACATAATGCCTTCCTTTCTGTGCAGATCTGCCATTATTTCTCTTGCTGTGTGCAATATTGCAGATTTGGACCATAATTAAGTATTTTCACTTAATTTTTTTTAATCTTGCCACGTACTTTTTCTGACAGCATTTAAATTTACCTCTATTAAGGAAGTTCTGGTTTTTATGTTTTTTAATTATATCACAGTTACTTCACCCCTGGTTTTGATTGTTCAAAGTAAATGTTATTTTGATACAGTTTGTTTGTAATGGAAAGCTTTGTTAAATGTTTGTCAAGTTTAAATTACATTGTCAAACGTCTCAGCAGGTTACTGTTTTAGCCAGTAACCAACTTCACTATGCTCTGGAACACTGAAAACTGACATCTGCATTACCAGCATGACTGGTTTGGGTGTTGATTAAAATGTTACATGTGACAGACACCTACGAAGAGTAATCTCTGGGCTTGCTTTGAATTAACTGCAGAGTCATGAAATGGCTCTAAAGCGCATGGAAAATGTTTGTTTGGTGTTTCTTTTCTACATGCTAAGAACTTAATCTTGGGCCAGAAAGATGCATTCTTGCCCTTAGACAGTTAGGATCTTTCAGAAACAGGCAGATTGTGTGTCAGAAGTGTTGCTTAGTATAGTTTTATGTAACCTTCTTGAATGTGACTTCTGTAATGTTCCAGTTCTGAGGAAAATAGTCTTGACATCCTCATTTAAACATACCTTGACTTCTGCAGTAATTCATTCTAACTTCCCAAGCTGGTGGTTCTCTAAGGGGGAAGGACATAGGGAGGAGATACCCAAGAACAGAAGAATAATTGAATGTACTGTACTTCAAAAACCAAAATAGAGTGCTAAGACCATTAGCTTGACTCTTTAAAGAGATGTTGGGACCTGTTGGGATGAGGGAAATGTTATTTCGTGGGAAATGCCTTGTAGCAATCTTGAAGGTAAAAATGTGAAGGTACAGGCTTTATTAAGGCAACAAAAGAGGTGGTGTTTCATGGGCCCACTCCAGTAGTACGGAGGGCCGTTGCCCTTTTTATTGAGAGATTTTCTGTCTCTTTATCAGCTGTCCCTGTAACTTAATCCGGATGCAGTTGTTTCTCTCAGGGCATGAGACTAGTTGCGTCATAACTCCAAAAAATGGAATCAAGGGTGCTGCAAAGCCTTGGAAAATAAGAGGAGAAATTTTTTTTTTGTACTCTGGTAAGATAGCTTTCCAGCCCATAGTAAAGCAAAATGTGTTATCTTCAAAATATCTGAAGGTGAAATTTTCAGTGGTGGGAAAGCGATTAGAATCTTACAGGAAATGCTCTCTGCCACTCTGTGTTCTCAGGGTAGAAATTCCACCATTTAAAGCTAAACTTGTGTGGGAATTCAGCTGGGAAATAGTGTCATGTTGATTGAGTAACAGTTAGGATGTATGCAAATATTGTTTCATTGTTCTTTTGCTGGAGCTAAAGGTTAAAATTTGCTTCATAAAAAGGACATATCGATCACTTACGTCAAGAAAGTTGTAAATTATTTTACATAAAACCCGCTCAAAATGCTTTTGAAACGTTTCCAAGTATGACAATGAAAGTTTAATAGCATGCATGGTAATAGCTCTAATGTAAAAAGGAGCAATAAATAAAGACTGTTTTCTGGGTTGTGGAAATTAAATGCCAATGCCTGTTTGAAAAGTAAAAAGGGAAAGGAGTTAACAGTGGCAGGAATGACCAGATAATTATTCTAGCTGCTTAAACAAAAAAACCCCAAACCAAACAACCCCCTGCATCAACTATGTACCTTCCTGATATAGAAGCTTTTTTTCACTGAAGCAGTTTTCTGGGTTTGTGGGGCTTTATTTGTGGGTTTTCTTGTTGGTTTTGTTTTCTTTCTTGTTGGTTGGGGTTTTTGTGGTTTTGTGTTTGTTTTTTTTCCCCTGAAATGAGAGGATTTGTCTCTGGGAGACAGCATTATTTAATTTGCTATTTATTGGACTTCATTAGTAAAATACTTAAGCCCTGGATTGCAAAGAAACTGCTCCTTGGAGAAAGCTTAGAGAAAACTCCTGCTATAGGAAATTAAATCAACGTTGTCCATTAATCATACTGCATGTCAACCCCCAGACCTTTCTTGATTGTTCTTGGTGAATGTGAGGAACCATTAGATGTGTGAGGTCCTTAAAGGTCTGAGTAAGTCAAAGGGGAAGAGTTTAAAAAAATGCCACCATCAGCACATGAAAGAGACTTCAGAGTGGACAGAAGAAAACATTTGCTGTACAGGGCTAGTTAGATTTCTCCCCTCTCCCCTCCTCCCCTCCCCTTTTTTTTTTACTTTAAATTATTTTCTTCCTTTGTTTAAGAACAGTCCAGACATTGTAATCAATTTTTAACTTAATTTTGCCTGATTTTTTTTTTAATTAACTTTTGAAAGTCATCTTACCATGTTGTGATAGTTGTATGTGAAAGGTAATAGGAGAGGCTCTTAGCAAATTCTCTGTTAGTGACAAATAAATGCATTTCTAAAGCTAAGCTAGTATGTTTTCTGGAAGCTTTCCTACCTGGAGTAACACCTTGGAATTGCATAAAGGCATTATTGCTAGCAGAAGCATATTTTTATTTTGGGAAAGTATACAATTGTGGAAAAGCCAATGTTCCTTTTTTCCCAGGCTGCCTGGGCTCACACTTTTGTGGCAAATGAAGGGAAGGTATGTAGGAAGTGGAGAAAAAACCAAAAGTTTTCTGCTGGAATGAAATGGCCTCAAGTTGCACCAGGGGAGGTTTAGTTTGAGTATTGGGAAAAAATTCTTTACTGAAAGAGCAGATAGGCATTGGAACAGGCTGCCCAGGGAGGTGGAGTCACCATCCCTGGAGGTGTTCAAAAAAACATGCAGACATGCCACTTTGGGACATGGCTTAACGGCCATTGTGGTGTTAGGTTAATGGTTGGACTCGATGATCTTAGAGGTCTTTTCCAACTGAATCAATTCTATGGTTGCATGAATAAACAGCTCTTCCTGTGAAATTTCTCTTCCAAACCTGAGATTTCTTTGCATCCTGGGGAAAAAAAAAATATATCAGACCCTAGGGCTTTCTTTGAGGCAGTGGAGCTGAAGATGTTTAGAAGCAGAAGGGTAGGATGGTGTACATAGGGGAAGAGAGGCAGATGGGTAGGTGTTGCACTGCTACACCTTGTAGTAGTCCGTCTACTCTCCATCTACTCATCAACTGCCCACTTTCTCCTTTGTATAGTTTAACACACAGGGAGGGATGTGCTCACAGCCTGTTGCCTAGCTCTGTGTCTATGTTTACATGTGTATATAGAAACTCTTGGGAGAAAAATTGGGTATCTTCTGGCTTCCTGATCCTCTTAGACTAGTTCTTCTCCATTAGAAGCATACTTCTTACTATATTAATTTTTATTTTCATGATAAATTTTTATGTTGGCATAACCTAGCCTTTCTTCTCTACTAATGTCTTTTGGTCACCTTCTTACTGCTTCTCGCTTGCCTTTAACTAATTTCTCTTAGTTTCCTGTCAGTCTTTGTTGACCTGGTGACAACCACTTGCCTTGGAAAACCCATAGCTGTAGCACTCCCTGCCAGTTATTTATGCTGGAAAAGTTTGCTCAGGGGTGGCTTGAATGTATTAAGTCTTCACATGTTATCCAAGCAGGGTAAACAGATATGCATGGGTTGTGATTGGAACAGCTCTGTCATATATGCAGTGATAATCATCCCTCTCCTTCAGAAATGGCAGCTAAGTCGTGATTCAAATCAGTCCAATAAAATGCCTGAAGAAAAGCACCAAAACACGGTCAAGCTGTAGGGCAGAAAAGTGAATTGCTTAGAATGTGTGCAGGCACAAATCTAGGGTACTCTGGCTGGGCCAGCAGTGCCTATACCTCATTCTCTTGCTTGAGCCTCCTGGTTGGAAGATCAGCCTCTAAAGGGTTATCTTCCCTTTGTTAAAGCTAGGAGGAGTCTCCCCCGTGGGCCTGTATTGTCCCTTATGCTCCTGAGCAAGGCTGCTGAAGTATGCTGCCTAGAGAGGCATGACAAAAATCCACTTTAGGCAGTTATTTGTATTTCCACTCACATTTGTTATTTCCAACAAGAGCACATGTTGTGTTCTTCCAGAACTTTGTAGCTATTCCAGCGAGTTTCACTGTCCCACCTTAAGACCTGGGTACCTTGAAACAAGAGGAAGAGAACGACCATTTTCATGAAGTTGCTTGGGTACCTGTGAGTATGATACCACAGCTCTGAAATCAGCGCCACAAGTGGGCTGTAAGTTTCCAGTTTGCAGCTTTGCAGTCTGTGAGATAACAGCTCCCCCTTGAGGGAAGCTTTGTTTATTAATAAACTCCTAACAAGGCTACCCTAGCTAGCATTGGAGTTTTGGGGTGGGTAGATTTCAGGTTCATTAATTGACTGGGCTGCATAAGATGAAACAGCCTCATGGTGGTTGTGTAGTGCCCTAACCAACTGGCCACAGCTGGGAACCATGAAGTGGTTCTGCCAGTGGCTTGATCTGTTGCGTTGGGATGTCAGTTCTGAGTTCATCAAAGTACGACTTGGAACACAATAAAGTGGCAAAAGCTGGCACTTTTGGAAGAAATCGCCCTACATCCCTTTTGTACCTGACTGTGCTAATTTGAGCTGCTTTTGTCAATGCTTGCATGAGTTGCACAGGGACAGGGTGGGAAGTTGGCCTGAATGAGAACGCTGTAAAGCAAGGTTGTGGCAGGAGTTAAGTGGCTGAAAAGTGAGGGGAAGAAAGCTGACTTCTTTCAGCAGCAGTGATGGGCAGTGCTGGTTTAAAATACTCATCAAACTGAGGGCTTAACTTAGCACTTGTAGAACTGAATTAATGATGGGAAACCCTTTTAATTGTACAAAGGAAGGTAACTAGCTAAGAGTTAGGTAGCTGTATGTTTATTTTACTTAGGTAATCAGTCAATGCTTTCCATTTTCTAGGTGTTGTATAAACTTCATATGCAGAAGAACTACATCAAGATAAAGTTGTTTTCCCTTTTTCAATCAAGACAGTAACACAGCTAAGGTTTAAATCTTGAATGTGCTAGGAAAGACAAAAATAACCTTGATTATGAGCAGTCTCCAAGTGTTTGTACCTTTCAGTTTCTTAATACAGTGTTTTACATGCATTCAGTGCTTGCTTTTCACAAAGCTACTTAAGAACAGCAGAGCAGATATGGTGAAAGATTTAAATTACAATTAGTGTGTGGCCAAATATTTTGATACAACAACACTGCTTCCCATCAAAAGGGATTTTAATTATTAACTTTAAAAAAAGAAAAAAAAAAACCACAACCAAACAAACAAAAAACAGTTGAAGGAAAAATTTAAGCCAGACTGAACTCCCATGTGTATAAATATGAAAAATACACACATGAAAAGCATCCTTGGAAAAAAGGACACAGTTTGTGAAATTCTGTTCCAGGTTCGGCAAAGCTGTAGTTTACCTTTCTGTGTTGTTACTGCTATCCTGTGCATCCTTTAAAGTACAGTACTGTTTACCTGTAGTGATTAGTATTTACATTGAACATGTTGAACATTTCCAAGTGGGGGGGAAAAAATGCACTTTTGTCTTTACAAAACAACACAAAGCACAAAAGAAGTAAGTTCTGTCTTGCCAGTCAGAAGAACAAAAGATAACCAGAAGTGTTGAGAAGCCTGAAACCTTTCAAGCTCCTCCTCTTAGAATAGAATAGAATAGACCAGACCAGGTTGGAAGAGACCTTCAAGATCATCATGTCCAACCCATCAACCAATCCAACCCACCTAAACAGCTAAACCATGCAACCGAGCACCCCATCAAGTCTCCTCCTGAACACCTCCAATGACAGTGACTCCACCACCTCCCCGGGCAGCCCATTCCAATGGGCAATCACTCTATCTCCATAGAACTTCTTCCTAACATCCAGCCTAAACCTCCCCTGGTGCAGCTTGAGACTGTGTCCTCTTGTTCTAGTGCTGGTTGCCTGGGAGAAGAGACCAACCTCTGCCTGTCTACAACCTCCCTTCAGGTAGCTGTAGAGAGTAATAAGGTCACCCCTGAGCCTCCTCTTCTCCAGGCTAAGCAACCCCAGCTCCCTCAGCCTCTCCTCATAGGGCTTGTGATCCAAACCCCTCACCAGAGAAGGGCGACAAAGTTGGTGAGGGGTTTGGAACACAAGCCCTATGAGGAGAGGCTGAGGGAGCTGGGGAGCTTGTTGAGATGCTTCTTTGTATGGTTGAGGGAGGGGAGGGGCTGAGGGAGCTTGTTGAGATGCTTCTTTGCATGGGTGTTAAACAGCATTTTTGGAGGTGGTTATTAGTACTCAGAACACAGTTACTCTGAGTAAAAGATATGAGGTCCTGAGCGTATTAGGTCCAAATTCAGACTGCACATGTTGACTCCACTTGCAAGATCCATCTATGGTGTTTTCAAGACTACTGCTCCAGAAATTTGATCTTAATTAAATAGTCTTCAACTAAACCATTAATGTCTATTTAACTAAAAGCAATAACAACATTAACTTGCACAGCTGCGGCCACTCATATGGGCTGAGGAATCCTTCTGCTGGATTTTTTTTAGAAGAGCAGAATCCTGATCTGGAAAGAGATGAATACAAGATGCCTTTGAAATATGGCTTTAGGTGGAATCACTCTGGAGATTAAAAGTTAGTATAATTGTTACAGAAAAGCAAATTCTCCTGGCCTTCTAGATGGGCATTTGTACTAAATTTAAGATCACTGAGAGCGTTCAAGAAGGAACATAAGGATGTAGGATTTGAGGTGCCAAACTGTTATTTACTGTGTCCTTTCAACGAACTTTCCTATTCACATTGCTTTCACAAAACTCCTTGCGACTGGCCCATGCCAATGTGCCATTGAATATAACAGTGGTGCATATCAGAGGCAAGGAACTTGTGGGGTCCTGGGTACTATTATTATCATTACAAATGGAAATTTTCTTTAGGGCATGTTTTAGCAGTCTGGGTTGTGTTGTATGAAAATGTAGAGGCTGAAAGTAACGCTGCTCCACCAAACCACTGGGGGGATAGCGTAACCTAAATGTAATTCAAATAAGTATCTTTGCTAAATGTCAGAGTTGCAACCGGTCACAAAAGCTGTAGAGAAGGAGGCATCTAAGAAGGGAGAAGTAACAGACATGTTCATATAGGGAGAGAGATACTGCAATGCATTTAATGGCTGGGGAAACAGAGACCTGTGTCTTCATGCCACCACGCTTCAGGTGAAATCACCTGATGAGCTAAGGCATTTGGGTTGAACTCTTCACAAGCCCTATTGGCTGTCTTCCCTGCTTCCTGGCTCGTTAACCTGTATAATTGGAAAATGTTTAGCATTATATCTTGAGTTTTCAATGAGTACTTTGCATTGAAAATCGTGTACAAAGGAAGCTTGGTGCCAGCCTTTTATTTTAAGCTTTTTTAATGCATCTGGATTTAATTCAGCAAATGAAGTATGAGAGTTGTCATATTAGAAGCAGGAAATGTGTATCAGGCTAACTGGCAGTCTGTGACAAATGTGTTGGTTTAGCAAATGCACTATAAAACTTGTCAGCCTTCTAAGTTTACTTGCCCCTCCACCCTGCAGTTGACAAATGAGTGCCAAATTTTGAACTTCCTTAAGCTGTTGCTTTATTTCCATCTGCAAAGTGACTATAATAATAGTTCAGTGTTCACACAACTGTGCATGCCAGCAAGCCAGCAGACACACAGTGCAAATTAGGTATCTGTCTGCCTGGTAGATGCACCACCACAACCTGGTGTCTGACAAATAAAAGGGAGTGCTCTGTGAGCAGGAGCACACGTGACCCTTGACACCTGCAATAACAGAATTCCCTCTGAAGTTTGGGCCCTAATTATAGATGCAGCTGGATATGGGCCATGCAGACAGTACTTGCCTTAAGAAAAATATAGTGGTGGTTTCTATTTGTGTCTGTTTTGTTTTCATGTCGTGACTGACTTGTTTTACATGTAGCCATTTCAATGTGTTTTGAGTGTGCAATCCTTGTTTCCCTCAATTTGAAGAGAGCCAGACTGATTGTTTATTGCCCTACCTGAAACTTTTGCATCTTGCAGTCATGCTTGCAACAGCACAACTTCTAAAGCATGAGATCTGAGAAGAGTCAAGAGACCACAGATGGTTTTGCAATGAAATTGTGCACCTCCTAGAAAGTCACTGTAGTGCAAATAATGATAGATAGTGCTTTCATTTTGTTGCACAGAAGGGTCAAAATGGCAGTCCATGACAGACCAGCAGAAAATGTTGGTTCTGAAAGAAAATTTATTTTGTAGCTTCAGGGGAAAGTTTAGGTGCTACAAACAGATTGGTTTTGTCATTGTGTAAAAATGTGTTGTTTGTAAGGTGATGCAAGATGTCAGTGTGTGTGTAGGGTAGAGCTTGGTACCTAAACAGATGTTAAACCAAACTTGGTAGACTGCTTTCTTCACTGTGTTTAGATGCCTTTTCTGGAAGCATTCCTCTCAGCATGAAGGTCAGCAAAATTGCAGTTTCCTTCCTGTCTGCAATTCTGAGATGTTGGTCTTCATTGGAGAGATAATATTTTCAGTTTCTCCCATCTTATGGAAGAGAACCTTTTACAGCACACTCCTGTTTTGAGGCATGCTTGTAGCAACACTTGTGTGTGGGTTTGGTTTTTTTTGTGGAGCATGTTGGGGTTTTGTTTGTTTCTTGCTTGTAGTTTTCTGTTTTCCTTTCTTTTTCCTGGCCCTCTGCTGTAATGTTTGATTCACTAATTGTGGGGATTGGACCTTAACATACCACAACTAATGGTTTTCTGTCACCCATGCATGGATCAGATGCTGTATGTAAGGAAACCTGTTGTATAGGGTGGTATGTCCTATTTGGACCACTGTATGAATTCTCAGTGGACATATCTCTGCTAGTAACTGAGGGTAATTAAGGCTCTGCTGGCTCCTTGGACAGTCTTTCCCTCCCCCCTCGCCTTCCCTTTCTTCTTCCAGCGATGGCCTCTCTACATAATTCCATTAAAGTGATTGTGCTCTGAGGGGTGGACTGAGGGGCAGTGCTCTCATCTTTCAAAGCAGGACCAATGAGCTATGTGCTTTCCACTGGGCAGCAAGAAAAGAAAAGGTTTCTCAGAAGAAAAGACTAGTACAAAAGATCAAAATTAGGTGTTTGTCCGGGCCTCTGGTATTGCTTTCAAGTTAGTTTTTGAGGTCTCACTTTGCAAACGGTGAGCCAAGCTAGTTAACATAAGGGCGTCTGCTTTTTGCTTGTGCAATTTAACAGCTCTCTAAAGCACAAGAGAAACACAGGGACTGACTGCAAATGTTGCAGGCATCCTGGCGATGTTCTACACACACCTGAAATTGAGCAAACTTAAAATCCTTGAGAAGTGCTTCACTTATTTTAAAAAGACTGGAGACATTTAGACAGGTTTCTTGTTTCTGTAGTCTCCTCAAGACCAAAATGCTGCGTTTTGAGAATTCATCCTACCTCGCTGGCCCTCTCCCTCCCCCCACCCCCTTTTTTTTTTTGTATAAAGCTGCTATTACTGATGGTGGGCAGTAGGAAAAGTGATGTTTTTACTGCAAGGGGTGTGAGATGTTGTTTGTCCTGGGGCCCTCTAAGGGGATAGCTCAAAGCTACAAAAGGGATACAGACCCATTTCAGATTAGACAAATAAGCGAGAGCCATCCAAAGCCGTGGAAAGCCAGACCGTTTAGCTGGATCAATTCACGTATGTCATATGTTATAGTTTCTACCAAAATAAACTTTTACAGTGTTGTACAAAGAACAAGTTGCTTAGTTTCTACTTCAGTTATTTGGTTTGCAAAGGAAAACATAAGTATCACAGGCAGTCTTTGTTCCATCTGTTTAAAGTTACCTTTAAATTGAAAAAGAAGCCATGAGTTGTAAAATGCTGGGGAGCTGTAACCTCTCAGGCTATTTTAGTCTGATATTGAAAAGTTGTTTTTTAAAATGTGTGATCAGTTGAAATTCCAACTCCTTGAAAAGCAGAAGTAATTAAATATTGTCTGAAGC
Source organism: Dryobates pubescens (assembly GCF_014839835.1). Lineage (NCBI taxonomy): Eukaryota > Metazoa > Chordata > Aves > Piciformes > Picidae > Dryobates > Dryobates pubescens. The sequence goes on along the minus strand of NC_071628.1, from coordinate 15,255,932 downwards.
TAGTAATAATGCTTAGAAATGATGTACTCAGAGCCTCCACAAGATTAAAAACCATGTAATAGAACAGGATCACTAAGCTGCGTTTCGTTGCTTAATGTTATGTACTTGAGCAAGGTAGAAGGGCAATTGTTAGAAAAGAGAAATAAAATCTAGTACTGAAAATCTGGAAGGCAATACTTGCTTTTGAGGGGAACAGGCGTGAATCTGTATCACCCTTCTACTTCCTGGCTTTATGTTACTGTTTGGCTTGATGCACTTCTCTCTGTCCCTTTCCTCTAGTATATTTGAAATGTATTTGCTTATTTTCCTAATAAGTTTCTGCTGTATTTACATTACTTAGCTTCAAAAGTACATTTTTAAGGATAGTATTTCTCAGTGCTCTTCCTTTCCCACCCTTCCCCCTTAATAATTCCCCTGGACCTCTGTTGCTTGGAGCAGACTTTGGCTAGCCCCAGATTCGATGTCAAAGGCCGTGACCCGATGTCAGAGCAGCCCATGCTGCTGGCCTGTTCTTTGAATAATTATCTGGAGTTTATTGTGTTGAAGGGATGGGCTTGAGGGCAGTGCAGTCACCCTGGCAAGCCACACCAATGAGCTATCCAGACAGACCACTACCCAACAATGGACCTGTAGGTTACACAAAAAATCCAGCAGCACAAAAGATTAAAAATGGACATTTTGCCACAGAAGTTTTGTCCCTAAAGCAACCATTTTTTCAGCTTTTTGAGTGTAGTGTGGTTTTGATAACTTCAAATGAAAAACTAAATTATGTAAGCTAGAATAGAACTGAACTATTTTTCTCATTGCCTTCCCCAGATGTTAAAATCTCTGTATTGGATGTAGCTTGAGAAGTTGTTTCTAGTTGCTGAACTCCTCTCAGAACAAGACACTGGACTTTTTGGGGGTTTGTGTGTGTGGTTTGGTTTTGGGTTTGTTGTTTTTTTTCCCCTCTAAAAGCTCTGCACAATCCTAATTCTTTTAGAAAGGTGAACTAAGTCCCCAATGCTTTTATTTCTATCAATTCCTTCCTTGTGAAGTGCTAAGAATGGGGATGTTAAACATAGGTATAAAAATATGTTCAGTATCCAGACTTAATGAGACAACAGCAAATGATAATAAAATGTCCCATTTTCTGTGGACTTCCTTATCTTTTACTTTCCCCAAAGAAGACTTAATCTGAAATCCAGACTGTCAAGTGCTGTCTCCTCTTATCAGGACTGAATGGAAGACTGCTGGAGGTGGACTTACTGTTCTGGAGGGGTGGGGGCAGGGAAAAAAGGTTCTTTCTTGATCTGACCTTGGATTCTTTCTTAATTTTATCTATCCCTGACATGTTGGCTCTGCTCTGCCTCCTTTCAAGGTGTTTGGAGCTTCACGAACATGCAGCAGCTGAAAGAAACAAGGACAGGGCTTTTAGGGGTTGCAATATTACACTCTCTTGTAACCTTGCCTAAGTAGCCTGTAAGCAAATGCTTTCCTTAAAGCATTTGCCAGAAAGCCAGAATTTTGGTTATGTTGATATCAGCAAACATTGTTGTGCAACATTTGATTTAGGACTCCTCACTTCATATTCAATATAAGCTTCATCCGAATGAATAGTTATCCAGAGTGTCTCAGGTACAGTGTGGTCTTGGAACCTGCTGTCAGAGGTTTTATACTTGAATTTAATGCTCTAAATTTATCTGGAGTAGAAAAATTGTGTGAAGACAAATCATCGTAATCTGACTGGGATAAATGCAGTTTGGTCTTTTGCAGAAAACTGATTTGAAGATAAAATATAATCAGGGCACTTGCATTTTTGTGTGTTCTTTTGAGAAGGGAGGATGGAATTATATATGGATTAGGACTTTTCATTGGCTGTGTTGTTAGTGTCGTGCTGCTCTAAGCTTAGAGGGGTTTGATTATGTAATAGAAGTATTGAGAATAGCATTTTTGTTCCATTGTGAATGTGGAAGTGGCTTTATTGTTCTTAGTAACTTTTCCTAAAACTTCAGTCTACGCAATCCAAGAATGAGGTAGTTGCATGAAAAAGTACTTCCCCAGCTGCAAAGTGATTAGAAGCACATTTTTGGTTTCAGTTGTTCAACTGCTAATACAGGCATTTTATCTTTGATGTCTCTAGTTTTTCCAGCTGTGCTCACTGGAAGTGCATGAGGACACCATCTGGCAGTAATGAGGTATAACTCTACCAGATGGACCAAACCTGCGTTGGTAGGAGAGGTGATCCTTCCTCTCCCCATGTCACCTTTAGGGAAATATTTTCAAAACAGAGGAACATTTTTTCCTTCCAGTAGTGGTAGCTGCTGCAGCAGTCATCCCAGCAAAATCTGGGGTTTCAGTGGATACATTTCAAAGGCCAGTAAAGATCAACAGAAGCACCATTTATTCTGTTGTTGAATGATGCCAGAGTGTTTTATATGTTTTTGTGTATTTGTCTAAATGCCTCAGAAGAACTAAAGTGCTCCATTTGAGATAGTAACTCAGCAGAATTCCATGGAAATACAGAAACATACACTAAAACTAGTTCTGGCACAAGAAGATACCATCTCTGCAGTTGGTTTTGCCTTCCATTGTATGTGTATTTGCTGGACAATTTGATTTTCTGTCTTTGAAAGCTGGGCTCAGTATGCTGAATAAATGTGTGCTATTTGAACATATTAAAATCTTAAGTTTTGGAAAAGAAAGTGGAAACATCTGAACATCAGTATTTCTGACCAACAGCTGCTTTGTATTAGCAACTTCTCCCCTTTATTGCAAGAGAAGTGGAAAATTTATACAGAAGCAGGTCTGATGGCAGTAGTAAGGAATAATGAATATCTTTGAGCAGGTGTAGTGTCCATGTTCCAATGAACTGTGTAGTGACAGAACTGCTACAAAATCTCAAGTCTCAATTCTTCATTATGTTTTTGAAGTTTCACTCAGTTTCTTGTGTCCACGCAAATAAACATCTGTCATTTTCCCTCCGTGCTGGGAAAATAAATGAGTTGTCACAAACCCAGGGTTGGAACATCTCAGAGTACTGTAGTAATTTTCTTGACCAATCTGGTTTTACATCAGTAACACCACTAACTGCTATGAGCTGCCTATCTGCTTTCTGAGATGCTGAACATAATCTCTTAAGACTGTATCTCAGAGATGTAGTAAGACAGTAAAATACACAAATCGTTGTCGTACCGACTCTTACCAAGCTTCAGCTACTGTAATATTTATTTTTCAGGTAACAATCAAGTTACAATATTTTAAATGATAGTGCATCTCAGTGGTTTTTTTCTCATGCTTGTAGTGTTTAGCCTTCTCATCTCTTTACAATAAAGTGTAGAATTTATTCATAGACTTGCACATCAAAGAGCAGGCTCCCCTGTGTGCCTTGCTGCTGAAAGACCTAGCAGGGTTGACTGCAGGGGTGGCTGCAGTTGTTTATGGGAGAGTGAAGGACAGGATATATGGGATTCCAAAGGAATATCATCAGGGAGCAATGACCTACCTACACAAACTGCCATAGGAAAATGAGGCTGATCCTACATAAATTGTAGACTAGTGATTTTTGGGGGGACTGTATCTCTTTTGACAATTTGAAATTAAGCAATGTAGGGCATAGTTAGCTTTTTTCCTACTCTTATTTTATAGAAGTATTATTACCAGGGGCAAAATCTCTGCCTTGTGTTTTTAATGCTGACAGGGTTTGATGATATAAAAAGGGTGTGTAAAGCTGTGCCAGCTTGTCACATGCAGCCTGTAACATCTTTTAAGACAGTCTCTCTGTACTCCAGGGGCACTCTGGTAATAAAATCTATGAATTGTCATGTTTATATCAACATCAGTGCTGGCCTCTTGATTTCTACAAACTGTAGTTTGTGCATCCTTTCCACCAACTAATGTAAGTAATAGTGATAAAAAAGCCTATTAACAAGCTGTGGGTGCTGTGACAATTTTGCAATAACCTAGTGTCAACAGCACTAAAAGAACCAAACCAAAACATAGCAGAAACAAATTAGCTTTAAGGAATTCAGTCAGCTGATAAATAGGCTACAAAATTGTTCCTGTTCAACTGAGATCTGGGAGGGAGCCTTCAACCACTACACGAATGCTGGCAGTTGTGGCAGAATTAATGGTAATGACTCCGTGTTACGTTCAGAGAACTTTTTCAAATGCAGAGTTGTAATCATGATGTGATTTTTTTGTTTTTACTTAAACTGAATTTGTGTTGAAGGAGTTGAGTAAACTACTGCACCTAATTTGTTTTTGAATAGCAGTGATCTTTGGAAAGATGTGTTACTTCTGGGTCTGTTCTGAGGGCGACTCGTGGCCTCAGTACTCCCCTGTTTACTGAGCCTCTCAAGCCTCCTGTTGCTGTGTAGGTACATGGATGGTCTACACTAAATGTAACACTGCCAGCACCCCAGGCAGTCCCTAATCTCTTGTGAATGATTTATGTGTAAACTATAAAGGATACCTATGCTGGGAAGGATAAGAAAGCTCCTGAAGTTTATTTTCTCTCTAAGGATATGTCTGGCTTTGACTATTTAATCCAGCTGATGAACTGCTAGATGAAAGTGTTTATGCCAGGTTTGTACTGAGATTGCCACTGAGGAGAAAATCAGATCATAAGCCCTGTAAACAATACAAACAGTTCTTAAAAATATTCTAAACAGAGGCTACTTCAGATTAAAAAAGAATTCTAGCACTTAATAAAACAAATAGTTTGCAAGTATCTGTTGGGACTGGAGGCAGGTCTTTGGCTATTGGTTATCTAGTTTTGTGTCTGGTGAAGCTGTGGTCAGCATGGAAGAGCACCTCAGCAGGTACTTTGAATTAGTCTTCACTAATGTTAGGCATGTCATCTGTGAAGCAAGTTTCACATCCACTTGTTTTGCTGCTTAGTATGCTGTCTTTAAAAATGTTTTATATTTGCCCTTTTAGATTACTTTAAAGTTTTTGTAGGCTAGTACATAATGTAGCCCTCCACAGTTGCTGTTTCAGTAAAAGATACCAGCAGATGGGGTTTCAAGCGTACCAGCAGTAACGCACGATGGCTTCAAAATTTTGACATCATTTTCAGATTGAATTAGTTTTGTTACTAACTGAACCATGATGTCCTGAACTGGTACTAAACTTGGGTTTTTTTGAGATAAGAGACTACTTTTAAACAAGTTCTTCTATATAAAGAGAACTGTTTGCATTATACAAGAGTAAGATGAGTGTTATTCAACACTGTGCTTTTTCTAAATGCAGAGTGTTGACACTTGTGATTTTACAAAAATGTGACTTTCTCAAAAACATTTGATTATTTGTGTGTGTCTGTGTGTGGGGAGTTACACTTTTGCCTTTCTCCCACATCCCATTATTCTTTCTTTCCCCTGTAGTCAAGTGTTAATGAGGAATTTGGGGGTTAAAAAATATAAAAAAGAAAAAGAGAAAAAGCAGTGGGGATAAACAGACTTCACAGGCTCCTCATTCAGCTCAGCAGGGCACTAGACCTTAGCTATTCTTCATTTCACAGTGAAGGTGATCAGTTCTGGGTGACCACTTTCAAAGGGCACAGAGTTTTTGAAGGTGCTCGGCAGGATGATAAATTGTCATGTCTGTCATCCCGTGTCCTGCGGAAATGCAGCAGGGGTCTCTTCTGCAGGAACTCATAAAGAAAAAAATTGACTGTGACACTTGGAGGGCTGGATGCTGCTTGTTTGTGTGAAACCTGTTCAAGGGTCTGTTAAATAGTACCCAAACTCTTTTTTTTCCTTCCATAAGAATGGGTGAAAGAATCAATAGCAGCCTCCAGAGCATAAACCTAACGACATCTTAGAGATGCCTTGATGGTCTTTTTTTAAATTTTGGCTTTCTTTCTGAGTATTTCAGTTTAGCATTAAATAGATGTAAATTCCTCTAAATGTATAGATGTATTCCTATACATGTATGCCTGTGAAGAAGCCTGGAAAGCTCTATAGTTCTGCTTTGATGAGACGTGTGCTGTGATTCACCTCAGTAAGTCACCATGACGTGATTTTGGTATATTCTAATCACTTGGTACTTTTGAAGTGCAGTTATGTTATTTGTTGAGCTCAGTGTTTTTTCACCTCACTGTTTTTTTCGTATGTCTTTTGTTGGTTACAAAGTCTAAAGATATTTCAGTGCTTTACATATAATATCTTAGTACCTTTCTGAATTTTCACCGAATTTTCCTTTATCACATGCTTAAGATCATTCTGCGTGTTTGTATCCACCTCTTCCTTTCCTGTGATTGCAATTTGTTGTGAAGGAACAACTGATGTCACTTGTTAAAGTGATACTATAAAGTGAGAACAACCTTCAAAGCAAAGGAGAATTTAGTTTTAAAAACCCCAGTTTTTGATGTTTTGACATTTACATTGTCTACTTGTGATGTTAAAGTCTATTTGAAAAATGGGAATAGGGTTCTCTTTCCTATTCTACCATTAATGTTAAACACATCAAAGAAATACTTTGATCCAAATTTAAGAGCCTCTTTTCTTTCACACCTATATTTAGGTTTTGGTAGAACAGTCTTTTAAAGATGAACATACGTAGAGGTGTAAACTTTACCTGGCAATGTCTCATTTAAAACTGAGGTTGGTAGCTAAAGCACAAAATGATTCTCTGTTTCAAAATAAATATGAAAAGATTGTACCAAATGCATTACTCTGCCATTACTCTGCCATTTTTATGGAAACATGAAATTGCTAAGATTGTTTTGCTGGTGAAGGGACTGCAGAGGGAGCTAATGATCTGATATAAACTAAAGTCCTGTTTGTGGTGAGGAAATGTCAGGGATCTGTGTCCCTGTTTCTTTTATGAGAAAAGCCATGTCAAATCTCAGCTAAAATGAGTAAGAGGAGAGATTATGATGAGAGGGATAATATGGTATTTTAGGGCAGGGAATAAAAGTAACAAGACCAGCACAGGGATGGGATAAGGATAGGATAGGATAGGATAGGATAGGATAGGATAGGATAGGATAGGATAGGATAGGATAGGATAGACCAGACCAGGTTGGAAGAAACCTTCAAGATCATCGCATCCAACCTATCAACCAATCCAACCCACCTAAACAACTAAACCATGGCACCAAGCACCCCTTCAAGTCTCCTCCTGAACACCTCCAATGATGGTGACTCCACCACCTCCCCGGGCAGCCCATTCCAATGGGCAATCACTCTCTCTGTATAGAACCTCTTCCTAACATCCAGCCTAAACCTCCCCTGGCGCAGCCTGAGACTGTGTCCTCTTGTTCTGGTACTGGCTGCCTGGGAGAAGAGACCAACCTCCGTCTGTCTACAACCTCCCTTCAGGTAGTTGTAGAGAGCAATAAGGTCACCCCTGAGTCTCCTCCTCTCCAGGCTAAGCAACCCCAGCTCCCTCAGCCTCTCCTCACAGGGCTTGTGTTCCAAACCCCTCACCAACTTCATTGCCCTTATCTGAACACTTAATATCTGAACTTCTGCAAACCTTAATAGAAAGAAATAGGTTCATAACAATAGGAGAATATCCTAATACCTACATCAGTAATGAGATTAAGTTTAGCTGAACCTAGAAGAGCTTGTTCATACCAGCAGCAAATGCTACCACCCTACAAATCATTGTTTGAAAGGAATTTGTTGCAAATACCATCACGAGGGAGTAGGCTGCAGGGAAGCAGTTCAGCCATCCTGGTAATTTGTACTCCTAGCCACCTGTGGGTGCCCCACACCATCTCCACTTACAGAAAGCCCCTTTCTAACTCAATTTTCTGTAGTAATTTTTCACTTGGAGCAAGGCCAGTGTATCATTAAGAGAGCAAGAACAACAGCAAACTGCAATATGGGTACCCAAAAACATGGCCAGAGAAAAGGGAATAGGGAGACCCTTCAAGCTAGAAACTGTGACCAGAAGGTCACTTAGAGAAGAATGCCAGAAACAACTTTCAAGAAAGCACATGAAAATGGAAGTTGTTAGCATTATTAACAGTCACTGTTGTTTCACAGTGTATCTCCTCTGGGATTCTGGAACCAAAACATTTCCTGTTTCTGTGCTGCCTCCTGTCTTCCTGCCTTTGCTTTGATTGCCCAGCTTCATTGCAGCCTGCTTTATCCAGAAATAAATGTTGTTTTTGCTGGACCTCATGCTGTTTAACAAATTGTTGTTATAGACTGAAAGCACTTTCCTTATGCTGAATCATACTATTAAAACTAGCTCTGTAGCTGTGAAGGTGTCATTTTGTTACAGAACTGTGATAATTATCCCACTCCCACTGATTTCTGTTTGAGGGCATCAGAAGCAAGACTGAGATACCAGTCTGCTGACTGTGGCGGACAGGCTTTGCAGGAGAATCAGTTATCTCACTCTGAAACTGAACTCTCTGAAAATCCTTATTTTAAAACTTGAGTCTAATTATTTCTTTCTCTTGGTGCAGATCCTAGAAGAAAGTATCATGTAAGGCTGCTGGCATATAACAGTATGGAAGAAGGTTATCAGGCTGACCAAACAGTCAGCACTCCAGGATGTGTCTGTAAGTGTTGTGGGTGCATGAAGAATTTATTAAGAGCTGAGCTGTTTCAAGATCCCAGTAGGTCTGTGTTTTTAACCTATAAATATTCTTTTTGGTGTAAACCAAAGAACCAGAAAGATCATATCTGTGTTAAGTGCTGTCCTAGACATTTGCAATGAGGCAGTCTCCTGTGTTCATGATCTGCAGCTGAGGAAACAAGATAGCTACCAAGCACATTATCCTCCTGTGCTGGATTGTCTGCATCATCTATCTAGTGATGTACTATGTATCTTAGGAGAGTTTTATCTCTCTTCCTCATCTCTGTTTATAGTTTGGACTTTGTTTTTGACAAGTGGGACTACAGAAGCAGTACATGATGTGTATTGGATTAGGAGGGATATTTAACAGCTTGAACCAGATTCCTGGTAGTGCTGGGCCTGGGCAGATTTGATTCTCAACCTGTGGGCTCAGACCTGTCTCTTAATCTTCGTAATACCTGTATAGAGTTCACTAAATAATTCACACCTCTTTGTTGTTTTAAACAGCTGTCCGTGATCGCATGGTGCCACCGCCACCACCTCCTCACCACCTCTATGCCAAAGCTAACACTTCATCTTCTATCTACCTTCACTGGGGAAAGCCTGCCTTCACATCTGCACAAGTCATTAACTACACAATCCGCTGCAACCCAGTGGGGCTGCAGAATGCTTCTCTGGTTCTCTACCTTCAAACGTAAGTGCAGAGCTACTAATGAGTCTTAGTTTCCTGTTCCCAGTTCTATTCCACTCAATTTTTACTCTTCCTGCCCGCTCTTAATAGCCTTTTACTACAACTTCTGTCTCCCTTAGAGGATTGTGTGATTTTCCCAGTGGCTGCTTTGTTTGTTTCTTGGGTTACTGACAATGTGTTCCTAGAATGGCTTAATACTCTAGCAGAGATCCTTGTGATGGATCCCTGGATGAGCTCTTGCATTTTTAATGGCTTTTTAGCTGTCTAAGATGAATTTAATTTTAAGGTCGTCTTCAACAATATACCTTTGTCTAGGCAGAGATAGGACTTAGTCCCATCCCAGGGTTTAAAACTGGAAACAGTTTTGAGGGTTTTAGCATGTTACCGTGGGAACGTCACATTCTTGAGTGTGTGGCACCCCTTTCAGGAGGAAGCCAACTATAAACTACAGCTTGCTTTCAGAGAAGAAATTCCTGAGCTGCAAAATGGCAGAAAAGGGAAAAAAATTCTGCCTAGGCTTAGTGTTCTCTGCCCAGGTGATATGAGAGCAGAAGGCTGCTCCATTGTGATTGCCTATGCTGCAGGCTATGGTGCTGTTGAGGGAACCAATATATGTGTAGCTCCCTCGATACTTGGATTTACTCAACCTTTCTAAATAAGAAATATGCTGTCTTAAAGGATAGACTCCATTCTAATATTGATGGTTTTCTCTTCAAAGAACACATCCCCTGCTGTATAACGTCTGACTTCATGATTAGACCCAGTATAATCACCATATAAAATTCTTAGCATGAAATGTGGAGCATGGCAGTGAATGCTGCTTTTTGTGATAGTATGAGACTGTTGCAAATATTGGTGCCTGACTTTGCAGTATGGACGATGAAAGTACTAAGGGAGATTTAATAAAGCAATCTCTGCAGAGAACACCATTTTAAATTGAGACTTAATCTTGACTTCAGTATTACCAGCCAAAATTAACCCAGGCGTATATGAAAGATTTTCCCTCACCCAAAGAGTCAAAATAAAGCAGAATGTCTACAACTGACTTTGTCATCAAATAGTCAACTGGAATGTTATAATTAGTATAGTCGATTTTGCAATTAATAAATGACAAAATACATCTACAAGGTAAGTATGGAATATTAATATTCAGCAGACATCCCAGAGAGGCCATAAGTAGAAGTTGCACACATAGCCTGTGTCTGTCCTGTGAATAGACAGGCAGATGCAGGAATAGCTGATGGAGCCAAAAGCAGGTGCCTTCTCAGGTATGATGTTGGTTGTAGTTTAGGTTTTACTGCAGCTTGAAGCATAGTGTCCAGTGGAGAAAAGTAGAAAGAGCTGAGCTGGGAATACATACTGATGATCTAGGCAATAATATCCTTGGACATGCTTGTGTATTAGATGTACTAAGAACCTCTACAAAAACTTGAGCTCAAGTCAAATGACAGCAGACATAATATGCTCCAGAGAGATCCAGGGTTAGCACAACTACATTTTCAGGTAGACAGCAGAGACAGACCACATGTCTGAACTTGAAATGGTTTGTCTTGAACAGAGAGAATCTACTTACAGTGACTAAGAGATATCATTTGAGTTTGGGACCTTGCAAGTCAACTGCTGCTGTTAAATGTATTTTATTCCTTCATCTGTACAGGTCAGAGACTCACATGTTAGTTCAAGGTCTTGAGCCAAAAACCATGTATGAATTTGCAGTTCGGCTGCATGTAGACCATCTCTCTAGTCCCTGGAGTCCAGTAGTCTACCATACTACCCTTCCAGAAGGTAAGGCACTAGGAGACGACCACATGGTCCTAGAACCAAAAAGGCTGATAAATTGGTTATTAATTTTAAGCTGTTTGTACAAGAGAGAAATACTTTCCTCTGAGATACAGATACTGCTTTTCTCAGAGACAGACAGACAAATGCTGTCAGGGAAGTCCTTGTTTTGGTACTGTGAAATTATTTTTCAAAATCTACCCAAAATGAGCAACAATTTTTATGTGAAAGGTACTTAGACAATTAGCACCTACTGAGTGAAAATAACTTGAATAAAAACTTAAAATATGTATTGAAGAAGCATGGCTGATTCATAGGCATTACAAAAACATATTTTAAACCCAAGATGTTTTAGAAACTGAAAGAACATTACACATCTACTGCCCTTGCTGTTGGTTTGCTTTTCTGCCATCTTGGCCAATGAAAATCAAAAAATTCAGTTTTGTGTTATCAACACTGCAATGTCTGGGATGTACCTGTTCACAGGGCAATGATGTGGGGGGTTGTCAGTACTGGACCCAGTACTGATCCCTGAGGAACACCACTGGTCACAGGCCTCCAAGTTGACGCTCTCCCTCTGAACTCTGTTGTCGAGCCAGTTTTCAATCCACCTCACAGACCAGCCATCTGTGCCGCATTTCCTGATCTTTTCTATGAGGATATTATGTGAGACAGTATCAGAAGCCTTTCTGAAGTCAAAGTGTATGACATCCACTGCTCTTCCCTCATCTAGCCATTTGGTCATGGTTTCATAGAAGGCTATCAGATTAGTCAGGCAGGATCTTCCGTTGGTAAATCCACGTTGGCTGCCCCTGATAACCTTGTCTTCCATGTGGTTAGAGATGTCCTCCAGGATGAGCTGCTCCATCATCTTTCCAGGGATGGAGGTGAGCTCTGTAGTTGCCTGGGTCCTCCTACTTGCCTTTTTTGAAGACTGGAGTGACATTTGCTTTCTTCCAGTTGTCAGGCACCTCTCCTGTTCTCCACAACTTTTCAAAGATGTAGCAGTAGCCCTTAGGTCTGCACAAATTTCTGATCAACTTAATTTTCTGTAAATTAGGTTAGACTAATAGCATTGTGTTACCATTCTTGCAGCACCAGCTGGTCCTCCAGTAGGAGTGAAGGTGACTTTGATAGAGGATGATACTGCTTTGGTTTCCTGGAAGCCACCCGATGGTCCTGAAACAGTCGTTACACGATATACTATCCTGTATGCATCCAGGAAGTCTTGGATTGCTGGGGAATGGCAAGTGCTGCACAGAGAAGGTAAACTGAAAACATAAACCTATGAACTGGACAATGATGCTACTTATAAGATGCTTTGTTACTTTCAGCTCCCTTGGACTAGAGTAAGCGAAATTCATATAAAGATTCATGTAAAAGTTATAATTAGTTTAGAATTATTCCCGTGGTTGTGATGATAATGTGTTAATACCCAACTAATACTCAGATGGAAGGGGAGAGGGGCTGCCTTTGTTGTTTTGCAGCTCAGTGCGTGCTTGTGAAGTGAAATGTCTTATAAATCCAATTACATCCATCTTAGTTCTGTTGTAACCATGATCGTGATGGTTTCATTCTGTAAATGCATTCTCGCAAATATGAAGCCTCTGAGATGCGTTGCTCTCCAGAAATAAATTTATCAATGTGGTTGTTTGGGTTTATATGTTTCTCTTGATCATTGCCAATCCTGTTAGCTTGGTTTGCTTAATGAACTTTACCCTACTCCAAATAAATTGCTCTGCAAACTCAATTTAACTCTCTAGATCTATTCTGCTGCTGAGCCCCAGCTAGCTAATCTAACAGGAGCTCAGGTATGGTGATATGATTTTCAGTCACATCTGTGATTAGATTAAATATGGTCTCAGTTTTTATAGGCACTTTACAGAATAATCCTGCAATTTGAAGAGCTGCAGCAAGAACTGATTTCTACTGTAGCCAGAAAAAAGGAAAAGGCATTTACTGTGCAGTCAATGTCCTAAACAGACAGAGGCAGTTCAGAATAGATAATGTTCTAATAACTATTAAACCAAAGAGGGAAGCTCAGTGTTACAGAGTAAAGTCATATGCTTGAGTAGCTTATTTGAGAGGATTGCGCAGGAAGAGTTACTATCTTGTTATTCTGTGTTGTTTCATGGCTGAAAGCTTAGTTGGCAGCAGAGTGAGGCTTCCAGTTTTCTGTGGAGAAAATTCATCAAACTTAATGAATGAGGATGCACTCAGAGGTGACAATTTGTTTTGCCATCAGTGAGAGTGAACTGTTCTAGTTCAACGATTGTGGCTGACCTTTGTGCTGATTTTGAAGACAGGACGAAGGACTGGTAGCCCTTTGGAAAGGTGGTAGTGCTGCTTTGGCCTTGCTGGAGCAGAATGGCATCTGTTGGGCTGGCCTTAAATAGAATGGTCAGTTGTGAAGAGTAGCACCAAAATGACTATGAATCTTAAGCAAAATTTGTGAAAAATAACTACTCTCTGAAATATCAGTGAGGCCTAACTGTCAGGGGAAGATTGAACCTGTGATTTGTCACTATTAAAATTGTGCAAAGAAACAGTGATATAAAATCATCCCATTAAATTGTTGAAAGAAACAGATGTAAAGTTGCCATATTAAAGGACCAATTTCATATTAATCTTTACTCAGTAAAGAAACCAGCAGGTCTAAATTTACAGAGACCTGATATCTGAAGAATAAATCTTGTCATTTGGCTGATGATTATGCTGTATTTGTTCTATGCAGCAAAGTGGCTGAATTGCTTTCAGGGATGTACTTCAGCTCAGCCAGGCTGTGAAACTGAAAAGCATTTCAAAAAGTATTTTACCTTAAGTACTTCAGATGAGAGGATGGCAATAGCAGTAAACAGAATCACAGAATACATCCAGTTGGAAGAGACTGCAAAGATATCCAGTCCAACCCTCGACCCAGCACTGAAGGATCAACACTAAACTGTGTTTCCATACTGAAAGTGCTGGAGGGAAATGAGCAAATGGAGAGCTGTAAATCCCAGTGTATTATTTTATCAGTCAATGTTGGAATCACTGATTTTGTATTTTGACAGATACGTTAGAATTTGAGCTGTGGTGTGGAATTTAGGCAACTTGACACATTAGGGCCAATCTGCAATGCAAAAGTCCGTGTAAGAAAATTAGTATGTAGAAGTAAAACTGGGCAAATGCTGCCATAGTCCCATGACAGTCCTTCCACAGGTAATTTGAGGTAGAAGCAGAATTTGGTTTTCTTAATGTGTTCATTCCGGTCAGCTAGCCCCATACAATAAATAGCATTCTTTTGTCTTGACACTAAACTTGTTCTGCAGAAAATGTGTGAAATCTTAATCCCATTCTTTTTCCATACCTCCAAAGACACTCTCCCAAACAAAAAAATTAGAAATCCTACCAAATCAAAAACTGCAAACAAGCCCTACCACCTATAAAAGTTCTAGCATGGGCTTTAGTTTATGTATCAATGTTTTCGTCAGCTTAATCCACTAGTTTAAAATCCTCTGATTGGACTGAGCTTGTAAGGCATGGCAGACTTAGAAACTGTAACCGCAGTTTGCAGCTGATTTGTGATGCAAGGTATCTTCCAGCTGCCTCCCCGCTTTTCCCTAGTTCTCTTCAAATGGATCAGAAGTTACAGCCTTTACACACTTGGAGTGCAGTAAATCAGGACAAAGTCCTTGCTTGCTTTAGCAGTGCAGCAGATTTGAAAGGAGCTGGTGGGAAAGAGCCTGTAATATTGAAATGTGACCTTTTGCCCTTGATGGTGCTAAATATTACAGCTCCTTTGGTTACAGATACCTCACATTTTACTTCAAATGCTTTCAGCTAATGGGTGCTTTTTATGGAAGAGCTGAAATAGCTTTTGAAGTAGCTTCCCTTTTGCCAAATGTATAATCTTCTCTGTCAACAAAACAACCTTGTATTTTATATGCTCTTGTGATACTATAAAGTCTGGCTTCTGAAACAGGTTTGAAAGGTTGAAATTCAGAGTTAACTTAGAGAAAGCGAAAGAGAACAAGGGATAGATTTGGTCTTGTAACTGCTACTATTTAGGGAAAGAAAATAATATATTTCTATGGGAGGAAGAAACATAGGCATTTTAGAAAGGAATTGCAATTTCAGGAAGCGGTCTGCAGTCCCTGGACAGGCAAAGCTCTCATTCTCTTTGATAGGAGTTTTGCCTGTCTAAGGACAATGCAAGTGAGTCCTGTTTATGTTCGTAATCTGGTTTTCCTGCCTTCGGGGACTTTAGGAAATGAATCCTTAATATGTGTGAAAGACATTTTCTGTAATATTTTAGTAGCACAGCTTAGATGCACAGTAATCAAGGAAGCCTACACAGGTCTGAATAGGGTTTAATTTTATTTTAAAAGTGTGGTAGAATGTACTCTTCCCAATATGTTCTGTTCATTTTACCAAGTACAACTGAAATTTGGTAAACTCAACCTGAATTATTTTGTTATGACAATTTTCATTCACATTCATGGTACAGTGGATCTAGAAGAGGCCCATAGATTAGTACATGAGAGAGGTCTAACATCCTGCTTTCTCTACCTGAAAGTCTGTTTAATGCTTGGAGCTTCTCCTCACAGATACGATCACAACATAAATGCTATCACACTGAAATGCAGCTAGCGCTAGGTTTAGGTTTAGTGTGCTGTGTATCGTAGCCAGTACTTTACTCTCGGTTTTGAACTGTATTGACAATTCACAGTGTGCTGTGTTCAAGCAGTGTGAGAAAGGACAGAAGGGACGAGCAGGTAACCACAGTGTTCATTCTGTAACCTGTATGAAATGTACAAAAGTGATCAGTGATGTTGGAAAGAAAGTGCAGGTCCCAACATCTGTTCCCACAGATTTTGTCTAACTGAAACTGTTTATCAAATCTTTTCCTAGGAGCAATGACCATGGCTTTACTGGAAAACCTTGTAGCGGGCAATGTCTACTTGATCAAAATAGCAGCCTCCAATGAAGTGGGAGAGGGACCTTTTTCAAATGCAGTAGAACTTACTGTCTTGCCAAAGGAGACATCAGAGTCTAATCAGAGACCTAAACGCTTGGATTCAGGAGATTCCACAAGTCAGTAGCAATGTTTAGATTACTGCTGTCACAAGTTCTCTGTTTGTTTTGGCTTGTAACTGAGCAGACCATTCTGTTATGCGAGGCAGTCCCAGCAGCATAGGCTTTTCTTATGTATGAAACCATTTTGGAATTTTCCTCTCAGTTCAACTCAGAAGCGGTTTAATTCTTTTGCTCAGAAGTTGGAATGCCTTTCAAATGAGAATGCATAACTGGTTTGAATTTTGCATCAATATCAACTTCACAGCCACCCTTCTAAGGGCTTTTTTGAGCTTGAAATACCAGTAGCACTGGGTCAGTTAGAACCAAACAGCCCAGCAGAGATGGGACAGCATCTCAAATCTGTTTTCAAATCTGCTGATACTTGGTATTCCAGACATCCAAATCAATCTGTCAGTCAGTGATATACCAGCATACATTTTCACCAAAGAATGCCCACCTACAGCAATTTGGGGAAACTATGTGCTACCGTGTGGAAATTAAGGTAACATCAGTACTTTCTCCACATAAGAATTGAAGAACACATCATCTTTAATGACTTGTTACAGATTTTAAAGCTATTTGGAGAGACAAGAGCCAGTAATTATTCAGGTACATGAACCTTGTAACCTTTCCTTGTTGCTACACATTGAATTGAGATTAAAACACAGAGATTTTTCTCACTCATGGAATGCAGTTATATTTTAGGCCTGAATAAGCACATCAAGTCATAGCCTCAGAATTAGGTTAATAGACATACTGATGTCAAAGCATAAACCTAACTGTCTTATGTGACAGTGGCTCACTCAAGCCTTTTCCCTTTTTTGTCTAGTAGTACTCTGTAAGGAAAGGGTTGGAGAAAGCTCTGGTGTGGGGCAGTCCCTTCTTCCCCTCCCACCCAGGGCTGCATGCACTCCTTGTTTGGTCTTCCAGTATTTGCAAAAGTGTCAAAATGTATGACAGAGGTCTGGAAATCTCATTAAAAGAAAGCATTTTTCTCTGTGGTTGTGACTCTAACCCTGTTACTTTCCTGACAGGGATCAGAGGGTATGTATTCTTATTTACCGAGCCTTTCTATGTTCTTCTTTGCTGTAGCTTATGCTGACTATTACCATCTGGACCAGAAATCAATGACTGGCATTGTTGTTGGGGTTTGCATAGCCTTGACTTGCATCCTTATCTGTGTCCTGATCTTAATTTATCGCAGTAAAGCCAGGTATGTTTTTGTTATCAAAGACTGAGCTTTCTCTGTATGCCTTGATTCTTGGAACATGCTGCCTTCTCCAAGAGTGCTAAGTTCTCTGAAGTACTCTATCTCTTCACCTATTCCTACCAGCAGTGGAAAAAAAGTACTTTGTTGTCTCTCCCTACTCTACCTGAGCCCCTTCTCCAATGAAAAGAAGGAAGAAGCCAGAGAGTGAGTCAGTGGTGCTTTGACAATCAAGTATGAGGCATGTTTCCAAACAAAAAACCCCTCTGAGTCAGATAAGCATGCTGCTTTACATCATTTGTTTCTCCTGCTTAACCCTCCAGCCTGCACAGACCTGGTTTGCAAGGCTTTAACTCTCAGCAAATTGAGAGTTACAAGAGTGACTCTGACATAAAGCAGTTCCACGAGGCAGTTTCTTTGCAAGTGGTGCAAGACTCCATCTGTCTTGTTATTATCTGCTATGGGGCATAAACTGGCGCAGTGACTCTGCCCACGACTTTTGGATCAGAACATATATAAGTTACTTAAAATAATAAATTAAAAACCTATCTGAAAGTATATTTTAGTAACAAGGGTTTTTCAGCATACATGAAGGAAAAAAATATGGATTGGGAAACAGTCTCTTTGTAGCATGGTATAAAGGTCTTAATATCATTAGTGGTTACTTCCTCCAAGTAATATTACTAATCATGACAATTCCTGTCTTCACATAAGCTTGTAGCATACTGCATATGATTAACTGAAAGCAGCTGTTATTTTTATCACAAGCAATAACATTTAAATTCTATAAGAGTTAAGAGTATCATGTAACAAAATGTAAATGCTGAGAATATGTCAATACTACTTGTTTAATAATAACTTTGAAGTTCATTCTTCATTTTTTGTATTTTCTCCTTGTGGGTCAATTTTCTTCCTGCTTAACACTGTGTAGGAAAGCATCTGCTCCTAAACCTGTTCAGCAAAGCACTGACCAGCCGTCACAGAACAGCCTCTCATTAACCAGTGCTAATGAGGTGGAGAAGAGTATTGAAGGAATTGCAGAGAATGAAGAATCCTTATTGCCAATGATAGTGGGAAACAGCTTCATCGATGCTAAGGTACTGTGAGGTTTAGTCACTTGCAAAACAGAAATCTTTTTTTAGAATTCATTGCTGTATCATCAGAGTCCCTATCAACAGTCAAATAAGCACATTATGAAGTCACGGGAGGTTTTTTTAATGAGTCGAGCACAAGTTTGGCAATCCAGAGTCAAATTTTCAAGACTTATCTTAAAGTTCAGCTAAAGATCTGATTCAGTGCACTTGTCTTACACTGTGCTCTGCAGATTGCAGAGTCTGGCTCTGGCACAGCATCAAATGATAAAGGTTCCATAGACTTAGGGCTGCTAAGTGGCCTCTGCTAGTCCCAAGGAGATAGGTGTGAGTCCTTGTCAGCACTTGGTTCTGTAAGTGCCTGTGCATGATCTAGTCAAGCATGACGCTAAGCAGGTATTAAAGAAAATAGTATTTTTCCGTCTCTAGTAGTGGCCAACATTAGAAGTTTCAGAGATTGGCAGGTGTCAGATTATCTCCCCCACAACAGTATATTCTCCTAGCAACCAAGTTTCATTCTAATCCTGAAATGCAGAGATAAAGTATGAAGTGTAAGATTTTCTGTTAATATTAAGTCCTCAGTTTTGAGTTATAGTTTATATCTATATCAAACTGGCTGTTTAATCCCAAGTTGCTTCAGAATTCTGGGTCTCAACAGTATCCTGTGATGAAGAGAGCTAACCCTGCAAAACAGGAAGGGAAAAAAGAAGTATATTTTTTTTGTGCTGAATTTGCCATTCTTAGGGGCCTTCAAGTGGTTCCTTGGTCTCGTATCTTTATCAGGCCCTTTCAGACTGTAATTTCCCCTTCTCAAACTTGTATTTGGTCAAATTGTACATGAATCCAGATGGCAGGCTGTATCAGTGAATGTGTAGAATCTTACAGTCCAGGAGTCTAGTGTGACAGAACCACACTGGCCTTACTTTCACGTGCAGACATACTGATTTAAGGCTTGTTCTGTACACACTGCAAGCATGAATGGAGCTACTCCCCGAGGATGCACAGCAAGAGCTGGGGGAGCAAGAGCTGGGGGATGGAAACAGATCCCAGTACAGGCACCAACACGATGTCTATGAATGGTCACATTGAAAGTAGTAAAGCAAGTGCAGTGGCTGGAATGTTTTGCTATGTGTTTGCAGTATTATAGCTGTTGGTTCTCACCTGTGGGCTTGCCAGATTCAGTGGATCCGGGCTTGACTTGTATTGAGCAGTAGATGAATACCAGACCACAAAAATATGACTGAGCACTAAGACTTCATTTGTCTTTCTTTTCAGTATGGAGCCAATAGGTAGGAGTAGAAAAATATTTTCAAATACCTTAGTGATGTAATTTGTTAAAATAAATGTCTGTATTTCTCCCTCCATTGTAGGGAGGATCTGATCTGATTATTAACAGCTACGGGCCTGTCACAAAAGCTAACTGCAAGAAAAGGTGGCTATTCTTCCAGGATACTAAGAAGTTGAAGACTGAGGAGGTAATTGGCGTAATGGGCAGAGATGTGCAATCTTTACTGTGATATGCAGTTTTCTATTTATGGAAAAGCATAATTAGTGGTCTAAGTTTTAAGTGGATAGTTTCAGTTGTGTTAAGGTTGATGGTGTTCTGCCTTGTAGTAAAGTCTTATGGAAGTTTCATTTCCTGTCCCAGGTTGTCAGATACTGCAATTATTACAGTTAACTTTCTTGCTTGGACCCTTATATTTGTAAGCAGGATTTCCATCTACTGGGTCTATGCAATACCATCTGTAGTGCTATATCTGCAGAGACTTTGTATGACTATAAGTACAAATTAAATATTTGTTTATCAGTAAAAATAATTTTTAAAATACAGAGAATCCCCTGCTACTCTGCCAGCTAAAACTTTGTTTACTAAAGAGAAACCCAAAAAAGGAAATTAATTTACCCACAGTACTGAAGAAACTGAGAATCTGAGTAGAATTGTCTGGCTTCTGAAATTGTTGCACTGCAGACATTTGCTATTTGGATGAGAAAAATAACAGTTTAAAACTGAAGTTTTAGACCAAATCTTGAACATTATCATATATATGCACACTTATGGGGTACCCCACTGATGTTTATTGGATTGTAACTTGTCTTGTGCTTTTGTGTGTTTGAGGAATAGGGAGTCTTGATATCCATGTTGTAAATTCGTATTCCAAAATATTTCCAGAAGCAGCTGCATATTTTTGATGCCTCTAAAAAAAATATTTGCTGCCATCCAAGGAGAAATGCTTTAAAGAATATGCATGAAGGGATGGGATAGAGCTCTACTGAGTATGTTTTTAAAATGCTATTCAGGTCTCTCCAGTGAAATCATTCTTGATTAGCCATGCTTAGCTAGAAGGGATTATTTCATCTATTGTGGAAAAGTATGAGCAAGACTTGAGATTGATTCTTTTTAACCTCCTGTAGGAAAGCTCAGATTGTTCCAAGCCAATGCTATTAGAGTCACTCTGGCAGAATAGGAGATAGCAATGCAGTAAAAATTCAAATTATGGCTCAGCTTGTCTGAGGCTGAACAACCTTTTTCTCTTTGCTTTTTCTGTAGCCTCAGAGAAGATTTGTCCAGGCAGTGTGTCTGTATCAGCCAGGCACTACTGTACTGATGAGTGAGGATGACTCCCCCAACTCTCCTGGCCAGCAGTCTAATTTCCAGGTGCCATTCAGTATTGTTGCTGATACAGAGCATTCGGCCAACAGTGAAGGAAGCCATGAGACTGGGGACTCTGGAAGATTTTCTCACGAGTCTAATGATGAGATACACCTTTCCTCTGTGACAAGTGCCACCCCTCCTACTACCAGTCCTTTTGTAAGCAGTGACTTGGGTACGAACATGATGAGCCCTGCCATAAAGAACAGCAGAGAGTCTCCTCTGCCATTTGCTACTGACCAGACTCCTACCTCACCTCTTCAGATACACTCAGTAGTGCAAAACTGATGTCCCTAGGGCCACGCCTGATGTTCTTGCAGTGTATATCTGTTCGAAGGACAATGAACAGGGAGCCAAAGTTTTATTGTGGAAAACCTGACTAACCTGGCAGGTGATCCCATATTTCTGTTGAATGTTTGGGGGTTTTTGTTTGTTTGTTTGTTTTTAAAAACTCACTCATTTTGAATGTTCAGTGGTCAACAAATGTGAAAGGACAGTAAAAATTTTTGACTAAAGAAAAGTTCAAAATATGTCACTGGAGCAAAGGGAAGGCTGTTGGCCCTTTTGCTGACTATCTACCTCAGTTTGCCGAGAGGCAAACTCTGAATGATGACTGCTTTACCTCATTTGTGTTCTAGTTAGTCTCAGCTGCGGAACTGAAACTTCCTAGTAGTTTTGGGCTTTTTTTTTTTCTTTTCCAGTTATGTTTAGAATGTGTGTATGTGTGTGAGCTCATTGATCAGGGAGTTGTATAGGTAGGCAAACAAGATTGTTTGACTGAAGCTCTGTCTTTAAAAAGAAGGAAACCTTGGAGTATAAAATGCAATGATTTAATGTGGTTCACATAGAGGATGCTAAAACTTGGGAATACTGGAGTTGATGCTTCCACGCATACAGCCACGTGAAATCTTTTTTACCTCTTGATTTTCATAACCCCAGTAAGCCTAAGACAGTGCCTTTTCCCCAGAAAACTGTTGACAGGATGTCTATAGCTATCCTTAGGGCTGTGGGACACACTGGATTCTTCAGTGACAAATGTTGCCTCTTTATTGACAGTCAGTGCTAAAAAGCATGGCAAAAGGAAAAAGCATTCAACTCTTCCAGTCTGTCTCTGCCTGAGTGTCATGGAATAGGTGATATGCTGAGCATTCCAGTATCACAGTACTTCTTAGCAATGGTGCCTTGCATTATATATTATGAAATTACTGGTTTGCCTTATGCCTTTTTGGTATTCATAAATTTGCTTTGGAGTACAAAAAGATGCCTTAAATGTCTCTTAGTTATTTTAAGTAAACTGTATCATGAGTTTATAGTTCATTTGTACCCAGCTTTGAGTGTGGATAAGCACTGCTAGCATCATAGTGTGTCTCAGAGCTGTCGTTAGGATGTAAGCCTGCTTCTTGCCTTTGCCTAGTGTGCTGTTAGCCCGGAAGCTCAGGGAGTGACTTTACCCACATGCCAGTTTAAAACCATGGTTAGGCTGCCATGAGAAATAAAAAAGCCAGAGCTTTAGTTGAAGAGTCTGTTGAAAGAGGTGAGTACTGTTACTACCTTGAACCCATGCAATTCCTGTTTTATACTACCTCCTTTAAAAGTTATTCTAGTGTTTTTAGGGGTTTGTTGTTGTTTTTTCCTGTACTCAGGGAACAGTTTGTTACTTTTGAGCTGCCTCATGGAAATGTGGAGCAAACTGACAGGGTATGGTGTTTTGTTTTTTAATAGGAGAGAGGAAGAGAGGGAGAAGAGGTTGGAATCATCCAATGTTATAAACTTGCCTGTATCTATATCCAGTCCTCTTCTCCACTCCTCTTTCCCTGTTTTACTTTAAAAAAATAAATTAAAAAAAAAATTCAGACATATGTTTTTACTTAAAAAAAAGAAAAAGTTTAAAACTTTATGTTGTGAGAAAGCAACCACAGGAACTCCTGGCTCCATCTCAGTCTCTCAGACTCCCATGGACTTTCCTGGGGCCAAGATGTCACCCTTAAGGTGGGCCAGGCTGATTTTTGTATTGTTCCTCATGTATCAAAAGGTGGTCAGAAGTCATCAATAAGCCCTACTATTCTGTCTGGTTTGTGTTGATGAATTTTGCCTCTAGTTGCTGTAGTTCTTGACCTTGTAACTGTTTGCTAGTTCTGAACCAGGCAGTATGCATTCACCATTTAATAATGGTGTTGATTCAAATGCTTTAAAATTAATCTTGTACCAAAGACTTTTCTGTAGAAGAATGCCACACATTGTCCAAAATTAATTGAACTAGTTAAAAGCTATAGGTTCGAAGAGCTGAATAAATTTTATAGGGCTTCTTGATTGTAGTAGCTGATTGCATAGACGCGTTGCATGCTTCTACAATTTTAACTACCTTATTGTTATAAGAGCCTTTAAACAAAGTTGTAATTATACCAGCAAATATCTCCAAAGACTTCCAAGTATAATTTTTTTTTTCTCCAGCATGTAGCTGATCAACAATACAGTATTAAAAAAAAATATTTTTGAACAGTTTTTTAATCTACTTGATGAAGAAAAAGAAAACCTTTTCACCAAAGATTTATTTTTGGTCTGTCAGGCAGAATGTTTAATGTACAGAAGAGTACTGTTTCTAGTTAGGTAAAGTGTGAATTAATCAAACCTAGATTAAGAATGTGTAACTGTAGTGTCAAGTTTCACATTTCATCTTTCAGAGTGTAGGCTCTTTTGTTAGTTTCATTCAGAAAGAGCTGATATGCAGATGGTAACTGTTTGCTTCTCCAAAGACTTTTTTGCTGTAAGTACTGATAATCAGATATAATTTTATGACCTTCATTATAGATAAATATTTTAAATCCTAAACTTTTTTTTTAAGAGACCCACTCTGTAGTTTAACCCATGGATAATTTGAGAGAAACAGACTTCATCTAAAATTTCTCCACCTAATATAGATGCTCTAACTTCAATAGCCAAAGAGATGAAAATATTCCCTGTGTTAGAGAGCAGTGCACCTAGAACACTATTTATCATTTAATGTTTTTAAAGGTACTTTTTATCAGCAAATAAAGAAAACCAAAGATATTTAAGGTTACCTCAGCATAAAGGCAAGCTTAGTTAGATGTGAATTATTCTGTCGTCTTTATTTTTATGTTAACCAAATCTGTCTCTCCAGAACCCAGTCTACAATCATATGCTTCCTTTTACTTTGTGACAGTCATCATTACTACAGAACAAAAAATGCGTGTTCTGATCAGATTTCATGTCTTGTTATCACAAGATTTCGCAAGAGAAAATTTGTCTTACAATTGAAAACTCCACCAGTGTAAACAAGGGAATCTCCAGAAAAATTGTGTAGAAAATACTCTCTCTATTGAACTCAACAGCCAAATCAATCCTTCATGATCTAACAGTGCAGAATTGGGCTCAAAGTGTAAATGCTTCATATCCTTGAAGCCAACACATGTAATTATAGATATCATATTACAGGTATTAATTTTCTTAAAGGTTTATACCTGTGGCTGTCTAAAGAAATCAGTTTTTCATATGTTAACTTTGTTCACTCTGTTTGCCTGCAAAGGGATGGCAGAACACAGCAGGCAGAATGGTTTCGGGTTATTTTCTTGGTTATGTCTGTAGAAAGTGGGTCCTGGAGAGAAAAAAATCAACTTTTTTTAATTATTAATTTTACTAAATATGTCCTGGAAGATGAAGATAAATGTGGAATTAGTGTTACACTATGTGAATTGATTCTGTTTAAGTGTACTAAGGACTAGAGAGCCATGGCTGGTGCAATGAGTGTATATGCAACCCTAGTAGTTTAAAAATAAAGCAAAAATGTTACAGTTGCTATGAACTGAAAAGCATCAAAGTTTACAGAGGAAATCTTGAAACTGGCTTGCCATGCCAGTCATGTTTCTAAGTGTGGCAGCAATGTCTGTTCTGCAGGAACTGGATCTAAACCAGAACACTCAATTTCCCCACAGTTACACTTGCGTACTTTCTTCCTGTGTAACAAATGAAAGTACTCTTATTTTTCAGGCGTTATCTAGGATTATTGGGAATGTGCATGCTGTGTAGGACAGACCCTATCAGTTGGGTTTTTTGTGGGTTTTGTTGTTTTTTTTTTAATAGTTCTGCTTTTGTAAGAAAAACTTGAAAAATAATATCCTATATTAGTTGAGCATTTGTTCATTCGTGGGCTAATTAATTTTTACTTTATTTTGCATGGGCTGGACAGACCAAATCAACTTGTTTGGTTGGTTTTTAAATCTTCACATTATTTTTAAAAGACAGAATTCTCATATAATTAAAACTCCCATTGCAAACGGATTTTTGTAAGATAACAAGTTACCATGGAGGACCACTCAGAGCCTCAGTGCATCCAGTCTGAGCCTGTAGGAAATGCTGAGAATTTCAAGTCAGTTTACCTCATTTTCATTGCAAACTAAGTCAACTTGAATGACTTAGCATTTGCTACCACCTGAGTGTACAGAGGCATAGTTACCATAGTTACTCTGAGAAAACTTGTAAGCCCTAAGCCCAAGAGCTCTTGCTCATTTTATTCATTACAGAAAGAAGTTCATGCAGGGAAATATCTATCTCCTAACGTGGGGAGTGTTGGCAGGTTTTGTAGGGCAAAAATCTCATTCACACCATCTAAATAGAGAGCTGCACAGGTGTAACTGGCGATATTTCCCACAAATCAATTTACTGAAGTTGTTCCGGCAAAATCAAAAGCAGAAGTACATCTAGTAATTGCTATAAAGGTGATTCTTGGCTTGAACAATTGTTACTAGTTGAAAGCTAGTAATAGCTAATAGCAAGCAATTTCTAAAGTGGAGGAATTTGACCATCTGCAGGAAATATTGAATGACTTTCTATAATAACATATGTTTGAAATATATTATTTACATAACTGTATATTTTGGAACTTATGTTTCAAAAAATACTTTTCTTCAATGCAAGTTCAAAATCAAATGGCCGTCTGTTAACAGAGGCCTGTATGAAAAGAAGACAAATTCACTTTGGCTCAGATGTGCATAACCTTATTTCTTTGGAATTCCTCTAGATTTACATTGAGATTGGTCCTAATTGATTTAAAAGGGATGTAAAAACATGCTTAAGGTTTTGCTATATTGGGTCCTCTGGTTCCATTGTGAGCTGTGCTCCTGGAAGTTCTCAGCTTTTCATGGCTGTATATACCCACATTGCATCTGCCTGGTGTGTTTTCAGTAAAGACTGACTGTATATGACAAACTGACTTATACAAATGTTGCTTTTTGATTGTTTGGCTTTGGGGTTTTTTTTAAGTTGTGAATAAATTGCTAGTGTAGGAGCCAGGTATGTATCTCATATTGTGGTGTTCTGGATCCTTTCACTCCGCGTGCCATTTTCTTCCAAGGGCAGCAATGGCTGACTGGCTAATGGAGGATGGAGCTGAATTGTATTAATTTTATATTTGTCTCAGGGGATCAGCTCTGTGAATTCCATTGCATGAGGGAAGCTAATGTTTGCCCTGATTTGAATGTAACTTTTTTATGTCTTTTAAAACTGTTTTGTTTAATGATGTTGATTTGTTTTCCTAGCATTCTAGTAAACATTATCTAGCGTGTTGGTTCATTTTTCTCCTCCGGGGTTGTTTATATACTACCCTAAGGTCATGCCAAAAAGTAATAGAAGTTTAAATGCCAAATGTTTATGAAACTGCTGTCTAAATACTGATTGATTGCACAGTTGAAATAAAAGTTTTCCTTAGTAAAAGTGCTACTTGTTAAATATTTTATTTCCAGTGTCTCTGAGTGGCTCAAAACGAGATATAAATACGGCGCCTCATTTTAGGCTGAGCAACTAAGAAGGTGTTAGCAATTAAGTCATAAAAAGAGGTAGAGAGTAAACTGCATGTACCCTTATCACTGAAATCCACAGAACTTCACCAAACATATAATTTGCATACCCGGAGTTATTTCCCTTGTCTGTGTCCCACTACTGTCAAACACCCATGCACAATCTGGTTTTTATTTTCACTAGGTGTGGAAACGTGGTTCTCGGCACCATTGTTTAAGTCTGCAAAGCTGCTGACAATGCTGCACTACTGAGTCTTCCCTAGCATTTTTACACCTGCTAATTGTTGCACCTGGCATTTCTGTGTATGACAACTCTGTGAAAATGCAGCTGCTGTTGTTCAAAAGGCCAACTGCTATTTTTACATATGGCAACATTCCAGACGAAAGTCAGTGAAGTTAAATTAGCAAAGAAATTATGTTTTCTATGGATTAAAAGGTTTCTATTGCAAGCAGGTCGATCACCAATTGTCACTTGAAAGTAACTGAAATATTGGCCAGGTGGTTTTGGAGAGTTAGGTACAGAGCTGGATTTAGAGTACTGGTGCCCATGTTAATCTTCCACTTTGCACAGTAATTACTGCTGTTATTTACTGTCTCTCTAGAGAGAATAAAAATGAAACAATGGAATCTGAACTCTTGAGATACTTCAGTGGGTTTGACTTTCGTTTTTCATCTGTGTTGTTCCCTAAATGACTGGAATTCTCCACTAGCAAAAAAAAGTAAGTTATTTTACTACTGTTTCAAAACTTTGACACCACAACATTGGGAATTGAACAAAAGCACTAATTTTTTTCTATGTCAGGGAACTGGTTGCTTCTGGATACATTTATTTCTTATTTTGACCCTCACTAAGAGTTATGTGCCCGGTCACTTACAGGCACCCCTAAGAGAGAGTGGTGCTGTGTGTACCCCTGAGAGAAAGCCTTTCTGCTCTGGCAGTGTCTCACACTGATGAGTTGGGCCGCCTGGATCCTACACTAGAACCATGATGTCTTTCTTCCTTTTTAATTTTCAGAAGACAATGGAAATCAAAATGCATCATCATGAGTCTTTTTGAATCACAGCTGTTCTTACCTGCAGAGTCTGCTGGTTTTGCCTAGTTGGGTAGCTTATATGACATTTAACCCTGGGAGTATTAGAGCACCACCTGTGGTGACAAACTCCAATCCAAAATTCTTTATTTGTTATGTTCAAATAGAGGAACATTGAAATATTGTTATTCAAGGGCAACTGAGAAAATTAGACCAATGCTGGAAAAATAAGTATTTTAAGACTATTTCTTAAAAAAAAAAAACCACAACCAACCCCCCCTCCCCGAAACCCAACAAAACAAAAAACCACCAACAGACAACTTTGTGATGATGTTCTTCTGTAACTCAGCTAGGACAAAACTTAAAGCCCAGCATTGCAGTTGCAGATAACCAAATGACAGAAATGACAGGATGACAGGATTCCCATAGGATTCCCAGCACTCTGAAATGTCTGTCTGTAAAATTCAGATTTTGAATCATACCCACTAGGTATAATACATGTCAAGAAATTTAATCCCATTTGGTGTTTGGGGACAGATAGTGCATATATTTAAAATAATTAGTTCCACATTCTTTTCTTAAAATCCTGGATTTCATGTGAATTTTAGCCTGGGGATTAGGGAAGCTGCTCTCAGATGTAATGGGTGAGCACAGCATCTATGTAACTAGGTCACAGTATACTTAGATGTATTTATTTATCTGTTCCTGTGTTCTTCCCTACTTTTGTTGCACAATAAAGAGGTAACTAAGTCAGATTTGTTATCTCCTTAAAGGATGGCTGAATTCTGAGATTTCATAGTGATGCTTTTTTACTGCATTTTCCAGGTAGGTTTGTGATTTCTTTCATTTTGATTTTTGGTTTTGATGCTTTGACTGCATTTTCCTTTCATAGTTTTCAAACCCCCAAAATCAGACACTAGTTGGTTTCCCAGTAGATCTCCTATTACTCAGATGCAGTTACTTGTTCCAAATAGAGGCTTTGTTACTGCATTCCAGTAAATATTTTCCTTAGAAATTAAGACTAAGCTATATTTGCCAAAAACCCACCAACCAACAAAAAAATGACATAGCACATATTGTCATGTACTGCAGCAGTCCCTTGATTGTCTACTTACTACTCTTCCTTGTTGGTTGCTATTTGTGAAATGCTTGGTAATTAACATAGAACAGAAACAGAATAGAATAGAATAGAATAGAATAGACCAGACCAGACCAGACCAGGTTGGAAGAGACCTTTGAGATCCAACCCATCATCCAACACTATCTAATCAACTAAACAATGGCACCAAGCCCCCCATCAAGTCTCCTCCTAAACACCTCCAGTGATGGCAACTCCACCACCTCCCCGGGCAGCCCATTCCAATGGGCAATCACTCTCTCTATGAAGAATTTCTTCCTAAGATTCAGGAGGTCTTACTATAAAGTCTGTAACATTACAGTGGCTGGCTGGCTGGCTGGCTGCCAGATGCTCAAGCTACTTTCTCGTTTGCCTTCCTCAAGAGAATGAGGAGAAAATAAAACTTAAAATCTCATGGGTCAGGATAAAGACAGGGAGATCACTTACCAATTACCATCACAGGCTAAACAGACTTGGGAAAGATTAAATGATTGCTCTGGGTCTATACTCACAGAGACCGCCCCTGCAGCACCCTTGCTACCAAAGCCACACCACCTACACTCAATATAAACATTAATGGTATTTTTGTACTACAGTTTTGGTCTCATTTGCTGTTTAATACAGAGCTGGCTTCTGAGCATCCTGCTCTTAATTTCAAAGAAAATTGTAGTTGAAAAACTCAGCTACTGATCTGGATGGAGGAAAAAGGCAAGTGATATAATTTGACCAAGGTAGCTGTAAAATTAATTGCTCCTCTTTACAAACATATTCTTGCTAAAATCTTTCCCCATTCTGGACTATCCATGTCCTTCCTAGAGACATCAGAGGTACCCCCTAAGCACAAATACAGAGTCCTCTAAGAGAAACTAGTACAGAAACATCAAAAACAGCTGGCACTAAATCTGACCTGGACTTTTGTAACTATGAACTGAGCATCAGTATTTTGTCTCCCTACTAATACACATTAGTTTTAATTGAAGACGGTGAATCACAAATGTATACATTAAATCTATATGTGGGGTCTTTAACTATAGTAATACGCTGTTGTTTACCCAGCTGTAACTAGGGTTAGAGCAACTGTGATGGGGCTAGAAGCTGCATGTAGTAGTATCACCAGATGTACTTAATTGTGACTGGTCAAGCAGAACTAGTGCTTGAAATCTGAGGACTACCATCAATGTTCAATAACTCAACAGCTAGTGCAAGCAGGCAGACATGCTTAAGTCAGGAATCTCTTGCCTGTCCATGGCTCTTACTGAGGCACAGGGCCGAAATGAGAGAACACCCACACAACTGTGCTAAGCCTGGAGAGCTTTTCCTGCAAGAGGCTCGGATACCTCTAGAGTTAGCGTTACCACTCCTTTAGTTTTATGTCAAAGATACAACTTTGACAATTCTGCAATGCAAATTCCAGAAAAGCCTTTGCTTAAATGTAATTATTTCCTTACATATGCATTGATATATGCATAGGACAGCCTCAGAGAAGGCTTCCCCAGGTGTTTACAGCAAGAAACTTTGTAACTTACTCTCAGCAAAGTCATCAACAAGAGTCTGGATTCAAGAGCAGATTCACGACCAATTATTGCAAAGATCACCACTGCCTTTGCAGTAAACTAGAAAGGGCTCTTGAGAAAACTGAGTAAATGCAGGAATTAAACACCTGCCTCTCTTTTCATTAAATCGTGATACACAGGAAGATGTAAAGGATTAAAACCAATAATCCAGAAAGTGCAAAAAATTGTATTTCTGGCATTTCCCCACAGAGTGTCCCCATTTCACTACTCATTGCTTAACAGGTGACACCATTACCAGCATCACCACCCTTCTTTGAGTAGGTCATAGTCCATTTTGCAGGCAGCCCACAAAGGCTTCTTAAACATGTATTTGTCCCATTAAAACAAACAAACAAAAGATAATTGTCCTAGTTTAGAGCAGGACAGATTGCTCAATTGCTCCAAAAGGGGCAAAAGAATAACATTCACACAAAAGGATTGGATAGTAATGGAAAGTCTAACTGGAAAAGCAATCCATATACTGCAAAAAACTACAAAGCATAGTTGTGAGCATAGCAAAGCATATAAAGTTCAAAGAATCCCCAGTCTAATCTTAACACACAAGTTTTTTTATACCAGACCAAAAGCCCAACACTTCCCTTCTCCCCACCTAGGGTTCACCAAAAAGCCCAGGATTCTTTCTTCCCCCGCTAATGCTAGGTTTCAAGCTGTCCAGGCCTGAACTGCCCCCTTCTTTTTACCCTGTCATTAGGTCTGAATAGGCCAAGATGGCAGTGGGGTGAGAGGGGGGGTGAGGAGGTGGGATTACTCAGGCCAAAGAGGCCTCTGATACTCCCCTGTCGTTACCAGATAAGCGAGCGCCTCTCTTCCTTGGGAGCAGAGAGGGAAGAAAGAGAAAGACAGTAACTTTGCAGCCAGATTTATAAGGGTGCAGGATTTATGGGTAGAAATACACTATTTCCTGTGTCCACTCACTAGGCTGGACACTCTGGACACTGGAGGTCTCAACTCTGTGGCTTCTTTTTTGGAGGCATGCAGCCTAAACAGCCACAGTAATATTAGCATGGCAAACTGAAAGTTCCCTTTTACCTGTCACAGAGGTAAATGGGAAAGAAATCTTATGTTTCTTGGTGACTTGAAGACCCAATAAGGGTGTTTTAATGCATACATACATATATATATATATATATTACACACACATAGTGGATTTACTGTCAAACCTGCATACTTTGGTATATAAATAAGTATAATAATAAAACTTAAGTTCCTAGATAATCAATGTCTTTCTTCATATTTTAAATACTTGGGTATTATACCTATTAATTCTTACATAAAGGATATAAAATTTTATAGTTTAAAACTGCTGGTGAACTGTGAGTTTTACAAGTCATATGTGTTGTTGACAGGAGTTATCTGAGTGTATCCAAGGGTGGGGTTTTTTTTTTGCTGAAATACTTGAGCATGGCTATATTTTAACTGTAAGTTGAAAAAGTGCACTCAGAAATAAGAAATCAGTCACTAAGCTTCAGCACTAAGAACTTGCCCTGAACTTTCAAAATGTTGTTCCAGTATGGATATGATAGTGTCATATCCTTTGTACATATTTCTGAGACATTTGTTGATCAGTCCAATAGAAACTTGTCTTGCAGAGCTTAGAAAATTTTGTTTCATCAGCCAGTGATTTGCTATGTGATTACACAAAGGCATGATCATTCTCAGGTTTTTTACTTGATTTAAAGTAATGCATCATATGGAAGAAAATAACCACAATGAACTACAGAAAAAAGTCTTGCATTTTTTCACGGACAAACTCGTAAAGCAATTTGTATTAATTTCAGCTTGAAGTTGAAACATTAACAGGTAATTAATTAGATTTGGGGGTTTATTCTGTATTATATGGATGATTGGTGAATACAGAAATTTAGACAGTCTTAATTTTTGTTAATTAAAAGCAGAAATGAAACAGATGTGGGCTTATGAGACCTGTCTTACATATCACCATAACAGAAGTAGCATTCACCATCAGGAGAGAATTTTCACAAGAATAGCGTCAGTGACTTGTGATAAAACTGTTTTGATTACAGTTACTTCTACAGTTTCACTAGTTTCTTGTGCCAGTGCTTGCTTACCTTCAAAACAGTTCTTTCCCTGCTCATAGCCAGATGGATCCTCATTTCAAATTATGACCACTGAATTATCATATTTCTGTTATGCACTTCAGTAAAGAGTCTGTCTCTCTCTTCTTGGTTAACTACGATTTGGTAACTTCGACTTGGTAACTTGCTACTAAGTGTCCCTAAGCTTCCTCAGTTAATGCCAAGCTTTGAGAGGAAGAACTGTTGGAAGTAGTTTTAAGGCCATCAGTAAGGCTATCAGGTGGTGGTGAATGGTGTGTGTTAATGAGAAACTTCATGGACTTTTGGGGGAATATTTGAGATGCTAGTGTAGACACCTGAGCAGGTGAATTAATTCCCTTATACACTGCATGATTCTTTCCCAAAATAGGTTTAAAACTGTAGTTGGTCTAAGAAGATTCTCACAAACCACTTACTAAACACCCAGCTACAAGTTAAAGCTGAATTTGGATGAACAGCAAGACATAATTTTTTGCAATTAGAGCACTGGGTTGAATCTGAATTCCCTGCTCACATTTTTGATGCAGACAATCTCCCCCTAGGAACCTTTATAGACTCCGTGACATCAATCTGTGCATCCATAATTACAGTCTACGTGCTATTACAAGGCAGCCCTGCATAAAAGTTCATGCAGTCCTGAGAGAATCATCTAGGTCTACAGTGAGCTCCATCACAGAAAATGCAAATCTCTTCACAGATAAGACACATCTTCCTCCCAACAGAGACTAGCTCACACCCACCTTGCTGATAACAGCGTATACATCCCTTCATCAAGATTAGACAAAATTAACCAACAGATCCCATGAGAATACTGGCAATACACTATACATTGAGGTATATGTATTCTGGGATTACTGCAGAGTAGGAGACTGTGGACAGAAGAAAAGAATGTCTAGGGAAGGGCAGAAATTGACATTACAAAATGAATTGTTTTCTCATTTAGTTACACATGCAAAATATAAAAGCAACAATATAGTAATACTGATACCTTAACCTGTACACAAACATGGGTTTTTTGGTTTTGTTTTTTTTTCCTCTCAGAAAATGTGTTCCAAATACTGGAAAAATACCAACTATTCATCTAACAAGAAGGTAAAGCACTAGACATTGTGAAAGCAGGTACGTGAGCAAAACCCATACTGTACAGCTGGGCATTTTTATCTGAGTTAATGGAAGGTGAATCCTTATCTGAAAGGCAATTATTTTTAATACCATTGATTGACAGTTTTGAGAAAAGATGAGGACTCCATATGTAACACCTCCAAAACACAACCCTTTCAGAAGATTTCCACAAAATTGCAGTGACAGTGATTTACCTATCATCTTGAGGTTTTCAAGGGTTCAGAAAGGTTTACTGTCACTGTGAGTGTCACCAGATAGGCCCAGTGGGTTGTGCTTCTTGTGTACTATCCTCAGGCCACAGTCCAGAATCATGGGTGATATCTACATGGAGGGAAGCCCTCCTTGAATCATAGCATGCTTTGGGTTGGAAGGAACATTTAAAAGATCATCTACTCCAACCCCTTGCTGTGAGCCAAGACAACTTCAACCAGCCCAGGTTGCTCAGAACCTAGTCCAACCTGACCTGGAATGTTTCCAGGGATGAAGCATCTACCACCTCTCTGGGCAACCTGTGCCAGTGTTTCACCACACTCATTATAATAAAAAATTTCTTCCTTACAGCTAGTCTAAATCTCCCATCCTTTAGTTTAAAACCATCACCCCTTGTTCTGTCACAACAGGCCTTGTGAAAAAGTCAGGCCCCATCTTTCATATAGGTCCCCTTTAAGTACTGAAAGGGCTGCAATAAAGTCTTCTTGGAGCTTTCTCCAGGCTGAACGACCCCAGCTCTTTCAGTATGTCCTTGCAGCAGAGTGGTTCCAGCCCTCAAATAATTTTTGTGGCCTCACATAATTTTTGGACCCACTCCAACACAGCGAGGGCCCTCTTGCCAGTGTGGACATACCTGCCAGTGATCCACTGGAGCAAGGTGCTTCAGACTCAAATCAACACCACCTGTGTGGACTAGGAGGCACTAGAACTGCCACCTGGAGATGAAAAGAATGCATAAGCATATGTTATAGTGGTGATGCCATTAAAAACCCAACAGCACAGCTCCAGCTGAGGCCACAGAAATAATCACCCACAGAATAGTTTCCTATAGAATCCTCCTGGAGAAACTCTGCTCACAGAATGGATGGATGCACACTTTGTGAGGTGAAAAACTCACTGAATGTCGGGCCCAAAGAGTCATGGTGGATGGAGTTAAATCCAGCTGGCAGACAGTTGTGAGTGGTGTTCCCCAAGGCTCAGTACTGGGACCAGTCCTGTTTAATGCTTTTATCAATTATTTGGATGAGGGGATCAAATGAACTCTCAATAAATTTGCAGATGACACCAAGTTGTGTGGGTGTGTCAATCTGCTGGAAGGCTCTGCAGAGAGATCAGGACAGGCTGCATAGATGAGCTGAAGCCAATGGTATGATATTCAATAAGGTCAAGTGTTTGAGTGCTGCATTTAGGCCACAACAGTCCCATGTAATATTACAGGCTTGGGAGTGTCTGGAGAAATGCTTGGTTGAAAAGTACCTGGGGATGTTGATTGACAGTTGGTTGAACACAAGCCGGCAGTGTGCTCAGGTGGCCAAGAAGGCCAATGGCATCCTGATACAAATGTCAGGAACAGTGTGGGATGTGATTGTCCCCATCTGTTCAGCACTGGTTAGGCCACACCATACTGTGTTCAGTTTTGGGCCCCCCCACTGCAAGAAAGATGTTGAGGTGCTGGACCGTGTTCAAAGAAGAGCAACTAAGCTGGTGAAGGGCCTTGAACACAAGCCTTGTGAGGAGCAGCTGATGGAACAGGGACTGCTTATCCTGGAGGAGGCTGAGGGGAGACCTCACTGCCCTCTACAGCTACCTCAAAGGAATTTGGAATAAAGTCGGGGTTGGTCTCTTCTCACCTGCAACAAGTGCCAGAACAAGAGGAAACTGGCTTAATTTCTTCCAGGGAGGCTCAGCCTGGTTACTGGGAAAAATTTCTTCACAGAAAGGGTTACCAAGCATTGGAAAAGGCTGCTCAGAGAAGTGGTGGTCACTACTCCAGAGGTATTTGAAAGACACGTGGTTTAGTGGTAGTTCCTTGACAGTAGTGGTGGGTTTGCAAGCTCCAGGCAAGCAGCTAGGCTTATTTCAAAGGTCTAATCCAATCTTAACAATTCTATGGTTCTACGGAGAGCGTGTCGGGGAGTGCCGGCGGCCAAGGAGCGAGGACGCGGGCCAGCCCCCGCGCGGGCTCCTGCCTCTGCCCCTCACGCAGGGTTGCGACGCCTCGCGCCCCGGCTCCTGCCCTCACGCGCACTAACGGTCTTGGCGTTCGCGCGCTGGGCGCCGGCCCCACTGTCCCTCAGTGGCCGCGCGCGGCCACTTGCTCGCCCGGCAGCCCAGCGCAGCCCGCCCCAGCGCGCCGTCTTTGTTCCGAGCAGAGGCACGGTGCCGGGGGAAAGGGGAGCGGCTGAGGGCCGGCAGCCCCCGAGGGAAGGGCCGCGCCCCGCCGCGCTCATGGCGAAAGAGCGGGGAGCACCGCGAAGCGCCCCGCCACCGGAGCTACTGCCGCCGCTGTTGCCACTGGGGATCCAGGAGCCGACTGGCAACAGCGGCCGGGGCACGGTGCGGTAAGAGGCGCCGGTGGCCAGCGGGGGCGCTGTGCGGGGCCGCGGGGCCTGGCAGCCCCGGCGGCGGGCGCCGAGCGAGGCGGGTTCCCGCAGCCCGCGGGGGCCCTGCCCGGCAAGGCTCGGCGCCCCGCGGAGCCCCGGGCAGCTCCCCGCTAGCTGGCCTCCGCTCGCTGGGGCCCGCCTCGCCCAGCCTCTACCGCGGGCCGCCGTAGAGCTCTCCCGCGCCCAAACTTTGCAAAGTCTGGCGGCTCCGCTGCTGGGGCGGCGGCAGCGGTGGCTACGGCAGCAGCGGGAGGGGGCGGCGGCGGCGGCGGAGGAGGCGGGGGCGGAGGGGGCGGGGTGCGGGCCGGCGGCGGCATCATCATCATCATCATCAAAGAGACTCGATTCCTGCCGCCCTGGGAGCCATGCGTTGCTGTCTGTAATGTCAGCGGAACAGGAGAAGGACCCTATCGCGCTGAAGAGATCTCGAGGTACGGGGAGACCTGGGCCGGGCTAGGGGCTGGCCGCTGCCGGGGCCTAACTCCCATGAGGAAAGCCGGCTGTGCCGCGGGAAGCGCGCGCCGGCCGGCCTCGACCGCCGCTGCCCTCCGGGCTCCGAGCCCGGGTCGGGTCGTCCGCGCCCCCGCCGCAGTTCCAGCCTGCGGCTGGCGGCAGCAGCGGCGGGGCCGGGCGGCGAGGGAGCCGCGCTAAGTTTGCACGGTGGGGCCCGGCCGGGCCCCGCGGGCTCCCGCAGCCTCCGGGCCTTGAAATGCAAAAGTCGTGGCTCGCTCTGCGCGCGGACGTGACCCATGAGTGGAGGCGTGTGCGTGGTCATGTCTCTCGTGTTTTTCTGGATGTGCTGTCCATTAGTATGCAGCGTGCATCCTGCTGGTGCAAGGGAATACGGCGGCGGTGCCACATGTCCGACTTACTGTTGATGCAGAGCCCATAAATTACACTTGAGTGTTCACTTCTCTTGTGCTCGGCTCTAGTTGGGGTTTTGTTTTTTCTGTTTTCGGGACATGAACAATTTATCGAAATATTATAATATTATGTATGGTTTTAGTGAGGTTTGAAGTATGCTTCTTTGAAATGTGTAAGGAGAAGGATAGAAATAGGTGTCTCTTCCGACTTCGGCAGTACAACTGACTTTAATGGCAGTAGCACATTGTCTACGTAGCGGTAGTTATGACCTTTTATTCCTTAAAACAGAAATGCATTTCTGAATGAAATAATGAAAGACCGAGTTTGGTCAAAGTCATGAGAAAATGGTAAGATCTGCAATTTAGTGCTTCTCTTTTCCTTACCTCCTGTTTTACTTCTGGACTTCTTGATGTTTTAAGCGTTTAAATGATTGGGTAAGTGAGATAAGGTGTGGATTATGCTATGCATATTGTAATTGATGTACAGTTTGCTTTTCTAAAACTGTTCTAGCAACAACTGGATTGCAGCCGTAAGAATTGAGAGAATCAAAAGAGGCAGCAGTGTTACAAAGGAGACTGGGTTTCGTTAGACTCCTTCACTCTCAAGCCCCGATTCTGCAAATATTTAATCACACAGTTTCATGTGCCTAAGTTACTCATCGAGTTCCACGTGAATGCTGCTTAATACCAAAACTATTTACAGTATCAGGTTGGCAGAATATCTGGTTGAAATTAGACTCTTTTTAGTTTTCTGTCTGGAATGAAAGGTTTATTTGTCTATTTGTGTTTCTTGGAAAAATGTTCTTACTGAGATAAAGCACTGTTTTAAAAAGACTGGCATCCATCCTGTAAAAACCTAGACAGAGATTTGTCAGTGAGTATTAAAATACTCCATGGTCTATCTGGAGTATGATAAATATGGCATAAATTACATACGAAGTCATAATATGTTACCAAAACTACAACTTGCAGTTCTGGCACTGAAAATGTCTATCCTGTGTACATATGAAGTGAAAAAGAATACGGGATTTACCCCTTCTCCTTTTCCCAAATACAAATGGCTGAGATGCCTTATTAAGTAAGGGATAAAATGTAATAGTGATCACATATGTGTTTATATCTAGATCCATAACATATATGATGTTCCAGTCAAAAGAACTGCAGATCCTGGAAAATTAATCTCAGACAATGAAATAATTCTTTGCAGTCTTAGTGCAACATTCCAAAACACTCAGTGCACGTTTTGATAAAAGTCTGTGTGGCAGGTACCAGGACTGACTTTCTAGAAAGTTTATCTTGGCTGCATGAAAATGACCTTTATTCATTTTTTTTTCTTTGTTTTTTGATATGCTTTGTTTCCTTTCATGTATAAATTAAATCCTTATAAAACCCACAGGGAAAATACAGATTCCTGGGACTAAATTAAATCATTGGTCTCCCACAGGGAGAATTGAAAATACAAAAGCTTTGAACCTTTTCAGGCATAGGACACTGTTCTGCAAACCTAGGCATGTGAACAGCTGCACCTGTGTAAGTAATTCATGTAGAAATCAGTGGAACATGTTACTGGATTCCAATATTCATATGTTAATGATTTTGAAGAATGATATCCCAGAGGGGAAATTGATCTACAACTTTGTACAAAGTTTTGACTTACACTACTGGAAACCAACACTTGATCATGTGATTGTCAGTATTCTACTTGATCACAGGTTTGCTAATATCTGTGCTGATAGTTGTTGTATTTATTAGAAGGAATCTGGACATCTGTAATAATTTGCTATTGGTGCTTAACTATGTTTATGTATTAAGAGTATAGGACCGTGAACAGGGCTGCCTTTTGTGCAGTTGTGAGGAATGGCCTTCACAGTACAATCTTCCACTGGATTTCTAATGAATATATAGGAGTGCTGGAGAAGAAGCTAATGGAAACTGCAAGGATAGTTTTGAGCAAATAGTTTATTGAGAAGATAATTCATACAGTTGGAATCTAAAAGAGATATGTCATTCTTTATGCTAAACTTTATGCAGTGATTATGTAGTATTTCCAGTTAATGCAGTGGCAGTGCTTCATAATGAAGCACACTAACTATGTGTGACTACCATGACTCCATACCCTAGCCTTTGAAATTCAGACTTAAAATTTGATAGATGTTGATTTGGACTGTCCACATATTTTCCTTATGTAAAATGAAAACAAAAACTCAACAGTGACAGCCAAAGCCAAAAGAAACTTACTAAATCAGAGAAAGAACTCGCTTTTTATTTTAGGTAGGACTGGGAACTTTTCTGAAACCTCAAAAAAGGAGGAGGGTAGGAAGTAAGCAGTAGTTGTGAAATTTTTCAGTCCTCCTTGGATCAGGAGTGTTTGAAATAACTGTTGGGTATTTCAGTCAGTATACAGTAGTTTGCTTCTTCCCTGTGAAAAGAGATTTTGTGTTACTTTACTGAATAGCCCTAAAGCTGGTTAGCTGTCTTCTGGGAATACTTGTCTAATGCAGAGCAGTGTAATGTCATACATTATGCTTCTTTGCATAATACTATTGATAATTTACACATATCTTCAGTTTGCCTTTGGTAGTAAAGACAAACCCATGTATTAGCTGTATGCTTGCACCTTAATAAAGTTTGACTTGCACTGTCAATATAAGTTTTAATTACCAGTAATTTTTAGGGGGTTTTGAGGTAGGCTTTTACCTCTGGATGTTTGCTTGTTGCAGACTCTCGATGTAAGTAACCAGTGTTTGCAAGTTCAGTATTTGTAACAAGTATCTGTTGCTATGATGGTGGAAAACTTAGAATACACCCTGTAAGAAAACTAACGCAGTATTGCACTGATTGAAATTTTGTAGGTGGTGATAGTGGATTGGATGGGTTAGGAGGACCAGGAGTACAGCTTGGAAGCCCTGATAAGAAAAAGCGGAAAGCAAATACACAGGTAAATTCCCTTTGGTTCTTTTGATTTCTTAATAAATAATCGGTAATAAATGTTGTTTGATGCTATGACTATCTCACATTGCTCAGAATGTCAGTCTATTCTCACAAACAGCAGTTACATAGAAAGTATTTCAGTTGTACTGCTGAATTTGTTACAATACTCGTTTTCTTACTGAAGTTATATTAATCTCTGTAGGTTGCCAAAGACCTATAAAGAAAGGAGCACAGTGAGACTGCAACAACTTGTATTTTACCATATGGGTTTGATTCTGAGACAGACTTTCTTTTGATGACTTTGTAACCATTGGTAGAAATCTGTACAGCATGAGTAGTTGCCGTTAAGACTATTTTTCTGCTTACTTTTATTCATACATGTTTAGGTTTGTGGTCTGATGGATCAGTACAGTTTGTTTATGCTTTGACCAAACTTTTGGCACATTACCCAAGTGATTTTCAAGCAAAAGCTGTGAGGCAGGCTTGGCTCTTTTCCAGTGAATCTCTGCAATTTGGCATTTATATACAGTTTCCGTTTCCAGAAAAGGAAGCCTGAATACAAAACATATAAATTAGATATCTGTAGAGCAGAATTTTCCTTTGTGTGCTCATTCAGCTTTGAGTGAGAGTATCTGTTAATTTGGTATTGCCCAGTGAGAGCAGTTTTATTTATGTAGGTCAAATAATCACTTCCCATTAAGCCTATCCAGATTCCACTGAGATGTGGATCTGTTTTCTTAATTTTTGTTTTGTTTTAAAGTAGTCATGGTGAAACCTCTGAGAAACATTGTGTTAATTTAAGGATTTCAGATCTTTGTCTTGGTGGAGCTTTCCTTCTGTTCTGGAATGGTGATAATTGTAGAGGGCATGCAAGTGAGCTTCCTCTCTTTTCTTACCAGGCTCAAAATTTGCAGCATAGCAGAATTTTTTTGGAAGGGGAAAAAAAAGGAGAAATGTTCAGTCTTAGTTTATTAGTATTTAGGAGGAAATGCATTCTATGGGCACAGTTACTGTGAGGGTGAACAAGCTAAATGTTCCCCATAGGCTAGTCTAGAATGAAATTCAATTGTGTAGCCACTTTGATGACATTTAGACAGTCTCTGGGCTCCATTAAACACTTGATTATGCTCTGTAACCAGAAATCCGTATATTTTATACCTACTGACCATGGTTTTCAGACTATCCACAATCACTTAATCTGAATACTCATAAGGGACACTTCTGTTTGGTACACAAAGTACTTCTGTATGAAGATTCTTTTATTCTATATAGTTTTTTTAGGTTACAGTAACATAGGTTTGTGTATCCTCATAGAAGTGAGATGTCTTAAAGAGATGTATATTAGTAAGAAGGTTCCAAAAGTAAACTAAGGAAATGCTTCAGATCTGTTAATTTGGAAATATTTTTTATATGTGTTTAAGTGACACATGGTTTTGTGTATGGTTGCTTTTCTTGTGTAAAAGATTAAGAAATAGAAGTCACATATCAAATAGTATTTTCAGAAGCATCGTTGTGCAACTGCACATTTTGTTAACCACTGGGATTACTATAAATGACCATGTTTTTGGGAGCCCAAACTCCTCTTGCCTCTTTACTGAAATTTCAGACAGCCTGGACAGGTACAGTGGGTGAGCTTTACACAACAGCTGAACAGTTCCTTTATCAGTAGTGCTGCTAATCCAGGAAGGACCTTTGTGGTTGGTCTGTCTTGCAGGGAAATGCTAAAACTAATTTAAATGTATTTAAAATATTTTTAGGGATCATCATTTCCTCCTCCATCTGAATATGCTCCACCGCCGAATCCAAGCTCTGACCACCTTGTAGCTGCAAATCCATTTGATGACAACTATAATACTGTGTCTTATAAACCACTTCCTTCAGGAAATCCATATTTTAGTAATCCTGGTTATCCTGGCTTTGGAGGCTATAACACTTTCAGAATGCCACCTCACATGCTGCCCAGAGTGTCCTCGCCATATGGTGGCTCTTACTCCCTCAGAAACCAACCACATCCCCTTCCTCAAAACCCGGTGGGAATGGGTTTTAGTCGACCCCACTCTTTCAGCTTTGGTCCACATGATAACCCGGGTTTTGGGAATCAACCACCTTACAGTAGTGGTCAGATAAATCAAAATGTCAATATACCTGGTCAGCATTTCAGACCAAATCTTGGTGAGAACTTTGCGCATTCTGGTCAGATACCTCACCCTGATGTGCCATCTAACTTTGGTCCTGGAAGCAATCCAAATTTTCCAAATTCACAGCTAGAGTCAAACCATTCTTTTATTCTTCCACCAAACACGTACAACCAGACAAAATCATCAGCACAAAAGCAAGACTTTAATCAAGGTGCAAGCAAAGCTTCCAGCCAGAACACTGCTGCCCATCAGCATCATCACAGGACAGAGGACATTGTGAGTCAAGGTAACAGTGACCTAAAAAATGTTACTCGAAACAATGTGGTAAATCAGGATAATAGCCATTCTAATAGTGCTGATAACACTAATGCTGGCCATTCCAATGGGACTCAGAATAAGTCCCGCCAGCCTCGAGGTACTGCTGAAGGATGCAACGCTGAAAAGAGCAGCAAAACACCCCTTCATCCCAGTCGCCATGGTCACTCGTCCTCTGAACCCGTCTATCCATGTGGAATTTGTACACATGAAGTTAATGATGACCAGGATGCCATCCTGTGTGAAGCCTCTTGTCAAAAATGGTTTCATCGGATCTGTACAGGCATGACTGAGTCAGCTTATGGCCTTCTTACAGCAGAAGCATCAGCAGTATGGGGTTGTGATACTTGCATGGCTGACAAAGATGTCCAGTTAATGCGTACAAGAGAGACTGCAGGACCACCTGCTTTGAATACGGATGGCTAACAACGTGAGCTGGGGGTAGTAGTTGAAATACTTGCTATGAAGATTTGGTCACAAATTGGGTACTTCACTTTCTGCAGACAATCAGTTGTGGTTGTCATCTGATTGCTGTCATCTTTTTTTTTTTTTCTCTTTTTTTTTCCCTAACCTGTTTTCATTCATAAGCTTCCATCTCGGCTTTTGTACTCTTCAGTTTCATGTGTGCAAACGTTTTACAGGATGGGATACTTTCTGATAATACTGTAAAACATAATTCATGACTGATAGGAAGTAGGATGTGCATTGACACTTTCATGGAAGGCAAAATGTGCCTGTATGAATAGCCCCTAATTTGCTAGTGTTAATATGGTAGCTGACACTAGCATTTAGTGCTTGGTTTTAATTTGCAAATACTCATTATGTTTTTTTAAAGTGAATGTCCACTACTCATATTCTTGCTTATCTTTTCCTTGAATATAGTGGAGATTACATGGAGGAATGTGCAGTACTAATAGTTTTTAATATGGCTTCATGCTTAGTAGCACAATGAACCCAGTAACTGTTAGACATTTTTATTTCCTTGAAAAGCAATCATCTCTTTTCACTTCTCAGCAAATGCTTGCCAAAGACTTGTGCTAAGTCTTGCAGTATTTGGAAATAGTCACAAAATTTGATTACATTGGAAGAACAATACATAAAGTTTATGAAGTCCAGTGCTTTAAATCTAGAGAATACCAAAACTAGGACTGCATAGATAACCTTAATTCATTTATTTGAAGCACATGTATTATGATGCAGTCTCCCAATCTGCCATGGTTGTGCAGCCATGCACTTCTCTCATCCTGGTCATTGATGCTTCTAGTCTCCTGCCTCAGTGCTCTCTGAAAATTGTGAATGAACTAGTGCAGGGAAAGTCCTGCCCAGCTTCTAGGGCTTTCAACTAGAGCCTGCTCAGTTGCTCTAAACTACAGAGTCCACTTGTCATTGCTCAAGGGAATGGAGTGTCCTCAGCACAGGCTCTGAATTGCAAGGTAATTTGTCCAGCAGTGTTAAAACTGAATTCCCACCATACCTCATCCAGTCTTGCACTGAGGAAGTCTAGGGTGGAGAAAAATACAGAAATACAACTTTCACATCAGCTGATTTTAGCTCACATCAGGAGAAAATAATCACAGGTTTAATTTCTTTGCTAGACTTGATATCCTACTGACAAGTGTGAATGGCACTAGAGCTTCATGTGTGATGCTTTGAATTCTTTTTTTAATATGGGTAATTTGATCTTACTCTTGATCTCAAAAATAACCTCCCTTTTTTTTTTTTACTGTGGGGAAAGATCTAGTCTTGAAGAGTTCAGCCTTAGCAATGTGGTAAGTTGCATATGCAACTGAAAATGAAAGTTTCTGTAGAGAGAAGTGTTGCTTTTAACATCATAAGAGATGTCACTGTAG
Organism: Dryobates pubescens; assembly: GCF_014839835.1. NCBI lineage: Eukaryota > Metazoa > Chordata > Aves > Piciformes > Picidae > Dryobates > Dryobates pubescens. The sequence goes on along the minus strand of NC_071628.1, from coordinate 15,211,519 downwards.
TAACAAACTTGGCTTGTAATACTTGCCACTGTGCTGGAAACTTACTGGTTTTAAACAATTAGCAATTAAATCATATGTCAAGTATTACAGGTACTAGTCATATTCCTTAATGTGATAAATTGTTCAGGTCTGTGATGATGAGTGATGTAGGAGCCTGTATAGAATAGAGTCATCTAATAAAGAGATAGTTTCTATGCTAAGCTATACTAACAAGTGAAAAGCAAGGTCACCATTGTGTTTGACTTTAAATAGGCTATACTGTGGCATTTTCCTGGAAGATGCTGTGTAGATCTACATAACTATCCTTGTATTTTAAAAGTGAAGAGTTTTATATGCGTTTTTTTACTGAAGAGGTGCAGTATTGCCCTTCTTTTTTGTCTTGCCTCTCATCAGAAAAAAGGAAATAATGTCTAAAGTGCAAATGACCCAATTCATATCTTGAGGATTTCCTGTACGGAGACGTTAAAAAACCCAAAAGGGCAGATCCAGGCCTTCTGTTTTCATCACTATTTGCTTTATTTAGTGTAGAGGCTAAATAAATCCTGTTTTGTTAAGGATGTGATATTTAAAAATAAATAGGAAAAAAAACAACAAGCAACAACCTCTGTTGGATTTATTCTTCAGTAGTTTTCCTAAGGACTGACTGACTGTTAGAATTTCTAAAGCAGAAATTAAACCAAACTCATTTAGATACATTTGTTCCTCTGGGAATCAATTTAATTTTTGCAACAATTTGCACTGGTAGTGGAGCTGGTTCAGAACTACAGCAATGCAAATGACATAAAAAATTTTGCTCAGCGAAAGTTCAACTAAAGTTCCAATGATGATACTGTTATCCAAGTGTGCTGTTCACAATACCTTTCCCCCTCCTACACCCCCTGTCTGTTGTGAGAAGATGTTTGGGGCATTTGTTCTCAGAAGTCCAATTATTTTCACATTTTTGAGCCAACATTGTATTTCAAATAGCTATGTATTTCTTAATCTCTTTCTCAACCCTATGTGAAGTTAGGCAAATTCTGTATTAACTAGCAAGACATTAGAATTTACAAACTTTAAAATCTACTGTATCATTTTGTAAAGTAGTATCATTTTATAAGGCCTTAAACTGTCTACTTGTAAAATTCATTCTAACAATTTCAGTTTTTCTAAACTGGCAGTATGTTGTGTTTGTAACCCAGTAAATTTTCTGCATTTATTAACCTACATATTGAAGGCAGTAGCAAATGCCATTTATATAAAATAATAATAAAGGAAACCCAACAAAACCAAACTTGTTATCACACTGATCATAGAGATATGACTGATTATGATCTCCGGAAGTCATCCAGCCAATACACTTGCCCTGCTGATACGCTCTTGGCATACCTGGACTGTTTGTCTAGAGATAGAGTTATACTTTGTTTTTCTCTGCATGTATTGACTAGTAGTAGTTCAAGTATGCACAGGAAAAACAATCACGTTTTGTTAGTAAGATTCTAGGAAGATGTCAGCTGGTTAGAATTAGAAGTTAGTTATAGAAGGGTGGGTGGGAGGGAGGGCTGATTAGAATAGGTGAAGTTTTTTTGTAATACTCTACATGAAACAGTTGGTATTGAACTATCATGTGCTTCTTTCATTACTTGTGATTTAGACTGTACTGGTGCTGCACACCAAAAACACTGCAAAGATATTGTAAATCTTACAAACCTTAATATTTCTGCAGGAAATGCGTGTTCTTTTCAAATAGCTTCTTGTCATGATCAGAAATGCAGGCTATATTGCTCAGAATGTTTCTTTTTGGTTGGTTGGTTGTTAGGATTTTTGGGGGGAGGGGGGGTGTTTGGTTGTTGTTGTTTTTTTCTTTCTCCATTTTCCTTTTTCTTTCTCGTAGGCTGAAATAAATAGGCATAAACTGAATTGAACAGTCCTTAATACTTGGGGGCGGGGGAGCTGTTTGTGTGGTTTTGGTTGGTTGGGGTTTTTTGGTTTGTTTGTTGGTTTTGTGGCTGGGTTGTTTGGTTGTGGTGGGGTTTTTTTGAGGGGGCTGGTTTTGGTTTTGTTTTCTTTTTCTTCCAGAGACTAGTTTTAAATGAGAAATATGCAATTTGGTCTTTAAAATATTTGTTTAATCGGGTGAACAACGGTGCTGCATATAGGCTAGAGGGTAGATACCAAAAATCCTGTTTCTGGCTTTCTGACTGATCCCTTCTATAACTTGAGACAAGCAGATTAACTGTTCATGCCTCTATCTCTTTTTTCAGAAGGTCAAGCTAACACTTCCTGAGAGTGTTTAGACAGCTATTATTTGAGATCTTCAGATGAAAGAGATTAGAGAATAGTAATACAATTTGTTCTATTTAAAACAAAAAATTTTAGTGGCTGCTCAAAGAAGAATATACTTTGACCTCTCAAATTTTTAATCTAAGAGCCAGTTTTGTCATCACATTTTCCAGGCTTAACCTCAAGCGTGTGAGAATTAACAAAATCAGTGGAACTGCATGCATATAGTCAGTGCTTCAAAGTGTTTGCAGTTCAGGGCCTGTGAGATTTACAAGTGAAATGCTTCTTATGGTTTGTGATTTTTACAAAATCAGTGGTGTTACAATATAGCACCTTTTTAATATTTGTCTTGATTCCAACTTAATACAATAACACATTTGCTTTAAGTAGGTCCCTTTCATTATAAGTAAGCATTGCCTGGCAGTAAAAGTATCGGTGTAACATTTTTTGAAAAGGAAGTAATGCTTCTTATCATGTTGTATGTGACTTAAATGACTGTTTCATATTAAAACTAATCTTTCCTTATGTACTGCTTAAATATACCTGTTTTGGGATATCAGTTCAGTACTTTTTATACAATCTTGAATGTGTTCCACATTGGTGACATGTATTTTTGCAACAACTTTTGTTTCGATTTTAAATTAGAGCATGTCTGAAGTAATACATGCATTAGTGCTGTGGTGTGTGGCAAAGTTAATGTATGTAATTCAAATTGGAAGAAAGTTTCCAGACTTTGTCCAACATTAACCCTGTGGCTAGGGATTAAATTACTATGTAATACAAATTATTTCATATCACGATGTGTTTTAAGCTACTCTATGAAGTATGTGAAACATTGTTTATGGATTGGTAGCTGGCATGGTATCTTGCATAGAATGAGGTATGATAGATGGTAGCATTTCATGGTAACTAAAACTGACTACCTTTCAGAACATGCAGCACTTAGGTGCATTGTCATATTTTTGCCGTAACAGTTAGTATGAATTTCTTGATATTATCGACTGACAAATGGGTGAACATTTGGTAATAAGCTCATGGGTGTGAAAATTCTATTCCAGCACTTGGTTTCTAAAACATGTAATTTTTCTAATCTATTGGATGCGATTAGATATATTCTGGAGGATGTAGCACTGATGTATTTTAAAGTTGTTCTGCAATTGCTAAGTTTTGTCCGAAGCTTTCTATATTAGAATAGACTCTTCCTTAAAATCGGAAAATTAAGTGTACTTAGTAGAACTTTTAAGGCAATATAACTCCTACACTACACCTTGAGTTATGCACATTCGCTTCTTTGTATTGTCCTCCCCTGACTTGTTGGCTTATGCTTTACATGGAAATAAAGGGTCCCTTTAGTGCCCTAGTGTTGTGTGTCATCAGTTCTGAGGTAATTAATTCGGGATGGTGTTCAGCCCCTTAGAGATGCTGCCTATAGCTTAAAGTTTTCAATGTCAGCCTTAATTTCCTGATTCCAAAATGGCTTATTACACTGTCATAGGGAATACTTATTTTTGTATTGTTTGCCATACGTGTTTAGTTTTCCTTTTCACGTTCAGACTATCTCAAAGTAATTTTTCATCCCACTCCACCTTTCTATTTGGAGGTTTATGCACTGTAATTCAGGAGTTGCTGTACCAGAGACAACTCAGGACTGGGGTCACGAGAGATGTTGTGTCTATTCCCATGTACTTGTGTTCTAAAGGATGGTCTAAATTTGAACTTCTGTATCATTGAAGTAGGGCAGGCTTTTGGTAGGTTTCTTATTTTTAAAATAAAAAAAAAAAAATTTTACTTGCTACTTTTTTTCTGAAGTGTGAACTACTATGGACATGTTGAGGATTTTTTTTTACTTAAGAGACAGTCTGCCCTCCAAGTTTTTGTACATGGCCTTTACAGCAGATGCTCACTGTTCTTTAGGGCCTTTTTTTGTTTGTTTTGTTTGTTTGTTTGTTTTTTGTCCACATGCTTCTTTCAATGTTAAAGATGAATCAAAAAAGGCAAGTTACCAATCTGCTGCCATCCAAACAGTGCAAAATATAAGCTGATTAGGATCGTTGACATTTAAATTTTTTGTTAACAACGATGTGATGTTTTACCTTTTAGAAAAACATAAATCGGAATCTGATTCAAGCATTATTGGAACATGTATATGGTATATTTTGTCCAGCCCTGTATGTAACTGTTGCTTTCTGTTACCTGGTTTCAGTTTCTTTTAAAATAAAGATAATTTTTGTGGGGAAGTTGCTAATGGATTTTATGAAGATGCCTAAATTAACTCTTCTAATGTTTCGCTTGCGAGAATGCGTTTTGAATAGGCATAATCGTATGAGAAGCAGCCTGTGGTTGTGTTGATCAGAAAAAGTAGCTTCTGCCTCTTGGAGAGGTCCATTGTTCTGTAAAGGCAGTAATCTGAAGTAACTTCAAGGAAGATGAGAAGTCTTGCACCATAAGACCCATTTCTTTCTTACAGGATAGGAGGGAAGGCTCTGGCACCATTTGGCTGAATAGATCTTTTAGAGCTTTCTGTACTTGGGAAGAGATTATGCAAAGATTAATTTATTCTAATTTATAAAATTACTACTAAGGTATTTGTGTTTGTTGAAATGCCAGAACTAACACATACCAAATCAGTAACTTAACAGTAATCTTTAAAAACAACTGGTAAGAGTGGTCTCAAACTGCATGCAAAACAGGTTTTTTTGGAATAAATAACATTTCGTAGAATGTTCCTACTCTTCTTGAAAGTTTTAGATGCATGAGAGAGAATTTAGGAAGGATGGGAGGAAAAAAACCCATTTATTAAAGATAAGAAAATCTCTACTGTATAAAGGATTTGTTTTCCCCACATAGTAAAGCTTCTGAAGCCATTACAAGTGAAATGACCCCTGGAAGACATGTATGTATTGGGAGCTGAATGGTCCAGAGTATTAGCAATATTATTAAAATTTGTCTGGAGTCCATCCTTCATAGCACAGGAGATGAGATTTATTTATTTTTTAACATCTCCTTTCACTACAAAGTTTCTTGCACTTTTGATTGGCAAATAATTTGTTTATCCAAATGAGATAGCAATGAGGAGATGCATATGACAATAGGTGGTGTTTCTGCAGACATCAGTACAAGACTTTTAAGTACTTGCTCAGCCTTTTTTGTGTCATTTAGCAGCTAAATCTGCTACTTTGATGTAGAAGTTAGTGACCTTTGCTGTGTTGTCTGCAAGTGAAATAGATAGCTCTGCAATGGAGATCAAGCTTTTAAATAAGTAAGCTTTTTTGTTAATAAATTAGAACTGTTTTGTGTAACTTAAGAACACCAAACATGGGTACCCATAACCATGTCCTGTCTTGTAAAGTGTGTATATGTAATGTGTTCTTTCTGGCAGGAATAAATAATAAGCTGCTTCATTTCAGTATATTCTCTGTGCTTAAACTAAAAGTGACACCTGGATGACCAAGACAGAAGACCAGTACTCAACAGATATAAGACTTCTATTATCTGTGAATGAACTCTCGAACACTGAAGGATGCATTCTGGATGACTACAGCTGCATTCTGGAGTGGTAGGAGGTTTTGAGTTACTATTGCATTATAATCATTGTGGTTAATGCTGCTATTGGAACATTCTGCTTTAAGACAAAACACTATCTCCTCAAATACCCAACTCTTCCATTACTTCACATAGGAAGCAGACAAGTAGGATTTTGACTCTTGCGTGCAGTTCTGGCCTCCCAGTTTTCAATGTAATAGAACTAGGAAAGCTTTGGAGGTCAGCAAGGAAGATGAAGCTATGAAAAGGAAACATAAGCAAGCTAAGAGTCTAGGAGAAAAAAGAACATCTCTTAGAGTGGAGGAAGGTCTATAAAACAACCTCAGCAGCACAGAAGGGATATTTAGAACTTCCTTATTTCTTCCTTTTCTGCACTTGCCTGAAGTTTGTCTTACAATGCAGACAACTAAGATATTAAATAAAGGTAACACAAAGCAGATTTGAAAGAAACAGGAAGATTTTTGTTCTCACAGCGAGAATATTTCCTCAGGTTTATTTACTTATTTTCTCTTACAGCTTTCTAGACTGTTAGCAGTCTGTTTATGAAGACGTCATGGTTTTATGTCTAGGTTCAGAACTATAAACCACAGAAGTCTCATATTCTGCTGCTGCAGCTTACAGCAAAGCTCCTTATGCCATGGTGCAGATCCTACCGTAAGTCTGAAGACATATATCATGAAAGGTTAAAAAAAAAGTAAGTCACATGTGCCCAAAACACCTCAAGCATTTTGACTTTTACATAACTCTCTTTCCTTTTATACTTTGAATGCTCTTGGAATGAGGAATTTAATTCAATTGTCAGATTCCAGTCCATGCAGTCATTCATTCAGATGATACTAATGTGGGTGAGGGTGGACAACACCACAGAAACCATACCAGTTGCAATGGAGTTCTTGCTCTAAAAAAAAAAATTAACCCTCTCTGCTACCTAATTTCATACATATATATAAATATATATATATGCATTATTTAAAAGGTGTCAGTATCATTTGACCGTTACTTTGGAATGTAGATAGTGTAATTAAATCTTCAGTGATACACAGCAGGAATCTTAGCTAATATGTGTACATGCTAAATTCAGATTTTTTTGGTGGTATTTAAAAAAAAATAAAAGGGGGAAAACTAGACTTTCTTCTGCATTTCCCCCCCCCAAATAGTCCTATCTTTATATATTTTTGAAGAATGTAAACATACCTGGATGTTTATAAAAATATGCTGGGCTTGCCTTTCAACCCATAATCCCCAGAAGCAGTTGCTTTCTATATAGTAGACTTTATTTTGGCAGATAGTGTTCCTGTGTGTTTGAGGAAGGTTGAATAACAATCTGCAAATCACCTCTTTTGAGTTTTTGGTTAAACCCACAAAATAGACAGTATTGTGAGGCAATACCGTGGGGCTGCCAGTATGACCTAATAATTCTCAGAGGACATCTGGAAGTCTCAGTGCATTGCTAAATCAGTCCTCAGCTTTTAGTAATTTTTACCAGAGACTCTCAAAATAATAGTGGCTTCCTGACAGAAATGTATTTAGGTAATAAGAGCTGCACTCCTTCCTACTCTCCTTAGGTGTGAGTGATGAAAACCAGAGCAGTGCCTTATATTCACTGTATCTTAGCAAGACAGTGAGGCAGCATCTACAGTAGTTCTCTCAACTGATCTCTTGAAGTTTTAGGAAGTCAAAAGGTACTGTGTGTTTGCTCTCTACAACTATCTGAAAGGAGGTTGTAGTGAGGCGAGACAGTCTTCTGTTCTCCTAAGCAACAAACTGACAGGACAAAAGGATATTGCCTCAAATTATGCCCGAGTAGGTTTAAGTTGGGTATTATGAAAAAATTCTCCACCAAAAGGGTTGTCAAGCCCTGGAACAGGCTGCCCAGGGTCTTGGTGGAGTCCCCATGCCTGGAGGGATTAAAAAGCTGTATATGCGGTGCTGAGGGGGCGTGGTTTACTGGTGACCTGGCGGTACTGGGTTAACGGTTGTTTCGATGATCTTACCGCTCTCTTCCAACCAAAACAATTATGTGATTCTGTGCTTCATTTTCTGCGCTGTTAACTATGAGCCCCAGGAACAGCTGTTTTACCCTTACTGGCTCCTGCACCGCTCCGCCGTTAGCTGGGGTTCCGCACTCCACCTTTCTCGCCCGCCACGGGCGGCACGGCGGGCTGGGGAGCCCTGGGTGCGCGTTCGGTTCCGTAGCGGTCAGTGCCGACGGCAGGCTCGGTAGGACTGCGGCTGCCTGCTGTCAGCAGATGGGCCGGATGCGGCGGGCCGCTCCCCGGCAGGGCCGGCTCCTATTCCCAAGGCGCTCGAAGCACCGCCGTACTGTCGCTCTTCCGCCTCCCCTGGCGCATTGCAGATCGCGCCACTGCCGCCGCGTTACTCGGAAGGGAAGGGGAATGGGCGGGTCGCGGCAACCCCAGTCCAGCAGCACCGTACCCGGCAATGGGCAAGCAGCCGCCTCCTGCCTTACTCCTCGGGGATCGGCCCTGCCCTGTACAGACGCCATTGGCCAAGGCCGGGGGTGGGACCTGCAGCGCTTTCCGGGGACAGGAAGTGCTGGCACCGGAAGCTGCTGCCCCTGGTAACGGCTGTGGAGCGCTCGTAGCAACAGGTGCAGTTATGCCGGTGTGGCTGCGGGAGTACAGCTGGCGGCAGACTGGCTCCACCGTCTACCTCTCGCTGCTGTTGCGTGGCCTTCGGGTCAGCCCCGCCAACATCTTCTGCACTGATCAGTACTTGAAGGTGGGGCGACACGAACTTTCTGTGGTGCTGTGGCAGTGCCACCTTGAGCTGTGTCGTGCCCAAAAGCCTGTGCCTTGGCGTTACTTCACAGCTGTGTGAAAATGCACACGCTTGATACACCATGTCAAGGCTCTCGAGTTTATAATCTGTTCTAATACTTAATCTATACTCTCCCTCTGTGTGCCATAGGCTGTTAAATACCTTTAACAGTAGAGATTATGGCTTTACTATTGTTCTCCATACTAATACTCTTGCTACTCAACAGGTGCCAACTGCTTTTTCTTTTATAAGTGGCTTGAATTACACACATTTGCTTATATTATGAACAATTCTAAATTTGATGTCTTTGGCTTCGTGTGCATGCTGAAGAAAATTTTTTTCAGTCTCATTTTTATAGTCTAATAAAATATATAACCTCTATAGTGCATACTTAGCAAATTTGTCAGTAGTGTATGTTTCTTGTGTTGTACTGTATGGACATACTATTTGGAATGTGTGATATTAAAAATGGTAAAATCAGGAATTGTATTTTTATAGGTAAGCATCCCTCCTTTTTTGTTTGAAGCTTTTTTATATGCTCCTATTGATGACACAAATAGCACGGCAAAGATTGAAGATGGAATCATTTTCTTCACTTTGTATAAAAAAGAAGTAGCTATGTGGGATTCCCTAACTCTAGCAAATGGTAAGTTGTCTGCTGTGAAAGTACATTGTAGGTATGAAACCAAAACTGTGCCAGAACTTTGCTGTTGTAAGCTCTACTGCTGGATATCTACGTTGGACTTTGTTGATCATTGTTAAAAATAGAAAGTACATGAAAAATGGACAAAATCTACTGGCTCTAGTGTGCAAAACCCCAATGCTTCCTGTAAAAACTTGCATTTCTTTTGTGTGTAAGCAACTCCTGAACAATCCAGTTTTATGAATATGATAATTATAACAGTAGAACTTCAAGGCTAAGTTGCTGGAATAATTTTTGGTGGTTATTTATTTATTTTTAAAGCGAGCAAGGAGAAACTGCAATATCTAAGACAGAATGCTGTTCTAAAAGCCCAGAAAAAGGCAAAAGAGGAGACAGAAGCAAGAAAAATTACAAAACAGGAACACAAAAATTACGCTCTGGAGGCCACAATGAAGGTAAGCTTAGAAGGAACTCCACAATATGTACACATCTAAGCAATTACATCTACTTGGTTAAATGTTACTTTAAAATTATGAAAAGTATAAAATTTTTATTACAGTGGTGGAGAACTTTGGTATTTCTTTGTACTGAAAGCATACCTCTTCCCTAATATCAAAAAGATAAGGAAAGAATACTTAGAAGTTGTCATTTTCCATTAGTAATACTAATGAAAATTTTTGGTGATCAGAGTTTTGTCATTTGAAAGGAGATTAAATTAATGTGGCAAAACTAATATTTTGTGGCCTTTGCATCAGAGCAAGTGTTTAGTCATTTAGCACTGTCACAAATACTGATTAAAAAAAGCCCCTAAACTTGTTTATTCATTGTTTTTTTTTTTGTCACACTTGCTATTCATTGCCTTTTGTGTGTGTATCTTTGTCCTTTGCTGTTTTGTACTTTAAGAAATGTTTTCTTCAGATTTTTTATGTAAATAAAAACTCTAGGCACTTTGTGTTAAGGTTGTGGTTTTTTAAGTCTATAATGAAATTTTAAGATTGCATATTCAAGTTCGACAAAAATGAACTGCCGTTACGCGACTTTCTTAGTAGCGATATTGTACCTGTTCTGCCTATGCTTGGGATATGAAATTGTGAAAATAAGGGTAACTTTTACTTAGCTGTTTTACTATTTTCAGATGTTGTGTATCTCATAGATTTATCATTCAAACAGCTAGAAGAAGAAGAAAGAAAAAGAATTGAAAATCTGAAAGAAAAGGAGAGGCAGAGGGTCACTAAGGAGTTGGAATTGTGGAAAAAACAGCAAAAAGAAACTGAGGAGCAGAATATAGTCCAAAAAGAAGGGGAACTACATCAAGAAGTACAGCAGTTTAATGAGAAGAAAAAGGGGAAAATGAACAAATCCAGGATTCCTAATGAGGAAACTTCTAAGACCAGACTCAAACCTACTAAAGGTTGTATTACTGAAGTATATGTTATAATTCTTTAAAGTGTTGCTTAAACTTTATTCTTAGCTATTTCTGAGTCATCATTTATATGTCTTAACCATACTGAACTAATTGTTTTAGTTTACAGTCATTTTAGTATCTTTATTTTCAGACAGTTTATTGAGCATGTGAATTTTTAACTCTTGTTTAAGTTTGAATATACAAAGGCAGGTTTTTTCCTAAGCTTTATAAAAGTAAAGCAGAAATCCTTTCTGACAGAGTAATGTAGACTTTTTGAGGGTAGAGTTTATGTTACGATGTTCCTAGGTGCTGAATTTGACAGAATGATGCAATCTCCTTTCACTCTCTGACCCATGACTTGGCCCTACAGAGAGCCAATTCAGGGAACTTAGCCAATTGAAAATACTTACATTTTTATTGTTGGGTTTGTTTGCTTGTTTGTTTTTTTTGTTTCAGTAAGGTTAGTTTCAGCTCTTGCAGTTGCCCTGACAGAGAATGATAAAGGATGTTGACAGAGATAGTGGTCTAAGTGGAGCTGTTAATTTGTGACAGATAGTGTGGCCAGTAAATAGATGGCATGATACAGCAAGAACAAACTTTTTTTGAATGCTTCCTTCAAAATAACAAGTCTAAACCTTTCTCAGGATGTCAGAAGTGTAGTTCTAAGGTGTAGTATTTCTTAGTTAGTTGTACTTTGGGCTTTGGTAGAAAATTAGAAAAAAATCTCTTTTGCCTAATTTTTCATTTTCAGTCCTCCCAATTCTTTTTCATAGGTCATGGTTCCCATAGTATGTTTTCAGAAAATTTAAAGGAAGAACAGTTACCAGCTCCTCGATCTGCTGCTACAATTAAAACCAAATTTACGTCACGAGTTTTTCCCACACCTCTGCGAGAATCTCGTGTTGCAGAAGAGGAGGAGGTAAGGATTGCTCTCTGGTTTAGTATAATGCTTCTGTTGTCTTCCAAGGTGGTGAATTATTTACTGTGTATTCGGTAAGTTGACAGAAATATTACCTAGTGTCCAGAGAAGGGCAATGAAGGTGGTGAGGGGTTTGGAACACGAGCCCTATGAGGAGAGGCTGAGGGAGCTGGGGTTGCTTATCCTGGAGAAGAGGAGGCTCAGGGGTGACCTTATTGCTCTCTACAACTACCTGAAGGGAGGTTGTAGACAGACGGAGGTTGGTCTCTTCACCCAGGCAGCCCAGAACAAGAGGACACAGTCTAAGGCTGTGCCAGGGAAGGTTTAGACTGGATGTTAGGAAGAGGTTCTATACAGAGAGAGTGATTGCCCATTGGAATGGGCTGCCCGGGGAGGTGATGGAGTCACCATCGCTGGAGGTGTTCAGGAGGAGACTTGAAGGGGTGCTTGGTGCCATGGTTTAGTTGATTAGGTGGGTTGGATTGGTTGATAGGGTGGACACGATGATCTTGAAGGTCTCTTCCAACCTCGTCTGGTCTATTCTATTCTATTCTATTCTATTCTATTCTATTCTATTCTATGCAATATTCTTATCTTCCAAAGAAGCCAGTCTGATTTAAATTAAGATTAAAAACAACCCAAACTACAACTTTTAATATAAAAATTATGCATGTAATTGTGGAAAACAATAAACAGCTTGTTCCTTTTGTTTTGGGAAGGGTAAAAGAAAAAAAAAAAGCAGCAATATTCATTTAATCCTTTAAAATACAAAATTTGAAATGTCTTCTGTTATATTTAAGATTCTTTAACTTCTGTCTTCTTAAAAAGAAGTTCACAGTTAACTCTTCTGAGCTGTACTGAATGAGTGCAGAGTCATTTAGGAGGTTCCAAAACAAACAAACAAAAATATTAGTGATGCAGCAACCTTAGTTCTCATATAGTAATAAAATATCTGGGGAAACATACCGATATTTCTCCCTATGCAACATACATGGCAAACAGAATTCTTTTGATAGGAGTGAGTGAAAAGATGAAAGCAAAGTCCCAGTCCAATCTGAGATTTGACTCAGATTTTCCTTCAGAAATAATACTTGCATGTGTATATGTACAGTGGCTACATAAACAAGCAGAAGCTCGAAGAACAGTAAGTGCTGATTTGTCTGAGCTGGAAGACTTAAAAGAAGAGGAGAAGAATCCAGACTGGTTAAAAGACAAAGGAAAGTAAGTTAGATTCCATTTGAACATGTACTTAAAATTAAGCATGAGCTGTATAGTATGTGTCCTTTGCTTAGTTTTGATATTTTCTATCTATCCTAGACACAGATAGTGAATGTCTACATAGTAGAGAATTTATTGACAGCTTATGGGGTTTGAATCTGATAAAGTCATGAGATGCCATTGCTGAAACATGTGATGGACCAAATTATTGTGAACCCATATAATACTTATTCTTCTGTGAGGACAATTAAGTCAGTGCAATATGATACCTAGCTGGATTTCCTTTTATTTGTATTTTTTATTGAGAGATGCAACAACAGTCTAAAACAAACTTTAGGAATTTGATAAAAATACTGGTGTGTTTATATAGCTGTGTTAGACAGAAAGTTTTGATACAGAGCTTCCAAAATTAGTCTTGTGTGTACATAGATGTGTCCACTTCTTGCTGCTCTTCATTGCTATTAAGCAGTGACTATTTTTGTTGTGTCTTGTACAATATCGTCAGCATCAAGTTGGACTGAACTTTAGCTATGTTGTTCTTGGAAAAGGCTATAAATGGCCATTTTCAAGGAAAGGTTGCTAAAACTTCAATTTTTCACAAAGGAATTGTTAGCAATATGTAGCTGTTTATTTTGTGATTTAGCACCTTGTTTAAAGAACATACTTCACTTTTTGTTTTATACTTAGCAAAATGTTTGCAACAGGAAACTACCTTGCAGCTGTAAATGCATATAACCTCGCAATACGGCTGAACAATAAGCTTCCCCTACTGTATCTGAATCGTGCTGCTTGCCATCTTAAACTGAGAAATTTACATAAAACTATTGAAGATTCCTCAAAGGTATAAGTATATAGCTTCTTAGATTGTCATTTTATACATTACTGTGATTTATTACTTAATGCTTCTGTCTAGCAGATCTGTAAAATACTTAATAGTGCAATTCAGACTTTTAAAATTAAAAATTGATTTATTGAAGCCATGGTGGAATATTAAAATTGGATAGTGATTGATTAAAGAACTTTCAGAAATTGTAAACAAAATAACAACAAAATAAACCCCAAACTGTTCTTCCACACATGTGGGATGAATGCTCATATGTTGACTGAGTATACATTTCTTTACAGATAGAATATTGTAGCAATATATACACTTCAAAAAAAGGAAAAAAAGGAAAAAGACAACTTAGAAAAAAAAAGGAAATGCACACAGATACCTTTTGCATTAATTTGTAGTGTCTTCATTTGGTGGGAATTAAAAAATAAATGTGGTGGTGATGACAATGATACATGACAAATCTCCCAACAAACCATCATTTTTAATGAAGGGGTATATCGTCATGATGATTTAGGTTCCATTATTTCTGCAATGAGAGAGGAATGATCTGAAATGGAACCTGAATAATTTGGAGAAAGTTTTCTCATAATTACTGGGTTTTTGAACTGATAAGTACTTGAGGCTTCAAACTTTTTTTTTTTCACCAGTAACTATTATGACAACATATGCTTTTTAAGGCTGGGGTGTTTTTTTGTTTTTGTTTTTTTTTTTTGTAACATGGGATGTAATATCATATATGAAACCAGAATATGTTATTTGACTGTAATAAACACTTAACACAGTATTTGTCAGTTTTTAGCTATGGCAATGGAACTATATTTAGTGAACGGTGGGGTAACATAAGAATTTTAAGGATTAGATTTGCAAGCTGTAGAGTTAAATTTGAATAGCTATTCTCTACTTCTATTTGAGTAGTTACTATGTTACTGTATAGCAACAGTAATTAGGTGAGAGAAGTGTGTAAATGAGGAAAAAAAACAATTATGGAAAACCTATCTCTAAATATTTTGGGTATTTTCACTTGTAAAGGCACTCGAACTGCTGACACCGCCTGTTCCTGATAACAAGAGTGCTCGAGTAAAAGCATATGTAAGACGTGGAACAGCATTTTGTCAGCTGGAGTTATATACTGAAGGTGAGACCTTGATTTTGTGAAAACATGTGCATGGATTTATGGTGACATGCAAGTACTTCTCTTTAGCAAAATGAGACTGCTCACACCTTTATTTTTACAGGAGGAACATTAAAGGAGGCTTATGCAATTCGTTGCTCTCTTTCTATGAGCTTTTACTTTAACTGTTTATTTTTAAATTCTGTTTATTTATTTGTTTACTGACTAATTGCAATTCCACTTGAAAAATCTTTACAAATTTTAAGAAAATTGATTGAAGGAGTACAAGTCATTTTTTCCATTGAGGAAAAGGCTTTAGGGAGTTTTGTATTTATGTTTTGTCTCCTGGGTGAGTCTTTCTGTTCATAATGGCTAGCTATTGGCCATAGTAGCCTGGTGGCCATGGAAGGTATTAGTGAGGAACAAATGAGAGGTCAGAGATGAGGTATTTGCATGGGAAGCATTCAAATGTAGGATGCAAACTGATATGCAACTAAATTGCATACTGGTTTTGTTGTTCATGATGCAATGTTTTATTTTGAGATTATTTTTACAGTATTTCCAACTATAGAACAAATTAACTTAAAATAACCTGAAATTTTTGTAAAATATTTGCCTGTGAAGTGCCTAATAGCTTATCTTTGTAAAATAATATATGAAACCCATATTGGTGAGTAGAGTGTTTCATCAAGTATGTGTGACTTGTGTGAAAATACCTGAATTAGCAGTGTCCCTACCAAGTTCTTTAAGAATCAGTTTAGTTTTGTAAAGCAAACGTACAAGTAAAAGTCCATAATAGAAAGTGAAGAATATTCCAAGTATTGATGTTGAAATACACTAAGCTTTTCACATTGGTTACATTTTCCTACCTGTGAATCCCTTTATCATTTCCTTACAGCTCATTTGCACTTGGAAACCTTGTATTTGTTTGTGGGTTCTTTTGTGTTTTTATGCAGTTTCATTCTGTCACTCAGTTTTTTTCTCATCTGTGCTACACTTTCGAACACTCTTCTCAGGCAGACATAAGTGTGTGTATGTATATATATATGTGTGTGTGTGTGTGTATTCAGAGTCTGTTTTCATGTTTCAGTAAATGAAAATGTATATACAAAACATCTCCACTGATGTTTTGTAAAAGAATAGAAACAAAATATAAATGTATTTACTGACAAAATTTAAACCTAATATAATTTTGATTCCATCTTGCTCAATAGCAAATTCAAGGTCATTAAGTTATACATATGACTAGGGAACAGTTATTTCCAGTTAGTTGCTTGACATTAATGTATCTGTATTAGGTCTCCAGGATTATGAAGCCGCTCTCAAGATTGATCCTGAAAATGAAGCAATAGAAAAAGATGCAGAGAAGATTCGATGCCTAATTCAAGGAACATAAGATTCTTAATAGAAAAAAGAGAAACTTTTTGAGAGGGATGCCTCTTGAGGGCATCAGAAGAAGTTTTAGCTCTCTTCAATATATTGTTAACTAGTCATGTTTGTTTCACTCAGAAAACCTACAAAGTTGGTAAAAGATTGTGTACAATACTAGATATATGATATAGTTTTGATACAAAGTTTTTGTATTTTTCTTTCTGTGAAACTTTGGTGTGTTGAATATTAAAATATGCTTTTGATACTTAATTTACAGTTACTAAATGAAAACAATATTTGTCTGGAAGTATTTACTGAATCTAGACAATGGGAGTTCAAACAGTTTCAGTCACTTCTGTCAACTCTTGTTAACTTCCTATCTTTGTATTCTCCACCAAAGCTGAAAGTTATGTTATACAGGTTATATGTTTTCTCTGTTCTTGTTGTTCATAGTGTTTGGCATATCTGAAACTAAAAGAGTGAAATTAGATACTCTAATTCAGGCATCCAGTCTGGAAAACCTCCACTTGAAAGCACAGAGGTAGATTTTACATTGTGCAGAACATTCTTTTTAACATTAAGGTATATTGAATGTTTTCAGACTATTTTGAAATATTTGTTTGGCCTGAACCAACAGGGTAATTAGAAGAATTATAAACCTATAGTGTGGTATTGTAGTATAGTGGTAAATTAATCCTGTGATAATTTGTCCTGTTAGTGAATATGACTTAGTTCCTCCATCCTGTTACAATTAATTAACTTATGGTGTGGCTGTAAAGCATATTCTAAATCCAAAATACTGTTTTTTATAGGAGAATATGTATTTTTATTGAGCTGGTATTTTCATTTGTATTTTGTTGATATGGACCGGTATCTCAGACATACAAGCAAAGCTTCTCAAAAAAGGGACCATCCCGGTGAGGCTCTAAGTGTTGTAAAATGCTGTGAAGCATAACACTGTGCTTTGAAGTCCTGCACTTGTTGGTTTGGATTGTGGAAGAATGTAATATAGAATGGTATTATTTTTATGTATGTGTTAGCATTTGTATTACCACATGTCCTGGTTTATCCCCAATGAGATGGGGAAAGGGGAAAAATGAGGAAACTCTGGTGTTGAGATAAAGGCAATTTAATTAAGAAAGCAAAAGAAGGAATTAATCACTTCCCATCAGCAGCTAGGTATTCAGCCATCCCTAGGGAAGCAGGGTTACATCACATGTAATGGTTACTTGGGAAGACAAATGTCATCACTCTGAATGTTCCCCTCTTCATCCTTCTTCCTCAGCTTTATATGCTGATCATGATGTCACATGGTATAGAACACCACTTTGGTCAGTTGGGGTCAGCTGTCCCAGCTTGTCCCTTCCCAACTTGTTTATCCCCAGCCTACTTGCTGGTGGGGTGGTATGAGGAGCAGAAAAGACCTTGGCTTTGTGTAAGCACTACTCAGCAGTAACTAAAACATCCCTGTGCTATCAACACTGTTTCCAGCACAAATACAAAACACAGCTCCATAACAACTATTATGATGAAAATTAACTGTCCCAGACAAAACCAGTACATGGTGACAACTTGAAACACTGGACTTGAAGTGGTTCTGTTGTGTGAGGCATTCTGTCCACATTGTGACCATTTCAACTACACTCCTTTCAGTAGCAGTTTAGCGGACTGATGAATTTTCCACATCTGTCTGTCTCCTCAATACCATTTATTATTTATTTCTATCTTTAGAAGAAAATATTTATTATGCAGATACATGTTATTCTCTGTAAATTTTACACTTTTGGAACAGGGAGAAGTTGGCAGTGCTGCTTCCATTTGCTTTACTGACAGCCTTGAGAGCTGAGGTGAGTCAGAAATGTCTGAAGTGGCTGCTGTTCCTTCTTTCCTACACGTACCTACTGAATGGCAATAGGAGAATACTATATGTATAGCATCTGGAAAGGAGGGCAATGCAGGAATTTCAGTGCCTCAGTTGAGGGTATTGGTATATTTGCCAAAATAGGGCAATTTTCTGGGGGGGGGGGGGGGGTTGGGGCTGAGGAGGAGAGGCTGTAATGGCAAAAAGAAGATGCAAAGAAGCAGATGTTGATTTGTAGTCCCTGATTTTTTCTTTTGGTTCCAGAGCCTGTTAGAAAGATCTGTGAATGTCTGCATAGGCTAGTTGTATTCTAGTAATTTGTTGTAACTACTCAAGGCTATTTTTGATGTAGACAAGCACATTTTCCCACTGCTATGAAAGAGTGCCTTCTTCAGATGTTAAGGAAGCAAACATGCATGGCATGAACAGTATCTGCCTGTTTAATTGGATTAGACTGTAAGCAAATGGACGTTCAACTTCTGACTTCAGTACCTGAGCTGATGCGGTGTGTACACTGTACCGAAGTCACATGCATTATGTTGGTATTAGTGTCCTGACATATAGGAATGTGGAGACTGACTTTTAAGTTTTAAAACCAGAAAATATTTTAATTAAGCCAACTCTCTTAATAAAATTAGAGTTCCACATTTATAATACCAGGTCTGAAAGTTTTATGGGTTTAGGCCTGATTGAGAAATGTGTCATCAAATGGGCTACATTCTTTTGGATTTTCCAGTTCTATTATACAGAAACAAAATTCCAATGCTTCCTCAGTTGTGTTCACATGTATGCATTTTTATGTTGGGGTGTTTTTTGTTTGTGGGTTTGTTTGTTTGTTTTTCCCTCTGCAGGGAGATAAACATGACAGCCACTTAGTATTCATGGAAAGTGCTGTAATGTGATATTGATGAGCATGTGCTAAAACTGCAGCGAATAAGGTACATCCCTTAGTTTTGCTGAACAAGCTTCAGAGGTGCAATGAAATGTATTTTATTTTTTTTTTCTGTGCTTTTCAATCATGTAAGAGATGAAGACAGCCAAGTTGCTAGCTTACAAACAAAACAAATTAGGTAAGGCATTCTGACTTTTCCTTTGCTTTGTTTTTTTTAATGAGGTCTGTTCTGTCTGAATATGAGGAAAAACTTAATACTGAGGGTGCCCAAACACTGGAACAGGCTGCCTGCAGTGGTTGTGGAGTCTCCTCTGGACTTTCAAACACTCCAGGAGGCCTTTCTGTGCAACTTGCTCTAGCTGACCCTGCTTTATCACGGGGAGTTGACGAGGTTATCTAAAGAGGGCCCTTCCAGCCCCCACCAGTCTAATTCTGTGTGCTTCTGTCCAGTTGCTGGTTAGCTACTTCGGGATGTTCCTGCTCACTGCAGGGGGCTTGGAGTAGATGATCTTTAAAGGCTCCTTCCAACCCAGTGCATTCTGTGATTCTGTGGTCCTGTGACTGCACCTGAAAAAAACGTTCCTCACGCGGTCGGTGCCTCCGAACTCGCTCCTTCATGTACAAGCCCTGTCACCGGGCGGCTCGCAGGCCCGCTCTGCAGCCCTCGTCCCCCTCCAGTTGCGCCCGCGCCTCCTCTCCACGAAGCTCCTTCCCTCCATCAGCCGTCTAGGGCTTAGGCACGCCAAGCCCGGCGCCACTGTCCCAGCTCGGCTCGTCCCTACCTACTGCTGTGTGGGTGCGCCGCGGACGCTCGGCCCGAGCTCGGCGGCGCGGCGTTGCTATAGCAGCGGGAGCCCCGGGGGCCCGGCGGGGCGGGACGGGCCGCCCGCCGCGGCGCACTCTGGGCGCTGTAGTTGGCGAGAGGAGAGAGGCCGGCGGGCGCTGGCGGGGCCTGGACTACGCTCGCCAGGGTGCCGCGGAACGCCGCCCTGCGCAGGCGCGGCCCGGGGTTGTTTTTAACAGCGTCACCGGCTGCAACAGCCGGCCGCCCCTCGTCTGTGCGGAGCCCCGCTGGGGACCGCGCTCAGGTAGGCGGCGGGGCAGGCCCAGGGGCATCTGTCGTCTTCTGGGCTGGCCTCGGTGCGCCGCAGCCTCCCGGGGAGCGCGGCGGGCGCGGGTGTGGAGGGTTTGCCTGGAGTGGGGCAAAGCCTGGGGGCGTCGAAACTGAGGCAGCCGCTGTTGGTCGCAGGGAACAAGTAACCGGGGCGCAGCGGGGTGGCCGCGACTCTCTGTGGCGACCAAGCGGGCACCGCGGGCGGCCTGCCCGCCTGCCCTCACCCTGGATGAGGTCCTGGTGCTGGCGTTTGCCAACTTCCTTCTCTTTCATCATCTGCTTCAGTCCCTCCGGCTGATGCAAGGTGTTCTGTTTCATAAATGGTGTTATTGTTGTTTTAACTGTTACGGCACCCTGCCGCTTACTGATGCAGTAACACCGGTGAGAGAGAAGCAATGGGTGTTGAGCAGGGGTTTCCCGGCTTTGGGGTGCGTTGACTTTTAGAAGCCACATTTGCCTTGCTGGAAATTGCAGAAAGGAAATAGTCTTCATGTGTTGATAAATATATTAATCAAGAAGAATATTACTTTAAGGAAGAAATTGCAACACTTAGCAGAAATAATAGATTTGGATGAAAACCTTGAAGTAGCACTAACATTCTTTGATTTCTGATGTGCAATAAAGAAGCTACTGTAGAAGACAGCTGTGACTTTTTACTTGGAATGACAGCCTAGGAAACTGTAAAGAACACTGTTTCCCATTGGTGCCTTGTTATTCATCTTTGTCAACACTTGTGTGGTTTTTAGTCTAGAAATACCTTTTTGAAGACACTTGTACTACCAGGTTTGTTTAGACTGGAATGGTTATTCTTTTGAGACTGATATTTATTCTGCATCACAGTGGATACATAGGATGTGGTATTTATTTTTATATAGATTTATAGGATAACTTGGTATTACATGATCATCAATACATATGGCTGTAAACTTTTACACCTTGGAGTTCTGCTTTGCATTTTGCTAAAGTTAGAAAAATAATTAATAGTTCTGATTCCCTGACCACTCTCTCCCTCCCATGAAATACACAAAGGTTGAACTATGAACTATGAACTATCTAGGTAGAAATTGAAAAGAGGATGTCAGTGAGAACATAGGACATATGTAGGCTTAGAATCAGCTTTGTAGTTTAAACTTGAGTACAAAACTGGAACTATAACTTTCTTTTGCAAAGTAGTGGTGATAAAGGTAGTGAGAAGGCCCCCAATCTTTTTCCCCTCCCCCCTCCTTTGTTTTGTATCTGTTGCCTGTTTTGCAACATAGCTAAGCAACGTTTCTGATAGGTGGCAAGTTCTGGTGCTGGTAATTACCATCCTCTGACAGGAATACTGTTGTTGAATGCCTGGTCAAATTCAAAACAATTTAATGACAGCAACCAGATGTTATTTCAGGAGAACTGTGGAATGCAGCCTTTGCTATTTGGGCAGTTATTTTGATGACTGAAGAATTATGATTTTATAGAAGCCACTATATATGTGTGTGTGTGTGTGTGTATACACACACATTTGAAAAAAAAAAAAGTTTATGACTGAATGCAGTAGGAGTTAAAAAAAACAACAGACCCAAACCAAAAGACTCCCATCTTCCTACCCCACTGCAACCCTGATGTTCCCTAGCTGAGAGTCCAGGAAAAGAGCTGGCAAGGGGGGAAAAAAGATCTAAAGGAAAGTGACAGCCGTAGAGAAAGAAGGGCTTTATAATGAATGGCAGTCCAGTTTCTCTGTAAATTTGATACCTCATTTAAGTATAAATGAGTTTTTTTGCTTTATCAGCTGTGGTTGTGATTGTCACCATTGTCTTTTTTACAGAGGAACCTCAAATATATTAATCAAAACTGATAAGGGAAAAGCAGTATATATTAAAAATAGTAACTACCATTCTGTTTATTTTGTTAGAAAGCTAAATGGAATTTGAAGTTGTGCATTTTGTTGTGCACATTTTTAGGTACAATGGCATATTTACATGTTCTGATTCAAGGTTTGTAGCTATTTTCCACGTTAACAAATAGGGAGCAAAGACAGGATTGCTAATAATGTAAATGCATTTAAACAGATAGGTACCTTTCTCTGGGTTCTTACTGGAAGTAGCTAGATAGGAGAAATAAAGCAGATGTCTGAAATTCTCAGTGTTTGGTTGATTGTCATTTTATAGAAGATTTATTGAATCATGATTTCTTTTCCTGTTTTATTACGTTGGATGTGCAACGTAACACACAACTGGCTAGAAATGGTTCTATTTTGGGAAAGGTGGGTTCCCCCCCCCCCCCCCCAAGATAAATCTGGCTGAAGCCAGACATCTATCATCTGAAAATAACTACCAAAGTCAAGTGGCAGTACTGTAACAAGTAAAATTTGTACGTTAAGGTTTTCATGGTTTTGTAATCTCCAGGTACTCTCTCAGCTTTCTTCAGAATCACTATATTTGAGAGTACTTGAAAGAGGTGAATGAAACATGAAGCATTTTTTGCCTAATAGTTGAATTAGGTCCGAAAGATCCTAATTTATGTCTTTGCAAAAAAACCCATGGTGGTGTTCTTAAATAAAGTGTAGCTTCTGTGCATGTAATGGTTCAGAAATTACTTCCTCTACTGAAACATGTCTTAGACAATGATGCTACAGACAAGTTTTAAATTTCATTATAGATTTATTGGGTAGCCATGTCTGTGGGTTTTTGAGCTAATTTTAAGAGCATTTTGTCTGGCTAAAATAGATAAGTACCTACCAAAACCGTATTTGTTCCAGGTATTACAAAGATAGGAAAATATGTACAAAAGAATATATTTTCTTCCTAAACTCTTTTTTAATGTTTTTATTTATTTATTTTAAATTACAGGTGTAGGTTGGTGTAGTGTTATGTAACATGATTTGGATTCTTCTGCTTCCCTTTATTTTTTTCAAGAGAACTGTGAAATTAGTGTATCTTGCATGTTAAAAGAATCTGCTTTTACTTGCAGCGTGCTTTGAAAATGTCTGAAAATTCCAGTGACAGTGATTCATCATGTGGCTGGACTGTCATCAATCACGAGGTAATCAATTTCAAGTTAATAAAGTTCTGTTGGTTTAAGACTGGCTGTATGCAGTAAAATAATTTTTCAACTTTTACTACTTTTTACTGTTGCATTGGGTTTGGGCGAGTTGGAGTTAATTCTCTTCAGAACATCTTTCTAGTGCTGTGTTTTGCAGTGCTGTATATGGGTGTTGATAACACACCAATGTTTTGGCTACTGCTGAAAGAGCACCCAGGCTATGCTTTTCCAATATTTTCCTGCCTCAAGAGTATGCTGAGGGGTGGGCAAGACCTTGGGAGGGGATGCAGCAGAACCAGCTGACCCAAACTGGCCAAAGGCATATTCCATGCCATGTGATGTCAGCTCATATGTATATGTGTATATATATATATATATATATATATGTATATATGTATATATATATACACACACACACACACACTAAGTGAAAGAACAAAGTGTGGGGATATTCATCCATGGCATCTGAACCCTGCTTCCCGTGAGAAACTGACCACCACCTGCTGATGGGAAGTAGAGAATAACATCACTGTTTGCTTTTGCTTCCGTGCACAGCCTTTGCTCATGCTTCACATTATTAAAATTGCTTATGTCTTATTACAGACCTTCTGTTGTATTTTCTTCTCTCCCCTATCCATCTAAGAAGGGGAGTGATAGAGCAGCTTTGGTGGGCATTTGGCCTCCAGCCAGTGCCAAACCACTACTATAGCTGATTGAATTTTTATTACTTAAAAGAATGTTTTATTTTTCCTACAACTGTTTTTCTTTGAAGAATTGGTAGAATTTTAATGAGATGCTATGCTCTGTTCAATCTTTCCTGGAAACATTGACGTCCAATGTAACTTGTCCGTTATTGCTAATATATTTCTTCTTTTCTTGCCAATCTTCTCCCCTCAAAGACCACTCCCCCCAAAAAACAGACAAAATCAACAACAACCTCTCTCCTCCTCCCCTCCCCCAACCTACAACACCACAAACACCCAAAACCCCCAAACAAACCAACTGAAAAAAACCCACCCCAAACAAATAAAAAAAAACCTACAAGCAAAACCTTAAACCAAACAATTGGAAATTGCATGCAGAAGGGAATGATTCCATGATTTTTTTCCAAGTCTTTTCTGCCACTGAAGTATATGATCCTAGCTTCAATAGCTGCTGTTAAGGAGCAACATTCTGTCCTTACATTCTGTCTGTCCTATTAGGAAAGAAATAGGATAGAGACAAGTTAATACTCAGTGACTGGAATAGTAGAATGGCTCATGTGAATTATAAAGTTTGTGCCTAACTGACTGCTTTTGTTCCTGACTGGAATAGTTTGTCTCTTGAGTTAAGACCCTGTCTGAGCTCAGGAGGTTGAGAACTGGCATAAAGGTATCTGTGAGATTTGCTGCATCTGATCTTGTATTGCCTTGCTCTGCTTACTGAATACATCAGCAGTTTAAAGAAGGATACTCGTAGGCCTGTTGGTCTTACGTGCACAATTTTAAACAGTAATTTCTGTGGTGTGCTGTTCTGCATTGAGAGAAGGAAAGATACAGGGGTTCAGAGGTCTTCAGAAATCAGACTGGTTGGAAATCCCTTGGGGATGTTCATTTTAAAGAGTACATGTAATTATTCCATGCCTAAGATGCCAAAGTTTTCCTGAGGGTTCTTGCCTCAAGTGGAATCTAGGGGATGCTGCAGTGAGTAAAGGAATGCCAGCATTTTATTCGGTTTATAGGGAAATGAAGATGATAGTAAGGCAGGACAGCTCTTCTGGAGTGTAAGGTCAGGAATGAGAACTATAGCCTTCTCTGAGCTTAAAATGATGGTTGTTGAGAGCTTGCTATACTTGCACTTGGAAGATCTTGAAAACTGTAACAGCCTAAAAGGCTTTGAAATGGTAAGGGATTCCTCTGTGAGAAGGACTGAGTTTTGAAGTGACTTTCTCCTGTTTTCAGGAGACTTGCAGCAGCTTTTAGCACAAATTCTTTGCAATTCACATTAGCATTCTGAGTTTCCTTGGCCCAATTGTTCAACCAGGCATAAAGTATATAGAAATAACATAGATGCTGTCATGTTTTGGAAGAGGAATTCATAAGGCAGTGCAGAGCTGAGCTAGTGGTGGCAACTAAGAGAGTGGTTTGTTTCCCAGTAGGCAAACTGTTACTGAAGAGTAGTCTGTTGTGTAAGGAAGTTGTGATGGTAGATTGTGTGGCAGTGGGTGGAAAGAGCTACATGCAAGGCATAGTCAACTGATATGTGGAGCTTTATCAAATTTGTATGGCTTCAGTTGTGTTTCTGGCTATCTGTTGATCTCTGCTATAGCTTCATTTATTATGCATGCTTTTATTGGGATGAAGTACTAGGTTTCCCTCATTCTTTGATCAAGTCTTGGGGTATAGCTGTTTGTAAAGTCACTATTTTGTCTGTGTAGCCCTGGTTTAATTGGTATGTTTGTGTTTCCTGTCTTCTGATTGACTAGTTATACAAAGTGACAATGGCTTTATTAAAGCAAAATTAATTTTTAATTCCTAATAGGATAAAGCCTGAGACAAAAGAAGAGTGTAGCAATTGAAGGTCTGGTGGGAGGGATTTGTTATTTCCAAGGTGTGTACAGGATGTTGGTTTCTGAGGTGGCATTGTATGCATTATATCAATACAATCAATGGAATCAAGAGCAGTAATTCTTATGCTGAAGTCAGCACTTCTGTTTGATCCAATGACTTGGTGTCTTCATTCCACTGTATTGATTGTAAAGGTGCCTTTAACAATTTGCTCATGTGTAGACACCTGAAGTTACAGAAGATTAATGTTTTATCTTGCTTCCTTTGGCAGTTAAAAAGACTGGCCCTCAGAGTTAGCGTAGACCTCCAATATTCTTTTCTCCTTTACTCCTGAGGATTTTTTGTATCTCTCCAGACCTTGGCTCTCATGTGGGTATAGCATTGTTTTGTAAACTGAGTGGTTTATTGAATCAGAATTCTCAGAGCAAATGTATTAACTGTTTCCCTGGAATGAGAAGCGCAACAAAGCTGGTAAGGGGTTTGGAGCACAAGCCCTATGAGGAGTGGCTGAGGGAGCTGGGGTTGTTTAGCCTGGAGAAGAGGAGGTGCAGGGGAGACCTTATTGCTGTCTACAACTACCTGAAGGGTGGTTGTAGCTAGGTGGGGGTTGGTCTCTTCTCCCAGGCAACTAGAAACAGAGCAAGAGGACACAGTCTCAAGCTGCACCAGGGGAGGTTTAGGCTGGGTGCTAGGAAGAAACTCTTCACAGAAAGAGTGATTGGCCATTGGAATGGGCTGCACAGGGAGGTGATGGAGTCACCATCACTGGACTGGATGAGGCACTTAGTGCCATAGTTAGTTGGTTAGATGGCGTTGGGTGATAGGTTGGACTTGATGATCTCAAAGGTCTTTTCCAAACCTGGTGTATTCTGTATATTTGCCATTTGTATCTTCTTGTTGCCTGCCCCTAAATGTTTTCAGGGAACAGTACTTGAGATATTTTCTTCTTAGGAAGGAAATAGGATATAATGGGAAGAGATTGGGGTAATGATCAGCCGTTTCTCCTTCACTGCACACTCCCTTATTTGCAGAACATAATTAAAATCTGGGTGATTGAAAAGGCAAGCCATTACAAGCTGGTAGATTGCACTCAAGTTCTGAAATCTCCATTTAGTTTCAAAAGCAAGCTACATGGTTTGTAGCTTATAAATGTTGGGGTATGGTTTAATTTCTGTTGGCAACAAGGTGATAATCAAGAGATGGTTAAAACTACTTCTTGTTTTGGGTTTGATAATAAGTTGGGAATCCTGTCACAGAAAGAAAGACCTAACTCACTCCAGTTCTTGAGACCAAGTTCAATACAGGAGTGCACAGGCTGTCAGACATTACAAACTTTTAACAAAAGTGAAAGGATTTAGGAGTTGGCTGCAATAGTTGGGTTATTCAGCTGTGCATTGCAGGCTTTATTTTCATACTTGGGATTGTTATTTTACACTGTTGCTGACAGTGAATTATGTAGTCTAAATAAATTATCATAATAAAATGTTATGAGAAGACAGAGATTTGTCTAGCCAAAGCAGGACAGAATTATGTGGTACTGAGGTTTTCTGTTCCCACTTACATTGTGTTTGGGGTAGGAATACACAGGTGTTTGAGTTCCCATTATTGGCATTCTCCTGTCAAGAGACACTGAGCATGAAGATAGCAGAATGGATGGAGTAGCTAAATATGCTTCTTGCACTTGATATCTGGGAAGGAGTTAACATGTAGACTGTTGTACAGTTTGGAGAGATGAGTTGGATATTTAGGAAAGGGGTAGAGCTGAGGATTAGGCAGACTTCGAGGACTACAGTATTTCGTGTGTATTACTGCAACTTGTACCAGTGATGACACAGCAGAATCAGTTTCTGGATTTGTTTTGTCATTTACAAAGACACTGAGTTAAGAGTGGCAAGAAATGGCAACTGTCTAGAGTATGGTTGCAGACAGCTCTGAATACAATATCTGTTTTCAACAGAGAAGTGATGCTGTGTATTGTTGGACTGCTCTTAAGAAGGAACATAACTCAGTAACATGGTTCTAGAATACATCTTGTGCTAGCTCATTTTGAGATATCTAATATTCCTGAAGTGCAGTCTCCTTTTGAAAACAAAAGTGTGCATGTTTGCTTGAGTCCTGAAATGAGGCATCTAGGGAAACTGATCTGGAAGTATTGCTACTACTGTAATTTCATACCTCCTGTTGCAAAAATAACTATGTCTGTTTACAAAAACAGCTCAAGTTATTTATGTATCAGAGTGACATAGTATTTTTCAGTTGTTTTGCATGCTTGTAGTTTTCTAATCATCTCACATGTGTTCCATAAATTCTAAATAATTAATTTAAACAAAAATTACAATGTGAAGATTAAATATTTAGTGGTCAACCATATTACTTGTCTTCCATGCTCTGCATGCGCCAAATGGTCTTTATCTTTAGTTTGTGCTTTGCTCTGAGGTTGTTGCTGACTGGCAGCTGACTAATAACTAAGGCTCCTTTCTGGATTAAAGACAGAAAGCCAATTTAGAGATTGTATAAATACTAGTTTTCCTGGTGTGAGAGATGTGCTGTTAAAACAGCCAATCAAGTTTGCTGGCAGGAATTGAGGTGGGGTACAGTTACACATTTTTTTTTCCCCTCTAGTAGTAGTACTTCATAGTACTTCATTAGGAGTTCATGGTAGTACTTGAGCTTCCATTTTTGTGGGAGGTGTGTATATTCAGATACAATACATGGACATGTGTGCAAGAAATAGATCTCATATTCAAAACTAACTTGAAACCCTCCTGTTTCTACAAATTCTATTTAATAAGGCTAATAGAAAATAGTTATTTAAAATATGTAGCACAGTTGTTAATTGATGCCTAAATTGCACCCCTCCCTCTTTTCTCCCCCCGCCCCCCCCCCGAGCTGTCATCCTCTGCCTTGCTTTCAGTTGTGGTCATAAGTATTGCAAACAGTTGTTTCTCTGTAGTTAATTCTTTGATACTTCTCTTGCTTTTATTTGCTTAAAATCTTCTTCAGTTTTAAAGGTTTTCTCTTCTATTTCTATTATTAATATTGGGGGGGGTGGGGGGGGGGGTTAGCCTTTTTCTTCTGCTTTACTGATGGAGAGTCCAGTAACCATAATGTTCTTTTAAAACTCTTCAACTCCAGGGCTCTGACATAGAGACAGTGACTTCAGAAAATGGAAGTACAAATGATAGCCAG
This sequence comes from Dryobates pubescens, assembly GCF_014839835.1. Lineage (NCBI taxonomy): Eukaryota > Metazoa > Chordata > Aves > Piciformes > Picidae > Dryobates > Dryobates pubescens. Next base: position 15,182,811 of record NC_071628.1, on the reverse strand, counting down.
GAGTTTGTTTCTGAAGAATATGTTGCTTTGCAAGAAGAGGAGCAATCAGTTGATTTGCAAGGTAGGGTATTAAAAGAGGGGAGGTTCCATAAAATAGCTGTTGTAGTACTGGCACAAAATTCAGTCTTCATAGGAGTGTATTTTCTTGACATAGATGAAATTGACAAAATGAAAACCACTCTGCAATACTTCACATGTGTTATAGGATAGTATGTACTGGTGTTGCTGGAAGAAAGTTTATAGATGTGCCATTTATAGAAGAAATATTCCCTACTAATGTCATAGATTTAATAAGAGTAATTTGGAAGTAACCATCAATGCTTTTATACCTAAAAAATAATGTAGTGCCACTGTGCTTGAGTTGGAAGTGTATAACTGGTGCATACTAATAAATTGCAAATCCTATTATTTTAATTATTAAGCTTAATACTGCATTTGTAAATGCTGGTATGAGAACACAGACATAACCAGTTCAGTGTGCACTTGACTAAACTGAGCTGCTCTGTGTTTCCAAATGCACAAGCTCTCCCTGTGAAAACAGGACTAGACACTCAAACTCCAGTGACTATCTGGAAAGTATTTTAATTATCTTACCCTACAAATATACTGTGGTGTCGACTTACAGCATAGTGTTGTTGGTTTTTTATCTAACTGTGCTTTTCCTTTATAGGTTAGTGAGCATTTGAATTTTAAGTGTCTTTCAAACCACTGCATAATGGAGTGACAAGTTGCATTCTAGTGTTTGTTAGAGTGATACTAAAAATTGTAGTTGGTGCAGTTTTAGAAAATTTTCCCTGATGTAAGTAGATAACAAAAAACTATCATGAGTATACATATTTAAATATTATGGAGAGGGGGCATAATTTGTGGTTACTAGTTTTAATCCCTTCTTAATTCATTTTTTTCCTCTCCCTCTTTTTATATAGCTCAAGGCAACAGTGATGGAGAAATACCAGTGGTAGATGATGCTCTGTCTGCGTTTGAGGAGACACAGACAGTTCCAGAGGTAAATTTTGTTACACAGAAGTTTCTGTAAGCCCCATTTGACAATGCCAAGCAATGTTTTGAAAGCACTAAGAGACTAATTTTTTTCCTTTTTTGGAACTCTTGGTAGGGTTGTTTTGTTTGCTTGCTTGTTTTGTAGTTTTTGTGTGTGGGTTTGTGTCTTTTTTTGTTGTTGTTTGTATGTGGGTTTTTTTAAGTTACTTTGTATTGTGTGTATTTGAAATTTTTTTATGTTGTCCATTTCCCTAGGGAAAGAAAATAGAAGTCCTTGATGATGTGTCCTGCATTGGAACTGTTAGTGATGATTCTGACATTGTTACACTTGAGGCTCCAAAACCAGATGAAACCCACAGTCAGGAAGAAGCTCAGGCTGAGAGTGAAGAAGCTCAAATTTCAGATTTTAACATGGGTTCCTCCTCCAGCAGTCAGTATGCATTTTCCCATCTAGAAACTGGTAAGATGCGTGAAGTACTAGGCAGCTATGTGCAAAAATGTCCCCATGGAAAAAAAAAACAACCCAAAAATTTTTGCTTAGAGAGCCTTCTTTTGTGTGGAGAGGGGGAAAAAAATTGGTCTTGTTGAGTACATGTCTAAGTATTTGGAGTATCTAGGATAATTCTGGTAGTCTTAGCTCTAAAACTTGATCAAAAATGTGTCTGCAATCTTCCATTTGGAGGCATTCTCACCCATAAAGTGTTTGCTGTTTTAAATATCTTAAGTGTATTTAAGATACTCCCAGTACTTGGCAGAAATTTGCAATGTATGATATTCAGAAGAAAGGATGTAATTGTCTAATTAAAAGTAAACACCCCTCCACAAACCCAAAGAAAACTTAGTGTTGTGTTACTCTTCTCTAATTCTCTACTCTTCCTTTTAAATTCCATTTATCTCCTTATTTGGAATCTCTTCTGTTCACTTTATGGTCTGTAACATTCTTTTGTTACTGAGTTTTAGCTTTGAAGGCAAGTTTATTGCAGGAGCCGGAGTTTTCTTACAGTACCATTTTAGAAGTAGTATAAAGCACTTGCTCATATCTGTATAGTATCCACTGGAAACAGAAAACGGCAGCTTAGCATTAATTATGATCAGTTCTGATTCATGACAAAGCTGTCGCCTTCTTTCAGTCTTCTGGATAACTTAATTTGTAATTTACTTGCTTTTTTTTGTTTTGGAGCTCATTTCTAAAAATGACTTTTTTTCCCCTCCATGTTTTTGTACACAAAAGTCAGTTTGCTGGAGAAGCTGAGGAAGATTCCTGATTGTGTAAGGGGATGGGGAAATGAGGTGAAAGAGCATGTGTCTCGCAGTCTTCGTTTCCAAGGTGGTGTGATTAAATTTGATCGGCTTGTGTGAAGCTGATTGCTTATGGCTCGCATGGAGTGTTCATAAAAAATTACCAGTAGCAATCTCACTTGGTCTGACAGTAGTGATATCCCAAACAGATGCTGAAAGAACTTGGCTAAACTGTCTGTTTTGTAAAATGCTAAACTTGCATGTAAATTTGGAATGGGCATCAGTAAGCTCCGTAATGCATTTCAATGTGTATCCTTGACCATTCACATGAATGGTTATTCTTTCATTCCAAATCTGTGTGGTTGGCACAAAGAATTTCATCCTTCTAACTTAAGCTGATTTCAGCGTGGTCTTTAGTGCTGTGCATTTGATTGACCAAGTATTACAGAAAATATGTGGAGTATTTTGGCATTTAAAATAAAGTAAGTTTTAGCAGTCAAAATTTTCCTACCACTGTTTTTTTGGCAATGGGAATCTTTGCCATCCACTTACTGTTGGGATTTCTGTTGTGTTGCAAGAGGGTGAACTTCAGATTTTCCCAATGTAGATACTAGAATGTTGTTCAAGGACTTTCCACTCCTTTTACTGACAAACCAATTTCTGTTAAGGCTGTCTTCACCATGCAAATAGAAATGTTCTATCAGTGTTTTGCGAATGAAGATAACTAGCAGAAGTGCTCACATACTGAAGTAAACTGCATCTAGGCTCAAATTGTGTCTGCAGAAAACAGCAAAGGAAAATCATGTTCTTAGCTGACATTGTTATTTCATCTGGCTTCTGATGTAGGTCTGACACTCCAAAATCAGAGCAGAAGCTAGAATTTTGGACTGCTATTATGATCACACTTTGTTTCATTTACACTCCTTTTCATTCTGTGAATGTTAGTACTCTTTGTACTGAATTCTTACAGCAGCTGTAAGGCAGTAGTGTTATTCTTCCCTCAAAGTGTCATGCCTCTCCTGATTAATTTCTGAATGCTTATTTTTATTGTCCAGGTTCGGGGAAGTATGCATCTGCTTAAATAACTGATTCTAAAATAGTGTCCCTTTCTGCCAAGTTGTATAAATTAAGAATCTGCATGTAAAGTAGCTGGTTAGGTTGTTTGTCTTTATTGCAATGTATACTTGATCAGTCTGGTTTGACTAATTGACTAAAATGGCCTTTTTTTTTTCTGTAAGATGGGAAGTTATCTTTCATTACCTCACATACTGCTTGTCCATGGAGTCAGGTATTAGACATGTACTCAGATACTAATTGGTAATCGTTTCTGGGCCTAATGTAATCACTTCTGTTAAGTTGGAATGTAAGTGAAGAATCTTAATTGGTAGTGCTTTCCCTAGATAACAGCTAGCGGTGCTTGGCATTTCTTGTCTGTGCAGCGATGTGTGCATGGCTTCTCTCAAACAAATGATTTTCAGTTGTAAAGTGTTCCAAGGACAGTAACTCTATAGGCTTACATTTGAGTGATGATCTCTGATACAAGAATGAACAACCATATTTCTAGAAGGGCCGTTAGCACTGGGTAATTGCAGGCATTGAATTTAGTGTCCAAGCAGAAGCACTTTGTCGTGTGCTGGAGGCTTCATTGATCATACTGAATCTGTTTTGGGCATGAGAATTAGATAGATGAACATAGATATCTGAAAGCTTTTTCACCCTGCTGCTGCTTCCCTTGATAGCTGCCTTACACTGGAAAATGCTTTCAAAGGAGGGAGATTAAATAATCATTGCTTATATACTGGATTATATAAATTTATGTGCAGTACGTGCAGCAGGCATTTGTACTGCTAATAGCAACAGGCAATTAGAGCTCTGTTGTTATTTTCCCAGTTAGAATACATGGCTTCTGGGCCACAGGAAAATCAACACACAAATGGTATCATAAATACTATTTTAGAAAAGTACTATAGAAGACTTTTTTTTCCTTTTTTTTTTCTGGTTAGAATTTTTCTTATCTCAAATCTTGGCCAAGTCATCCTTGCAAAACATTAGTCGGGTAATAGAAGAGTTTTGGATTTAGAGTATTAGGTAGGGACAAACACAGAAGCAGCTGGTTGATTCTTTTCCTGTGTGAAAATGGCTTTTATGAAAGGGGGCTAAAGATGTTAATAGGTAGTATATGGTAGATATTAAAAGTAAATTACATATCTAAATATGCAATGCAAAGCTTTAGATAATTATAATACCTACATTAATGGAACTTTAATATAATTTTGTCTGCAGCTGTATGAAGATCATAGAATGACTTTGTGAAATAAATATAATAGTACTAGGTCTATCTGTTAGGAGGCTTTCTCTTAGCAAGCCATCATGTTACTCTTTTACTGTGTAATAGAGTGGTCTTGATTTCTACAAGAGAAAGTGGAATTCTTAACCTTTCTACTTGACAGGAACTTGCAGAGATAGACAATTCTGACTCTCAAAGCACCTGGATGTACTGAAAGAAACACTTTCTAACGAGTGAATGATAAGGTTTCTGGAAGTGCTGTACAGTTTGTTGCTGGTAAATTTTTGATAATCTTTTCCTTTAAATAAAAGTGACTTTGGAGATCAAGGATTCTTTCTATAGTATCCAGCATAAACTGCCACACATTGATAATTTTCATTGTTTTGATAGTTTCTAAGATAAAAGCCAAATATATTTTGCATAAATATGATGGATTTTGGTGCTCAAATTCAAAGCAACTATTAGTGCATTTTAAAGACTGTTTTATGTTGGTTTTCAGTTTTTTCATCTCAGGCCAGCAATGATGAATCAAGTAGTGATGAAGCTAGCAATCAGTCTGGTCCCACCATACGAAAACGTCGTGCTAAGAAGAGGCTGATCTCTAGCTCTGAGGCTGATGGTGGGTCACCTCCTGAACAGGAATCTGAACCTCCTAAAGAAGAGCAGCACAAACGCCAGTTCAGTAGTGGCCTTAACAGATGCATCATACTAGCTTTGGTGATTGCAGTCAGCATGGGCTTTGGACACTTCTATGGTGAGTTTGTAGAATCAGCATCTTAGATATCTAACAAGAACCATGTTATGGTGACTGATTCTTTTTTTTTTTCCCCCTTCTTTGCTAACAATCTAAACTTGAAAAAGAGAAAAGGCCGCTGATAATTTATGGGTAATATGTAGGGAGGCCTTTCAGCAGTGCAGTAGTATTTAATATCCTCTATTTGTAAGTTAAAGTCAACAAAAATAAATTAATTTTTGGTTGTCCTTCCAGAGAAGAATTTCCTGTGTGCACCCTTCATTTTTCACATCTTCTCTTTTGAAGTGGACTTGTGATAGTGCTTACCATTCCTAAGGGTATTCAGGGAGTTATTTCAGCCTTTTGTCACATGCGTACTCATCTGTTAAATGTAAGAGCAAGGCATATTTTTTACAGGAGCTCATTTTATCAATATTCTTTTCTCTCCTTTGGAGAAAAATATGCTTCAGTTGTCCTTGCCTGCAATTCCAGAGTGTTATCCAGGATAACAGCAGTTTTTCAGTGCATTGCCTAAAGTTAAGCATTACATAGATTACTACATTTAATAAAACAGCAGAACTCATTCCAGATCTAAATGTACATTGTGCAGTCCTGATCTGGTAAGGTACACATGTTGTGATAAAAACACTAGGGGGCATTTATTTTTAGTAGTAATTTTGTCTTGAGTAATTTTAGTTTTATATGAAGGTATGCTTTCATAAGAAGATGTGATTCAATTTCAGACTGGGAATATGATTCTGAATGTATTTGATTTTTTACTAATTGAGGGGTCTAAATTTTGACACCTAATTTGAAATTTAAACTTACTTTCACTAGACCCTGATCATCTTTTGTTCTTAGGTAAACCTGAGGGTGAGTATCATGAGTGACACTTTGTGGATGCTGTGCTTGCACTCAGGTTTACTTTTTAAATTGTGCATGTGTATGTGTACATACATATGTGTGTGCATACTTACATTAGAAAAAACCCTGTAAGTCCAGTTGTGTGTGCAGGATTATAGGAATGACTAATACAGTTTGTAAAATACTTTGTACTTTGTATCAGCAGCTAGAGGTAGCTGGTGTAAAAACAGATTAATGCATATTGTCATGCTAGAAGTAGAGGCGAGCACAACGGCTACACCAATCTTTGATAGTACTTTGTGGTGGTACCTTGAGCTTTCAGTTGGCTTAATGATAAAAGCTGTCCTTTTAAAGAGCTGTGAGATCTATGGATGTGAAATACATTTGGGTCATACTTTTATTAAGGGATTTGCTTTGACTTACTCAGCAGTGCAGATTAAATGGACAAAATTTGGCATCACTGATGACAGTTACTGCATGCTTAGCAGAAAGAAGGCAACTCTGCTGCTTCAAGTGCAATTTTGTTGTGGTTATGACTAAGTTTTCTAACAGTAGAAAGGATATCAGACTGTGCTTTTGATCTTCCTTTGTTTTTGTTTTGTGTGTTTTGTCTTTTTTAGAGTTTGTTTTGTGTTTGTTGGTTGGTTTGGTTGGTTTTTTTAACCACAAACTTGAAAAGAGAAATCATCTCCCTAGAGGACTAGTTTGCATTTTTGTGATTCAGCTTGAAACATACCTGTTGTTTTTTTTTTTTTTACAGCAGTGTTTTAATGCTAGGCTAATCATGTGAAAGGGTTACTTTTTATGAATTTATTTATTTTTGGGGGTCAGTTTTTCAATTTATAGGATGTCTTCTGTTTAATAAAACATCACCCCCTCTTTTAAATACACGAGAATCTTAAAAGCAAATTAAAAGGTACATCAGGATCAGGATTTACAGAACATGTGTAGGCTGGGAAGTACTGGTGAAGAATTAATCAATGACTAATACAATGAAGATTTTATTTATTTAATCTTGACTATTGAAAGGCAGCATATTTGCTTCCTCTTTGGTCTTAACTGAATTACAAGATAGGACCTGAAAATACTTGCTGCTTTGTGAGCAGTCTGCAGTGACTGTTTCTGCATGAAAGTTTAAATATTGTGCCAGTATCTTCGTATTCATATAACATTAACAGCAGTAGCTGTAGTTCTGAAATGGATAATGTGTGTCCTGAATAATGGTCTCTTATTTTTTTTAATCCTGAATGACTTGCATATTACTAACAAAATCACCAAAAACATCACACACATCCTTTTCTGCATAACTTGTTGGTTTGTATCTAACATCACAGTATGTTAGAGGTTGGAAGGGACCTCAAGAGATCATTGGGTCCAACCCCCCTGCCAAAGCAGGATCACTTAGGGTAGTCTGCACAGGAATGCATCCAGGTGGGTTTTGAAAGTCTCAAGAGAAGGGGACTCCACGACCTCCCTGGGAAGCCTGTTCCAGTGCTCTGTCACCCTCGCTGTAAAGAAGTTTCTCCTCATGTCAAGGTGAAATCATCTATGTTCAAGCTTGAAGCCATTGTTCCTTGTCTTATTACTGTGCACCACCCAAAAGAGCTTGGCCCCATCCACTTCACACCCACTCCTCAGATATTTATACACATTCTCGGTCTTCTCAAGACTAAACAGCCCCAAGGATCTCAGTCTCTTTTCACAGGGGAGATGCTCAAGACCCCTGATGGTCCTTGTGGCTCTCCGTTGGATTCTCTCCAGCAGTTCTCTCTTTCTTGAACTGGGGAGCCCAAAACTGGACACAGTATTCCAAGTGTGGTCTCACCAGGGCAGAGTAGAGAGGTAGAACTTCTTCCCTAGACCTGCTGGACACACCCTTATTGATGCATCCCAGGATACCATTGGCTCCCTTCCCTTGGCTACAAGAGCACATTGTTGTTCCATGGAGAACTTGCTGTCCACCAGCACTCCAAGGTCTTTCTCTGTGGAGCTGTTTTCCAGCAGGGCAGCCCCTAACCTGTACTGGTGCATGTTGGTTTTCCTCCCCAGATACAGGACCCTGTACTTGTCCTTATTGAACTTCATGAGGTTTGCCTGCACCCAGCTTTCCAGCCTGTCCAGATGTCATTGGATGGCTGCACAGCCCGATGGGGTGTCAGCCAACACCCCCAAATTTTTTATCATCAGTGAACTTGCTGAGGGTACTCTCAAACCCCTCATCCAGGTCATTGATAAAGATACTGAACAAAACTGGACCAAATACCGATCCCCGAGGAACACCACTGGTCACAGGCCTCCAAGTTGACTCTGAGGACAATCCTCTGAAATCTGTTGTTGGGCCGTTTTTCAATCCACCTCACAGACCAGCTGTCTATACCTCATTTCCTGAGCTTTTCTATGAGAATAGTATGGGAGACAGTATCAAAAGCTTTACTGAAGTCAAGGTGTATGACATCCACTGCTCCTCCCTCATCTAGCCATTTGGTCATGTTTCATAGAAGGCTATCAGATTAGTCAGGCAGGATCTCTCCTTAGTAAATCCATGCTGACTACTCCTGACAACCTTTTTGTCTTCCATGTGGTTAGAGATGACCTCCAGGATGAGCTGCTCCATCATCTTTCCAGGGATGGAGGTGAGGTCTGTAGTTGCCTGGGTCCTCCTTCTTGCCTTTTTTGAAGACTGGAGTGACATTGCTTTCTTCCAGTCATCAGGCACCTCTCCTGTTCTCCATGACTTTTCAAAGATGATGGAGAGCGGTTCAGCAACAGAATCAGCCAGCTCTCTCAGCACTTGTATCATAGTATCAGTCAGGGTTGGAAGGGACCACAAGTATCATCTAGTTCCAACCCCAATGTCATGGGCAGGGACACCCCACACTAGATCAGGCTGGCCAGAGCCTCATCCAGCCTGGTCTTAAAACACCTCCAGGGACGGGGCCTCAACCTGATTTCTCTGTGTGCTCCAAAATTCCTTCATTTGTTATCATCAAATAAAAGACAGTATAACACAGTGAATTTTTGAGAAATTGTTTGTTGGAAGAAACAGAATCAGTATGTAACAGTCTGGTTTTATAATGCTTATTTTGTTGCAGCTAAACACTTAATAGTAAGTGATTGGCAGAAGTTGCAAGGTAAGCCTGCTTTTGAAATAGCAGAGAAAATGGAAGATGTTTAGGTTTGTGTTTTTGTCTATTTAATGTAAATCAGACTGTCAAAAGAAAGATTTTTCATCTTTTTAGGTACAATACAGGTCCAGAAACGTCAGCAGCTGGTGACAAAGACACATGAATTAAAAGATATGAAAGATGACCTTTACCAGTGCCAGCAGCAAGGAGATAAAATGCATCATAAAGTGGGGGTAAGCATGAGCTTAGCTGGAAGTCATTTGGTTATACTGTCACTATGTGGCAACTTACACAGTAAAAGAAATCTATCACCCAAATCTGGTTGTGGGGCTTTTTTTGGTTTGTTGTTGGTGGTGTTTTTCTTGGGTTTTTTGTCAATTCTGAGAATGTAATTTTTCATTCCCCAAAATTCTTGACAAAGATTTTTTTTATTTTGATCAGATTTTGTTATTGGAATGTGTTTAAACATTCTATTTGTTATGTATGTAGTATAGAAGTCATCTGGACCCAGAGACTGTCTCTTTCCTAATGGCATGATGCCAACTTGTCATTAATGAAGTCAGATTTTTACCAGCATGTTGTACTCAGCTATTATAGGTTGTACATATATGTTTTTTGAATTTGCTTTCTAAATTGTCAATGGTTACTAATTGTTTTAGTACTTCACCTGTACTTTTCAGTATTTTTACTGTTAGATCATTCAGATTGATTAGGGAGTGCTTTGTGTCTCTTCCTAATGTTGCTGATTAGCAGCATTTATATGTAATTCTCTATATCTAGTTCTAGAGTTTGTCAAGGATGCCAAGAGACAGGGGAGATCCTTTTGTTTTAGGATATAGTTACACAAACATGCGTTTTCACCAAAATTGATTCAAAATCAGTTCCTGCATTTCAGTCCCAACCACTGACTATCTTCCTTCAACTGCAAACCCAGTTTGCTGAAGGTAAATCAACAGCGAACATGCACATTTTCCTTTTAAGATGTTACAATTCATGTACTCAGTTTATTATCCTTCAGCTGCTTGTGCCAGTACAAACAAAGGGTGGTGACCTCTGGTTGGAAGAGGGAGCCTATCACATGATCTTTGTTGCTCACAAAGTGTTGGTGTGCATATGTGAGATAAACTAGTCCTATTTTTGCATCTTGCTGCAACATGTGTCACTGGATCCAAAATGACAAGTAAATTCCACTAAAACTGGGTTGCCCTAATCTTTTTAGCTGAAATGGTAACTTCATTAATTGTACTCTTTTTTGTTCTTTTTGTTTGTTTGTTTGTATTAGTTTCTTGAAGGAGATCTTTCCACATGTTTGACCTCTACTGAGGTAGAGAAGAAATCCTTTGAATCTCAAAAAAAAAGTCTTGCTGCTGAAAATCAGCATTTGAGAGAATCTCTAGAAAGGGAAGAAAAAGCTTTGGCCTCCCTTCAGGAAGAATTAAGGAAGCTAAGACAACAAATTAGAAACTTGGAAGATAAAGGCACTAGCACCGAGTCTATTGTAATGGAAAATCAGAAATTAAGGGAGCATTTGGAAGAGGAAAAGCAAAGAAACCACAACTTTCTTAGGCAAAAGGAAACACTCTTTGCAGAGGCACAGATGTTAAGGAGAGAACTGGACAAAGAACGTCATGTTACAGAAGCCCTGAAAAAAGAACTGGAACAGTTAAGTTCTCGTCAAACACCTGACAGTGGTAATGATGATGATACATTAAAAGAAAATCAAGAAATAGAAACTTTGAGAGAAAGACTAGTAGAACTAGAAAAAAAGCTAAACTTTGAGCAACAACGCTCTGACTTATGGGAGAAGCTGTACGTAGAAGCGAAAGACCAAACCGAAAAACAAGAAATGAATGAAAAGGGGCAAAAGAAAGGTGCTAAAGGGCAAAGTAAGACTAAAAAGAAATCAAAAGAATCATTTTTTGGTTCAGTTAAAGAAACTTTTGATGCTATGAAAAATTCCACGAAAGAGTTTGTAAGACACCATAAAGAAAAGATTAAGCAGGCTAAAGAAGCAGTGAAAGAAAACCTGAAAAAATTCTCTGACTCGGTAAAGTCTACATTCAGACAGTTCAAAGATACCACAAAAAACATCTTTGATGAAAAGGAGAAGTCCTCAAACGATAAAAGACATGAGGCAAACAAGAAAGCAAGAACTTTTTACAGAGAACATAACTCTCATGAGAACCTGAAGCACACACATTACAGGGGACCTTACATGCCAAAAGATTTCAAAGACGGAAGAAAACGTCAGTTTACATTTGAAGAAGACACAGATTCACAGAAATGTCTCGGTGATCCTTTGTGTAACAGAAAGCATCAGTTTGTCCTAAAGGGCTGCTCTGGTATTTTTGAATGTGCTCATCAAGAATTTATTAGTCTGTTTAACAGAGTATCAGATCCTATCAGGGTGGATGAATTTAATCGGCTAATGAAAAAATACTTGCAGCAAGTTGTACATAACTTTCATCACTGGAGAGAACTAGAAAATTTCATCAACAAATTTTTTCACAATGGGTTATTTATACATGACCAGATGCTCTTCACCGATTTTGTTAATGATGTCAAGGATTACCTGGAAGACATGAAGGAGTACCAAAATAATAATGAAAATATTTTTGGAGATTTGGACAAATACGTCTACAGATACTACTTTCATTATGATAATTCACCCCAATACGGACCAAGGTTTGTTTCCATGTTTCCTGAACTTACTAACATAATGTAGTAGTCGGCAAATATCCTTGTTCTAATAAGTGTGTTTTAATGTTCTAGCATGTAAGTGTATCTCTATGTATATGTGATAGATTTTCTTTAGGACTCAATGAAAATACTAGATTGTGTTCTATAAAGTGGATCTGTAGTACCTTAGCTATCAATTTGGTGTGTGTTAGTTTGGGCAGCACTACACATCCACTGTCCATAGCACAATCTTAGAGTTTCTACAGGGTCCTTTAGAAAATTGTAGTTGCAGTAGGGTTACTGTAGACTGAACAGCTATGATTGCCTGTCTGATGGAATGAATAACTGTGTCAGAATAGCATTACAAGGAATTCCTTGTCCTTCTCTGAATGAGGAAGTTTTGGGGATACATTTGAGCAGTCTCACAGTCCAGTTCTAGCAGGTATATTCCCTGCTGGCTTTTCAGGAATTCCACTACTCTTGTAGCTTTGTATAATACTGTGTTAAGTCTGTATGCCCAGAGTAGAACTACTCCAATGGCAGGCATTAGTTGAGATCCTCACCCTGACTAAATTTTGTTCAGACTTGCCTACAAAGGTTCTGGGCATAAATTGCTTCTTGTTACTTTCCTGGATCTAATGGTATTCTTGGGGCTTCTATAGAGCAGTTGTGGTATGCTGTGCTGCGTGGCTGGCCCAGAGAAGCTATATGTATATTGTGGACTGTTTCTACTGCGTAGCCTTTGGTGGAAAAAAAAAAAATTAAGAAAACAGCCTTAATATGTTGTGTGGAATTGCTCTTTCTGGAACATTCATGTATTTATTTTACGTGGCTTTTAATATTGTTGCTATTAGAAAATTTGGTCTATAGTGTCTTGTGCTAATGTTTATTCAGGTAAGTAAAAATGTGACACATTAACTTACTTGTAATACACAAGAACTTGGCCTTGTAGCCATAATAGATCTTTTCCCTGTGCTGGTACTCGGTATGAGGCATATTAAGTATTTAGATCAAGGTGCAGTTTTTCAGTCAAGTTTCTTTTGGACTTGTATTATCATTTCATATGTTTTATTGCAGCAGGAAGTCTGAATACTTTAGTTCTTTGGGTTTACTAAATATTATGTGAGGTAGTACTTTTCCTTTCAAAGTTAAACTGTGAGGATAATACTCTTACCAGCTACCAAGCAGCCATTTTAATGTGTAGTTTTAGCAAACACAAGGTTTGTGTTTTTATTTATAGTCAAAGTACTTCTTAGCAATTTATTATTACAGTGAACTTTATTTTTTAAATAAATACTTAATGTTTGAGCACTTCATTTTGCATAAAAATGCAAAGTAATTTATTGATAGTATTATACAGGCTTGTATGATACTGAAGATGAAAATAGCCTTAGCAGAATGCTAGTGATGGTCATGTGACAACAGTATGTAGTATAAAGGGACTGTTATCATCAAAAACTGCAGCAAGTGAGCAAGTGTTTTGCCAGTGCCCCCTCTCACTGCACTTACTGTATGGGAAAACTTTTGCAGTACCCATATTCACACAAAGCATGCTTAAAGGCCTGTAAAGTTCTCATATAATATAGTAACTGATTATCCCTACTGTGATGTTTGAGTCAGATATTTCTCTATTTTTCAAACAGCTTTGTTGTAAAAAGAACTTCAGGCAACCAGCTGCAAAGGATTTTTGTTTTTCAGAAACTGTTCCTTTTAAATGTACCATTTGACTGATGACTTAAATACCACTCCCGTCCATTTCGCTTACACAAGGAAAGGCTAATTTTGCTTTCTTTTGGGTCAGCCTCAGCATGTTAAAAGCTGTTCTTGACAATGCAATTGTTTCAAAATGCTTTTAGAGATGCTTTCATATGAGTGTAGTAATAAGCTTTTGTTTACTCCTTGCAGTCGACCTAAAAGACCTTCTTTTACACAAAGCGAAAATTCCCGCCATGAAAAACAAGCCCAGAAGTACCACCACCGCAACAAAAGAGAAGGTAAATGGCATAAACATGGTCGCACTAATGGAAGACACATGGCAAACCTTGAAATAGAATTGGGGCAATTACCCTTTGATCCAAAATATTGAGTAATTTATGGTAAAACTAAGATTAGAATTCACATCCTCTCCAGAAAGTAATTGTTTTTCAGCAAAGCAGCAAGATGCAAGCTTTTTCTCCAAGTAATTTCATTTTTACACATTTTTGTTAAAAAGCAAAGGTCAAGCTTTCTAATTTGCATATTCTGTACTGTTGCTTTCACTGTTCTTTGGAGGCGATGAGTTTGGGTGTCAGCAGTATTGTTACAGAAACTAGGCATGCAATGACTTGTGTATGAAAAATACGCTTACTTGCATCACATTAGTGTAGCTCAAATCTTGAGTCATGCATAATGTACCAATAATTAGCTCCAGTGTTTGATATACTAACTTCATCCTGTCCTTCAAAAAATAGGTCTACATTATGGTAATGTATTTGTTAAGTGTTCTGTAATCTTGTACTTGCTTGTCTTTGTGGGGAGGGGGAGTGTTCAAGAGCTTGTTAAATTGTGAAGAATTTGCTGTGCTGCATTCTAATCAGCTTTTAAGCACTGGAAATGCATATTGTATGAAAAAATAAAGAGACATTGTGGGTAAAAGACTTTATTTATAAAACAAACCTAGCATTAGTTGTACAGTTCTATAAAATGGTCCAGTCTTGTCTACTTTCTTATGAAGCAGTTACATGGCACCTTTGTTTTTTGTGATGCCTTCTAGTGTTGTTAAGGTCACAAATCACCCCCACCCGGCCATACCACTAATGAAGTTGCCTTCAGGGAGAGGTTTGTTTTCAGACAGCCAGGGACTGCTTAATCAGACTTCCCCATTTGACTTACCCGGTTTCAGACTCGCTACTCACTGCAGTACAGGATCTTCTAAGTCATAGTACTGCTATGCAAAACTGATCTTATTAGGTCTTAAGTCTAGAAACTGATCTTCAAGTATGATCCATTTCAGTTTGTTTTTTCCTGTAGACATAGATGTGGCTTCCAACTCGTCCCTGAGGTACTTGAGTGTGAAAGACAGTGGCTGTTTTCTCATAGCCCCTTAAAGTTAGAAATGATGATATTTCCTGTAAATGAACATACATTAGTTTCCACAGACATGAATTGTTATTGGGAGCTTCAGAACAGTGTTCCAAAGTCTTCTGGAAACCATCAATACAATTGTCCCCTCCAAGTTTTATCCTCTATTTTAGGAAAGACTGCTAAAAACCAGAAGAGGTACCTATCCTGTTCAATCCCATCCAGCATGGGTATTTACCAGACACTTGTTTTCAGTGCATGGATTTCATAAAATAATTGAGGGGAAAATGGTGCTCTGACCACATGCATTTTTGCTTGTTATTGTGGGTTACTTAGAAGTATATGGTAGTGGGAACAGATGGCACATTTGTTTGTATGGCTTGAGAAGAATTCCATAAAATATTACTTTATGGTGTGTAGAATTCATACAGAGGACATACCTACATGTTAAGTATGGTATTATGGACTAAAGGTTTCAAATCTAAATCAAACTATGTTTTGAAAACTTGTGGATAATTTTAGAAAAACCTTAACTATACCTCTCCCCTAATTAATTCTTAATGACCTCAGAACAGTTTGCTTCATCTTGCAGTTACCATACCTGTTCTAGTACACTGAAGAAGATCAAGTGACTGGGTAATAACGTATCATTGTAAAACTCCTTGTTAAGCCAACCAAGTGGATTAGAGTAAAATACATCTGCTTCATCAATATAGCTTGCATTTCCAGTTAGGTCTGGGGGACACTGAAGGAATCTCATTTTTAGAGGGCAGTGAACATGACTAGGGAGAAAAACAAACAAAAAAACCCCACTTGAGGATAAACTTACCAGTATCAAAGATCTGAAATGACTCATCACTTGAAAGACACCTCAGTCAAAACCAAAATGGAATAATTAGTTTTTTTCCCCTAGAGTCATATTTTCTTCCCTCTGTACTTCATGTGAAAGCAAAAATAGACCAAATACTGGGACTATTGTATTAGCAGTTCACAAAAAGCAGATAAATTTTCATAAAAATACTACCTGTGTATAATTACTTTATTTAAAAGATACTTTCCCCTATCAGCTTCCCTGCTTATATCTGCTTTAATGTTTTGCTTACTTGCCACAATCTACTGAAAACGTTTTTGGAATAGTGACTTCAGTCATTGTATGTTGAAGTTACATTTCTACAATTTGATGTCACAGTTAGCCTTTAGTTTTGCTACAAAGGTTACCATAATGTAGCAGTGTGACTTACTTTCAAAACTCAAGATTTATTGTAAATCCTAACACAAAGCTATTTTACAAAAACTGAATGAAGCTTGGATGCTGAACTTTATTCTGTGCTATAAACATTTGGCTTATTTTCCCCCATTCATTCTGTAGTAACTGTATGGAAAATAACTCATCCTGCATATGTTTATCCATCTCAATTTATTAAGCTTAGGAAAGAAAATAATTTCTGCTTAAGTGTATAGATTTTAATATAATAGGCTGTGAACTATTTTAATACCTGTAAAATGGAGTAGAGTGGCATGGCATCATGATGAAGACAGAAGCTTGTGACTGGTAAGAGTCATTACAGAGTTGCTGTATGTGACTCATAACATCAAGAGAGCCTCGCTGGTGAATCAAGCCTGTATACAGAGCTGGGAGTAAGTTTGATAAAAACAGGCAAATTGCTGCAGATTTCTTCCATGCTCTCAGGTGTTTCAAAGAATATCCTACAGAAAAATTTGAGATTTAGAGATAAGCAAACACTTAACAGTACTCCCCAGTACTTCTGAAAGTACTATAATTTATTGGAAAACCATTACTCAGTTGATAACAATACCTTGCTTTTAGGTATTTTAATACTATGTGTCTTTACTTTTAAAATGGAAATGCAGAGGATAGGCTTTGCCCTTACTAACTTTTGGATTTAACAGTGTAATATTAAGACCATATCTGCCTTCTGAAGTACAGAAATACAATTTCAAAGGCAGTGCTTTGTCTCTTTAAAGCTTAACTTTAACTTATTGAGGGGAAAAGAGTCTGCTGAGTAGTCTGGATGAATGGATGTGGTGATTTAATGTTGCATTCAGATTCATGTATGTTCCAGTAGAGCCAGAATAAATGGTAACTGTGTGCTTTGGTATGGCTGTGGTATTCTTTTTCTCTATCATTCTGAAAGCTACAGCATTCCTATACTAATTTCCAAGCTGCAATCCTTGGAAAAGCTTACTCCTCTGTATTTTCCTATCTCCCATTCCTGCTCATTCTCTCCTACTTTTCTTGAGGGACACTTTTCCTGGTGGAAGATAGCTGCATGAACCTCTTTCTCATAACCACAACATAGGTGAATCTGGCACAAAAGACAGTTTCACGTTGCAGCCAATCTGGAAACCCTTAGTAAATCATGTGCTTGTCAGTATTAGGAGATAAAAATACTTTCTGCAGCTGAGCTTTGTGACCACCTCTTGTTTCACAAGAAACAAGTTAGAATAGGCCTGTTAGAAAAGTAAGTTTAATTAGTCTTCAGTTGGTCTGTTCTGACAAATTGAAGATCTTTATCTTAGATGGAAACAAAGTTCACCAGTTGGTGTGTGGTTCAAACACAAGTGGAAACATTCTGTTATAGGCATATTTTAATTGCTTTTATGAAATGCTCTTTAAGTGTGCTTGGAAACGACATTGATATTCATGCATTTATTTATGTTTTGCACAACTTAGACCTCACTGTAACCACTGAGTTATCAGATGTAACTTTGGTCACCTTTTTCTTTACTAAAGTATCTGAAGAGGTAACTCTCGACAAATTGATGTAGATTACCTCATTCATCAAAGAATATTAGCAAAGAAAATAGTGGTCTGATTGGAATTTTCTCCATGTGAGGTAGAATTAGCTCATCTTAGATCTGCTACTCAACTATGCCAACTAAGTATTTGATCTTGGCAGAGAGCAAAAGTATTGCAGTAAGATTTACTTTTGATTAGACTAGTAAAACAGGTTAAAGAAAATTTATTTTTATCTCTTTGAAGTTGCCTTTAAACTATAGCTTCATGTTCAAGAAATTTTA
Source organism: Dryobates pubescens (assembly GCF_014839835.1). Taxonomy (NCBI): domain Eukaryota; kingdom Metazoa; phylum Chordata; class Aves; order Piciformes; family Picidae; genus Dryobates; species Dryobates pubescens. Next base: position 15,164,783 of record NC_071628.1, on the reverse strand, counting down.
ATCTTTCCTTTGTAACTTTTCAGCATACTAGACTTCATATTGTGATTTTTATCTTCCTACAGATACACTACTGTCATTAATACCTAGTTTTGTAAAATATGAAGTATGTGCTTATTAGGCTTCTTTTCTGTGTTTGAAAGAAAAAAGCCCACAAAACAGGAAAAAGAGATACGTAACAAAAACTACTGAAGTATCAGAGAAGTCTTTGTTAGCAATAGCAGTATGATTTCAAATTTAAACTGTGGTCAGATTCTCTTTAAGTTAACCACATGAGTTTAAGGACCTTTTTCCTGTTTTAGCAATTTCACCTTACAGTGCCTGAAGGAAAGAGCTATTACATTTAACTACTCCAGTTAGTCAAAAGCAGATACACAACTAGCATCATTAGCTAACATACCTGAATGTAGAAAAGGATCATTTTAGTTTTTGAGTGTTTTTTTTGTTGCATACTCAGGTGTTTGTCAGGAGTATTTAGAGGAGTGGGTTGAAAAATACTGCAAAAAGGAAAATCCTCACTGCATGTTTGGCATTGCTAAAATATCAGGAGTTACTCAATCAATCCCCTTATTTTTTGCAGGAAGCACTTTTATCCATGTGAAGGAGTGCCCACCTATGTTTCAGTCACTTACTTTTCCTTGCTTTGTTTTTTCCCCTCCCCTTCTTTCTTTTTCCCTAGCTGTAAGAAAAGATGAAGCCAGCTCTAAGAATCCTTTGTCAAATAACTACGCTGATTCTAACAATCTGTCTTTACATGAAAATTAAATACAGGGAAGGTTGCAAGACATTTGAAACCAGTGCTTACCACAAAAAACCATGCAAAATGGCATTACTGGATAGATGAACCTGAATTCTTTATGGCTCAGCATGCTGTAATAAAACAGATAATAGCAAGAAAATGAAATGCATCAGTTCTGTCGATAAGAGTGTCGTAGAGCATGGAGGACTGGAAGAAAAGCATTTCCATCTACTAAGATTCTCGGCATTGAAGCAGTTCAGAGTAAAAAGCCAGACTGTCACTTTAAGTACATAATTAGTACATTCAATTGGTCAGTTTAAACCAAGCACTAATAAAAGCACCTGGCTACTAGTCTAGCAACTAAGTGGTCTAATTCTGTGACTCGTAGAAATAACGTAGCTACTCTTTCAACAATTTGCTCTGTAATAAAATACAGTAAGAAGTGTGGAGGAGAAGCTAAGATTCAAGCATGCATTTGTATCTAGCAAAATAACATTCACCTCCTTTGCTAATACAACTTTACACAATTTGGAGACTTTTGGGGGGATTACTCCAAGACCTATCTCATGGGAGCCAAACAGGTTCTTGAAGACTGAAGGAACTAAAAGTCTAAAGCCAGTAGAGGTATAACTAGAAGACAAGATGGCATTTGTAGCCTCACTACTGACTTGCTGGTTTTTTGTGACTACTGTAGTAGTACATTTATTGCTGTACCATTTATTACTCAGTATTTACATATTTCCTGTATCTCTTCTCTGAAAGTCTCTCTCACTTAATCTACAGTTAATTCTCATGCTTTAGAAACAGCTTACCTTCTACTTCTCAACTTTGAGACGGGTTCCTACAATAAATGTTACAAACTGTCTGTAGACTCGTGAAGGGGGTACGTTTTGGACGCCTAAGAACCTCTCATCTTACAAGGGATGCACTACATTACCAAATGAAATTGTATTTTTGCTAGCAGGCAGGTAGTAAAGAATTTTCTAGCTAGTTCTCTTGCTGCTTCAACACCTGCTGAGTGGATGGGGGGGCTTTTCCCCCCACTGAATTTCATGCTAAATGCCTTTATTCTTTAAGGGTCTTATCAATTCTAAAAATACTACTTCTTGTATTATTACCAAACATATTACATAAAATTCTAGAACCTATTGTATCATTGGCTGTATTTCCTAAAGTGCTTGAAGTAGTTTCAACTTTTCCATCACTTACTCTGAATGCTATGGTTTTTTGTTCTAAAGACAGGAGCTTTGAAAAAACAACCAGTGAGGATAGTAGTTACACTTAGGAGAATTTACCTGTATACCAACACTGTCCAAATCACTGCCATTAGAAAGATGCGATACCTTTTTGGTGCCAGCACACAGCCATGAACAAAGAAAGGCAGATGGGTACCCAAGATGACTGGTAATCCCTGAGTGAAGTACCAATGCCAAGGATGAGATCCATAAAATGTTCCCAAATTCTGGAGCACGTTGAATTTCAAGAAGTTCAGCTGAACCAGTACCCACTGGGAAATTTAGAGGAGGTGTGTGGGGAGAGGTAAAATACAAATCAAAAGTGAAAAACAACAGTTAAATAGAATTGCAGCATTATCACTGGCTGTACATGACACAGCATTTGCATTCATACTTGAATTTTTTTCTAGTAAGACTCACCACAGACTTCCTATATTTAGCAATTAAACACAGCAATGTGTAAACTTTGTAGCTGGTTGATAAGTATTATGTATTGAGAGCTGAGCCTACTGATTTTAAGTAACAGTCCATCATTTAAAAGAAGAGAGTTTATGGCTTAGGATGTATTTAGAGGTCACAGGCCAGAGATGATAATCACAGAAGTAACAGAAGTTAGGGAAGTCTGAAACAGCCATCTATGTTAAAATGCTTAATGAGAGGCATTTTCTTACAAGTTAAAACAACTTACCTCACCAAAAAACACACGGTCAATTATTAAAGAGGTTCCTACTGTAACCAATCTGCAAAAATGGAAAGTTGGTTGCACTGATAGAGCCCAAATTGGTTTTGTAGCTGTCAAAATTCCCTGATCCTCCTATTTTTTTATGTTACCCATACTCGTAGCCAATTTACAGTGGCCAGTAGCCATCACCTGGTGTTCTTGGCACAATCCCAGATTAAAATGGAATGCTGTCATGTCTCACCCTCATGAAACCTCTCCTAGTACTTTGTTAACAACATATACATCAATTTAAAGGAAGAATGCCCCTTATTTAAATGTTTGCAAAAGCATTCTATTTTCCCCCATGTTTTTACATTAAATCAGCATTTTGGTATTGTCTGCATGTGTGGCTGTAAAGTATTAAGCTATATCTGTGTACAGTCATCATTTAAACTCAGAAAGAACTTACCCAACTGGAATGTAATTGTGTAGGATAAGGTCTACTTTCCTCTGTTCTTGCAAAAAATGCCTGAGGACCAAAGGTATCCATGGGATAACAGCAGTGGGACGAATAATAATTGCAAGTGCTACCAAAGCTAAATATTTGCAACTAGAGTGAGGGAATATAAGAAAACCAAGTATGAAAAGGTTTGGTCAGTTCTTTATTTCAACAATGTATAAATACTGTGTGTTGTGTCTTTGACCATATTGCAGGTAACTTTGATTCTCTTGATGTAGATAGTCTGCTTTGCCTGGAAAGTTGTTAACTATGTAAGTTGCTAACTAGAAGCATGTACTTGCTTTACAATAGTTAGCTAGTGAAAGAAAGCTGTGACCACAAATTCACCTGTATCTGAACCCAAAGAAGTTTTTGTTATCTCTTCCCCACTTCCCATAAATTCCAGTTCTTCAATGTTTCCCATGAAGTAATACTTTGCATAAGGGAAACAGAGAAAAGCAGTTTTACTTAGCAGTTATATTATGACTGCAAAACAATCTTAGAGGAAATACCCTAACGGGTGTTCCTCTCATGATCTAGAACTCTTGCTACATGAATGAGGCTTTGGTTGCCTTATATTTTAAGATAAAAATTAGCACTTTAAAAACTGGCATTATCCAAGCCAAAAAACCCAGTAGTATTATTAGAAACTTTCTCACCTGCTTCCCATCTTGGAACCTTTTATCGGATAGTAGGAAAGAGCAAAAATGGTAAGAAGAGTTTCCATGGTGTTTGTTAGAGTTCTAGTACAGGAATACCACGTAAACCAGGAACACAGCTGGCAGAAGTACTGAAAATTATGAACAACAGGATAGAGGGGGAGAATTGTTAAATTCTGTAGTTTTATATGAAGGTGATAATTCTTCAAGGTGTGACAGTACCATTTTGCTGTTGTTTGTATTGCAACAAATGGTGTTTATCAACATGCATAACCTTGTTTTGAAGGCTTGAGACTCACCACGCACTTTGCTGTTTCTGTGTTTTCAAGGTGTTGCACTAGTGAGTAAAGCTTCACATCAGCAAAAGCTGCCAGCACCGCCTGTGCAAGTCTAGGGACCCATATCTATGTAAGCAGAGAGTATGTTTTACTAACAACAAACCTGTAAATTCCAAGTTCAAAGAGAGGACTAGTGAATTAGTGACTGACTGTCCAGATGTGAAAACACTGGTGAGAATTCTCTATAGCTTTTTGTTATTAAAAAATATAAAACTGTGAGGTCCCTTGGTAAAACTAGTATTTCTGCCAAAAGCACTCTAAAGGTCAGCTGGAAGTGTTCAGAAATCAAAAGTAGAATTCTTTGCCATTAAGCTCCAGTAGAATTCAGATGGGGCTGTTTCTATCTTTAGTACAACTGTTTCTTATTGAACACTTTAGAAAACTGAACCATGGAGCAGTTTTGAAGTAGTGATAAACAGTATCAGTATGAAGCTGAATGAGAATGATTGCAGGCCAAGAAGTCACAAACATCAGAATGTAACAAGATCTATGAATGAGTTCTGCACCCATGGAATACTCTTCAGTGAGGTCTCTGTGCCAGATTCAAGGCTTTGTATTTTATCTGATATGTTTTTCACTATACTCACCAGCAGCTTAACATCATCCATGGCCAGAAGCTGTAAAGCTTTGTAGATGCTTGCAAAGATCAGTGGGTATGAATAACCTCTTAAGCCATGTGTCCATTCCCAAGTTAGGTACCCATAATTACTAATGTTAAAGATAGATAAGCTGAACCAAAAAGTTTCATTCGAGCTGTTTTTCCTCAGGCCTTATCCGGGTTGAGGCATTTACCTATGTAGCCAAACCAGTGGGGTTTTTGTTACTGGCCAAGCTAATAGCTCGCTGCCCTGGAAATCTTTGCCCTCCTCCCACTCGCGACGCTGCGGCAATGACTCCCGAGTCACGGAGGGCCAGTATAGGATCGGGGCAGCGGGGACAGATGCCCTCTGGGCCGCAGGGAACGACAGCGTGGGGTCGCGAGGACCGGCGAAGGGCTGCCACTGCCAAGGATATTTGAAAACCATGCGGTGAGCGACCTCCAGGGACTGCCAATACTCGTCCGGGACGAAGCTGGTCTGGACGAAGAAGCAGTTGAGCGTCCGCAGCACCACGGTGAACGCCAGCAGCCCTACCGGCCCGCCGGCAGCGCCTGAGGGAAGTGACGGGAGACGGTTTGCTAGTGCTCCCTCCGAGAGGCGCTGCCAGCCCCGCCCCTTCGCTCAGCTTACCGGCTCCTCGCTGCCCGGCGACCCCGCCAGAGGTGCTGTATAGCACCGACCGCCGCTTGCGGAGCCGCACCGCCTCTGATCTCCGCGTTAGCAGCCCACCAGCCGCCTCCATCCGTGCCGCCAGGCCTGCGCCGGCGGCGGCGCATGCGTGACCTCCAGCCGCGGAGACACGCTGCCACTTCCTTCCGGTCACTCTAGCGAACGGGAGGCCTTTGCTCTGTGGTCTCTCGTCCTTCAGGTGAGAGGCGCCGGGTCCGGCACGGCTCAGCCCAGGTCTGTGGGGCGAAGCACTCCCGGGGCAAGAAGAACGCCGAGCGTTGTGCCCCAGTCTTCTCTCCCCGCCGGGAGCGAGGGTGCCGCCGAGGAGCAGCGAGAGGCCGCGGGAGTCTCAGGCGTGTCCGTGAGCGCGGCAGCGCCGCCTGGCGGCATGTGGGGGAGGCTACCGCTGCCGCACGTGGCGGTGGCCGTGGCGCTCGGCGTGGTCAGTGGGGTCTATATCTACCGGCCCATTTTCCAGCCGCCCGGGCCACAGCAGCCCCAGGAGGGCTCGGCGGGGCCGCCAGAGGATGCCGCGGCGGCGAAGAGGTCCTGAGATAGTCGTGCGAGCCGCGCCGCCACTCGCAACCCAGACCTGCGCGGCTCCCCTCAGAGGAAATGGCGCCCGAGCGTCCCGCGAGCTCGGAGCGTTCGGCGGCGGGCGGGGAAAGGCCCTCCTCGCGCCGTGCGCCAGCCGTGGCGGTCCCGAGCGGCCTCCTCTGCAGCCTGGCCCTGCCCTGAAGCAATCCACCGCCCGAAGATTTAATTGCTCGGTACCAGTCTGTGAGAACGTGAATTTTGATCTGTGTATAAAAGTCTGAATGTGTAAAAGTGTGCCTTCACGTTTACCACCAAGGAGGTGGAAAAAGAAAGTCACTGTTCCACGGTCACTCTGCGTGTGGGTTGTTTTTTTGGTTGGTTGGTTGGTTTGGGTTTGGTTTGGTTTTTTTTTTTGGATTGCGTCTGATCTGATTCCATCGTCCAGGCAATAAACACCCTGATTGTCATAGTTTTAGCTCTCAGCCATTCTGTTGGGAATGCCGTGGTACTGATGGATGAAAGCACACAACTTTGAAGTCCTTGATTTATATACACCCACACGTCTTTCATTCCTGACAGAACGCTGAGGATGGTTATTTAATAAATCAGATTGCCTGAAAGTCAGGTTGTGCTTGGAGAAGTGTTTCAGAGTGTGGCTCAGCAGGACAGCACCGTGATAGGTATGGGTCAGTCTGACAAAACAGAATCAAAGACTCCAAGAAACTAGATCAGTAGATATTTCAAGACTTTAACAAATCTAAAAGGAAACCCAAACCTGCAGATTTCTGGAGGAACTTGTCAGATTCTGGTTTTAATGCAGAACCTGTAGACAGCTTGAGGGGAAAAGAATCCTTATTGGGATGCACCTTTAAAGGCAGTAACAACGTGGCAGCTGGGGGCAGTGCATAGACTTCCCAGAAGTTAGAAGAGCAGAAGGTGGTTGGCAAGGTGATGCAGTGTGTCTGGTAAATCTAGTTTGGATATGATGAAATTCCAGAAGCCTGTGATGAGTGCTAGCATAGAACTAATGTGGCGACTCCAGTAGTTCCTTTTGTTTGCAAGACCATTATACATTGAAAAGGCTATTTTAAAAAGGGGTAACAAGTCCAGAAGGCACCTTCTTTGTAGCATAATTGCTAGAAGTTTGTCCATAAAGGTAGCAGTCGATTATGAAAAAAAATAAGAGATGCTGAACTGAGGCAAGCAGTTCAGGCACCTGAGGTTCAGACTGCTGGCAGAATTCTTGAGACTGCTGGACTTGAAGTTAATTGAGTAGCTGTGAGAGACCTGCAGGGGAAGGCAGCCAGCAGGCGGCAGAGAAAACACGAAATCCACCGCGGTGGACACTAACCTGGCCTCACGTATTGCATCTTCAGAACCTGTTTTGCCTCATACAGTTGTTTTTTTTAAGCCGTGTGCGGCCCCATGGAGGAGTGTGGAGGCGTGCGGCTGAAGAGCCGGCCCGGGTAATTGAAAATGGCCTGCATGGGAGCAAAGTCTGAGCAGCGCAGCGGTGCTGCCCTGGGGCCGTATCCCTGGCACAGGCAGCTTTCCCACCGTGGGGAAGGCCGAGCCGCGCCGGGGCGGTGCTGCCCGGCCGGCCCTGCCCTGCCCGCGGCTGTCCCGCGCCGGGAGGGGCCGTGCCCGCCCCTACCTCGGGCCGAACGGGAAGTGATGTTGCCTTGACGGAAAAGGCACGCTTGCAGCCCAAAAAAGGGCAGGTACAGAGGGACGCGGCGCTGCGGGAGCCCCGGTGGCCGGGGGAGGCGAGCAGGTAGGACGGCAGTGAGCCGAGCTGAGGACGGCAGGGCCGGGGGCTTGGGACTCTGGCCGCCCTGTCACTCTCCGAGGTGGCCGCAGCAGCTGCAGCAGTCACGGGGGCTTCAGAGAAGCGTCCCCGGCGCTGAAGGAGTTAAGAGATTTATGGTGTCGCGTTTTGGACCCCTTGTCCCAAGAAGGACATTGAGGTGCTGGAACGTGTGCGGAGAAGGGCGACGAAGTCGACGAAGGGTCTAGAGCTCTCCTGAGGAGCAACTGAGGGAACTGGAGTTGTTTAGCCTGGAGAAAAGGAGGCCCAGCGGAGATCTTTTTCACTCTCTACAACTCTCTGAAAGGAGGTTGTAGAGAGTTAAGGGCCCCTCTTTACTCCCAACTAACATGCAATATGACAAGATGAAATGGCTTCAAGTTGTGCTAGGGCAGATTTATGTTAGATATTCGGAAAAATGTCTTTGCTGAAAGGGTTGCCAAGCCATGGAACAGGCTGTCCAGGAAAGTGGTCGAGTTGCCATCCCTGGAGGTATTTTAAAAGCCACGTAGATGTGTGGCTGAGGGATGTTGGTTTAGTGGTGACTTGGCAGCGCTGGGTTAACGGTTGGACTTGATCTGTAAAAGTCTCTTTAAACCAAAACAATTCTGTGATACCAGGGTGAGTGGTTTGGGCAGAGAACTTGAAATAATGGGGGGAAATGGTGATTTCCCTTGTGCTGCAGAGCCGGGGAAACAGGCGCGTGTTGCAGGGATCTCTTCTAACAGCAGCAGTTCAGAAGGCACATGGGTCCTTATTGCCCACCTGTGCAGCCTCCCGTGCCCACAGGCTTCTAAGCTAACGACATGGGAATTTTAACAACAGGGCCTCAATTGTGAAGTTAAAGGAAAAAGTCTGAAGCCTTGGCCTTTTGGGTGCACGGGCTTAATTTTACAACTGCTGTCTTGGAACACGACTACGCAAATAATTGCTCTCGGGCCTTCACATGTAACAGCTGTAAGACCTGGAAGTTTCCCACAGCTCAAGACATGAGTTTCTTTTGTAGAAAAGAGAGAAATGTATTGCGTGTCTGAAAAAAATCTTTACAGATCTGAAACTATTGAGGGAGAATTATAAGTGTATTTTATCTGTTTAACCAGAACATAATCTTGTATTTGGGTATCAACAGATCTGTTGCTTCTATTTGAGCACTGCATATTTGTCTGACAGTCTCTTTGCTGAGAGGGTTCTGGAGGTTTCTTCCACCCGATTTGCAATGTTTGGACTAAACTAATGCTTTGATGATCTTGGATCTAAAGAAAGCTAAATCCATTAGAAAAATGTTTTGGTTCTTCTGTCTCTCATAAATGGCTAGATTATATCAATACATAAGTAGTATTTTCCTATGGTGCTAGCAAAGTATAAAGGACATGCCAAGAACTGTCAAAACCGCCCAACTTTAATTTTTATCTCTCCTTAGAGATGCATGAGATGTATTTTGAGCTTTCTGATAGTATTACTCCTCAAACACTTTCCTTAATGCTTACGAGTTTTTCATAAGGATAATGCATATGCTTGGAGTGAGGAGTTCTACTAGGTCTTAGTGGCAAGATGATGTTTCTCTATACTTACATTTTTTCTTGAAATGCTACAAAATGCATTAGCAGCACTAATCAGTTTCTAAAATCTATTTAGAAGCTTATTCTTACATAAATTTGTCTTCTCAGCCTTTGTTTCTTTTCTTACACGTAGACTACTTTTGTGACTGTCAAGAATTTTCCAGCCAGGAAATAGCATACAAGACAATATGCATTTCAAATGTTCATATGTAATTGTAGGGATAATATTTGTGATGCTAAATGGATGTCTCAAAAGCATGATTAAAAAGATGGAAAAAAGAACAGCATGTTCTTGTGTTTCTAGTTCAGGGTTCTAATTTTCTATCTGCTTAATCTCTTGAACAGATGACTTCTGGGTGGGGGGGAATGTGCTACAACACACACTGGTTTATTTTTCCTCTGCAGCTCGGTATCTCAAACCAGGCTTTAAGTGTTTTCTTCATCACTATTGTTGAACATGGGAACGCATTATTTTATCACTTAACTACACATTTCCTTTTCTCTCAAAGAGAAGATTGATGAGATAAAAGAATTTTAAAGTAATCTTCGTGCATCATCTTTTGATTCTTGGTTATCCTGTTTCTGTGAAATATCTGCTGTGCTGGCATAATGACTGTTGAGTAGTTTGTCACTTTACAGCATAACCTTGGACCTGCAGAGCAACACCATTACTCAGAGCAGTCTGTCATAATCCAGAGAGGGCTAGTAAGATTTTAATTTAGAAACATGTAAAATTTGCACTGGAGGTGGAATATAAGGAATGACAACTCCTTTTCCCCTGTTAATGTCTCAGCAAATATAACAAGGTGCATTAAAAAAGTATTAAACTTATGATTTAACTAGTTAGTAATCAGATACTCTCTTCTGTATTAAAGCTGCATGATTGTATTCCATTGCACACGTGGTCTGGTCCTGCAGATATTGAAGTCTGTTCTGCAGTAATTTTAGAGGGTTACTTGCATATTTATAGCTAAGCCTTCGCTGGGCATATTAAGTGTTTATGGACTTGCAATTGCTGTTCTTGTCTTGCTGCTATCACTGATGCTGGCGATATGATCATGTTTACAGAACTGACTTAAAACATGGCTGAAAAGTTAAGTGCAACATGATTTAAGAAATACGTATCAAAAATGGAGTTTTCTAATAGCAGAAACAGATTTCTTTTTCTGTCTATACAAATGTATTCCAAACCAGTCCTCTTCTGGGAATAGCAGCTGGTCATGAGATTTCTTCTCCTTGTTTATTCTTTGTTGCTTAGTCTGAAACCTGCATCCCTGTCAGGAGCTGGGACTAACCTGAACCATGTTAAATAAGATAAGATCATACTCCTATGGCAAAATCACAGTGAATGAGAAATTATATACAGTCCCTGATTTCTTTCCTTGAACGTCTGTATACTGTTTTGTTCTCATGCATGGTACAGCAGAATTTACTTTTGGTTATCATAAGAAGATTCTCAGTGTCTGTGATTTATTTTTCTATCTGATATGCTTTGAAGATTAAGTTATGGCATGTAGATTAATATATGATATATAACCAGCATAATTTTTTTCTGTGATATTGTTTTGGCTTCAAGGGATTGAAAATACACACACACACACACACACATATCTATCTATATATATATATGACAGTTTTGCATAGTACTGAGTGTTGGAATTCTTTGCACATACTGGTCAGCACATTGGAGCTGACTTGACAAGTTCTTCAGTATTTTAAATGACTGCAAGGAAATTTAAAAAGTGCTTGTCCTTGCTTTTTTGGCTCTGAAGATAATATCAAAGTGTAAACCAATGCAGTGCTCTCTTCCTGAGTTTGCAGCCCATTTCCCATAGATGTTCCCTTTCTCTGTTACAAAACTAAACCAATATTAGTGAACTTCTGGAACACAGCGTGGAGACTGGTGGTAAGGTAGGGAAGAGCCAGGAAGTAACAATGAAGTTATAAAATTAGGAGGAGTACAGCTTTTCTAGAAATTTGTGGTTTGCAGTGCAAAAAAGGGCTTGGTAGATAACATGAGTAGTGTTTTTAAAAGTTACCTTTGTGGGCACTTGCAAATAGTTTTTTGAAAATCAGTCTGCACTTCTGCAGTGATTCTTTGTGTAACAGAGACATGTGAATGGAAGTACTGTAAGGACTATACCTAGCTGAAATATTTTATGTGCAGATAAAACACTTGATGGGTATAAGGATAGCTGCTACACAAAGTAGCTGATTCCAGATTAACTTGGAGTTTGTGATTGCAGTTTAGCAGGTGGCCATCCTGTCTACATCTGTCAGTTGAAAAGGTGATGAAAGGATAAAGGAATAAATAGCAAAACAATGAAGTATGACTAAAGATTGAGGTTTTTTTCCTCTCAGGTAAGGTGAACTCTCTCTTGTTGGAAGGGTAGGTGAGCTTTTGGGCATGCAAGCCCCTTCAGGTTTGAATTAGAAATTGCATAAAACAAAATTGAAAGCAATTGATGTACAATTTCTCTAGTATTTCTGTTAAGCATTTGTCATTAGAAGGTGATGAAGGTTCTGTTGCAGAAGTACTACTGTTTTAAAGTCCTCCTCCCATTTCTATTAAACAATTAAAAATGACAGTGCTGTCATGGTAGCTGCTACGGAACCATGAAAGTGAACAGCTTGTGCTCTCCAAAATCAAGTAAGTTTTACTCTGGGGGCCTGTTTCATTAGTTTCATAGCTGTTTGGATATTTCATTGGGTTCTTTAAACTGTTCAGTCAAAGGTATAAGGAAAAAAGTTGCTCTATGAACTGAAAAGGAAGAAAAAAATTCTTTCTAGTAACAGCCTTGGGGGTTGGGAATATTTGGACTAGACTGAAGGCTACTGTTATTATAAGGAGTAGTAAATCATGTATGTTGGATGTTGGGTAGGAGGAAAATTTTGTACTGAAAAATGCAAGTTTTCTTGTGTGTATCTGCCAGTCTTGCAAATATATTGCTTCATATTGGTCATTACTGAGGGAAATTACATTCCACCTCAAAATCCTTGCTGATAATTGCACAACTAAGATGGAGTGTGATGCATTTTGAGAGCTTCAGGATATCAGACAAAAGTAAGAGTTGTGGGAGTTGCCTCTGCTAGGAAACTTGTGTGCAAGGTAAGAGATAAACTGCTGTTACAGTTATTGCCAGTGGGTGGTGCTTTCCCAGTCTGAAGCTAAGCTAAGTAGGATAGGTTTGGGGTTGGGTTTCGTGTGTTGTGGTGGGGTTTTTGTTTATTTATTTATTATTTAAAAAAATTTGTTAAATGTGAACCATAACTCCTCTCCCACCCACCTGTTTGGTTCTACACCAAGCTTTAGACATGACTGAATGTGACCCAAAATATAGCTAGGAGATGAAGTTCTACCCCTGCTGATATCAGCAGTTGCAAGTGTTTCTCATCCAGTACTTCAAGATCCTGTGCACATAATAGCATATGCTCTACTGACTTTCTCCTCTAACAGTGATTCAGCTTGACAGGTCTTCTCTGCTGGGGCATTAACTGGCTGGCTGTGCTTAATTTTCTGATATGCTTTCTTGCATTAGAATGGTGTCAAGATAGACATCTCTGTACGGAGATGGTGTCAGCCATGTTTGAAGACAGTACTGTCTGAATTTGATTGTATTTCTACTGAATTCGACAGCAAAACTCATCATTTTAGTTTGGATAAACATAGCACTAAGTTGTAGTTGTTAAAGTAGTAGGGGTTTAAATGTTCTTTAGCTATGAAGTGGCATTTTTCTAGAACTGTTACTTTGGATATAGTACAGGACAGGGGGCTGAGCTCCTGCTACGTGTCAGTGGAAACCAAAGAACAGACTTTGGAATACCTGTGAAAAGAATGTGCTGCACAAATAGAATCATGCTTTCTAGCAAGTTTTAGAACCCCAACAAACTGAAACACAAAATCTCCCAAATTTGAACTGCTAATACAGTGAAACTCAACTAGGTTTTATTCTACTAACTTTTTAATAATAGATGTGCCTAAATGTAATTTGTTTTTAAATAGGAAATGTATTTAAATCCAAATTAGAAAGTAAATGAAAATGTAACTGATTGTCACAGTACATGCTGTGGGTAGTCTGGAGCAATGCACGTACACCCTGGCCAGCTGCTAGGTGTCCCCTGTAGAACTGAAAAGATGTAACTGCCACAGGTGGGCATCTGACTCTCCATTATCCAGCTGGCAATTTTTCACAAAACTTGTAGGGACTTCATATCTTTGTGGTTTCCTCCCCTTTGTAAAGCAGTGTTAAAACTGTTCAACAGATTCAAGTGTTGGGAGAGAAGGCAGAAATGACAAATTCCATGTCTGCCATTCTCTCTAATAAGCTTTGCTTCCTTTAGAAACCAGGCTAAAAGGCATGTCCTCATTTCTGCTTTGTTTTTTGCATTGCAAATTTGGCACTTTGCTCCAAGAAGTCCTTACTGCATTTGTAATCTCCAGTGTGATGTGTTGAGCCTTAGGGAATTTTTCTTCAGCCTAGCATCCTGAGGGATTATGAGGAATGGGAGCAGTAATGTTTTTTTGAAATTGGGAGTCACACAGGGAGTGGAGTAGGGCCAATGGAACTGAAAGACCTACTTTGGTCTTATACTCCAGAATCCCCACCTTTACAAGCTCACCCATTCCTTTTGCACACTCTGAAGGAAATAAGAACAACCAGTCAGGTTGGTTACACTTAACTTAGGGAGTCACTGAATAAATGTAAAAATGAAGGTGCTCTTATGTTAATGATGCTTATGGTCAAAGAAATGGTAGAGGAGAAAAACAGACATCCCAGGTGTTTAGTTAGATTTCTTATGCTTCATTGCTTGGAAGATCAAACAATAGTATAGGACAAAAGGAATACTTTGCAGTAGCTCAGAGGAGGCATACTAATATAGCTGTCGAATAATGCAAATAACTAGCTTTTCACATTTCCCTCCTGAGAACAAATGTAAAATGTAAAAGATACTGTTGTCAGCTGATAAAGAGAATGAAGCAGTACATCTTACATCTGCATCTTACAAAAGATGTAGACATGGTCTTCTCGTGCTGGAAAGAAAACCCAGCTGTATCCAAACTGGAACTCTGATGAGCTCAATTTTAGAAAGCAGTGTCTCTCAGTTGGTAATGACATATTGGATCAGGTAGTGCAAAGAGCAAAGGCATATTGATTAAGCTTAAGCATGACTCAAAATATGAAAGCAACTTCCAAAACTGTATTTACACTCTAGGATTGTAAAACATTGGTAATCCTTTCTAAGGATGCTCTAGGAGTACAACAGCTTCCTGTAAAAACACTGTATTTTTTAATTAAGAAAGATACACTTACTCATCAACCCTTTTAATATGTGGATAGTGATCATTGATCTAAAATGAGATTAGTTATTCTTCAGACTGAAGATAGAGACATCAGATTATTAGCCTGCTTTGACAGCTTCTTAGTAAAATGCAGGGACATTGGTATCTGCATGCATTACTCTTCAAGGTGCTCTCTCTTCATGCAATCAGGCATTTACTTCTTAAGTTCTGCAAAATATGGAACCAGCATAAATCTCACAAAAGAGTCTATAGCACTTTGAGTACTTCATTGATCTTTAGGTTCAATATCATAATATCATAGTATCAGTCAGGGTTGGAAGGGACCACAAGGATCATCTAGTTCCAACCCCCCTGCCATGGGCAGAGACACCCCACACTAGATCAGGCCGGCCAGAGCCTCATCCAGCCTGGTCTCAATATGTCTAAGTACAGACAAATAATTTGAATAGTGTGGATGCTGCCAAAATATTTCTTACAGGCAAAAGGATGAAGTCTGTTAATTTCAGCCAAAATGAATAATTCTGTTTGTTCTTACACTAATACATTTTATTGCCATTTTAAACACAGAACTTTTAATTCACAATTTCTTGGTGGCTTAGCACATTACTTTGTACATGGACACTGTATTTTTTTATGTTACTTTCTTTTTACTATTTCAGACCTGTAATTAGAGAGAGAACCTGACTCAGGACTTAATTTTTCTTTTTTTTCTTTCACTTTTCATTCAGAACTGGAGGAAGTACCTACACTCTTGGCTTTGCCTCAAAATAAGCTGTGCTTACACTGACATCAATAGAAAGTAATGTGGAGGCAGTAAACTTATAGCTCAACAAAATTGACATTCTGTGTGCCTGGGATAATTTGACTCATCTTTTCTGAGTTACTAACAGGTTCTTCAAAAATAAGCAAATTTTATTTTGGGAACCAATCTTTTGATGTTCTTCCTGTGAAGAAGTTGACAGGGTTTAGTTTAAAGCTTTCCAAAGTGCTGATGGCAAATGTCTAATTACTGAGAAGAATTTCTGTCTTTAGGCAGTATGATGTTCCATAAAACCCAAATTAATACTTTTTGATTTGTCAAGTATTTTAGGGGTAACTTCTTTTTTAATTGAAGAGACCCTAGTAACTTTTGGAAGTTAGTCAGCAAGAGCCTCTCTTAGAGGGGACTGGTTTTACGAATGTTTTTTTTTATATATGAAACATTGACCTTAAATATATCAGTACTTTCCTTCTTGCAATGGTAAAAGTAAGCTCTGTCACTGTTACTAGAAACTGCCTAGATTGGCTTGTAGTAGAAAGAACAATACATGGAAGTTTTACTTTAGCCTGTAGTACTATTAAATATTTAGCAAACGTGGCTTTTGGGTAGCAGGAAAACTTGCTTGACCTACTTTCATTTTAATCACAGAAGGGGTATTTCATGAGTTGATGCTGGCAAAGACAATCTGACTGTGGGTTACTTTTTTTTTTTTTTCCTTGGAAGGATATTGGTTTGAAGAAAACAGGAAAAAAAATCAATATAAAGGATTTTGTCTCCTCCTTACAGGTCTTTTTTTATTCTGTCTTGAGGTATTGGTGTATTACTGGGTTTACAGACTGCTGCAGCAGTGAGTAGCAAGCTCATTCACATGACAGCTGGTCAATTTTCCTTTGCAGCACATCTCATCAGCCCCTCTGATTTTTCCCAGAATGTCTTTTTGTGAGCAGCTCACTTTCTTCCAAGGAAACAATGATAATTCTCTTTTACAGTTGTAGGAATCTCCCTGCACCAATTAATAAGATCTTTTTTTCCCCCTGTTTGCTTTTTTCTCATCTCTTCTTTTTGTATTTTGTAGGGTTTCTCTCTCACTGGGAACTAATTGATGCATAGCATGTGCTCTAGGTTGTCTTGAAGTTTGCCACCATATATGCAAATTGGTTCATAGGCAATGTGTCCCAGTTGCTGCTTTTCCTTCTCGTTCATTGTTCCCTCTTTGATTGCCAGTAGAGGATTTGTGGCACACATAATATTTGTGCCTGCTAACAAATAACATTACGCTTAGCTATCCACAGGTTGGTTTTCATTCTGTAGCCTTGCCAGGTCATCTGTTGAATGCACATTTGAAAACTGTCTGTTGGAAGAGAATGGTGAGCTTTTAGAGGGTGTTGGGAAAAGCCATTAACTGGTTAGAGTTAGGAAGGAAGAGGGGACCTTCAACAGAACTGGGTATTTGAGGAGTGGGGAAAGTGGAGGCAGTTGGTGCTGGTGTTAAGGCACTCTTTTGGTTTTGCAGACAAGTGAGTTGTTTCTGTAGCATTAAAGTCATTGGACTGAAGTGGACTATTGGTAGATCCTTTTCTTCCCCCCAATCTCCAGTGGTAGATGTCTTAATTCCTGCAAGAACCGTGGTCAGACAGGTGACAATCCAGCATTTTCTTCTAGGGGAAACACCTGCTACAAGACAGTCTGGACCCTTTCAGCTTTTCTCAAGACCATGGAATGTATGAAGGCAAAGATTCTGATACCTGTGATGAAGAATGCTCCACTGTGTTTGCCTCTGTTCAAGTTTCCTCCTAAATTTTTAGAGCTGTCTAGCATAGATAATTTTTACAAGAAGTCATAAATTCCAGCTGATCTTACTCATACAATATGTTCACAAGGCTTGTTTGTAAAAGCAGCAGGAAGTTTTAATAACTAAACAGGTGACTATTCCTTTGTAGAGTTCTAGCATCAAAACTACACTTCACAGTTTCAGGGCTTTTCTAGTATAGAGTGATTTTATTGGCGATTCTTTCCGTGAACAGAAAACGCCCAAGCTCTTAATACTCCTAAGGCTTGTGTAGAAGTGAGAGGAAGGCTTACTGCAAGCTAGCTGCAGTGGTTCCTGTTCCAGTCACTGCTGTACTGTGTGCACTTCCTGCCACTGCAGTAGGGTTGGCTCAGGTGTTTGTGTAGCATTTGCCACAAATATGTTTGTTTAAAAACAGAGACACTAAGTAATCAAACATTGATGCCCTCCCAGTTTGTAAACTGTGGCCATCTGTTTTGGTACAAACTCTGCAGTTATTCCTCACAGCAAGCTTGTAAGGAAACTTGGGCAGTCTTGGTTTGTTGTGAAAGCAAAAGATGAATTCTAAGAATTCTTAATAAATTGTTTTTCTCTTCAATATGGCAAAAATTTTACTTTGTGAACTCCATTTACATACCTGGGTGAGACTTTTCAGGCAGGCAGTTTGTGTTCAGTGTGTGTAACCACCTCCCAGGGCTGTTTGCAACATGGCAGATGAGTTGCTGCTTTGTCAACACTTCTTACCCTGTTCCTCCTTTTGTGCTGTGGAGCAGTTACCAGAAATTCTTGGGTGCTTGCGGTCTGAATATTTCTTCACAGTAAGAAAACATGCTGGTATCAGTCAGGGAAGCAGTTAAAGGTTAAAAATGTTCCTGATGTTAGAAATCAAACACAAAATTTTGTATTGCAAGTGGGAGCAAAAATGCACTTCTGTATCCTGAAACTGTAGTGAAATTTATAGAGGACTGGAATGAGCCAAGAATGGGTAGAGTTTTGAAAGTTTTTACCTGTAACAAAGAAATGGATTTTAGTTAAATCTGGAAAAATGCTAAGGGTATAAAAAAAAAAGTTACACCACAGCTAGTTGTTTTGCCAGTGCTGTATGACAAAACTTAGTTGTTCATCAGGGAAAGGGCAATAAAAATCACTTTGATTTGCAGGATTGGAGGGCAAGATTGTTGAGCATCTGAACAAGTAAATTAAGGAACTTGTGGAGTTGTCTTTGTTACTGGTAGATGAACACATTAAAGATACCTTCAATGTTGTAGCAGGCCGTTTGCAGTGATTCTAAAATTATAAGACTGGAGAGTATTCTTAGAAACCTTAATTTAATTTCTATCTACTCTTGAAAAACTGTGAAGAAAGAAACTGAGACAAGAAGGGGTTGTGCGGGGTGATCCATCTTCTGTAAAATCTCACATCTGCTAAACTTCACATGGGGAGTGCAAAATTGACTTTGTCTTCACCATTCAGACCCCTACTGTTAAGCATCTATAATGTCAAGGGTGTTTGTGAGAGGGGACAAGGCCTCATGATGGCTGCAGGTGGCTGTGTAGTTCCTCTCCCATCCCTGGGATCCAGTGCTTGGAGCTATGCCCAGTGCTGTGGTGGACACCAGTGTTTTGGTGCAGCCAGACACACAGCTCTTGACTCTTGGGTGCCTGTGTTAAACAGGCTCTGATGGATTTGTTGAGAGAGGTGGTTTACATGTCAAATCAGCATTCCTTGAAATAATTTAAATGTTTAAGGTGTCTACATGTGTCTCTTAGGATTGGGTGGGGGTGGTCTTGAAGATTTAGCTACCATGGTTCAGAAAGTTTCTGTCAACACCTTGAGTCTGGTCTTTTTTTGGAGCTTGCTGCCATCAGAAGTAGTTCAGCAGAAGGAGCTGGATGTGGATGCCCACAAACCCCTGTAGTACTGCTGCTGCCCTCTCAAATCTTTCCAGCTCTTTCTCACCTGGTCTCAATGTGGTGTCTGTGCTAGCTTTGTTATCAGCAATTTTTTTTCTGTCATCTGTAAAAGCATGAAAGCAGGCTCAAAATGGAATTCTTTATTAGGTTTTGGGAGCTTTTGGTGCTTGCCATGTTTCATTGCAGTAGATTGGGTTAGCTGTATTTAGTTTTTGCATGTAATGAAGCATAGTGCAACTTCCTCTCCCTATGACAAGAAGGAGGAGGGTCAGTATTTATCCAAGGCTCAGTGTTTGTTACCTGGTTCAGGCAGATCTAGTTAGCTTTGTTGCTTAGTTATAGGAGGGGAAAAAGGGATCACTTGATCAGTCTGCAAGACATGCACAAGCACATGACAAGCAGCTGAATGTAATTAGGTGGGTAGGGTGGTTGTGTGGGGCTGGCAGCTTTGCATGGCAGTGTGAATTTTAGAGCTATTATTCTGAAGTACACTATTTGTTTGTATTTTCTTTCTCTGCTGATACTACCTGTAGATAAGAAATGGCTCTTTTTGCATAACTGTGATATTCAAGAGATCTGAACTGTGTCGGGAAACTCATCACTAAAGTACTTTTGGAAAACTATAGATCCATTTGCAGCTGTTAAGCATAGGTATGTAAATACTTTCTCTTTTTGATTTATTTTCGTAAGATTTATTACTTTGTTTTCCTTGAGCTGACAGTTGTTACCTGCTGTTTCTCTGTGAAGAACTTTGAAGCAATGTTTCTGTACTTTTGACAAACCGCTTGAAATACTTTGAGAGACAGTTCTCATTCATCCTCATGCTCTAGAGGAAAAAGTAAACTTTAAACTGGGAAGTATACTGGCTTATGTAAAACATAGGCTTTGAATTTAAATTATAAAACTGCAGCTTTTTTGGTACATCTTTAGTTATTGGTTTTCACAAAAAGAGATCAGCCAGATTTGAAGACAAATGTGGCTAGGTTAATCAATAAGATTAAAATAAATGATTACAGTGACCAGTGTCTAGATTCAGTAACTAAAATATGCCCTTTTTGGTCCCAAGTCATCAGGCTACATTTCCTTCTGTGTTAAGTCATACTTGTTCTACAGTTAGACCCTTGATAGTAAAGTGTACTGCACAAATAGCATTTCCTAATAGAGCAAAGTACTCACTCTTTTTCAGTGTCGTACTGCTTGAACTTTTTGTGTTCTTAGTGATAAATATACTTAATACCCTCCATCCTAAAAAGGATGGGGTTGTGTTTTTTTCAAGTGAGTTGCACACAAATGTGTTTGTCCTCATGTATACTAAATGTACTGATGATAAAAGGAATAATGCAAGGAACCGTGAACCCTCATCTAGTTCACAGTACTTGTTCAATCATATAGTAATGGTTTCAATCTCAAAATTACCGTAGTATGGGCAACATGTGGGTGGGAGGTTATTGCAGTGTTTATTCTTCTCTGGAAGAAACTCACTTTGTATGTGCCAATCTGACCAGATCATTCCTTATCTTCCTTCAAGCATGAATTTGTAATCAGGCATCCTTTCTAGCCTGTGTGTTTGCAGTGATTTTTCTAGTCATGGACCAGAAGTTGAGTTTTTGGAGACTGAATAACCAAGGAGGAGTTGTTCAGAGAACAGGAAACAGTATTCTCTTCCACTTCTGTGGAAAGGTCACAAGGCTTTCCCAGGGTTTTAACTGATATCTAGCATAGAGTTATCTTAAGATGGTATTTCTAGTCCTGATCATCACCCCTTGACTTGTCTTTATGAGAAAGAAATTACGAGTTCATAGATACAGTCACATAAATATGTTTTCTTGGTATTTCCTTATAGATATCTTCAGTGTATGAGAACTTACATAAAATAACTAGGGGGAAGGGGGTTTTGTAAACATGGATGCTTGGCATTATATGTTTTTTCTGTGCTGTTCTGGATAGGTTGGTTATCACAGTTGTTTCATTCTAAACTACATTATATAATGCTTTATTGCATTACATGTGCATTTTGAATGTGTGTTATGGAAACAATTTCTAGCACAATTTAGGGTAGTGTTAAGTTATTTGAGGATTAACTTTTGATAATATTTGGATTCTGTTGTATAGAGCAAAACAATATTTAGCATTTGGGGCTGCTCCCCTTTCTCTCACCATACTCCCGGAAGGCTTTGGTGTATTTGCCTGTTTCAAACATGTCTTTCATTACAACTCTATCTTAAACAAAACACCCTTAGTAATTAAGCCTGTTAAAGACAAAATAGGAGTCTAGTTCTGCTGGGATTCTTTAAACATGTCACTAAGAACGGCATAAAAGAGAAATTGTTTGGGTTTGGTTTTTTTTGTGCCATTAAACAAAAGAAGACCAACAAAAATTTTGAAACTATACAAAATTTAAAGAATCAAACCAAAATATCTTCAAAGCAGTTAACAGAAAAATATCTGGAACACATCCTGGTGGAATGAAAGAAATAAAGGTATAACAAAGGGAAGCAGAAATTACTTTTTCTCCGTAAAAAGTTCAGCTTTTCTTTGTTCTGGAATGTTTGACTTTGTACCTAGAAACTAAACCAGCTCCTGCTTCTCAATTTTGTTTAAACACTGTGTCATAGAGATAAAATTTCTTACAAAAATCAGATTTGATGCAACTGTTGGTATAAAAGAAGCAGAACTGGGACCTTTGTGAGGAGGGAATTCTTTAGGAGTGAGTGGGTTGGTGTATACTAGCGCAGCTCTGCTGTGGGCACTGCAGCTGTACTGATTAGTGCTAACAGATTTTCTTTGTTCACATACTGGATTTATTTTTACTGGAAATTCATGACCAGATTTTTTTTTTTCCCCCCCTTTGCATAGGAAATCATATGCACTGGTTTAAAATCAAACCAAACACTGCAAGCCAAAGTCAACCTTTTCATAGAAGATGAAACAGCAGTGTCTAATGAGTCTTTTCAAATAGAAACTCTTGTTGGACAGTACCATTGCATAATCCCACTTTCTTGTGACTTGTCCACAGAAGTGCATAGCTGAATAGATTCTTTCATCTCTTCTTACTCTCTATATCCTATTTTTAATTTCAGAGCTTTGATGCCTTTCTCAGTTATATTGCAGAATGTAAAAAGTTGCAAACTGTTATATGAAGTCATTTTGTCCTTTTTTTTTCGTGAGATTTTTGAATTCATCATAACTATGCAAAGTTTTATGCTTGGCAGTGTGAAGTCAAGAAAGCAGAGTATGAGTCCACCATGGGCTGTAAACTGTTTCCTTCGTGCTGTTTTCTACAGGGAACTTGAGTTGCTTGGATCAATTAGAGCAGTCTGACTGGCAATTTATTTTCTTAGCAGAACCTGGGATATTTTTTTCTGGAACTTGGGTTACAAAGGTGGTTCTGTAAGCTTGCTGCTGCTGAGCCATTTACTAGGTATAGCAGAAACACGCTGAATAGCAATTCTAATTGAAGGCTT
Source organism: Dryobates pubescens (assembly GCF_014839835.1). Taxonomy (NCBI): domain Eukaryota; kingdom Metazoa; phylum Chordata; class Aves; order Piciformes; family Picidae; genus Dryobates; species Dryobates pubescens. The sequence goes on along the minus strand of NC_071628.1, from coordinate 15,142,256 downwards.
GTAGGGGAAGAGTTAAGGAAATTGCCTGTTATTGTAGGTTGGTTACAGTGAAACTTGAGGACACTATGTTTGCATGAAATGTCATGAAAAAAATTCTACAGGAAGGCATCTGCAGCATGAAAAGCTGGCAGCAGCTGCCAGGTTCCAGCCAGGGGTGTTACTCTACAGTCATCCTGAGACCTCCTCTCAATCTGCAAATAACTATAGTAAATAATATGGGCAAACTGTGGCCATAGACTTCTGAGTCATTTTGCTATCTTTGCAGGGCTCGTGCATATCTCCATGACAAGAAATAAGGCATTGTAGTTTGTTGTGCTGTTTATCTGAGCAGTCTTTGCTGTATATAAAGATTTAACTATAATTTATGCTGTAATATGGGATTCTAACCAGAGAAGTAAGACAGGGTTGGTAATGCAGGTTGAAAAACAGCAGGCTTTTTGAATGGAAGCTTTGTGTGGTGCAGTTCAGCCTGCTTAATCGCTGCTCCCTTCCCTGAGGCTCTAGAAAAGCAGCTGTGCTAGGATATGAATTGAAACAAACATTTTGCCAAAGTACTGTCTGAATATTTTGATAGGCTGCAGAGCCTCAATAGAAAGCTTGGACAGTGTTAATACATACTGCAGTTCTGGAGCTGTTCAAGTGGAAGATTCAGTGACTTGTTGAAAGTGTGGGATTATTTTTCAGTTCTTGTGAAGAAAAATCCCAAACCTTGTAGTTTTAGTTTTGCTTTGTTAGAAGAGTTTGAGTGATACTTCTGGGCCACAAGTGTGCTCCAAAATGACTGTGACTTGCTGTCACCAATCCAGATTTCAGCTTTGCTGTCGAACATTGGTAACTTCCCAGAGAGAACAGCTCGTGGCCTATTGAATTCTGCCTGGCTCTGCTGCAAAATTGTTATTTTAGTATTTAATGGATGAGTTTAATTATGCCCAGAGTATTCCCATAATTTCTAATATTTTCCCAAGTTATTTCTAATATTTTCATAGCATTTATGAAGCATGGAAGCATCATATATGCCTATTATTTCCAGACATGGTTACTGAAAAATCCTGCCTTGGCTGACAATATCTTTCTCAGACGGTAGCTATTACAGACTCTGAAGTCAAGGGCTCAGTTCCTTTTTAAGACCTCTCAGGAGCAGATCATTCATGACTGACCCATCTTTCAATGTCTTTGAAGTGTTGTGTTGCCAGCCTGCAGTGCTCTGACCGTCTCCATGTTGCAGTGGTTGGCAGTATTCTGGAGCAGGCCTAAGGAGCTCAGCACCATCAAGGATGCTTCTCTCAAGATTTTATGTTTTTCTAAACCATTGGGAGAATACCAGCTGTGAGCGTCAGGTATATCAGTCTAGATACATTCTTCCAACTCCATTTATGTGTGCCACTTCCCTGCTTATAATCTCTTACTGTGCCTTGTATTTGAAGTCCAATCACACTGGATTTGAGATTAAAGAGTAAAAGGAATAACCTTTATCTACAGGACAGGGTTTTTCCCTAACTGACATTTTCCCTTGTTTCCCCATAGATCTCTGGAGGTGTATTTAGCCCTTTTTTGGGCCAGATTCATTTAAGAAACCCTTCTGATTAAGTATGTTGTGCTTCAAATTAATTAGATAATAGAGATTTTCCAGCTCATTAGAAATGGATATTGATTAGTTGTTCAGTCAATACCTTTGATAACCAGTAAATTTTCTGAGGAACAGGATATTTCCACTGGTGGCTGGAAATGTGATCTGATACATGTCCTGTTCCAAAAGGCTGCAATGTCTGTTTCTTCTTTGGCAGGTGTAGGCAGACTAACTTTTGATGGACTCAATCTTTGGATACTTCACTGTCATCTAAGTAATGAGAAAACTTTTTCACTTCCTGAGGAATAAATAGCCATAGCAAAATGTAGGAAATGCTATATGCTGTGTCCCCCTGTTAGTTATTACTGAACTAAGTTAAGTAACTTGCACCAAAACAAAGGACAGATCACAATATTCTAGAAAAGCAATAATGATAAAGAATGGTAGCACCTAAAAAAAAAAAAGGGGAACTCACATTGCATCTTCCAACAGAAAACCAGGGTGAGCAAGAAACTGAGTTTGCCTCCTATGGAAAAACAAGAGAAGCAGCCATTTCCTAATCCAAAGGATGTACAAGTGGATTAAAATCAGTTACTTTGGTTATTTATGTTACAGAAAAGTCCAAGAAGTTCCAGAAAGTGTCATTTTTGGCCAAAATGAAAGCAAGCCAGGTCATATCTTTTCCTAAGGGGGGGGAGGGGAAGTGCAGCTCAGAATAAATCAGTAAAGTGCTTATTTATTAACTCTCTTCTTCCAGCTTAGCAGTTACTTGACTTTATAGAAAACTGCCATAATTTGTTTGTATTACACTTGTAAATATCTGGCAGATTTTAGTCAGAGGCACTTCTAATAAAGTGTTGATTAATCAGGACCATTGTTTAACTCTGTCTCTTGTTTCAACAGAGCTGGCAAGTGCCTGATGGTGACTAGTTCTACAAGCATTAAGGTGCTACTTAAGCCATAGAGCACAGGATGAGGCCATGTGCTATGCTTTACCCATATTGGCAAGACTGCAGTTATTGCTTTGCTGTAGCGCGATGGGAGTGCTGGTATAACAGGATTAGTGAATTTTTTCCTGCAAGGTCTCCATCGCTTTCTCAGTGCTTCTGCTGTGACTTGTAAAACAGCTACTGAAGTTGTTTAAGTTTGTGTAGTTTGTGGGTGAGAAGCCTTTTCAGTGTGAATTTACTTGCATTTGCAGAATGATTGAACCTATCCACATGCAGTATTACCATGAACTCGTGTTTACGCATTGTGTGATCTGCAGTATTACTCCTTTTCTATCCGTGTCTTTGGACTCCCCTTCTCCCAATGTTCCTGAAGCGTGCAACGTTAGGTGCTTTTTAAGAATAAAGCCTTATTTGGGGAAACTTTCATTTGCAGAGCATTTTTGAGCTCTAAATAGCATTGACTTTTTCATGGTTTACTTACAAATATAGCTTCATTATATGTGAATATAATGGAACCTTCTCAAGCAGACTCCAACTTTTGGACTTTTTGCACACTGCTCTTGCTGTGATAGGTGCCAAAGGATGTAAGCCCTTCACTGCACTCCCTCCATCCATTGAGGGCTGAATGTCTGTCGCAGGGTACCATACAGACTTCACTGTGGTTTGGCTCCAGCCTCCAGGACGCAGCCCAGTGAATGTTTGGTGTTCCTGAGTGAAGAAGGCAAGGCCCAGGATGCAACTCGTTTGTCTCCATTTGTAAGATCTACCTGAAAGCTCAGTGATACTTGCAGAAGGTGGACACTGTATATATGTGGCATCTTAACTATGAAATAATTTTTGGTGTAATACCTGTGTTTTGGCAAATACAAATTAGTATGTGTCTCTATGGTATATGCCTGTCCTGCCATGTTTGTCACTGGCTTTGTGGCTGGCTACACTGCAGATCTGCTATGGTGGGGTGATGTCTGAGTTGCACAAATTATCATTTCACTTGGTCTGAGGAGCAAGAGTGGTTTGAGTCAAACAAGTGGTTTATTTGATTAACTCTATACAAAAAAGTGGCTTTTTTTTTTGGTTCTTGGGAGCACTGGCTAGGTTGTGTAGTGTCAGGAGGACCCCTCCATCGCTGAAAAGTTTCCTTTGTTAAATATGTATTGCTTTTCTGCAAAAAAGGGTGGTGTTGCAACTGTGGTCCTGTTATGTCAGATGCAATACCTTATGTTCAAGCCTTTGCCAAAGAATAATTTTTCTGTTCTTCAGAAATCTTTGCATGGGGCACTGTGGTGTCCCTGAGTTGGTACAAGAAAGAGGACAGCAGTTTGCATTAGACTGGTCTATCCTCCTCACACCTGAGAGAGAAGTTGTAAAGTTAGGAATGGAACTGAACAGCTGTGATTCAGATATTCCATCATTAATACATTTTTGTATGAAAACACTTGTAAAGAACAATGTAATTTTATTAAGGTGTGTGGATGATTTAGCAGATATTTTAGATCTGTTCCTAGGTAGGTCACACACAAATCTCTTCTGAAATGCTGCTTGCCTCTAAGAATAAATGTGACGTGAACTGTGTAATTGCTTCCCAGCCACACTGCCAGGCAGCACCCTCCTTAGACAGGGAGCCATGAGGCACACCTCTTTATCTCTGAGCACCCATCAACATGAATGCAAACAGGTGACACGTAAGCCTCTTGGCTGTGTGCCAAAGAGGTGGTGCTAGAAAAGTACTACTGGAAGTACTATCTCCAGTGTGCCCTAACTATTCCTTTAGCAGAGTTTGGGGTAAGTGCATCTTTGCTTCATGTGCTTGAGGACTGTTTGATTAAGAGCATGTTCAGCTTTCCTGAATTTTACAATGTGTGTGTGTATGTGTGTACACATTTTTACTTGCTGCTCAGTAGCTCAATGCCTGGCTTGTTTTACGTTATTCATCTCTTTGTGCTTTTTCCATTTTTCCTTTTCCCCTCCACCAGCTCTGTAGCAGCACAAGAGTTGCATGTTTTGTGCAAGGCCAGTTCAGAAAATGTATTCCATCTCCCCATACTGCTTTGGGGAAATCCTGCATGCCAAGCCAGTTTCCTTAATGTATACAGGCAGGAACAATATGGCTTCTTCAATGTTTTTTAATTTGAGGCAGAAATACAAGCCTGTTAACGTTGTTGCCTGTCAATGTGAAAGTACCTTAGACAAGGAAATCCACAAGAGCAGCACTTGCTTTGCAGAGCATCCCTGCTTGGCAAGCTGTGATACAAATGTGTCTATGTGGAAGCTCCAGTGTCCTGTCAGCAATGGAAGAGGCCAGTAGAGTTTTCCCAGCACCTGTTCCATCTGCATGCCAGGCAAAGTACAAAGCCAGAGCTGAATGGGATTTGAAGAGTTGAGCAACCTGGTTTAGTGTGAAGCGTCCCTGCCCATGGCAGGAGGAGTTGGAACTAGATGATCTTTAAGGTCGCTTCCAAATGAAGCCATTCTATGATTACTTCCTTTTTTTAAAAGGAAAAGCTATTCAGTAAACCAGCTAGTTTTGTTTAAAAAGGAAGGAAGTTTTATGCTGCTTATGAGAACTGGAGTAGTTTACAAAAGGCAAAACTGCGTAGGGCTTAATGTGGAGCCTAAAACTGTGTCCATCAGTGAAATTTTGTCTGCCACGACGTTGTTACTCTTAGAAGCAAGATAATTTTGCAATTAATTGAGATTTTAAAAATATATTTTTTCTTGTATATTTTTCTGATATCAAGCTTAATTTTAAAAAAGCAAAACTGGAAGGAAAATTAGGATGGATTTTTGGTACCAGGCTCAGCAGTTTTTGCTGTGAATATACTTTGCTGTGAATTTATTATTATTTCTGTTATGTGGAGCTGGATGTGTCTGGGCTCTAGAACTGCAGGACTTGGAAGTAGAGGGTGGAGATCACTTTTTAAATATTTGTACAGGGAGGAGGACAAGGCTTGAAACTGCTATGAATGGTTGCTTTGCATGCGTCCAAGGATAGGTTAACTCTGCGGGGTTTCACAAGAACCACTCCCGGGAGATACCTGAATAATAGATTGACATTATGGGGTGCAGTGAAAGGTGTGTCCATTTCAAAAGCCTAAGAAGAAAATCTCTTTCTCAACCAAAGCCTTTAGAAGTAATTTTTATGCCTTTCCTCTGAAGGGCTCCTAGTCCTCTACTAAGAATTTGGAAATTGTGTTACCAGCCACATGCAGAATTGAGGTGTAAGTGGTTTGAGTGAAGTTTGTCTGGTCAGATGCTCTATAGATCAGGTAAGACAGTAGAAATACCTTTAGGTTTTATGTCTCCAAGGTCTAACCTTGACCTTGCTGATTTAACCAGAGCTTTCATCCCTGAAAGCTCTGAACCCTTAGAGTGTCTGACAGCTCCATGTAGGAGCTGCAGTGCCCTTTCTTGCTCTGTAATGTCTCTCACAGAATGCACAATATATTGTCTTTCTTAGAACATAAATTAGCATTCATTAGGTGCCACTGCCATTTTTATCTGTTATTAAAAGTATGTTCTATATACCTATAACTGGCTAACAAATTATCAGCAAGACAAGGCAAATACTTTGGTGCAGGTGGGACATCACAACAAAAGCCAAGAGGCTAGCTAGTCTTTGTACAATATACTGGTTCAAAGATTTGCATTTAAGTCTTTTTAAGCAACATTTAATTCAGAGGAATTGAAGCTGAAGGAATGTGTACTTGAGTAGAGGGGGAGCTTACACAGCCTTCTGCATTTGGAGAACATTTGAGGGCAAAGGAAGCAGCGTATATGAGGTGGAAGTCTAAATAAAATCCAGTCTTTGGTGACAATCTCCTTGCTTGCTTTGTAAAATATTTTTCCCTTTCTTCTAGTGCATTTCAATGAAAAGATTTTGTAGAGCTACAAGGTAGGTGATCTGATTTTTACTTCCCCCCCCTCCCCCCAGCAGAGGGAAGGATTTTAAAAAACCCCAAACTCCCAAAGCCCCTTTTTCTGGTGCTTGAGTGTCTGACTCTGTCATGTATCCTGACTTACAAATTAAACTAAAACCATTTCTATCTCAGTGGCTGGCTGTTCAACTGTCATACTTAAATATACTGCTCCTTTAGACCTGCAGAGTGGATGCAGGTCTGCAGTTGTGGTGCATTAACATAGAAAGCTCACTGGTGACCATATCTGGGGGTTTTTTTTTGTCGTTGTTTCAGTCTTTCACTTTATTGTAAAACTTTGTCCTAAAACACAGCAGTCTGAAGTGAATTAGCTGGCTCTGGTGTGGTAGTGGCACCTAAAATAAACCTTTCCTGCAAGGTTTTACTGTTACTGATGGCACAATGTAAAATATGCCGTGTCTGGGGAAAGGGAGGCTTCAAAACAGAAAATGGCAAAAAGAAGTATGAGATGCTTTCCACTGACTTTTCAGTTGGAGAGTGGGTGTAAATCTGACCATTATCTGCCTTTGTGGTTACTCCAGTTGTGGATAAGCCAACTAATCATAATTCTGTCTTGTAACCCAGAGTAGTGCTAACATAAAGATAGTTATGGTTTTAACTTAATGGTGGTGATTGATGGCCACATACTTAAGTTTGTTCCAAACCTCAAGTTGATATTCAAGAAATGATTTGCCATTTTGCCATTGATGCAACTACTACAGTGTTTGACTTGAAATGAATAATTTAATCTAATTCAAGCTACAAATAGTTCCAGAATTACTTATTTACAGTTGAAACAGCAAATTCTAATCTTTTTAATGGTGTTTTATTTCATCATCTTTTTTTTTTGTTTTGTTTGTGTCTGTTTCCCTCCTTCATAAGAGACAATTTAATGCCAGCTACATGTTGGTTTTAGAATGGTTATTTTAGGCTTATCTTTTCATGTTCATGTCTTTCAGCACAGTACAAGGATCTCTGCAGTGTTTGTTTTGGGGGAAGAGAGACACAGTAGCTACTCAACAGAAAAGTACTAGTGCATCTACATCAGTCTTTCTAGTATACATGAGAAGTGCCAGTGGTTTTGTTATACCTTCTCACTGTTCCTGCACTTTGATCAGACTGTATCTAATATGGTTATTTTTTCAAAGGCACAAAAGAGGATTAAGAGAAATTTCTTCAATGTGTATGGGCCACATGAAAATGTGTGACAATTCAGGATCAAGATTTGGTTAAATGATTACCTAGCCACATGACAAAGACTTTCAAAACTTTGAAACAAAACCAAACCCAATAAAAGCAAGAACAGTAACAAAAAGTTGCTTGGTTCTTTTTTGTTCCTCATATGAAAAGACTTTCAAGAGTCATACTAATTGGAAGAACATACTAATTGGAAGTGCTTTTAACTTTTATTTAAACATAGTGGGCAGTCTGGAAAAAAACCTTTTTTTGCATATGTTAATAATGTCACAGTTAAGGTCAGAACTGCTGGTACCTTTTAAATACCTTTTGCCAGCTTCCATACAGATTAAAACCAGTTATGCACTTCATATTCCATATGTCTTGAATACTTTGATTTTCAGTGTTTCTTGAGGAAGTTAAAATTGTGTTGCCTTCTCTTTCTAGTAAGAGGAATGTAGTAAAATTAACTATGCACTTATTCAGTTACAGCTGAATTTGTTATTGATAATAGGCATGATTGAAAGTTAAGATGAGACCAGTGTAAAAGAGTACAGAACTGGTCCCACTGCTGGATGCTTTGTAGTTCAAGTAATGATGTGTATTTTAAACATTTGTCAAAAGAAAACTAGTTGTTGACTATCTAATTCTTTTTGCCTTGCTTTCTAAGGTGTCTCCTGAATTCTCACTATGTCTGATGGGGACTATGATTACCTCATAAAATTTCTAGCACTTGGTGATTCTGGAGTAGGAAAGACCAGCCTTCTTTACCAATATACGGATGGCAAATTTAATTCCAAGTTTATCACAACGGTGGGCATTGACTTTCGGGAAAAAAGAGTGGTGAGTTTTCATGATGTGCTGCTTCAAGATGGTACCTGTTCTGGTGATGGGTCAAACTTATTTTTAAAAAATATGTCCTGCTAATGCTTAGGTGTAGGCATACAATCAGTAGTTACTGTGAACTTAATCCTGTGACAAGGAAAGAATCTTATTTTACCAGGTTATTTTTGTCATTGTATTGTGTTGTCCCCCCTCCGTTTCCCCAGAAGTTAAAGTAAGAAGACCTGATGCTAACCAACCACTTCTGCTGCTCAGGAAGTGTTGATGAGTGTGTCTTCTATGTGAGTTGTGCACACAGTGCCTGGAGTACCAGTTTTATTGTTGAACTCTCTTCATGAGGAAGGATTGGGCTGTAGTAAAAAACGTTTTTGCGTTTGTGAACCAAAATGTCAAGTGAACAAAGATTGTGATGTTGATTTTAAAACCATTTAAAAACCTGTGAATGAAATAGGATAACATGATACATGGAATCAGTCTGCCTTTCTAGGCAGTTACCACTAGCAGAGTCAAATTGTGAAAAAATAAGGTAGGTTTGTTTTGGTTTTTTCAACCCCTGAATTGATACTTTTGATATGAAGCTGAGCTGAGCACTGCATTATAATACTGCACTGAGAAACTGAGTTGGCACGAGTTTCATTCTTCTGTAGAAGTACTGAATGCCTTTCAGTGTAGTCGGATGATCTCCCACATGTCCAGAAATCTGGATGGTGTAATGGATGTTGTGCAGGGTGGCTTTTGATGGATGACATGCATACTGTAGTGCAAGGAGTAAATGTCTTCATGAAACGTCAAACTGGTTTCTTGAATAAGTTATTATCTCTTTTGTGGGCTAGCAAACATGCTGGGCTTACTTGATCAGCATATTTGATAACTCAGGATAAGAATCATAAAATCCACAAATTCAGCAAGTTTATGTCTCTCAAAAGATATCTTTGGTACTCTGGTATTAGGTATGACAATTGAAGTTAAAGAAGATGACCTAACATGAAATGTTCTAAACAAGAAATTAATCTATTTGTATCTGATCCTTCCAAAGCTAACAGATGCACTTATTTATATTCTAATGCTGAGTAAAATCTTCAGCTTTTATTACTATCGTCCAATTTCTGCTCTTTAAGCTATGATGTGATAAGATCTACTCGGAGCTCTTTTTCATCAAACTTTTGGCAGCTAAGAAGAGATATCTTTATGAGTACATTCTGTTTGCTAATGAGGTTCTGTTAGTGGTACAAATTTATTGACAAATTGTATGATCCAGTTGTTGCTTAATTATATTTTAATTTGAACATGATACAAGTTAATAGCAAAAAGCAGAAAATCAAAATACTAAAATTAAGATTGTGTAATGAAATGTAGTGGCTCTAAGTACATGTTTTGGGTCCCATAGCCCACTGGATTCTGTTTTTGCAGTTTCACTTTTACCCCTGTTTTTAAATATTCAACTGGATGCCGAATCAAAATGCAGCTCATACTGCTATTGTGTTATAGAGCAGTGGGACTGACTTGTTGTTTGGATCTTTGCATCAGCAATGCTGTTTTTGCTGCGTTTAATGCTTTTAAATGTCAGTTATATTGTGTTCTATAGAGGTTGGACTGCTAACACTCAGTCTTGCACACTTACCTTTTACAGGTGTATAGACCTAACGGGCCAGATGGTGTTGGTGGCAGAGGACAGAGGATACATCTTCAGCTCTGGGACACTGCAGGGCAGGAAAGGTATGTTCCACCCCTTACCTAGCAAGTAATACAGTTATCATCAAGCTACATGCAAATGGAACCCTGTACATGAATTCTCTGTATTGACTGTTGCTTTTTAATTGTATGACTCAAGATGGGACAGTGCACTTCCTAGTGATGGAAAGTTTCCCATGAATACCCATTAAATTACAACTGTAATTTACAATTGTAGAACATTAAAACTGTAATTGCTGCTTTTTGTCTTTGCAATTCTGGTATGGAAGACCTACATCAGCAATACAGTTATGACAAATATTTTATTCTAGTTAATTCAGTCTTAAGTTACCTCAGTTTTATGACTGTGGAATTTATATTTTCAAAGTAATTTGTTAGATGAGCCAACTGTTTTCATTTTGCTGGTCTAGATTTCGTAGCTTGACCACAGCTTTCTTCAGAGATGCCATGGGCTTTCTTCTACTCTTTGATCTGACAAATGAGCAAAGCTTTCTAAATGTCAGGAACTGGATAAGTATGGAATTTTTGTTTTTCTTTGCATGGGCAGGGAGTGGGATGTGTTTGTAAATACGTAGTTTCACTAAGAAATTAAACTGAGAATACTGTTTCATATAGCTTTGTCAGTGAAAGAAAGTAAATGTTCCTTTTGTGTTGAAATTACTGCTAGTAGTGGCTTCTAGTGCTTACCTGAAATTCAGCTTTGCACATTGAACTTCAATCTTAACCTATATAAAAGTAAGCTGGAGACCATAACGTCCTTGGCTCTGGTGATATTCAGTAATTTAAGTGTGTGGGAAGCCTCTGCCAAACTGTGTTTTGACTCACCTGAAGCTTTGTCAGACAAACTTAACAGAAGTAAAATGTTACTAGGCTGATGTGTCTAGGTGAGAGAGTTCCCAAACTGCATCATCCATCAGGAGAGGGAAGTATAACCTTTCCTGGAAGTTCATTGAAGATACTCGGTGAGCATAACTTCGTAAGCTATGCAGCTTCTCTGCTAATGTTTTCAGGCTTCTGCTCCTCTAGCTTGTTCCCTGAGTTTTTCACTAGGTATATGATAGTGGATGTCCGTTTCTTCTCTGCCTTCTCAGTGCAATACCAGAAGTCCTGTGCAATAACAGTGAACACACTTGTTTCTATCTTTCACAGAGTCTTTTTCCTAAAGGACTCTGTGCCCTCTGAAATGGGGCACTGTGGTAGTGTTCTTAGTGTGCTTTATGTGTGATAGTAAGTTTTGGCCCCTATTTGTGTTGTTGCTGTTAGGTCAGCTACAAATGCATGCATATTGTGAAAACCCTGACATTGTATTATGTGGAAACAAGAGTGATCTGGAAGACCAAAGAATGGTGAAAGAAGAAGAGGCTAAGGAACTTGCAGAAAAATATGGGTGAGTAACTTCCTTCCAGTTACTGCTGTGCTTAAAGCAGAATGAAATGTTTTCTGTAATGTCTTTTCTGTATACTGAAAGGTTTTAGTGAGAATAAGCATTTTAGAATGCTCAACTGGCTGGTATGATACCATATTTTACTGTCAGTGATTAATGTTTTCCACATCGCCTGAACATTCTTACTTAATATTGCAATAATCTTGCACTGGAGATTGGTTCATTTTCTTCTTTCCTTCCAGTAAACAGAGTAAATTTTCACAGACATTCTGGAAAAAGAGGTTAGAATTTAGCTGGAGAGGCAGGTGAATGATGGGGGTCTCATCTTTCCTGTTGCCTGTGTTGAGGCTTTCTGTGGGGCACAGAAAACCCAGGTCTCTTATAAAACCATGAGCATTTGGTGAGGTGATGAGTATTACATCCAAAAAGAACACCAAGCAATGATTCCCTAATTCATGACCAGAGTTGCTTGTTGTATGGTAGCTGTTGTCTCTGGCATGACTATGGAAACATGCAGCCTTGGTTTCTTTAAGAACCTTGGGAACCATTCACTTGTGTTGATGGTGTCTGCTTGCAGAGTGCTGAGTACTCACAGAAGAGTGTTTCTGCTCTGGGACATGGTTCTCTAGTTCTCTGCCCCCTCTCCATTCAAGCTCCTCTCAGCTGTTCAAGCAATTTTGTTAGGAATGTACCTTAGGTGAATTCTTAGTGACTTAGCTTCAAAGGGGTCAGCTGTGTTTTCTTGCAGGCCCCTGTACTCTCACAGACTCCCAGGGAGTCTGAAAACAAGTCCTACCAGCAGGAAGACAGGATAGCCTTGCCCCTTCCCTACAGACACAGGGCATGTGTCCCTGAAGGAACTATGTGAGATCTTCGTTCCTAGCAGATAGTAATTAATCCCACAGTACTCACACCACCATAACTCTTCCGTTGATTTAACTTCTGGATTACATTTGCATTTCGGTGTGGATCAGAAGTGCACTTTTGAAGCAAATCTTTTGATCCATTTATTGTGGTTTGATTCACATAGTGGAGCAGTTTTCCTTCTCAGTTGACAAATAAACTAGGTGATGTGCCCCTGTATTCAGCAGCAATCTGCATTCAGTCTGGAGGAATAGAATAGAGCTGGTCCACAAAACACAGTGTGTGAACACTAGGTCCTCAGTGCTAATTGCCTGCAGAGCACTGCAAAATCAGAAGCAATCTGTCTATTAGAGACAGAAGAATTTAGTGCAATCTTATCTTCTTACTTTTTTTCTTTTCCTGTGAAAATGCTTGTTGGAAGTCCCTGTCACACAGGCAACAGAAAGTGCATTCGATATTTTAACCAGCTACTTGTGAAGGAGCAAAAACTTGTAAGCAGTAGCAGATGGAATGTGGCCATTTCTTATAGATTTGAAAGAGATCCCTTTGCATGTGACTTCTGGAGATAATTTATGAAATGTTTATCTTTGTGGCTGAAAATGCCACCTTAATTTATGAACAGGGAGCTAAAAGTCAAAGTTATAGATCATGTCCAATCTGCAGGCAGTGAAAGTGCTCTGCTTTATAAAGATGAAACAGGAAAGTTGCTAGGAGTCTCTTAGTCCGTAGGGGAAGCAAGATAAATCCTGCTGCAGTGAATGCTCTTCAGGTAGCAGCAGTGTGAAACAAGGAACGTGCCCTCTCTGTGGAAAGGCCTTGTACTAGTTAAGTGATGTGTTTTGAAAATGGCTGCAGGAGACCTTACACATTTGAGAAAGTAAGATAGCATTTTTGACCGCTCACTGAATCTTGCAAGTTACATAAGAAATACTTAAAATTATGATGTGATTATGTCAGTCACTTGGGATGGAACACTGGTGTAGCTGCTCTGGCCCCACCCTGTGGGCAGCGCTGAGCACAGAAAGAGCCTGCAGACCCACCACTGAAACATCCTAATCCACAATAATAATGAAAACTTGCAATGTATTATCAATGCTGAGGTGCCCAGAAATTTTAGCTAACAAAGACATAGACGTTTTGAATGAAGATACACGTGTATTTTGCAATGTTTAGTATTAAAGTGTCTATAGAATCACATTTTGTAGTGACAGGACTACCACAGTAGGAGCCTTTACTGCCTTGACTGCAGAGGAATGTCCATAGTGATGTTCCCTTGCTTGCACTGACTCCCTGGCTGATGTAGATAGAAATCAGTAAGGATAAAGCCATGAAAAGTAATTTCTTCTTTCCTGGGGAGCAAAGCTGAAAAAATAGAGACCTCGGGAGCATAACTTTGGGAACTCATACTGACCAATACCTCTGTGAATTGTGAACTTCATGATGTAAATTGAAGAGCTTATCCTTCTGCCCTACCTGCAGAGTCAGCCATTTCATTTACTACTTTTGGATTTCAGACCAGTGGTTGCTTAGTCTCTTTCTGCTGCGGAGTAGCAGTAACAGCATGTGTGTGCTTTTTAAGTGTGTGACAGTAATTATACCTTGATTTTTCTCCTATGAATATAAACTGTGTGATGCAAGTTTGTGGTTTTTGCCTTCTGCAGAATACCATACTTTGAAACCAGTGCAGCTAATGGGAATAACGTAAGCAAAGCCATTGAAACTCTGCTTGACCTCATTATGAAGCGCATGGAACGGTGTGTGGATAAATCCTGGATCCCAGAAGGGGTGGTGCGCTCCAATGGGCACAGCTCTACAGAACAACTGAATGATGAGCAAGAAAAAGGCAGATGTGGCTGTTAACTCAGTTACAATTAAGTGCAATGTATATGATATAGTACAGTTGCAGCTTAACTGTTTATCTTATGGACAAACCACATTATGTAGTTATTTGATGAGCTATATTAATTCTTGATGCTAGTTTTTGGTTTTTTTCCTCTCAAACAACTCTGACCTTTTGCTTGCAAGGTATGCAGTTCATTAGTGGTGGAGAAGAGGTTTAATTTGCTGTAGCACTGCATGTTCCTGTAATTCTCTTACTTTGGAAGGAAGGGAAAGGAATTTTCATTAGCAAATTCAGAAACATCTCTCTATAGAGACAATGAGGAAGGGTAGGTTTTGAATTGGAGGATTTTCAATTGCTCTTTGAGGGCTCCATTAACTACACAGACCAGGCATTATGGATTAGATACTGTGACAACTCTTAGTCTCTATGAACAGCAAGCTTTCCAACCTGGCTCTTGGTTTTGAACAGAAATATTTAAACATTTCATCAATCAGTAACAATTTTAAAGAGCAAATCCATTGTTTTCCACAAAACCCTGTGAATAGCTGCTTCTTGCTCTCAAACCATCAGGTTTTAGTGATGAAAACCAGAAGAAAGGTATTCTATATAGAATAAAAAAACATTGAAAGTGCAGGGGTGCATATGTAGAGCACTTAGAGTATGTCATGAAATTGAACATATGAACTACAACTGTGTTATATGAAATACATCTAACACAGCTGATGAGACCTCCTGACATAATCTGAATTTCTAGAACATGCATATACTTATATGTAAATGGCGTAACTGTACCTCTGCTGCTGTTTCTTTTATGTTACCACTCATGTTTTAAGGGGAATGTAGGGCAACCTAGATGTCAGCAAAATTTCTTCAGATCTAGTGCTTTGCACTGAATTTGTTTCACCTAATACATATCTGGAGTATTTCTTCAAATTGTTTCTTCATTGAAAAATCAATGGTGATTGTCTTCTGGTTAGATGCAGTTAAGATACCAGTTCTGTCTAGATCAGGATAAATTTACAATGCTCATTGTATTCTGCCAGCCTCTGTGTCATGTACCTCTTGGCTATCATATATTCATTTATGGTTTGTTAATTTCCTTTAGGTTGTATTTAAAACAGAACAGAGTTGCTTTTCCTTTTTCCCCACTCTGAATTACTTAAAAGTCAGTTTTGGTTTCAGTGGATCATGTTATCCTTTGTTACTCATTTTTATTTATTCATGCAACCTAAGGAAAAATCAGTATTTTGAGGGGGGGTCCTTTTTCCAGACTGATTTCCAAGATGTGCCTATTAAACTGATTTTTATCTTGGTAGAGGTTGTATGACTGTAAAATATTGCCAATTAAAGTCATGACATGCCAAACTGAGTCTTGTTACAGACTTTCCACAGCAGTGTGTTTACAAAACTCCAAAGCTATTACTTCTTTACAAATTATGTATTTATTTATTTAAATCTTCTAACTACTGCAATTTCAGGCATGCATTGCTGCCAGTTGTGAACATAAATTGCAGCATAACAAATTTTTTGAAGGACCAAAAATGTTTCTAGAACAGGAGCTAATAAAAATTATATATATATATATTTGGTATAGCCTCTGGTTAAATTAATAATACAACAGTAAGTGTTAAAATTTGCTTCATAAAATATTTACAATGTAATACATTGTTCTTTAACAAACACACCATGTAAATATTAGATTTTAATCACAGCCTACACAGAATATTTTAGAAGTGCAATGTAATTTGACTGCTCTGGGGCTAGGACAGAGATTAAAGCAAATTATTTAGAACAAAGATAGGATGGTTTTCTTTTGCTCCTATACCAAGATTCTAAAATGCCTGTGGACCGGAGTTACTGTAGCTTAATTCAGAGTGCCTTTAGAAGTTACCATCATGTTTCTGACCAGTAGAATATCAAAAACTCTGACACAGAATACAATGCATTTCAGTGTCTGAGTTTCTATTAATGCAACCCTTTGCTTTTCAGAGGGTTGCAGTGAAACTTTGTCATGCTTTAAATTTAATGGGAGTTTTTGTGCTTATAGCTCCATCCAGTTCCCGAAAACTGTAAGGATTGTTGGAACCAGCTACTGAGCTAAGTGACTACTGAAATGGTGTAAAAAATACTTCATTTTGAATATTTAGGTTTAAACTGGATATTAACTATTAAATATTTTTGTCATGCATACTGTATGTAACTGTTTACTGTATAGAGTCTACATAAAACCGCTTTGATGTCAGGCTTTTAAATGTGCCGTGAGATTTATCTGTTTGAATTATTGTGTGGCAAAACTTTTGTTCCTTTTTCAGTTCTCGTGAAAAATCATGAGAAGGTTTCTGGACAATGAATACACTATTCTTACTAGTCTAGCACTGATTTTCAAAAATAAACAAAGAATTCATATGTGATGAGAAACTGTTATTTCAAGGAAAGTTGTTTCCATCCAGTGTTAGACAAAAATGTCGATCAGTAATGGAACAAAGTTTTGTAAAGGATTTCCATTATGATACTTTGTCCCAGGATTTTTAGCAATATAAAATACTTAAACATTCCTGATCTGAACCTTGTCAGCATTTGTTGTACTGAATTGTAACATTTTACTCTTGTCTCACTTCGGTATCAGCCTGTATCTTTTTGCACTGTCCCTGTGTGTTGTGGTTTTTTCATTTAAAATGCATCTAAGCTGTCTTCTGTTGCCTAGGTACTGAATTTCCTTCCTTGCACTGACCAAATCAGTCAGATGGGGGCCTGATGCATCTTGGGTGATGCCAGAAAGAGCAAAAACGCATAGAAGAAAATGGAGGCAACGCTTCTGTATTCACAAGACATTCAGAAAGCTGCTAATGTGAACATGTAGCATGTTCAGAGCAAAGTGGATGAAGCAATGCATTTTGTAAAATTTATTGCTTCTACAAGGGGGAGGACCCTGGTTTTTCAGAGTACCTGCTTCCACCAAGAGCAGTGCAGGTTACCAAGTAGGCTATGATCTGCTGGAGGGCACAGCTGCTATTCAGAAGTTCCTTGACAGGCAAGAGAAATGAACTGAACAGAACCTCATTAACAAAGGCAAGTGTGATTTGCCCTATTACATCTGGGTTGGAATAACCCTGCAGCAGTTTTGCAGAAAAGGGGATGGGCATCCTGTTCAAAAATAGGTTGACCAGGAGCTAGAAGTGGACTCTTGGGGCAATTAAGGCCACCTGCATCTGGGGTTGCCTTAGTAAAATGAAGCCAGCAAGCTGAGGAAATTTCCCCTTATATTCAGTAATTAT
The DNA here is from genome assembly GCF_014839835.1 of Dryobates pubescens. NCBI lineage: Eukaryota > Metazoa > Chordata > Aves > Piciformes > Picidae > Dryobates > Dryobates pubescens. Next base: position 15,124,748 of record NC_071628.1, on the reverse strand, counting down.
AGGACTGCAATTGGAGTTCTGTGTCCTATTGTGGGTACTCCAGTAGAAGAAAGACATTGACACACTGGAGTGAGTCCAGCAGATGCCACCAAGATCGAGAGGGCTGGAACACAAGGGTTATCAGGAGCAAGAACTGGGTTTGCTTAGCTTTGAGAAGGCTAAGGGAGACCTTTTTGCTGTCTTGAAATGTCTAATGGGAGGGCATAGAGAAGATGAAACCAGACCCATTTTGGAAGGCACAGGGATAAGAAAAAGGCAAGAGAAAAGATGGTGTATAGAAGATTTGGATTAAACATTAGGAAAGATTGTCATCATATGAGCAGTCAGAATTTGAAACAAGGAGCTGAGGAAGGGTATGGAGTCTCCATCCCTGAAGACACTGAAAACTCAACTGTATGTAGACCTGAGCCACCTGATGTTAATTTATCCTACTTTGAGCAGGACTTTGGTCCAGATGACCTCCAGAAATGTCTTCCAACCAACATGATTATATGCACATGCCTGACAGCTGTTGGTTCTTTAATATGACTGCATATGACAGTTTATATGAACTGCATATGATAGTCCTTCTATTAGGAAACTTGGACAAGTCTGTAAACACTTGCAGACCAGAGCTTTGCTGAATTTAATCCTTGCTGTGTACAAAATCAAACAAATAAGCTTCTCACTTTGCTGCAAAACTTCTTCTTAGCAAGGCTGTTTTTTTAGCTGGATACCTAATTCTCTCTGTGAATAACTGTTAATGGAGTAGAAGTACGTGTTCTTTTTTCATCTGGATTCTGGTTCCGGCAGCCTTCATTCTGTATTACCTTTTCGATCAGGCATAAACACTTCAAATGCACAACATAATGGCTTGTGCTTCGAGATGAGATTAGTGCCTTGATATGAAAAAAAGGAGGGGAGGGGGGAAATGCAATTGTTAATGCTTATAGTATCAGCATGCTCTCACATCCCATCTGTCTGCTGGAGGCGTTGGTGACAGTCTGCAATCCACAGTGTTTAAGTTACAGAAGCCTCCAAAGACTTCACAATATAGTAGTCTGCCTGGAAAAGGCTGTTGTCGGTGAAATAAATACAGCCCATGGGGAAAAATGTTGCATGGGCAGGAAACTAAAAGTAATCAAGTTGAAGGACTGCAGTTGCATATGTCCTAGACCTAAGCAAACTTGTTTACTCTTTGGTTTTGCCTCTGGCTGTCAACTTGGTGTCTTCATAGCTTCCCTCATAAAATTCCTTTGTGTACATGCCTCCACTATTTCCTCTTATCTGGGTTGCCACCTCCTGTGGCAGCCAGAGACTTCCTTTTGGTGTGCAGCTTGAGACTAACTAATCCACCATACAGTCTTACCTTGCTGTCTCTGAGGCAGTTCAGAGCTGTTCTTCCTTTGGGCTGGGTGTGAGTAGTAGTCACCAGTCATATGCTTTAGCCTGTCTCCTGCAACAGGATGTGGCTGAGGTCTGGTTTTGAAAAAGATTGGAGGCTGTGCTGATAAGGTTAGTGACTCTACTGTGTTAAAGCTTTTTTTTTTTTAAATTCCATCTTTCTTAATAGAGCCCCAAGCTGACTGCCATTTTGCTGTTCTAGAAACCGGGAGTCACGTGCAAGTCAACGCATGGATTTTTCACCAAACACTCAGTCTTTTTAATGAAGAAGCAGTTGTGGTGGTGGGAAAGCCTCATGTGGTGAGGAAGACTTTCAGGCTTTGAGCTGGGATAGCATCCTCAGACTACGAACAGAGGGAAGACCCTCTTGAATTCCAAACACCGTAGGAAGGCACAAGGCCTAGCATTTAGATCCTTCCACAATGAACAGGCAACTGTAAGGGAGGGGAACAGGAGTAGCAGATTCCTTAAGAGTAATGTGTGCTTAAAAATGAACTCCCCTTAAAATATTGAAATGGAGCAGAAATTGTCTGAATTACAGAGTAAAATAACTAGATTTAAAAAGATAAGCCTGACTCCCTTACCTTTCCCTGAGTCTCTAGCCTTCTGATAATACTGAGCCATGTCAGCTTCATTCATTTCTCACACTTAGAAAGAACAAAACTTTGCATTTATAATGAGAATTCAGAGAGGATCAAACACAAGCTGATCACAAAGTCTTTTAATTTATGTTTAATTTCCATACTAAGGAATGTTTCTCAGGGAAGTAGAAAATAATTTGGGAAAGAGAAATTCAGCTTGCTTTTGAAGATGCAGGATTGTCTCATAGTTCAAACTTCCTGTGGTGGTGGTTTTTTTTTATGGTGGTTTTTGGTTTTGAGGGTTTTTTTTTGGTCCCCACCCCCCCTTTTATTATTTTAATGACTATTTCAGCGTTTAATAGGGTTCTCTCTGGTGCAATCAAAGGATGGATTGCCACTAGCATGCATGTGGCTGCTGTGCATATCCAGAGAGTGAATGCAGTGTGGTGGCCCTGTGGCCCAGTTTATAATTTTTTATATATTTTTTATACATTCTATATATGATTGATCTGTTTTATTAAGGGATCTTGTTATTTAGGAAGACTCACAGTCCTCCCTGTATTTCATGACAGTTAGGCTTGCCAAAGAAATTAAGACCAGTTTGAAAAGCTTATGCTACTTCGAATTAAAACCAAACCGAAACACTCAAAAAATGACACATTCTTCCAGGATCCTTGGGAGCAAATGTCATCTGGAAAGTACTGCCTGGGGAGTCTGGAACAGGCTCCACAGAGAGGTTGGGGAGTCTGTCCAAACCCACTTGGATGTGTTCCTGGGTGGTTTACTCTAGGTGATCCTGCTTTAGCAGGTCCCTTCTAACCCCTACCATTGTGTGATACTGTGCTTGTTTTGGCGAGGTCAAGAATCATGCCTGTGTTGAGCTGTAAAGGGGTTTATGTCCTATGGGAGCTGTCATTCCTATTTCCCATCAGTCGGGTGCAGAGTGCATCAAACAGTAGCTGTGTCTGATCTCTTCAGGCATCCTCAGCAAGCGGAGCTCATTGTTTTTTCAGGTGCACGTCATGCGATCAAAATTACAGGTCTCTTGGGGGTATCATTTTGGATTGCTGGCTTCTTCACAGGGTAGGTCGCTGGGATGCTGATACTGTTGGCAGAGGAGCACTAACTGCTCCTGTGCTGCATGGCTGCCCACTATGGCTGTTAGGACAGGCTTCCACGGCCCCTGAAGCAACTGAAGTACCATTTTCCAGAAAGTAGCTAGTGAAGAGCAATGGTACTTGTGTGCCGTACCTCTTGGCCTACCATCAGCTGCTGGCTCAATAGCAGTAGGAAGTGAAATGGGGCGAGATAAGGAAGCAGCTATCGCTTGCTCCTGCCTACCTAAAGGGTGGCTGTCGCCCCGTCACCCACGGGCTGGCTCGGCCGGAAACCTAGAGCGTGCCTGCGCCAGGGCTGTCTGCGCTGCCGATTAATAGGAGCTGTGTTCAGTGCGCGAAGTTGAACACAGCGAGGTGCACACAGTGAGCACAGGGCGACAGAGTGAGGCGTGCTCCGCCACCGCTTTGGCGACCCGCGGCCGGCAGGGGGCGCCGTGGCCATTCTCCCGGCCGGCGCCGCTCCGCCTCCGGTCAGCTGAGGACGTTCTTCCGGCGCGGCCTGCGGAGCGGCGCGGCTCGGCCCGGCGATGAGGATCGAGAAGTGCTACTTCTGCTCCGGGCCCATCTACCCGGGCCACGGTGTCATGTTCGTGCGCAACGACTGTAAGGTACAGCTTGCCGTTGGGAGGGCGCGGCAGCCGCCTGTCTCTTCCTCCTTCCTACGCCACGCGGTGTCTGTATTTCTCATGCGGTTTGGTGACTGGCCCAGAGGGCTCTCCGGGGCTGGTGTCCCGCTTCTGGGACGGGGTGCAGCAGCTTACACGCTTATCAAGCCTCCTGGCGTGGGGAGGTCTCGGGGGGCGGCAGGCCGCGCTTGGCGCTCCCGTTGTTTCCGCCCACGGCAGTGTGGCGCCCACGCACCGGCCGTGCGGACGCTGGTGAGGTGGTGCCTGGTGGCGTCATCAATCCGCGCAGGTTTGTTTGCGATGTGAGAGGCCTTACTTGGGTTTGGTGCTGTAATTTGGCAAGTATTGCGGCTGTCAGGAACAGTGTGGACTGAATTACTTGTTTTCAGATTTTACTAAGAAGTGTGCTTCGAAAAGCAGTACAGAATTGTCATCCTTCAGTTGTCCATACCTGTCAGCACTTTTGGCTTCAGATTAATCGCAGGTGATTCTAAAGCTTTGAACCATCCCGATCACAGACAGTGCGTGCTGAAGCTAACTGTTTATGGCCAGCTCATGGTACTTGTCATGGGTCGAATTTAAATTTGCAACGATCATTCAAAAAAACCAGCCTTATGCCAGCTTCAAAATGGAAGTGCTGGCTGGAGCAGAGTATTACGAGGCTTGAAGTTCAGATTGTAACATGGGGGCTTCTTGGTCTGGTTGCTGCTTTTGGGTTCCGGCTATTGGACGTTTGTTTTTTTTCTCTGGCAGCGGTAGGGATGGGACTTGGGTAGCATGCTGGGTTTGGTTTTGTGTTTTATGCTGCTTTCTTTTCCTTTCCTGCATTTTACTGCTCTTTTTCTGCAAGTAGGTTAAGCTAAGGTAATTAAAATATTAACTCTCTACTTCAACACGCAGTTTTTATGTTACTTTTCCTTCACTCCGTGTTGAGGGGAAGCAGGCAGGTTAACCCATTCATGGTGCTTTAACCTGTTACTACAAAAAGTTGTAAGTTGTCGAGATATCTGATGTGACTTATGCAATTGAGGCTGTCATACCAGGATGTGCATAGCAGTTTGGGCTTTACATTGTGGTGACAGTTTTGTATATAAAATGTTATGTGTAGTTTCCCAGCTTCTGCTGTACTCCTTGTTGCTCCTACAGGGCATTGGAGACCCCAGTGTGAAATGAAGCTTACACAAATAGCTTCCTTCTCATGCTCAGACGTCAAAACTGTATTGCTCGTCTGAGTCACAGTTTTGGGGAATTTAGGTAAATATAGATTGATGTAGTTCCATTTACTGGGAAATATTCACAAGTGCTACTTCTTTAAAAAAAACAACCCCCAAGCTAACAGATGGCAGGTTGGTTGTGAACAGATAAGCTACGAAAGAGCGCAATGACAGGTTTGTCTGAGTAGAGGTGAAAAAATGTGGTAGAGGAATGTTTTTTAAAAAAATCTGGAGATTATTATCTTTACCAGGAATTTCATGTTTTCTATTAATTTTAATTAGAAGAAACTGTTAGATAGGAAGGAGAGTGTGACTGAATCAAAGTAGGAGTTTTCCAAAACTCATGAGTAACAAATGTAGTTTTGAGTATTCTTAAGTGTCTGCTCTGGATATTAGACAGCTCAGGATAGGGTTGCACAAATTTAGGGATGATTAAGACTGCAAACAGGGATACAATCCTGTATTCTGCCCCCAGTCTTACTGCCATCTTGCTGCATATCCTTTTTGACTGCAAAATACCTGTATGTCAGTTGGATTTGGGACAGTTTGAGATAGAGTTGCTCTTTAGCTTGGTCATTAGGTGCATAATTTCAACATTAGTAAACCAGAAATTTCAAGTATGGATGGTAAAGGGTTTTTTTGTGCATCCCTAACATCTGGATGAACTTAAGGCATTTGAAGTAAAAGTACTGGTATTTGCAAGATGAATGTTATTTTTGATGAGTGCTTTTGTTAGAGAAACTTGTGTGTTTGATATCACACTTGAAGTGGGACAGGAATAGCGTGATTTGACTGTAACTTTATTTTTTTTTCCCTCCTTCTTCAAGATATTTAGATTCTGCAAATCAAAATGCCACAGAAACTTCAAAAAGAAAAGAAATCCCAGAAAGATGAGATGGACCAAAGCATTCCGGAAAGCAGCAGGCAAAGAATTGACAGTGGTAAGAAGTGGAACTGTTTCATGCTTTACATTAGCTCGCTAAAACGACAGGAATCTAGCCTCTTCCAGTTGCAGACTGGTTAGCTCAGTGTGTAAGCATTTCATTGGATGAGCATGAGGGATAGAGTAAGTGAAGAACAAAGGGATTGTGGAAGATCATGTGAGTTTTCTTGAGTGAGCTATTAATTCAGCTTGACTGTGCTACTTCCCATTTCGGCTTCAGTGTGGAAGCCAGTGTATCAGGTGTCTGCATTGATGATAACTTGGTGATTCCCAAGTAGCAAGGCTTTTTTTTTTCCTTTTTTCATCTATAAATCTCCTACCAGTGTATATACATTTGGAAGCTGTATTTCTGCACAAATAACCAGGGTTATCCCAGGAAGATTCTTTACAGACACCTTTAGAAGTCTCCTCTAAAGCATGCAATGCATAGCTTAAGTCTTGGCACACAGGAAGCTTTCAAAAACAGCATCTGAGATCTTGGAAACAATTCAAAGACAAAATTACTTCAATGGTAAAAATGCTAAACACATTTGGTGGGACAGTCCTTAAATAATTTGGGAATTAATGTTTCTTAATTACTTGGTTTTTTGCATAATAATAATCTAGTAAGTATTTTGACATGGTGACTTGCTACTTTCTGTGGATTTTCCAGGAGGAAGAATGTGATCTTACTCTGTGTGTGCTGACTAGCCCACCAGCACCTTGTGATTACAGTGAATTAATGTAGTGCTCTGTCACACTTAGCTAAAAATGAAGACTTTTTTTAAGAACAAGAATAGCATTTAGATGTTAGCAGACAGTATGCCTCACAGCTTGTATTTTGGGTATTTTACTTGATGAAACTTAACATTCTTCTGCTAATGGAGCATGGCTTGCCAGTCTGCATGTGCTTTTTCTTGCTGTTCTGTGTAGTTCCTTGCATTGGAGCTGTCTTTAACTGAAGAGAAGATTAGCAGCCGGTCTAATAACTGCTGATTCATGTCTGCATGAAAGAACTTTTTGGCAGGAAAAAGTCCTCAGATAAAGTTGATACAAAGCTAAGTGTGCCTAGCAGAAAAAAGTTAGAAAATTGTTCTTCTGTCTTAAACTCTTTACTTTTCAGTATGTTTTTCCCCCAAACCTCAGCTGTCCCAACCACCACAACATTGTCAATGGAAATGTTTTGCAATTTTAAATTATTTTATATTTTGTCAGTATTCTTAAAGTGAAATTGTGATTTGTTGTTTTCTAAAACATTTTCAAAGTTGCAGGCTGTTGAGTAGAACTTACTTGAAATGCATTAAATACCTTTGACTGTACACATCTTCAGTTTTACCTTCCACCAGTCTAGTCTACTCTGTACTTCCAACTCCACGTTGGTCTTCTCTGTTCTTTTTTGTCTTGCTGAAAAGGAAATAGCTGAGGGAGATGTTATGGTAAATAGTTCTCTTCACATGAATCACTACAGCATCTGACACTTTTAGGTCAAACACTCCACTCTGTTTCCTTATAGTTTAGGAATCTCTAAAGGTTGTTAAAGTACAGGAACTGAGATTCTGAAAGAAAAAAAAATGTTGTAAAATGTTAAATTATAGGAGTGAGTGCTATAGGAAGAATGCACTGATCAAAACATGCTTCTGTATATAATCTTTATTTACTTTTTTCTTAATACAGGATAATTCATTCGAGTTTGAAAAACGTAGAAATGAACCAGTGAAATACCAGAGAGAGTTGTGGAACAAGACTGGTGAGTCATTATAGAAAAAACCCAAGAGATGAACTGTGGAAAGTAACCTTACTACTTTCAGAAGTAGTCTTAGCATATTTTTTGTAGTGATTGTGTTTGAAATCACTGAAATCATGACCAAATTCATGTGTGGAGGAGGTTTGAGTTGTGAACAGGTGTGGAAACAGGTTATAAAATGAGGTACAGCATTCCTCTAGTGTGAATTCTTGTCCTAAAAAAGCTAAGTGTTTCTCCAGCTTTTTAAGGGGTTCCCAATGTAAGTCTCCTATGCAGATGCCATTGTTTCTTAGTTCCTGCTCATTCCACTTGAGTTTAATAAATCAGTTGCTATAAAATGAATGAGTTGCTTATGTAATGAATGAATGACACAAAGGTGATAATTTGCATGCGATTTAGAGTAAGAGCCTTTTGTAGTGGTGGTTAATTGTAGAAAATATGTGTAGGCACAAAAGTGGAAGCATAAATAAGTTTAAAAATACAATTTATCATAGGTGGTACACTGAATATTCCTCTGTCCTTCTCTTTGAAGAAGGAATAATTTCCTCTGTATAGTGTAAGAGTTGTCTGATACAGAAGTCTTAGGGAATACTGGTAGTGTTGCTCTGTAAGTTAGCATGTTTTTTTACCTGTAAGTATGTAACCTACATGTAAAACAGCTTCTGCTTTATTTCAGTTGATGCAATGAAGAGAGTGGAGGAAATAAAGCAAAAACGTCAAGCCAGATATATTATGAACAGGTGAGAAATATTTGTCTTATGGGAGATTTCACAAGTCTGTATTAGTCCATCTTTCCAGAGAAATAATGATGGAAAATTTTAAATGGTTCTTTGCTTTTTATGTATGTAGTCATCCAGGTGATGGGGTGCAATAGTTTGAGTGGGCTCTACTACACTACATCTGTACTTTATTTACTGTTTGATGAAATGTTGGTTTTGGACACTCAGTAGCAGTATTTCCTTATTTGTGATGGGCGGTCTTAAACACCTGGTAAGAGTTGATATAGTGCATTAAAACAAAAGCATGCATCTCCCATTTTGAAGGTAATTACATTTAGTTTTCCCCTTCCCCAGATTAAAGAAGAGCAAAGAGTTGCAGAAGGCAGAAGACATCAAAGAAGTCAAACAGAACATTCACCTTCTGCGTGCTCCACATGCAGGTAAGAACTTGGTTTGCCTGTTTTGCTCAGGAGAACTTGTAATATGACTTGTGTATACATTTTGTTGATGGATATTATTTATTTATTTCATGTGACCTGGTTTTACAGATCAATAATCCTCTGCCTTTTTCTTACCATTAATTTGTCTATTGGAGATGGAGGGTAGCTCTTGCCACTAAATGTGAGCAGTATCTGAATCAAACATACCTTTTTATTTATCTACTCCTACTTTTATTCTTTTTTTCCTTATTTGAGTATTTGTACTCAATACCTGGTATTCTGTGAAACTGAATGTTTCTTAACCAATACATTTGTCTAAGTCTTCCCTTTGAATGGATTATTTGAAGTCAACAGACTAAGCTGACTGATACAAAAATACAACAGTTAAACTGCTTTTTGAATTTGTTAACTTATTGTAAGAGTGGTGGGGGTTTTGGTAGTTTATAATGGAGCTTACATGAAAATACTATTTCTTCAGTGTAAGCCTAACATTCTTTACAATATCATGGTAGTTCTACAAATTTTCACCAGAAGCTGTGCCTAGTTGAGACACAAGAATGTATTCTTTGTTAATGATCTGAGCTTTCTAGTTGGAGAAACCAGAAAATTACATAGGAAAAAACAGCTTTCTAAACTATCACTAGTACTAGCTTGTGTTAGATGATGAAAATAGATTGTAAAGGCTATTTATTTTTCAAAACACAGTTAATGGAGCAATGGAGAGAAGTTAAAAGCATCTTATTTACTGTTTAATAAAATTTACCAATTATTTAGTCCCCGTGGATGTAGGTGTGATGTATTATTCGATGTTAACTGGAAGTCTGTTCTATGTTTTTTCTTTCAGTTTGCACTAACTATAGCCAAAGATTGGATAAATTTGGAACAGGGCTTTGTCAGAATGTTTTTAAACCTTGGGTTAATTTCTCCTTTGTTTTTGAAGGAAAAGAAAAGAAAATATCTGAATTCAGAAGGATAAAACGGAGAGTCTGTTTCTTTTGTTTGACTTTGTGTTCAGTGAATGATAACACCACATCATGTAGTACATCTGTTTGTCAAATAAAAGCTACCTTTCCAGGGTTTTTCTTTGTTCTTTTTGGTAGTGTTACTGAGAGTTAACACCCAACACAGCATTCAGGAGGGCTTAAATCTATGTAAAAACTGGTGTGTGAAAGCCATTGATAGGTTAAAAGTAATGCATTTTTATAGCCCTTTGCAAGGTTGTGCTAGTTACTGCCAGCTGTATCAAAGTTCACCATACTACCTTAGAACATGTTTGACTGCATTTTAGATTTTGCATAATAAAGGTATCAGCTTTTCTGTTGCATAGTTCTTCAGTAGTTCCAGTAAGTACTTGTAAGGTTGATGAGTTTACCTCTGAACAGCTCTTTAAGCAATATCTTTAGGCTGTTTCGCCTAGAATAGGTGCATATATTGCTGAAAGAAGAACAGTTGTTTCGGTTCAGAGAGACATTTCACATTTAATTTTCCCTTTTCTTTGAAGGCACACCAAAACAGCTGGAGGACAAGATGGTGCAGAAGCTACAAGAGGATGTGACTATGGAAGAAGATTCTTAAAATGCTTTTATTTTCTATTTATATCTCTTCAGCAGTTAACAGTTCCGTACTGCCTCACCTGACATCATTCAGAACTGTGTTTACAGTTGAAGAAAAGTACATTCTGATGACTGATGGTTGGTTGCAGGTTGAATGATTTTTGGCTTTATAAAAAAATAAGAAAATGGGCAGTACTTAAAATTATGTAATTGGAGAAAACCTTGTCAGCAGGATAACAGAATAAAGCATATTGTTTGAGATATTATGTGCTCCTTAGAAAGTTATGCTCTTTCTTTCTTTCTGGATAACTTTTCTGTCATAATTTGAGCAATAAAAGATGTTGGCCTCAAGCTTTTCTTATTTAGTCTGTTCTTTTGTAGTGGTAAAAAGGGATAAAAAAGTCTGCCTGAATGGTTACAGGGTGGGGCAGGCTGTAGTATTCTTCATCAGACTGCTGTGGTCCAGGCCTATTTTTACACTTCTCACTGGGTATTTTTTTCAGTTTGTTCTGAATGTATATAGTATTTGTTTTATCTCATTTTAGAGTCAGCTTCCCTAGGATTATATTGCAGTTGACATCTAAGCCTGGCAAAGCTAACATTGATAGATGACTTATTGCTGTTGGGGAAAATACCAATGGTGATAGCATCCAGTCTGAAGTCAGACCTGCCATCTTCCTGACTTACTGAAATTCAAATCTGACATGTGATCAGGCTGATTGAGGTGCTCAATAAATCACACTTTTGACTGTTTTTACTTAATGCTTGAAGTATTGTGATAGAATAAGAGGTCATGTTAAAGCACCGATACTTTGTGTATCGTGGTGGTGTCCTGGCTTAACAGCCTGCTTTCACAATTCCCCCTCTCCCCATAAGGACAGGAGGGAAAGTGACACCCAAAAACCCAACTCTGGGTTGAGATAGAGTTTTACTGGAAATGAGATAACACAGTGCTAAATTACCTTAGCCTGTGTGCAGAAAAGCATAGCAAAATGCAGAAGCAGCAGCAGAAGCCAGTGATGAAATGGTTCCCTCACCCAAGCACACAGAAGCCCCCCGCAGCAGAAAAGACCCAACACCCCAAATACGGAAACCAAAGGCAGCAACTGGAACAGGAAGCCTCTTGTGTAACAATCTGAACTTCCAGCCCCATGATATTTTACTCAAGTGAGCACTTTAATTTTGAAGCTGGCATGTGGGCAGCATGGTATTCAATATCAGCAGTAGATACAACTCAGCCCATGGCAGGTGGTATTTATTCAATCTGTTATCTGTCCTAAAATAAAACCTGCTTTTAAAAAGTATTAGCAGTTTATCCTCAGAAAAATCTTTCAAAGGCATTTGAAATAGTTGTCAGTGCTGGTTATCCTGAAAAATACTGATCTGTAGTTCTGTTCCAGACTGGAATATGTGCTATATCAAGCACTGGAAAACATCCTCAGACCTACCGTCTATCTGTGTGTTGTGTAGTTCAGAAGAGTCATCTCTGAACCTAAGAGACAATGAGGAGTGTGTGAAATAAACAGCCATTGTACTCCGTCTTTCATCTTGATTCATGAATTATGTTTAGATGTTTTAGATAATAACTGAATTCTAGGAATACAAATATGTGATTCCTTCATATTTTTCCTGAAATTAAAATCTTCCTATAGCTAAAAATTCTCTGGTAAGTATTTTAGATGTACAGTACCATAAACCAATACAAATATCTCAAAAGTATATCGTAATTTGGCCAGGAGAAATGTCAATGGGTTGAGATCGCTTAGGATGCTGCAGTGTAGTCCTTGGACATAATGAAGGCAGATCTTCACAGAATGTTAATTAGTGTGCTTATGTGTGACTGTACAAGTTAATATTTCAACTAGGGAAATCTGTTTTGTTTGTTGGTTTTGTGCTTTTTTTGTTGTTGCCTTTTTTATTTTCTTGTTGCCTGTTTTAACATAGTATTTGATGTCCTTAATCCTTGAAATGAGATACTTTATCTAAAAATCTTGTTTGGATTTGGATAATTTTTTTTGTTTGTGTGTTTAGATTCTTGTTTGGATTTTATTTTTTTTAAACTGAGTTTTAAAGATGCAATGTGTAAGGAATGTCAAGTTTTAATTTCCCCCCAAAATTATAAAGCAAACCTGTGCAAAATAGAGAAAGCTGATGGATCCCATTGTATGCTATGTAGTTTTTATATCCAATGTCACTTTGTGTCCTTTTTTTTAGCATTAAATGGTTTCTATTATGAAATATCTATGGGTTTTCTGTCCACATATGTGTAATTGAACTGCAGTGCTTGTTTGTGTGCTTTATGAAAGTGTCTCTATGGGATTGTTAACTCTTTCCTATGAAGGTCTGTAAAAGAAGTAGTCGTGCAGCAGCTGGGTAGAGCCATTTGGGGCTTATGCTACAACCATGAATCCTAAGTGTCCTGCCAGTTGTATGAGTCACCCTACCTGTACTGCATTAGAGCCTGTGTAACAGTGTAATGCAAACAAGAGCCTTTAAAGTTCTGAAGTTGCCTATCGTTGTGCAGGTGTGCTGTTCCACTGAGAAGCAGAGACTTGTAGTATGTAGGAGGTAGTTGACTTTGAAAATTTGTCATGAGTAACATGCTTACAGCACCTGTTCTGAAGGTGCTTTTGTGATATTTTAATTCAATTTTATTTTTTAGTTTAATTGCTATGGTGTCCTGTTCTTTAGTCTGTGTCAGAACAGAACGCTGCTGAGATTGCACATGGTAAAGGGGGAACAATTGCAGCTGAAGAACACAGTGCTGATGCTCCTCCATCTTACACTTCTCTGCATAAATACACTACATGCAGAGTCCTTCCTGAGAAGCTGCAGAGTGGTGGTTTTCTTTTTCTTTTAGGGGGTTGTCTGTGGCTTTTACTTAAAGATGGTTTGGTGAAGAGCTGTTACTTTTTTGCTTGCTTAGGATGAAGATTTTCAGCTCAGCCAAATCTCACTGAGAGTTCCTTTAGATTATTAACTTTGTTTACAAGACTTGAAGAGAAAATGCCCCACTGAGCAGTATTCTGGTGGTCGTGGATAAATACTTCTAAATTTCAGAAGTAAATGTATTCTGCTTTCAGCTTGGACAGCTTTGGCTCAGACACTGGCTTGTGGAGGAGTGCAGTGTAGTGCAAACAGGGAAGTCTTGTCTACCTCCTGCCTGTGGGTCTGAGCAGTGCATTGTCCTCTGGGGAAGCAGGACCTGCCATCGCTTCTCAATAGCAGGCCTGTGGCCCTGTGAGGTTAAGCACTGAAGTACATCCCCAGAGATACTTTTTTACACCTTTCACAAAATTTCACTCTTTCAGAATGTGATTATCATCAAAACTATGCAAAACCTGACTGCTCAGGGGTGGTCTGTGTGGAATGAGTGGCCTGGGAAGCCTGTGGTCTGGGAAGCCTGCGGCCTGGGAAGCCTGTGGCCTGTGCTGTGTTGATGCCACCTTAGAAATAACATTTGCTTTAGATGTGGGATGCTAAGGTGGTGAGAGAAGGAAAGAAGTGTCATTTATTTCTCTGTATCAAGCTGTGAATAAAATACATGTCTATTGCCCAAGGTGGAGGAGTAGCCATGAGGGGTTCCTGAGAGAAGAGCCCTGACACAGCTGCTGTGCTCCATAGAGAGTCTGAGGTTCCTCTCTGGGCCTGCACTTTTGCTAAGGTACTTTCTGTATGTCAATACAGAATAAGTCCTGGAGATACTTTGCCTTTGCTCATTGTTTGTTTTTGTAATCCAATTCTTGTTGCTTCATTTTTTTTTTTCCTGTGAAGTCTCTTGTTTTCTTGTCAAATTTTGATCCTGAGGGAATACCTGGAAAAATGAACTGGTGGGCGATGGTGGGTTTTTGTTTTGCTTGTTTGGTTTCTTTTGAAGAAAACAAGCAAAAACATTCTCAGGCTTCCCTTTAAGTTTTTCCTTTGCAAGTGCTGACTAATCCAGTGCTGAAAAGGGAAAATGACTGCTTTCTGTGTGATTATGTGCAGATTTTCTTCACAGGAAATTGGGCCTTCCCATAGTTTTGAAAGATCCAACTCTTTTACTCAGAGATCTTCTTGAGAAATTCTTACTTTTAGAGTAACATGATAGAGCCAGGAACGTGCATGAGATCTGCCCTGTTGTGAAACAAAGAAACATAAATCAGTTCAATATGTTGACATGGTTGTATGTGTCAATGGCTGGAAAAGCAATATAGACAGCTGCTAATAGATCCAAAGGCTGATCTCCCAGGAGACAATATTTCAACCTCCAGGTTGTTCAATTCCTCAATTACTGTTCTGGCCTCAAAAATTCAATCTTCTTCACCAGCCTAACTTATTTATGGGTTGCAGTGAACTGCGACCAGGGAGAGCAGAAAGCTGAAATAAATCAACCGCTGATAAAATTGTTTAAGTCTGCTTTTTGTCTGTCTATTTTTAGATCTCAATTTTAAAAGACCTTACACAGAGAAGTGACTATGATTACTTTTTTTTTTTTTTTTTTTTTTTTTAATTACTAATCAGTTTTTGGTGATGTTTGCTAAATTCAAGGAATTTTTTTTCCTAATTGACCTTACTATAGCCATAGTGTTTGGAACAAGCACCAGTACTTGAGACCAAGTAGCAACAGAGGGAGAAATAGGGATTTGTGGAACTAGCTGATTTGGAAGACATTCTTTGCATGTTTTGATTGTATGGTTTAGTTTGGTTGTCTTTTTTTTCCCACTTAGGTTTTTCATTTTATATTTATTGGTAAAAGCACTTGCTTCATCTTTAAAAAGTACTCAAAGAACATTTTTTCCTTATGTGTGTGTGTGCATATATATAAATATATATATGGCAGTAAAGTTATGTACCAAGTTTAAAAGCTCTATATATGCTCTAGCTCTACAAGCAGTGTGATTAGTGATGTTGTTACAGTGCAGGCAACTAACTCCTGAATGGGAATAGATGTGTTATTTGTAAGGCAATAATATTGTTCATCTACAACCTATCACGTGGAATCCAGGCAAGGGTCCCTGCATCACTAAAACAGAAATTATTGCTTACAGTTACATAAGCTGTTTTCTGTAAGGCTGCACTCTACACAAAACTTGCTGATTAAGAGAATTGCTTTGGTAATCTACTTTGACTGAAGTGATTACTGAGGAGAGTCTGAGAGATTTCTTAGTACTTGCAAAATAAAAGGCTGTCAGAATTTCTCTCTTGTGTTGAAGCCACCATTGCTTACAGTACCTCTGTTTATGCAAGATGCTGTCAATGGTAATGTTTTCATTCTTCTAGCCGCACTGCAGAAACTGACTCTAAAAACAGAACTGAGAGAGCGGTGGAAAGACTAAACAGTTTAGTACAACAGCCATTGTCTGCTGTTCCCAGCACTCAGCAAGTTCGGATTGCACTTCAAGTCACCGTGTATTTAGGCTTTACATACTCCCTGACACAAAACTTGAGGACACAGTAATACAAGCTATACAGGTTTGGCTTCATTCATAAAGGCTGCAGACCTGTATCCATTAGTCTTCAGACTCAGCTGCGAAGACAGCTTTTTCTTCTAGCAGGCCTAACAAACTGATGGTGGGTTTGGAAGTCAGAAAGAACCAGCCAAGCTGGCCCCCCTGGGCTGCTTCTGTCTTCTCTCTGTGGTTAGTTGTGCCTATGTACAGATGGAAAGTCATTTAAGGTTAATTTGATTAGCTCTACCCAGCTTATGAAAAATCTCTGGGGAAAATCTTTCTTTTGAAATGGAAGACACAGATAACATAATGTGATCCTAATTCATGTGTGATATTTAGAAAGAAGTAGCATTTATCCTTGAGCTAGGAATGAATTTAGAAAGCATGATCTAATCCAGATTTCTTTAGGACATGGCCTTGCTACTGCTTGGGATGCCTTATAGAGAGGTTCCCCAGGATATCTGGGGAATACTGTGATGCTGCTTTTAAAGAACTTGTGTTTTATTCTGCATAGATGTCTACCTCCCTGTCTGGTGTTGACTTGGGAGGAGATTTGTGTGCCAGATGTTGTCACGGGCACTGTCAGAAAGGTGCGATACAAAGGTGACAGGAAGCATTCTTCACTTTTCACAGCTGATATAGATCCATTTGTTTTGAAAGGGAAGGATATATGTCTCTGAAAATTGCTTTTACTGGCTGTGGAAGGCTTTCTACAGCAAATATATAGAGTTCAGGCTCTGCTTAAAAAGGTATAGCTGAAAATGCAGGAGGCATTCTTAGGTGAAACTGAAGGTGCTTGAGTAGGGTAAAAACATGTAGGCTTCTAATAACAAATTTAACTACTTCCTCTTTGGATAGGAAAATATTGTCAGGAGGCAGACTTTTCCAGTCATCATCATAGTTGGCACCTCACTTGGTTCAGTTTATTTTCTTATTGTATCATATGTAATAATATACATGAACCCAGTCATATGAGGAACAACTAAACTGTACTCTGTCTTCTAAGGATATGCCAATTTTTGCTTAACTACTTCTCCCACGCTGTGTATTTTTGCTTGGCAGTCATTTAAACCTGCTTTCATTACCTGAGTTTCATTTGTTTGACCAAAATTAGTCAACAGTTTTTCACTTTTTCTGACAATTGAGTTGAGCCCAGTTTTGGAAACCTTTAAAGCCTTTAGACCAAGAGAAACTTTCATGCTGGTTCATATGTGAAGTCCATTTAACTTACTAAAACCAGTGGTGGCCATTATGACAGATCCTAGCAGGGAAGTATAACAAAGAATGCATCTGAGTGACCTTTTCCATGGTTTATCTTCCCAAATTCAAACAGTCAGTAATTTAGTAATTTCTTTGGAAAGTCTTAATTTCAAATGTTGCTTTAATTTCTCAGCTTTAATGTGGTGATGAATACTCCTGTTTAATTGCTTGCTGTGAAGAAGGACTCATTCATGATTTGGGTTTGATACCATTGAGTTGTCTGTATTTCTGGTATTGCAAGAAGCTGAATAATCGCTGTGATCCTCTCTACAGTGTTTGCAGTGTTGTAAACCTCCACTTACCTGTTTTCTGAACCAAAGGACCCTAATCTGTTGCCCTGTTCTGTAGGAAGGCCTACTCCTCTGAGCATCTTTTTTGCCCTTCCTTATGTCTACTCTTCTTGATGAGAAACTCTTGCAGTTTTCAAGATATGGATATGCCCTGTCTACACTGTTTCTCTTGTGTTCTTTGTTTCTTTTATAACGAACTGTCTTTCCAACCAATACCCCTATGTATGTTTGAAGAAAGAAAATAAATGTCACTGTTCACATTTCTTTTGTTTTAGAATTTCCCAGGTCACTTATTCTAAATCTTTAGTGAGCAGACAAGTCCTCAGCTACCTGAATGCATCGGATATCACAGTTTGGATTTTGCTTTTAAGAGAAGTAGGATAGACAACATTATAAAAAAGTAAACAGACACACACACAAAAATCTGCAAAGGGATTAAATTCTGTCAAAACTGGTCTCAACAGATGGGCATCTGCTGCTCTTAACAAGCCAAGAATATAACCTTGAATGCTCTTCATTCTTGAGAATTGTGACTTGGAAGTGAGCGGTGCTGTTACTTTAAATGCTTGAGTGCAGTAGATCATAGGTGCAGCAAAGTGTTCACTGCTGTGGAGTTTTATGAATAATTTACCATTTAGAGGTGAATTCTGACATCCTAAATGCATCCTTAACACATCTATTTCCTTTCCTACACATTACATGCAATAGATGAGCAGTGAGCAGATAGTTACAAGTCAGCAGGTGTGAATTTTATTCCTGGCTTTGCTTCTTCAATTATTTTATTCAAGATGTTCAATTGTTCTGAGTTCTGACTAAAAATGGTCTACTTTTCCAAATTTTCCATGTATACTAAAGGTCTGAAGTGGGACCTGTCCCAGCAATCAATTGTAATTTTATTTTAGGAACCTACAAGGATATTTTTAATACCATTTCAGTTTTAGTTTCCTAGCTCTGCAACAAACAGAATTCCTTTCTTCCGTCCTTTCCACCTTTCCATCATGGCTTGCTTTTTTTTTCTTTTTTGATAGGTTTGCATCACTGGCCTCTGGGGCCAGGTTCAATCATGAAGCAGTTTTACTGGTTGCTGTGTAACCCACATGGGACTGTTAGGCTTGAGGTGAGGAGAAAGTTCTTCACGGTGAGAGTCCTTCGTCATTGGAATGCGCTGCCCAGGGAGGTGGTGGAGGCACCATCCCTGGAGGTGTTCAAGAGGGGATTGGACGTGGCACTTGGTGCCATGGTCTGTTCATGAGGTCTGTGGTGACAGGTTGGACTCGATGATCTTTGAGGTCTCTTCCAACCTTAGTGATACTGTGATACTGTAATATCTGTGCCTGACAGAAATCAGTATAATACAGATCAGACGTGGTGTCAGCCAACTAGAAGTTGACTGTTGTTTTACTAGGTGAATGCCTTTGGCATGGGGCATCTTGCTTACTTGTACTTATTGTAATGAAATTCTAGTAGTTTTATAGCTAGTAACATTTTGCATTTAATGTGATTCTTCCATTAAATCACAATTCAGAAGCTCTTTCTGTTTATGTGATTTAGAAATCCTGATAGACCAGCATAAATGTAGTAAGTAACTAAATATAGCACTGAAATCTACACTTATTATCACTAGGGGGACAGGACAAAAGAGCTGAAATATTGCTAATCTACTCACTGAGGCTATAGTCACATGTATTTTGTGTTTCCATGTTTGCAGATTTTGATTTATAGCATGAAATCCAGTATTTTAAAGTAATTGAAAACTTATTTCCTTAGCCCCCAATCTTATGAAGAATGTGTCTCAGCCAATTATGTATGCCTTAAAGATACGATGTCTTATTCAGTCTGCAGACAAGCAAAACAGATTTTCCCTATTTTAAGTCCCATTTTGATTCTGAAACTTGGGTTAATCAGAATCAAACCTGGCAACTCTTCAGTGTGTTGATCACAGCAATATTTGATATCCTTTCATTGCCCCAAAATAGTTCTTACTACCTGACAACCCTGAAGGTTTTTAAGCTGAAGTTGTTATTGATGATGAAAATGTTTCTGGCATATTGAATCAGAGAAACATAAATTCATTCCGTTAAAGACTATGTGGATTGCTATACTAACTATAATTTCATAGGTAATTCTTAACATTCCTCATTGCCTCTTTAAAACAAAACGATGAAGTCCCTGCTAATTGGTGTCAGAAAACAGTAGAAAATTATGAGGGAGACAAAAAGCCCTTGGCTGAAATCAGATTTCTATGGCCAGTGTTTTAGAAACTTGATCTGCTTGAGCCACTGCAGCCTGAAGGAAACAAGTATCTTTCTTGAAAACTTAATGATGGATCGCAGATAATCAGTAACCTAGGGCATACGCCTGAGGATGCAGAAAATGCAGTCAGAAAAGCTATAAAAACTTGAAATGAATCTCAGCCTCTACTCATTAGCATTCAAAGCCCTATCCAGTCATGAAAACGTCTTTTTGCTTTGCTCTCCTCAGCAATGTATTTATTAAATGGTAGGAATTTGGTACAGAAGTTAAAACCTGAGGAAGGTGTTGAGTGTATTGTGATTCAGCTACCTGGCAAAAGATTTTGCTTTGGCAGCCCCCAGATTGATCTCATGAAATATTCCTGGGGAAAGGAAATTTCTTTCCAGAACTTTCCCCCTTTGGTGTGACCATCTGTCTCTATGCAGTCATTTGGGCAAAGATATAAATTGCAAACAGGAAATTGCCCTGTTGCCAGACTAGCTGCAGAATATGCACTGACACTCTGTTCACTCATGAAGATTTAGTGCCAGGGTTCTCTGCTATGGATAAAAAACTGTATCATTTTTTCCCTTTCCTACTGGTGTTAGATCATAAAATAAATCCTGCTTGTTTTACTTTATGAAGTAGTACCAAAGGATTTTGGTTGGGGTTCACATGAAGAACAAGCAGGATTTGGCATTCTGTGTACTTTGAAAATGAAACAGAGGTAAATGTTATCAAAAGCTTTAGTTTATTGATGCTATTTCACCTTTTTTGCTTGTTTTGTGTTCTGAATCTTTTCTGCTTAATACATATTTAAAGATGCTCAGGTAATTTCAGAAAAATCACTCAAAGTTCTGTAAGTGGAAAGTAAGAAAGTTGTGTGTGTAGGACCTTAATCTAGCAAAGACTTGAAATAAACTACACAAGTACTTCTTCCTCCTTAAAGTTAGGCACATACTTCAGTGCTTTGCTTAATTTGGGAGTTAACATAGAGCACATCCTAGATTCTATGCAATGGGTTAGTGGAAGAAGTTCTGTCAGAACAGACCTAAACAAAACCTTTCTTTCTTTTCACCTGCTTCAGTTTTTTACCTCTTTGGGGTTGCCAATTTGTGATTAAGGACTAATTTTTGAATGCTGAGTGGAATCTGTTTCGATTGTTCTCCTGCACTTTAGTTGCATTTATAGTACTTTGGAAGGATCCTCTGAGGAAAACTGTCTTTCCTGGGGAGGGAATGCATGGAATCTGAGCATGCAGTGTCCCAGGAGCACAGAACACAAGTGGGCAGGGAAATCAGGGAAGATAGAATGTAATTTATTCAAATCCTTCAGAATACATGGCCCTAAGGTGAGAGCCAGAGTGGCCTGGTTAATCCCAGAACCTCGTAGGGACCGTTAGTTTTCAGAAACTAATTTAAGAATCCTGAAGATCAGTAATAATCTTGGGTGGAGCCAGGGGGCAAGCCAGGGACAGGGGACGAAGCACTGATTCCTTGAGCACTAGAGATGTGGGGTTTCTATGCAATGGGAGTTCTTTGCTGCTGTTATATTCCTGTCTGTAAATTTAAAGCTAAATATGTCACAAGGATAACATTAGTCTGTCTTGAATGTTTTGTGCCTTGGGCTACAAAGAAGCAAACTGGATCTGAAGGCATCCCTTATTCAAGGGAGACCAACTTTGCAGCAGCTTTTGTGTTGTAATATAGCGTTGTTGTCGGGGTCAGCATTTGTTGTTGTATAGGTGTCCGATCACCATGAGCACAGCTTCCAGGACAAGATGTAAGCAGACGAGGATGTTTATTATGTTTTACAGCAAAGTTATGTAGTCTATCAGAAGGCACATGTGTCACATCTTAATTGGTTATTTTCTATTGGCATACAATAGGCTAAAATAACAAACCAATATTTTAACTCATCCAACCAAATTCTGCCCAGTTTCTTCTCCTCAGTCACAAGATGTTTACATTTGTTTCCAAGTCAAAGACTAAACATAAACTTCCAAAGTTATGCAAACCACCCTTCTCTTACACTTTTGTCCATGCTACACAACAGTTAGAGAATTAACTTTCAATAAATTTCTCTTGTACTTTCTTATTGCCCTGCAGCTGTCTGCTCCAGCCATCACCATTGTCCTTCACAGCTACCCGCTGCAGCTCTTTGCATGCCTGTTTGCTGTCTGCTCACATGGCAGTGTTTGATCCTTTCTTAGTCCATAGGCACATGTCTTGGGAAATAATAATGCACAATCAATACTGCATTTTGAAAGATCCAATCCATATAAAAAGTGCTCTAGTCAAACCCAAGTCTGTGATTCTTGACCTGAATTTTTTGCTCCATGGAAGTATATTAACTTCCTGAATGAACTAAAATGACCCAAAATGGCATGATGTGGTTTTCCCTTGGGGCAAGGACACAGTGCTCTACTTTGTATCTCTACATTTGGCTCTTAGTTATCTCACTTATCAGCAGTCCAGAAGCCTTTATGGGGGCATAGGTAATAAATCCCATATGGTAACTTTCTTACTGTTGTTGCATGGTGCATGGGTGATTTAATGCTGCTCTTGGATTGTGACAGACAACAGCAGAAAACATAAGGCCCCAAGAGCTAGACGTGACAATTGCCCTGGTGCTCTTTGCCTATAATTCCAGACAGAGGGGAGATTTGATAGATGGTTTAAGTGCTGAAATATGTAATGCATTTTTGGTGTTTTCATGGGAATTTTTCACATTGTGTTTAGGTACTTGTCCATCATGTGGGATACTGATTGTTTATTAAAAATGTGAACAACCAAAGGCATAATTTCATGTAGGCTGATAAGAAGGAAGTTCAGTGTTTGTGAGATGCTGGCATTTTAAACACTTTTGACTAAAATTTAACAAACTCACAAACAAGAAATTCTTGACAGTGTTTTTCACATCCATTTTTGAGATACTTCTTTTGAGTTATCCTGATTTGATCCCTGATGTTCCCTAGTCTTTTTGTTTCAGCCTGTCTTCCCTGAATATTGATAGTGACAAATGGAAACAGAAGATCCAATTACTTGATCTTTTTACACATGCTTTCACTTTTAGCAAAGCAGCAAGGTGCAAAATCAGAGCATGTTTAAAGCAGTGTCAGTCCTCATTTTTAGTTGTGGTACGTTGCTTCTGTAAGAAACAGCTGAAATGGTATGTACAGCATAACTACTTGAATGAAATCTGTCTACTACATCATTTAATTCTCAGTGCCTAGATGTTTAGGATGAAGAGCCATTTTTCTGGTTGAAATGGCTTTTCAGCCTCATTAGTAGAGAAATGGAAAACCGATAAAGAGATTCTACAGGTTCTGCAATATACCAGAGATGCAAGGTTGTTATCTTTATCCTTGAACAAATTACTCCCACTCCCTTCTATATGAGAGATGCATTTATTCTTTCATCTGTGTCTTATTGATCCCACACTTATCATGCTTTTCATTTTGTTTGTTACCAGATCTACACCAGTCTGATCTTGTGGTATCACATTTGAACTGCATCATTGTCTTGCCATCTGTTAAAACCCTGTGTCTGCTGAGCACTGTTTGAGAGGGCTGCCAATTGCTAGCCAAGTCAAGAGAAGGTAACAGATTTTTAATTATGCAGACAGGATGGGGGTGGTGGGGGACAGAACAGTGAGTGGTGATTGCTCAGACAGTGGTTGTCTCTCAAACAACCTGTTAACAGCATGAGATCTACCAGAAGTGGCTAATGCTGTGCATGGGTAACAGCTCTTTGAAGATAAGGGAAGTGGACTTCCTGGGGAGAGCTGTGATTGATGGGTGCCCAGCTGTGTGGCAAAAGTGGGCACAGAATTAATTTAGTCACAGGTTTGGTACTGGGAAGAAGCTGAAAGCTCCCTGTAGCCTGCATTCTGACCCAAGGTGTGCTGAACCTACATCTTCTTGCTTTGATAAATGAGAAGACCCGTATAAATAATTGCTTCCCCTATTTCCATTGATTAGTATTCAGAAAAGGCCACTTTGGAGCTGAAAATGAGGAGATTAGGTATTGGATGCATATAATCTTTAGCCCATTTTGCACCAACAGGTTGCTGGATGCTCCCCGAGCCATTCTCCACATTTCAACAAAGGAGATGGGAGAGAAGAGGCATTAGAAGCTCAGAGCAGGTCTGTTTGACTGGGACAGAGTCCCCCAGGCTTTAACAGAAACTTGTTCTGCTTTGTTCTCTTTTCTCTGTACAAAGGATTAAGAACATCTATGACAGCACTAAATTGAAGATCAAAGAGCAGAGTCTGTTTGCAGGGGTCGTGATTGCATAATTAAAGACTAGTCTGGAGGTGGAGTATGGAGGATTTATTATTCCCTTAGAATTACTGTGTGTAAATTTGGCATGGAATGGATTTATTTAGGAATTAAGAAGGAGGGAATGCCATCTCTAGTCAGCAAGGCTGCCTGAAGATGTCATGCTGGGTCCTCTGAGAGCATTGCTAATGCTGCCTGTTTTCAGGACCCTAGGACTGGGACAGGACTGGGGAGCCTTAAATTACAGGAAAGTGATAAATGCTCACTACCATACACTGGGGTTGGGAAAGAGGGATTGCTTTCCTTCTGGCTTCTGAAGCATGACTATTACTCAGATGGGACTGACATTTCAGCATTAGATTAGATTTATAGGCTGGAGCCTTTCACAAGTCCTAAACTACCCTGGCTGTTTCATCCTTGGCTGTCCTCACTGGAGTGTTTTTAATCAGGAGTTTCTTTTCCTAAAGAACTTGCACTTGTACCCTGACATCATGGAACACAGTTAAAAAATGTCAGGGAAGTCTGCGTTTGAATTTCCCTTTCATGTCAGTTCTGGCTTTCTGCCATTTCTGCTGTTGAATGAAGCTGTAAATGAGCTTTCTTTGCTGCCTTGGCTTGTGGGATGGCTGCAGGTGCTCTCTGAATGCTTGGTGGGTGCTGCCTGCCCTGGACTTCCCCTAAATGGGAGAGAGAAGCCTGATTTCTCACACTCTGAGACAGCTGCTGGAGGAGTGGGTATAGACCTCTGTCCCGAAACGCAGTCAGTTGCCTGCATTTGTCAGTGCAACCTGTAAAGGGCTTGCATGCTGCCCACATGTTGGCTTCTGTGTTATGAGGCTTCATTCTCAGTAGCAGTTCATTGTGCAGTACTCCATCCTGGAGGTGTTTACTATGAATGCTGTTGATTTGTTGACTCAGTCTAATGACTGGTTAAAATAAGGGCAAGAAAAGAGATATGCTCTTGTCTGGATTTCTCTCCCACTGTGCCCTTTGCTAGACTGTACTAATTTGAGTTATGGCTTCAGAGATTTTCTTTTCCATGATGTAAATATAGTCAATTAAATAAAAAGCTTATGGAAATCTGATTTGCTGAGTCATCAGATTTCTACTCTTGCTCAAGAGCTCTACTGTCAGAACCAGGCTTCACGGGTTTCAGATTCCCAGATTGTTACTGAAATGTTTATTGGGCAGCTGAGCACTTCTTCACAGTGTTACTGAGATAGGAATTTGCTTGCTAATTCTTTCTTGGCTGACCCAAAGATAGCTTGTGGAAGAAATTTGAATAGAATTGGGGGAGTTGATTGTTTTGGCACATCTTTTGGTTTTCTATGCAAGACAGTTGGAAAGGCATTGCAAATGAAAGCTTCTGAGTCAGCAGAGAGCCAGCCAGGATAGGAATTAGAATGAACAGTACAAATTTTTGACAAAGCCAAATGAATCTATAACTATACCCATTTAAGCTAACAAACCTTTTTTTGTAAGTATTTGTGCCATGTCCTGCTGTGATGCTAGCAAATACCATTGTTATTGAATTAAATAGAGGAGAATTTGCATAGCTGCTAGTGATGCACAGGATAAACAGTTTAGGTTACACGAATGTGGACAAAGAGAATTTAAAGGTAACCTGAAATAATTTGATGAATTTTGACTTGTAGCCAAAATATGTGATGCACTTCTGGAAGTGGGGAAGTGTAAATATGCCAGGTCGGATTGACTCTCTTGTCTGTACTTTTATCTGTGTTGCTAACATGAAGAAGTTTCAAATGATTTATGTTCAAGAGATTTGACTCTTTTGTAGAGTGACCTGTACAGGATAATACTAAGGCTTAGAATTTTGTCTTCATAACTAATTAGAACCTTTTTCAGTGTGGGCTTTACTGGACAATATATTAAACTACCTCTTGAGCTCTGCTGGTCAACACTGAAGGAAGGCAGAAAATGGTGCTTGTTAGTATTTGCCAGCTAAAACCTGTAATGAATGTAAATTGGTTATTTTAATGTATTATTGTTATGTTCCCTTGTACAGGAAAGGCCAGCATATGGTGGGGTTTTGTCTTTTTTGTTAATGTTCTAAAAATTTGGTTTGTGCATGAAGCACATAAATTCCTTTCCTAGATATAGCTGGTATTAATTTTACTGGCACAGCATTACTCATCTAACAAGCATATTAATGATATGCTTTTATATGTCACTAAAGCTTGCCTATTTTTGGGATTATGCTCCCTATGAATGCTGCTAATTCTTGCTATGTAATCTTGAGCTTGATATCTCAAGCTTCAAAGAATACACACAGAATTACAACTTTCAGATCATGTTAGCTCATTGGTAAATCACCACTGGTAGTGAGTTGCTGCAAAAGCAGATCATCCACTTGAATAAAGTGTTTTCTCCCTTCATCCAGGCACGTTGGGCTGGTCTCCCAGAGCCATTCCAGCACAGGGGCCAGCCCCAGCAGGGTGCCATGGAATGTTGCTTTTACCTGCCTTCCTGCCATGGTGCTTTGTAAGGTCGCTCAGTACCAAGCTCTTCAGACTCACCTTCAGATATTAAAATGCTGGAGTGCTAAGTTTACCAAAGGGAAAGGCAAACAAAGCAAGTGTGGCAGAAAGGGCATTGATGGATGGTGCTGGTGGATGGGGAGAAATGATGCTTTTCTTTCAGCTGACACAGCAGGGACAACTTGGATGGAAGTCATGGACACAAAGTAATGAGGTCAATTTTTTTGTGTTTGGGATCCTCTACATCTCTATGACAGTGACAGAAAGAAGATCAGGGAATCTTTCACAATTAAAGGAGCTTGTAGGAGAAGAAAAATACAGTTTGTACAGAACTGTAATTAGTCAACCTTTAAGAGAGAAGCTTAAGATGCAACCACATTTCTAGAGCTAAGCCAGGATCAATGTCCTTTTATTTTTATTTAATATATTTTTAATTTGTTGAGCAGTCAAAAGCTATATGGGAGCAAATCCAAGGAAATAAAACCTTGTGGAATAAATAAGGTAGAGGTTATAAATACCAGCATTCTAGTGACTGCACAAATATCAGAGGTATTGAATCATTTGACAGTTTAATAAAGGAGGTCTAAATAAAATTAATTCTGAACATATGCTTTCTCACTGCTTACAGTCTGAATTTTAAAGCTGAAATACTTAGCACACAACAAGCATTAAGTTCCCTATTTGGAAAAATGAGGGTGGATAATAAGTGTAAGTAGGTATGTAGACAGCAGGGTCAGTAATAAGAGTAACAATAGCCATCTGGTAATGACTGGGAGCTATACTTACAGAAGAAGAAATAAAACAGAGAAGCAATGGCTTCTAATTACACAGCTGAAAAAAATGCCCTGGCACGTTGTTTACAATATACTGCTGAAAATATATTGCAGCTAAGGCATGAGAAGAGAAAATCAGTCCTCTGATAAATGGGAATTGGGAATGTGCAATAAAGATATACCACCCCTATTGATATTTTGTCTTTAGCGATGCCTGATTTCATATGCTCTGTAAAATCTTCCACCAGCCCTGGGAATTCTGCACACAGGAGTGATCTCACCTGCCAAGGAGGCAAGCAGCTAGAGAAAAAAAGCAGAGCAGTTTCTCCTTTCTCTTAAGAGAAAATATTTATGTAACTTAATGGTAAATATGGAAAACGTGGGTGAGTGATGTTTGGGAGCTTGATCTGGTTGACCAAAACTACTCAGTATTACTCGCTCATGGCTGTGTTGGTGGGTGATTTGCCTGCCTAAAGATGAGGCTTAATGAAGGCCCTTTAGTTTTAATATTGGTGCAGCTGCAAATCAGGCCTAAAAACTCTTGATGCCATGTATCTGAGTTTTGAGAAGAAAAATAATTGTATTTTTAGTTGTTAGCATTACATTTCTAAGGACTAGGGGGTAGACCACATGATTAATATTCAGAGAAAGTACTGACTTGTGTCAAGTTGTCAATTAGAAGCATATCAGCCAAAATCAGCTGTGAGGAAAACCTTGATAAAAATAATAGAAGGAGGTTTATCAAAGTAAAGTGAAATTTCACTAGAAACACATATTGCTTGACAGGTGATTTTGATTAGGAAGATAGTGTGATTGCTGGTGGACCTTCTCTAGGACAGAGCAATCCTTCTTATTTATCTTGCCTTAGAAAAAGATGCTGATAATCTTGTTGAGGGAACACTAAAATTAAAAGCACAACCAGAAGAATGTAACAGGAGAGGAATGAACATTTCCATGGAAAGGAATTTGAAGGTGATGGAAACTGCCCTTCTGTGGGCAGTTTCATGTACAGATTTGTCTTATTCTCAAGTATAGCTGAAATGGAGTTTTAAAGTGAGTTTGGTTGCAGAGCAGAGCTTAACATTGTGGCATATTTAGGGAGAGGTTTGAACCTTTTGTGCAGTTATGCAGCTGTTAAAAATATGTATATATACTTCATCAAATGCTTTTGTTTTGCTTTTCCTCTGCTTAAAGTAAAGATATTTACTGATTTGTAAATCTCATTAGACCTCTCGTTAGGCTGTCTCAGAAGACAGCCTCTACTGAACTTGTTTCTGACAGTCAGGCAGGCGAGATCTCCAGTGAAACACCTACTTCTAACTTCACAAATCAATTCCTGGGTATCCCCCTGAGGTTTCTCTATCTAGACCTGCACAGGCAGCCCAACAGCAGTGAAAAAAATGCACTAGACCTAATTCCACCATCTCCAACTATGCCTGATAGACCTATACCATTCCACATTTCTCATGTAGACTTTTACAAGATGAATGTTCCCAATGTTTCTCTGCTTTTCAGGTTCTCAGCAGATATTAGAGCAAATGTCTGTCATTGATTAGTGTGCCTGTCATCAGCCCTTTGATGGATCACATGCCTGATGTTGTTTATACAACATGTTTGGTAGTGTCACTTGCAAGAGCTAACTGGTGTAAACTGGATTTGAAACAAAGGGAACTGTACTGATCAGCAACGGAGAGTATACATTCCATTTGTAGATTAGCAATGATTTTGTTGTAGTTCCCCAGCTGTAAAGCATATTTTACAGAATGCTGTGTGGGTTTTTTTTGTTGGTTCTATTTATGCACTATTAGCAGCTGGTGATTTGGAAAAGTAGGAGCTTGTTTTTCATGAGTGAAAATAGCAGCCTCTGTTTTGAATGTGACTTTTCATTTTTCTCATGTTCTCCGCCACACTGGCAACCATTCTGTTGCTGCACCACATTCTTGTTTCTTAGTCCAACTTGCTGTTCTGCTTCCATGTCTGTTATCACAGCTGACACTAGCAAATTTTTCTCAGCAATAAAAGAGCTGGGGGTCCTGATCTGGAAAAACTTGCTCCTAAATGCTTTTGTAGGGCATGCAGCTCTTACTTTTCTGTAGGGTGAAAAAAGCCTGAGAATGAATGTGTTGCTATATAAACAAGCCTCAAGAGGAAACTCCAGGGAAAGAGTTTTGGCATAAGTGATGTACATAATCTGGCAGGGAATAAATTAGGATCAGAAGTGAACTTCCCAGGTGTCAGAGGAATAAAACTCTTGGACAATGTATCTATAGCAGAAGCAAATGGAGAGCTCAAGTGCAACTGTTTTAGTTTAAGAAAGGTTTATCTGAAGTGGGTATGGTAGAAAGTGTTGGAGTTGATATCAGGAAGAACCTTAGTCCTGTACACTTCACTTGCAAACTCCTGAGGGTCATTTCTGTGAGCTGAGCTTGAATAAATGTGATACTAAGAGAGGAGCAGCAAGTAATGATGAAACAATTTGTACTGCTAGTGTAATGATTTTTCTTTGTAGAAAAAATTCAGGAAGGATAGTCAAATGTCTTCCTAAAGATCAACTTTAAAATTGGAGCACCAATAAAAAAAAATATAGAAGTGCTCCCAAAATTTCTGTTCTGAATTTGTGATGGTCAGTTATTCAAATGACCTGAATTACCTGATGGTTTTGCAGGATGTATTGGAAAATACAGGTGATCTGTCTGAATAGCAATATACTTAGCACAAACAGCTGAGAAAAAGCTCATCTTCAGAAGGTGCTTTGTTGCTTGGTTGCTGTGAACCAAGACTGACTAAAGCCTTTTCCAACTAAGAGGTGCCTGTACTCCTATGATCCCTGGGTATGTGTCACTGTTATGTCCGTTCTTAATGAAGAGGCAACATTTTGCTGTGATTGCTTTTATAGCAGCCTGCTGGTGACATTCTTGGAATTAGTGGTAGAAAAATAGATACCCTGTAAATTGTCTATGGGAAAGTATTTCATTTTGTCATGACCAAACAGTACAGTCAAGCATGGAAGGCTACTGTAGACCATTGTCATGGTACTAACACCTACCTTTTCTCACTTGTGTCACTCCTGGTTTTACTCATTCAATGAAGTCTCTATCAATCTTGATTTTAATTTTCACACTTACTTCCTTGTTAAATCAAGAGATTATTTCTTGATGATATTCATTCAGTGCTTGATGTTTACTAATTCAAGCTTCCTTTAATTTCTGAGAACTTTTAATACCTTGTGAAAATAACCACATAAGAAACTGCTAAAGTAACAGGAATAAAACAGAATTAAAGCCATCTCTTCTGCTGAAAGCTGAACAATACATGTAAGCATCCCGTCAGTTTGTGACTATTGTCACTGTATCAGGTTACTTTATGATACAAAGCTTAGGCTCTTCAACATTCAAGCACACCTGTTTTGTGAAATTTGGATTTTGAAGTTGTATGGAAGCTGTTAGCAATCAATATATGCTTATCCCTTCTTGTTAGTTAGTATCAGAAATGTGCAAAGACAATAATCTGACTGGTTAAAAAAAAGAAATTCAAGGGGAGGGGAGTGTACAATTGTCATTAGCTCGTTTTTCACTGACTGGTGAGTTGCCTACTTTTTAATCTGTTCAAAAACACAGAAGATTATTTGAAGCATTTAAAATGAATGGGAAAAAAATGAGATGTAAAGATCTAGGTATTTTCATCTGAGAACTATCCAAATCTGATTTTCCTGCTTTTTTTCTCTTTGGTGTTGCAAAATTTTTTTGCTCATGATAACACCCTAAAGAGCTATTTGTTTAAATTGTGAATGAAGTTATGGTTAAGTCAGAAAGCTATGCTAATTGGTACACATCACAACAAAAATGAAAGGTTTATGAAACAGCTCTTCACAAGCGGTGTATACATAGTGTTCAACTACTTGGGGAGGAAAGGCTAGTGGCCCTTCTGTGTTCTTGTCATCTTAGTATTAAAAATAGGTTTGTCTTTGCTTCCAACCCGGGCTTAATTTGCAATCAACCTGCAGAAGGAAATCTGATTTTTTTTTTTTTGATTAAATGAAATTTTATATGTGAGAAAATATTGTGAATTTCTGAAAAAAGACATTTAAATAAGCTTCTCATGAGTCACTCTATTGACCTTGGGTGACAGCAATGCAAGTATAAACCATTCATGATCCTCTAAAACATTTAATCACAGAATTAGTGTGAAATTGCTACATTTGCTAAAATAATTGCAGTAAATTATTACCCTAAATATGGCCTTTATATGACTACTGATTATTAACTTGCTTTGATTTATTTTATTTAGTTGAAACCCCTTTGTTTGCTTACATTTTCACTTTAGTGTCAGCATAAGCCTAATTGACTTCTAAAATCAAATTGCATCTGAATTAAATTCAACTCTTCTTAACTTTCTACACTGAAATAATTAACTGGTTTTAAAAATAAATGCACTTAGTTTAGAATGGTATGACTAGTTTTGGGGACAAGCCATTAGTCTGAATAAGCAGTCATATTTAGGCTTGGAGATGTTTACTGGTGAACAGCACATGCAAAATACAGCTTTGTGACAAGGCAAAGCAGACTTTCATCAGTAACTACAAAAATGGTGCTTCCCTAGGGGGCACTTGGATGTGCTTCCCTGTCAGTGGATGCCATTAGCATCCAACTGCAAAGTCAGACTTCAAAATCTGGTGTTTAGTGTACCCAAAAGGAAGCATAAATATAGACCCCGAGGAAGAGTCCACTGGTTTTGGATGGAAATTGCAGCAGCTGCTTTATGCTGGCGTTTGTGGGATTCCTGTATTTCATGTACGAGTGCCTGAAGATATTCAGCTCTTAGCTCCTTGAGGCACAGCAGCCTTAGGAATAATTGTGGCCTGTGAGAGTCCAGACTGACAGGACAGGATTCTGATAGTGTTATCTAATTTCTGTCTCCTTATAACCATAGACACAAGCAAGCTGTCTTTTATTTCATTTCACTTTTTGAAGTTACTGTGATTTGCTTTTTGTGTTTGCATGTCAGCTGCTGTCTGACTGCATGTTACATTTTGGCAGAGAAGAAACTGTAATTCAATTTATCAAAAACATAATTTCAGATATCAGCATTTTATGGTTGTCCCTTATCCACGTCCAGACTCAGCAGGCACACATGAGACAGCAAATCTCCATAGAGACAAACAAATTTCAAAAGTCACAGGCTGCAGCCTAGATTTTCCTTCACTTTGGAGAGTGTAGACAGGAGATCCAGCTCTGCCTTAGAGCAGTGTAGAATTTAAGATCATAATTCCTGTAAATATTGAACTTAACTAACAGTGACTGGACAGCTGGGCCCAATAAATTGTGGTGAATGGAGGTAAATCCAGCTGTTGGCCAGTCAGAAGTGGTGTTCCTCAGGGCTCAGTCTTGGGACCACTTCTATTGAACAGAGGGTGATACAGAGAAATAGGTGCTGCTCTCTTCTCACAGGTAATTAGTGATAGAACAAAAGGGAATGGCCTCAAGCTACACCAGGGTAGGTTTAGGCTAGACATTAGGAAAAAAAAATAAATCACTGAAAGAGTAGTCAAGAATTCAAACCGGTTGCCCAGGGAGGTGGTTGAGTTATCATCCCTGGATGTGTTTAAAAGTTATTTAGATATGGCTCTTAGTGATATGGTTTAGTGGTGGTGTGGTGAACTAGGTAGAGGAGGGTTAATGGTTGGACCTGATGATCTCAACAGCCTTTTCCAACCTGAATGATTTTGTGGCTCTAAATCAACTAAATTACAAGCTGTACTCCTAATTATAGGCACGCACTTGTGGGAACATAATCATACAATTCCCTGAGGTATATCTAGATTGCTGTGTTCAGATTGTGAAAAGTAGAGTGTATGATATTGGGTTTTCCTTTTAACATTAACATGAAGTGAAAGCCAGGGCCCTGAGGCCACATGGCTCAATACATGCTGTCCTAACACAATAATGAAAGCTTGCTTTGAAATAAAGCAGGAAAATCTGCCTTCCCTGTAAACATCAAACCTGAGCAACAGAGTGGTTTTTTGCTTCTTGAGTCTACTCCTTGTCACAGGGCAAGAGTCCCTGGAGGTTAATACCCTTGCAGTAAACTGTAATCACAGAAGACTGCTACTGCCCTGAAATAACATAGAGAAGGTTCCCAGTGCCAGGAAGCAGCAATGGCAACACAGAGGAAAGGCTGAACTGGATCAGTGTTTCATTTATGTAATGGATAATCTCCTGTTTAATGAATATCTGAAATCAAAACATGCAATTTTTATACTGGTTTTGTGGGAAACATTACTCATGTCCCTACTGTAATGCAGTGTATAAGCCTGCTTCTGAGCAACAGCATCGCAGACGTCACTCTCTGTAACTTGTCTTTATTTTGCTGTTGGAGCTGAATCCTCTTAGGGCTGCAGGCAGGGATCCAGTCTGTGCCGCAGCCCCCTCTTAAGGGAACACACCACATGACCAGTGTATCCTCTCACATGAGCTAGCAATTTGCTTCTCATTCTTTACTTCATGACATAATTTTATCCAGTGGGACAATGAGGCTGCTTGTGCCCCCCCCCCGCCCCGTGTTTGTGCAGCAGAGTACTATTGCCCCTCTGATTTAATCTTAGAGCAGAAGCAGTCATGATGGGACTTTACCTTCTCATACTGTGTGAAGACAGCTGTCAGAAAAATGTTACAGTTCTTATAACCCTCTCTTGCATGGTTGTCTGCATTCTCGAAACACAACTAGTTGGGTTGCTTCTTCCCTACTAGTGATCAGTGATAACCTTTGAGTATATCTCAGCTTTGACATCTTTTAGCCAGCTGGTGATGAGATCTGCTGGGATAACAACATGTATCCAGTCTCTTGCATTTGAGATTTCTTGCTTGGTCTTCCCATAACATTAACAAAGGCAAGGGAGAGAAACCATGGATTTCAAGAGACTCAGGTTTTATGAGGTTACTAAGCATTTCATGGAAAGGTAAAAAAATCAGTAGTTTTATGAGAAAATGCTGTTTCATATTATAAAAACCTACCACAAGAGGGCTAGCATATTAATGAAATGCTGCTCCTATTAGCATTGAAGCTGTTGAAATGCTGCATATTAATAAGGACAGTATTTCCTTTAGTCTTGCCTACAAAGCCAAAGTCTGCTGATGTTCTTGGGAGATGATAAACAGATTCACCAGGTTTGCTTTTCAAGTGTTGCCACTTAGGATAGTAACACCATTTTCCTCTGTGGCTTGTCAGGTTGTCCTTGGGGTTATACCTGATGAGCTAGCAGATATTTGCTGTGCTCTTCTTGAGTTGCAAAATTTTATTGAAAGAGTTTGTATATTTATGTAAATAATATTTGCCTTTTCAGTAGCTTGAAAATAATTGCTACAAGAAGCAAACTGACCTTCACATGTTTGTTTCTTACACACACATGTGTAAAAACCCTGTATGCCTATTTGCCATGCTTCTGATGCAGGACATACCTAGCTCAACAAAAGTACTTTTTGCAGTCTCGAAACAAACTTCTGTTGTGATGACATTTCCCTTGCTCAGCAATATATTTAAAAGGGCTCTTCGTGCCTCTGAACGTATTGCATACAAAGGAAGGAAAATGGCAACATTGCTAATCTTTTTCCTTTCTTCCTCAGATGAAAACCTCTGTTTTTGTCTGGGGTTTACACATTCAGAAAGAAACTCGCTCCTGTCACTGTCATCAATCTGATGGTGACATTTACTGTGGTGTTTTCCTGCAGCATGGCTCCATTCAATGTAAGTACAGAAGTTCAGTAAGTTTTACCTTTGCATCAAGTAGAATTTGATGCACTTTTGCAAATCCCTTACAAAGAAGTCAAATTAACTTCTCATGAACATTTTTTTTTTCTTTGTAGTGCTGTTAACAAAATATAATTAATATCTGTATCTTCTGTATCATGCCAAAAAGTAGGCCAAGGAACAAGCTTTGTCATGCTTGTGAAGTAAGTGTTTGGCTTGTATGTGTCCAGGTGCTTGGGATGGAAAATCTTTGTGAAAATTGGTATGATGGGATTGAATCTCCTTTCTGACTTTCTAAGTGCTTAATTGAGTTTGTAATGGTACTTGCTCCTGGTAAAAGTAATGAGAATTAAACCATGTGGAATTCCTGTAAAAACTATTAGCAGACTTCTTGTAAGAAATACATAGAAAGGTAGCAGTTACGTATTTTCTGTGCTTTTATTCAGTTCCATTACCTAAGTAACATATCCTAATCTATTATAATTTCAATTTTTTTTTATATAAAGTAACATCATTATTACTGCTTTTAAAATAGGCTATTTCCATTAATTTATGACGTTCTTTCAGTTTACAGTACTTACAGTGTTATTTAAAAGATGAGCAGACAGAACCGTATGGTGAAAAAGCAATTTATTTTTCCATTGTGGAGGTGCTCGAACCACCTACTTCTTGGAGTTGTAATGTAAGAGGAAAACCTGCAGAGGGCAATGTATTGTCTTAGATGAATTTGACTTCAGCCTCGACTAGCACATAGGATTTTCTAGGTTTCTGTATTTTGCTAAAATTTCAATCAGAAAATATACTTTTATATGTATAGTGCGAGTTTTACATGTAAGTGGAGTTAGAGATTGGACATCAGGATTACAATCTCTGTTCTTGTGTATTTGAGACCAAAAGGTATAAAACAGAAGTAACATCTCATCTTTTCAGCATGATTCTTGCCCTTGCCTTCCTTACTTCACAAATGATTGTCTGAACAAAGCAGTGCTTGGCATTGCCAAGCCATGCAAGTGCTTGGGAAATTAATATTCTACCTTAATAAGGTAAATTCTGGAACTGCTCTATTTCAGAACAGGAGATTTGACACACTACTTGCAAAGTGTGCAGAATTCACTTCCATCGATCTAATGCAGGGCTCAGATTTCAGACAGGAGCTCACCTTCCGTGTTGGGAGGATGTTGCAACACATCTTTTCTGCAGAAAGTGATTCCCAAATAGAAATTTCTGCTGACTCTGGTCTTCCAGAAATTACAAATTTGTCAACTCTGCTTGTACAGACAACATATTTGTGATTGCTGGAGAAAAGTGATCAAACTGTTGTGTCTCATTGTGTGCTTGTGGAGTGGGTTTAAGTCAAATTTAGTGATTTTAAAATGCAGACCATGTTACTGCATATATTTTCAAGTCTCCTTGACATTTTTGTTTAGATTAAGGATTTCTCTGTGAGCCAGCTGGTGTCTCAGCATTGCAACAGTCTGCCTTGTTTTTCTTCTGCAGATAATTATAATAGAATTTACTTTCTGGTTTAATTTTCACTAGTGTTTAGATCTGTGTGTGAAATACAGTCATGTCTTCTAGGTATTATTGCAAGCTCACATGCACCATTTGCAAAGGGGGTTGTTGCTTCAAAACTATTTCTATTGTGTTTTGAAAGCTGAACTTCAAAACAGACCTCAAGATCAGCTCTCATTATAAAGTGATTCTTTAGAAAACAGTGAAAAATGAGAGAGACTTTTACAGCCAGTGAAGTGCTCATCTAAAAAATCACAGATGATAATATCCCTTTATGTATATCTTGGGTCTCCTAGTTTTTCATACTTTGAACAATCTATCTTCTGTAATTGGGCAGTGTTATGTAAGACTGTGATGGGTATTCCAAGAGGCCCTATATCTGGCCATCTAGTAAGCCTGCTGCAGTTTAGTAATTTTGTTCTACCTGTAAAACCAGGTAAAATTAGTGTCCTACAAAACAGAAAAAAGGGGAAAAAAAAAAAAAGACAGAAAGAAGAAGAAAAATAAGAACTAAGTAATCTTGATTCAGACCTTGCTTTAGAAGAGGTTACAAACGATCTTCACCTTTCAGGCCTGTGGCCAAACTTTCATCCTTCACTTCTTAGCCCCAGTCTGGCAGCCCCTCCTCCTACTGAGCAGGAGACAAGCTGATACTTGACATCTGATCAGACTTTTTTGCAACTCAGCATCTAAAAATGCTACTGTCCTTATGCATTTCTGTCAAGGGGACTGAAGATAGGTGAAAGATTCCTGTTCCTTGGTAAAGCAGAACTATTCAGCCATAAAGAAAGTTTATTTGGCAGAGGATAGCTTCTGTTCAAGTCTTCTAAGGTTCATTGTGCTGGCACTTCCTAGTGAAGGGGAGCTTGTTTTTCTGACTGGACCTGCAAACTGGCACCTGAAAATTATATTAGAAAAAATGCTGATAATTTTATGGCAGAAATATGTGAGCTACTTGTATCTGAATGCTTTTGCTGAACAACAAGGAGACTTGATACCAAATTTATATTTGGTTCTCTGCTTGCATGCCTGCTATCAGAACTTTAGTGGTTCTCTTAGTACCACATAGCTAGACCTCTCAGAACAGGGGGTAATTGTCATAAAAACAAAGGTTGAAAAACTGAAAAGGCAAATTTTGCCTGTGATGGAAAATGATGTCCTCTGTTTATCTTGATCTGTAGAATTAAATTAGAGCAGAGTGACCTACAAAGTTGTGGACAAGGCTGGAAGTCCTGGCACTACAGTGCTTTTTGACACTGTAAAAGTAGCAGGTCTGAAGCAACATAATGCAAAAATCCTGTATTTGTTTGTTCCTGCTCATGGAGCCTGTCTCCTTGATGCCTGCCTTATGTCTCCAAGCTCCTGCTAAGTATTGTGAGAGTGCAAGGTATTAGCAGCTCTGCTGAATGGTGACTAAGAATTCAGCACAACCTTGTAGCTCCCTTGCAAAAGAGAACATTGAATTCACATCGGTGAATTCAAGACAATGCAAGTCAAGACAATACTAAAGCACTCACAGAAGATAGATGTATTCAGATCACTCAGAAGTGATCCAGTGCTTTCAATAGCCCCTTCTGGAAAGCCCCTGAAAGTAATTACTCTTTGAGAACTGAATGGCAGTACTGTGTGCTTGGTTTTGCCTTGTGCAAAGTCTGGAGAGTGTGCCACTGGGCTGAATGGGGAGGTGGATTAAAAAAAACCCCACCTATTGCATAGTGGCTGTGGTTTGCTATCCTGGCTGACAAAGACAGGAGAGATTAAAGATTAAACTAAATGGACTATTTGTGATGCTCTTGGCCCATTCAAGTCAAGGTTTAGGTGTCCTATTTTCAGACATCCTTTTGAACTGGGAACTCTGGATACACACTATGGTTAAAGTGAAGATACACAGGAAGGTTTTAAGAGCATCAGACTCATTTGTAAAGAAAGTACTTGCATTTCTTATAAACTGCTCTTGCAAACTTTCTAATTAAACTTTCCTACACCAAATAAACAGGGATACAGTTAGCCTATGCCAGTGCTTCAGACCTTGCAGGACTTGAGGACTCCTGTAAACCTTGACACAAGTCTCTGCCTGCTCGCCTCTTCCCTGAGTACGTACTCCAGGTGGTAGGGACAGATGCTGTCTGCAATATTCTTACCTGAATGCAGAAACAGTAAAGGACAGAGCCACAGGTCTTTCTAAAAATAATTGCATAAAAAATAATTTAACTGGCTGATCAGCAGCTATCATTGGAGTGCACCACAGTGGCTTATCAATAAAGTTCACAATACTATAGATGGGATTACGGCAAGGATGTGCAGAAGTATGCAAAAAGACTCTTTAATCAGAACTATGCCGTGAACACCTCTGAATCTTAGTAAAATATGCCATAGAATCTGTAGTAATTGTGAATACTCTGGACTGAGACAACAATGTCCATAAAATTAGAACACTTTGATCTGTTCCCATGCTGCTTCTGTTTGGCATCCAATATGGGAATTAGGAAGCAAGATTATTTCCTGTTCCTCTTTGCATTAGGTTATTAGTCCCTGAAAACCACATCTGAAAATTCTTATACTATGTTGTGGACTGAAGACAAATTCTGTTATGTAGTTATAAACCTCTGTAAATAGGTTTCTCTACTGAAGTACCTGACATATTCATAACTGTACCACTGCAAATAGTGCTCCTAATACATACAAATGGGACAACTGTGCATCCATCATAATGTAATAGTAAAAAACAGTTATTATCTGTTTGGGAGCACATTGATTTATGTAGCTGACTACATGGTGACTTAAAGCAGATTAGAGGATAGTGAAGATGTTTGTCTCTTCTGTGCTGATTCATATGGGAGACCGTCTCAGCAAACAGTGATTATTATTTCATGGAAAAAGCTTTTAATATAGTAAATTCCATCTACTGACAATATAATGGGACTCTTTTGAAGTAACAAACTATATAGAAACCTGCTGGGAATATTGGTAGCATAGCACCAAATTAGAGGTATATGCAGTAATCTGTCAGCTACTTTTCTGCTAACTGACATATAAAGAAATGCAGAGCAACCACATTCTTTAAGACTGGGAGCTGCAAGAGTAGCCTTGTAAAGAGGTATTTGAAGATGGAAACAACAGTAAGAAATTATCTACTGAGAACGGGCATCTTCACTAATATCTGCTGTCCCAAATCCTATGCTAGAAAAAGGCCAGCTTTTTAGAGAAGGCAAAGTAGTTGGCACTTCATTCATTACAACTATATTAATAGCTTGCTAATTAGTAATTTGCTCTATCCTATAATATAAAGCAATGCATTCAAGGCTTTAGTTTGCTTTTGTACTTCTGTAGTGCATTAAGCATGAACTAAAGCTTTTTTGGCTACTGTGTGGTACAGGATGACTTATTATGAAGAAATATTTTCTCTGTAGAGTGAATGTGACTTGGTAAGCTGTAGGAAAGGACTTCTACTCACACATACCAAAACTTCTCAAAACAGCACACAATGTTAGGCTATTTGCTTACCTTCCTTCTCTCCTTCCTCTCTGTGGCTGCATTTTAAAAGATTCAAGGTGTTTCTGAGGTCTGTGTACTTGTCACTTGGATTTCCACACTAAACCTCAAGTTATTCAAGACTGACAACATTCATACGCACCTCCAGTAATCCTTCCACCCCAGGAAAGATTAAAAAATATAGCAGAGCTTCAGATTCAGGAGGAAAGCTTTTCTGAAACCATATAGGTCTGATCTGAAGAGAATACAACTTGTTTTAAAAAAAAAAATTATTTTTCAAATATCCTGGGGAATGTCTAGGGCGAATATGAAACCCTAGAGTCTTCTGGACAGTAAGGCCTGCATGACTTCCTGAGATATTTTTCCCAGTGATTTTGTTATAATATTAAAAGCAAGCTTAGAGATTCTGCTGCACATTTTGGGAAGTTCCTGATATTTTCTAAGCTGTACTTCCATTTTGTCAATTCTGTGCATATAAAAGGAATTAAATATTTTCTCCAGTATCTGCTTTTTACATGAGTTTAGGATTGGAATAGGAAACATAACATCATAGAGACTCAGTAGACATCAGCAAGTTTTCTACAGTCTGGTATTTCTCTCTAGCCCAGTTCTTGTGGCACTCTTTTTCACCTTGTTTAGAGTGTGCATTTGAGAAAAATTCCACATAAAATACAATATAAGCATAGAAAAGCATCATGGCAAACACCTAAATAAGTATTTTTTTTGTTCACTTCTCAGTAAACTACAGTCGTTCTCTGTGCAACAATTTTTTAGGGACAATGTTCAACTCAGATGAAGTTCCTCTCAATTTTATGCCATACTCCTACTTATAACCATAGGTTGCCTCTAAATAATGTCTTCATTCCACTGTTACTGTAATGGATTGAAGTAATGAGTCATGGCAGAAGAGAGCTCAAACTGGTGCTGAAATTCATCTGGCCTGTGAAAAATGGGGATTTGGCCAGTGGTGCAGTAATTATAACATCTCCTCGAGGTTTTGCATAGCTGTGGACAGATATGTTTTATGCTGCCTGGAAGGCAAGAAATTGGTGAACCAATTTTTTCTGATGAAGTGTTTGAACTTTGTATTGACTAATACTTCTCTCTAGCTTTTCCAGCTTTTTCTCCAGCTAGGCATTCTGTGTGTGAAGGTGAGATGAATCTGTTTGGGTAAATGAAGTATTTTGCACTTCCTATGTGTTATAACACATATGTGTTATTTAAGTCTGCTCCTACACAAATGGCTATAGTAGTCCAGTAGTCTAAGTCAAGTGGGGAGATACTGACACTCAGACCAGTTTATAATTTTTTCTGCTGGTCTTTTCATAGTTTCAACATGTTGTGATATGTTTGTTCACATTTTGTTAAATGCTTGTCTTAAACCTTGAGCTCTTTCTGGAGCTCTTCCTTTCCATTCTTTGTTGCTCTGCAAAAGAGAAGAAACTTTATGCTACAAAGGCAAAAAAGTTTTGTATTTACCCTCAAAACCAGGTTATTGTCATTATTTTTTTTTTTTTGGTGAGGTGTACCTTTTTCTGTAGCTGTTCTGAGTTCCAATGAGAACAAATTTGTGTACTCCAAGAAAGGTATTGTGTCACAAATGTTTTATTGTTTGGTTTGCACTCCAGGGAGTTCCTAATACTCAGTCACAATACAAATTGCACCTATTATTTGCAGTTTTGCCAGATTACTTCATTTACAAATAATCCAATTTTAAGCAATCTTGTGGGGCTAAATAACCCAAACAAATAAAATCAGTTAGAAATTTAAAATTATTTTTTCTGGTGAAGCAGGAGATGAAAGTAAATGGAATCAGAGAGGATGATTTATGCTTTGGTTTTGGATTAATTGAATGACAGACAAGAGAGCTTTTTCCCCCCATCCCAAACAGTTCAAATTTAAATTCTGAAACAACCCTCCACAGTATTTTTCAAGCTTTAAATTGTCCCCAGTAGGGATAAAAAAGCAGCTAGTGACAGTTATAAATAATGCAGTCTGTATCAATGCTGTGTGCTGTGGTGTGATTTGTGCTTCAGGGAAGACAGAACTCAGCTTTGGCAGGGGTGATTTTGAATGAAAGGTTCCAGGAAACCATAATTTTCTTAGTATTAAATATCTGACTTTATTCTTGTATAAACACAAAGATTCAGCACTGACAGTTGTAAGCTGATATAAAAACTTGTTCAGGGAGAAGTCAGTGTTTGTAATAGAGCCCTGGTCAATATTTTAGTGTCATTTTCTGAATGTGCAGAGCAGCTTCTGTGATCATAATTCACACAGCCCTGGGCTTCTACTCCCGAACAGCAGGAATGGTAGGAAGGATGGGTGCTCACAGCAAGTAACAATTAACAGAGTGGCTCTGGTCCAGGGTAACTTAAACAAATCCAATATTCTTCTGTGACCTACTGCAGCACTGAGGTCTCCCTCAGTAATTTTCCTTGCTTTCTGACTTCAATCAATATCACCTTACAGATGCAAGGCCATTTCCCTTATGTGTACCCTGTTGGTCTGACTGTCATCTTCCATCTAACACTTTTTTTGGGCTGCAAACTATTCTCATTGTTTGAAACTACCACACTAAAAGGGCTATATTGCAGGAGAGTAAGAGTCAAGAAGAAAGGACTT
Source organism: Dryobates pubescens (assembly GCF_014839835.1). NCBI lineage: Eukaryota > Metazoa > Chordata > Aves > Piciformes > Picidae > Dryobates > Dryobates pubescens. The sequence continues at coordinate 15,082,308 of NC_071628.1, read as the reverse complement.
TGTGAAAAACAAAAAAACCCCAAACAGTTAAAAACAGACATATTGTCAAAAATGGTGTTCCTTGCTTACATCTACTAACAGAAATGCCTTCAAGTGATAAGAAAGATGCTTTTTTTTTTTTTTTTTTACATTTAATTTTTGGTGTGATGGGACTCCAAGGCAGGCAGAGCTTTGCAGTGGACCTGCCTAGACATTTTTTTAAGTGAAGTGTCTGGGATGCCCAAAAGACTTTAAACCATATCCTTCTAAAATGGTTTATTAGAATTAAATGCAAAGATGTAGTATTTGAAACAAACAAACAAAAAACCCCACTCCAAAACTCAGAGAAGATGAAGCAGGATTTAGAGCTTGTACACAGTTCTATCACCCACTGTCCTTGCAGGGGAGCTTTGTATTCCCCAACTCAACACGTTTTGGCACCAGCGAACTCTGTGCAGTTCTCATGAGTCCCTGGGTAGCTCTTTCTTCCCTGTTTCTGTATTTGTGCATGGACCTCTCACCTCTTCCCCTGCCCACTGGGCTTCTCCCTGTGATTTCTTCCAGAGGGCACCACCTGGCTCTTCTCCTACTCAGGAAAGCACGCGTCTCACTGGCACCGCACAAATACAGCCCCCTTTTTTATTTTTTAAGTTTCTGGTGCCAAGGAGGGGCACATTTGTCTAAAAAGCCTATTATGGAATGGCCTTGTGTAAAATCCAGTGAGGACTGCATGATTCTAACTCTTGCAGAACTCACTGTTTTGAGTCTTCTTTTTGAGGTTTACATATGTATGCATGTACATACCTGCTGAGCTAAACTCCATGTTATGCAAATGTTGGTTATCCCTGTCTGTGCAGCATACACTAGCAGCATGCACTTAGTTTTAGATGGTGTTGGGTGATAGGTTGGACTTGATGGTCTTGAAAGTCTTTTCCAACCTGGTTAATCCTACCCTGCCCTGCCCTGCCCTGCCCTGCCCTGCCCTGCCCTATTCTATTCTATTCTATTCTATTCTATTCTATTCTATTCTATTCTATTCTATTCTATTCTATTCCGTTCTGTTCTTTTCATCGTCCAGTGAAGCTTCCTTGTTATACTTCTGAAATTTGGTAACTGTAATAACTGCACCTGAACAAAGTTTAAAAACTGTTGGAAGGTTTATGGAGGTTTCCTCCATTTCTGCTAAGGACTGAACTGAATATGTGAATTGGATATTTAAGCATTTCTTTTTACAAGAAATTCTTGATAACTTTTCATCTGAGAGCAGGTGAAAATTGAAGCTCTGCAGTCAGGGTAGTGTGAAGATGAAGATCTTAAATTCAGTTTCAAAGTACAGAGAAATGTGGTAAATTTGTTTTCCTTATTATAATTTAATAGCTGTTAAAAAGCAGAATTTAAATTGTATTTAATTACTACAAGGGAAAGAAGCTTAATGATAAAGTAAAAGAAAAGACTTCTTTTATGCTGAAGCAATAGTGCTTGTAAATGAACTGGATTTTAATCAAATGATCTGTACTAAACCTCAGTCTCTTCTATTGCTACTTCTGACATTTCTGATGAATCCATATCACGTGTTTCTGAGATGATAACGAAACTCATCTTATAGAAGCATTGGAAAAACACTAAACTTTGTAAACTGATTTCTCATCATCAGATGAGAAACTAGCTAAGTGGAAATTTATGCCATAAAGCTTCAAGTGTCTGGAATCAGAGAATGTTTAACATGTATTTGCAATTACGCTAGGAGTTATTTTTGTGAAACTCCTATCACGTAATTGATGGCTCTTTCAAGAGAGGTAAGATGACAGCAATAGATGCTCTATAAATCACTAAAATTAATGTTTGCCTTGCACTGTTATAATAGCACTGTTATAATAGCACTGTTCTTGATTAAATCATCTGGGCTCTGCTCTTGCTCCTAGAGAAATCTTGGTGCTGATGTTGGTGAGGCTGTCAGCGTCTCATTCGCAGAACAAATAACCTGGCTGCTCTCAAAGGGTTTGGAGTTCTTACAATAAAACTAGCCCTTTCAGCATAAATCAATATCCCAAAGTCATGGAAACTCTGTAGCAAGGCAAATAAATAGTTGTACTAGAATATCCTTAGGTTCTCTTTATACATTTAGCGCAATCACAGAAGTGCTATAAAGATTAGCAGCTTCAGAAATGAATGAGATAGTAAGTGGCTCTGTTAATGTAGTTATCTAATTAAGTTGGGTATAAAAGCATGATTTAATCTCCCTTATTATCTACCTGCTGGAGAAAGAACAGTTAGTAAAATGATGTGATTTTTTCAGGAGGAATAGCAGTGCAAGACCTTCCTTTCCTGGAAAAGTCCCTTTTTTGGGAAAGTAGCTACTCGTAGATGGGTGGGTAGGGAACAAACCTAGTATTCAAAGGGCAAGTTATGCAAACTAGGATCATTTCATTTGCATGAAAGTATGCATATTCACACTGAAATAGTGGATCTTTAAGTATGTATTGTTTGATTTATTTCCCTCCCACCCCCCAGTTTCTGTCCTTTTGGAGGACTTTACCATTGTTGCATGTGCCAATGTGATTTAATGCAAGTTAATATCTCTGGGCATTTTTCTGTAAGAAAAAAATCATAGATTCCCAAAGGTTCTTCTCACTGGAATTTATCTGGAACAGAATATCATAATGAATTACATTTTGCAATGAGGTATTCAAATATTCTTCAGGTTTGATTTCTTGCAAAACTACAGAAAGCCAGAATAACAGCTGTCAGTGTATCTCATCAGAGCCTGAAGAACTGGGTGAAGGCAAGTATCTGTACCTGTGGTGAACTGGGTAGCAACAAAACCCAGCAAAACAGGGGCTCACATTCAAGCCACTGCTACTTTATTCAGTAGTAAATTCATTAGGAAATATTTTCTGTTACATGTTTGAAATATTCTTCTTTAAATTTGACAATCACCTCTGAAAATGATTTAGGAGTTCTTAAGCTACCACAACCATTTTGAATACTCTGGTTGCATTGCATCCTGATTCCTTGCTTTTATAGGGGCACAGTGAGATTCTTATCTTCCTATAGCTAGTCCAATACTTGAAGCAGTCTGCAGTTAACATATACATTGTATATACAGTAAACCATGCCCTAAGTCTTGCGACAATAATAAAACATGCTTATTTATGGGGGGGAAAAAAAATCTCTAATTCTTTTCTCTGAATTAAATCCTCTCCCCTCCTTCCTCTTCTCTCAGCTGTGTCTCTCTTTCTCATGTTACTGGAAACGAGAATCTTTTCCATGGGAAAAAATACTTAGAATCACTATAGAAACGTTTCTAATTTTCTCTGTTTGCTTTTGACAGTGGTTACCAAAGTCCTGACAGCAGCTAATTAGACTGTAAACATGTGTTCTAATTATAAACATGTGTCTAGTGAGGAAATGAATGATATTCTTGAGAGGACTCCTTCACTTTACTGGTTATATTTGATCTCTGAGCTTTAACATAACAGGAGACAGAAGCAGTTACAGAAGACGCTTGGACACACTTTTCATTGGCTCTTCTGAATGTATGTTGATATTAAAATAACAACAGCAAGAATAATAGATGGGGACCCCTGAGGCCTGCCCTTCTTTCCGGGATGATGCCCTGGGAATCTCAGCTCAGGGTGGCACTTCAGGCTGCTGGTCTTATTGCAGGAAACCAGGAAATGCTATGAAGAGCTGGGACAGATGGGATGGCAAGGAGGCAGATGAGTGGGCAGGAAGCCAGAAAGCTTCAGTCATTAGTGTTGACTAAACTGACTTGCCCTTGCAGAATTTTGCTGGATTGACATTTTTCTGATGGAAAATTTTGGTCTGTGTCTGTTGAGGAATGGTATTTTTGTTGAACAAAGAGTACTTCCCTGCCAGGCTATATTCGTCACCTCACTTTCTGTGCAACTTGGAGCAAAGATGCAGGGCCAGGAACGGTTGCTTCAGTGAGGCAGCGTGGCAGTTTTTGACATGGACTCCTTAGCTAAGGACAGCTGATGCCTTCCACTGGGAAACTGGGCAGTCACAGCATTTCCTGAATGCAAACTAGAACTAACCTCACTCAGTTCTCAGCTAGACTAGACTATAGACAGACTAATCTATTAGTCAGTTTTGTTGAGCTCGTATGTTTTGGTTTTACTCTGAAAATGCCAGAGTGAAGTGAGCATATTTTAAAGAAATTTTTCTTTTCCCCCCTGCAGTCTCACAGTAACTTGTGAGAGATCTGCAGCCTGTACACAGAAGACCCTAAAAATGCTCTTCTGTTTTTTGTTTTGCTAGTACCCAAGAGAAATAGTATTTGCTGTTGCTCTCTGACACTGTTGCTCTCTGACACTGTTGCCACTTATTAATGAAGTGACCTCTTGCCCTATGGGGACTTGTATCCTGTTTCTCAGAAAAGTTGCTCCTACTTATTTATCAACTTATTTGCTTTTAGCAGATCTAGTTATAGGAGCTGTCTGGTTTCCTTTACCTTGCTTTTTAAGCATGGAATTTCGATTACATCCTTGTCACATCTGAGATATGAAAAGCCATTCACAGTATTGTTGACATGTCAGTTATAATACCTTCCCTTCAGCTCAGAGAGCCTACCAAGGAAGTTTGTATTTGAGGGAGATAAGTATTTTTGATGATCACCTTTAAAATAGGCTGATGAACAGAATTTTCAAATCAATTTTACTGCTTGACCCCGGGGGAGAAAAGAACAACATATACCGGGATGATTGAATATAACTAATCTTCATATACTTTGCTGTTGATTTTGTCTCCTTCCTTAAATTAATAAAAGCTTTGCATATTCATATTAGGAAACTTACTGACAATATATTGGTTTCTACAAAATTTCCAGAGCAAATTATTTTTTGTGTAATGGTTTACCTCAGACCATTTTCTAAGTTTTCTAACAGAAATTTGGATTATCAATCAGATGAAAGTATTTTTATGTGTTGTCTGACTTGCTTAGCAGTGCTTACTAACTGATAGCTTCAAACAGGTAGGAAAACAAGTTTTGAAAACTTTGCTTGGACAAAGCAGGAGAAGGCTGAGATGTTAGGAGAGTCTCCTCTGCTCATTTCTCAGGCATTTGTGCTCTGAACACCACAACAGCCTGTAAAACCCATTGTCATGCCAAAGGGGGCTGCTTGTCCATATGGGCCCAGCTAGCAAACACAGTGTGTATCAGAAACATTGGATTTACTGCCCACGCAGAGATCACCTGTGCCACATATTCACAGCAGGTTCCTGGGTCAGATTCCATTCTGGAGGATATGCAAATGGCTGAGTTTAGACATGAAATACAACTTTGAAGTTTATAATTTTTAAGCCTTTTCTTTGATAAAGATTTTTCTGCTCCAGTCCACCTGAATTTTGATATATCATTTAATCATATCTTAATCACTGGACAGAAAGTCTGCAATATTTGCTTTCACATATGGTGCAACTGCTGCAGAGCCTGCACTAACAGAAAAGGAAATCTCCTGTCTTAAGAAGTAAAACAGAAAACCTTGGAAAATACTTGATGTTAATACAAGAAGTGTTACAGTAGAATAAGACATTTGCTGCCTTCCAAATAATAGGAACAAGTCAGATGAAGAGTGATTGTCTGGAGACAATTCTCTCCTTGTTTTTTTTTTTTTTTTTTTTTTTTTTTTTTGAAAGATTGAATTTCTTCTGATGGATCAAAAAAAAAAAGTCCACACAAATCTTCACAATAATAGTTAATAGAAAACAAGGAAGCAATAGAAAATAAAGTTGCCAAACTTTATGTCCCTTTGGGATCAAGGATCAGTGAATCATACAAAGACAGATTGAAGCACCAGAGTGTAGAAGTTCTCTAGCAGAAAAATAAAACCACTGAGATTTACTTTCCTCCTATTCACAAGGTCAACACACACATTCTCTGCTACTTCAGTCTAATTCCTCCATGAGAGCTGTTTGCTGAGGTACAATGAAACAAAGTCCCAAACAGACAGAATATCTAACACCTTTCTGATTTTGTTCTTCTGGCATGTGCAGGTGGGAGGATCTAAGACAGTCTTATTCAGCTCAGAAAAATAAGAAACACAGTGCTTCCACATGTCATTATCTTATATGAAACTGAGTTAGTTAGTGAGCACAGTGGTTATAGGAATGTTTTCCTGTGATCCTCCTATCTCAGCTAAAATAAGCAGGCCTAGCATCCAGGTAACATGTTCATCTCTTACAAAGTAGATTCCTCTTTCCCTTCATGGGCTTGATAAGTATGCAAGGGTATGAACCAGAACAGAGCAGCTCTGTCTCTGCAGAAAATGCATGATCCTCAAGGCATTGTTGATGTCACAAGATTTTGGTTTGTGCTGAAATTATGTGGCTGTTTTGCTCTCATGTTCTCATTCTGTTTCATAAGAAATGAAAATGTCTTTCAAAGTAGTTATTTCACAGCTATGTGTTTTTCAATCAGAACTGATAAGCAAATTAACAGTTGAGGGGAATGCTGGCATTAGTTTCACTAGATACTTCTGTCACTGCATTTATTTTAAATGTAGAATCTTCACTTCTGTATATGACACATTAACTGCCATATTCTTCTGGCTAAGACTGTCTTCTCCACATCAGAATTATTTTGACTAATTATGTTACCCATGGACATATATTTAGCCTATTGCTATGTCATGAAAAAGCATGCCAGTGGATTTTTTTCTAAATACTTACCTTATTTGGCTTGAGTGCCTGTTGGAGAATGCTAGCTTTGCTTAGCATTCTAATAAATGTTATAAAAGTGGGTAGAATCTTGATGACATTGAATCTGTTAGCTCCAGGACCTGACACTCTAAATCTGACTAAAATCTAAACTCTTTAATGCTTCTATACTGACCAATAAAACAGTAGTGTGGGCTGAAATTCTAAGTACTCTGTGAAATGCAGCAGCACAGTGATTTGCTTGCTTTAGCTAGGATTCTTTGTGTTTCCCTGGCTGTTTAACTGAAACACTTTTCCTGTCCTATAGCATTTTGCAGGCTTGTGATTGAGAACTTTCTGGAGAAAATGTAGCGCAGCAGGAGGTTATTGAGATCCTGCCTTTGCTGTTAATTTTTTGAGTCCTGTGGTTACAATTAATGACAGATTTGCGGAAGGGTTGTAGCTGCTTTGTAGTTTTGACTTCTAGCAGGACCTGCACTGCCAAGCACCACATGCCACTAACCTGATCACAGGGGTGCACCACTACAGAGCTGTTCTTATCATGTTTTCCTTCTGAGCTCCCATTCTAATAAGGAAAGTGCCAAGCACCAGATGATTTCCGATTTGACAAGCAGAGATGAAAGTCAAATATTTTGTAGGCGGCAAGGGAGCTCGATACCCTGCTTGTTTGACATTACTGAGGCGTTCTGCTGGTGGTGTTTCTGCATATTAACTAGTCTAATGTGAAAAGGTTTGGTGAAAATCTAAGGAAACATTTGTGTCTTTACAATTGGATCTTGCGCTAGCCATGGGAATATGTGGCCCTCCTGGGAAATGGGGATAGTTAACCTCAGCCTCAGGGAAGTGCTCTGAACTCTTTTGGTGCAAAGAGTGGTGGTTAATACAAACATCAGCATTAATCCCATTGGAGCAGCACAGAAGGAATATCCTTGCACAAAACATACTAAGGCTTGATCTGCAGAGCGATAATTAGGTCTGCTTTGTGGTCTCAATCTTTTCCTACTTTTAGTCAGGTGAGTTGAATTTACTGGTTAAGATGAGGCAAATTTAAACTAACAAAAGGGAATTCAGAATGGTAAAATCTACATTCTTCTTCCTGTGAACCGTAGCTTTTACCTCTAATAGGTATAGTGTAAAGACAGATGGATATGCAGTTCAGATTGTCATAGGATACAACTTGGTAATAACAAACACTTTAAACCTGTAATACTGTGCAGGGTTTTTTTTTTTTTTTGTTTGGCTTTTTTTTTCTTTCTTTCTTTTTTTCTTCCAAATGGAGGTTACTCTTGTCACATGGGGCCTCTGGTGTTTTGTGGCAACAAATCTGAAGAAACTTCCAATAAAGCAAATCCTTCTAAAAATGGCAAGTTCTAGCAGAACTTAATTACTGGCAGAGGGTAGCAGGAAGAAAACTAGCAGTCAGATGAATAACTCCCCTAAAGGTTTTAACTTTTAATTATAGATTAAAGAAAGCCTTTGCTGAGTTGCTTAAGATCAATATGAAATACAGATCATTCATTCACGCTACAGTGCATTGGTGGCATAGTTATAAATATTCAAAAAGAAAAGGAAAGTAATATAAGCAGCCCTGTTTTCTGAGGACAATTACTTCACAACTTACAATACTTTCATATGCTGTGGCACATTGCAGACTATTCAAAACCAGAACAGTTCCAAAGGTCTAGAAGTATGCAAGAGAAAAAAAAAATACTTAATTAGTGACTGCATATATTCATAATGACTGAATTTTCCCCAAAGGTTCCTTCTGATGGATTCTTGCCTGGCAGGTGAGCAAGCTGCAGTGTTACATAATGACGTTTGCAGAATGCAGTATCTGGCGCAGCCCTGGCAGTGCAGTTCAGTTCAGTGGAAGAGGGTCATACTTCTAGGCTGAATTATGGCATTTTATTGCTTTACTTAATTTTTGCACAAATTCAGTTGCTAAATTACTGACCTTTATCCTCTCTGAGACTGTTCTGAGCTTATTAAATTAATTATGGATGTATTGAATAATGATATTTAACATAGCCAATAGCCATTCTGTGTTCTATGAAAGAATGAAATCAGATTCAATTTTCATTTAATGAACTTTTGATTCTTTTTGTGTAATGCTGAAACAGGTACATTTATTTTAGTTTCGTGTTTGCGAGAGTATTCCCTTTAAAAAAACCAAATCCTTCCTTTGACAAGTGAGGGAATTTCTATGAACTAAAGTGACTATAATAAAGGGAGTCACCCTCGTGAGCCAGCTACATGGCTGATGTGAGTCCTGCTTACACTGTCTCCAGGAAAATTTGCTCTCAACTCCTGGTGCTGCAAGTGAGCTTACTTTGTTGTTCACGGGTACACAGAGATGCTGACATGATAACTTTTGTTCTATGAAAGCTGGAAGTATGTGAAGTTACATTGGAGGGACTGAGGAACATGTAGAGCAAGAGCTATTTGCTGCAGATGCCAAAGATAATTATGGGGCCTTCACCGAGCCTGGTTGTGGAGATATCTAATTTGCTATGTAATTGATTAGTTGCAATGATGTTTATAAATCAAATTCACAAGATTGCACCAATGCTCTTTTAGTTATGCATCATTCTGTCAGCACTGCTGGTCACTGCCACAGAAAAACTACCTTTTATTCTGCTTTACATGGCTGAATACAATGTTGAAGGCAGAAACATACTGATGCCTGAGGCAGACTGCACCTTTTAATAGTATTTCAATTGAAAGAAACTTGTCACTTGGGTAAGACAGCAGAAGAAAATAGCTTCTGGTGACCAGTCTGACTTTTGAGTGAAACTGTCTTGAAATATACAAAAATGTCTTACGGGCTGATGTGTGGGAGCGGGATGAGAGATATTGTCACCTGCTTGTGGAGTCAGTAGGGAGAACAGGGCAAGAGCAGGAGGCCCAGAAAAGCTGGGATTACTGACAGGTAATGAATTCTTTCAGATGCTTCTTTTTACTGACCTCTGTTCCCTCAAATTCCTTATTAAAGAAGGTAGATACTAGAAATCCAGTGAAAGATAACAGATGTTGAGTAATGTTTCTTGTGTTTTACTCTGTTGCAACTTCAGGTCATGAAAATGTGCAAGCCTTTTTGCACTCACTAGCAACAAAGGGAGCTGTGAAAAAGGGGGACTTACTCTGCAAAACTGGTTTAAGTCAGCTATTTTGACTGAGAAAGTCCAGAATCCTTTCATCAATTGGATTAAAAACCTTTTCACAACAGTTCTGGCTTAGCAGTCATGTGTTGTTTCTGAGCTCTTTCCCTGCAGTTAGCAGAAGCAGGTATTTGAGCTGTTGTGATTCTGCCCGCTGTGTACTTCACTTGATGAGAGCACAAGTGGAGTTTGAGATTTCATATGGTTTGAGTTGCAAGAAATCTCAAGATTAGTTCACCACTGCAAGTCATAGAAAAACATTGTTTGAGATTATTGGTGCAGGGGAAGGAAAGAAAATTAAAGATGAAAAGCTAAGATGCCAACAGTGGATGCAGCTGGCAGAAGCATCCTGAACACCAGCCAAAGTATCAGATTGCAAACGTACACACTGGCATTTCTAGGGGGGCAAGTTAGCATGTCTCTAGCATTAGATAGCCCCAAGATGTGCATTCAAGAAGGAGCATTAAAAAAAACAAAACAAAACCAAACAAAAAAAGCAAACAAAAAACCCCGCAACAAAACCAAAACTCCAACAGTTTTCTGAGCTGTTATGAATAAACTTACCTCATTGCTTTAACAAAATCAATTCAAGAATGACTGATACAACCTTTCAGTTTCACTAGCACTCCATGGGACACCCTTTACTGAGAAACCAGAGGAGGTTATGCAGCAACAGACTTTATGGTGTTTCTGGTAACAAGAGGTATTCAAAGCAATAAATATTTTTGGTCTTGAAGTCCAGGTATACAAGTCAGAACCTCCACAAGAGCAGAGATACTGAGCAAAGGCCAAGTGGTAGGGATTTTGTACAAAGAGCAGGAAGATAATTCAAAGTCAAAGGGGAATTTAAGCTGTCAGGGAGTAATTACAAAGAATTGGAGCTGGGCCAGCATTCAAGGACTGGTGTCCTTGTCTTGTACAAATGGCTCTATGAAATCTTAATGATGAGAAAATGTCAGGTCCTCAGGCTTTACGCTTTGGGCAGAATTTCATCTCTTGTATGTATTCCCTGAGGTCTTATTGGGCTGTTTGCTCTCCCAATAAAAAGACCCTGTCCTATGAATCACTATCATAAATCCATGGAACACCTCTCTTTTTGTGGAAGGTCTCCCATTCAAACTGTTTTGCTAGTATAGGACTTCAAATCAGAGATTTCCAAAAAATGTACAACAAACATATGTGAATTAAAAAATTCTACAAAAGTGAAGAAATAATAGTTGAAGGAATTTAATCTATTCATGACCATTAGTTAGGATTTCCATCTGTGTCCACACTGACTGACTGTTACCTCATTTCTGGCAGAGACGTGAAAAAGAAGCCGAGAAGGGAGGAACTTAGTTATCCATTTTGTGGGTGGGGGGTTTGAAGAGTCAATAAACCAAACTGTTGTAATGAAATATTGTTTTGTATCATTGGTGATATGCCATATAAAGAGGGTTTTTAAAAATGAATTTTTATTTTTCTTATTGATAAACTGAATCTGTAAAATAATCTTTGAGCATTCCCCCATCCCCATACATTTGCTAGAGGTAAACATTTGAAGTAATTCCAGGGGACTTTTTTCAGCCCAACACCCAGGAGTCTGGGATAATTATAACTGCAGCAGATTCTACCTGTTTGAATGTTTGTGTCTTTTTCATGGTGATTTTTCTGAGGGAGATTGGTTTTTTCCTTCTGTTATTAATGAGAGAATTATACATTAGTTTATATCTTTATGATCAGTCTTTAACTGACTAAACAAAAAAATCAATTTTGCTAATATATTTTCAGTCATATTATTTTTAGCTTTTCAGAAACATAGCCTTTTAATCTGTTTTTTTTTTTTCTGTATGAATTAATTCAAGTAATCCAAGAACTGTCAGTCTTTGAAGTACTATGGGCAGAAAATTTAATATTTCATAAACTTAGCATATCTATGAATTCAGATGATCTTCCCTGAGTTTTCTTTCACTCTGTTTCATTGATTGGCAGATGTTATGCATGTTTTGAGCAAAAGAACAACTTTGTGAGCTGTCATCAGTTGGTGTCACGTGAATTTCTTTTTAATATATACCAAATAATGTCACTGTAACTTTGTTGAATTCTCTCTTGAATAATATTTGATTTATTAAAAAAGACAAGGCTGAAGTGATAAAGCCTTGGAGTGAATTCAGATGAGTTTAATTGTCTTCAACAGAGTTAGATCAGCAGCTAGTATAAGGCTCTTTTTCTTACATCTGTGCTACTGGCATTAGCTTCCCGCTCTGGAGACAGTAAGCAAACTAGAAGTCAAACACATAATCGAAAGTGTTTGATTTATTTGGAGTTTCCAGCTTCCTAGTTCTGGAATCTTTTGCCAACAACCAGCGAACCAGAATTTTCTGCTACATGAAATGTTACCAATTTGTTGATTCATCAAAACCAATTCAGTATAATTTCCATTTATTTTGCTGTGACTGGCAAATATGGTCACAAATTTTTACACGCTGCTTGATATCTGACTGCTGTAATAGTTGCTTTCTGGGAATCATGAAAAATAATAATGAAAATCATAATCCCTGTGACAGAAATTCATGATGCATATGCATTTTTTTTAAAAATTATTTTCTTCTATAGTAAAACTCAGAAGGTCTAAATCGTGTGACGTGATGTTGTAGGAAGCATAGAAAGGGTAGACTGTGAAATGTGCTGCTTTATACAAAGTTTGTTGTAAAGGGTGCAGTACTACTAAAATAGATCCTATTTATGTTTCAGATCCTATTTAGGTTCCAGATTTTTTATTGTCAGATTGCATACAAACAGCAGTCTTGTGTTAAAGTCAAAGCAATTTGAGAAATGACTCTTGCTGTTAGTATTTGTACTTCAGCATGGACCTTCAGAAGGTGAGAAACTGAAAGGCAGATAAAGAGAACAAACTCAGTAGCTGCATTAAACCAAACGGTACGTTCAAGGTGGTGCTACAAAACACAGTGTACTGGGATATCTTGGGTTTGGGTTTTTTTTTCCCTTTTTTTACCACAAAATGGTAAAGCCTTTGTGTGTGTGTGAAATCAAAGTTTCTCTATTGCTCCCTCCTGACAGTATCACAATAGAAATGTATTTTCCCTTTTTTAGCAAAACAGCCTAATTCCTAAGTGATTGTCCTTAGGCTAGAATTCTATCACTTACTGAAAACATATTTTTAAAAAATTTCTTTGTGTATGGACACAATCAGATATGCAATAGCTTATGAGTCCCATCACTACACTAATGGCAAAGATATCAAGAAAGGGTCAATATGTATTTGAGGTAAGATAATTTTTAAAAACAAAGTACGATTGCAATTTGAATTTTTTTTTTTTTTTTCTCTTTAAAGAAAGCTGCCTGGGCAGAAATTATTCTTGCCCTATTCCTGCTTTTTCTGTTGGTGTATGTTTATGCATTATCAAAATAATGTGAATGCTTTTCAGATAAGCCTTCCTGGCATGCATGGGACTCCTCATGTCTGTGAACTTCCTGAGGACAAACCCCACATTTCCTTTGGGGCACTTCTGTGCTCGATGGAAATATCACAACTTGTTGCTCTTTTGTGAGAACACCAAGTGTGGGTGTTGGTGGTCCATCTGTCCTAGGGTTTGCTCTTTGTCAGTAGTAGCAGGAGATGTGGTTTAGGGAGACATCAATGGACTTTTTAAATGTGGAGAGAGAGAACTAAATCCAACAGAGCTTAGAGAATTATGGATATTATGAAATGTAATTCTTGTCAAAACTGATTTAGGAAAAGCAGACAATAATTGAGATAAATGACCATGCTCCACTGCACCTCTTCCCCCCTGACTTCCCCCACGAGCACTACAGGGACATATGAATGTGCTTTTGCTTTTTTTAGTGTTGGCTCTTTGTCAAGGTTGCCACTACTTGACTTTCTGATAAATGTGTTGTAAAGCTCTAGTCAAATTCCTTTGATGTCGTGTCTGGAATACAAGACATGACTTCAAGTGCTTCGCTTAGAAACATGCACTAAGTGAATGGAAGCAGTTGCATGCATCTCAATAAATGCAGTCATGGAGTCGTTTGGAGTTTTTGTGACTGTAATGAGAAACGTTTCTGCAGGCAGCAGCTGGATGATCTCTATAGCAAGTGGGCAGGTTGGGAAAATTTTTTCTTGTATGAGTGAGTTTGTTTTTTGTAATGATCTCTTTCAATGTCAGTCATTAATGTTGAGACTTGGCTTAGAAACGTCTGAGCAAACCAGCAGGTTGTAATCACTGGCAGCTGAGCTGATAACCTTTAAGGTAGCCTTCAAGCTGGTTACAGTGGTCAGGAATGGCTGCAGGAGGGTGAAGGCAGATGGGACTGAGCTTCTCTTTGTGGTGATTTCCTGAATGGGCATACCCTTGATTGAGGTGAAATCAGTGTTACAGACAATTATTTTCTTCAGCTGAAGTGAAACAGTTGGCTCTGAGATGGCTCCATAAACAGGTACTGGTTCAGAATTACTGAGCACTGGTTTGAATAGCTAAGAAACTCAAAAGTATCTAATAGAAATATAGTTAAATCTAAGCAATGGAACTGTTTAGAGTCTTCTTCAAGGAAATACTGTAAAGATTTATCTACCAAAATGATCTGATTTGGAGAGAATTCAATTGACTTCTCAACACTACCAGCTGGTTTCTCCACCTGTGGATCCCATGTACTTAATGTGCTCCTTAGCTGCTTTCAGACCTGCCACACAGGACTAGAAAGGCTAGGGACCTGGGGTTTATCTGTGGGAAGAGTTAGAAATGAGTTTGGTGTGTAAGCTTCACACTGCCTCTGCCCTGAAAATAGAGCCTATCTAAAAAGCATGAGTTCCCTGAGCTGAGGGATGAAGAAGCACTTCAACATAGGCAAGCAGGTGAGTCTTAATGTATCCTGAATCTTCTCATTCGCTTATGTCCCCACTACTCTTTGAACTTCCGTAATGAAGAACCTACCAGCTCTAAGTTGTCTTGCACAACTCTGTGTAAGTTGTCTTGCACAACTCTCCATGCCTTATAAAGCCAGACCCTAGAGCTGTCTTCATTCTTCCTCTGCCACAGTACCACCATGTTCCTTACCTACCCAAACATCTGAATTCCCATATCCTGATGTATGAGATATACCCTCTTTAGGATAATCCTTTAACTTACAGCACTGTCAACGGACCCAATGCTTTTGGGTTCTCTGTAAGGGCTTCCCAGAACTGATGTCAACCACATCCAGCATGAAGCAATGCAATCCTTCAGAAACCAGTGTAGCAGGAACTGCAAGCCCTCAACCTCTCCCCTACTTCCCTGTGAATCTTGTTGCCAGGTGGTGTAATCTCTGATCACCAGTCACCGGTGTACACAGTATCCTCAAACTGCAGTAGGTGAAGAGAGCAAAAGGCATTTTCCTGGAAACCACTAGGTGAAGCCTGGCATCTATTCTGTCCCTTGTTTCTCCTGGAGGTGCATCCTTCTTTGCACTCACTTGTAAATCCTGCTGTACAGCACAGCTTGGATCCTTCCCTTGAGCATGGGGGCTGTGAGCAGGATCTGTTCAGCAGCACTGTGTGGCTTGTTGTAATGGGTTGGGGCAGATCCCCTCCCCACCACAGGCAGAAATAACGACTCAGGCAAACGGATTGCAAAAGTGATGAAAGTTTAAATAGAAAGCGGTGAATGTTACAGAAAACCCAAAGCGCAGTGACAAAGAAAGATCCCATCCCCACCTGAGGGTGCATCCAAAACCCCCAGGGCTCCTTCTTCCCCCTCCCTCTGCTGGGCTAGTCTCAGCTGGCCAGGCCTGAGACTGCCCATCCCCCTGTGGCCTTGGGCCCAATCAGGCCCATGGCCGGGAGAGCTCTCCCCCAGTTACCAAGTCTCGGAGAGGGAAGGGAAGAGAGAGTGCCAGACTCCGCACTGGATCTTATAGTGGTGCAAAGAATTATGGTAGGAAATACACAATTTCCTGTGTCCATCCCTCTGGGCTGGACTTCTGGACACAGGAAGTGAATGCACCAGGGGGGCACCCAGCTCAAACTACAACACTTGTGATCTGTGAACTGGCCACCACCTCGCTGCACCTTCTCCCTGTTGTGTTATCCAGACAGAGGTTTTGTCCTTCAGGCCTGGAAATGATACTTGGTCTCAGTCCATCCTTATTGCTAAATTGCTTGGGCAGCAAACTTTATTTACATTTCGTAATTACCTTTAAGTCTCATTACGGATGGCACCTGGTGCTTGCTGTCACATTTAAGGTTGCAAAACAGTTTCCATAGCAACAGATGTCTCTGAATACCACAGTTCTGTACAGTGTTTCCCTATTGGCCAAAAAAAAAATAAAAAAAAATCCACAATTACATTCTAATTTTCCCATCAATCCATTCTGAATTAATTTGAGGTGAAAGAATATATTACTTCTTAATAAGAAAAAAAAATTATCTCCATTTTCTTCTGGGAAAACCAATTGCAAAAAGACAGGCTGAGGATTACTGGTATTGTTTGGGCTGAGAAAAAAAGTTTGGTTTTAATTTCGTTTTAATTAAAGTAAAATACCATGGGTGTAAGGGGCAGTGATTTCTTTTTGACCATTCAGTTGTACTATTGTGCATCTGTCCTTTTACCTGGCCTGCTTGCCAGTTTTAAATGCTTAAACATTTCAAAAACTACTAGCTATTTATTTTAAAGATTAGCTTTATTTTTGGTGCACACTGTACTTTGAATCTTAGCTCTCCAAATAATGTAATAATGACCCAGTGTTTTCAGACTACATTCCTTTCATATTAATGTGTCTGTAACATTGGTGGATGTGGGGAGGCCTGTGGATGTAGTCTACCTGGACTTCAGCAAGGCCTTTGGCACGGTCCCCCACAGCAAATTCCCGCTATCAGCCCGTGGCTTGGACAGGAGCACACTGCATTGGGTTAGGAACTGGCTGGAGGGCCGAGCCCAGAGAGTGGTGGTGAATGGTGCCACATCCAGCTGGCAGCCAGTCACCAGTGGTGTGCCCCAAGGATCAGTGCTGAGCCCCATGCTCTTTAACATTTTTATTGATGATTTGGATGAGGGCATTGAGTCCATCATCAATAAATTTGCAGACGACACCAAGCTTGGGGCAGGAGTTGATCTGCTGGAGGGTAGAGAGGCTCTGCAGAGGGACCTCGACAGGCTGGGCAGATGGGCAGAATCCAACGGCATGAGATTTAACACATCCAAGTGCCGGGTTCTGCACATTGGCCACAGGAACCCCATGCAGTGCTACAGGCTGGGGTCTGAGTGGCTGGAGAGCAGCCAGGCAGAGAGGGACCGGGGGGTACTGGTTGATGGTAGGCTGAACATGAGCCTGCAGTGTGCCCAGGTGGCCAAGAAGGCCAAAGGCATCCTGGTCTGCATCAGGAACAGTGTGGCCAGCAGGGAGGTCATTCTCCCCCTGTACGCTGCACTGGTTAGGCCACACCTTGAGTACTATGTCCAGTTCTGGGCCCCTCAGTTTAGGGAGGATGTTGACTTGCTGGAACGTGTCCAGAGAAGGGCAACAAAGTTGGTGAGGGGCTTGGAACACAAGCCCTATGAGGAGAGGCTAAGGGAGCTGGGGTTGCTTAGCCTGGAGAAGAGGAGAATCAGGGGTGACCTTATTGTTCTCTACAACTACCTGAAGGGAGGTTGTAGACAGGTGGAGGTTGGTCTCTTCTCCCAGGCAGCCAGCACCAGAACAAGAGGACACAGTCCCAAGCTGTGCCAGGGGAGGTTTAGGCTGGATGTTAGGAAGAAGTTCTACACAAAGAGAGTGATTGCCTATTGGAATGGGC
Source organism: Dryobates pubescens (assembly GCF_014839835.1). Lineage (NCBI taxonomy): Eukaryota > Metazoa > Chordata > Aves > Piciformes > Picidae > Dryobates > Dryobates pubescens. Next base: position 15,064,722 of record NC_071628.1, on the reverse strand, counting down.
TGCCTGGGGAGGTGGTGGAGTCACCATCATTGGAGGTGTTCAGGAGGAGACTTGAAGGGGTGCTTGGTGCCATGGTTTAGTTGTTTAGGTGGGTTGGATGATAGGTTGGACGCGATGATCTTGAAAGTCTCTTCCAACCTGGTCTGGTCTATTCCTATTCTATTCTATTCTATTCTTAGAACTGGTCAAAGCTAAAGCTGTGCTGGGAGGTTTGGAGACTCTCCCATTGACTTTATCCAGTCTTACATGAATTAGTTCCAGGATTTGCTGCTTTAAATACTTTTAACTTAAAATTAGCAAACTGATTTTCTTCAGTCAGTTGGACTGACTCCTGAATAAAGCTAAAAAGCAAATCTAATTTGAAGAAAAACAGAATTTTAGTTCCAAAGTTATTTGCATTTAACAAAATGAATTTGAAAATTATATAATCTTGGTAACGCTGTTTCAGATCTCATTCTATCCATGTTCAACCATTATTTAGTAATTTCTTGGATCTCTTCAGTTTCTCAGGCTCTGTGAACACTCTCTGAATTGTCTTTTTGGATTATTCTGCATGATCAGCTTTCTTCACTTTGTTAGGTTTTATTAAATAGAAATCCCATTTAAAGCATTTGGAGGATTTAAATCATGGGTGTGTATAAAGACTCAAATGTAAGGGATAGGAAAATCTATTATGAGTCAAGAGATATTTATGTTCCTTTTAACACTATACACTATGATTATTAATCTGGAAATGCATGGTCAGCTCTCAGATTTATTGGGTTTGCTGTGCATCACCTTTATGTCCACAGTGGCTGCAGCAGAACTGGAGGCATTTCGTTGCGCTTTCTGGTGGTTAGCAGTTCTGTGCATGGTGCTTCAAATGCACAGCTTCCAACTCCATGCTAAATGCCCTCCTATGAAACAGATTGCAGCCCAGAAATAGGTTTGTGGGTTGTTTTTTTTTGTTTGTTTGTTTTATTCAATGCACATTTTTGGTCTTTGCATATATATAATAATTGTCAGCAGTCTGAGGATGTAATTTTTATTGATATAATTAAATAAATTCTTCATAGAGAGAGTGATTGCCCATTGGAATGGGCTGCCCGAGGAGGTGGTGGAGTTGCCATCATGGGAGATGTTTAGGAGGAGACTTGATGGGGTGCTTGGTTGCATGGTTTATTTGACTAGGTGGTGTTGGATGATAGGTTGGACACGATGATCTTGAAGTTCTCTTCCAACCTGGTCTGGTCTGGTCTATTCTACTCTATTCTATTCTACTCTATTCTATTCTACTCTATTCTATTCTAAATTCCCATTCAGACTAGATATATCTGTATTAGTTTTTATACCACAATGCTTTTTGTGTGAGGGAATGAGTTGGTGGAAATAACATAGCTATAAGTGTAAAATTAAATCTATTGAATTACATACTGAAAGTGTATTATTAAAAAGCAGTGCAAAAGGTCTGAATACAAAATCTGTTAATGATAGTGTTAATTAATTCCACATTGTCCTGTGGGTCATTTTGTATTTCTCTGTTAAAAACATGGGTTTCACAGGACCAACTTGCCAGGTAAACATCAGTTTTTTATATTGTGATGACTGGCATTGATGACAGCTGAATCTGTTTTGCCAGTTACAAGTCAACTATTCCAGTCTTTGCATGAAGCTGACCAGCTCTCAGTCATCACTTTAATTGTTTGCAGCACTGCAGTAACAGTGGGAACATTTGGTACTTGAGGATTTTCTTGGATTTTCAGATTTGCTAAAAGTAGTTTAGAGAACTTCCCAGCAAATTATCTGGGCCTGTTGATTTCAAACTGTTAATGTTTTTCCAGATGCTGCCTTACAGATGTTTCTTTTATTGTGGGTCATGCAATTCTCTTTTGCTTCCAGCCAGGTAGGATAAATATATCTCTTAGTGCTCTGTTTTAAATCCATTTATGAATGGATAGTATGAATGGCAGTACCTGTATAAAACATTGCCTGCAAGTTACTTTTTTTGCAAAATTGTTTTCAAGAGCATGTGCTTGATGTCTGTGACCCCACTGGCTATTTAATTGATTCCTTCAGAGTCTGTTATCAACCATTTGCATTATAAATCTTGCAGCATGGATGCTGACCTTTTGGTTCGTACTTTCTTGTTAAGGTTGCATGTTTTATTGACAACTAAACTGCAGCTCTATTTTGTTTCTCTTATTATTAAATCTGCTGCATTTTTTTCTGGTTTGGAAAGTGTGGTTTGCTGGCATCCAGTTAGATTATTGTAAGTTTTCAATTTGAAATGTAGTGTTCGTAGCAGAGATGTTTTTGTTATTACACCTGCATACTATGTTAAAGAAGAAAAAAGTTTAAGGGGATGGATACTTTATAATTCTTTCTCTCTCTTCTTTTTTTAAAACTTTTTTTTTTCCCCCTAAGCAATGACATGACAAAGTACATTGGATATAGTATTAAATAAAATTAATACAAAGAAATATAAACCCCAAAAGAAACAATTTCTGTATTAAAAAAAACACATCTCTAAAAAATGAGCTGATTATACAAGAAAGGCTTTATTCAAGAGGAAAAGGGCAAACTCAAGATCTAAAAGAAAATTATTTTAAGTTTGAACTTCCTAGTTATTCACAGAAGTCATGCAAATGAGAAAAAGGTCCTTTAAAAGTGAAACAGTCTGTCTCATACTAGAATCAGGAGGGAATTCAATGATCTGTTTAATATAGACTTTCAAGTTTGTTAGATAGGGTTTCTTAATTTCTGAACTTGAACTGGAAAAAGTTTTAGCTGATGTTCCAACTACTTGCTGTATTTTTGACATTGTGGTTCATCTTGGAGACAGCAAAGGTCATGTCTTCTGACTGAACACTGACCTGGTCTGTGTTATTACATGGATTGCTGACTTGCTAGTTATAATATGTCTTAACTTATACTGAAAAGAAGTATCAGTAATACTTTTGCACCACTCAAGGAACTTACCGATATGAGGCAGGAATGCAAGTAACAAAGCTCAGTTTGTTGTTCATAACATTAACCCATAGTGATTAGTTAGGCTTCTGGAAAACACTTTTATCTTCCTGAGCTGACAGTTGTTTATGGACTAGTGTGTGTAGTATCTATTAATGGACCCATTTCCTATAAATTTAGGTAATTATTCTTTTTGGTCTTGTGTCTCTAGAATGTACCTGGCTTAGATTAAACTGGCGTGCAGTTTACTGTGCACTGTATAAAGAAAGGTACTTGTCTTTTGGTTTGCATTGGCAAGTCATTCCCTGTAAATCTTTTCAGTACTGTTTGTAGCCTTCTGTGCACCAGAATGGCTGTCCTTATGTTCTACCCATACCTCCCTCCTGCCATCTCTTTCTACGACTGAAATTGTGTTCTGTGGACTTAATCACTGGTCATTCTCACCTCTGCTGCTCTGACAGGAAGACAGATTGAAATCCTCATTGTAAGTTTCTTTTCAAATAATTGAACTGTTATAGGAACCCTTCAGCTGTTCACTGCAGTGGACAGTAATGCAGATAATTCATTTAGTTTCTCTGTGAAATGAGAGTCCATCTAGCTTGCTGGTTTTACTTTTTGTGATCAGCCACTACCCTACCTACCCTTGTCAGAAGTGATGAGATTGTGCATCCTACAGCACACAGAGCTGCAAATCACTGCTGCAATGTCACAGGGATCTTGAAACTGGCAGAGATATCCTGCTACTAAAATGGCAGGGCCTGTAAATTAACACAAGAATATGCAACTGCATTTTGAGAGGTTTACAGACTTAAACATATAGAGCTAGAGCCATGCTCCAATCTTAAAGCAGAATTAGTATCAGCGAGGCAAGCACGTGTTCTCATAAACATATTCAGAGAACAAGGAGAATGACTCCATTTGGTATTATGTAGCTTACACAATTGAAGACTGAAACTTAATGTGAAAAGGACTTGGGGCTGACTCCTGCCCTTCTCTGTACTGGGCAGATGTGAATCAAATCTGGTCTAGAAGCCAGGTGGCCTTGTAATGTCATTCCTGAGCTAATCTTAGACACTGTCAATTATCTTAGTGTCCTCCTGATGAAACCACACTAGCTGCATTACATTCTGAATGGATTGAAGCTGATTCCCATCCACTTGACTTGGAGCATAAGCAAAGAAATTTCTACTTGCTCAAGGTAGACACAGTAAGAACTATAAACATGAAAAGTCTCAACGCTTCTGAGAATGTAGGCTTCTCAAGTCCCTTATGCCTTGCTTATTAGAACTACATCTAAATGGTTCAAAAAGTCTCCATCTAAATTAATACAGTGCAAATGAAATATCAGTTGGAAAACACATGGTTGCATCTGTCTTCTGACCATGAATTATACTCCATGAGAAACTATGGGAATAAAAAATGGAAAAGTTTGTGACTAAATTATCTTTTAACTTCACTCTTAAATTGTGTATAGCTGGGTACTTGGTTCTTCTGGCATGTTTGCTTCATTTCCCCCCACCCCCTAACTTTGGAGACCTATCACATCCAAATGATCTCCAATTACTACATAGTGTGATAGAAGCACTGCTCATTCTGCTTTTGTGTATAACAGTTTCTGTGTTTCACTGCTGAGAGTTGTGATTTTAAAATATGGGCACAAAGACTCAAAGGAAAATAATCCTATTTGCTAGAAACTTTCCAAATGTAATAATCTTCAATAAATTACATGCAATTAAGTAACACAATAGAATGCTGGCAATGAATGGGATAAGGAAAAAAAGTATCTAAATCTAATATGACATAGCTGATATAATCATAGATTACCAAGTTGGAAGGCACCTCAAGGTTCTGCTGCAAATTGTCTTGGAAAAACAGTCTAGACAAAATGGCTCAGCACCCTGATCAGCTGTGAATGTTGGTGACCCCACCATTTCCCTGAGGAGATTATTCCAATAGCTAATTGTCCTTGTTGTGAAAAATAAGGAGAGACTGAGATTGGAGCAGATATTATCTCCGAGAAATAAAAGCATAAGGAATGCCATCTGGTCCATGAAAATATGCCATTGAAATTATTATGATATTAAAGAAAAAAGTCTACTAACATTAGCAGTGTAATGAATATCAGTGCTATCTCTTTAAACAGAATGGCAAGCCCAAAGATTTGTTAGGGCAAGAAAACTCTGTACTGTGACGTGCAAAATGATTCTATGTCACCTATGGCCCCTGGTCACAAATTTAGATAAAATCCTCAGCTGATGCAAAACTGTTAGCAATACTAAGCTGGTGCTGAATTACCATTCCAGATTCCCTTGTGATGGAAATGTGTATCTGCAGCTGAAAATGTAAAACCTCCTACAGATTTTCAGTGTTCTGTTCCTTAGAAAGCTGGTGTTTCTCTTGGCACTTAAAGAACCCTGTATTCATCTCTGGAGATATCAAAATATTGTTGTGACAGCAATGCATATATCACAAGCTGTAAAAAATGAATTTGTGTCTTGTCACCCATAGAGCCTGATAACCATACTGATCATTTCCAGGCACAGGAAAGCTTTTGTGCTCTGATGTGAACAAGGAACACCTGGATGGTTTGAAAGTGATTTGAAAATAGTTATTGCTTTACAGTGCAAGGCTGATAGCTTCTCACTTAGCCTGGTGAATGTGTGTCTGCCTCTTTCAGATACAGGTGATGAACTTTAACCAAAAAGCACATACCAATTACTGCTGCTAGTCCTACTTGGATGATGCATCTGTGGTCACGAAAATGTGTTATTGAATCTTTCTCTGCCTTTTATATTACTGGTAAAAAAAAGGTAATTTCAGCTGTAAATACAAACAATAGGGGAACCAAACAAATCTGTTCTCATGTATTAATTTAATACTCAGCTTTGGATAAATGAGTGGAATTACTGTTTTCAAATGTGCCCTTCATTTTTAGGTTCTCCACACTTTACAGGTATCTGATAGGAGCCATTTGGCTTTTCTGAATTCAAGATGATGGAACACTGGCTTTTTCTATCAGGTACTTCTTGAGGAACACTCTAGATTTATGATTTTGAGACTCTTAATTTCCAGCACTTCAGTGTCCCCATCTCTATCTACAATGGCTGTCCCAGCTGGATGTCAAAGAGGCTTGCCACTTCAGCAGTAAACTGGAAAGATTTCATTGCTACTGTTCTCAGATTGCACTATAAAAACTCGGGAGAGGGAAAGTCCATGGTAATTCTCTTTCTCTCATGAAGGTTTTTCCTTGCTGCTTTGTCAAGGAGAAGACTGATATTTTTTTTTGCACTTCATTGATCTTGCTTCTAAATCACACTGTTGGTGGGCCCTATGCAGAAACTCAGACTGTCCATGACAGTTATTAGAGAATCATAGGATAGTTTTGGTTGGAAAACATCACCTTATCTCCACAACCTTGATGGATCTATACTGTCCACTAAATGAACCAATGGAAAGGCTGAATATCTGCTAAAACTGTGCTTCTCCATCCTTTTAGGCTCATCCATCAGCATGCCTGCAGAAAGTGAGGAATAATTTTAGTAGAGCTGCCTCTACTCAAAACCACATAACTGGCACTCTCTGTACAAAGCTTTTGTCTGTCTACAAGCTTCTGTATCCTACAAAATGGCTGTCATGTTGGCCATGTAATGTCTACAGTATGTACAAAAAAAGTCCCACTATGAATTTGCTTGGCAGGATGTTAAATACATTAAACTTCTGATTGGAATGCTTGCATTGAAGAGTAAAATCCTGGGCCTGTATTTACCTTTGCAGCATCTAAGTAACTCTGGGTGAAATTGGTCCTTCAGGCCTCAGGTTTCTAGGAATTTTCTGTTAAGTGCAGAGAGTTCTCATTTTAGAAGTTATCTTTTGTATGGTGAAATTTAAATAATTTAAATGTCAAGTAGGCATTGAATTTCACATAATTTTCTCTCTGAGCTTTGATAGAGCTATGAACCTGCACAAAAGGTAAAATTGTGTAGCCTGAGCAAGCCCAGTATGGGAGATAACTTTGGTTTTGCTCTTCACTTGAAACTTTGTGGACATTTTGATGATAAATGTGAAAGGCACCTTGTCTGGACACCAGAGCAGCTCACAATCATTTGCTGGAAACTACACACCGAGGCAGATTTTTTGTGTCATACTGGACAGTTTCCAATGCATTTCCTTCAGTGCACCTGTGCTGCAGATATCAGTGACCCATTCTCTGCCAACTTTCATACAAGGTTATTTTCATTTCTATGAAATTCCCTTTAGGAAATGTTAGGTTGTCAAACCCTTGACTGATCAGTCTCAGATTTCTCAGAAGCACTGCATTCATGGTATGATATCTGCTCAAGGTCTCAGAGTAATATTTATAGAGTTTTCTATCATTAATAGTTTCTAATTGACAGGTTTGAATTTCTAGTTGCTAAAATATCCTGAAATTCACCTTTCTGAAATTCACAAGCTATGCTTGTAAACTGAATGGGGGAAATTTTCCACTTCTCAGATAGGATTAAAATAGAAAATATAAAAGAAACCTAAAAGCAATTTCATCTTTTTTTATTTCAAAGTAATATTTTGGCTAATTTATTTTTCTTATTCTGTTTGAAAGAACAATTCAATACTTTGATAAATAGGAAAACAAAATATTTAATTTAGCAGAAAAAGTAGTATTATCTGAGTCTGTGTTATTGCCTGGAAAATCATAGCAACAACAGAGCAACATCAAAGGTAGCTTTGTACATGTTCACCCTCTTCTGCACAGCATCCAGTACATTTATGTTCAGTGTATCTATTGGGCTTATACAAGATAACTGCACCCTTCATCCCACCGTAGTTCTTCCTTGCAAAGTTCCTTGCTCAGTCATTATAAATGCAACGTTAGTAATGTTGTACTAAGTTTCATAAACCTAGCACTGTTGAGTGGAGCTGTGCTGCAACTGGGTTCCAAATGGAAAGAGAATATCCTTGATCCGGCTTATGCATGTTGGGGTAAATGAGCTCCAGGGTGCTGCTGGAGCTGTACTTGCCAAGTCAGACTAAAATAAGAGATGCAAACCAGGTAATTAGAGACATGATAATTAGAGACATGAAACCCTGTCCAGCAGAGGGACACAATTAAGTGGTTGTGCCCTTTAGCCTCTCATTAAGGAAACCGTGTTTATTGAAAGAGGACAGTGTTTTAATAACAACTGATTTCATAAGCCCAAAAAATATATGTCCACCATGGAATAAAATGCTATAGCTCCTCTTCTGGGGAAAGCAATGATGAATTTCAGGTATATATTTGGATCAAAATATAGTACCATCTATTTCCATCTTAAAGCTTAGTTAGGTGCAGAGTAACAGCAGCAGATCTCCTGATATTACAGCAGTTACTGTAATATTAGAGTTAGTTCAGGGACAATAAAATGTGGAAATAGAGCTGCTATAAGTGGCCCAAGGTCATAATGGTGTTAACAGTTAGAAAAACAGATTTATTTTTTTCAATATTACATTTTATAGGCAGTTAAAGTTGATCCCAGCCAGTTTCACTTGTGAACACGATTCTTTTTTAAATAACCTGTAGGCCTCTGAAAGGCAATGGCATGATTGTTCTGCAAGTGTGTTTCTGGGGCAAAGTATCATGACATAGCATATTTGTAAAACAGGAAGAGCAAGGCTGTGTTCTGATTTGCTTTTGGATTGTTCTTCCCCTATAAAAATATAAAGGGATGGAACACTCAAACTATGATTTTGAAAGGACTGTTTCTGGTTTGGATGAGCAAACTCACCCCCTAGCCCTGCACCTCCCCCCACCTCACCCCCCTTTTTTTTTTCTTTTAAAAACACTTTAAGACTGTGATTCTGTAGTGGTTTGAGCCTTAACTGAGCTCAGATGGTAACAAACTGAGAATTTCTCAACCCACCTCCCCCTCCTTTTCCTTTATAAGGAAAAAGGAGAGAAAAAGGAAAAGAGAAGGAGGCAAATTTACCCAAAATAATCTGGAGGTGGTTTGGAAGTAGAAGAAGTAAATTTTTAAAATATATATATATATATATATATATATATATATTATATATATATATATCAGCAACAGGGAGGGTTTACAAGGGTAAGGAATAAGGATAAATAGGAAAATATACAAAACCAAGCCTGGATGGTCTTGTATTTCCCTGGATGTGTGTGGATTTCAGTCCTTTAGAGAAGCATGGCTGCAGTAGGGAAAGGCCAGGCCTGACCACTTGGAGGAATCAGGAGACTGGCTGCAGCTGGTGGTACTCTTGAGCAGGTGAGGTGAAAGAGAACAAATGGCAGCAGTGTCCTCCTTTTTATAGGATTGCTGGACAGGAAGGGGGAGTAGAATAGCCCACCTTTGACCTGGGGGACCCCCTCCTCCTGGGATGGGGAAACCAAGTCCCTCTCTGTTCACCTGGATCAGGTTTCTTTTGTCTCCTGGGGGAAGCAGATCTCTCGCAGCCCTCCCTTCAGGATGGGTGTAACCCAGCACAGATTCAAAGGTAGTGACTACTTTTTTATTTATTTATTTTTTAAAATAAAAAAAAAAAGGGATGGGTTAGTGTGCAGTTTATTCCATTTGCCATGAGCAGCATATGGAAAGGCCATTCTGAGTTTTAGGCGTCAAACTTCGTATCCAGTAAAATCTGCATGGAACTTTGCATTTTATAAGTTGAAGAAACCAAAACAATAGCAAACAAAGACCAAGAGCACTCTCATTCAGGAAATCTATTCTGAGGAGATCACTCTGTTGCCACATAAGGTTTTGAAAGTATAACACCAGTTGCAACTCAAGTAATTATTTAGACGTGATTAAAAGTGATAGACTCTATTGAACGTGATCTTCTGCTTAGACAGTTGAAGAAGGACATAGAGACACTTGAACGTGACCAGAGAAGGGCAACGAGGCTGGTGAGAGGCCTCGAGCGCAAGCCCTATGAGGAGAGGCTGAGGGAGCTGGGATTGTTTAGCCTGGAGAAGAGGAGGCTCAGGGGAGACCTCATTGCTGTCTATAACTACCTGAAGGGTGGTTGTATCCAGGAGGGGGTTGGTCTCTTCTCCCAGGCAACCAGCACCAGAACAAGAGGACACAGTCTCAAGCTGCACCAGGGGAAGTTTAGACTTGAGGTGAGGAAAAAGTTCTTCTCTGAGAGAGTCATTTGCCATTAGAATGGGCTGCCCAGGGAGGTGGTGGAGTCACCATCCCTGGAGGTGTTCAAGAGGGGATTGGATGTGGCACTTGGTGCCATGGTTTAGTCATGAGGTCTGTGGTGACAGGTTGGACTTGATGATCATTGAGGTCTCTTCCAGCCTTGGGGATTCTGTGATTCTGTGACTGACAGTTAAGATTCTCTGAGGGTACTAAAAATGGGGAAAAGGAGGCCCAAATTAAAGGGGTGGCTTTAGTGAGCAATTGCAGTAGTCAGTTGACTTACATGTACTGTAAGGTACTGTAGGGGCATAAAGACCTAAAAAAAGTCAGTTTTCCGGGCTATTTTGATGCTTTACATCTTGTTCTTTTCTTTCCCTCCCCTTCCCCACCTTCTTTTACACATCTTTCTCATCCCACATCCTAGTCACAAAAGACATTTCCTAGATGTTTTTCCTTAATTTCTACCAAAGACAAATGTCTAAATATTTACATGAAAGATACATTGCATGTACAGTTTCAGATGTTAGAGGAATGATGGCCTGAAATATCTTTACAGACAGATTCCTTTGCAATAGTAAGATAACCCTTTTCTCTGCAGACAAAATTAACTGAAGTTATTTGCCTAGAAGATTTAGATCTGGAAAAAAACTCAAAGATTTTTTTTCTGTTTAAATAAATAGTGTGCAGATTGTAGTGTATTTATTATGGTGTGAGTAATTTATAGAGATCTGGAGGCATACTGTCTGTTAATAATAACTCAAGGGAACTCTCATGGGTTAGTGCAGCCCCAGAGCAGCATAGTATGTATAGATAGGGCTGATAATGGTATAAGGAAGGCAGACCAAGTCACTGGCCAAGCCACACATTTTTCACTCTGACACAGCACAGAGGCATTGAGATCTAGAATGTAATCTTTAAAGCCAGTGCCCACCCCAGGGTAACAATGTGGTAGGCTGTGCTGATGTAGATGACACTGTTCCCAGATGTGCAATCTTTTGAAGCAGTTATTCCTTTCCAGAATATTAAACTACCATACATGTATCAAACATGCATCATTCACTGTATGAACAATAGCTAAGGGACTGTGTTTGTTTAATCAGTTATATAATTTGTATTCCATTCACTCTTATTTCAGAGTGAAATTATCTAAGAGTGATACCTTGCTTGAAGTCAAAGCCCTGCTATATTAGCTGCTATGAAAATGTGAAGGAGGGGGAAGGCAATCTGGTTTTGCCATCTGCTACCTGGTCTTGTGAATGTGCAATTATGTGGCTCATTTTATGCAGCACATATAGTTTGTGTCATATAAAAAGTGATGTGGCCGTGTAGTAACTGAACACATCAGTCCTTGCCTAAAGTTTCAGGGCTACAAGTGCTGTTTGAATAGTTCTTGGTAAGAGACTATTGTGTGATGTAAGGTTTTGTGCATGTGCTTGTGTCTGTAAGAAGTAGCTACAGGTTAAGACACATTTGGGGAAGGAACGAAAGAAAATGACAGTTACAGTGTCTATGAATATAGCCTAGCATCATGTATAGCTGGTTAGTTTGTTTCTTTTCTAAGTCATGAAATGTTTAAGAACTACCTACCATAGGATTACCTACCACATTTTATGATTACCTATTCCATTTTACCCGGATTCCCATGGGTGTTGTGGCATCAGGTCTCAGTACAATTCTGCCACTGGCTCAAGTAAGCAACCTTCATTAGCATGCTTTCAGTTGTCTTTCAGGGTACCAGCGCTGTACACTTTTGCCTTTTTGCTGTCTATATCGAGATGGCTATACCTGTATCTTAATTTAATGTCAATGAAACTGAGCAGATTTATAGGATTTTGCGTAATTGCAAAAGATGGAAGTTGCCCATGCTCTGAAATTGAAGAAGAGAGGTTTCCTTGTCTTCTGGTTCTGCTTCTGCATCACAAGTTAGAGATTATACTCGACCTTGCTTTGTACAAGACTTGTAACTCCTCTGTTGATACAGTTCTCTAGGATTATTTTATCTAATTTTGTAGGTTGATATTTTGTATTTTCTATGCTCCTAATAAAACTGAATTTTACTTTCTAATAGAGTTCAAGTTACACAGTAAATCCTTAAACAACATGGCTATAAACATTTAATTATGCAAATAATTCAAGTACTCCCCTGAGACCTTAGGAGAATCAGACTCAATTAATCAGGATTAATTGAAACCTTTTAGAGTTTATTGTGTTTGGTTTTGCTTGGGAACATAATTTTTGAATGAAAATGAAATTTAAAACATATTTTGTTTCTAGTTCCCCTATAAACATAATGTAACCAGCTAGGAACTTGCAGACTGTGAATAAACAAAATGAACTATGAACTCCATTAGTCCTAACACTGAATGGCTTATATATTCATGAAGCTTTATGATTGTCACTGGTGGATAACAGAGCCGGTTTTATATATTTCCTATCTCTATGAGTTTCCAAAGTCAAATCACTTGTGATTTGCTCTATGGGATACAGAGACTGCTTGTCAGGCATATTGAAGAATGAAGAATAATCACTAGCCTGTTATGTAGTTGTCCCACTTTAATGTCTTTCATGAGGGCTTTTATATGTTAGGAATCTACCCGCTACCTTAACACATTTATTTTCTGAAGACTAGGCTAAACAGTGGGCAAAAACATATTTTCTGTGCAGTTACAATGTGTAACCTATAATTTCAGGAATTATGCTATTTAAAGAGAAGAATTACCCTAGACCCCTTGGAATAGACATCATCAGCTGAAATAGTAGTGCTCTTCTGAAGTCAGTATTGAGCATCATTGTTACTTGATACAAACCATGTATGCTCCAGAGAGGGGTTAATGAATGAAACTGACTGCAGCCACCACTAGCTGCAGTGAGCTAGTGTTTAGATTTGGAAGTTGAAGAGAGACTATTTGTAGCTGAACAGAAGGGAAATCAACCTGTCGGTAGCCTGGAGAAGAGGAGACTGAGGGGTGACCTTATTACTCTCTACAACTACCTGAAGGGAGATTGTAGACAGACGGATGTTGGTCTCTTCTCCCAGGCAGCCAGTACCAGAACAAGAGGACACAGTCTCAGGCTGCGCCAGGGGAGGTTCAGGCTGGATGTTAGGAAAAAGTTCTATACAGAAAGAGTGATTGCACATTGGAATGGGCTGCCTGGGGAGGTGGTGGAGTCGCCATCACTGGAGGTTTTCAGAAGGAGACTTGATGGGGTGCTTGGTGCGGTGGGTTAGTTGTTTGGGTGGTGTTTGATTGGTTGAGGTGTTGGACGTGGTGATCTTGAAGGTCTCTTCCAACCTGGTTTATTCTATGTATATTCTATGTAATTCTATGTAATTCAACCTTATGTGTGTCATGATGGCAGTGAGAGGAGAGGGAAGCCTAGGGATTTAGAAAAGTTAGGATACAAGGAAGACTGACTAATCTCTGAGGTCAGCAAGTGGTTCAACAGCCAGTAGGTCAGAAGTCTCTCCAGCCTTTTGTTTCAGAAGGATCCTAAAAATGGTGGCAGCCCATTATTTTTTCTGACCATATTTTCTAATTATCAACCTTGAAAGAACCAGACCCCCTGGATTGCCTACAGGTTGACACAATGACAGAGATACAATTCCATCACTCCAGAGAATAGGTGAGATTGACTCATGCAGAGGTATGCGCCACTCTGCCCTTACCAGAAATCATGTCTGATCTTCAGGTACTCCCTGGAGGTACCCAAGGGCTGACTTGTGATTTTGAATGTTTCAGTTTTTAATCCTATTGCCTACATCCCATTTGGACATAGAGTCACATTGTTTCCTTTAAAGCTTCTTTATTTTAGATTTGTCTTTTTTTAATCTTCCTCTGTATACAGCATTAACACTCTTTGATTAACAAAATGTGAATTCAGGTAATTTTTTCTTTGTGACTTTTCTGTTACAAAATACCTTCACTGCCTGTATGAATAGCTTTAGTATAAATATTTTAGAAAGGCTTTTAACTTGTATTTCAAATTGATATTTGTAAAGTGCTGTATGCTGATTTAGAACAACCAACAAAGCAGAAGAACCACCAACTGGCAAAACAAGCACTGCTAGTTTTATCTTCATGATACTGAAAAAAGCCCCACCCAGAAGTGTTGTTTCCATAGTCTATCAAGATGGAAAATGGATTTGAAATTTATCTGGAAATGACAAAGATGCTCTTAGAGATGAAATCTGATGAAAATCCATCAGCATGGCAGAGGGAGATTGTATTTCGGGGCAGTTCACCTATTCGTGCTGTAAGGACTCTGAAGCTGCAGACAGTGACAAAATGCTGGGTGTGTTATTTCCATATTTATGTCAAAGCTGAATCTTGGCAAATTTGAAAATGTCCTTCCAAATTATATCCCATGACAGGAAACTCGAAATGGGAAATGGTTTAATTTTGTGGGTAAGAGTGTAATTTATAATGTGTCTGCTTCCAGAAATCTCTCAGTGTCCTGCAGTGGGTGGATTTTTCTTTTACATAGCAGTAGTTAACTTTGATCAATGGTTATTGTATATGTAACTTTGATCTGAATATTTGTGCTTTTTTACACACAGACATATTGTAATGTGAAGGGAAGTGTAATCATAGATTCATATTAAGCATGGTAGCAATACTGAGACTAAGGATGGCAGAATTTACACCATTCCCAAACACTCGTTCTTTTCTACACTTGAGAGCTAGCGTGTGGGAAGAAAGTTTGATATTTTGGAGGGGTATCCTAAGCCAAGCACTTAAAAAAGAAAAAAGTAATCAAAATAATCACATTTTAATCAGTTATCTTTGCCACTGGAAATGCATGATGCAACCTTTTTTTGTTTCAATACCTTTTCCATGGGTTTGTACAGCTGCATTATGCTCTGTAAGGCATCTGCAATTGTTACTCACAGTGAAAAGTAGTATTTGTGTACCATGTTTGCTCAGAGATTGTGTGACCACACCAGAGGAGCTGGAATCATTCTCAGCTGGGTATCTACCCAGAGGAAGAACTGGGTAAGGAAAGAAACTATTTTTGCATATTAGGATTTCATGGGACTATGTCATGTACATGTATCTAAAACCAGAGTGAACAGCACACAGTAACAATTGGTTTAAAATTATATTAAGAGACTTTGATTAAGCATATTTGTCCAGAGGGATCATTCTAAAATTTCTGATGTGAACAGCACAGAATGCAATTTTAATATTATGCTCATGCAAAATTCAAAGAAGTTATTATCTCATTGAATAAATAAGTATTTCTCATTGAATAAATGGAATAATTTTCTATTGCACTTCCTGCTGTTAACTATTTAAAGACCATCCTCCCTCTCCTACCCCGATATTAGAAATTTCAGATTAAGCAGTAATATGACAGTTAAAATTCAGAATGTATCAAAGCTAGAGGTGTTTGTTCCTGCCTGTATAGTAACTGTGACACAGCATCTTGCTGAGTCAGGGCAGTCAAGATTTCACTCAGGTGTCAAAACAATCTGTTTTAAGGCTGGACCCATAGAATTATGATGGAGTTAAATCCAGCTGGTGACCAGTCACAAGCCATATTCCTCTGGATGAGGTTCTTTCAGAGGTGATATTCTTTATTTGCCTGGATCTAGTTGTGAGAGTGTATGTGCATATTTGTCCGTGTGCATAGCAGAGCAAGCGATTGTTCCAAACATTGAGACAGTGCATACTGATAAAACTATAACTCTTCACAGGGCCTGTGCTGTAAAGTTCACATTTATTGAAGCTTTAACTCTTTTGGTCCAGCCATCCGGCTAGTTTCTGTCCAGCAAAATGTATGCCTATCTAAGCCACAAACAGCTAGTTTCTCCAGGAGAATGCTGTGGGAAATAGTGTCAAAAGCTGCAATAAAGTCTGAGTAGACCTTTCCCTCATCCACTGAGAGAGTCATTTTGTCATAGAAGGGGATCAGGTTTGTCAAGCAGGACCTAATAATAATGTCATTGGTGTTTATTACATTTATTGTGGAGGTCCTTTATGAAGTAAAATAATTTATGTGCCCGTATACTATTTTAGGTGCACTTGATGGCACAGGGGAACTTTTTTATTTCTTTTGCTCTTTTCATTATTTTCCTCAAAAAGCTAAATTCCCTCTGCTTCATCTTTAACATTCCAGATAGTGGCTATATATATCTGTTACAGTCTATAGCAGTAACTGGAGCAGTACTGATGCATTGTAGATTTGTCTCTTGCGTATCTTCCTCAGCTCAGCGTGTGGACCTGATAATGGTGTTTAGGCTTGCACCCATGGGATACTCAGTTCCTTCCTTCAGGCTGGGTGTTCAATGCATATAGGATCAAGCCTAGGATAAATAAATGAGCTGGTTTCTTCATAAAAATAAACCTTAATGAATTCATGGGTGGAAATGATGATTCACTTCTTTGAGAATGCTACCCTTGAGAGTTGTGGATCTGTAGTAAATGCAGAGCCCAGAATGTTAAAAATGCGTATATTGATTTCCTTAAGTGAGAAGGATTCTATGAACTAGCAGTTTCCCCAAGGATTTTGGGGGAAGACTAATCTCAGAAATTTCTATTCTGAATGCAGAGTTGAAGTTTTTTTGATCCAAATTAGGCATGGGAAAAGAAGATTTTCTATTAAAAATGTAAATGTTCAAGTGAAAACATGGATTGGGGAGCTTATTTTCTAATCCAACTACTGGTTTATGGTTACAAAAGTGGGAAAAAAAAAAAGGTTCCTGTGTAACCAGCCCTAAGTGGTTCTGGGGTTGGACTTGATGATCTCTGGAGGTCCCTTCCAACACCTAGCATTCTATGCTTCTATGATTAACACTGTAGCCATTAATCATAATAGTGCTGTTTTGATCACATCCAAACACATTACTGGTTCCTTCCTTTCATTTTTAAAAAGTCGCTATATTACTATTTGCACCAAGCATTTTTTAAAGGTAATATATTTTTCTTCCTGAATCTTCATTATTATCTATAAAAAAATGCAAAGAATCAAATATGTTTAAAGCACTTTAAAAAATCTCCCTGTAAACAATTCATACAATTTCGCAGTGCCATAACAATAGTTTCCTCCTGAAAATCTTTCATTTAAGAATATGCCAGCTGCAGTCTAATCTTTTTACAATCTGTTCTGCAATATATAGGACATTGAGATTTAATATAATCTAATTTAGGACACTGAGATTTAATAAAATCTATCTTACAGAATGTTTGATCTGTTGGAAAGCATTTTCAGGCTTTTGTGGTACTTGCTTGAAATATTTAGTAGTTTGTCAGGCATAATTTTTGCAACTTTGAACAACAGTGTGAAATGTGAAAATACCTATCTTTTCTGTAGGTAGAGCAACTCTATGGCTTTATTCAAATTCTGTTAATGAAAGGGAATTGTATTTATAATTCTACAACAAATGTCACAGAACACTCCTAGCTTATGTTTACTTCATATATATCATAAAATACACTGTAATTGTGTGATGCAATATAAAATTGAAGGACACAAAGCCCTTATTAATTCTATGTATTCTATTAATGTTATGATTATGAGAAGTTTATCTTCATCAATTAAATGAAGATTTAGTATCTTCCTGATTATATGCTATTCTTAATGATATTCTTAAATGATTTCTTTTTTTCCTAATTTAAAGAAAGTAATGTGCATAAAGGAAGAAATATAACCTTGTATCTGAAAATTACCATCAGAATTATATCTTAGTGGATGCAGGTCAGATTGATAGCCTAACCAATTTGAAAAGAAAGTTGGGATAAAAAACATTTGCTGATGTTGAAAGTGATTGCAAGAATATTTAGTGAAAAGTATCCTTTGTGACATATTGTGTTTTGATAAAAATATCCATGTTTTATTCTGGAATATATATGCATGGATTGATAACAAAATGTACCGTCGTGGAATGACTGTGTTACAAAGTTTAAAGCAAAACTGGTTCCTTGGCTCTGATTTTTCAACTCTTCCAGTAGGTTTGGTATACAGGTGTCAAGTTTCACTAAGAAAACTATGTTTAAAATTATACATATGTGTATAACTGATGTATTGAAGCCCCAAGATGAGAAAATTTATTTACAATTTTAAAAACACTGAACCTGTGTCTGGTGGCTTAATCCCGTGTAATCCTGCCTTGGTAGGGCAGGCAGATGCAGAGCTCAGCATTTCATAAAGCAAGAAAAGTGTTTTCTCAGCTGAGCCAACAAAATACATTCGATATAAATGATGTAAGAGGAATTCAGTGCTAATCCAGTCTTCTGCATTAAAACAAAAACATGCTTATAATTTTGAAAGTACAAATTCAAGATGGAAAGTTGTCTCATCTCACAAGACTTTGGCACAGAGCTGTTCCTAATAAGACATTTGAAATGCATTAATGGGACAGTGTTCAAAATGGAATTGTGGTGATATGATTTCCTTACCAAAGAAGCTTCACAATATAAAAATACTCAAAAAATTATTGTTATGGTTTCACCTGAATGTCTTGGCACCTGAACCCTACTGTGTATATCTCAGTTTATATTTCAACTTTTGGCTCTCTACCTTACTATGTCTCTATATCGTACGTCTTGGTGATCAGTATCTTTTCAGTGAAAGTATATAGAATATTTATTGCTTTCCATGGCCATCAGCATTAGCCTGATTAAATGTTGAAGTCATTATACTGGAACATACATTGCAATCAAAATGTAGAATAAAATGAATGTATGTGTGTGTGTGTGTGTGTATAGCATACAGCAAAAGTAATGCCATTAATTTGCAATATATATAAAGAACTGATGTTAATTCATCTGCATCATTTTTATGATGCAGATACAAAAATTGAAGTTGATGGATATTTGTGTTGTACATAAGACACAAAACCAATGAAGTAATTATTTGCTGCAGACATAACACTGGATTTTGTGGTTAAGCATACACACAAAGGAGGTGAAGTGAATGGAATGTGCAGGGAGGGAGACTTTGTATTAATTTCTTTTTTCTTTTCAATTATTTTTTAGTGTACATATATGATGGTGGACAAACATACAGGGCATGCATTTCACGTGAGTATTCTGTTATTGTATAGAAAGCACCTTTTCAATCTATAATTACAATTGTTAGAAATAATTCCTGGCTAATTATTAATTCTTGGTTATATTGAAAGTGACCACCCCTGGAAGTTTTTAAGGCCAGGCTGGATGTGGCTCTGGGCTTCCTGATCTAGTGGAGGGTGTCCCTGCCCTGGCAGGGCTTTGGAACTAGATGATCCATGGGGTCCCTTCCAACCCCGACAATTCTGTGATTTTGTGAAAAAAGCATCTAAAGTTATGTGTGCTTCAGAATAATCATTGCTTGCTGACATTTGTTTCAACATACAGACCTTTGAAACTCGATCTGTAGAAGACACACTGAAGTTGTTTCTAAGAAAATAATTGTAGGAAAAACTCCTTTTCCATTTTGACTGGGATAGTTAGAAACCTTAACAAACCAGAAAAATAGTAAATTCCAGCCTGTTTTTATAAAATGGACTAATGGAAACAAATAAAAAGATTACACATATTCCAGCTTAAGAGAAATACATATTCTGGATGTATTTTTAAGTTTAAAAATACATTAGAAGCTTTTATTTTTAGATAATCTCTCACACAATCTGTCCTTCATAGATTTATGTGCTGAATGTAAATTGATCCCAACTGAAAAGGGAGTATGGGAAGAGAAAACATTTTTAATTCTACCAGCTCAGTATAATGGCCAAGAGAATGACTGTTTAGTGGGCACAATAATTTTGCCACATGACATTCCATTTGGCATCCTCTATTGTGTTTTCAGACCCCAAGAACCAGATTACAGACAAATGAAAGATCTTAGATTATTGCTAATTAATTTAAAATGCTTGAAAATTCCCTTTGGGAATGGCTGATTGAGTACAACTTGTTTTCCACTCAATAGAAAAAGCCAAAAATGCAAATTGTGAATTTATTTCCAAGAATTTTTATATTTTATATATAAAATAGATATATTAAAAAAAAAATTTCTTTCCTCTGTTTGTGTAATGGAAATGTTTTTGCTGTAGCAGTACATATGTTATGCCACAGAAATGGAAAAGATGGATTCTCAGATGATGGTGTATACCAAAATATAGTCACAGGCAGAACTTTACATGAAGTTCTGTTTCATTTAAAATATAACTATATAGAAGACTTGGGCAACAGTAGGAAATTGTTATTGATTTCCATGCATGGCACAGCACTGGGTTCTGTCAAAAAGCTAGTTACTCATATCCTCTGCTCAAGAAAATATCCAAATATTCTGCCCAGGGCAGCCTCATGGATGGTATTCAGCTGTGTCACAGCCTTTGTGTCAGTACCCAGGTGTTGTGAATGAATGATCCATGAGCTACCATGGCTTGGGCTGATTGTGCATTAACTAAAAGTGCTGCAGCTGCTTGTGGTTTAGGAGTTGTTTTTCTTTGAAAGTACCTATTGCTTGAGAAGTAATCACCAGGAACAGGTAGGGAATTTTCTGATAAAATAAAATTGATAGTAATTGCCTTTGCTGGAGGAAACTACTGGGCTGGTGCCATTCATGGACAACAGAAACTCTGTGTCATAACCTGTAGGGGGTTTCCCATGACAGGTTTGCTCCAGAGATGTGGGCCCTAAATGTGTTGTATTTAAGTCCACAAGGAATGAAGTGATAAGGGGACTGCCCTGAATCCTGCTGTACTTCAGTGTAAATTATGCTAAGGTCTGGGCTCCTTGCAGTCTTGCAGCGCAGCTTGTGCGAATCATGGTTGCAGTGCCCAGCAAGTAGTGTGAAAGGAACCCTGTTCTCAGTGTCTTTATTGCTTCACTGGTCCTATAAGCCAATTGTCAAGTTACTTTGACATGACCTCAGGGTACATTGTTTCAGGGTAAGTACATTACATTGTTTTTAGGGTAAAATTTTCTCAGAATCTCTGGTTCATCAAAAATTAATAGAGCAATCAATGCTAAATCAGACTTAAATTGATGTTTTTATGAACCACCTGTCTAGACTTTAAAGCCAGGTTTCCTGGCTTCATGGAAGAGTCAGCTCCTAGAATTCTGTAATTGAAAGACAATTATATTTCTAATGTGAAGTAAGTCAAAAGAAGAAACTATTTCTCTTTGTGTATATTCATACTAGACAGATTTTCTTTTAAATTATTGGAATGTCATCAGGTGAGCTTTTTTTGGTGATCTTTATAGTTATTTACCAGTATTTAGATGATCTATGAATGTGAGCAAATATTGATGTCAGTTCTCATAATGCATTAGACTAATTATGGTGTCCCATTTTTAGTCTGAAATTCAGTTAAGAAGTAGCAGGAAGACATCAATGCAAACTGTGAAAGAGAACTGGAATGTACTTATAAAATCACAGCCAATGAGAATACCTATTTATGGTAGTGTTGTTTTTAAAAGCTTGCAAGTTTTGTCCAGAGATATAGTCGGAGTCCTGAATACATTTAATAAGCTTCTAAATTTGAAACATTTCACTGGCTTTAATAGCCAAAATTGAGCTGCTTTTGGCAGTCACAGATGTGGCTAGGTGGGAGGGTTTGTCAACATAAACTATTCTTCAGGCTTAGACTGGGGATTAAAAAAATGTCAAAGTTATTTGACAAAGCTCATCAGGAGAGTGGAAGGTCCAGAAATTGCCATTAAAATGTTATGGATGTCGTTCCAAATGACAAGGGGACACCCTTGCACTAAGAAATCCAGACAGAACAGGAAAACCTTTCCAAACAGGCTGTAATTATTTTGACAGACGATAATATATGTCAAATTAAAAAAAAGACAACTCTCAGATTGTCATAACTAGTGTCAGGAGAGATTTTCCAGTTCTTGGTTGGTGGTATTTCTCATGGTAGGAGCAACAGAATTGATGTGAATCTCTGTGAGGTAGTGAACAGAATATAGTTGATGAGAAAGTTTTCTGGTAACTTGATCCAAGATGACTTTGGTACCTTGCTAAGCATGTTTATCATTTTGTAAAGCAGTAGCCTTGTAAGCCAAATTCTGTAGCTATGCACCTTTACACTTCTTGCAGGGACTCATTGATTTTACTTTGAGGGTGGTGCAAAAAAAAGATTTTCATTTTATCTATTTATTTATTTTTTTTCCTAGAAAGGACAGTAAAGAGACTTTTTCTCTAAACCTCACTACTTTAAACACCTTTTCATTAAAATACCACTGATGGCACTTCAAAATGTTATTTATTCTTCTGTAGAGGTCTTCTAGCAATGAAGAAGATGCAGCTTCCTTTGATAAGCACAATTTTTTTAGGCTGCCTACTAAGAAGTTCAGTATAGGAGTGTATGCAACAATTTAAAACCATCACCCCTTGCTCTGTCCCTACAGCCCTTGATAAAAAGACTGTCCCCATCTTATAGGCCCCATTTAAATACTAAAAGGCTGCAAGCCTCATTGACAACAAAGGAATCTATTCTATTTTCAGTAAGATACAGCAAGTTTAATAACTGTAACATCATCCTGCTTCAAGTCTCCTCCGGGAAAACTCAGACTTTTATGGTGTTTAATGTACACTGAGCTGAAAAAGCTCAGTGCCTTCCTATAATGCCCTATATATGTCTATCTGACATATTTTGCTATATATATGTATTTTTATTTATTTAATTGGAAGGAATGTTGTTATTATTATAAATTCAAGTGCTCATATCAACACACATAGCTAGGTATATGAGGAGAGAAGAGATAGTTTTAAAATATTAGGAAAAAAATTTCTGCACATTTTTATTATCAAGAATTCTTTCCCTATCTTTAAGCCAACATTACTCAACTGGAAAACAAAAATTGCCATTTATATGACTGAATAGCAAATTATAAGCACAAATAGGGGTCAGTTCTCAAATGATTCATAAACTGTAATTGCTAACAAGGAAATAATTCACAGTACCATTGGGCAGTGAAGAAAACTTGGAGTAATTGGAAATGGAGGAAGGGGTGAAGTTTTTCTAGAAAGATATTAATTGTGCATCACTAGCATAATTCTCAGTTCTTTGGTGCTTCTGGCTAATGATATTTTCAAGAGGGAAATTGTAATGAGAGAGAATGAATGCAAGGCTGGCATGTAATGCCAATTTTTGTTATGTTTGAAAAAAACCCAGATTTGGGAACCTAGGTTTTTGGTCAGCGTTTAAAGCAATGGAGAACCAAGTGTTTTAAAGAAAAATAATCTCCTACCTGCAGAGCAGGACAGATGTTAACTAATGGTTAAGTATCTGTAAGATGCAAATCAACATTACTCTCGAGCAGCATTGATAATGCTGATGCTTTCAAAGACTACTTTTTTTGTTAACTTACATGCTATCCATATTAAAAAGAAAGACATTTTTTCTGCCAAGAAAATGGAAATTTTTGACAGAAATAGCTGCATTATTTGAGCTGCTGTTCTCATTACTTCTAAGACTGAAAAGTGCAATAGTTGCATATTTACACAAAATCAGCAAACTTACAAGGATTTCCCTGAGCAAGAGAGTTAATGCTGTCTTTTAAAATTAGTTTTTAGTTATATTAAATTGTTTTCCACAAGCATAACACAAAGGTACTAGTGCATTGTCAGCACATACTGTGATTCCCCCAATATAATAACTGGAGGACCTTCTCATAACTCCAGAGATTTATATGTGAGTTAAGTATCTCCCTGGTACCCTTCAATTTGCCTTTGGCTCCCTCCCATGTCACTTACACGTCTGACTGGACAAGTGACAGAGTATTTGCTGTGGCAGATACAGAGTTGTGCACATGCTGCTTGGCCATCCTTCTGTCCTTGTGACACACAATACTGACCTCTGCTTCTTTCCTTTTCTGCACTGGGCAACTGGCTCCTTATTGGTCACTGTTTCTCACAAAACCTCTAAAAACCATCTTTGCAATATTCACAGGTTAATGGAGTTCAGTGGCTTAATGTGCTTGCTTTTATTTTTAAGGAAATCAAGGCTCTGTATGTGCCCTGGCTTTTAGGGTAATTGCTGTCCATAGCAAGTAAAAAGCTTGTCTTATTTTTCACATAATGATTAGTGGAATTAGATCTCATGCTGGATAGACTAGATCCTTCCCATTTCTGTTCATCTCTAGCAGGTATATTTGAAATGGCATAGGGAGAAAATGTACACTTATGAGTCCAAAATAATGCATTAATAATGAATCTCCTAGAATTCATTGTCTGGAAGGATGCAAAATGCAAAATAGATTCTTTATTTCAACATATTTTGGCTATAGCCTGTGAGTGAGAGCTACAGAAAAAGAATTATAGGGGAACTCAGAAGTTTAAATAACAGTAAAATTGAAGTGATTATATGGAGCAGTATTTGAATAATTTCCAAAACAGTAAAGATTTTTTTTGGTGTGTGTTTATTTTTTTGTGTGTGAGGTATGGATACTTACTTATTTTAACTATTCATCTGCTTTTAGAGAAGAGTGATTTTATCCCAGAGTCTTGAAAAATGCTTAGCACCTCAGTTTTTACAAAGATTCATGTAAACAAGAAGTTAGAATCATAGAATCCATAGAATTTCAGAGAAGAAAGTTTTGGTCAGGTTGCCTAAAAAATGTGTTGTGGGATACTTCAGGAATAAATTTTAAAGTTGGCATCATGTGACTAAATTCCCCTTCTGATATTTTGCCAAAGGAAACTGAACTCACTTTTGAACTCCTTTATGTTTTTGAATTAACGCACCCAGCTGCTCTGCAGGAGCATCAGCACAACTACGCTGGTTGAGGTGGCCTATTCGCAATAAGAAGCAATCACTTTCCTGAGCTCCAAGGGAAGTCCCAATTTAGTGACCTTTTCTTTCAGAGGCTTTCAAATACACAGTTCTGGTGTTTCTTTGGAGTTCTGCCAAGATTAAAGGTAGTTCAGAGAGTTTTTGTTGTCCTAAATCAGCTTCTGAGGGACAGTGGTTGATGTGCAGCAAATGACAGACTCCATTTTTCTCCCTCATACTTTTCTACCTAATGATGTTTGCTGTGCTACCTTACTGCCTTCTGGAAATGCATTTTGATTTGTTGATAGTACTGCTATTAACTATATTTCTCTGTTTATTTGTGGGTTGGTAGTTGGAGGAGAAGGATGTTGAGCTTTTGTGAAGTGTATTTGTGTGATTTTTTTCTTTTTAAAATTTTTTCTTCTCAAAGAGGTTGAAGTATTTATTCTGCCAATGAAAAATATTGTAGGTGTGTTAAGATGAACTAGGGGAGAAGTAGAAAGAAGTCTCCAAGTTTATAATAAGGACAAATGCAGGAATCTTTGGGCAGTGCTGAAGATCAGTAAATCCACTGGCTCCTAAAGCAATAAATAAAAGCAGCTGCCAGAGCAGAATCTTGCTTAAATGCAAAAGTGTCTTTTTACACAGGAAAGGCAAAGACAAATTGGAAATTAAATATAAAGCTCAGGAGTGAGAAGAAACAGTGGAACGCAGCTCAACACATTTATATGGTATATATATGAGATTAGAAACAAAGGAGGAGGAGCCAATGACCAGTGATAGGTAAAGCAGCAGGAGTTGGAGTGGCTGTACAGCTCTGTGTGCACTCAGTTCCTTCTGATGCCTGTGCTTGCACATTGAATGCACTCTGCATATTTAATGGCATCACAATAAAACCTCATCTTGGTCTTAGCACAATTGAAGGACTGTACATTAAAGAGAACTTAGGAGAGAAGGAATTGAGCTAAAAAGGGTGAAAATGAGACTGTGGCAGCTAAGGAGTTGTTGTTTTACAGTAAGCTATTATCACTGTAATTTAGTACTAATTGCTAACCTTTTACGTGTTTTTATGGCACCTGTGTTCATGCTTCCTATTGTCTCTCATAGAAACATTAAATGACATACAGCTAGTATACTGAGCTGTGGAAATGACTGGAACAAAGCATTGATTTTTTTTCTTTCTCATTTGTATTTAGTTTTAGCTCTCCTTAAATTACTTTAAAGCAACTGAATAACTCACTTTAGGTTGTTCTGGATAATAGATTGATTGATTTGTAATGCAGGGTAAAGAGAAAAAAGGAACCTTTCACTGTCCACTTTTTCCAGTACAATCTTGCTATCTGGCTAACATTTAACTTTCTCCCTGGACTGAAATATAAACACACAAAAATTTTTCTTTCTCTTTTGTTGCTAAGAGTTAACATGCTTCTCAAAGCAGAAAGTCATATATCACACCAGGAAAATAATTATATGCTGCTTTTGCCAAAGTGAGATTAGAATCAGAATGGATAGTTCTGCATGCCACTATACAATTGCTAGCGTACCATAAGTATCTAGGTATGCTGTGTAGCACACCAGCAGGCTAGATTGAACAAAAAAAATCAGATCTGTGTAAGTGCTTTTCCAAAGGGTAATACATAAATCTCACCTTAGGCATTTCTGTTTCTACGGATAACTGGTAAAAACAAAAAAGATGCTGAGACATTCACTGAATTTTTGGCAAAGTAGAAACAAGCTATGTACATAAAGTTGGAAAGCATATGAAGCCCTGTTGTTTTCAACACGTTCCTTGTGCTGCCACAAGAGTCTTTGGAGTGTTAAGTGTACTGTTAAGTGTACTCAAGAAGAACAAATTGATTTCAAAATAGATGTGAAAGCGTGAAAGTAAACTTCTTGGCCCATCTCACTTTCCCACAATTCATATTTGAATGATTCGGGTCTTAAATATTGCTAACAAAAGGTTAACAGATAAAAATGTTCAGTATTTCCTTCTTTTCCATTTCCTTTCATGGTGCTTCTGAAATGCATGTTGTTTATTAAGCTTTAAGGACTCCAACAAAGGACCTTTATTAGGTTCATTATTATGTTTGTATTCTACTTTTTCCTAGAACTGAAGCTGCCAGAGTCTGAAACTTTGCATGCCATTATAATTAATAGTATGTAGGTTTAGAAATAGAGATTAAGGGCTGTGTCAGATAATGCTAAGACTCCAGAAACAAGATGCATGTGTCTGATTTCAGTGCAATGGGATGTTCTGTAACAGTAGTAAGAGTTGTGTCATTGCTTTGTAACTTATAAGGTCATATTCTTTCTTGTAGATTAATGTCTAGCTGATTGAATATGAAGAAAGCTGTCATCTATTGAAATTCTCACTGTATTGTAGTAATTGTTTTAAAAGCCCTCCATGTTGCATGTTGACTGACCTTACTGTACTGTTCCTGCTGCTTATATTAAAATGCAGTTTGTGCTTTCACAGAGCAGTTTAAATTTTTACTTCATTGGATGACATTGCATATTTGTGAACAGAGCAGGAAAAGAAGGACTGTGCCCTGGGACTGGCCATGTGCACAGTAGAGAGATAAGCATGGCAAGTTTTTTTTGCAAATTCGTAAGGACTTTCACATTTTTCTGGTTTTCTGTTGAAATACATTATTTTGGCATTGACTGAAATGTCTGCAGGTACCATGCAGTCAGCTCTGAGGTTGGCATGTCCTTCCTGTCTATTTCAGAGAAAAGCTTTCCTTCTGTATTCCTGCTCTGCACTCCTCACCACCATTGATATGAGAATAAACATGAGATGAACTTTTTAGTTTATGTGTGTTTTGCTGAAAGGTTTTTGCTTTTGGCTCGTCTTCTCTGGCCAAGTGGTTGTCTTCTGGGACCACTCTGACAGTCGCTCTAGTATTTGGCAGCTTCTGGTTCTATAAAATGTTCTGTTTTCTTCTGACAATATAATACGTGCTGGAAGAAGTGCTGTGTATTACCCTTTACTTCTTTTTGAAGGTGATGATGATGATCGATTACCATTAATCATGTGCACTTGTAAACATTTCAGCTGGAAGTAACCAGAGGAGTTGAAAAATTATTCCTGGTAACTTTTTCCATATTATTCTTTGATGTTATAGGCATGTCAGCGTGAAAATACTTCCATTCTTCATTTGAGCAAAAGGTAACACTGTTCTGTGTAAGGACACCCATCATGACCAATTTCCTCTGCAGTCAGTCTACAACTTTTGTTTTTCATGTATTTCTTGGTGTGCTATGTAAAATAGGAATGCTCTTTCAATGCTGCACGTAGCGTGAAATCTGCTTTGTTTGTACAACGCGTCATGGTTTTGTGCCCTGCATTTCCAGTTATTAAAGTGAATTCGAGTTGTCACATTCCAAACTTGTTATCTTCCTGTTTCACAAAATGTGTGTGGAATTTTCCCATGACAGACTGTTGTCAACTGTGCTCTTTGGCAAGTATTTTCATGCTGAGGAACCAGATGGAATGGCAACAGAGAAGACTATCTCCTTGTTTAAAATTACATGAACTGGAGACCATTTCTTGTTAATTGAATTAGTGAGGTCAGCGAGATCTTTCTAATAAGAGTAAGTTAGGCCTTTGCATAACTTTGCATTCCTATAACCACTTATTCTGAATTTAAGAGCAGTGTAATAATTCCTAGCTAAGAACTTCAGGGATTTAAATGTTGAAATGAGTATTTGAGATGATAAATCAAGTCTTTCTGGAATCCACAGCATCTGCAAAACCTCAGAGGATTATTACAGATTCACAGGCCAGCTAAGTATCTCCTACAATATTACTTTGTGTTTCTCAGTTATTGTCTATTACAACATCAACAAATACTCCAACTCCTTTCTTCAACCCAAAACCCAGTTCCTCTCTTCCCCCGCTATTATACCATCCTCCCCAAACTGGTATTGTTGCTATTTAAAAGTCTGGTTGGTATTAATTTCATAAAGGGAGTCAGGAAAAAATGCATGGGATGAAAACAGTTGTATTTTTCTCTTTTAAATTTGCACAGTACATTGTTTTATTCTCTTCTCAGACCTAACTCCTGGTTTATGTGTGTACCCTGTATCCTCTCATCAAGGGTTTTAGCATTAGATAATGATAATAATGGCATTTCCCCCAAACAAATAAATGAACAAATAAATAAATACTTTTCAGTGCAGCTGAAAAAGCTGTACGAAACTAAACTGACAATGTCTTCAATGAGACAGTTGGTGAGGCAGGGCATTTTATGGTGGGATCTTGGAAATGGTACTTGATGTTGGGACAATCACATCAGAAGTTAGCATGTAATAGACTTTCAACTATTTTCTTTTGAAGTAACCTGTGAAATGGGGAATTCTAGAGTAATGCAGCGGATCTGTAAGAATAGCTCTTGTTTTCAAGGGTGCTACTACAAGAATATACTACAGTTACATTCCTCAGAGAAATCACTGTACTTTCTTAAAGAGTCTGACAGAAGTTTTCTACACCAGCTACACTTCTCCCATGTTTCAAAAATGCACTGTTGAGAATTAAACACTGTTCATCTGTTGCCACTGAGCCGCAGGGTCACCTCAAGGCAGGCTGGAAAGAAACCCCACAATTCAGAAGAAAAAGCCATTTGTAATTATATGCTTTAAATTGTCCTGAAAACTCATAGGATGTGGGTAAGATGATCCCATAAAGGTCACCCATTGGGATTTCAATAAAAATTATTTCTTAAAGAAAATTATTCCAGTCCTTCAGCTTGAAAAAATAATTTGCACATCTAGAGTACTCTAGAGTACTTACTGTTCTTTCACAGCACAATTCAAACTGAAGGGTAGTTTTGCAGTGAGTGGAAGGCCACGTGTTACTACTAGATTACCATGAGAAAATATTGGTGTGGCTTAATTTTATTTCAGATCAACAGCTGCGGTTTTAACATTATTTGACATGCTGTGCATATATTCTTTTAGCTACCGTTCAGAAGCAGTTCTAGCGGACAGATTTCTATGAATTTGGAATTATTTTTTTTAAGGCATTCTCTTTCTTCAGTTATTTCTTTGATCCTTAAAATAAGAAGCAACATGAGAACTGGTGTTTCCTGGCCTTTCAAAACCTTTGTTTCAGACCAAATTCAAAGTAGAAATTACAAAGAGATATTTGAATGGACATTCATACCCTTTGATTCCTAGGGCAAGGTGCTCAGAGTGAGTGCATCCGGAATGAGCACATCATTTTATATGAAAACAGCTTTTTCTGCCAGTGTTAAGGAATTTATTGAATTCATAAGTAAGATATGGCAAATAGTGATATTAATAAAATATTAATAACTTTTTCATTAATATGGAAAATTGCCAAAAACATATTAAATAGGTTAAATGTATGGTTAGAATATATATTTACAATGGAAATGTACAGTATTTAGGCAAATATAACAATTTTAAGCAAACAGGTAGGAACGACAAGGAAAGAGAGAATCTCCGGAAGCAATATGCCTTGTTCTTGCCCAAGATTCAGTTGGGACAATAGGGCAAGCCAGCAAATAATTACCCAATGAAAAGATGTTCTGCCAGGCTGTGGCCATAAAAGGCAGAAACATAGGCCTAGTCGGGGAGATTCAGTACAAGTGCTCTTAGCCGAGGAGGAAACTTGTTTACCAGACATGTTAGGTCGTGTCCCTTTGTTCCCTTCCCTGCATTACCCTGCCTTTCTGCTGGAAGGAGGGGGAGAGGGAGACCATGTCTAGACACATCAGGGCCTCTCTGGGTTTGTGCTGAGCCTGTTTGGCCCTACCGTGACATCCAGCACTAGGAGTTATTTTTTATAGCTGCTGAAAGTCAAGAACTCTTGTGAAGTGGTTTACTTTGGGAATTCTGTTGAAGTCAGACCTGTTAGGGAAGTTGTAAGGGTTGTAAGCTGACAAGAAGTAAATGAAACCATCTCTGACACATCCAGCTGTAGAACAGAATGCTTCTAGCTTACTTTTAATGGGTGGGGTGTCCTATGAAACAAGGATGTGTGCAGCAGTACTGGGATGTACCCTGAGAAAGCGGGAAAACAGTATCAGGGGAAGAACTCCCAACATAGTTGGGGAAGAACTCCCAACATAGTTGAGGAAGATAGAGGCATCTGTCCACTTAATCTTTTGGATTCTGGTAAGAGTGATTTTTCATGCAGGAGATAAATGAAACAGACAAGTTTTGGTGGGAGAGAGTTCCCTTGTCCTGAGGGAGAGGGGATGGCACGAAACAAATTGAATCCCATACTGACCAAAAGGTTTGTGTGCTGTACAAATTAAATCTCTTGAGAGAACAGTTTGAACTGAGTACTTGGTGGAATTATTTATTTAGAGTGCTAAAATTTCTAGCTTGAGTCCCAGCTTGTCACATAAAATACCACGAGTGCTTAGGAGCTAAGGGATAGCAAGAAACCAGGAGTAGAAATGATGAATGTGTCTGGTAGGTTTCGAATATGTTTGAATATAAAATAATTAAAATGAGCACTAAAGAGAAATACTTTGTATTCTCAAGTATAAGCATGGAAGAGATGTTTGTATGCTGGTCACAGATTTTAAAATCCTTTGTATTACATTGCTGTAGTTTTATTAATTATAGTTATCCATTATGGTAATTCAATGTGTTTTTTATTTTGTAGTAAGCTTAATTAGTCTGTTGACAAAGTGACAGCAGAATGGATGATAACTTTAAATACGGCTTTGTGCTTATTTTGGTTTCTGTCATCTTCTAGCTTCATTTCTGAAACTTTGGACTGCTCAAAGTAATGCTCTCTAGAGACAGAATTACTTTCTAACATCCAGTTTTAGAAGTGAGCTATATTTTATTGCTCTGAGCTAACAGCAAAGTATGATTCCCCTGGAGGTTGCTCCAAACAACTTTGTAAGAAAAAAGACAGAAATATTTTCAGAAACAGCTTATCCTTGACAAATATATACAGCTGTCTAATAGAGCAACCTCTTAGACCCCATCCATGTCACAGGATTTTTTTTTGGTCTCTCTAATCTTCTTACTTTTACAGAATCCAGTTTTTTATTCCTTTAGTATGCATGTGTATATTCTAATAGACTATAAAAATGCTGCATGACCTACTTACTGAGAACCTGGTTTTACGTCCCATTAGTGGGTATGTATTTCCACAGTAATAGACTCCTGAAAAAACTGTGTGACCCATTTATTCTGCTTCAACAGAATGTATTCTGCTTCAGCAGTGTGTATCTGCATGTGTGCATGTGTATCTCCTTTTTAATTATTTGTGAAAATATGAGAAACCCTTCCGGTTCTGAACAAGAGTTCTGTGCTGCTTGAGCTGCTGAAAATAATTCATGACACTTGGAGGCATTTGCAATGTAAGAAAACAGATGCAGATAAAACAACCTGTACTTAGAGGAGGATTAATATTGCAACGTAACCTGACCTATTTTTGAAGGAATCCCTCTCATTTTACTGATCTGTGATTTGCTGCTGAACTCACGCCTTTCATGCTTTGGTTTTCTCTGAGATTTATACAAGATGTTGAATGAAGAGGAATTCCTACAAATGAGAAAAGCATCTATTTATAAATTTTCTTCCTGAGCATAAATCTTGAATATTATAAAGGACCACTTTTTTTTTTTTTTTTTTTTTAACTTGCCATCTGCCTGTGTTATTTGGTATGCTTTATTTTCTGTGCTACCCTTGATTTTATAGACTTCTATCAAAATTCTCTTTCAAAGACTGAGGAGTCCTTGGTGACTCTAATCCAAAACTGTTTAATAGGTTTACTCATTGGTGTCAGCTCTCTTTGTACTTCCAGTTATTCTGTTTCATTCTTTTTGAGCACAGGGAGACCAAAAGTTGATATTCAAGATGAATCCACCATGAACTGCATAATGGGGTTTTTTGTTTGTTTGTTTGGATTTTATTTTTTTTTTTTGTTTTTTTGTGTAAGATTTAATTTACTTTTTTTTTGACTGCCACTGAACGGTAATCTGGTGTCTTCATAAAATTAGCTTATTATAACCCCAGATCTGAAATCCAAGTGAAGGAACTCTCAGCTGAGAGCTTATCAAATATGCAAAGTTACCATTTTGCTATTTGTATCATGAAGTGCTATTTAAAGTTAACATTATCTGCCTTGGTGGGTACTTTGTCAGATCTTTAGTGTTTTCTTTCCATAGGTTTTCAAGGAGATAGAGTATCTTGTGGTATAGTGCCATCCTTGGTGTGTCCCCAGGGTGCCATGGTTTTAGATGATTTGTGCAGAAGTCCACCTGTTTTCAGACATACCCTAGAGTGTTTTACATCCTGAATCAGAAGCATATGGTACTGGTTTTATAACATCACTCTCTTTGTATCACCATGTTGCTGAAGAAACTTGAAAACTCAATGAGATTCTCATCTGCTTGAGGAATAGTTAACCTAGAAGCAGTTTTGCCACTTAAATCTAGACAGTGGTATGGCCCTGGATTGACTTATTTATTGTCCTTTCCTACGTGCACCCAATGGATGTTGGTTTATAGTCACAATGCAAATGAGAGATGAGTCCCAGAATTTAAACAGAAGATTGAGGCAGGTATTCCAGTGTCAAAAATGAGCATAGCACAGAAGAGGAGGACAGAGTGATTTAGTTCAAATGATTTATAAAACTCTGTGAATGTAAGTAAGAGAGGGTATTGCAGTTCTCTGGGGGTATTACTGTGTCTTGGTGTGAAGTTAATCTACTGAATTAACAGTATTTAATTTGGGGGTTTTACATTGTCCTTCTGAGGCAGAAGCAATTGCGTGGAGAAGTTACACAAAAGAATATGAACACATTGCTTTATTGTACCTCATCATTACATAAATCCTTCCCATCTATTATAACACAGGAACTTGTTTATTTGCTTTACACGTTATATCTAGGTTCATTAATTGCAGTGTTGGAATTAACATAACTGAAAAAGTTGTTCTATCAAGACTGGAATTATGAGATCAATGTTGTAACTAACACCTGATGCATAGTTATCACATCTGACCTGCAGTTAATCATCACACATGAGTAGGGAATGGTACCATATTAAATAATTTTTTTGACCACAATATTTTATCTACAAGGTAATGTTTAGAAGACGGACATTTTGTTTTGACTTTTCCCTTTGGGAACTCAGTGTGAAGAGATCAAAAGAACCGATTTGATTTGGAACTTTTATGTTAAAAGTTCACTTACAGTGATCAGGCTGCCCAGAGAGATTGTGGAGTCTCCTTCTCTGGAGACTTTCCAAACCCACCTGGAAGCATTCCTGTGTGGACTACCCTATGTGATCCTGCTTTGGCAGGGGGGTTGGACTCAATGATCTCTTGAGGTCCCTTCCAACCTCTAATGTACTGTGAATACTGTGAGTCCACAAATGAGAAAATGCTTAGGAGCTTTCTCAACTCTTATTTAGCCTTGCAAAACATAGTTCACCTTCCCTCATGTTAACCAATAAATTATTCAAAGTTGTAACCAGTCCATG
The DNA here is from genome assembly GCF_014839835.1 of Dryobates pubescens. Lineage (NCBI taxonomy): Eukaryota > Metazoa > Chordata > Aves > Piciformes > Picidae > Dryobates > Dryobates pubescens. The sequence continues at coordinate 15,030,454 of NC_071628.1, read as the reverse complement.
CCCAAATAAGTGGATATATGATGTGGAAAGATGCAAGATTACTTTTGAATTTCTTATGGTATATTACATAAAGTATTTTATCCATTTGATATCTAGCAATATGAGGTATACAACATTTGTAGAGACCTAGTTAATTAAGGGAGCGAATGTTAATATTTCCATGTTTTGGACTCCAAACATTGTGTTCTTAGTCCTGTAATAAGAATATGCTCAGGAAATTACAGAAGTATGACACTTTTAATTCATCTCATGTAGGATCATATGATATCTTTATTTAAAATGGTGAATCTTTGTATATGTAACTTGAGAATGACCATCTGGTTATTTGGCCAGTGCTGTTGACATTTCTCTATTTGAGAGTAATTAGATTAGAGAATTGCTAGGAATCTACTGCTAATTAATCTGGAATTGGTTTAAGTTAAGCTACTCTACCAGTTACTCCATCAGTTACTGAAATTGATCTTTTGGAAGTAAGGAATGAGGGCATCTCAGAAATTAAAAACTGGCTTAAGGTGAAGTGTTTCAAGTATAGCATGCTAGCATAGTTTCACAAATAGCAACTGTCACTTCTACCAAGAACAGTGATAGCCTTTTGGTATCTTGTTTCTTTGTTTACTCAAAATATAGAGTGGTGTAAAATATCTTGAATGTATCATTTACAGTCTATTCCATCTGTGAGTGCACTGAAACAGTCTTGCTCTCCATCTGTCCCTTGTTTCTATCATATGGAGGATTCAGTAAAAATTGTGCTTGCTTTATTTGGAACAGTCTCAGAAAAACCCTGAGCGAACACAACTAAGTGAAATGTTTAAGCATATTGCTGTTATTTTAATAAGCTGTAGTCTAATTTTAGTACTAGTGATGTAGATTTTAATAGTTCTGAGTCAAATCCTGAAATTTTGGCTACATAGCTGGCATTACTCGTTTTAGTGCAGACAGTTCCAATTATCAGTGGCACAACTGGGAAGATAATCTTTCCTGCATTGCTCTTATTTGTAATATTTTCATATGTAACCTCTTTTCTTTTTTTTGTTGTTTGTTTTTAAACCAATGATACTTTCAAAAACAGGTCTTCAAAGATGTAAAGTTTAGCATCCTATTATTCCTTTTAATACAATCCTATTTCTTCACCAGTTCCATAATAATACAACATGTTACACAATGTTTAGCATCTGAGAAAACAGTGTTGCGTTACGTTGGAAAATGTGGCAGTTAAAAACAAATATATTCGCTCTTCACTTTTGCTGGGCCACATTTAGGCTACACAGTTTGGGATACTAAACATACTAACTGCATTTAAAATTTGAAATCTAATTCATGAAGATATCAAATGATGGAAATCCTTTTTCCATCTTTTAGATGCACGCAGAAGGCTATTTACCCTCCAGCTGCAGTTTTGCTAGATAAAAAGCTTTTTAGTCTCTCCTTCTTTGGTTGTCTCTATAGGCCATCTCTGCATTGTACCTAATATGAATTGGAAATACTGTCTTTATTGAACATGTTATCATAATTATATAAAATACGCCAGAAGTCTGTTACTACCTTTTACATTTGCAATAATACATCAGCATGTTTCCTAGATATGTTTGACTTCTCCTTTCCTAATCTTCCTGCTGTGCAAATGTCATTCTGTCTTCTGTTGTCTTACCTTCCAAGAGTCCTTTTAGAGCTGGATTAGGATTTTCAAAAATTAATTTTTCTGACTCAGGGTGAAGTTGCAAAAATAGAAGAGCTGGTCTGGGAAAGAATATGGGGGAAGCAGGTGAAGAATCAGGTGGGGACATCAAGTGCTGTCTTGGTGAGAAAAGAGAGGAAAAATTTACACAGAAACATAAAATATCATTTGTCAGAAGGGACTATGAGGATCAGTGAATCCAACTCCTGACTCCACAGACTGGAACCTAAAAGTTAAATCATATATTGTCCCTTCATTAGCAGTTGATCCCAATACTCCAGCCCTTACTGTGGCACCGGTGGAACCTATGTTAGCAGCTAGTGACTGAGCACTCTAATGCTATCTTCAACACAGTCCTTATATGACTACTACTCCTGCTATGCTACTTGGGCAGTAATTTTGTTCTTCTGCTTCTTTGATTTTCCAGTGTTCTCAGGATTGCTCCTCAACTGTGCCTCTGCCTCTGTGGTTGCTTCTTTCTCCTGTGTTCTGTCCTTGTTGACGCAGCTTAGAGAATTACTGTCATCTTCAATGGATATCTGCCAAGGTTTCAGCTCAGCTACTGGCTGATGATCTAGACTGTAAATATAAACACTCCTCTTTTGAAAAACTCATAGTAAATGAGAGAAATTTTTACTTCACACAAATCAGGAATTATGTGTGTTGTGCATTAGTTACTTAGAAACATAAAATCCCACTTTAAAAAATACATCTGACATGCTGCTCTATGCAAAACTTGTAAAGGTGTCATTGTTTTGTTAGTCATTGGTAGGTAATTGCTGGTGCTTTTGTGTTTCATATAAATCATTAGAGAGATTGACTGTCATGTTTGTTATGTTTGCAGGAAGCGTAGCACAACAAAGCCTCAAACTTGTTGACCTGTAGGTGCCTTCTCTGTAAATGTTAAATAACAGGGGTATGGTAGGTGCCAACAGATGGTAGTTACATGCAGTCTTTCAAGTAGGTTTTTTTCTTGGTCTATGAGCATATGTTCCATCTTGGGAAGACATGCTGCGTTGCTGTTAGCTTTGATTATGCAAGTCTCAGTATAGTGACAGATCTTTTGGAGAAGGCATATGAGAGCAGCAGGAGAATTTGCTCTCTACGCAGGCTTCTGATTAAATTCAGTTCTTGAGGCAGAGCAGATCTTTGAGAACTGCCCACTGCTTTGGGGCTTATTATTGAAGAAAGAGATTGCCTAGAGGCAATTTGATAATTTCTGTTCCAAACCTTGAACAAAGGTCCTGCATAAATAGAACAAGTTACACTTAAATTATACCCAGACTTGACGTCACTAGTTTCTCTTCCATTAGGAAGCTGACCTGTAAGGCCCCAGACATCTGCCGTCATTTGCAAGAGCAGTGTCAGAATGAAAACTGCTGTGGGAAGCAAGAGAGACAGGGAAAAAATATCAATCAGTATCATACACGTTATGTGTGGTATTTCATTCAAATGATCTGTTTGACAAATTGTACGAGTTCTACATCTGTTAAGGGAGACAGCAAAGAAAAAAGAAATGTGTATATGTGTGTTCTGTCCAATATCATAGACCTAGACTGGCTTGACAATGCAGATAAATATATTCCTTGATTAAGAGGTATAGATAATGGTGAAGGAAGAAAACAAGTTTTGAGGTTTAAAGTGCATGGAAAACATACTGTCTTCACTTGTACTCGTGCAGCCTAACAGTGGTCCTTTTGTTAGTCATATTCCTTGTTCTGTCATGCCCAATATTCTGGTGTTGTTAGATAGTAAAGATGAAAAGTTGGTTTTGTAATAAATGTTATTCCACAGGTTTTACCTGGGGAAAGTCTGATAAGTCTGAATATCTATTAATATATGAATTCCTGTTCAATGTGTGAAGTATGTTGTCTTTCTCTTTGTAATATATCTCAGCTGATGGAGAAAGAAAAAACTCTGGGTTTTGATAGTCTTTTCTGAATAAGAAAGGGTAATAAGCATGACCATCACTGGCTAGCTGGAGTGGCTCTGAGAGGTACACCAGTGTCTGCACTTCTTACACAGGCCACTACTCTGCACACGAGTCACCCCCCTAGGTCTCCCTGCCAAAGAAAGAATTCTGCCTGTGGGTGCTCATTTAGAAGGATTTGCTGGGTCAAACCGTGGTGTCTATATAAAAAATAATATAAGATATTAATAATTTATAACTATATATGACTATTATAATTATTAATAATACATTATATATATAATAAGACTTTCTGAGAACATAAAGCTTGAGCTAGGGGCTGGTTCAGAAAACCAACTTGGTAAGAAAGAAAGGTAATGCAGGAGAATGCTGAGACAAATGGATGAAGCATACGTATAGACCCACTTCTTTTCTTTTCACTTTGAGCAATGCTAACCTATGAATTTTCCCTGCACTTGGCTTCTTATTCAACCTTATGTCAGCTCCTTGTTTGTGCAAACTAATTGAGCTTAAAAATAACCTTTATCTGGAGCACATATTTACACGCTGAACGCCTCTGAGGAAAGCATGAGAGTCCATGTAAGTTTGCCCAGCTCCTCAGGCTAAATTCCAACGTTTGCAGAAGAATAAAGGTCATGAAGGAAAGTTTGGAAGGGTGGTAATAGGTCTCTAGGAACATGAAATTAATATTCACATGTGCTGCGAGGGTAAAGTTTTACTGGTGCTATCTCAAAGGCTGTGTGAAGTGAAAGTATTCATTCATCTACTATGCTGAAAACAAGAGAAAAGCATTTTTGAAAAAAGCAATGTTCCTTTCAGCTCTGCAGTTCTCTTGTTGGTTACAGAGTCTAGGGAACTAAAGAAGAGACAGCCAGCAGTAGTAAATACTTCACGTTCTGGTGAAGGACCTTTTACTAGAGCTGGTAATGGCTTCTTAGTGATACTTTGGATTGTGGTGTTTTTATTTATTTGTCAGTCTTGGAATTCCTATTCCAACTGTTAGGTTAGCTGTAAATCATCCTTTTGTATAGTTTAGGTGTATAAACAAATGAAATCATTTTGGATGTGCTAGTTCGTACAAAGTTACACGTACAGTACTGATCAAAATTACCTCTGCTGAGATGCTACACAAAACACTGCAAAGATTTTCTTGAGAAGATACTGGCAAATCACAAAGCAAATAAGGGAAGATAAAAAGAGATGAACGGGTGTGTATGGAAATAGAAGTAGAATGAAAAGACTTGCAAACACCTTTGGGTTTTGTAAATGGTTTAATGACTTTTGTTTAATGACATAGTTTAATGACCATGGGTTAGGTCAAAGGTTGCACTTGGTGATCTTAGAGGTCTTTTCCAACTTGAAACAGTTCTATGATTCTATGACCTTCTTTTGTGGAGAAAGTGTGTATAGATATGCCTGAATGATGTCACCAGATATCCCAGAAACTACTTGTGCTTCATATGTACAATGATGTGTATCTTATGAGGCAAAAGATGAAATAAAGCAATTGAGCAAGGAATTCCTTAATTTTGGGTTTATATATCTGATGGGTTTTGTTCACACAGATTAAATGAATTTGTGTGTCTGTAGAGAAAAAGGGCTTTTAAGAATATTAAATACACAGTAATAGTATGTTGGTTGTATCCACAACAGGTATTAGTGGCATTAAACTTGAATAGATTGCCTCATCATCAATATGTAAGGTTCTGTTTATCAGAAATATTTGCTTGCTTTCTTCCTTCCCCCTTCACCTCTAGAAGAGGCTTTGAAGAGGACTTGTAGTCAATATATTCTTCTATTTCTGTAGATATTATCACATTGGTGATTGGTGTAGATATTCACCACCTTGGTGGTGAATTTTGCAGTTTTATTTTTCCACCTCTCTCCAGGAAGTATTTGAAGTCCACCTGCACACATTTAATTGTTTGAAATCCACATTGATTAGAAGTATAGGTGAAGGGAAGTTCAAATGAAGGGAGGATGGTGAAAAAACACTGCTGCTTTTGGTGTGTATATATGTGCTTTCAGAGTTGATAATGTATTGGAATAGTTTTGTATCATCCTTTTTATATTTCAACTCTTGTTTATTTATATCAACATATATGGCTGCTCCTAAACTTATTTTTGTACTAGCCAATCAGCATGCAGGAGAGCTAAACCATGCAGCTTGGAAGTAGCTCATCAGCTGTATAATGAAGACAAATGGCTTGTGAAATTTTGCTGCCTGATTATGCAAAAAGAGCTTTTTATGACAGCAGGGGCTTGGCTTTGCAGTCTGTAGAAAGCCACACACCATGCATCTGATTAATTGTGTATAATGAGATTGAAAGAAAGGAGAAACAAACAAACCAAAAAGGGGTGCTATATACTCTGGGTCTCTTGCAAGCAAATGGCTTGTCCTGGTGCTGGAAGTCTTGCTCTTTGTGGACAGGCTTCAAGGCTGAATTAGTGAAATTCTCAAACTGTAGTAAAACTAATTAAGAATTGGCACTATTACTGTGATTATAAAAATGCCTAATATAATCTCCAATGGAAAACATTTGCCAGGATTGGTTAGATATAAAACAAATGATGGAAAGGACAAGCAGAAGAATGGTTCTGAATTCCCGATCTCTTGGCTTCCCTGTGGGCTCTAACTATAAAGAACATTTGTTGGTGATGTCATTGAGGGTAGGTTCCTGCATCCAAATGAATCCAGCTTTTATTTGTCTTGACTAGGAAGGATTATGGTTTGGGATTATTTCTACCAGTAGCCAATTGTGACTGTTTGTTTGTTTGGTTGTTTCTTTTGTTTTGTTTTTTCAGTTGGCTAATGCATTACAAAGCTTCTTGCATAAGTTTCCATTGTCCTTGACATCTGCAAAAGTTGTAATAAGAAATCTCAAAAGGCACAAAATGCCTGATGTTGCTGTGTTCCTGACATGCTCTTTAAACAAGGAGAATCACAAGGCTCAGAAGATTTGCAGTTGTCTTGTCTTGGGAGATTTTCAGATTGCAGTTCAGGACTCCTCCTGAAAACAAAATGCTCTCTTATCACAGTACATTTGGTCTGTGGAGGATAAGGGTTGTTGATTGTCACAGCAGTAACTGACAGTTATTCTACTGTCAGTAGAATAAATGGTTGATTCAGCATATAGAGTACTGTATCAGAAAGCAAGAGGAAACTGAGTCAGAGGATATATTTTTCATTCATCCTTAGACTTTCTGTGAACATCAAGGCAGTTATATACCAATGAATGGTAATGAAAGCAGACTGCATTGTAGTGCAGCAACATAAAAACCCAACCCCAAGCACTTGATGTGAATCTTTTCCACTTATATGCCAGACAATAGCTTGCTTTTTGCAAGGATTTTGTGTTGGAACACAAAGCAGTATTTTCTGGATATTACTTTTGTCACCAGTACTGTAGTTAATCTCATCAATGATTTCCAAGTCCATCACCTCTGCATTATTGCCTTATGTACATCTGTACAGCATTTCCACTGTGCAGCAGGAGAAATGTGACCTAATTTTCCAGAAATAGGTCCTGGTTGAGGATAGAAAGCTGAGGTAATGACTGTACATTCACTTTAAGGCAGCTGATTGAACCTAGAAGCATTGTACACTATTGCAGGGCTGCTCTGTAGTGATACAGTGGGCACTGAATGTGAAAAGACAAGACAGGACTGAATAGGCTCACAATAATTGAGGGTGGCTTATTGAAAGACAGACACCCACGCTTTCTCTACTTATTCATACAGTCCCTTCCTTTCCCAGATAGGAACTCCACAACAGCATTATTGGAGCGGAATTTGTGACACTGTGGTTCCAGAATGTGTTTCAATCTTAGGGCTGAAATTCAGGGTGTTTCCTAATGGGAGACTAGAGCAATACCTGGGGAGCGATTCAAGATGAGCTAGGTGAAAAATGTCTTAGAGTTAATTCATTGAAACAAAGATTGTGGCTTTCAAACCTGTATGAGTTTCTTCCATCCTGATGACACTGAATTACTTGAACTCAGGTCTTTATTATCTTTCTAACTACATTGTTGCAGGAAAAATGTGATGTTTGCTTCTGGCAGTAATTAGACCATGGCATGTTTTCATCTGAAGGACACACCTAATTGGCAGAAAAAATCAGCAGTACTGTGGATATGCTGGTTTTGCTTTAGCTTATGTAGTTGTTTCCTGTTTAATGCATTTGCCTTACAGGGTCATGGGGAATGAAACAGTACCACGAAGGAACACCTCTTGAGCCTGTGGAAGGACAAAGTATTAAAACTTTAATTTGCACAGTATAGTGTAAGAATATGTTCAAAATTCAATAAACAGGACATGTCTTTGACAGTTTTGCTGACAGCTGCCTGCTAAAGTCAAAGTTGTAAAGTCACCTTTAGCCTATGACAACAGTGTGATGTGGATATCATTCTCTGCTGCTTTGCACTTTATACAGTTATTCATACCAGCTCAAAAGGCTGCAAAAGAGGTGAAAATTTGTTACGTTCTCTTATATGTTCTTTCTACTCTTGTTAGAGTTCAGAATGGAGAAGAATCAGACCAGAAAAAAATGTTGCATATTCAGAAACAGTCTGGCAGTGTGTCAGTAATCCAGCATATGGGAGAGAGCAGTTTGTGATGACAGAGATCATAATTTTGCTTTAGAGAGCCCAAAACTCAGTGCAAATGCTGATCCATGGATCCCATGGACTTGTGGGGATCCAAGTGGCTGAGCAGGTCTCCAACTGCTTCCTCCTGGATTACAGGGGAACTATATTGCTCCCTGACTCCATCTGCCAGCTCTGGAAGCCAGTTGTCTGAAAGACAACCTATCTTGCTATTACAAATTGAGGCAAAGAAGGTGTTAATTACCTCTGCCTTTTCCTCATCTCTAATTACAGTATTTCCCCTCCATGCCCACTAAGGAGTGGAGGTTGTCCCTGTCCCTCCTTTTGCCATTAATATATTTATAGAAGGATTTTTTGTTGTCATTCACAGCAGTGGCCAATCTAAGCTCTAAATGGGTTTTTGCCTCTCAATTTTTTTCCTACACGACCTAGCAACATCCTTAAACATTTCATGGGTTACCTCTCTTTTCTTCCAGAGATGATGCACCCTCTTTTTTTCCCGTTAATTTGTTCAGAAGCTCATTGCCCATCCAGGCTGGCTGTCTACCCTGGCAGCTCATCTTCCAGCACATTGGCACAGCCTCTTCCTGTGCCGTCAAGAATTCTTTCTTGAAGTAGGACCAGCCCTTCTGGACCCCTTTGTTTTTAAGGGCTGTTTCCCAAGGTACCTTCTAAGTTAGTTCCTTAAGTAATCTGAAGTCTGCCCTCCAGAAGTCCAGAGTGGAGGTTTTGTTGCTTTCCCTCTTAGCTTGACTGCATATTGAGAACTAAATTATTTCATGGTCACTGGACCCCAGACAGCCTCCAACCACCACATCTCCCACCAGCCCTTCTCTGTTTGTAAAAAGAAGATCAAGCAAAACCTTACCCCTGGTAGACTCATACAGCAGCTGTGGTAAGAAGCTAACTTCCATACACTCTAAGAACCTTCTAGACTGCCTCCTCTCTGCTGTGTTAAGTTCCCAGCAGGTATCTGTCAGGTTAAAATTGTCCATAAGAACAAGGTCTGGTGATCTTGAGACAGCCTCTAGCTGCCTATAAAATAATTCATCAATCTCTTCATTCTGGTTGGGTGGTCATAACAGACTCCAACCAGGATGTCAGCCTTGTTGCCCTTCCCTCTAATTCTTGCCCACAGGCACTCAACCTGATCATCCATAATCTCCAGTTCTATGGCATCTAGAGCCTCCCTGATGTGCAGGGCCAGCCCTTCACCCCTTCTCCCTTGCCTGTCTTTCCTGAAGAGCCTGTAGCTATCAATTACTGTGCTCCAGTCACGTTTCTGTGATGGCAACTACATCATAACTTTCCTGCTGTAACAAGGCTTCCAGCTCCTCTTGTTTGTTACCCATACTGTGTGCATTAGTGTACATGCACTTCAGCGGGGCTGCTGGTTTCTCCCCTGATTCCAGTTTACCGCCCTCAGACTCCTGTTTGGGGGGACTAATTTCAGCCCCTTTTCCCTTCAAATCTAGTTTAAAGCCCTGTCAATGAGTCCAGCCAGCTCCCTTCTTAGAACCCTTTTCCCTCTGTGGGATAGGCTGCTCTCACATGCTAGGATCTTTCTGCCCCTCTGGGACAGATGTACTCCCTCTGTTGCTAGTGGACCCAGTGCCATAGAAAGTTCCCCAAGATCAAAACCCCCAAAATTCTGTTGGTGGCACCAGCCTCTGAGCCACTTGTTAATTACACCTCTTTCCTGTTCCTTTCAGTATTCCTTCCTGCAGCTAAGGGTATTGATTATGGAAGTGCTAAAAGCATTGAGGAGTCTTATTTGCAAAATCACTCTCTATTGTGTGTGGTTTTAATTGAACACTATTCACTGCACCCTCCCTCAGCAAATAGGAGAGAAAGAATGGTGACAGTCTTTGTATTTTGTACCTCATCTGTACCATCCTTATCTCTTCCACTCAATGAACAAATCTGTCTTTACGGTTTACAAAAGTTACCTTAATTTCATAAATGTCAGTTTCTTTGCTTGGGAAATGTTTATCTGGGTGAATGTTTCTATTACAGTGGAGACTTTAAAGGCAAACAAGCAAAACAGAAATGAAAAAAACCCACCCCAAACGTCTTTAAAATGATTGTTATGTATTGCTAGCAACAGGTAAGGCCCTTTATATTGAAAAAAATCCCTAACCAGATGGAGTTGGTAACATTCAGTCAACCTTCACTAAGCAATTGCAATGAGCATTTAGGATCTAGTCACAAGAGCTTTCCTGTGCTCTCCCTGGAGATTACACATGCGGTTTCAGAACAACCTCTCAGTGGTGTACAAATGTTTCCACGTTCCTCAGGTGGTAATTTTTTACCTGAACTTCTGTCCTCAAAATTTCATACACAGACATAATTTCCTTTTTATGTTTACTTGATACAGGTGTAAAAAATTGGGTAATTAGTCTCTTGATTCTGAATTTGTTTGTAATTTATACACTTTATTTTATATGCACTTATATTCCTTTCTGTGAAATGCATTCTGAAAAGTCTGAATTCAGGACATAACTGCATAACAACACTTCATATATGCTTGACCTGTACTTGGAAATGCAAAGTCTACCCATTGATATAAAAGTCTGCAGCAATGAAATTGTGCCAGCAGTGGTGAGATAATGATGACTCTGCTTCCTGGTGTAGATGAGGTCTTGGTTAGCACTGCTGAGCTCTGTAGACTCCAACTGTTAGCAGAAGGATGGCATGCATAATTACCTACGAGACTGACAGTCTGTATTGACTCATTTATAGTTTATATGGATATGTAAAGTGCTTCCTTGCAGCTGAGCCAGAATCTAAAACTCATGTGAAAACATGGGAATGCTGTCTTGCTGTGATTAAAGGAAACTGATGCATGACTAAATGGCATCTTAGCTAATAAGCTAGCATCCAACAAAGGGGGAGCTTCATAGCTTGAGGCTGTAGTGGTCGAGATGAGGTTTTGGTATTTCCTAAACAATCAGCAAGTAGGTGTGTGTATTGCACCCTAAATTTTGTATATCATTTGAAGAGTGTTGCTCATTTGAATATTCAAGGGTTTATTTTCTTTTCTTTGAATTAGTATTATTAGAATCAGGTAGCATACTTAGAACATATTTGATGTTGTTTCTTAAAATGTGTGCATGAATTCTTTTCATCTGAGCTTGGTTCTTGGTTTTCAGAATGTGCTTTTCTGTGTGCATATGATGGTAGTCTTGATTTTCCAAGTCTGATAGCATTTAGGAATGCGTGCAGTTTCATACTCTTAGGTACTTTGGTTTTATGTGTAACATTACTGTAAGCTCAACCCTTAGGAGTTGTGTCCATTTGACCATTCACTACTTTTATCTACCGAATTGCATAAGGATCTGGGAGAGCTCATGAGAGAGAGTCTGTATCAAACCTAGCACTTTTGCTTCTCATTCCAACCAAATGAAATCTGTTAGAATTGTGATTCGTGTAATAATTTTGCATGATGTGGCAGGAGCACTTCTCCAGGTGTTCTGACTCCTGATAACAAGTTTGAGAAGGAGAGATCCAATGTGTACACATTCAAAATAGAGGTGTTTTCAGTATCCCTAAGTAATTATTCTGAATTATTATATCCATAATGGTTATGTTTTGTATATCAACCTTGCTAGCAACTTTCAGATTGAACTTGGTTAATTTTTAAAATAATCTTTTCTTTCTTAAATCCTTGGATTGATCTTTACTTAAAATCTGTTTATTCTCCTAGTTTTTCACCTAAAACAACTGTGCATGGATACTACCTTGTACATGCATCCTTCTTAAATTGGACTTGATCTACTTTGTGTAGAAATTTACAAGTTATTTGAAATGAATGCTGTGAGAAAAGCCAGACTACTTAAAGAGTAGTTACTTCAGCTTGCCAGACTGAATTTGCTTCCTTGATAGCTTATATTAAAGGTAAGTTGAAGTTCAAATACACCTCTCTTTAAATTTGAGTGGGTTTTGTGCTGTGTGATCTTTGCCAGCTGACAGAATAACCTTGACAGAGTGTAGGTGTTGGCCTTTGCTTCTTTTCATACTTATTTATCCTGCTACTCTAGTACCATTGAATGGGAATTAATTACTTCAGAGATGATTGAAGAAGTCTTGTTTTAAATATAAGCCATTTTATGTGAAGTTTAATTCACAACATAAAAGCAGCTCCTGGGTAATAACTGAAATTGATATATTTTTACTGAAAAATAATTACTTTGGTTCCTCAGTGTCCAGCAGACACAGCTCTCCAACAACCATAGATCTTTGCCATATGTTTAATACTTTCTTATCTTTTAATTACAGGGAAAACTCAAAATTAATAATAAAAATTGTCCTGACTGAACTAAAAGGCTTTTAGAGATGTTGAGGAGATTGGTTTCCAGTTCAGTTCTTTTACATTAAGAAATTTTAAATGAGTTTGGGAAGAGCTCAGGTTACTAAGACCTAAAGTCCCTATGTTTTCAGGTTTGAAGACAGACACAAATTTAATCTATAGATAGAAGGTTCTGTTTATAGGCTTGTAGAAATGTTCATAGTGATACTCCCACATGACCCTCAGTTCCCTGCCTTTTTGTTTCTGAAAAAACTATAGCTACATCATAGTTATAGTTCACAAATAGTGTGGTCATAAACAAATGAAGCAAAAAATTCGATTTCTTGAGTTCCTGAGTTAGTCAGAATACTGCTACAGAATAAGTATTTGAGAAGCACATAACCTGCACTTAGGTGACTAAATTTGCATTCAGAAGGCTAGCTCTGGTCCTTGTTCTGTGTGACCCTAGGCACCTGTCTCTGCTTCTGTTTCCCTTTGTTTTAGAGTACCTCATCTATTTTGAGAATCTCTGTGCAGTAAAAATATTTACCTCTGGTTGCATTTTTACAGATAACAGGTGACATATATAAAGTGTATCTGGTATGTTATAAACCATGTTCTACTAAAATATAAATCTAAGCACATAACTCTTTCTTCCCTACTTTTTCTTAGAGCAAAGTATTTTACATAGCTTAATTTAAAATTCAGTATAATCATAGATCAGACAGCAGGCTAACTCTGAATTAAAACCTTGATCAGCTTTGAATTTTAAATTTGGATCTCAATTAGCCCTTTGAGTAATTTCTGAAACTTGAAGAATACTCAGCCTTTTGAGATGTTTAAATTTTTGCTTTGGACTTGTCTTTTTGATATCCAGTGATAGCAAATACAGAAGCATTAGAGTTTTGCTGAATTAATAATATCTGAAAATGACCTAAAACCCTTCAGAGTAAAAAAAATCAATAAATTACTCTGTATTTTTATTTGTGAACTCTTTTGCTTCTGGGAACAACAGCCAGCTCCTATAGTGCCATGAAATTTCATTTTTGTGTAGTATTCTTTGAGAGGGCCACGGGAATCGCCCTGGAGCTATGTGACTGCGACTTCCAGGTGCAGTGTACATCCAAAGCTTAACAATTATTACAGTGTGTGCACAGATGTACTATTTTTTTTTTTAATAGAGGAATTCTAAAATGTACTAATGAGGCTGTGAAACAATTAAACACTCATGTAAGCTTGTTATTTGCAGTTTAGCAAAAAATTGCTAATGGTCATGCAGAAACGTGGTGCACACAACATCTTTCAGTTCCTGGTGGTAGCTCTTGCCTTCAGGCTGGATGTTAGGAAGAAGTTCTATACAGAGAGAGTGATTGCCCATTGGAATGGGCTGCCTGGGGAGGTGGTGGAGACACCATCACTGGAGGTGTTCAGGAGGAGACTTGATGGGGTGCTTGGTGCCATGGTTTAGTTGTTTAGGTGGGTTGGATTGGTTGATGGGTTGGACACAATGATCTTGAAGGTCTCTTCCAACCTGTTCTGTTCTGTTCTATTCTATTCTATTCTATAACTGGGAAAGAACATAAAATTATTGAATAATCCCTTCCAGAGACAGAAATTATCTCTCCTTCTGTGCTGAACTAGAGAAATTCAAATAATTGCAGATGATGTGGCATATTTTTCATAAATAATAAAAATCTGGTATCTAAGAAAACAAAGAATATCTGCTTTTAATGGTGAAAACTCAAGTCCTGTTAACACTTTGCCAATGAACAGGAATAAGAAACAGATGAATTCATATGTGAATTGAGTAGACAGAAACATCAGTGAAAAGGAGAATTAGGTTCAAACAGCACTAATGCCTGATTCCTGCTGTCATTTCTTATTATCAATCCTTCTATTATGACCAAATCCCAGGCACCTTTACCAGCTGATAACAAATAGAATGTTACTAATGTTAATTGTTTGTGAGTGCATGGCATCATAGCTTTAGTTTTTTAAGTGAAGCCTGCTAGTTCTCTCTTGTTAAAGATGCTACTGGCTGTAAGTGGTAGTTACAGAATGTTCTGAACTGAGACAAAGAAGTTCAAATATTACTTCTCTAATTCATCTGCCTGTTCAGTTTTGTGGTTTCCTATGAGTCCCAAGGCTGAGTTGCATATTTATCTTCCACTTCAGTAATTTGTGTAAACAGTGTTCTCAAGTGCCTCATGCTTTTGCTCTCATTGTAATCAGAATTTCAGAAGTTATATTTATTACATTAACCATTTGCCATCATCACACATAAAAAGTTATCAGGAATTTGACTTAAGGTGTGTGTTAGTTGCATGATATAGCTATGATTGCAATCTCTTTAGATCTTCAGAACTGTCTGGTTTTTGTTGTTTGTTTGATTTTAAAGCAAATACAAGATTTGTGAAATGAATTGGTTGCCACTGAATAGTGATACCCTCACTACAGTGAAAATTGTTGTACTTTTTGTATTGATATCTGCCTCTAGAGATTTTGCACACACCCCCCACCCCCTTACCATCTAGGATTCCCAGGGGGCTTGCTTTCTTGAAATGTCAGTTGAAGTCTTCCTGCTTGATCTAATAAAATAATTGAAGCATATCAAACAGTAATTATAGGCAGAGATAGCACATCCTGTATTGTGCCTCAGGAAAAAACAAGGTACAACAGTTAGAGACTAAATTTGGAAGCTAAGTCTGCCTTAATTTCAATTCTGATTCTGTCACTGACCCTCTATTGGTTAAAGAAATAATTTAATTCTACTCCCTCAGTCTTTGTGTAAATCATTAGGATGGGACTTTGCTTCTCTGAGAAGACTACTGTGGATAGGTTAGCAGCACACAGGATGAATGCTGACAGTTACTGTTCTTCAAATCCTGACTTGTGACTTCTGGCTCACTGCTAACCTAATCAGAAGTCTGTTCTTGTAATTCCATCAAGAAATGTGAACTAGAAAATTAGGCTGCACAATAAAGCAATGTACACATCTGTACTGGAGACAATAAGTCAATTAATCTACACATGGGACAGCACATTATCTTGTTCTCTGGACACATCTGCCCAGGGAGGTGGTTGAGTCACCAAGCATGGATGTGTTTAAAGGCTGTTTGGATGTGATGCTTGGGGATATGGTTTAGGGTTATCAGTTGGACTTGCTGATCCTGAGGGTCTTTTCCAACTTGAATCTTTCTGTGATTTTGTGATGTATACAAACATGCTTGTACATCATGCTCGACCCAGAAGCAAGGACACAATCTTTTGGATTCCCGAGTTGAAAACTCAAAACTGTACGATGCAGTGACTCCTGCAGTCTCTAACAGGTCTCTTTACTCACGCTGTGCACTTTCAGATCTGACCAGACAGAGTTCAAACTGTATGACTGGTGGTGTTTTGCCTGCCCCAGCTCCCACAGTTTATCTTGTTTTTCTGATATTATGATATTGTCTGACTGTAATTTTTCATAGCCATTTCTAATTTCTGTTCAAATAATGCTCTGACAACAAACCTTTCATGAGCCTGAGGTGTGGGCAGAAAGAATGGGAAAAGCTTCTTATACCACTTCCCTATCCTATATTAACCAAAGAAATACTGAAATTATATTTGGTACTCAATATAAATCTAATAAATTTTGTTCTTATCACAGAATTTCAAAATATATCTAGAACTTTAGTCCTCCTGCTGGACCTCCTTCACAATACGGTCTGAAGAGCCTTCTTTTTTTGTTTCTTTCTTACGGTTAGTCACAGTCACCTTGGAATATAGATTTCTGCTAATTATCCTTCATCACTCAGTTGCCTAAATAATTTACAGTGTAAAAGTCTCAAAGGACTCTCTAGCTGACAGGTCTGATTTAGAATTGTGCAGTCTTTGTTATGCAAAAAGGTCCTTTCAATTCTGCCCTTCCTTCTCTGTTTTGTTGCAATGTATTGTGTTTTGGTTTGGGTTTCTGTTTTTTCAGTGATATTTTATTTGATACTGTCACTGAGATGAAAAATGTTACTGTAAATAATGATGCTCTTCCAAGCTTTCCTCCTCTGCTTGGCAAGTTATGGTTTCTAATGTGTTCTCTTGGCTCTGTGCACTATAGGCAGATGTACTTGCTATGTAGTCTAGTTAATTGCATTTGCTAATAGAAACAATGTATGAAATGCTGGATTGTAAACCAGTTCTGTGTTTCAATAAGCTGATTCTAGCAGTTACATTCAGCCAGTTTGGATTCTTGCTGCTAACCTCAATAGCTGAGCATTCAGCAAAGATTTAACCTATTCTCACAGATTATTTAGCCAGCCAATCTAAATAATAGCATTTACCAAAACTGCAAGCTGTTTGTAAGCACATAGTAAATAGAGAAGAGATTACATCAATGAAGAGTTAAACTTTTCATGGTTTCCGTCTAATAAAAAGCAAATGTTAATAAATGTAAACAGTATTCCTGGTTTCCACTTTTTTTTCTGCTGTGGAATTTCTCCCTGATCAGAAGTGAAATTCTCTGCAGTAGAGAGATGTTGTTCTTCAATTATATGGGCTATTGAACACAATACAGCATATCCAAAAGGAGTTAAATTCACTGCTGCTTCTGACTCCAGCTCCCTTCAGCAGCTCCTGCAATGTTTAGTCTGTAAAATCAAGCTGAGCAGAGGAGAATGAGGGACTTGACCTACTTTCATGTTGGTCATTGTGCTGGGGAGGCTTAGTCCAGTATATTGGTTTCTCACAAATAGCACAGGAAAAAGGGATAGCATTTTAAGGGCGTGTTGATTGAATATTTTCACATATGTGCAAATTGGCACACTGATGGATTGATGCACCATTAGAAGGTCCTCAAGAGAATGTTCCACCTAGTTAATACCCTTGTGTTTTGGGTATATATTATTCAGAGAAATGATCTCTGCAGACTCTTTGGCTTGGATTTGTTTGTGATGGCCTCCGGGCTGGGAATATGCTTAATGTTGTTTTTAACAGAGGGTAGTGAAATGTGGAACTCATGTATTCAGACTCAGTACAAAAGGAGAGGGGAGACCCTCTCAAGGACTGAATCCTGTCTTGTGCTTCCACTGAAATCACAATCAACAGAAGTAACTCCTGAACCAGACCAGCACATGACAAAAATGCAGAGACAGATTTAACTTTGAGCATCTATTATACCAAAACCACACTCAATATCACTGGTTCTGCTATGAGCTAAGGAATGCTATCTGAGTCTGGACTGCTGTCAGCCCTCTTTGCTGTCCATGCCTCTCTTTAGTTCTTCATCTTTTCCTCCGAATGTCTTCCCAAACCATTGGAAAAACACAATGAGGATGACTATGTAAAAAGATACTTCACTAGCTGATTGTGGTATGAGGATTACTAAGTTTCTCCTCCTTATCTCTGTAAAATATCCCAATATTCATGTCATTTCACCCTTCACCTGCAACAGTCTTCCTGCCACCTGTGCTGAAATTCCTCTCTTAGGAGCTACCTCCTAGTCTTCCAATGACTTTTCTTCTACACTGTGAACAATGATCACATCTATTCATGCAAAGCACCCATACCCATAAGTTTAAAAGCAAGTCACATCATGCTTTGTAGTTCCGGTGGTGGGTTTTTTAGTATTATTTTTTTTTTAAATCTATCTCTTCCAGATTCAAAATTTTGGTCACTAAGAATTTTAAAGCATAGCAGTTCAAGCAGCTCAGCTATTCTTATTATCAAGTTTAGTGCTTTTTTAATGCATGACTGCTCCGTAATGCATATAAACTCTGTGGTTATGGACAAAGCTCTGCCATGTGGTGTAAACTAAAACCAAGCTAGCAGGCATTGTGTATGTACAGTACCTCTCTGCTAAAAGAAATCTAGGAGACTGCTGTCTAGAGGGGAGCACAATCAACACGCTGTAGATTTCCATTAGTGTTCTACTGTTCAGTGCATATTTGGGCAATCCCTTTTCATTTTTTGATTCTGGTAGTCAGTAATTGACATTTGTTTTCTTAGTGTCATGACCTCAGGCCTGGAGGCTTAACTCCCATTGCAGTCAACTGCCATCACTCATCAGCAAAAAACATCCCGCTTAATTGGGTAAACACTATTGAAGAAAATGTGTGGAGCTTTTTACACTTCAAAGGAATGAAAGTTAGAGCTGCCTCAGTAACTGTCAGAGGAACTGCAGTGAACCAAGAGCAGTAACTGTCAGCAAGCTCTTGTATATCTAGGGCAAGTGAAGACAGAGCTCTCTGATTTTCCTGAGTATGCTCTGTTACAGCTCCAGTAAAGTCAACTGTGCTTATTAATGTAAACACATTTTATGTATTATGTGCATAGTCAAACAACAGCATACTTACAGTTTGCAGACCAGAGCTGTGGACCGCTCTGTGAGTTAGTTCTATGGCCCACAGTGTGCTCCAGATTGTCCTCTTTGCCTGGAACTCCTAATAGTGTTCTGAAAAACTAGAGAAATAGATGTTAACTTATATGAGACACCAAATCAATGCATATTGGATCCTAGGACTATACTATAGTCTGCTACTGTGCTGTCAGTACTGCAGTAGAAATAAATCACAGAAAAATATTAAGGAATAGACTTCCTTCCTTGGATTACTTGATTATTTTGTATTTATTTAGTTGAATATTAACTTCTGACATTTCAATGCTTTCACTATGAAATTTACAGCACGACCAGTTATTATTTCATATTCTGCAGTGATTATTTAGCTAAATTCACAGGGAAGGCTTTCAGATTTAATTGCTGCAGCCTTTGAACTCTGAACCTGAATTCTCATAGCAAAATGGTCATGAATCATTTAGGAACAGTTTGTTTGGGAAAGCTGATTTTCAGCTATAGGATCTGTTTGAGATGATCCATTTATTGGTTCATTTTCTTGAACAGGTTTGTCTTCAAATTGGATTCTGTAGATGCATCATTTACAAACTGATTTATACTCTAGTGTGTGCACACATTCACTCAGAGCAGTACACCAGAGGCAGGTATTGTGCAAATATGTGCCCTAAGTTTTCTGCATTTCAACACATACTTATAGTGAGATCTTCTTGTAATATCCTACTTCTGCCCAGTAGTCACAGTCTAATGTTTGTCTCCAATCTCTTGATTAAAATTGCTAAAATAATTAAGAATTTGTTTCCTGAAAATCAGTCTCCAGGAATTCTTATAGTACAAGTCCATTACATAATGTGATGCCAAAAGCTAACACAAATGATAATACCATCAAAATAATCATATGTATACAACTGAATACTTTCCAACA
Organism: Dryobates pubescens; assembly: GCF_014839835.1. Taxonomy (NCBI): domain Eukaryota; kingdom Metazoa; phylum Chordata; class Aves; order Piciformes; family Picidae; genus Dryobates; species Dryobates pubescens. The sequence goes on along the minus strand of NC_071628.1, from coordinate 15,010,707 downwards.
CTTACCCAGCTGTATTTTACAAATAACTCTGAATCTATTTATGTTGCTTTAATGTCTGCTAGCTGAATATAAGGTAATACAACAATTTAATGTTTCCCACATAGTTGCTCAGCTCTTTTCTTTTGTTTTTTAAGGGATTTGTAAGAAATGTGGTATACTAATGTGGTAATGGTAAATTATTCTTCTGCTTTCAGCATTTGCCTACAAATTTGATTTCTACAGTCAGTAGTGTGAGAATATCAATGAAAACTATTAAAACAGATTAGAGAAAAACAATGAAAGTTATTGTTCTACTGCTGCTCTGTAAGCTTCTCAAGTGATTCTGTTGATAGTCTGTCAGACCTAAACCTACCTTTTTCTATTTGACACTGTGTGGCATTGTGCAGCACTGGTTTCCTCCACTGATTGACAGGAGAAGTGTTTCATATGGAGTTATCCTAGGTGCACACTGTATACAGGGTCCAGAGAGTCTTGTTGATGCTGAGTCCAAAAATTCAAGTCAGATTTCTCTTTATAAGGAAAAATATTACTTTTTTGTTTATTTGTTTGCTGTTTGTACTAGATATACTCTACTATATACTAGATTATCTAATAAAATCTGTAGTTCCAAATATCTGGAACTGATTTTCCTGTTATGCACATGTGATATGTCATTCTCCCCCTCCTCCTGCTCTAAATTTAGGTGAGACAGAAGAACTTAGACAGAAGTCATAAGTCTTCTTTTTAAAGACATTAATGCAACAACTGTCCACTTGATTCCACCTTGCAAATCAGCATGCATTTATTCACAGGACAAAGGACACGCAGAAAGGCTGAAAAGTCTCCAGAAGCAAATTCCATGCAGGCTCCTTCTCACCTAGAGATACCTTCTCACTAGAAATACTATTTTAAGCTGCCTTTGGACAGTTGTGAATCAATGGAAAGCTTAAAGCCAAAATAATAATAATGTAATGACTTAAACCCATGAACTCAGCCATGTTCTAATTTTGTTATATCTTTTCATAATGATTTTGTAATTATTGCTAATGAAAGGCAGGGATGCTAATTTCATTAGAGGCCCATTCAGCTTCAGGTTAGCTGTATAGCCATGGAAGCGACTGTTGTGTGTACTGTGTGCCATATAGGACATCAATGATTGAATTATTTGTTAGACTTTAATTAGGACAATAGATGAAGACATCTGTCTGAAGATGTGAAATTTGAAGGTAATCTGGTTTTGCAGTTATTCTGCAGGGTAACAGCCTTTTTTGCTGAGCTTTGAGGGTGAGGTAGACCAGCTGCTCTCCAGAGGTGCCTTCTAGATGTTATTTTGTGATTGTAGGGTAAGCATTTAGCTTCATAAGTTGAAATTAATTATTTTTTTTAAAATGGAATATTTACTCCTCTAAAAAAGAATGTAACAGCTTTTAAGTTAGTGCTGAGAGCTTTGCCATATCAATTATGCTTACTACATGAAATGGTTGGTTGACCTACTTGCTTTTCACCCTTACACATACTCACATTTTGATTCATAACAATATTTAAACAGCCCTGATGTTAACATATTTTCTCTCATCTTCTACATGATAAATTTTGAGGCAGAAAGTATATATTTTTCTGTTAAATATAGTGAACCACTGAAGTGTAGTGTTTAAAGCTGTAGATTATAAGGGTTTGCATCACCAAGTGTGTGCAGCTGAGGGAGACCACTAAGAGCAGTAATTGACTTCCTTGACAAATTTGGTTCTTACCCCTTTATAGGTGAATTTCAGGGATAAATAGTTAAGCAGGTGGTGAATAGAATATGCATTACAATGTATGAATGAAAACAGCTACAGAAATACATAAAAACCATGAAAAAGTGCTTCAGGTAAAAGCCCAGAAGCTGTCTACCCTATCTTTTCTGTTCTCATTCATAGAGCCAAGTGTTTTATTGTGGAATTCTCTTTGCATTTTATCCACAAGAATGTGACATTTTGCAGGACCTACGTGTCTCTTGATTTAATTCCCTCTCCCATTTTTGTTAATGTGAGACTGAGTCTGCTGATGTTTTCTTACATTATATCTTGGTAAGGGTTAATACATTCTGTGTTTTAAATGTCATCCACTGTAGACATATTGAGCTATGCCTCGTAGAAATACAGTTAGGAAGCAGTATGACTTGCATGTACAAACAGAAATTTCTCAGGAGGCCGTATTATACAGTCTCAGCTAAAATAACCTTTAATTTAATTGGAGGTACTGGAGCTACAGCTGGATTTTACTTTCAAGCACACACCACCACATTAAATACATCTGAAACATTAGAAGTTTGGATAGGTTTCAAGAGTGCTTTGGGGGTCTCTAAATCTTTTGGAGAGTTTTGCAGCTATTTGCAACTACATGCAACTAGAATTAAACTTACATTCTCAGAATTGTTCAACAACTGACTCAATGTCTAAATTGATGAGCTACTTTTTGAACTGTGAAATTATCAGCAAAACATTTCATGTGGAGAAATTCCTGAAATGATGACTTACTTAAAAAACAAGCTCATCAAAATCCTTCTCTGCCATAATGTATTTGCTATGCATAACTATCTCTCTGCAGGATATACACTAAGACAACCACCTGGGTCACATCCTGCTCTGCTATGATCTTAGTGAAGTGTTGCCAACTCTTCAAGTATCTAAATGCACTTACGGCAAATATACTTTTCAGTATTCCAGCAAGAGGACTGAGGGTGTTGAAAGACATCCTTAAAATCTCATTCAAGTATCTCCCAAAAGGCTATCCTGGAAAGAATGTGGTTTACCTATGCGGAGTCACGTACCACATTTTTGAAAGCCTAGTTAGATGTCCCCTTTCCTCTGATTTATTTTTTCCCTAAGCAAAGTGGAAAACTCCACCCTGTGTTAGGAATACTTGCAACCCAAACCAATGTCAAATATATGCATTATTAGAGAGAATTAAGTATATTATTACAGAACATTATATTTTATCTCTGTCTATCTATATGAGGCTGGTGAGAGGCCTTGAGCACAAGCCCTGTGAGGAGAGGATGAGGGAGCTGGGGTGGTTTATCCTGGAGAAGAGGAGGCTGAGGGGAGACCTTATGGCTGTCTACAACTACCTGAAGGGTGGTTGTAGCCAGGAGGGGGTTGGTCTCTTCTCCCAGGCAACCAAGAGGACACAATCACAAGCTGCATCAGGGGAAGTTTAGGCTTGAGGTGAGGAGTAAGTTCTTCACTGAGAGTCATTAGCCATTGGAATGGGAGGTGGTGGAGTCACCATCCCTGGAGGTATTCAAGAGGGGATTGGACGTGGCACTTGGTGCCATGGTTTAGTCAGGAGGTCTGTGGTGATGGGTTGGACTTGATGATCTTTGAGAGCTCTTCCAACCTTGGTGATTCTGTGATATGCCTACCTCATTTATTGGAGTCTTTTAGGACACCTACATATCAAATCTTACACTTATAAAAAATCCAGATGCTAGACACTGGAAATCATACGTTGATATATTGTAAAGCTATATTGCAAGCCTACTGCATGGGCTTCACATGCACATAAGTCCTAGAGGTACATAATAATACCAAACGGCAAAAGCAGTTTCTTCATACTTTATTTTACAATTTCTCACTAAATATATTTACAGGACATGGAGTTTGCATTAGTGCAAGACATAGTAATGTTGCATAAGTACAAACTGTTGAACTTTTCTAAAAAAAGAAACAAAACCCAAAGAAATAAAGCACTTAACTGAGGTCACAGCTAAGTATGTAAAGCAATGTTATTAACTGAGTGAAAATGCTAACTGCATCTTTTCTTTTCATAAACAATTTCTAGAAACAAACCACAAACCAGCATTACAGAGTCCAAACTACTAACCCTTGTACAGTACCAGATCATTTAAAAAATGAGTTTTTTAAAAGCACATATACTGTACTGTGTGGCAGTCTGTTTTTCTACAGATACTGACTTACTCTTTTAATACAAATATGATATGACCTTGGCAGTTTTGAAGAACAAAGTTATCTCAAGATATCAAACATCAGTAACAAACTCTGATAAGCATAGCTTCTTGAGAACTTGCTTTAACAGCATTTCTTCACAGTGATACTTATGAAAGGTTGGAAAAAGATTAGCATAAAATATTTCCATCCTTTTTCAGTTTTTCTGCAAAAAATCATTACTTTATATTGATAATTATAAAATTACAAACACTTTCTATAAGTAACTGCATCTGTAGTAATGATAGAAAAAGTTATCAGTAAGATACCTAAAATGAGGCTTGCTTAAAACAATGGTTTGAAGAAAACTAGATAGGCCTTTTAAAAAATAATAGTAAGGAAGGTAACTTAACTTAGAAATAGCAACACAGTAGTTTAACAGAAACCACCTACTGGTCAATAAAAAATAAATAAATCTAATTATTTATTAACAAATGTCAAAAAATAAAGAAACTGTATGAGGTGAACTCAACAGTTAAAAAAGAAGTGATGAAACGTTTTACTCCTAGTCTTAGTTTTGGCACTTCATTGGAACAATTACTTTACCAAAGACCAAAATAATGTATAAAAGATATAGGGCTCCTGGGTATACCTTGCAAATATAGTACATAGGTACTGGCAAACACAGAAAACAGAATTAGTTAAACATTCCCACAGATTTGCACATGCATGCACTATTTGGAAAACAGCATTGCAGCTATGCTCTTGGCGGTGCCGGGCTTGCATTACTTGGGTATTTCAGGCTGTTTCTTCAGCAGATCTTGTTTCTGATTTGAGTCTGACAAATTCTTTAGCAACCTCATCATTGGTCCTCTGAGAAAGTATTCTAAGAATCGTCAGCCCGGTTTCATCTACAGAGATGTTTCTCAGCAAGGGGTACCAAGAAGCACAGCTCCCTTTCTCTGCTATGTTTTGCAGCTGTATAACTGTCATTCCTATAATGCGATCTTCCCTAGCAAAGCAGTAATCTTTCACTGAAAGGTGAAGTTCGTAGGCTCCAGGCTTATCTTCATTACTCAATGTGCTGCATGGATTAAAAACATGAATTTAGAACAACAAGTTAGTTAAATTCCCCTGAGGAATGAACATACTCTGGAAATCTTGTAAAAATTAGTGATAGCAGTAGTTTAGTTTTGGTAGTTCTGTTGTGTTGCAACAGAATATCATTTAGTTTGATACCTCCTACATAATTAACCTTTCCTGTGCTTCTGATGACATAGCCTCTGTTCCCACTGACCTAAACAGAAACAGAATTCATCATTTGCTCAATATCAGTAATAAACATGGTTACCTTGCTGTGGAAAGTACCTAAAACATTCAACTAGTTCTACAACAGACATAACCAAATCTTTAAATCAGCTGCAAAAAAATAAAGCAAAGCAGTGGTAGCAAGCCTCAAAAGGATATTTGTGGCCAGATTGTGAGAAAATGAACTCTGTCCTAGTCAAGGTTGGGGGGATTAAAGGGAGGGAAAAAGATTTCAGTTATGAAAAGGAAGGAGAATTAAACAGGTGAGAGGTGCTGTAAGAAATACTATATTTAAAGCTCCAGGATAGGTTAAAATCTCTTATTGTTTTAGGGCTTACACAATAGAGATAAATAATTGTATTAATACTCAAATGCATATAATGTGGCTTAGGATTTTTTTCCCACGTTCTTACTGTCTTAAGTACAAGAAATTCTAACAATATTTGCATGGAATATGCCATTAACAGACAAGGAAGACTTACAATTGGAAAGTTTCATTGTATTTTGGTGACCACGTGTTGCTTTTTGTCTTGGTTCCATGTTTTCTCTTCTTGTCACTGAGGTTAGGACCTAAGAGGCAAACTTCCACAAATGGTCGGAACATAGCTGTTGTTTGCCAGTTCAGCTTATTAAGTGCTACAACTATAAAGAAATAAAATACATTTAGTTAAATAAAATGCCTTTGGAAAAGCTCTGATTAATTATCCAGCATGACTTTGTACAGCCAATGAAAGGTGACCTGAGAGATTTCCTATGGGATATCAATACTTGGCAAGCCAAGAGGAACTTTTGCCTGTTCTCTGCCAAGTAAGATGTCTGACTATTTTGAGTATCAAGAGCAGCAAATATAAGCATTCATTTTACAACTTCTTGACATTATCAGCTCTTTTGTCTTCTACTCTCACTGCAGTTAACAAATAATTTTATGTTAATTTAAGTAATATTGAGATTCCTCTGGAATTCAGGTTGTGCAGAACAAGGGCATTTTGTTAAAAATGGAACTTCTAATGCCTTGGTGCACTCATTGTCCACACAGCTTTCAGAAGACTAAATTATAGGCAGACAATTTAGAAGTGTAACTTGGCACATTTGAATTTACAAACTTGTATGAAAAATTCTGTCTAGACAGAGATGCATAGGCAGTACCTACCTGCAAAATGTTAACTTCTGCTGATGTTGAGCAAGCAAGAAGTACAGCCCCAATCACCTGAAGCATACTTATAGCTTTACAAGTACTGTAATCCTTTCATTATTGGTATGCTTTATTTTGGGTTTAATGCTCAGAAGTATTGGACTTTGTTGTTGCTTTCTTTTTAAAATCAGCTATTTGTAACTTACCTTTCACAGTGACTTTATGCTCACCAGTTCCAGGATGTGTAGAGACCTCCACCTGTATAGATATCTCACCCACTGAGTTATTAGTGCCTTGACCTGAAATAATAATTAGTAGGTTAGCACACTTGGCTTCTCAGTACATCATGAGAAGCAGACAATGAAAGCAAAAGAAGGTGAGTGGTATTTTCTCTTAGAAACATTTAGAAATTTCTGACATATCTTTCATGTTGTTAAATTTGTCAGAATTAGTTTCATCAGTGATTTTGCCACAAAAGTACCTAGTAATTGCAAATGTCTATGTAAAGGGCCTCAATATGATAAAAAAGGACCCTTTTGTCTGGAATCTTCCATTCTGGTTGTCATTAGGTGTTTTTGCATCTTGCAATGCAAAAGTTGGTGGTTTCATTGAATGTTGTTTGCATGTACACCCCAAAAATCTTATTGTAAGCACATATTTGCAAAGTTATTTCTGTGCTGATACTGATGAAGCCTTTGCTAAAGGTTGTGTCTGAGCAAACTACTGAAGTTCTGCAGTAGCACAGGCATGGGGGCTTAAAGAAGAAAGGGCAGATTGTAGGGATGGCAGAGGAGACAGGAAATAAACTTTGAGGGCTTTTACTTACAAGCACCAGATCATGTTCTAAGTCAATTTGCAAACAATGATTCCTTGAAAAGACTTTCAATCCTTGAAAGGCCTTTTAATGCATCAGATTATAACAATACAAACAAAATCAGGTGTGGTTACTTGTTTTTGAACTGAATCACTGAGCGTGTTGACCTCTGAACTGTGCACTTGTTCCCCAGTCTAATCCCTGTGAACCATATACAAAGCAAATGTCTATCCTATTATAAGTGGCTACTGTTTCCATGGGTTAGCAGAGGAAAGAGTCTATCCTCTTTCTGTTTACACAGAATGTCCTTACCCACTAGTTCCCCATCCATCTATATGTGCCAATTACTTGCAAAGGTGTCCTGGCTGATCTTGTCCTTTCCTTGTCCTAATAGTCCATAACTCACAATAGTGCTCTAAGCAGTACCTCATACAGTGGCATTTGTCCTATATGTATAGTCCTGCTTGATACAGTTATAAAGAACTTTGTGTGAAATCTCACACAGTTTTATACTGAAAACAGCTGACATAAAAATTCCTCTGCATTTCACTATTGCTGAGGAAACTTCCTGCAGCAGAAAATCTCAGCCAGCAGAGAGAATTTCTAGTGGAGTCTGGAGTTTTCTCTCCATCCTGCTAAACTAACTAGAGGTAAAATTCTAGGACATTCAGTATTTGCTTATGGCAGCTCTTGTTGAAGAAGTCAAGGACTATGGCACTTAATTTTAAAGTCTCTGATCTGTCTGCTTCTGCTTTTTGTTTTCTTCCTTGCTACCAGTTCTTGTAAAGTCCCAGCAGGAATTAGTGATTCTGATTGCAATATAGAAAGTTCTGTTTACACTACCACATCAAACAAGTTTGTTTAACTGACAACAAATATCTAGCCCTGCATTGCAGAGGATGACTGCACATTTCTTCCTTTAGTGCTATAATAGAACTCATTATATTTGAAAACTGCTTCCACTCTAAACTCTGTTTTAGATTATTTATGAATCAAAACACAACATCCTCTTCTAGGTGGTTTTTAAAGTGATCACCTTCATTTAGACTGCAGTCATTCTATTGCAGCAAACAAATTCTAAAGGTGTTTGGCTGTCCTCTGGCCAAAGATGTTGGCTCCTCAGTAAGCAAGACCAGTCACCTTTGATTCATGCCTTATTTAGCACCTGGAATATTGTCAATGTGGTAGATGTTGCAACCCAAATTATTGTGACAGAACAGATTCAGTTTGGACTAAGGACACAGTCAAATATTTCTTCATAATGATAGTCATATTGGCTGTGTTTACACAAAGAAACTACTTCCTCTATCTTCTATTCCTTAGCAGGTACCTTTGGAGAAATGTGAACTGGTGGACTTTGGTAGAGAAAACATCAGAAAATACAAGTGGGAAAATGAGTCATGTCTATTTTGTAAAAATAAAACAGAAAGTTCCTATATTCTCTAGAATAATATTCCTGCTAAAAGCAAGAGACTCCATTGAATCAGTCTGTGATTGTGCATAGAAGCACATTTCTGTGAGAGAGGTCCTTTGTCCTGCATGAATCCTTCAGCAGCAAAAAGTTTTTCTTTCAGGAAGACTATGGAAACTATCTTCTAGGTTTGCATGGAAAAAAAGAGCCCAGCAGAAATAAATGGGATTCACAGAAAATGAACTAGCATAAAACTTAAAAATAGTGTAAGACTGAAATAGCAGGAGCAGAATCTCTGATGGAGTGTACTTGACAGTTGCTCTGAAGGTTGGGGCATGGAAAATGCGATGCTTTCATAATTTCTTGAGCTAGGCTCGTCAATGGACTGTTCACAGTTCTCAGCTCTGACTCTCATATTACCACAGTTATAGTGCTATGAGTGTGCAAGACAGCAAAGTTTGTGTACGTAATTACTTTAGCTACGCCCTATTCATATATTCTAATACAAACATAGGGAAGCTTACATAATGATGCAAAATTCTCATACAATTCTTATGGCAGATAGATTTGCTATGTCTGAAAAGGTATTGCCTGACCTGTCTGTTTAACAAAGTTAGTTTTTATCTGGTATTGAACTTAAACAAATGCTATCACCAAGCTTGCAATTTCTATTTACAGTTCAGTACAGAAAAATCTGGCAGGTACAAAAAGTATAACACAACAGCCTCAAAAACTGTGCAGTGAAAACCAGTAATTGGATGGTGTAAAAACATCAGACAGAATTACATAGTACTGAATGCCAAGAAAGAAAAAATCTGTCCCTGCACTCAGCCACACAAGCCCTCTCTACGATCAGCTCTCTCTGTGCCCGTAGTACAGAGTTTGAAAATGGTTGTGCAATTCTACGTTAACAAATCATTTCGTGCTATGGAACATCAGATACTTTATCTTCTAACTTATGAGTGCAATTTTTTCTTTTGAAACTGCCCTTTCCCACCCCCCACCCCCCCTCCATTCATCATATCTTCCTGTTGGTAGTTTCATGTAAGACCCTCAAATCTGGAGAAGGTCTGTTTCTCACGGTATAAAGAATAAGACATTAGCAAACTGTGCATCTGATATTAAGAACATGCTTGCAAAACAAAAATTCTTTTTATGCTGCAAAGTCACCTAGTAACAAAAGAGAAGAAGAAAGGAATGCTTTTATTGTTCTTCAGCTAGGGATATATTCTTTTTGTTCCAACCAATAACAACTACAGCTTTAATAAACAACAGATTTAATTTCATTTTCTTGAGGTTGACTTATTTATTTACATCCTCCCCCCACCTTCTTTTATTTTTTTTAATACTGTTGAATTCCAAGAACAGTTGTTGAAATATTTGTGGTCTGTGCAGCATCCATTCTTGCTTGGTGGTACTTGCAGGGATATTTCTAACTATGCAGTCATAGTATAAAAGTACAGCTCACTGTTATTTTTCTTCCTTTTTCAAAATATTTGAGGAGAATACACAGATGTTCTTACGCCTTCCATTGTGTCTATGAGCCCTTCCCCAAACTTGCATTTCCCCAAAATTGCAATGTTCATAGGCCTTGATTGGAAACTTGTATGTTACTCCAAAGTTTTGTTAGAAATCTTATGAGTTAGACTACAGAATACAGAATTAACCAGGTTGGAAAAGACCTTTGAGATCATCAAGTCCAACCTATCATCCAACACCATCTAATCAACTAAACCATGGCACTAAGTGCCTCATCCAGGCTCTTCTCAACCACTTCCAGAGATGGTGACTCCCTGGGCAGTCCATTCCAATGATCAATCATTCTTTCTCTGAAGAACTTCTTCCTCACATCCAGCCTAAACCTGCCCTGGTGCAGCTTGAGACTGTGTCCTCTTGTTCTGGTGCTGGTTGCCTGGGAGAAGAGACCAACCCCTTCCTGGCTACAACCTCCCTTCAGGTAGTTGTAGAGAGCAATAAGGTCTCCCCTGAGCCTCCTCTTCTCCAGGCTAAGCAACCCCAGCTCCCTCAGCCTCTCCTCATAGGGCTGCGCTCCAAACCCCTCACCAGCTTTGTTGCCCTTCTCTGGATGCATTCCAGCAAGTCAACATCTTTCCTAAACTGAGGGGCCCAGAACTGGACACAGGACTCAAGGTGTGGCCTAACCAGCGCTGAGTACAGGGATGAGTTCCCTGCTCCTGCTGGCCACACTATTCCTGATGTAGTCCAGGATGCCATTGGCCTTCTTGGCCACCTGGGCACACTGCTGGCTCATGTTCAGCCTCCTTTCAACAAGGTGGATTTTTGTTTGTTTTGTTCCCCTCCCCCCGCTGCTAGTTTATAGATCTGTTAAGCTTAAGTTGTTGGAGTTAAACTGAATTGTCAAGAGCTGGATGTAGTAATCTAAGGGATTTCTTCTGTACATGTGTTACAGAAAAGGAAGGCAAGCAGGGAAACCTGCTTTGTAATGATAACCATGCTTACTGCAATACATGCTTTGGTTCAAGAAGTTGCTGTACTGTTGATAATTGTTTTGGGGGATTCTGAGAACCAAGGTCAACTAAGTGGTGACTGAATTTCAGCAACCATTCTCTCACTGAAAAAATTCAGAAGTTTCTATTGGATCAGAAAACACAAACCAGCTATCAGAAGAATGTCTTGGTGTGAAGCTATTAAAGTTGACAGAGATTCTGCAGCATCTGTAAGCCTCTCCATTTTACAAAGCCACACTATCAAAACATTCTCTCCTATTTGAATTCCTGTAATGTCAGAGTGATATTAAGAACTCAGACAGCATAATATAAAACCAGAATATTTAATGTGTGTAGAAACTACTGGTTTGAGTATCAAGGGGAAATTGCCAGTTAAAGCCTTCCCTTTCATCTCTGCATGTAAGCCATGCTGCACACGATGTGGGCTGGCAATTGCACAACTCCATTGTGACTCTTATCTGTAGCCACCCCTATGCCTGTATGGTGAGAAACCAGGGATGAGCCAGCTTTGATGTGGGAGGTAAGTATCCAATTATCATCATCCATCCATATGTATGTGTATACATATACATTCATATATACACACAGAGTCCAACTTTTTAACTTGGCAACATAGAGGCAAGTTATAGCATCTGATGTTATGAGGTTTATGTAGTGAATACTTCACTGATATCATTAAGAAGCTAAATTTTAACACTGGTATCATATAATTGATGGATACCTGTATGTGTTAATTTTCTTTAAGACTAAAGAGAAACTGTAATATACCACTTATTTCTAATTTAGGTGGTTTACTGCATCATTTAAACAAAGACATTTTCTGTTGTGACAGCCTCTTGAGTGAATGTTTTGTAGAAACCCTTCACTAGCATTCTGCCACTATTCTGAATGGATTTATTTTTATATTAGCATAGGCTGGAATACTTCTTTTAGTCGCAATTCTGCAAGTTTCTTCATTGTTCTTGTGGTTCCTTTTTTTGTTCCTATACATTCATTGAAATTTTATGCTGATTTATGAAGCTGATAATGCAGGTCTGCCTCCCCCCCGCCCCCAGCTTCATGAAATAAGGTTGTGTAACACATGGTTGTGACCTCAATTTCAAACTACAGAGCAGGGATTTACTTCTTGAGTTAAATTCTATCTGAATTATAGGTTATGAGAGAACTGGAAATGCTCTGTAGGACATAGAATTCATGATAGAATACAGACACAGCTTTCAAAATATGGCAGTTAATAATAACAGTTTTGACACAATATGGCAGAACAAAACCAAAAATCTTTCCTCATTCATTTATAAGAGCTGGCAAATTATTTGTATTTTCTATAGTCTGATGCTGTCTGTCTGCTTGCCTAAACTTAATGCTTTCTAAGTTAACTATCAGTTTAGTATTTGAATCTTATTCCATACATTTAAGAAGATAGTGAGATTTTGCTTGCCTTGTGCTATTACAGGTTTCAAAGGAATTGAATTTTGGCTTGCCAAAAGCATTTATCTTCATTTTTGATCATGTAATTGCCTTCCCCATATTTTTGGCATCACAAGACAATGTTTCTGTTACAGTTACTCATTCTCATTATGTATATATTTTAAATTCTGCATAGTACCTCATTTTCAGATGCTTCTTTTCCTTTTAGCTTTCAGTTGTCCAGCAGAAGAACAAAGAAATTTGATACAAATTAGCTGATGTGAAAGAGCAGCATTTTCTGCAGCCATTTAAACACCCTAGTAGGGACTGTAGTATGAGCTCAGTGTTGCCAGATGAGTATTGATTTTTCTGCTTATGTAATACAAACTCTTTAAAGTGAGTCTAAAAACTGTGTTGCAGTTCTGCCACTCTGGATTGTTATGTTGCATACTGTACAACAACAGGAGCATTCTCTAATGAGGTTTATAAAACTAAGACGATGTAAACTTAGTAGAAAAAGAAGCATTTCTCTGACTATTTCCAACAAGTAACAGTGGCATTTGCGTTGGAGAAATTAGTGGCAATAAAAGAGCGAATTCAGGATACTAATGTTTGAGGTGTTATCTTTATGTAGTTATTATTCAATATGCTGTTTTCTTTGCATTAGAAGCACTCTTTTTTTCATTGCTTTAATTACATCTGCCTATTGCTTATGAATTCATTACCTGGACAAATATGAGGGCTAACTGAAAGCTGATTGTACTTCAGAGGAAGTTCCTGATATGGAAACAGGATCAATTTTAACTAAATGCTAATGAAATGGCTACACTTGTGAGGCTGGAGGATGTAATAGATGAGGTTTTAGCTCTTTTAAATGAGACATGATGATGAGAAGCTATGAGTTATGTTTCCTTTAATTCCCAGTGGCTACACTTCTGATAAAACTGGTGTGAAAATGTAGGCATGCTGATGTTTGCACAGAGATGAACACAGACCTCAGGCTGAAATCATGATGAAAATCAGAATACTGTAACTTATGGTTCATGATTTATAAAAGCTCTCTGCTTATGGCTACGACTTGTGTGCTTTTTTTTTTCTCCTGAAGTTACAATGAACGTGTGCATAAGAAAAAGCAAAATATACTAGTAATTAATAATGTTCTGCCTAAATCCATATTGCTAATATTTTTTGCAAGTGGGAGAAAAAAGAGTTTCAAAGTAATTTTCTCACTTGCAGAGTAGGAGTTATTAACAGACATCCTCAGTCTAATATGGAAACTGCCTGGGAAAATATTCCTTAGAATTAATCTTGGGGCAAGCTGCAAAACTAGTATTTCATGTTTCTTATACTGTGAGTAACATACTGTACTTCAGAGGTAAAAGGAATTGATTTCCAGTTTAACTGCCCAATAAAAACTTCTTTTGATTCTGGTGCGTGGGAGCAGGGTAATTCTTTATAGATCAGCAAACTGTTTTCTTTCCCAGACATATTGAATGGCAAGCAGGCTGTCCTATAGATAATGCTGATAGGCACTGTTCATAGAGAGCTATGGGACTCATGTAAAGTGACAAGTTGATAAACATGCTGCCTCCCCAGATAAGCTCCACTGACTGACCACAGGTGATAGGGGATAGCATCACAAGGGCAAATTTATGACAGGAAACTCTAAAATACCACAGTGTTTGGAGAATGTGATTGGCAACCAGTCCTTTAAACATTTAAAGTATAAATTAACATACTTCTACCTCTGTTATTGTTCACTTACTTTGAGACTTCTGAGTGTCTATAAATTTCTTTATCAAGGAGTCAGTCGTTTGTGTGTAAAGGCTCAGAGCGTATTTCAGAGACTGCAGGTCTGGGCTCTTTTCCAGGAAATTCTTTTTCAGTCCACTTCCCCCAGCGTGGAAGTATTGCTAAAAGGGAAAACAAACAGGTTCTTCAGAGAGAGGCCTCAGTTACAGACATGCATTTTGAAGGAAAATTCATATGCAAACTTTTAAAAGTAACACCTGGCATATGTAGCTAGATTTCTGATTACAGCAGTAGAGACAACTGTCATTGTAGCTATTACACAGCTTCCTTCACAGGCAAAAATTTAAGCCTTGTGTGAGATAAAAATACAAAAAACCCTTAATTTTTGTCTTCATGATCTCAAGCATGTATATGTCAAAACTATATACACACACACACACATGCACACACACACATATATATGTGTATATATGTATATTTGCAGGGTTCTTTTAGTTTGTGGAAAGTGTAACCAGTTTTAATTCTTTAACTAAAAAAAATCAAGTCATGGATTACAGCACAAGTCAAGAACAGACTCTTTCTGCAAGACAGGGGAAATTTGTCAAAATTAAAAAAAAAAAAAAAGAGAATTCTAGAATATGACGTTTTGGATTTTGCATTGTAATTGTGTCTGAAGTGATGATTATGCTTTGAGAAATGATTAGAAAGTCCATGAAAGATTCCACATTGATTATCTTTTTTCATTCCAATTTTGACTTGTTATACTGTGGATATGTAGCAAATGTATGTGTCATCCTTGAGTTACCACACTAGGGGTTTCCTCCACTCTGAAAGGAAGAGGATGTAAGAGAAGAGGAGCTCAGCTGTTGCTACTGCCCTTGAACAAGCAGAGTAAATTTCCTGTCAACTGGACATTGAATTTAAAACAGTGCAGGGTAGCATGTGGTATTAAAAGTCTTGTTTTCTGGTGTGCTATAAAGAACATGTCATAGGTGTTTGCAGGAGAGTACAGCTAGTAATAACCACATTTTACAGGCTTAGTGTCATCACTGCATGAGAAAAAGAGGCTATGCAGCAACCTAATAAGGATTTAGCCCAGCTGCTTCAGCTGCATTAACTCTAAAGAAACACAAGAATCAGATAAGCTTTGGCCATCCATTTCTTCAAGTGAATCTGTTCTGTCTGCAACTGATAAAATAATTTTTCTAACTCTTCTTCAAGCAGACTATTAAACACATGCTTTCAAGTCAATATAAGGAACTCAGGATCAAATGCCTCTTGATGTATTCAAGGGATCTTTGTGATTCTAAGGGACCATTCTATACTAGAATCTGTTGGTCAGTCATATTTCTGGTCATTCCAGCACAGAACAGGAAAACGTAAAGCTGTACCTTTATAGTAGCTAGTGCTACTTCCATTATTGCACACTGCCTCAGGGTCAGGCTTCTGGCTTCCTCTCGAATCACATGGTCCTGCAAAGCAAATAAAAACTGCAGTTGATTTTGAAAGAGAGAGAGTGCTGTGGCCAGTCTGCTCTTGGCAACACAAAGCCAAACCCACCAAATGTCTCTCAAGTGCCTATGATTAACCAGGATTCATTCAGCTTCAGACTTGTTTACAATAAATTACAACCAAGAGCAGTAACATTATAACCTGTGTTTCCAAGAAACAAAGAAAAAGAACCGATGTTTAATACTAAGCATCTCTGTAGCTTTATTTCTTTTCCCTGGATGTACTTATCTCAGGAGTAACAAAAAAACCCCAACTCTAAAGTTTAACCAAGGATAATAGCTTACACTGAAATAATTAATTTTAAATATAAACCTGACAGGTTAGCTAATGTTTTTCATGCCCTGTGTTTAAAAAACCCCAAAAGTTCTATGAAAATATAAGGTAAATAATGTCATAAAGCAACTATAATCCTGTGAAATCTTTGCTTAAAATAAGCATCCTGCAGTTTACTTAGGCAACATTTTAACGCCTCGAGCAAACCGAGCAATTATTCTTAGAAGCATGAATGACCACATTTCTGCCCAATCTTTGCCTAATGGCAAAGTGGATTGGTGAGCAACTGACATCAATACCAAACATGTAAGTTCTCCATGAAGCATCCTATGGAGTTCAGGAATGTAGTGCTGATGAGTTTAATGTAGAGGTACATGCTGTCTTTCAATGCATACAAAAATTCCTAATATTCTCACCTCAGAGTTTTTTCAGAACTGGTTCCAGAAGGTAACACAAAGACCTCATGATTAATTTGTTTGGTGATTAATGCTTGTAAGGCCTAGTTGTGCACTGTGGGAAAATTTTCTTGACCCATTTAGTGATCATTTTACCATATAAGCATGCAAACTTTTGTTCTTAATTTGCCTTTAATAAGACTGTAAAACCATTACTCACCTATGAACTGTTACTGCCATATTCAATTTTACTGTAGTAAATAAGCACAAGAAAAAAGCTTCACAGTCACTAACATTTAATCTATTTTTTTTTTAATTTATTATTGGAACAAGTCATTCACAGCTTCATTTGGCTCCATTACCTTGAGTTTTGACAGCTGTCCAAGATCTTTGGCTGCACTGAATATCATCTGGGGCCCCTGTGATCACAGATAATTCAGAAAACAGACTGATTACAGTGTGTCTGCTTTTTATGTCAACATGATCTTCTTTTCTGCTAGGACATTAGCCAAAGTCACTGTTTTGCAAAGCTAAATAAAAAATTCAATTACACATGAGACACATTTTCACTCAATTGATAAGGCTGAGTAGTTGATGACTGCAACATAATTCCCTCCAGCATCCCATGCTTGATACAAATATTGCATATTCTGTCGATAGTGGTTTTGTGTGCTCCTGTTTCTTCTCTCATTTAGCATTTAATATTTTTAAGCTAAGGCTGGGATGGTTCTCATGCAGGGTATCAAACAGATACTTCTCCATAATCATAGTTCTCAGGTTCTATGCTAATATAATCATAAAGGGAAGTGAACATCCTGCAAAAGCTTAACTGTCTACAGTGAACTACTCAGCTGAGTAAGACACAGCATAACTCTGTACAGCTAAGACAAAACTTATTTTGAATGTAAAGTGTGATGAAGCCAAATCAACAGAGTCTTATGATCACTTTTAAAAAATCAGAACTACTCCAAGAACTATAATTACTAGTGCAGATATTTAGCAGTTCAGAAAGATGTGGTTCTGAATATCTGGATTTCAGAAACAAAAAAAAATCAGTCCAACTTACATAGCACAATATAGGAAAATTTTTCATTAGTTCCAGAAGGTTTCAACTTCCAGAAGTAATTTTGGTTCTGTATGGTTCAACTTCAGAAGGTGTGACATAGAACCACAGCTTAATTTGTCAATATTTATTAGCAGTGAGGAAGGTAAGAGAGATACGAACAATTAAAAAATGAACCCTGCTTCTGTATGTCTGTGCCTCTTGTCCTCAGAAAGGAAGTCATATTCGAGGCTACAAAAGGGAAGCACTTCTCTTACAGTAACCTACTTTTCATTGATTTTGTTTAATTGTGTGTTCAACAGTAAATAGAAGTAGCAAAATAAATGAGACTAGCTATACATTCCACGCCTTGTCTGAAAACTAGGACACTTTATATAGAGACTACCACTTGTAAAACCCAACAGCTGTTGAAGTGCAGCATACACATATGATACTGAAAGCCTAATGCAGTAGTCTTTGTACCTATTTCTCCTGTTCCTTAGTCATTACAGACTATATATTTAAGATAATCTGAGGTTCGTGTTTCTTTCCTAAGTGTATGTGAAGAAGCAAGGGTTGTTTCCATTTATGGAGAATGGGGCAAAGCACTTGTGGAAATCTCAGCTGTCATCATGTAAAATATCTTAAAGTCTTGAATGATAAGGGCAGTCTCTGCCTTTAATCATTCATGGGCTGATAAACAGAAACCCTTTTACCTTTCATCACTAACTAATCTAACATCCACTCGGAAGACTTTTTGTTCCAGGCGAGGAGGGAGAAGGGCTCCTTGTCTGTGTCACTACGCCGAGTTCTGCCTGAACTATGGAAATCTTGCATTCCAGATGTACACTTGTAGCTTAAGGAAGTATCAACTGTCTAAACTAGTGACTGGAACAAGCCTGTTTGATATGGCCCATAGCATCCGTGTTACAGCTTTTTGTTTGGTGTGATTTCTGAGCATCCATAAGGACAACAGGGGTGCTTTCAGGCAGATGAACTGACAGCCATGTTCAATTTGCTGCCAAAGGTTATTTTCTCTAGGGCTAGGTTATATTTCAACTAGGGGGAAATGTCTGAAAAATATTTTACTATCCCAACTAACTGAAACATATTGTGCTAGTGTCCAGGTGGGCTTACTAAGTTTTTGCCAGGTTATTCTGTATTCTTAGCAGCCAATTAAAAAAAGCAATGAAATTAAATTTCAAAAAACAACAGAAAAACCTCTTAACCCTGAACTGTGCTGTGCCTACGAATCACAGTGTGACACCTGATCCTGCACCAAACCAATGAATGCTCCAAACGCCTGATGAGAAATGCAGTCACCCAATTTAAATGCTACTCATATGTCTGTAGGTAAAATTAGCAACAAAATGTTTGAGCAGCAAATTAAAAATCTCAGAAATCTAAATTGGACACAGTCACAGAAAGAGAGACTGTTTCTAGTTATGGACAGTAAACAAGAGCATTACAGTAAATATGAAGTACCTATGTGAACTGCTGCTGGGACACTTACGGTTTGGTCTGTCAGTGGTGGAAGCACAATTTGTTTTTCTATTTTGTTCAAGACTAACTTCCACAGCTCTTTTAAAATCCGTTTCAGAACTGTCTTCTCACAGATTTTTGCAGACACACTTAAGCTGGAATAAAACAAAACACAAATTAGTCTCCAAAACTAGCATTGAGACTTCAGAGGTGTTGCATCACCCTCTGCTTGGATTAATGCCCTTATGATTTAGCTTTCTCAATATCTTATTTTGCAATATTATCAATAAATACTTTTGGCAAGAAGAAAAGAAAGAAGAGATTCTAAAATCATAGAGACCCCACTATCCAGTTTACTGCTTAATATATCACTGGTATATACTTATCAAAAATGCAAAATGATGATGAGTTATAAAGCTTGATGGATGATAAACTTTAGCACTCCCAACTCCCCACATTAAAGATTTATTATTTAATTTATGTCTTAAAAACAAAAAGCAAGTGTTTCACTTCTTGTCTTATACATGTAGGGCTTATGCAGAACTAGGTGTTGCTAGCTAAAGCATATTTGGGGCTTTTATTTCTATATGCTGGCATGTCTCTGCAATCATACTCTACTACCAGTGGTGAGAATGCAGGACTCTGAAAATTTGCCTTTCTACTGACTGAAATAAATAATAAAATAGAGCTGCTGTGTAAATCTTCCAATGGTGACCAGGTTTTTGGGGACGCAGAAATGTATATTAATAAACAGAGTGATATTTGGTGCCAGCCTACAGTAAAGTCCTTGCCTGACATTTAATTCTGTTCTTTCATTGAATACAAATTTTTTTATGCCACATCTCATGGAAGAGAGATTGTACATGGAAGAGAGTCCTTTGTACTGACTCAAAACCTGACTAGAAAAGCAAGTATAGAGTTTATGTACAAATTGCTCAGTGTTAGTAAGCAGGTTGAGCATAGTATGCTGCACACGTGGCTACCACAAATATTACAAATACTACAGAGTGTTTCTAAGTATTAAGGATGCTGCAGGATGAAAGCAAATATTCCTGACTGCAGCACCACTTTGTAATGTGCCACACAAACCAGCTGGCCACGCTTACGTTTTGTCCAGGAAATCCATGAGAGGTCGAAGCACAATCTCAGCATCAATGGCTGCACTGTTCTTATTGGCTGCTGCATTCCCATTTCCTCTCATTTGGTTCAGTTCATTGCTCATTTCCTTTATGCAATCTTCAATAATAGTTTGGAAACTACAGAATGGACAATGGAAGAATTGTGGGAGAGAATAAAACTTTCATAATGTGCACCAAGTTCTTTAACAAGATTTAACTCTTCTGCAAGGAAGGAAAGTTCACAAATGCCAGATACTGTAGGTGCTTCAGACTGACAATAACTCCTCCTAAGGACTGTAACTCACATAACTAATTCATATGCATTTTTTTAGTTCCCTCCTCCCCCCCTTTATTTCCATTCTGTCATTATGCTTTTTATGCATTTCTAAGGGTGTTGGTGTTGAATTATTATTTTCCAAACACAAAAGATGTATCAGAATCTGTAGTTTTGGGTATGATTGACTATTAGCTAGCATCAACTTCTCAAGATTTTATTTATGGTGTGAAAGGGCAAGAGGAACATGATCACAAATGATTTGTCTCTTGACAGTTACCATGAACCAAAAGTTTATATTCTTCTTGGGGACAAGTAGACATCTTCTACTGATTTTGCCCTGTTCTTTTCCTAGGTTTCACACAGAGTCAGTGCCATGGGAAGCTTTTCTTAGTTCTTTGCAACTAGACAGAGGTAAAACATTTGGACTATTTTACTGTTTATAAAAAAGCCCTCTAAGAATCACAGAATAGTAGCAGTTGGAAGGGACTTCTGAAGATCAAGTCCAACATCCCTGGCAAAGCAGGATCACCTAGGATGGGCCACATAGGAACACATCCAAATGGGTGTTGGGAATCTCAGGAGAAATGAGACTCCATAACCTCTCTGGGCAGCTTGTTCCAGGACTCCATCACCCTTACAGTAAAAAAGATTTTCCCCATGTTGAGATGGAACTTCTGCGTTCCAGTTTGGAACGGTTGCCCCTTTTCCTATCACAGGACACCACTGAAAAGAGACTAGCATCTTCTTGACATCCATCCTTCAGATATTTATAGACATTGATATGATATCCTCTCAGTCTTGTCTTTTCATGACTAAACAGCTACAGGTCTCAGCATTTTGAGAAGTAATTGGACTCTTCCTCATGGATAGAATCTTTTCCACTTCAAGGTGCATGTGACCAAATACTTGCTCTTCAAGTTGTACCTGTTCAGCTTTTCTGAAAACTGTTCCTAACTGATCTGGCTAAGCAATGTGTCTGGCAGTCTTCCAGTGTCATTGATGTGCTACAGTCTTTGGTCAATGTATTTAAACAATGCAGAACAGCAGTTAATCAGAGTCAACAGTTCAGAGGCTGAATAAGGCTCTGCACACATGGTAATTTGGTTTATTAACTGACTTATAATGAATTGAACGGGTTTAGGATTAGTTTCTGAACAGAAATGTAAAACAGAGGGCATAAGTATACAAGGCCTATTAATGTGAAAAGGTAAATGGCAAAGATCAGCTTGAGGGAAGTGAAAGCATTTTTGCTATGACAGAAAAGTAAATTTAGAATAAGGCAGTAAGCACAGTGAAATCATAAAAAGAGAGTGAAAACACTGAAAAAATGGAAAACTTTTCCAAGTACACTGGGACATGTACTTACCTTCAAAGCCCTAGATAAAGTCAACATGAAGTTGCTATTGAAGCTGCCCATGTCAATCCTTGGGACCAGTCCCTCCAACAAAAGCCAATATATTGCACTGGCTTTTCTTGATGCTAGACATCTTCCTAACATTGCTAACCTCACACATCCCAGTGATAAACTGACCCAGTAAGGAATGTTCTAGCTATCTGGAGCATATCTTAGGTTAAGCTATTCCTGGGTTTTCTTTTGTAGAAACCTAGCTGGCCCACTGAGAAAGAAGCCCTGGAAAGAAATAATATTCATGTACAGTCAATGATCAGAGAAACAGGGCCCGGGAGCAAAAATAGAGCAAGATAATATGACAAGCTAAGCACGCTCAGAAAAAGTGAACACTTTTCACCCAGATGGTTCACCAAGGGGATTAAATAGACAACCACAGACTTTGCTTAATGAAGACCACTACAGCGCTAACCCCTCTTAGATTCCTTTCTAAATTGAAGTAAAAATAACTTGCAGCTTCTTACAGAACAGGCAGTGCTGGTGGAGGACTATACTCAGACTGCAGTGTGCACCCTGAAAAATTTTGAGAGTAAGGATCAGTAGACAATTTTTACAGAGGCACAGGTCAAGGAAATGACCCAAGAAGGCCATTCGCAGTGACCATTTGAAGCAGGCTAAGCATAGGCAGATATTCCTGGATGAAGCAGGCCACTTGGAAAAAGCTGTCAGTTTGTGGAGGTAACATAAACTTGGTCAGACAGAAAAGTTTAATCTTCTGTCAAGCAGGAAAACATCAGTGATTTTTGTTTCCCCAAAAGCAGAACGAAAGTTATCAGCCTCAGCTCTACAACATGCTCATGCTCAGACAGTTTTCAGTTTTCTTTACAGTGAGATACCTGCTATATATTTCACCCTATGCACATAGACACACAAAAAGGCATGCCATCAGGGCAGAAGCAAGCTATATCTCAAGACATCTAAACAGCCACCTAGACTTCAGCAATGAGGTAGTTTTGAACAGGAGTATTTCTCTAAGGCTTGCACTAAGACAGGTTCATTACCTTGTAGCATATGTTACGCTGAGTTCATCCAATACACTGCTAAGTTTCACCTGAAGTTCTTTTAGAACAACACTAGCTTCAGGATCCAGCTGCAAAGAGAGAAGTAACACTGTGGTTCTGGGTTTTCTATGAACATTAATGAATTAAGAATTATATGCAATGATACACTGCAGTATGGAAAACCAGATGTGGAAACACTTGTTACAACACAGGACTGGTTTAGTAGGCCTAAAAATCCAGTATTTGATAGTTAATAGTGAAAAAATAAAGTGTAAGAAATAAAACCAGTGCCATTAAACACAATGGCTTTCTATGGGATGGTGCAAACCATGCTGGGAGTCACAAGAACAGAACTACCATTACAAGGCAAATGGTAGTCACAAGGAGTGTCCAGAGAAGGATGCTTGAGAAGTTGGTGCTCATGTTAATGGTGTGGCAAATGGTTTTGTCTTTTAATTAATGTTGCACCTTCCAGCACTGTCAGGAATTTTTTGTGATTTGCGTGGAAGATGTCTCCATATTCCCATTAATGCAGTGTAAAAGTAGAACAAGCAGCGCTAGTAAAGATGGCTTGAAGACTATCCATGCTGCTTCCATTGACACAGTATGAGGGAAGGGAATCTACTGAATTTCAGCACTTCTATTTCTAAAGGCCATTAAGACATACATAATTCAAGCACCGAGCAACACATTCTGACGCACAGGGAGAACTCCCAGACCTCTGATACAGGTTTGCTAAAAATAGGAAAAAATAGAAATGCAGGAGAGAAATCTAGTTTCGTGTTTATGGGGGTGTGGGATCCATGCATGAATCCTGCAGCTAATTTGCTGTGCATTCTTTTCCAAATTAAAAAAAAAAAAAAAAAGAAAAAAGAGATTTTTTTGTCTCCTTGAGCTTTAACCTCTCGTATAAATAGTGAAGGAATGATTTTCAGGAATGATCCTCATATTCTGGACTGTGTTTTGCAGTAAGTGCAGCTGCAGATCTTTTGACAATTTCAATGGAAATCACACATTTAGAACACATAATCAGGTCTGCATTTTCATATGATTTAACTGTGTGGATAGTCTTTAGTGCCGATTCTTCATCTGATGCTTCAGAGTACTGTGGCGCAGCAGGTTAGCTCTTTTAAACATACTTTAGAGACAAGGGAAAGCTGTGTCACAGCATGCTGGACAATGTACAGAATTCTAAGGCAAAATAAAGAAAAGCAAAACAGAACTATTAACACCTTCAAAGATCTACTGTGTTCTGATCTTTGGCCATCCTTTCTCTCCTTAGAGGTTGTGTGTGGTTTAAGTATATAGAAAAGCCATGATTTTCATTACAGGTTTTGACAACAATCTGAAATACGTGACAAGGGGGAGCTGCCCCACATACTTCAGAAGATAGTCAGTGATCTGTTGCACTTTTGTAGTTAGACAAGCTCATATTTTAACACTGTGACTACTCAATGATTTAGTTTTTAATTAATTTGCATTGAAAGAAGTTCTGCTGCTTCTCCAGTTCATGTCTTAGTAGATTCCTTAGCAGAAACACTCTGACAGGTCATATAGTTAAAGTGATTGTTCATATGAAAAGCAGGGATAAAAAAGCTACTTTTACTGAAATGTCTGTATTAGTTTACAAAGCTAGGGTTTACTAACAGAGGCAAAGATCTGTTCAGGAAATGCATTTCACTAGGGAATAATTCTGCTTCCTTTGGTGGGATATACACAGAAATCAGAAATTAACAGAAATTAGCATATTAACATTTAACAAAAGCTGAGCACACAAGCATTCACACTGAACATGGCATACACCAAAGGAAGGACAAAATACCAGGCAGGCAGAAGACTCAACATTTCTTACTGGATCATGCACAAGCTAGAGACTACAAAAGGCAATGTTATTACTACCTATCAGAGGTTGCTGTGATAACCAGAAAACACAATTTATTTGGCAAATTCACCTGGAATTGGACTGCCCAAAATTTAATTAAATACTAATACCAGATTGTAGAGATAACATGTATTATAGAAAGGTGCATGCAAGTGCTGGATGTTTTAGAAGACTTTGTGCTCACAAATTGCATGAACAAGTTTGTGTGTGCACAGCTGGAAGCGTCTGGCAGGACATCCAGCCTTGTGTATACACATGCTCATGCTTATAAATGCAGTGTCAGAGGGAGAAGTGGAATACAAAGAGGTATGCGGGCTGACCATCCAGGTACTCATCACCTGGGGCTGTTGTGATGACTAAGCATTTGTTAGCAAGATTTTTAAATGCTCTTCTTATTTTGGTTTGGCTTCTGGAAAACATGGCAGTTTGAGTGTCTCATCAGGACTAAAATGTGCACTTTTCATTTATTTTACCACATGCCTACTGCTAGTTACTTCCCAGGGAAAATCAGAAGGTCTTCAGGCAAAGCCCTCGACTGGCATCATTCAGATACACCCCAGCCACGACCTGCTTTTTGTTTCTGCTTTGGTACAGCTAAGATGGGAGCTATTATGATGGCTCTATACTATGACATTCTGTATGTACTTCCCAAATGGTAAAGACAGCTTTAGGATGGCCTTGTACAGGGGAGATATAACTAAGTCAGCTTTTGGTACCTTGGCGCATCATACGCTAGCCATTGTGAATTATCTCCTTTATAGCTTGTATTTCATATGTAAATTAATAAATTGGTTGTTTTTGGTTTTTTTTACTATAAAAATACATTCAGCTATGATGCCTCCTTACTTAAGCCCCCAGATATCTAAAAAAAAAAAAAAAGAAAAAAGTGGAAACTGTGAGGATTATTGTCTCACTCTTAAATATCTTGAAAGGCTGTAGTTCACAATATGACTGTGTTGTGCAAAAACATGACAGTTTTGCAACAGCAAGCTCAACAAGGAATTTTATCTCTTCTTTAGAAGGATCTATTATTACAGCAACTCCTGCTAACACATTTTATGCTAGGCTTGCTTACTCTCAGCAAAGCATTGTGTGGGAAATGTACTGTGCTTACTGAAGTTGACATGCTGCTAGACTTACGCAGGTCGACATCACCACGCTCACTACTTGAGGCAGTAAAACACACATCACAAAACCACCAAGAAAAGGAGCCAAGTTTCCCAGTGAGACAAATCAGTGATAAAGAGATTAATGGATTTATCTAAGGCTTTGCATTGTTCAAGAGAATTCCTCAGTGTTCTTGACTTGGTTGAGACTGCTTACTATCAAAGGAGTAAAAATAAAACCAGCCATCTCTGTTTCATGAGACAATCTACTTCTGCATAGTGCAGGGTTATTTTAGGAAGGCAAGTGTGTAAGAACTTGAGTAAATGCAATCTCTAACTCTTCGTACTAGTTGGCACACTTCATAAGATCTGAATTATGGATTATGAAATAGATAATTAGAAGTCTGACTTTTTCTGAATGCTAAACAGAAATAGAAAATACTTTTGCTGAACAGCTGAAAAAGTATGAAAGAAGAAATATTTGAATGTCATTGTTTCCAAATTCCTCCTGTCTAAAAATGTGGGGTTTTTTTAAATGCATATAAGCCTTGGAAAAGAATTACAGATTGGATTCATTTGTCTGTTTTTGAGATATTATGGTAGATTGAACTATTCCATGCTGTAGTTTAAGTGTGCTTCTATGAACATAATCATGTTAACCTCCCACAGAAAGGGAGGAAACTACAGAGATACAAATTGCTTTGCCTGAGTTAAATGGAACCTCTCCAATCTGAATTCCTATTACCTGAAATTTCAGAGGTCTAATTGCTTATAGTTTCCTAATGGAACCACCTAGTTGCTTCTCTTCAGAAAACACATTTACATATTGTATCTACATCTGGGAAAGATAGAGGTGATTAACAGATTTGTCACTTTACTGGCCCTTTTTGTTTCTGATAGACATCATCCTTCCTGCTCCCCCTGACCTCAACAATCTAGCTTCAATGAAAACCATTCTTAGATGTTTGGCTGCTATTGCTCTAGGCACTTAGACCTCTGGCTTTAATGATTTAAAGATGGACACTTCAGAACTATTCTGCTGAAGTCTGAGCCTCTGATATCCCAACAGTCTCTAGGACCACATATAGTATCATGTATAAATTCTTAAGCAATACACAGAGTTGGAACTGAACTTACCAGAGTGGAAATATGATTTACCTACAGTCAGTGTAATGCTGTTGTACATAAACAACCTGCTTTTGCTTTCCACCTATTTACTTTTCTTGATCCCAATTGCTGTAACTCATCTCTGCCATGTTCTGCCCTCTGATGAAAAGCAACACAAGCATGAACTACTTTTCTTTCCCATTTATCAGCTTCCAATGTGTCAAGACATGAAAAAATGATTTAGTGCAAACGTATGCACTCCTTTTGGATGCAACAAACAGGAGCTAAACCAAAATTTTATCTGTTCCCACCATTTTAGACTTCATTCAAAAAAATGAAAAGATGCTTGGATCTCACTTTACTACTCTTACCTCATTATGGCAGACTGATCTCATTTATATAATTTTTAAAGTATACTTCCAGCTTGGCTACAGCAGAAGAGGAGAGTTAATAAAGAAACTCATATTGTTCAGACTATTTTACTTTACTGGCAGGGGAGTTGAGAGCCCAGCTTTTTTTCTCTATTTATAGAGCTCCCTGCCCTGCAATACACAACAGGCCTACTGCTGCTTGCAGGCAGAACTGCTGCTTGATTGTGGTATTTTGACTACATGGTTTAAAAGACATACTGCTCACAACGTGACACTGAAGAGATTAACAACCTTTAAGTTTTCTTAGAATTAGTTTCCTTTCAACTGGAAAAGGTCTCATTACTCCCCTGAAAATCATCTGACTTTTTACGTGCTCTACAAGCAAAGTACTAAACTATTTTCTCCCTGCAAGGAAACGGCTTCCAGGGTTTATGGCTGGCTTTGTTTCTTATAAGTACAGGTTCATTAAGGCATATTTGCCATTAGCGTTTATGCTTTTGGAATAGCTAGGGGAATAAATATTCCATTCTGAGGACAAACATGATACGGGCACTTCAGTGTGGCCGACAGAAAAAATGGAACATGCAGGTACTTCAAGAAAGGAAACCTACTGAGAAACAAACAAAGCAAACAAAACAAACAATTTCTTATTAAGAAACAAACAAATCCCCAGTGCATTTTTTCTGGTGTGTTTTGTTTTGGTGGTTTTTATTTGCTTGGACCATGAGATGCACTTAACACATAAAAAACCAGAAAAAATTAATCTCAGAATTCTCTTCAAGCTTCAATGTGCTGCACCACATTTGTCAGTAATATTGCTTTGATACTGTAACACCTTTACTAATTCACCCTTATTAGCATCAAAAGGCAAAGCAAAGATGATGAGAGATTTTGAAAGAAAACTGCTATGAAAAAACTTAAATTGCCTTTTGTCCCCACTGTATTTTTTATGAAATAAGCTATTGGGAGCAAAAGGAAAGACAAAGCTTTGTGAAACTATCAAACTACAGTGTCTATGAGAAAAAGTTGATGAGTAACTTGTTTATTTAAAGCCAGCCTCTGATAATAAGGATACCATATTTGTGATCTAAATGTTATTTTAACAAGAATATAGGATTCTATAGCCTGAAAAGTTGTTAATGTCTTCATTAGCTTTCAAAACACTCAAGGACTATAATCGGTAAAGGATTGAGGCTCATGTTTATGTCCTGCTGTTGGCAGGACTTAAGGCACTTTAAAGTATTCTCACATAAAAAGCAGATGAAACAAAGCATGGCCTGGACTGTTAAGTAGCAGCTCTTGGTGAAATGGTACCAAATCTTGAATACAAACTGGACCTCTGATACTGAAAAGTGCACTTGAGAATGTTTTACAGATTTAGAAATTGAAAGACTTTACACTATCTACCTAGTTAAACTTTTCAATTAAGAGTGTCGGCGGAATGCCCAAGCATAACTCTTTTACATTTGAGATCGTAGGGAATTACACAAATGCATCAATGGAAATTCGTAGGAAATGTGACTATTCTTAGCCTTAGAAAGTATGGTCAGGAATAATAAAAGATGCTTACTATCACAAACCTCATAAGAGAATCTCTCTCCTTCTTTCTTCTGCTCAGTGGATTGCAAGTCAAAGGCATTAGACAAAGACATGACACATTACAGACAAAGCACAAAGCACATATTCTACAAAATTTTCAGATACAGGCAAAACATACTGATACAGAGAAAGGCAAAGTAGAGTAAAGCTGGCACTACAGATTGCAACACAGAACACTCAGTGCTGGTTGAACTTTACAGATCATTAGCATGTTTCTGTGGAATAGTTTCTGTGGAATTTTGCCAGGACATTAAATAGTTCTTTAGGACTTGCTTTTAAAAAAAATATTTTGATCTTTGCAAGTAGAAGAGAAAGCTGTGACTAGGTTGAAAACATGGTGCTAATGATCTCTAAGGAACCTTGAATGAACCAGGATTCAAATACGACTCACCTCCTTCCCACCCATGGACTCAAACATTTTCTCAAGCTGGACTCTTAATTGTTGAATGTTGTTCATCAAGATACAGGGCTGCAAAGAGAGAACCAAATGTGAGAATGTGCATGTTGTGTTTCATTTATATATGAATGAGTATATTCACAGCCCCTGGGCTGAAGGCCAGTTCTTTGGCAGCCTTGCATACATTAAATGGTGTTTTTTAAGAGCAGAATCGCAGATTCACAACTGCTGTCTTCCCTTTCTACTTTAATTCACAATTCTTGCCCAGTCAGCAAACCCATGCAGCCACTGACTACACTATGTCCTTAAGACAGTGCTGTGTTCAGAAAACTAACCAATTGGGTGGTTTTCAGAGCTCAGTAGCATCCTGAACCTCATATCCCATGTAGTTGCTAGTCATGCTTAATACAATTACATCTGGTGGAATAATGCAAATAGTTCCTCACTATGAGGGTGGTGAGGCACTAGCACAGGCTGCCCAGGGAGGTGGTGGAAGCTCCACCCGTGGATGTTTTTAAAGCCAGGCTGGATGTAGCTCTGAGCAACCTAATCTAGTGGAGGTGCCCCTGCCCATGGCAGTGGGGTTGGAACTAGATGATACCTGGGGTCCCTTCCAACCCTGACAATTCTGTGAAATAATCATTATTTTCTCTTGGAGAGCAGACACAATAATAATCAAAATACTTCTGCAGTGAAAATAGGCTAGGGGAAAGGGATTGCCAGCTTGCTTCCTAGACCCAGTCTTTGCAGAAAGCTGCAGAAGAACTGCAATCCAGCAAATGCCTGATGCTTAAGTAGTTGAATAAATTAGCAGGCAGTTCTGTTTATAACAGAATAATATTTCTGAAATTAAGTTGAAAAGTTGGTGAATGAATTAAGCAACAGAATTTCGTAAACATATTATTTTAGTCTAAAAAATACTGCTGTTTAACCTCATTTCTTAAGGCAGCACACAAAGGCATAGTATAAAAGGCAGCAATTGCTGGATAAATATAAAGCAAAAAGTAAAACATGGATAAAGTTAAGCAAGTTATTCCAAATTTTGGAAGAAAGGATTTATCATTAGAATTTTGTGTACTCAGATGACTTCACATGCTGGTGTGGTATGTTGGGAAACTGGCAGGACAATACTTGCTAAAAGAGTTTTGCCTGGCCAAGGTCAGTGTGTTCTGGTACATGACTAGATTCATTTGGATGCTGAAGGAATGCACTTCAGTAAAACACGTTTGTGTTTTTTTCCACAGAAGACAGTGTTGGAACCATTACAGTGATAGATAGTAATTTTTACCTTTCTAGTTAATAGCATGTTCCAGTGTAGCAGCTTTAATTAGTTCTGCATTGCTCTCAAAGTATTCTGGTGTCAGAGTCCTTCTCAATGGAAGGAAAAAGACATTTGATCTAACTTCTTAATACTTAGATTACTGCTTCCCTGTAAGCCATGCTATTTGTCCTCCTGCAAAAGACAGCTGGCTTGGTACAGAGTTCAAACTATCACCTCTCTTCCTGTCTCCTGGAAAGCCACAAACCCCTCTTTACTATTATTTGTCTTCATTCCATTAATTTATGACTACTAAGACTACTAAGTCCTCTTCTCCTGTGCCTCTTCTCCTCTCTTCAGACATTCATTACTCTGGAAGTGATCTGCAGTGTCAATAATTATGATTTCTGATGGGGAAATAAGTAGCTGAACATGGTAACGTGATGCTTTTGTTCAAAAGAATTGCAAAAGTCTTTGGCAATTTATTGAAGCTATGAGATAAATACTTCGTACTGAGGCAGTTCTCCTTGAGGCTAGACAGAATTGCTGCAGACCCTAAGGCTACCTTGGCTCGAAGGAAAATGTTCTGTTGCTGTCAGTAAATAACAGAAGAAGAGCTTAAATACACTGTTATTATTTCATTATCACCTTGCCCTTCAGAGTGCTGTTCTCAGCAACAGGAATCAGCCAGTCAGATGCAGCAACATGGGAAAGCGAGTGACAAGTACAATACACAAAATCAGGTTTGTTTGTAAACTCTGACAGGAGGTGGAAGATAAGCTATTTTTACATTAGATACATGTCTTTATGAAGTGCATCTTTGGTGGCTTTTTATTTGCACAGCTTATGTGCACATTTAATAAAAATAGTAAAAGTACTGACTTGAAAAAAGAGAAAAGTCTAATCTTAATCACAAAAAGTATCTGTTTTAATCTCTTCTATCAACTCTAATGCAGGAGATGAGCTTTTAATGTAGTTGAGATCACCAGATCAAATAGTCTTTTATTAAGCTATATGTATGTATTTTAAAAAGGTAGCTTCTGCTAAAAGTAAGTTATGCCCCCAAAGGCATTTGATGTGACACTTCATACCATAATGAGATTCATGTCACCTGAAGCCTTAGAAAAGAACAGCACACTAGTGTGACTCCAGAAATCCATCACTCCAGCAATTAAAGCAATCCCATTGGACAGGCCAAAAGACTACACAGACAGTTTGACGCGATGACTCAACACTACGTATCAAAACTAATTTCTTTTGGAAAGTAGTAAGTTTTATTTAATGTTAACATTCAATTGACATAAATGGGAAAAAAATATCCATTTGTTTTGGACATTAAATTTTGAGAAGAGTTACAACTCATATTGGGGCAAATACAGAGACGGATTTAGAAACAGCTTGGCTTGACTAACATTAAAGCAGAAGACATGTAATACTTTCACTTCTCCATACTGGGGAGGGATTGTTGTGTTCTTTTCAGTTCCGTGTTTGCCCTGAAGGGGACAGAAGTAAGGAATATGCAGAAGGTGTATTTGTGAAGTTAGAAATGCATGGCAGGGGGAGGAAATTGGCAATGTGGTGTGCTGGTCTATCGTATATCTGCTAGTATCCAGTGACAGGATGTGTGGGAATGGTTCAAAGCTGCATCAGGGGAGGTTTCATCTAGGTATTAGGAAGCATTTCTTTACTGAGAGGGTGGTCAAACACTGAAGCAAACCTCCTTGGAAGGTAGGTGATGCCCCAGGCCTGTTGGTGTTTAAGAGGCTTTTGGACAGTGCCCTTAGAATCAAAGAATTGTTTCAGTTGGAAAAGACTTCCAAGATCACCGAGTCCAACCATTGACCTAACACCACCATGGTCATTAAACCATGGCCCAAAGTGCCATGTCTACATGCTTTTGAACACTGCCAGGGACAGGGACTTCACCACCTCCCTGGGCAGCCTGTTCCAATGCCTGATCACTCTTTCAGTAAAGAAATTTCTCCTAATACCCAATCTAAACCTCCCCTGGTGCAATTTGTGGTTATTTGCTCTTGTTCTGCCACCTGACACTAGGGAGAAGAGTCCAATGCTTACTTAATAACATACCTAAACTTTTGGTCAGACCTAAATTGCTCAGGTAGTTGGACTAGAAAATTGTTGTAGGGCCCTTCCAGCTGAGCTACTCTATTCTACAGCTGGCACATTCCCTCGTGTTTCTACAGCGATAAGATTTAATTCTGCTTACACAATGATTGCCAAATGCGGTCTGATGCTTTTACTCTGTTCAGATGCTAAAAGTACATAGAAATACCAGAAGAAAGATGTGTGACAATCTACTAAGATGAGTCTTTTCACTGTTTTTACTGCAAAGGGCTTCAAGTTTGAAAATAACCAAAGTGGGATGTTAAATCCCAGATGTGACACTTCTACGTACATTAAAGTCACTCCTCTGTACATAAAACTTCTATTTAATAATCAGGTTTTGAGTCTGGTATTTTTATTTGTTAACTCTCCTTTAGAAAAAGCCTTCAAAATGAGCAGAATCATATAAGTATATCCCAATACTGATAGCCTGAAAAATGAACAAGTTTAGTCTTTTGTAATTTTTCTGGTTTAACCCTAGCCAGAAACTTAGCACCATGAAGCTGCTTGCTCACTCCTAACTTCTCCCAATGGGATGGAGAGAGGAACTGGAAAAAAAGTAAACTTTGTGGGTCAAGATAAGAACCATTTCATAATTAAAATAAAATAAGAATGACCTGATAAAGAGAAGCAAGTCCACACAAAATGAAAACTGGAACAAAAATATTTTCTTCTGTTTGGTAAAAAAGATGAAGCCACCATATTCACCACTGTATATGGCTGTTATCCAGGGTGCATCTCTGGCTGCCTCGTAATTTTATTTCTACCTTAAGACTGGAATTGTTAACTGGGATTCTTAACTAATTCCACCTTTTACACA
The DNA here is from genome assembly GCF_014839835.1 of Dryobates pubescens. Lineage (NCBI taxonomy): Eukaryota > Metazoa > Chordata > Aves > Piciformes > Picidae > Dryobates > Dryobates pubescens. The sequence continues at coordinate 14,977,314 of NC_071628.1, read as the reverse complement.
GCCATATAAGCAGCCATGAAAACATCCTGACCTTATTAAAAAACACAGCAAACCAAAAATCCCTTCTTCCCTTCATGCTTTTTGTCGTATACGAAAGTGGTCAAAAAGTAGAGCGCAACAACAACAGGTAATTTCTGAGGCAGAAACAAAGCACAGCCTTTTACTCACCACATTGTCCTTATCACAATATGAGCTGAAGTAATTTGAAATAATTACAGCGTACTGAAGAAGCACTTTGTTGATAGTCTAGGAAAGGAGAAAAAGATTTTAAATTGCAAATTTAATCACAGAATAAAATGGAAAAAAGAGGCTTTATATAAATTGCAGACTTCACTGGTGTTTACACATTTAGGATATAGTATTTATTTATTTTTTTAAAGATAGAATATAAACAAACTTGTGAGCAGATTTTCAATTCCCTGTGCAACAGATGGTGGGTTTTTCCTTAAAGGAATGTAATCTTCAGTGGCAGAGATACTTTAATTTTAGCCACACTGTTCCTGAGCAGTACTGAGAGCTGTACTCCTTGCATACTTAGTGGAACAGTAGCAAGCTCAAAAAAAAAAATCCTCTAGGATGTCAATGCATAGATTAAAAACATAGTGAAAAAAGAGCAGGAGAGCACTGCTCAAAGCCTGGCAACATGAGCTTGCCTTACAATAACCATGTAACTAGGAACCTTGTTTGTCAATGGGAAACTGTCACAATGGAAGAACAGAAATAAATGTAAATGCAAACTTTTTCACAGCCATCAGGACTATAATGGAAATCTAAAGCTTGTGAGGAAATGTTTCAATCCAAATAGGAAGCTGGCCTAAGTGAGTTGAGTTTATCAGGCAGCAGGTGAATAAGAACTAAAATCTCATGGCTTCAAGCAACATACTTTTTTTTTGTACTGACTAATCAGATAACTGCACTTTACTGAATTCTTCCATTAATGGAATTGCAATCAGTGCTTAGCAATAATAATTTATTGTACAACATATATGAATATGAACTCTCAGAGAGGAGGGAAATTCTCAAACTGGTAAAAAATTTTAACAAAAAGCATGAAAAACAGTCTTGAGCCACAGCCAGTGTGTGTTTCTAAGGATCCCCAGTCAGAAATAGAAGAGATTGATTCTAAACATCATTGGAATTACTTAGGTTTTAAGTATATGGCAACACAATGTCACTCTCTCTGAGGCTTAGTTCAGATACATTGATTTTAATTTACCTTTGCAAATCTTCTCATTAAATGAGAAAGTGCTTCTGGATTAGGACACTCCAGTTTCCTGATTATCTCAAAGCTTTGATTGAGCTGTGTGAAGACATCAACCACAGAACAAGAGAAGAGGGCATGATCCGACGTTTGCTGAAACTAAAGAGAAACATTTGAATGAATTAATGCTTGTTCAGAGATCAAGACTATATTAACAGATTTTCTTACACTGGAAATTCTTCCTAGAGGGGTAAAAAGTACTTAATAATAATAATAATAATAATAGTCTCATTTGTCATTCTGAGAAATGTGGCTTTTTACATTTCTGTTACTTTCAGACCTCTTATAACCAAAATTTTCCTTCATGACATCAGCATCACATCAGAGTTTAGTGAAACCATGGGCTGCAGCCTATAGGGAATTTAGGCAGATGAAATTAGAAGAGGAATTTGTTCACAGGATTGTTTCAAAAACCATTATGGACTGTGTATGTTCTGAGGTCCAACAAGGATGCTGTGGGACCAAATATACTTCTGGTTTTGCAAAAGTAAATAACCATCTTACTACTTTCTTTATTCTTTTCTTTAAATCTCAAGCCTCACCCCATCTTTCTTGTCTCTTTCTAGTGCTCCATGAAGAAACTCCATTGAGACATCTTCATTTTCATCCAGCCATTGAATGACAAATGGTTCAAACCACCTGACAATGAAAAACAATTTTGTAAAGTAAACATATTTCATAAGCATTCTGAGAGCAGAGATGCTTTTTGGCATCTTGTGCCTTCACATCTGCTCTACTTGCTACAAAGCTTCAAAATTATTTTCCACCAAAGGCACTGTGGCTACCAAAGTCTTTCAGGCTTCAGTTTCACAGCACTCTAACTGTTCTACTTTAGTGATACACAATTAGCAACAGCTCTCAGGAAAATGTGTCTGTGTTTCACAGGGGATCATATTCTGCACTTAGAATTTCTTTTATTAACATTGTTTCTTATCATTTATTATTTAGTTGTATATGAAATAACTTGGATAAAGCATGGCTTCAATAAAACATCAGCTGTGCTTTCTGTAGTTTAGTAAAAAAAAATATATTCATGCAATAAGAGGTTAAAAAAAAACCATCTCAGCAAATCAGCAGACTTTCAGAAGATTAAGGAATGAGATTAAAGATAGCTCATATGAAAAGAAATGGCTAAATGTATTAATCTCAGGAGGAAAGGCAAACATGAAAAAAGCAGCTTCAATATTAACCCAATGCAGTAAGAATAATTTCAGTAGCATACCCTATTACCATTGTATCTTTATTTAACTTTGGGTTAAAGCAAATTCCAGAGCCTATAACTAACACTGCTGCTGTTCCCAGATTTCATACCTTCCTCAGGCACTTTCTTGCCAAATTATTTTGCCATCTATGAAGACGTGCAGTTGTAGCTGTCAAATAAACTGTCCTATGAAATGGCTAATTACATGTGAGTACCTGAACTACTTCATTTGATAGACTGAAGAACTAAAGGGCAGGAAGTGCAAAAAGTAGAGAGCTGTCAGTGGTACACATCTTGAGATCTTGCACAAACTTGATCATAAATATTTAACCAAAATAACCCTTGCACCAAGGCTGAGCTCACAGGAGACTTCTCTATACACTACTTACAGAGAGTATTCAGGCACTGCATCCTTGAAAGCAGAGAGCTCTCGCACATATTCATTATAAAACCATTTCACTTTGAAGTGCAAATTCATATAATCTGTGCTTTTGCATAGCCGCTGTTTTTCATGTTCTGCAATAGAAGGAGTTGAAATAAGAGCATTTAACAGCATTCCAACAGTACATAACATTCTTGTGCCTCAGTGCACTAGTGACATAATAACGCAGCACTTGCATTTTAAAGCACGGTTGGTTTGAGATTTTTAGAAGGAGTCATGCCCATGGTTTTAGCCTTCAGGTTCTGAGTACCCTTAGAAAAAGAAAGCAAAGCAAAGAGAAGAACGTAAGTTAGGCTTTTCAACTTTCTTTTTTCACTGCAGTGGGGAAAAAAAACCTACAAATTTCCTGACTTCCTGTTCTTTAGACTCTTCTTTACAGAAGGGTTAAGAAGCTGTGTCAGGTGGCAAGTTAGTCATAATAGCCAAATGAAGTAACAACTATGAATACCAGTCCTGTATGAATCCATCATACCTGCATTTGTAAATTAACACATATAGTTCAGAAAAAGGAGGAGGAGACAGCTCCACAGCGATGCAGCCATCCAATTTATCCACGGCACAGGTAGAAAAGTGTATTAAAGTGGGTCTGAAACTTTTCAAATGGGCTTCTCCACCTTTCCAGAGTCCTTCTGTTTTTGATACACTGGATATGCAGGTGATCATGGATTGCAGAAGTCATGGAGCTACTTGTAAACATTTTCTGCACTTTTAGTATGTGATTTAACTGGTTTTGAGCAAATGTCCATTTTTCTTCCAAGATTATGATCCTTATGTTTGCTCATCCACTCTTATCCTCTCTGCTCTGCAGACTTTCCCATCCAGTCACTTGACATGCTACACAGCTTCATTCTAACATGCATGAGTGTTTCAAAAACACATTACTATGAAGTGAGTTACTAAGTTTTGTGGAAATCTGCTTCTGAAGTGCCCCTGTGGGGCCTTATTGCCTTTTTAGCACTGTGTTAAGATTTTCACTTTCAGCGCCTTTTCATCGCATTACAGAAAAATCAGTAAATCAGTTTCTGTGTAAATACTGATTTTTTTCATGCTCAATTGCTACCTGAGAGTACTACAAATCCTCCCTAGCATAATATCGTTGGCTACTAGCCTTGAACAGAACCACAAAGATGATTTTCCACAATCTGTTATTGTAGACAGCTAGATGAACCAACACTTGCTCAATAAAAAGTAGTTTTTGCGAGTGAGACCCATCTTTGACCGAGAACAATTATCTTAGTCCTACCACATTCACTGCACATCCAGCGCAGTCATTATCAAGAAAAATCTGTCTTGTATTGCTTCCCAAAAGAGTGGAATTTCTGAAATGTATAACACTTCCTCATTCAAGCGTTGCATGAATGTGCTATTCGACTATACAAAAAACTTAGAGTGTTTGCTGTACACAAACCAAGCAAATGTTTATTGCAGTATTAAATATGAGCTGCTGCCAATGATACGCAGACTTGTTCAGGAGGATACAACTTACACATTACCATTCATTGATAATTCCCTTTTAAAAATCTAGATCTAAATTATAACACATTAGAAAGGAGCATAAAAGTCAATCATGAATAACTGAGGTTTTTCCCTCAAGGCTGTTATGCCTTGAAAAGAATAGTATCGTAGTAGTATCAGTCAGGGTTGGAAGGGACCACAAGGATCATCTAGTTCCAACCCCCCTGCCATGGGCAGGGACACCCCACTCTAGATCAGGCTGGCCAGAGCCTCATCCATCCTGGTCTTAAACACCTCCAGGGATGGGGCCTCAACCATCTCCCTGGACAACCCATTCCAGGGCTTCACCACTCTCATGGTGAAGAATTTCCTCCTCATGTCCAGCCTGAATCTCCCCACCTCCAGCTTCATTCCATTCCCCCTAGTCCTATCACTACCTGACATCCTGAGAAGGCCCTCCCCAGCCTTCTTGTAGGCCCCCTTCAGATACTGGAAGGCCACAATTAGGTCACCTCTGAACCTTCTCTTCTCCAGACTGAACAGCCCCAACTCTTTCAGTCTGTCCTCATAGGAGAGGTGCTCCAGCCCTCTGATCATCCTCATGGCCCTTCCCTGGACATGTTCCAGCATGCTCATATCCCTCTTGTAATAGGGGCTCCAGAACTGGACGCAGTACTCCAGGTGGGGTCTCACCAGAGCTGAGTAGAGGGGGAGAATCACCTCCCTTGACCTGCTGGCCACACTTCTCTTGATGCAGCCCAGGATCTGATTGACCTTCCAGGCTGCAAGTGCACATCGAGAGCTCATGTTGAGCTTCTCGTCCACAGCACCCCCAAGTCTCTCTCCTCCAGGCTGCTTTCCAGCCAGTCACTGCCCATATATTTGAAAGGGCCAATATTTAAAAGAATCTCCAAGGATATTATTTGCAGCTACATATAAATGAGCAATGAATATTTTACCATATTATCCTATGAGAACATCAGAAAATATTTCACATGAACTGAAGCAATTTTTACCCTCTCAGTTTATATAAATCAAAGAATAAGCAGGTGCCCATATGAGCCAGACCATGACAATTTCAACTGGCTGATGTCAGAGGGGTCACTGGTTTCAGTCAGAAAGCATGGAAACATCACTGTAAGCATTCTGAACTTAGATTAGGACCCACAGATCACATTCTTAATTTCTGAAACACTTGCACAAGTGAAAGTGAACGTGAGACAACACAGGATATCTGAGTGTACTTTGGAGATCTGTGTCTTTTTTCCTGGAAGGAAAGCTGGCACCGAGTCTTGCTATAAAAATATATCCATTTTAGACTTCTGGAAGACAGGTGTAGTAGCTGCATAAGACAACTGTTCCTAAAAAGGTCCAGTCTTGCCTTGCAAAATTAATGCTGAGTCAGTCTTGATCTAAACCTGCCCATTGTAGGCCATGCTCAGTAGCAATTGTAATAAAAATACAAAACCTTTCTCAGAATTGATTCCAGATAGAATCCCAGCATAGTAAACCAAATATTATTAATCTTTTTATGAACAGTTCCCTGTAGAGCAGCATATTTTTATAAACACCTATTCATCTACCGACTTTCAAAACAAGGACATTTGCAGTTCCTATTAGTGATAATGGCACATTATTATATGTTCCTGTATCATGAATCAGTGAAAATAATACTAAGATTTCTGTAAACTGTAAAATCTGTAAACTGTAATGGGGGGTGGGGGGTGGGGGGGCACTTTAGCTGCTTTCATCTGTTGCAGTTCCAGTAAGAGTAACATTTTTTACAGCATTGATTACACTATGGGTTTTCTTTAATATCTCCCCCAGGGCAGTGCTCTAATGCACACAAGCTTTCCACATGTTTGCAGTAATAGGCAACTACAATGAGAACTATATAAAGACTCCTTACATCTCACTTGTACAAATGACACTTACAGTAAGATTTTAAAGAATTCCAGTAAGCAACAGCTCTGAGGAAAACAAACAAACAAACAAACAAATCAATCTTCTGGGTCAGGTGCTGCTTGTGTAACCAAGAAAGAATAAAGGTGTTTGGTTTTGTTTGCTTGCTTGAAGTCTATTATGTGGAATGCAAGTGTGTTTGGTTTGTGATGAAGTCACAGACCTGGTGACACTGCATCTAGCAAATACTCTAATTGCAGGCAATCATTCTTTTAGAGAAAAATGTATAAATGGACACTGTAAGAAGGACTGTAAGCCAAGGTACTTTCCTCAGACGCCTGTGACCAAACAATACTTCGCAACCATCTTTGAGTTCTTGTGCACTTTCCCAGTAACTGCTAAATAAAGCTGAGGAGATTTTCTCAAGGCAGCAAACGAAAAGGATCTGTCACAGAAATATTATATATTGTCTGATGTCTGTAGTGTCACAGTATTGTCAATGAAGTCATAGCAATGACTTCTTAAGTAGACCCACATGATGCTGAAGACAATGCAGGACAGAATTAATTGATAGCTATGTATAATTTACATTGATTTTGATAATATGAAATACTACTGGTCTTTCTGAAAGGGCTCTTTGTGTTGAGATAAATGTAATAAACAAAAAAAACCTCTCTCATTGCCTCTCTTACAATGGATTTACAGTTGTAATTCTCCTTTAAAAAAAATGACAATGTGGCTTTCAGAAGAGATTTCTACATAGTCAATCTTTTCTCTGCATTTACATGGAAACATTTCACAAACATAGCAAGTTACACCTTGAACATCTCACAGGTGAATAAACTATGCTATTATATTTTACAAATGGGAAATTGAGGTGTAGGGAGACCAAGTGAATTTACCAAGGGAACACACATAAACCATGAAAGGCAGTATAAATCTTGTTCAATGGTTTCTTAACCACAGCATCATATTTTGTCACTGACAAGGGACTGAGAAAGGCAAGCTGTCTCACTCTGAATTGCAAGAACAATAATCTGAGTTGTGCTTCTTCACTGTCAGTGGAATTCTTGCTTTGAACCTTGGAAAGCCTAAAGAAAAGAAACCTATAAATGGAGAAATAGAAATGGCCTATTCTGTCTAAGAGCTAAGATGATGATTAAAGTCGTCATTCTGAAGCGTATGATGGAAGTATCATATACGTTGTACTGAAGTGTCAACATTTATTCAAAGTAATCACATAATCACAAAGTAATAAAAGAGGAAAAGTAATGCTAGTATAGGAATCCAATTTACATTGTTCAGGCTTCATAAAATTCTAATATGTATAAAAATGGCAAAATGCAAACAGAATATACTTGGCTCCTGGAAACCACTGTTTCTTGGGGAATGCTATCACATAATTAAATGCTGTGTTATAATGCTTGAACCTGGGAGGAAAAAGAGAATAGAGATAATAAAGGCAGCCTTAATGGCATTGGGTCTTACCTGCTAAATACTCAGCTCTGCATCTTCAGTGTATTTTTATGATGCTATTTTCATTTAATTCTTGTTTCATTTTTTAGGAATATACCTTTCCATGAAGGCAACAGCTAGACTTGATTCTCTGCTCTTTGGCTTGTCCCAAGAGTGCCAAGTGAGCACAAAACATTACCCAAATAGGCATGGTGACATTTTGTGAGCAATTAGTAGAACGAAGTACAAACCAGGATGAATCAGACAAGACAAATGTGAGACTGCACTGTAATAATTACCTGTGCTGTATCTGGCTCTGCCTGTAAAGCAGAAGCAAAGGCTGAACACCTCTTAAACCACAGTGGTGTTCTCTGATTGTTACCCTGCAAATTTCACGTAAGGCTTACTAAAAGCTAATGTGGAAACAAGCAGTTTTAATGGATTTATCCTATTCCCCTGGGGGTAGAGCCAGTATCAAATGTTTAGTTTAGAACTAATGCACTTGCCTGTAAGAGGAAATTTGTCTCTGTATCTATTAGAGAAAAAAGACACTAAGGAACCTCTATACATGGAAAAGCCCTGAAAGGATAAGCCTGAGTCTACAGTTTAATAAAACAGAAGCTGAAAAAACAGTTGTTTGCTGTATGAGGAAGGATCATGCAAGCAGTGGAAAAGTGAGGATTGCATACAATTGCTGAAATGTGTGAATACATAATGAGATGAACCAAACCAAAAAGGACTGATCTTTCCAAACTGATGAAACCTTACACTGTGCTGAATGCTGCCTTGCTCTCCCTTCCATAACCACAGTCCCACCTCCCCAAATCTGCTCTGCAGTCTTCCTCTAAGCCAAGGCTATATTCTGTCTTAAGGGGAACTTTATAAATTGTAAAGTTGGAATGACAATAGACTTGAAATCTGCCACTAAATGGCATGACCTTTCTCTGGGCAGCATTAGCCTTCTTTTATTTTTTCGCCTATGCTGTCTCTTCTCTTTCAAATCATTTTATCAGTTCTTGTCATGAAAGAGGAATCTCTCACAGAAACAGGAAGATGATATCTGCTTATGCATTGAGGACAAAAGCAAAATTAATAAGCAAACCTACCTTAAAAGCATAAAATGGTTAATGGCTTTCTTGGTCTTCTACTATTTTTCTGGACCTGACACTTCAGAATCTTAGCTCTGCAGGGTTGAGACTGTTTATTGCTACTTTTACACCTGCAACTGATTAATTTCTGGTCTCATCTTGATGTTGACTTCTGGACACTACCAGAATTAGATTATCATAGTAGCAGCAATTAGAATATTCTCTTTCTAACACACTGGATAGCTTTGGATGTTTGATCTAACCTATTACAAAGTTGAAAGTATGAAAGAACTGAATAAGACATTTCCGAGGACATAGAATTAAAAATTATCCTGTAATTGCATGTCTAATTTCAGCTCATTACTCTCTCATCATCTTTTAACCTTCTCAACTTCATACTAGGAAAGGAAAAGATTTCTTACCATATAAAGGCAGTAACAAATCACTTGCACTGCTGGTGAAATGCTCTTTTCTCATTTGTTTGTGCCATAAATACAGGTTAATTTGAGGACAAGACTGTACAAATATATTCACAAGCTATAAGCTCAGATAGACTTGAGTAAACTAAATGGCAGACAACAACAGTTATATATATAACACTTATAACAGAATAACCTGCAAAGATGAAAAAAAGGAAAAAGGGCTAAATCTAATAAAGTCAGTTCTCAAAGAGAAATGTGATACCTTCTGCATGAAAAAGCTGTACATGAAAATAATCCCAAGGTCAGATCAGGTTAGATCAGAAAAAAATTAGAACTGGTGTGGACTCAATTTGTTACATTTGCATAAAGCTTTTAACAGTATGCAAAGGCTAGAAGTTGTTATTAATTTAAAATGGAAGAAAATCTAGAATTAAATTATGAACTCAGTACCAGATCTTGGTGGTTTTGGTTGCAAGGCATGTCAGCTTGGCACGGTGTAGCCCTCATCTTGGCAGTTGTAGAGACTGCTTTGGGTGGCCTTTCATTCTTCACTTAAAAAGCAACCTGTTATTTTCTGACAGCAGCCATCTACCCTGTCACATGCAAATACGCTGCCTTAGTATTCAGAGTGACATCCCACCACTACACACACTCTTGTCTAGAGAAGGCCACTGCTGTGGAAGTTGCTGTTCACTCTAGCTTCTCCATGTCACAGAAGCAGCTTCCTAGCTAGACTGTCCTGGGCAAGAATTAGGAGAGACAAGTGTTACAGCTGCTGGTGCCTGGCTCACAGGGGCCATTGGCTCCCATTGCCAAGGAAGTAGGCAGCGGGGCTGAAGGGCAGTGATTGTCCCTTGCAGCAGCTGCAGCTCCATATATCCCCTGAGCAGGTACAGGAGGCATTCAGCTGTACAGTGAGAGGACATAGCCTGACAGCCATTGTGAACTGCTCTCAGTAAAAAGGGACAAAATAATCTAAACTGGATGTTCCAGAATTACTCTTGTATCAGGGGATGGAGTTGTTATATAATTGACAGGAATGGATATATATATGGAAAAGCCAGAAACAGGATCTTGGATGAGCTAATTCAATCCTGTTTGTGACGTCAGCAATCCCTTTGCATGCAATGCTGGATTATTCCATTCCTTCTTGACTGGATGTAGAAAGGCATCAATTTACACTACAAAAACACTGTTTCAGATCAATACTAAATTGAATCAGGCAAAGATTGCAATCACAGCCCTGGACACTACATATGAGCAGACGGCAGCCTGTGTTAATAACTTGGATGGTGACACTGGCAGAATTCAATGCATTCTAATGACCTCCATTAAAACCATGAAGATTGAGTGTGACCATATTTAAGGGTCTGATCCTTATTTTACTGCCATTAACAACTAGAGAATCAAATTCAGACTGTAGAATATCCATGGAAAGAATTAATGATTTAAAAGACAGTAAAGCTGGAGAGAGTAACAGCGTGCTGATCAGTATTTATGCTTAAATGTATTGAGGTCCCTGTTTAGGAATGAAACCATAGAAGGTGAAATTGCATATATTTAAATTAATTTATAATTAATTTCCATTTCCTTTAATTATTACTTACACACAGGAACAATATCACTACTGATTCCAGGAGTGCCTTAGAAATTCTAATGACATAAATGGCATTTACTCTTTTCAAAGAGACAGTATCCACAGCAACACAGAGACGAGACTATATGCAGGACTCATTTGGAACAGGCATAGAAAGTCAAGTGCCTCCTAATGAAGCTTCTATCTCTCTACAGAATTAGTGTATTAACATAAAAAATTGTTTAAAAGTCCTGATCCAGCCCAAGCATCCACTCTTCATATATTATATAATTACATCTTTCTCATGAGCTTCCTGCTCTATTCTTAATAACCAAGAAACTAACCACTGCTCGGTCTGAAGCTTTCTTTTGAGTGATCAGTATGCTCTACTTACCAAATAGAGTGAATTATCTTTTGTGAACTGTCTTGTTGCAGCACAGAAAGTTTATAGTTCAGTGGCTAACACACTACAAGCACTGGGATGCTCAAGGACATCTGTGTGCAGGGTGTAAATACACATTCCAAGTTACAAAGGTGTGACAATATAATAGCTACTAGAAACTCTTATTAATCTGCCACTTTGAGATGACTATAAAACTTTACTTCCAAATGTTAGTTTAAACATCTCTTCTCCTACCCACATCTTCAATTTAATTTTCCATGTCTTCTTTTGGCATTCTGCATATCACAATAATTGTTCCTGAAATTCCTTCCTTCCTGTCTTCCTATCTTTTTCTTCTGCTGTGCATTTCTTACTGTGCAAATTCCACATCCAAATAATTTAATTAATGAAGTAACACAACAGTAGGTGAACAAAATAATTCTTCCGTTGACAGCTATTCTAGTCCCATAATTTTGCTCTCATTTTCTTTATCATCAGGAAAACCTACAGTATCACCCAAATACCACCATACTGGTACTATTGAATTAGAGATTCTACAGCAAAGATCAGAAATTAATCTTAAAATATTATTTTTTTACTTAAAAAAAAATAAATCCTTTATGCCTGTTGAATTATATTGTTGTGGAAATCCAGTAACATTTATGTTTAATTCAGATTATTTCCCTAACTTCTTGGCTTCAGTATTTTAAAAACCATTTAGTGCAGGTATTTTTACTTGGTTTTCTGTTAACATATGTTAGTGAGTGGGTAACCATTAGTTGAGGTTATCTGCTGCAGAGAATAAAAAGGTATATTTTGTCTATAGTTAACCACAGCAGTATCTTAAAGAACACAAGGATTTGATTCTGTTGGAACTAGAGTGAATACAATCTGCCTTTTGAGCACAAAAAGGTTTAATTATTTGTGTGTGTTTTCTCCATGACTTCAGTCAGTAAATGTTTCTTGTAGGCAAGTTGGAAATGTTCTGCTATAAAGAAAATATGGAATGCCTACAATGCTCTCCTGCAAGATATTGATGATTTTGTCAGATTTAGGTTATAAGCAGCAGCATTTCAAGTTACAGCTCTTGTCACTTGCTTCAACAGGTAACTTCATATAGTTGCAGTGCAATGATTTTCTTCCTTTGCCAAACTTCTTTTCATTAACTTATAAAACATCTTAAACAAATATGCTAGAGAGCTCTTACCACCCACAGAAATCTGATGGCAGGTGTCATCTGCAGTGGAAATCAGTCTTGATGAATTCTCTAGTGTAAATAATAGTTTGTTCTAATTACCTTCCAGAGCATATTTCATGTCCTGGGCAAACAAAGTCCACATGATTTCAGCACTGATTTTTCCCATGTTCAGCTCTTGAGGGAACCTGCAATCAATCATATTACATCAATTCAGCTGCTGATAGGAGTTGTGCCTACAGCTGCACAGCAGAATGGCAAATATTCCCACAAAATTAATTCCCTAATATGCAGTTAGCATATTTTGGGGTTTTGTACAATTATATCAACCATCCAATCTTCAAATAAAAACTTCCCTTTAGTCTAATGTCAAGGGCCTAAGTAATTAGATGAACATTCTATAACTTCCCTAACATCACACTTTAAATCAAGAAATGTCTGTCTACCTCACATACAACTTCCCAACTTCAGATAAATCAGAGAGCAAAACAGTGGAGAGCAAAACAGTGGAAAACAGTGAAACTGTCTGTGAAGCTATAGAGGTCTATACTAATTGAACCCAACTCACTGCTTGAAGACTTTCACCTTAAAGTATGGATCATAGAATGGTTTGGGTTGGAAAGGACCCTAAAAAGCCATCTAGTCCAACCCCTCTGCAGTAAGCAGGGACATCTTCAAACAGACCAGGTTGCTCAGAGCCCAGTGAAATGGGAAAGAATATAAAAGGTAGAAAAATGCATACTTTTGATTCAAAATTTTAGTTTTGGTCTCATGCTTCATGTCACTGAACACCAGTCCTTCTTAGATAATTTTTGCTGTTATCAGGTAAGTATTTTTCACAATTTTTTCACTTATCCCAGCTGCTTCTTATACTGTGTAAAAGAAAGGCTTTAATCTTTCAGTTACCATCCTTGCTTAGTTACTAGCAAAGGCTGCGACTTTAGTGACAGGCACTGTTTCATATGCTGTTTAAAAAGAGAGCTACTTGCCTGTTTTTGGTTGGTTTTGGTTTGTTTATTTTTTCAATCCCCAAACCAAAGAAACCCAACAACAAACCTGAAACAAATAAAACCAAAAAAACCCTTATGTCCATACTGCAGCTCTCAGGGCACAGGAGCAGACCAAATCAGGTCATGCAGGTTCAGCAGAAAGTACTGCACAGAACCCAGGCATGGGAAAACAGTTGCTTATCCTGCAGTGGTGCAGTGAGAGCCATATGACTATTGCCAGTTCACTGTGAATACCTCAAATCATCAAAGGCCATTCTCATGGGTGAAACACACAAAGCTCTGTGGCTCTTGTCCTGAATTCCTCACATAACTTTACAATATCAGAGAGTTTGGTCCAGAGCATTTTGACCTAATCAGAGTAATAAAATTCACTAAACAAATTCAGAAAATGTTAGTCAACAAACAAATTTTTGAAGTTCTTGTTGCCCAAGAAAGATTGAGTGATGTGCAGCTTCAAGATGGTAGCAATATGATGTGATGTATTCAGTCCAGGGACTTATTTGACTTATTTGACCCTGATCATATCTGCAAAAAAAAAAAGCACTTAACCAATTAGTTCTGTGACTTTCACATGAAGCAATTGCCAGTTCAGATCCCTCATACACCTTCTTTCTGCTAATGGCTGCTCAGTTACAGACTTGGTGTTAGTTCTCTTAACACAAAATTAATTGTTGTTCAAAAGCCCAAATGTGTTTCACCTGCCTTAATTTCCTTGCCTCCAGGTCAGACTGAGTGCTCTCTTAGCAAGAGATTTGAACTGTGACACCTTGCTCCAAGGAAATATTTAAAACTCGATTTAGCATTGACACTTTTGTCCATATGCAAAGCTGACCATAATGCAGGGCTGGGTCTGATAAAAATATATATTCTATGACTCAAAAGAAGTATATGTGTATACACTTTGACTTGTTGAAATACGTGCACACATGAACTGCAACTATCTTATCACTGTTTCTTAAATTACTGTAGTTGAAAACAGTATTCCTGGCTTCGCTTAGGTACCTGAGGGTCACACCCAAACATGTTGACTTCTGTGTCCCTGAGAAATATAAACTTAGTGCAGGACTATCAACTGGACATACCAGTGAAATTCTTCCATCCAGTGGCCAGTGTATGGATATTTGCAATTTCATAATTACACAGATACAGTTCTGTACACAGCCCTGCAGGCCTGAGTGTCAATTCCCACACATCCTATTTTGTGTTACCCCATACAGTGTCCTCTTAGCAGGAGATTACTGTGACAACAATCATTACAGAACAGAAAGCCCAATTTGTTATAGTTTATTTTTCACATGGAATGAATTTGCTTTGTGGCAGCTATGATACCTGTAGGTGCATTTATTAGATACTCACATAACAGAGTTTTAATTTGTCCAAAGCAAGTTATCAAAGCCATGTGGACAGCTAGCCAGATCACCATTTTCAGTCAGTGCCATTAATTCAACATGCTAATGAACTAGGACTGAATATGTGGAAAGACATCACGTAGTTTACCAGGGTCCAGTCAGATCTTAGTTCATGAGTGTTCCCTACAGTTTAATAATTTGCCTTCCAGACAGTATAATCCCATTTAAGGAAGCAAAACTACTTGCTTGTTTTGTTCTAAGTACAGAACTCTGTCTTCAGCACTACCCCAGCCCCTTCTTCACACACCACCACCACTGTTTTTTCACTTCTTGGATTTATAAATGAGTGAGTGGAATCCCATAAACAAAGCAAACTTCTGGTTTTCAACACTGCCTTCTCAATGTTGAATGTTAGCTACTGCACCTTTACCCAGCTCAGACAGGCATGCACAACAAAAACTGTGACAAATGCCTTTGGACATTAGAAATAACCATTTCACATCTGATTCATGGCTTTCTTTTATCTGTCATTCATATGAATTGTGTTGACATAAGAAAAGAAGCTTGCATTTTTTTTTCCTATTACCCTGCTCTGCATTCTTTATCCTGTTCACTGATGTACTGCAATTTGAGACAGTACAACATTTGTATCACAAAACTAATTAGCCACAGGCTGCTTCTTAAAATAATGCACTACTTATAAACACATTGCAGAAACAAATGTTATCTACCATTGTTAAAATTCTGTTTGTGTATGTACTAACCATAATGGTTGAAAATGGAAGTAGAATAGAATAGAATAGACCAGACCAGGTTGGAAGAGACCTTCAAGATCATCGCGTCCAACCCATCAACCAACCCAACCCACCTAAACAACTAACCCATGGCACCAAGCACCCCATCAAGTCTCCTCCTGAACACCTCCAATGATGGTGTCTCCACCACCTCCCCAGGCAGCCCATTCCAATGGGCAATCACTCTCTCCATATAGAACTTCTTCCTAACATCCAGCCTAAACCTCCCCTGGCGCAGCCTGAGACTGTGTCCTCTTGTTCTGGTACTGGCTGCCTGGGAGAAGAGACCAACATCCGCCTGTCTACAACCACCCTTCAGGTAGTTGTAGAGAGCAATAAGGTCGCCCCTGAGTCTCCTCCTCTCCAGGCTAAGTAACCCCAGCTTCCTCAGCCTCTCCTCATAGGGCTTGTGTTCATGCAGACCTTACAGCTGTATGGTACAGACAATTTAATTTTAAATTTGTCATCTGTTATGAATTTACAGAAGATTGGACAGGAGTGATCAAACTGTAACTGACACAGCATTGCAGAATTGCAGAATTAATTTTAAATAATTTTAAATTATTTTAAAATTTTCAACTAGTTTCTGCATTTGCTAACATCAAAAAACGTGGATTTAGGTTTTCTCCCCTGATCTAAGTAACGTTTATGTGTATTTTCAGTCAGCTACTCTGTCAATAAATACTGCACAAAGTGTACAGGATTGGCAAACCACATCTTGACAAACTACATCTTGACGAACTGCATCATGCATTCAAAAGATTTGCTACGAATGTCAATGAAAAGGAAATAAAGCTCAGACCTGTGCCCCCAAGTATCAGACAGCTGTGCTGGAGTAAAATTTTGTTCTCAACAGGAAGGACTATAACATTATAGCTACTATTTAAACCATCACCTGGATCATTAGCAATGATGACTGTGATACACTCTGTCTCTAGTAGTGACCACACAGACAGAAGATTGGGTTTTGTTTTGAGCTAATGCAGCTATTTTTATAATATTTTTGAGCAAGTTAAGCTGCAATGGACATCTGAGGTCATCTAAGTTGAAAAAGAAAGAATCTCTGTGATGTCAGGTTACTCAGGGCCTATACAGCTGAATTCTGACTACCTCCAAACACTAAAATGACACAACTTTTCCAGGCAATGTATTTCAGTGTTTGATACCTTTCACTGTGGAATATGAATTTGCTCCTGTAGAACTAATATGAGTTTCCCTACCTGCAAATTGTGCTCATGACTTTAATGTGTACTTTTGGAAGTGGCTTTGCTGTGCCTTTTCCTTATAACATCCCACTAGGAAGGTGAAGAATGCCATCAGTACTGCCCATAGCTGTACAAACTGCTTCCTCAGCTTCTGCTTACAGAAGCTGCTGACAATGGCTGTCTTCTACTGGGAAATCAAAACTTGAAAAAAATATCCAAATGCACTGTCATGGGTTCTGATCCCATGAAGGTAGTTGGATTTGGTCTCTCCTTAACATCCTTAAAATGGCAGCTGAAGTTTTTGTAGTACTTTTTTGGATTAACATTCCTCCATTGCATGAACATTATTTTAGTAATAAATTCCATGCCCTATAAGACCTCTTTTATCAAAGCCTCTAAAGAGGCAATTAAAAACATTCCTGGAATGAAAAAACGAAACCCAACAAACACACAGAAAAACCAACCCAAAACCCTTTGAGTTTTCTATAGATACCCCCCCCACCCCAAAATCCAAATGACCTCTTAATTTCTTATTCAAATAAAACAGACACTTCAGTGTTTTAAGTAAAATCCCAAGCGAAATTCCTTGAAAGAAGCATTTTAAAACATGTCAATTTATCTACAAAAGTCTCAATTATCTACTTCATTTCCATTTGATGGAGTTCTCATGCAAGTGTGGGCATACAAAATAGATCTCAAGCAAATAAGTTAAAGCCCTGTAGCACTTCAAACGGCAAAATTTTTATGTACTTTGTTAAATGTATCACATCAGATACAGAAGCTTCCTTCCACGCTTCTCCCAAATGTGTCTGAAGTTGTTACTCAGTTAAAACTCACAGTATCTGTCAGAGAAGCTGATTCAGCTTCACTAATTGTAGCAGAGGTGGCACCTTTCAAGCAGACAATGGGTAAGATATTTCTTACACCACATCTCAGACCCTGCGTTGATGAACATAGAACAAAAGTCCATTGACAACAGTGCTGCTGATAATGCAAGATATTTTGCCCTTTCAGCTACATTACTGTTAAGACTTAAGGTGCAACCCAGTGATAGTAAATCACATTAGGCATCATGACTGCATCTTCTGCACTGTGTCCCACAGATAATGACTTTGCAGATCTCATTTAGAGGAGCTGCATTACTGATTCCAGCATAGGTGTGATGAAGGCAGGCTGACTTAGATGGTGCTTGAAATCTCATGTCAAACATCCATCAACATCTATATGGTATTTATAAATGGCAATACAATCAGTTCTACCACAGCAAGTAGCAAAACCATCTGTAAAATCAGCTATCATAGTTGTGAGTATTATGCAACCACCATAGCAATTGTTGCAGTGCTGTTATATGTGAGTCACTAACAGAGTTTAACACCCAATAGAAGCATATAAAATATTCCACAAGCTACATGGTAACAGCAGCAGCTGATTTATTAAAGAGAATGGATAAACAAAGGTCAAAAGCATCTATGTAAGCTGGGAATTTTGTACTGTTTGTGTTTTATCACCTTATTTTTAGGTAAAACTACTATTTTATTTTATTTTTTTCAAACTACTTCAGAATCTTGTCTCTAAGCAGCAAAATATCAGAGAAATTTCCCATGTAAACCTCTACACAGTACATTTTCTAGCCTTTGTAAAAGCCACATATTTTCACATTTGCAAGTGAAATATGAGGATAACCAGGAGAGTGCTCTATTAGTAATTTTCTTTTCTCTTGCTGCAATTATTGCTGTCTCATAGGCCAGAAATTTCCCAATTGCTCTGTCATTCTTAGAGCAATGCTATAAAATCCCAGTTTATCCAAAACATTGTTATTAAAATCACTTTGATCATCTGTGTGACAGTCTCTAATTCTCAACTCATATGTCAGCCATGCAACACTATTTGCTAGGTTTTTATACTAACCATTAGGGTGCTTGCATGTGATGATTCCTAAAGTATTTCCTAAAGTACTAGGCTGAAGGTAGTCACTTAGGAATGTCTTCCCTCTTTGAGTTAAAGTAAGCAAACAAACAACAAAAACCCCCACCTGATCACAGTGGCTAGTTCTAACAGAGTGCTATATATATAAAATCACATATCAATGAAATGAAATTGAACTTAGCTTGAAAGAAAATGAGAAGAATCAGTGTATGATGCAAACACAAATATACCTCCAAAACATTTATCCTAGATTGTACTGCATGTCTGGTTGAATTTCAAAACTAAGAAATTTCTATTGTGGCAATTAAAAGTGCTTTATTATTAATCTGTGTTGTTAAATCTTTTAAGATTTAAGTCCCTGAATCTCAGGTGTACATTCTCAGGGCCACTCATATTCCCAGTTTTATTCAGCTACTAATGATGGTTTGGTCCTGGTGGTTTTGTGTTGCACACGTAACAAGTTAGATTGCACTATGTAGAGAGTGCTGGGCATGATCTTCTACAAGTCTGAGGACAGAAGCTCTATCTGATTTGAAAAATCAAATTGGAAATTCTATTTAAACCATGAGCAAAGATTTTATCCATAGAATCAACAAGGTTGGAAAAGACTTCAAAGCTCATTAAGTCCAACCTGTCACCCAAGACCTCATGACTACTAGACCATGGCACCAAGTGCCATGTCCAATCCCCTCTTGAACACCTCCAGGGATGGGGACTCCACCACCTCCCTGGGCAGCACATTCCAATGGCTAACAACTCTCTCTGTGAAGAACTTTCTCCTCACCTTGAGCCCAAACTTCCCCTGGCACAGCTTGAGACTGTGTCCTCCTGTTCTGGTGCTGGTTGCCTGGGAGAAGAGACCAACCCCCTCCTGGCTACAACCACCCTGCAGGTAGTTGTATACAGCAATAAGGTCTCCCCCAAGCCGCCTCCTCTCCATTCTCAGGTTTTTTGCTCTACCCTCCACTTTTCCTAAGATTTTAAATTTTAACCAAAACAATGTTCCTTTTCCTGAAGAAAACATAATAAAGAAGACAGATACCTTATACAGTCTACATACCTGCTCTGGTCTTAAAGTGTTTGATACACTGCTACATGACAAAATGACAGCAGGTCTTGTGAAAGAGCAGCCTGTTGCTTTGTAAAACAGGACAAAGTTCACAAGTTGAATGAAACAGGTGATGCTCATATGCTTTCACAGAAGGAACTCTAATTTATAACAGGGAATATCACAGAATCAAGACACAAACCACATCAGACAGACTTTCCTTTATCAAAGAAAAATTCTAGAGTTAGTCTGACATAGTCCAATTTATGATAATTTCCCTGATGTCTTTTCACTTCCTTTTATTTGCTGATTTTTTTCCCCCGCTGATGTATATTTTGTGACTCACTGACCTTACAGTTATGCTCTCTCTTCAGTATAAGTTACTATCCTTGACATCATGGATTTATTAAACATCCTAACTCATGAAGCATAAGGAAATCCGCTCCTGCAGATTTCACATGCCAGTTCTTTCCTCATTATGGAATGAGGAGGGAATGAGTCATATCTTTTGGCAGTTTGCTTTTACAGCAGCTCAAATAATTTCCATTTCCAAACACTCAATGCTGTTTGCCCTTCTGTGTTGACATCAACATTCCTCATCCTCTGTTATTTTCCTTTAATTTCTGATTGCCCAGATTATATTGTAACTAAATACCACGCTTACCCCAAAGAGAACTCAGTCCCGTTGCATTCAATTCTTTTTTTCCCTTCTTAAGTTCTTTTGTAATGTTTAATCTCCCTTAACATTTCAAATTTCAAGGTAGTGCCTTCTGACTTCCAAAATGTAACTTTCCAAAATGTAACTTTGCTAATCATACCAGGTTTTTCCCCCCATCTCTTATAGGCTCTGCATTTTATCATAATACCATTTTTGAGTTGGTTATTCACTATGTCTTCTCCAGGAACATAGTACTGACACTGCTCCAAATTCTTCTCTCTAACTTCAAATACAAACAAATTTCACAGTACTATTTCATATTAGAGTACTTTCTCTAAGTATCTGATCAGCTATTCTGAAATACCATATGGGTTATTTATTTATTTGTTTATTTAACCCATATAATAAACATTATCACTTCTTGGTTCTTCAGTGATTTGGATAGTTTTGTGACGATCCAACCCTGGTAATCTCAGACAGCATTAATAGCATTTGTTATTGAATGGCAACCATGATTTTTATTTTTCTTCCAAAAGATGGTTTTTAGCTATTAGATGGAGACAAAAGTTCAAGGGTTAGCTAAGCCCTCTATTTCAATACACTCTGCACAAGTCACTAAAAGAAGTCACCAAATGGTACTGAAGAAGCACTAAAGTACTAAATAAGAGTATGAAACACACCCAGTGTTCACAGAGGAAAGAAAACAGATCCTTACATTGCAAAGATGTAAGTATCAGTAAATAACAAGTGTAAAAGTACCACCAGAGGTATCTTGTTTCTTAAATTTGCATCACAAGACATATGACCATTCTGTGTGCTGTGAAATTAAAGGGAAAGCTTTTTCCTAAAGATGTGCAGCGACTCAAAGTTTAGGTTTTGACTTCCAACTACACAAGCATATTGTAACTGAAGATTTGCTCATGAATCAGCCTCCAATCACACTTTAATTTGTTGTAACTAGTAGAATGAGAATTTTGCAACTTAAATAACAGACTTCATGGTTTGTTTTTTCCCCTCAGATAGATATAACATGTTTCTTATGTCATAGAAGCTGTGCAAGTTGCCAGTACAAATCCCACTGAATGGTCTGGTTGGTCTTTCAGTTGCTGCAATGGTTGCTAAGGCAAACATGTCATGTTTCAACTGGATTTGTATTATTTGTATTCTGATTCAGTTCAAACTGCTCTACCACAGCTTTTTTTTTTTTTTTTTTTCCCTTGCCCTCCTCAATCCCAAGGTAGGTCTAAAAATAAGGTTTCCAAAGCTGGTTGAGCAAAAGAACTCTGAGCAATATTGTGCCATTGTGAGAACTCTTTTCAGACTGCCTAGAGTTCTCCCGGGAATCTTCTGTAACCTCATTTTAGCAACAGGGTTCAAGTGGATGTAGACCTAAGTATTCCACTGAGACACTGCATGGCCATGTATTTCTGATAAGGAGTCATAGTTTACAATATTCTTATGCATCCAACTTCTATTTTCCTTTCATCCACAAGTGGAAAGAGGCTGCTTGCCATTGTTTTCAACAGCTCTTACATGCTGCTTTTGTGTTAGGAGAAGCTTTTATTTTAAAAACAAAACATATCCAAAGAAATTCTGAACTATTTTTCAAAATTTCCCACCCACAGCACCTATTTGTGAAGCACATTTTTTCCCTGCATAGACCCTTCCACTTCCAAAGAGAAAACAGTGGAAATGGGAGAGAAGTCTACAAACTCTCTCCCTTAATCTGTCCCAAATCCATCCATTTCTGACTCTGTATTCACGTTACACAGCTACTCAGCTGTGCATTAGGGATCCTCCTAATTGTTTTAGAACAACTTGGCTCTTTATCCCCTTCCTTTCTCTCTCGTTTGCATAATATAGCTAGAACAACTCTTAGGACAAACAACCCCCAATTACTCTTGTTTCATTTCAATCATAATTGAAAACAAATACGTATTTGTTCCAGTTTGATGATTTATAATATTTGTTACACAGCCAGTCAGACAAAAAAAAAAAGGAGCTTTTGTTAGCAGAAGAGTTTCATACTAAGTTGTATAAATGGCTTAAAGAGGAAGAGAGTTTTCTTTCTCTATAGGCTGTTAGATTGTTTCTTAGTAAGGCCAGTGCAGGAAACGACTGGACAAAGATGTTTACACAATCATTCATGTATTTAAAAGAGGCAGTGAAATCTTTTCCAAATTCCGGTTATCACCAGGAGGTTTCTGTGGCTCTATAAAACATGTGGCACCTTTCATCAACCGACAAGAACACCTCCATGTAGAGAGTGCCTTTCAGTATCTATTTTGGCTGAAGGAGATTTGTTCTTGCTCCCCTTCAGATCGTTCAATTACAAGCCACTGCAGACACCTCTGTTAATTGTTTAGCCATAATAAAGACAAGAGTTTCCATTTTAACTTTTGCATAAGTCATCACAGCTAGATTATGCCTGGATTTTCTACAATCTCTCTCCAAGGAGCTCAAACTTTTCCCTAGGCCCTCATCATGTCACATTTCAATTAGAGTGACATCTGTTTCTCTATCCTTAATACGTGAAGGTGTTTGAGTCACCATCCCTAGAATTGTTTAAAGGCCATTTAGATGTGCTGTTTGGGAGATAGTTTAGGGGGTAAACTTTGTAGAGTAGGGTTAATGGTTGGACTTGATCCTAGGGGTCTTTTCCAGCCTGAACGGTTCTATGAAACATGTTCCTTTGTACTCCTTCAGTCTATTTCATTTTCAAAACCTAGCACTCTATCTCCTCTTTCTGTGTTTACTGATTTTGTATCTCTTTTCTACTAGTGTACCAACCATAAGTTATTTGAATTGTCTTGGTCATTAATTGTACCCCCCTTGATCTGTTTCCTCTTAAAGTCTAAGAAGTTGTTTTCCATCTCTGGTAATTCCAAGACATTGCTCTCCATTTTATAAATTTTGATGCCAGCCTGGCTAGGCTTTCTCTCTAGCAATCATAAATTTGGAGAGGGTATTCTTGTAAGGTTCATTATTCTTTTACAAATACATACCTAAAACTCTATTATAATGCCTAAAAGCTCTCAGCATGATTTGAACACTTCACGTGCCTGGGTATTATCCTAACATTAACACCATTGCACTGTTTCAGTGAGTTTTCCCTTCTGTCTATCCGTATCACTCTCTTGCATCAATATTTTGCTGCTAAATTGTTTTTGGATTGTTCATATACCATACATCTTCACTGTTCCTAAAACAAAATGTTGTCTTTCTGTGATCAGAGCACTAAACCTTTATCACACTATGTCGGTGTTATATTCTTGATGTTTAAAAATCACTGGCTACATCATATTAAAATACAGCCACAAATTCAGGTGTATTTCCTGTCCTAATTTCAATAAATCCACAATTCTCAATTTTTTATGGGGAAAGTAATTACTTACTGGTTCAAGACAGGTGTGTATGCTGTCTTATCTTCATCTATGATGGTGACCATCAAAGTAATAAGCTGTGCCCAGAAGTCTAAATTTTTTGTCGTTGGTCCTTGTTCTTCTTTAGGAACTTCTTGTTTCTTACTCTGTTTAAACAAAATTGAATATATTTTAAGTAAGAAAAAGTAGAGAAAATGTTGTGAGATTTCTCCCTACAGATTATTAATTGGTAGAAGAGAATTGGTATATTAGGATATTTTGGACAAAGATTATCTGTCTAATCTAGAGTAGGTTGTATGACAGACCGTACCTGTCTGTGGATGTAGATCAAAACTGGTACACAGTGCAAAGACAGCAGGTCAGCAAGATAAAGAGAGACATGATTTTTAGTGCATGCCCACACTTTAATTAAATATGTTCTTATATTCTTTGTTGTGTTGATCCTAAGAGCAGGTACACTTATATGCTGGGGCAGAACTTTTACACATAGGGTATAAATGAAAAAATCAATGAGAAGGACTTTTTTTTGTTTGGGATTTTATGCTGAAGCTATTGAGCCTCACAGCTGCTATTCTGTTTGCTCTAAATGAAGAAGCAATTAAATTTCCCTTTATATTTTAATGGCAAAATTAATAAAGCCTATTGCTCAGTTTATTCTGCACAGAGATTTCCAAGGACTTATACTGGAAGAACCATAAACTGCATTTAAGAACTGCAAATAAAACCCCCAGAAAGTAGAAGGAAAAAAAATCCCTGGACACATAAAAATACTAGGAAACATGGGAGAATCTGAAAGAGAGGCTTTTGAATGTATTGGCTTGCCAAGAATTTTTAAAGGTGTGAGCAAACCCAGTCTGTTATTTGATTCCTTTTATTTTTATTCAGGGAAATCAAATTCTTGTAAATGAACTTACACTCCTTGTAAATGAAGAGGACTTCAACTGATTTTACATTTATGGGACTGAACTTGAGATGTCCTTTACATTTATGTAAAAATCATGAGGAAGAACATGACACACATATCAGATGGATTACCAATGTGACTCTGCAGTCATCACTTAAAAGTTAATAGCAGTGGATTTTATTCCTCTTGATGAAATGCCTGCTTTTTGCACCTTTTTATATAACTATAAATAAGTATTAGTATTAAATTGGTGTCACTGCCAGGATTTTGAGAGACAGGAGTGCAGGTTTGGTGTGGTCTGTAGCAAGGGAAGGTTGTTTCTTTTCAACTGCATCGGGCCCTACATGCCAAAAGGGTGAGAGGTGTCCAGAGCACAAGGGGAGCAATTAAAAATCCCTGCATACATGCCTTGACATAGAGCATTCCAAACCTGAGTTACAGATTCTGTCTTAGTGCAAAAGGGGGAGCTGTTCTCGTATATATGAGAACTGTCTGCTTGGGGAAGTGAAGGCACAACCTGTGGCAGATTTTGGTCCCTCAACTAAGTTTAGCCTATGTTTAACAACCCCCCCACCCCTTTTCTTTAATTTTTAATAAATTGTTTGACAAAATAGTAACAATAACTTTGATATTATTTTTCACTCTTTTCTATTTCCTTCTCTCCATTTTCCTCTCTATATTTTCTCACTTTCTCTCGCTCTCTTTTTATTCTCTCTGTCTCTCTTGGAGGATCATGCCACCATCACACAATTTTGATGACAATGCTGAGCCATGGGGTGGTGTAAGAATAGGTCCAACGAACATTATCTGTCTTGACATTGTCATCAGAAATTGGAACCCCCCCAAAACTTGGAGCAATATTCTTGCTAACATCTTGAGGTCGCAGCCTGTTTCAGTAATAAGTTACTGATTAAGTTACTGAGCCTGCACAATGGAATGCAGTCTCCATGGATACACAGGTGCATGCTCCACAGAACAGGACTGCTTGGTACTTGAGTGAACCAAACCACTTCTGTTGTCATAGTGAAAGTCAGGATAATGGATTATTCCACTGTCTGAGCTCACTCTGCTAGAGCAAAAATCATAAATGCTGTCAGAAAAGGATTGATGCCTCGGAGCTGATGGGGAAATCGTGAGTGAACTTTGCTCATTATAATGTAGTTATAATATGAAAACACACCTCCTGGTTGAAAGATACCCAACCCCAAGGTAGGCCTCATCTCAGACACTCCTCCCTGGGCATAGACCACACCTCTGACACTCCTCCTTGGGCATTAGTGGAAGCCTCACTCATGAGGGTGAGAGGGGAGAGAGAAGTGGAGAGCAGTGGAGAGGCAGAGATTCGCTGTGGAAAGGTGTGTGTGATTGAGTACAGAAGAGGTCTCCCTAGCAATGAGACTTTGTAAGCTTTCCCCACCAGGATCAATAAAAGATCAGAAGGAGCAGCAAGACTAGACATGGGACCAGAGAGACATCTTTGGACCTTTGTACTGGTGGTAGCTATAAGCCTCTTTCTCTTTTCTCTTCTTACTTTGCTTTACATTACTTTTCTTCCTTCTCTCACCTTTCCTACCTATTGTAGGCTGCTTTTATGGGCAAACAATAAAGTTGTACTGTTGATCGAAGCAAACCCTCTTGGCATAGACACCTTATGTTTTGCACTTCAAGATCACAGCAAACAAACCATCATGAGCCCACTGGGTGGACTATGACAACCACTCACTAACTTTTACTGAGACTTTTATACTTTTAAATCTTGCTAAAACGTGCATTTACAGCTAGATTTTGTCTCCACAGTTTAAATTTAGGAATTCTGAGCCTACAGTTTCCTAGAAGTATCAGATTCCTTATCAATGTCCAATAAACAACTTCAGTGCATAGAATCACATATGAAAAAAAATATTTTCATCTCTGCATGGACAGACATATACATATAATTTCTGTCACACAGCGGTTTGTCAGCAGATGCTAGGTCTACACACGCTCTTCTACACAGCTATCAGAGAAAGAAAGGCTCAACTAGTACATCAGAAATTAAACATCTATTATCCTGCAAGATTAAACATATATTCCCTGAACTTCTCATTTGTAGTCCAAATATGACCACTTCAGTGGACCCCATATCTTTGAGTAGATATGACATTATATTAGTGTCACAGTGAATTAATTGTTATCTTAACCTCAATTAACTTTTATCTATTATCAGCATTTAGAAGGGCAGAAAGGGAATTTCAATGAAGCTTAATTTAAAATTGGTTCTCTAGTCACTGTGGAATATTTTATAAAACTATTATTAATCACACCACTATGTACTCAGCTGATCTGCAAATGCTGTGGCTTCAGTGTCTAAAGCAACTGAAATAAAGGCAAGGCTCAGAACCACTTACAACGGATGGTGTGACTACTACCTCTGGTGATTAACAGCCCCACATGCAAACAAGAGTGCTTTGCAAAACAGAAGTTAATACTGGGGCAATCACAAGTGCTTTCCCTGGTGTACATTATACTATTATAAACCCCCTTGTTTCCATATCAGTGATTTATTTTTCATGGACCCTTTTTTTCTCAGAAGCCAGTGCGTGTCTGAGCCAACCCAGCTGAAAGGTGGCTATAGAGGACAAAGCCAGTTTACATTTAGTTCAGTATCCTAAGAAATACACTTCACAGAAAAAATACTTCAGTAGCATGTATGCAGCTGAGACAGCCTTTCACAAGTGTGGACATGAATCACAGGAATTCTGTTCTTTCATATAGACAAAAATTAATTATTTCTACAAAAATTCTCATGCAGAGAAATCTTTTAAAAATAAGGATGATCTTTGGAAAATCCCCAAAGAAGGTATTTTTCAAATAGTCTCACATTAACAGGGGTGGTTTTATGCTCTTAAATCAAAGTGCATTCTCTGCCCCTGCCCAGTTGAAATTTCCACTGTGTATCCTAAAGTCTAACTAATAGGTTAGAAATACCCAGAATCATTCACTTTTTTTAATCTATTCCTGGCAGTATTATTAGTTTCTGGCAACAGGTGCTTTCATTGTAACAAGGTAAAACAATGTTGGAAGCTTGATTGATTAGTTGCAACCCTGCAAAACTGTCAGAAGTAAGTTCCGTCTTGGGACAAAAATTAATTTGAGACAGCTATTTTCATATAAAAAAATAATTGTGAGTGATACAATTTGGCTTAAAAATCTTTTTATTAGCATAACTGAGAGGTGTACTAGAAAAAGTGAGTGGGAGGACAACATCATACAACTATATTTTAGATTTTCTTCATGAAATAAAACACCTTTTGAGAGGCACTGAAGTTTGATTTCTCTCCTGCTTCGCTAGAGTCTACTTTGGTGACATGGGGTCACCATCAAACCTGCTGGGAGCGGTCAGTAAGAATGCCATTTTAATTAAAGAAAAATCAAGTTCATTTTTTCCTTCTTTGCAGTCTCAAAAAAAATAATAAATCTGCTCTAATTTTATAATTGTGATGATAATAGCTTGTGCCTCAGTCTTGTGATTTGGTCCCATATTCAACCAGTTCTCAGTAGTGTACATTCTTAAACATTAGGAGATAATACCATATGCACTTACACGGCACAGTGAGTGTTCAGTCTATGCAGCAGTTGTGGAAAGGCCTTTGAAAATGCCAAGATGACATTAGCTGGCACATAAGCAAAGTATATGCTTACTATTATTTGCACACAAAAGAAATCTGGAGTATAAAATGTTTATCTCTATGGTCTATTAAGTGGAAAAAGCTTATCTTAATAACAGCAATTTTATTTTTCCACTTAAGTTACATTCATTATAAAAAACCCCACCAGTATAAAACTCATTCAATTAAATACTCATGTACTAAATTAGTGCCAAATTAGCACAAATACAGTGACAAGATATATGAGCCACTCACTACTACTTGTCATTACAGAGGATAATAGCAATACTGAGATTTTAAAAAATGCATCTGGAAAGGTCAAGATGAATATCTCAATATATCAAGATGACAAAATCACTAGATACTATTCATGGTTCTTTTCAATCTCATGAGTTCCTGAAGGTGCCTGTCTTTCATTTTTGGAGGAGACGCAGTTCATTGAACAAGCTAAAATCATAGACTGCTCTTGCAGTAACCAAGAGAGCTTTCAGAACTTTCACTGATAGAATCAAAAGTTTGCTAGTTAGCAGAATCACTTTCTTTTTTTCACTAGTCTTTTCACTTAGGGAAAACAACTTAAAATCTCTCAGCTCTCTGTAATGTGGCTTGGAATGGTGATGCTGTCTACATGCACAGAAGCATGAAACGCCACAAGAAGATATTGCAGTACATACCCTACTTAAAAGCTCAACAACTAACTGGCCAACAGTACAAGAGTGATATTATTAAAAGGCACCATCAAACAAATTATAATATCAGATGTCTATACAATGACAATACAAGTGATTCTTAAACCTGGTCATCAGGCACTGGATTTTACAAGGCATTCCTCTATTGTGTTCCTTTTTATTAATTCTTTGTCACAGGGAATGCTGCCTTTACTGCTCACAGACAGTTATGAATAAATGCCTGCAACAGTATATTAGTGCTAGCTAAAGACAATTGAAAACTTATTTGGAACACAAGAAATAGGGAAAAATCCAAACAGCAGCCAATGCCAAGAATAACACCAGCTTTAGTGGCAATCCCACATCTCTTGGAAAAGAAAATTCCAAAGAGTATCATAGGACTAATGCAAAATCCTGTTAGTTCCTCACTTCACATCAAGTGTAATAAGCCATTTTGGATAAAATTTCAGTTTCAGAGAAAATGAATTCCAATTATTTTGTACAGCTACAGTAAGTTAGATGTGCTTGCCTGGGCAAAGCTGTCTTAATTCAATTTTGGTCACTTTAGGAATCCAAAGAACTAATAGAATTTATAACATTTTTTGTTACACAATATTTAATCGTATTGAGAGCATCACAATTCATTTGGAAAACTACCTAATTGCAAACAAAGACTGCTTTAAATCATCTTTAAAAAGAACCTATATTATTTAACTAAGATTTACAAGCACAGGAAATACTCTAGATTCTATGGTTTATTTTTTGATGCAAAATCCAAACTTGGTGATTTGCAACTGTTTTTTGTTGTTTGTTTGGCATTCCCCCCACCGAGAATACATCAAAACCAGAAAGAGGAACTATGAAATCTTTTTCATATGATATGCATCAAAATAAATTCCTTACTTGCACTAAATGTTTTGTTTTTCCTGTTTCCTTTTACTACCAATCTCCTAGTCACTTGAGTTCATGTGCAGGGAGTGGATTATGTAGGACAGAGGAACCAAAACCAATTGCTGGATTTCTTTATATTCTCTTAGAGAAAAAGATCAAACGTAGAGGGATTTTTCTGAGTTGAAGAAAAAAATGGCTAAACCGTTGACAAGCAACCATACTTTGCACTCTGGAAAATTGGCTGAGGCTGGAGAAAGTAATTTCAGGCACAGCGTGAAGCAGGATTAAAAACCACATCTGTATTACCTTGAGATAAATCTGTAAGGGCTGGTCTAAGGAACACAAGGCTTTCAACTTCTCTCATGATTGATCTTACCAGTTTGTAGGACAAGTGTCTGGTTTTATTTTGCCTACTTTTTAATGTGTTACTATTCTATGCAATCAATAAAAAAACATTTGTATGGGTGTGACTTTAATAAATCCAGTCCTATGATTTCAGGACATAATCTGCATTAATACTGTGTCTGCTGCAAGCCTCAAGATAAGTTTCAGAATGTAGTATTTTCTGTATAAATAATGGTAGAATGGAAGCTGAAAGACAACCAAGGCAGTAGCCCTGGTTAGCAGGAGGATAGAGAGTGCAATTTTGCAGACCACTCAGATGATGAAACATTACTTTCAATGGTACTTTTGGGTTTTTATAATGCTCACTTAATATTATTTATTTTGGAAGAGGCTAAGAACAAGCATGGAGTACACAATATACACTATATATACATATTATACATGGATACAAACATCTATATGTGTTTCACACATCTGTTTTTAAAATTCTGTCTTTTAAAAGTACATTAAAAATATTTTTATATACATAGCAAGTGAAAATTTGGCTTTGCAGCATTTACTTAGTTTAAAGCCACAAACCACTTGCAGGCTCAAAAGGCATTTAAAATGTGTAAGAGTTTTTCACTGAACCAGTCCTCTCTGAGTAGTGCTAGTGCACAGCAATATGTAAACTGTTTTCATTCTTGAAACAAAGTACAGGATGGGGACAGAACTGTAATGTGTAAGTAATGACATTCTCTATTAGCATATTTTATTTGGAAACCAAGGCCAGCTTACAGCATGGATAAATATATGCATGGTCATGTTAATCTAGATAGAAAGGAGGCTGAAGTAGTTTGGCCTCAGCTTAGGTTATGTAATCAGGATGACAGATGGTTTTGCATACCTGAATTGATGCCTGTCCTGTGATTGCTGTACTACTAATTAGACCATAATCATCAACCTACAGGAAGCATGCCACAAAGTTATATGCAGAATTGTGTGTGCACATTTCTCAGAATTGTCAGTGTTCCACTCAATTCCAAGCCAATGTTAATCAGTTTGGAGCATTATTTATGGAGGGACAGATTTCAATGTACATTTGCTTTTGCCATTATTCAGACACAAATAGGACTTGAAGCCACTTCACACAAGAATTCAAGTTTTCATACCCTCATAGCCACAGGATTCAGAATACTGGGCATTCTGCTCAAGCTTATAATGTATTATGGGAATAGTAGGCTAGCCCAATCACACAGTATAAGTAAATAATTATGATCAATAAATAATCAGAGGAAACTGATATCGAACCACTTTTAAAAACACTATGTTTAAAACTGGAGGGGCTGGAATGTGAACTAACTGCAATCTCACAAATAATCAATATTGGTTAGACTTTCATGGTTTATGAGATAGTTTGTATTTAAGGCCTGCTGAAAGTTCAGGTTTATATCACTCGCACCAACCTTTCCCAGCATTTGTATTTCAGCACTGAAAAATACCCTGATTTTTGGAGATCCAACATTAACTGAGAACAGTTCACTGCTATGCACCTAGAGCTCACACAAACAATTGAAGAGTATCAGGCTTTGGATAACAAATGAGTTTGTTTGTTTATCTCCTCTCATGACAATACTAGTACCCTTCCTTATTTCACATCTGAAGACCTATGGCTTTTCCTACTCCTCTTTTACCTCTGCTTTCACAGAATGACAGAACTCTTGCCTTTCTAACCAGTGTTCTCAGACAAGCTTCTAAAAAGCAATTTTATTTGTAAGAATTGATTTAGAAGTCTCAGACTGGGGTTTGAAATATTGGAGCAAAAGTGCATCTTTCTGCTGTTCTAAAGTGGCTGACGTTTCCCATTAAACACAATGCTGCAATGTAAGAAGTCTCTAAGCACCCTCTGCATGCCAGACTTGCAGATGTCAGAACCTTTTCAGTGCATCTAAAGCAGTATGCAAATATAACAAAATTCCTCATAATAAGTGTGACTTGGCACAGAAATTTGCGTGCCTGAAAAACAGGAGTCCCTAGAGTAAACAGCTTTCACTACTGTACAACTTTATTTTGTTCTTCATACTTTTGAATGTGCTCCAAAATTACAGAGGAAATGCTTCCTAATTCAATTCTTACAGGATTTCTATTAAAAAAAATTAATAATCAACCTGTTTTTGAATCACTTCTACTAACGACAAAGAGATATGCCTTCAAAAGCACCTAAGTAGCTTGAGTTCCTAAATTCCAGATGGAAGAGTTACCAGGGACTCAGATTCAAGCACAGCAAAACCATGCCAGCACTCAAAGCATGGGCTGATTCACATGCCAGTCTGAAGCATCTTAATGTAGAAATTTTGGCTCCCAAAAGCTAGGATGTTAGAACATTATTGGTACATTATTGACTTGACTTATGGTGCCATATCTCTAAGCAGAGATAAATTGCAAGGGAAGAGCACTGTGCTGGTACAGCTGTGTAACACCTGCCTCCAGAACTTGATGGTTTGTTGCCCCGGTCTTTTGCACCATGATTCACTGTGATAACACACAAAGCCAACTAACAGACAAAAGAAAAGGTCTCCAAACCCAGTTAGAATTTCAATATTATTCTGCTGAGCAGGTGTCAGGTATAGTACTCCAGTGGTTGTTTCCAGTATACTGGTCCTGTGAGTCATGCAATGATTTGTACTGATGAAGAGCTCCTTAGAGAATGCAAAGAGCTTGATTTGCATTTTATTGGTTTCACTCAATGCAGAAGACTGAAAAAAGAATTACTGAAGGGATTTCAGTCCTTGTGAGCATTAGCCAGGATTTCAAAATCTTTTTGTTTTCTTAAAAAACAGAAGCAGTGACATAGTTGTACATCAAATCAGAAAGTTATCAGAGTGCTTCCTAAAGTACTTTTTGAAGGCCATTTTATTTTTCAACACAAGGCAGCTAGCTCTTCACTCAGATCAGTGTTATTTAGAAAGAAACACTGCATCTGCTGCATAAGGAATCAGGCAGTTCCTCATCAGAATGTTTTGCCTCAAATAATGAGGACAGTAAGATATGTGTCAGTAAGACTGTCAAGATGTCATGTTTTACTCTCTAGTACTCATATGCTCTTTGTCATCAGTTGTTCTTTCTGTTCTGGTATGAAGTATTTTTGCATAGTTAGCATTTACCACACTTTACCCTAGGAAATATTGCTGCTCCTGAGGGTTGGTATTCTGCTGCAAGACATTTGCTTTGTAACAGTGATTGCCTCTCTGACATGAGGGTAGAGAGTTGTTAAAAGAGGAAGTGGAGAGCTGAGCATGCTTTGTGATTTCCTTGTTCCTCTTATAGTGATCATGCTCCCAAAACTCCAGCTTGACCACCCCAATTTTAATTATTCTATTTTCACCCCCAAACCCAATGACAAACATTTGGGCACAAAATGTATTTTCTAGAAATACTGGTGGCAGGTGTCTTAGAGAATTTTAGGTGAAAGATAAAAGCAAACAGAGAGGATGGTTAAGGTAAGTTACACAGAGTGATGGTATGCAACATGCAGAACCTCCTGGCCAGATGGAAATACTACTGTTTAAGTAGACTGTCTAGGTTCCACTTTTTCATAATATCATCCCCAGTAAAACCCTGAGCCTGCAGTGGGTCTCAGCAGAACAACAGCTGCCAGTCTTTCCCCTGAGTGAGAGCAGGTGGTGACCTACATATGAACCATTTCTTGCTGCTTCGGGGTTCATCAGTTTCATTTCTCACTACTCACAGCTCAAATCTCAGCTGTACAGCTAAAACATGAACCTCCTGTGCTGCACCACTTTGCTAGGATGAATTCCTTTCCTCTAAGAGGAGAGGACCTCATGTAATGGGGAGCTAAGCAGCAATAAAAGAACGGTTAATGAAGAAGCCTTAAGGGTGGAATCTGGTGTCTGCACTGCACCTGGATTCACTGCAAATCCTTGAGCTATAGGATCCAATAACTCTATATCCAGCTGTTTCTAAAATTAAATGCATTTGCATATATATGGGAAACTATAAGATAACACAGAAGGCAGTTTCTTTGTACAGCTCTAGAGTTGCTGCAAAATGTAGGTAACTTGAATTAATTCACTCATCCCTCTGTTAAAGCTAGAGTAGTTATTTCTAAGAATTGCCTTGCACTTGCTGTGAAAGAGTTTTAGCATCCTTTGTTAAGATTATATAGGACTGTCATTTGGTTCCTGTTAGCCATGAGCTCATTTGAATGTGGCCCATTTATCTTAATTTTAAATTATGCTATTTGCACATTTCAACATTGCTAGTGATTGTAACTATCTACACTTGCATGCTAAAGTTTCTACATACAAACTCACCCACTGGAAATCTTAATGAAAGAGAACAGAGGCAACGTATACATAATGTGAAATACAGTCAAGTCAGTTCTCCAGCTGAGCAAATATTTGTGGATTTTTAAAATATATATTTTTAAAAAATAATTATTTTGAGGACTTCATATAGAAGTGGAGTTGTGCAAGAGGAAAATAATATGACATTGCCCATCCTGCTGAGCAAAAACAACAAACAGTTTGGAGAGAGACATGTAAGCTACATAAGATCCGGAGGTTTTTAAACCATTTACTAAAACAGGAAGGCTAAACTGTTTCATGAATTCACAGGAAAAAAGTAGTGACAGTTTTTAAATATAGACAAGCTTTTACAGGAATCACAGTGCTTTGCAGAAGTAAGATCATTTCACCTGTAACTGTTTTCTGAAATGGCTAGCAGCTGCTGACAAACTGTCGGCTTATGTGATACTCAGTCTAGCAATAGGTGAGACTATATTTAACAGACAAGATCAAACTGCTGCAGAATAAATATTAGAAAAAATACAGAACAGTTTATGAGGCAAATAGATGTGATGTCTGAAGGTGTCCCTTCCACTACTTCGTATTGCTACTCAGTTTACAATATAATCTCTTGGAGAATAAACCCATACACAAGCACTGAAAAGTGTGGGGTGCCCATGGGTGCTGGTAAGACATTCTTACGCTCAAAGCTTGGGAACTAGAGATAAAGTTTCTCATATAACAGGACTCCAGCATTACAAAGCAAAGTCTCATTTCAGAAAAATTGGATATATAGCATGTATTGCCTCTGCTGAAGTACAGGAGTTCATATTTTGGATTCAAGTGAAATGTGCTTTCAGATAAAATTGCTATCTTCTATCATGTAGTATGACTGTTCTTTTCTATTACATACTACACATCAAATGTGCATTTTCCAAACAACTTAATTCATCCTTCTCAAGACAGGAATAGTCACTGGAATACCTATTTATTCAGTGTACTGTCTAGAAGGTAAAAGACCAAGAAAAGAGTGATGCTCCTGTTAGACAGTTGTATAATTTTGCAGACACAAATGTCTTAATTTTAACTGTACTTCTAGAAAAAAATCCCCATGTTCTGAAGGCTCTTGCATGGCATTTGGAATATGACAAATGCTAGAATTTGCACCAGTGATGGACTGCTGATTTGCAACCTGATGGACTAATAGTAAGAAATGTTACAGAATTATCCTTCACTTTCTTGAAGTGGTTTTAAGCCTGGATACTTGGCATGCATCACAGGTGTTAAAGTATAAGGCTGGAAAGGCAGTATATAATTTCCAGAAAATGATGTTTCTTTTCTAAAGCTATTGAAGTGAAATATCAGCTTTTAAAAATTATTTTCCAATTATGGATCTTAAATTAGCGATAATAAATCTAGTGGCATCTTCCCTAAAGCCACTAGATTGTGGTAATGGTTGCAATAAGCAGTGTGAGCCATCTGGCAGTGTAGGCCTAGAGCCTGACATGGTGGTAGGCCGTGTCCAGCATGGGAGCAGAAGTGGCTAGCAGTGTAGCAGGATAGTGCTGTGCCTGCACCGTGTAACCAAAGCAGGATGCTGGTAGCTATAAACACAGAGAGTTATCTCGGAATAACAGGACGCACACCTGCATCAACAACCTCGCGTGTTATTGCTAGTTTAACCAATAATCAATAGTAATAGTGTGGGGTCACTCGTGAGGGGCCAGTGAAGCCATGCCAGCAATGCCCTCCGAGTTTATATAAGTTGTAAAGGTTTTCTTGCTGCGCACTTCTTCTACGCACTTCTTACTAGCCTGTCAGCTCTACTGTCTGCTCTGTACTCTGCTTGCATTATAATCGAACAACACTGAAGCAATAAAGGGACAATACTAGATCATACTGATCAGCTGTATTGATTCCATTCTCCGTCATCACTAAACCAGACAATTTTACAGTCATGTTCAATGTGATGATTAAGTTAGGAGTTAACATGTTCATTTTGAAACTCATCATGTTAAACATTTTGGTGGTCATAGCCATCTGTGGGTTTATTTATGATACATGGTTTAGTCGATTAGGTGGTGTTGGATGATGGGTTGGACACGATGATCTTGAAGGTCTCTTCCAACTTGGTCTGGTGTGGTCTATTCTATTCTATTCTACATATTGCTCCTTCTCACAGAAACGAAAAGAAAATAACCCACGTGCTTTGATATGAAGAAGCATGAGAATGCTTTGCATTTACTTATGGTACACTGCGCCAGGGGAGATACAGGCTGGATGTTAGAAAAAAGTTCTATACAGAAAGAGTGATTGCACATTGGAATGGGCTGCCTGGGGAGGTGGTGGAGTCACCATCACTGGAGGTTTTTAGGAGAAGACTTGACGGGGTACTTGGTGCTGTGGGTTAGTTGCTTGGGCGGAGTTGGATTGGTTGATGGGTTGGACGCGATGATCTTGAAGGTCTCTTCCAACCTGGTTTATTCTATGTATTCTATGTATTCTATGTATTCTAATAATGAAAGAGCAGTAGCACGAAACAAGTTCATGTGCCTTACCTGATCCACTAACTGGGAGTAGAGATCGTAGCAATTGTCAAAAATGTATTTGTAAGTGGAGTCCAGGCAGGCTCTTACACAGTCTTTCACCACAGTACTGGCTCGAGGTGGGCTCTGTAACTCAAGGACCTAGCAAAATATTCCATAAATAGTAGTGTGTCAGAATTTTATTGAATCCCACACAAAACAAGTGTTGCCAAGAATGTTGCTCTGCAATACAGGATGAAAAGTGTTCAGCATAATTGTGATAAAAATATTTAAAACTCTGTTACCTTAAGTTTAGAGAGGCATTAAAACACATACTGAAGCAAGTAGATTATATCACTAAGATTTATTGGAATGAATGAAATGATTCATACTATGAAAGAGGCACACATGCCTCAGGGTTTACATCTTTAGTGGAAGATCTAAAGGCTTTTCCATTATTTAGGAAATAATTAAACCAAATAATTATGTGCTTTTCTTTGAAACATCAGCCAAAGAGCTTTTCATTTTTTAAAGTAAAGGGTTCATCTTTTAACTCCACTGTAGGATGCATTAATTTGAACTTCACTTAATGGATTATTTTAATTCTCTTTACATAGTGCCTATTGCAGTGAAATCACATGACATTGTGACAAATGTTGCCTTGTGTTTCTGTATTTTCATCCAGTAATATTAATGTGCACCATTTAATTCTAAAAATACTTCAGAACCTGATCACATAGAGAGGAACATCTGGAGTGACTAGGACAAGTAGAGGTATCATACTTGCTGTTTGGCATGATATTATGAGAATAATAGGAAAATATTTTTCTATATGGTACATGTTCTTAAGCAGATCAACTGAGTTTGCTTTATATATTTTGACTTTAGAGTAATTAAACCAGTAAAATTTTTGTTTCCTTGAGG
This sequence comes from Dryobates pubescens, assembly GCF_014839835.1. Lineage (NCBI taxonomy): Eukaryota > Metazoa > Chordata > Aves > Piciformes > Picidae > Dryobates > Dryobates pubescens. Next base: position 14,939,372 of record NC_071628.1, on the reverse strand, counting down.
AGATGCAAAAATTATTTTAAAGAAAGGAAAAGGTAGTTTATTTTACAAAGATAATGGCTTTTACCTCATTGTTAATCAAAAAATGACATTACACCTATGATGCAAAAATAATGGTTAAGAAAGGAAAAGGCAGTTAATTTTTCACAGATAATGAATGGCTTTTACCTCACAGTTAATCAAAAAGTGACTTTACACCAATGATATTTGGTAAGATGAAAGATTTAATTTTAAACTGACAAAGATTAATTGATTCAGAGTATTAGCTAGAGTATGATGCTACTGGATTAAAAAAAGACAACTTTTTCCCCCCCCAAGAGTAATTGTACACATGAAGGACAATACCTTCATTCTAAAAAAAGCAATGCTGGTAAGCAGGTCCACAGTTGATTTCAGATCTTGAAGTCTTTCAGGATTGCTGGCAGGAAAATTATCCTGGTGAATCAGGAAGAGAGGAATCATGTAAAATTGGAGTTACAGGTAAGATCCTTGAACAGCTAGGGAAAAAACTCTGGGAAAACAAAGATGCTGCTTGGAAGGATTAGAAATGTTCATGTGTAACCTGAATTCTGCCTGTGAGGATGTTAATTATGTGTAGCCCTTTGATATGAATAGGAACACTTCTGATAACATTCACGCTTCTCTACTAGCAATGTGCATGATTTCCAACACATTAATGGAGTAAAAAAAGCCTCAAACAATGGAAAACATTGCTAATGAAAATAACTTATGAGCTCTCCATGGTACATAAATCACTTGTAGGCACAAATGAAGTAAAAACTTTAATGAAGAAATCACAGTGAAATTTGTGCAATTAACAAGAAGACTGATGGGAAGAAGTGTTATTTAAATCACTTCATACTAATGAAACATAAGCCAAATATCCACATTCTCCAATATAATCTGGATAACATTCTTCAAAAGTAAAAGACCCTAGGATACTGTATGAAGGCTAGAGTCTTAAAAACTGAGCATGTGCAACTTCTACTACTTCCTAATACTTTGGGGTTCTTTTAAATACTCCCTTTTCCCTTCAGTTGTAGAAAGCAGGTCAGATGAGCAGAGAAATCCTTGAGGTAGAGGCTGCCATTCCTAGCAGCTGAAAGGAGATCCATGATAATGGAGCCCTAATCACTCATGTGTCATCCAAAAGTATCATGATCCCGTGGATTGCAAAAGGAGAGGGAGTTCAGAATGGTACAATAACAGACAGGTATTCAGTGCGTGATTCTTTCCTGACAAGCTGGGTTTGGAAGCACACTTCAGTGGAAAGAGCTTCCATGCGGTGAAAATGAAACTGCAATTCCCATCATCTAGAAAAATGAGCAGTCAGATATCTTTTAAGATTTCAAGGAACTTGGCATAGAATTGTAGCAAAGATTTCAGTTTCACAGAATAAATACAGCAGTAGATGCAGTTTTCACTACATGAGTCAGTGAAGGTAATTCCCAGATTAATTACTTATGGATTAATTTAACCCAAGTTGTTGAATCCTACTCTTTCTTGACCATCTGTTCATCCCTTGACCTATTCTTAGATTTTGGAAAGAAAATAATATTATTTTTTTTTTCAAATCGGAGAAATATTCTCAAACTGCTTAAATTACATAAGCTTTTGTTCCAAAGGTGTCTTATATCAGCACCCAGTATTTTCAGCTTCTGTGTCACAAGAGGGATTAATATCAGACTTCTTTAGGCAGTTAAAGTCCGCAAGGATATTTATACAAAATGCCCTACATTTGATTTGTTCCCTAGATAGAGCATGTTGCACATACCCTGTATTTAGATAAATCAATCCTCAGAGAGTTGTGCAGCTGGTCCAGTAGTTTTATGAACTTTTCCCTCTGTAGAAAGAAAACAAGAATATGTTGAAATAAGAATCTGCAGATTCCTGTAATTAGTGAGTTTTTAGAAAGCTGCTTTCCATTCCTAATTTATGTGAAAAATTGTTCTTCGTTGTTTGATGTAAATGTGTAGTCTGAGATACCAGGGTTTCAAGGCCAGGGGGGTGTATTTTATCACTTTATTTTCCCTTTCTGTCCTCCATTGTGATTTACCTGCTATGGATTCAACACTGTGCAGCTGTGCAATACACTAGTGAGGTGACACAGACTTTCCTATGCAGTATTTTTCTGATGTGTTGCTAAATAACTCAAAACATCTAGAAACTGAAAAGCTTTGCCTGATGTCTCTACCCAAAAATGCAGTAACAGCATTAGTTCAGCATAAGGTCCAAAGTTTTAGTTAATTAAGGCTGATTAAAACAGATAAGCTTATTAAATATCTATGCTTGCCTTGCAGTCACTTACAGTCTTGAAGAAGACACTTCCCCTTCCCTCTTTTACAGCAGAATTTGGTGTAAATGAATGATAGACATTTTTACTTCAGAATCAGTGGCTTTTGTAGGAATAAGCTAATTAATACTGCACACTAACAGTTTTCCCTTTGAAAAGTGGAGATTAGCTTCCTATCTTGGTAGATGAAGGTGCAGTGCAAATATGTTACTGAGAGATACCCAGCTGAGTTGTGCCATTCTCAAGTAATATTAATGAGAGGTTCTAATGACCAGTCTGCATGTTAGAGCATATTCCATAGTACACTGCACAAAACTGTTCAGCAGTCCTTGCCAGCCAACAGGAAAGCAGCAGGCTTGTGCAAGTAAGGTCTAATAGCTCTCAGAATGCACGTGTCCACACCCTCCCTGAGAGATCATCAACACTAGTATGAAAACAGTGTTCTTTGTGCACTCTCTCTCATCAGTGGAGCACTAACCTACTCCAAAAGCCACTTATTTGGCACAGTTCCCTTAAGGAACCAATCAAAAGTAACTTTTTGTAATGTTATAGATCTGTACTGAAACATCAGTCAGCCAAATGCTTCCTAGCTGTAGCCTGAGGACTTGAATCTGAGATCTTTTTGATGACTGAAGTGCAGCTATCCACTAACAAATGCCTTTTGACCCAAGAGAGAAAAATAATCTAATATTTTGCCTGTAAGTCAGTTATTTCAAAAAGGAATCCAAATCTCTATTAGTGATGCCTGCTATGGTCTTTCTATCCATCTGTTGGACTCCAAATTGGATTTAAATTTGCGTCAAGGGTAAATTGGCATTAACATCAGAGGAGAACTTAATCTCTTCCCAATCTGAGGAGAAAAGTAGTTCTGATCACTATAAAAGTGACCAGGATGGAAAGGAAGAAAAGAATAGAAAATCTTGCCAAAAAATTCCTGCATTTCAAAACCTAGATCAAGCTCAAAAGTTCAGTAGAGCTTGAACAGTAAAAGTGTACCCTTGTTTCAACAAAGATGTAGAATCATTCCATAACAAACAATCCATCAGTGTATAAAAGAAAACCTGAATAAGAACAGAGCAATATTGTGGTGTCATGATAATAAACTAATTAAATCATACATATTCTGATAGTACTTTTTGCTTATAAAACTTTTTAACCTATAGTAGTTGAGCAAAATTAATATTCTTTTTCCGAAGCAAACTGTTAGGAGCAGGTGGTAGCATTTAGATTCTAGAACACACTGTCTCCAAAGTAAAGACCCTGTCCTTGGTATGTATATCTGCTCTCTTCTCCCCAGTGACAGTAGGTGACTAAATTAGAAAACAGAATGAACATATTGTTATTTTTGTAACATTAAATGATTAGGAAGTCTGCACTGTGAGGAATTAGCCCCCAGGAGTAAAGTTAGCAACAAAAAAGGTACTACTACATCCCAAGATGCTGGTGTTCCTCCTAAAATTTCTGATACCTAAATCCAGGACTTGGCCAACACTCCATTACTTCAGCAAAACCAAGAATCCATCATTATAGAGTCTCATGAGAAGGGAGAGATCCATTCAGTTAATGAGTTCATTGATGACAAAGCCTGAGAAAACAACTGCAACTGATACTTAGTCTGGTGCAGTTAGCAGTTTGCAAGCCCCACTGTGATAAAAATGGAACCTGATTGTTAATGATTTTAGTAATATGCATGTGTGCCAATGTTTTCTACCTTACATGCCTTATATATCTCTACAGAACAAGCTAAGCAGCATCATTAGATCTTACAATGACTGATTATAAAGTCTCATGGTAAAATTTTCAGAAGCTAACAGCAACTCTGAGCAAGTGTAAAAAATGTTTGAATTTAGAAGTCAATATAGTATTACATAATATAAAACAAAAGGGCTAATACTCTATGAAAAGTCTACTTACCCCAAAGTTAGTAGCAGCAAACCGATCTGAGGCAGATACATTAGTTGCTGCTGTAGTATGAGCATAGAAAGCATTTATATTGGCCAATAATGTACTCATAACTGCTGGAACACCAGGGCACATATATTTAGAAGACAGACAGGAAAAGTGCCTACAATTCAAACAAATCAACAGTTACAAAAGATGGTGATGATTCTGCTCTTTCCCTCACTACCATTTGTTTTCAGCTCCAATGATGTAACTGTCGAGCTACCTCACAAACAATAGTGCAGATACACACAAAGGAAATCCAGACATGTTTGAAATAATTCCTACTTGTTGCACACTGACATTGTCAAACTGAATGTGTTGGATTAACACTTACTTCTTACTCTGTAAATCCTAAATACATGAAAATTATTTAACTACCTTAATTTCTATTAAGCAAAACATTCATTATTAAACACAAATTTAGAATCAAGCACAAAATTATTAGCATAAAAGGCCACGAGATCTGTTCTCTAGTGGAGGAGGATTTAATTGATGCCAACAAGAAGACAAACTGGTATTTTACTGTGCCTTGTGTTTTAGGCTACGTTATTCATGAAGGGTGAGACTTAAGCGACTTCTGGGTTCACTGATCAAATTTGGTTCAGGCCAATAAAGTTGGGTAATCAGTTTGTTAATCCTGAACCAGCCAAAACCAGGGCTGCAACACAGCAGCACTGGTTACTTGTTTGAAACAACAGGAGATGCCTGCTTATAATGCACACAGAGTTTACAAGATAAGGTTGTAAGAGGTGAATGACAGATGTAACTCTAGGAGAGTGAACAACAGGACTGCAAAACATAAAGTCTTAATATGCTAGGCAAAATTGGGAGGAAGATATAGAGACAGGAGAGTGAGGGGAATTAGGTAGAGAAAAAGGTGGTGAAAACTAGTATACAGTCTAACAGAAGAGGATGAAGAAACTACAATCACTCGGGAGTTCTCTGTATGTCTGAAGGTCTTGATTTGGCAGTATGCTCCTCTTAACTGGAGTCTTTGGCTCCTCTTGACTATTTTGCCTTAGGAGAAGAATAGGCTATAGAATTTATAGAGTCAAGAAATTTTAAAGAGCTGCAGTTCCTGCAACACAAGCAGGCTTTTTGTTGTATTTTGGGTTTGGGTCAATAATTGTTTTTCTATTGACATAAAACCCACATTTGTTACTTCAAAGATTTCCCTCCTTAAGAACTGGGGAATTGGAATCTGTACCTTGAGACATCCCTTGCCTTGAGCCATTGCTTAAAAGAGCAAGCACCCTTTGGGGAAGAACAGTCTGTATTTCCTGTCTTTATAATGTGGCTGTGGCTGTGTCTGTCTCTAACAGGTACAATCACACTTGGAAAATAAGTTAAATGATAAAGGTCTCATTGAGGACAATGATTAAAGCCAGTAAGTAACCATCTATGTGATATTTTGCATGGATATCCACATTCCAGTAAGTCTTAGGTGACACAGAGGTAAACCCCCTTCTGATCTAGAATTAAACACTGAGTCACATGTGTTTAGAATCACAGAAAATGCAGAATTTCTTTGCTGATGTTTGTTGAGAGAGGAAATGAATTTGATCTTCATGCTCACAGAATTTACACTTCGTCACTTATTGGACTGATTTTCCATGAAGTAGCCAAGTACTAAAACTATAAACTGATCTAAATTTTGTCTTTGCTGAGCTGCAACGATTGTGGTTGGTGGGTACACTCAGTGTATTTAGAAAACCAAGACTATCATTTTGAAATATTATTACCATGCTCAGAAGGAATAAATATAAATAAGAGAGTGAGAAACAAATCATGAGGGTTTACTAAGAGGATCATAAGATGACAGAGCCACCAGCACAAACTTAAAATGATAGAGAAGTGGGATTGTTTATTGCTGTAGCAGAACAGGATGTTAAATTGTTCTAGGAAGTGTTACTTTAGGGAGGTTTCATTGGATTTACAGTGTTCAGAAATGCAGTAAATGCCATCTACCCACACCTTAAAGGACCAGGACTGCATATCCTGGCCCCAGGATATGCAGTGGCCCCAAGACTTTATATAATAGGTAATTTTTAAACTAAAAGTAAATATGAATTTTAAAAAATGACAGTTGTTAGAAACCCCTAAAACTCACTTGAGCCTGATCCTGTGCATAAGATGCATGTGGATGCTCTCTGGGGTCCAAGACATGGCCTATTAAAGCGTAGTCAGATTTGCATTCATAAATGCAAACATTTTAATTTGCAATGTTATCATGAGACATACAATGGAAATATGCTGCAGCTAGATTCTTGAGCATAAAATGCTTAGACAATATTCCTTTGGGCAAAGTGATTACATTCAAATTCTCTTTCTCATATGGCAGAAAATTGCTTTTCTTTCAGTAGGAGTGCATTGTTACCAAATAGAATCTGAACATTCTACTTTCCAAATCAAGAAGCTGTACACTTTCTCCCAGCCATTAAAGTTGCTTTCAGGAGAAAAAAAAAAATTATCTCATAAACACAAAAGAAACCAGCAAATAATAATAAAAAAGAAAATTCTTCATGACAGATCTAATGTCTTCATAATTCTTCTCCCCAAAGTCTGAGTGCTGAGAGACATCTGCAGATGAATCAGCAAAAGAATGTACATGAATATATCTTCTTTGCCATGTGTTGTTTGAGATTAGATTCATACCTGATTTTATTCCTACCTTAAAGAGGATGTGGCCTATTTCTCAAATAGGGATTGCTCATTATTACTGTGTAATATTTTAAAATGTAGATGGGCATTAGTATAGGGGCGATGAAATCTTAGCATTTATTTCCTGTGTCAATTACCTGTGCCTACCAGTATTAAATTCACTTTCTTATTACAACTGCCTTCAAATGTCTAGTTTGTACCCATCAATAGCATGAAAATTTGGTGGAAAAGTAAAGAAGAAAGGAAGAACAAAAAGCAAGACAACAAGCCAAGGTAGGTTATTTAACTTGGCTTGGTTAGAATTTTTGAGTAGGGGTTCTTGAGAAAGGATTCCAGTACTTGACCAAATCCATGTTACATATTCTGAATAAATTTCTTTCTTTTTTTTTAATCTTTATGTTGCATTATTTCCTTGTATAAAAATAAAGCATTGAGATAAGCAACTACCAAGTCTATAGGTAAGAGAAAACTAATGCTAAACCAGTCCTGCTTTATTTTCTAAGCAAAATGGTAATAAGGTTCCTCCCTTGGCATTAATAGCTCTTGGGACTTCATCTCATGCAAAACTTTGAATTCATTTTGCCTCATAGAGCAGGAACAATTCCATCATTTCAAAGGGGTTTTTTTTGTTTGGTTTTTTTTTTTTTTTTTGGTAAAAATGGCATACCTATTGAAATCAAGTTGTGAAGCTATAATGCTATGTTCACTGATAACTAACATAACTTAATCAAGATGTAAAACATATGGCTAAAGAGAAGCTAAACATGAAAACCCAAATTCTCATGAAACTCAGTGCATGAGTTCCTCCATATGTACTATAACACACCATACCACAGGGGAACTATTAAGTTTAATAAATTATTCTGTGCAACAGTGTCCAAGGTCCTTGGAGAAGGAGCAGTAAAAATGTATATATTACAAATGCATTGTCTACCTTTGTGTCAGATGTACAGAACCATAATTCACAACGAGCTACATAAAATGAAAGACATGTTCATTGCAGTAGCAGATGGTGTCATTATGTATAATAAAAAAGAAAACTTAACATGTTTTATGTGCCTTCATACTTACAAGATCTTTTTTCAAGAAAGTATTGTAGAGAGATGGAGGAAATGAGATACATGTTCTGATTCAAAATTTCATAATATTCCTCTTTAGAGGGCTCATTTGGAGACCTCTGCTTTCCTGTGGCTGTAGCAGGAGCAGAATCTAGCCCTTTTCACTGGACAAATTAAGAATACATGATGAAGCTCTTGTATCCCCAGGCCTCTAACCTCAGTGGTGCTGTGTTCTAAAGCAATCAGACAGCTGCTTTAGTACAGATGATGTAGTAACAGCTTCTAATACTGCTAAAAATGGTTTGCATTAATTATTTACATATACTATGGAAGCTTACTATAGACCTTGCTGGTGTTCTGTGATGATTTCTGTACTCCTGGCATTCAGCAAGAGATAAAGGAAAAGAAACTTCAAAATAATTTTTCTGTTGAAATTGTCCATTAACAATACAGCCATGTTGTATTGAGATAACCAGCTGCTGTACTCCTGTACTTGTAAAATCCTGTTTTACTATCCCAATCTCATCTGGAACAGCAGAAGTCTTTCTGATCTTTGCCATATACCAGTATTATAAGGACTAAGAAATGCATTAACAGTAATACCAGTAAGAGCTTACAAAATGCTTATAATATACCTTAATTCCATTGTGGATGAGAAATAACCCAATGAGAATCAGATGGATGAAAATGATAACAGGAATTTCACATGAGTGAAATGGAGGATGAAAGCACGAAGGCTTGGTTCTCATCACTTCCCTCAAACAAATTCTTGACAGTAGAGCAGAAAACCAGACATGATAATACTTACGTCATAGCTTGATAAATATATTCAATTCCATAGCGCATTGCAAATTCATCTACAATTTCTTGTGCAGCATCATCAAAGTACACCTTCCATGCTTCATCACCTTTCACTTCAGGGATTTTTACACCACCATTTGATTTAACTTCCGTCAAGTAATGGAATAGATTCTAAATGTAAGAAATGTTTCAAACAGGAATTTTTGGCTTTTAAGTGGCATCCTGAAAGTATATCCCATAGAATAGTAATCTCTATGGTCAATGTTAGGTTTGTTTCTTTTGTTTTATTTAGTTGTTTCTGGTTTGGTTTTGTTGTTGTTGTTAGGGGTTTTTCAGTCTTTTATTAATCATTACTTTTCTGAAGACTGGCACTAACTAGTCACCATTTGTGAAACACAAATCCCCAAGGTTCTCAAAAATCTTTGTAATGGTATTGCAGGTTTGTGATTCAGCACATTGATCCTTGATACAAGGTCATGTCAGTTAACAGCACAGAAACATCAACATAAGTTCATACAGAAACTTTATCATCTTTATTATATGCCCTTGCTACTGAATGAAATCATGGTTACTGTGTAGTGCTTCAACTGTAACTGGATCTGTGACCAATAAATTTTAAATTCATTATTTTAGAACTGTAATATACAGGAAAGCTATCAGAAACATTGCAGAAACCTCTCAGGTAGCAAAAGGCATGCAATAACTTCAGGTTTAGCAACCATAGGACCAAAGCTAGTATTTAATTTGATGCTATAATGCTTCTCAGAGGGCCCAGATTCACATGTATAAACAATGTGAGCAGCAGATTTTATATATATAAAAAAATAAATCCAAAACTTTGAATTAATTTCTGTTTTGCTAGTTAGTCCATAACTGTCCTGTGGATTATCTTAAAGTAACAGAATTTTGCCATTTTTTTCCCCAGGCCAAAACACTTCCAATATCAGGCAAAAAAAAAACATCTATGAGGAAAAATGCCCTGAAGATTCAGTTTTACAAATGGCTAACAATGGGATTTTGTAGATACACACCAGTGCTAAACTTTCAGCTATGTGTTATCTGTCAGCTTTCAGAAAGCAGGAATGATCTGTTGGTGTTACTTCAGCCTGCCTTTGACTCTGAACCTGATATGCCATCAGCAATGCAAAGCAAGAAATCTAAAATAAACTTGTCCTGAGGCATAGCAACAATTATTTGTTTCCATGTTCTAATCTTCCATTGCCTTACAGCATGCAACAACTAAATAGTAATCTATCCATGCAACAACTAGATAGTAATTTCTGTATAGCTTGCTTTCTTTAACTTCTCCAACATACCTCATGTAGACAGGTGTACTGCACATGATAGGGAGCAACTTTCTCCTCTCCTTCTATTTCAACATTGATTTTCAATCTAATGGCACCAGAGACAGCAGATTTATCTGTTCTCTTCTCTGAAGAGCAGAAAAACAAGACATTAGTAACTAGTATCTATCTAAATTACATATATGACATGTGAAAAACTTTTATAAACCATTCTAGCTTAATATGACCCTTTTAAAAGCCAAAAAGTCCTGCTGTTGACAGCAAGTAATTTTTATTTTGTTTTTAATACACCACATACAGTTCAGGCCATGAAGCAGAATATCAAAATAGGAAATAAAGATTCTTTAACATTTCATCTGCCACATTCAAACCAGACTGCACAATGCTTTAACTCTTTTATCTTTCCAATAGGAATTATATCTTATTTTCTATATGGTATCTGTTCTAATTATTATTTTCATTGTTGATTTTCTTTTTTAGATATGAAGACTTTAGCAACAACCTGAACTACTCTGTCTGAGAGAAACTCAAAATGTTCTTGGCACATCTCAATTGCAGAAATAAGCTGAATCTTACAGAGGAAATGAAGAAATGTATCTATGCTGTATGTACTAGTCCATTGATTTGCTATCACTCGTTGTGGAGGTTACTTAACTTCTTTTGACATCAATCTTCACTTTTCCAGTACAACCAAGCAGCATAACTGAGTCAATAGGTATTGGCAATTTTTATGATTCTTTCAAAAAGCACAGTGATGTGGGTGGTGGTGAAGAGTAAAATTAGAAAGAATAGGTATCCCACAAATACAATCATTTTGAGTATGTCACACCTCCTTGCTCTATATGCTGATGCTGCAGTTGTGTCAATATGTGTGTGTATTCAAATAAAATGTGCTATTGCTTTTGAAATATTAGAATTATTGTGAACCATTTACTAATATTTTTTAGATATTGACAGATAGGTTTTCATTCTAGATTCTTCCTTCCACAGAGGACATGGATTTTTCAATGTTATTATTAAACTCCTTCCAGTCAAATAAGTTCAGCAAGATTTTGTTTTAAAATCAATTTCACAATAATTTATATTTGCATTTATATGAGCTTAATTTTTCAAGGAATAATCATACTATCATAGTATCAGTCAGGGTTGGAAGGGACCACAAGGATCATCTAGTTCCAACCCCCCTGCCATGGGCAGGGACACCCCACTCTAGATCAGGCTGGCCAGAGCCTTGTCCAGCCTGGTCTTAAACACCTCCAGGGACAGGGCCCCAACCACCTCCCTGGACAACCCATTCCAGGGCTTCACCACTCTCATGGTGAAGAACTTCCTCCTCACATCCAGCCTGAATCTCCTCACCTCCAGCTTCATTCCATTCCCCCTAGTCCTATCACTACCTGATATCCTGAGAAGTCCCTCCCCAGCCTTCTTGTAGGTCCTCTTCAGATACTGGAAGGCTGGGGAGGGATCTCAGGATATCAGGCAGTGATAAATAAATCAGGTAGTGATAAATAAATAAATAAAGTTCAGAATTCATAATGACCAAATTACCTTAGCCTTTAAGAGTCTTATAAATAGGAAATAAAACAAGGATTTCTTTTCATGGTCAATAGGAAATCAAATAATTCCCCATCACATATATATTTTTCACAGAAAAATGAAACACTAGACAGTAAGCACTGTTAAGTAGGAAAGGAAATCTCTATAATTTCAGAAGGTTATGTCACATAATTCACCTGCACTTTTCAGAGAGCAGGCAATCTAGAGAAAAATATTATTATCACATTTTTATTATCAAATATAGGTGATTAACTTTTAAAGGGCTACTCCAGAACATTTAGTGCACTCAAGGAGACTTTTACAATTACAGAGCAGTTGTATGCTTAGATTTAGATAAAGGAAATAAATTCTGAGACTTGCTTTCATCGATTTATTTCCAATTTAAAGAATGATACTTCTTAAGACCTGACCAAACAAGAAGGTGCAGTCATTAAAGACAAGAGAGAGTATCTTGACCCTCAGCAGGCTGCCTTCAGGATGTGACTTTGCATGTAAACACATTTGTCATGCAGAGAACAGAAAACTCAAGCAAGCGAGCTTCATGAAGAACAATAGGTGTGACACAGCGCAAACCAAAGCCGATTATGCCCAGAATGGTGCATCATTTCATTATTATGTTTTTAATATGTGATAAAATTAGTGTGGACAACCAGAAAATTATTTGCTAGATTTTTCTATGTGTCTTGATAGATGTGTTTCTCAGAGAATGTTATTGTCTGAAGTGTTGGGTATTGCCTGAAGTGTTGTCTGAACTAGTCTGAGGTGTTGGGTATTCTTACATGTTTTTAATTTCACATTAAAATGATTTTTTAAAATATTGTTGTGATTAGCCTGCTCTCTGTAACTGTCATAACATTCAATCAAAAAAAGGTACCTTCCCCCTCCCCCCCCAGATTGACCTGTAACAGTTAACATTTTAGAAGTTACATATTGGCACAAAAGTTATATATTTTAGAGGTCACAGATCTACAGATACTGAGGTTCTGCTTAAATTTGTTTAAAAGAATAATAAATCAGTAAGATTCCTACCTAAATTATACCATACATCCATTTCTCCGCTCAGTGTTCTTACTTCAATGATAGTTTGCCCAAGAAAGTCATCTGATTCCTTTTTGAAATGTTGTTTTACTCTAGATTTGATGTCATCATCTTCATCCCATACTCTCACTTTTATTCTATCTGTAGAGTTATGGCATTCACTGTAATTATAAAAAACAAACCCCAAATGGGCGTGATACATAAGCTACACACATTTCTACTGTCTAATCCATTGTCCTCAATTTCCATGCACTTGCTTAAGTGCATAAAGTGACAGGACACAACCAACCTGTAACACTCAGTGGAATAAAAGGCCATGACACATGGCCACGGACAAAACTACAGTTACTATACATAAAAAAATTAAAGATATTAACTTGACCACATTTTTACATATATATATTTTTTTTTTTTTTCCATTTATTCAGGAATGTCATATATGTACTTTAACAGTTATCTTAAGAGAGATGCAGCTGGATCAGGTTTATTCATTTGGGAATGGAAAGTAGCACATACAGTAGAACACAAAAGCAGTACCCTACAATGATATAACACAAAAAGTGAGAAAAATATTTAAAAGTTTTTTCCAGTGTATGGCAGAAACCTTTTGAAAAACCAATCCATTAAGTATTGTGGTAGGTTGAAAGGCTGATCCTTCCACCATGGGCAAAAAATGAGACTCAGACAAACAGATTGCAAAAGTGGTGAAAAGTTTAAATAGAAAAGCAGTGAATATTTACAGAGAACCACAAGCGCAATGACAAAACAGAGATCCCAAAGCATACCCCAAAACATCCCAGCACTTCCCTCTCCCCACCTGAGGGGACACCCAAAACTCCCAGGGCTCTTTCTTCCTCTCCTCACACCCCCCTCTCTCCCCCTACCTTCTTCCACTGTTAGGCTAATCTCAGCTGGCCAGATCTGAGATTGTCCTTCCCCCCGGCCTTTGGCCTAGGCAGGCCCAAGAGGCCGTGAGATGGCTCACCCCATTACCAGGTAACGGTGAAGGAAGAAAGAGGAAGTGCAGGACCCCCGCTGATGGTTTTATAAGGGAGTAGGGCACTATGGGATGAAATACGTAACTTCCCGTGTCCACCCACTGGGCTGGACTCTTTGGGGCACCGCAGATGTGGCTTGTGTGGTGGCATCAGGGGGGCACCCAGCCTGAACAAGTATGTGCAAACACCACAGAAAGACAAGAGAGGCAACCAGGAAAGCCTAGAGAAATAAGTATCTGCTTTCTTTAAAATATATATTACTTTTCTCCAAGACCTCGATTCCCTGGGAAGGAGAAAGAGTAGGGACAGAACACCATACAGTAAAAATACAGCATACAGACAGAACACCATACAGCAAATTTAAGTGGCTTACTAACTCCTTATGAGTTGAGTGGGATTGAGAAAATACTAGATGTATGAAAGAGTGAGGTGACTTCACTTGCAATCTGCAGAGTTAACAGTAGCTACAAATTTTTACTTCTGGCTCCATTCTGTTTATGTTGTCACACAATTGGAAAAGAAACTCTACTGCTGCTTATTCTTATAAGACACAAAAGACTCATTCTTATTGTTCAGTGTTGGCTTTTGTTGATTCCATTGGAATCCCCTTACTGCAGAAGTCTGATAATGAAAAACTCTCTGATGACATTTAATGGCTACTCCAGATATGGCATCAGTTAGAAGTCATGTCACACTCATGAATCTGTACTAACCCAGGTCTTTCTATGTCCATTCAGTAATACTAGCAAAATATGTACTATATTACAAATCTTTGATTATCACTATTTATAACTTTAAAGTGTGGCAGTAAGTTTTTATCTTCAGCAATGTCTTAGCCTGATGCTAGATTAAGAATTCTTACTTGAATTCTGTTTCAAGCACTATCACTGCTCAGCAATCTGTCTCAGTGTTTCCAACATTAAAACAGTAATACTATAACTTATCTCCCAACTGGATTCCCTCAAGGGTGTTCTAAGAATTAATTAGTGGTGGTAATGGGCTTTGGAAGTACAAAGTGCTTTAAATGGTATTATTACTGTCGAGGCAAATCAGTCACTAAAAATGGCACACATAGCATTTGCTCTGTCTCATTGTGACATCACTCAGTATCACAGAAATGCTTTTGTCTGTCTGCATTCCAAATTTTAACATTGCAGATATCTCTGGTAATTTAAAACCACATTGTTCTGTGATTAGCAAAACTAATGAAGCCTGGTTTCCTTTTGTCTTACAACTGGCTTCCCTGGTATCTAACAAAGTGCAATCACCTATTGAATCTTCACCCATAATTGGGATTTTCATAAATTAGCCCGTCATATGGGCTCTCTGGTGTCTATTATGAGGTGAACTCATACTGAGGACACTGCTATGATTTCATCTCTGTCTGACTCCTTATTTTCATAGAGCATGATGGATGTAGTATTAGGCAGTCTGTGAAATTCCTCTGACCAACCACAAAATTCCAAATCTGACTGGCAAGGACATATGAAGTACAGGAAGATGCAGATGCATCAGATAAAAATGTTTGCCTTAAGAAACAGGCCAGACCTGGAAACCATTTAATTTTCCTAAAATATAGCTATGAATTGTTTAACACTGCTAGAGTCCTGGACTGCATTTAGCTGTACACGCAATAGAAACACTAAACAGGGGACTTCTACTGTGGCATAGGGTGAGCCATTTATATGACTCTCATTACTCTATCTGTTCTGTTAACAGAACTAATTTTTCTTTTTCCAAATTAACATTTAACCAATCATTGCACAAATGAGTAGTCAAAAAATCAAACATTTAGTACTTTTAAATAGAGCTCCAAAGAAGTGGAGAAAAATCTTCCCTGTAATAGTAAGAAAAATCTGTTTAGACCTGGAAAGTTTTCAATGCCACAGAAACTGATCAGGTTCTTTAAAAAAATAGAAAAGTATCCTTGAATATAACAGAACAAAGAAATGAAAAAAGGAAAGCATTATACTATACTTATTTTAATTTTTCAGCTAGCATAATGATTCACAGATAGATTAAATTACTCTAGAAGTGTCTTTCTTGCTTCTCTCATTCCTCCTTTTCAAAATGTGCTTGGCCTTATTCTTTTCTCCTGAAGCATCAGCAAAAAGGGTTATTAAAAAGAAAAACAAAACTGTGTGAGATAAGTTTCTTCCATAAACATTCTCTCTGCTCTCCAATACCAAAATAATATTCACTTACATAACCCTCCAGAAATGTCAAATCCACAGCCAATGTGATTTACCTAAGTTTCAGACAAGTCACTTCAGTTGTTGATGGACAAACCTAAAGATCTTTTGTTTTCAGCAGGCTACTTCAGCTGAAAACTGCAGGTCTGCCTATGTAAGAGCACTTGCTGAAGAGTCATGGTGGACTACTGTAACTGAAGTAGCTATTTTTTCCTCTATTTTGTTTTCATTTTCTTTCTCTGGTAGCTTCTGTTTCTGTTTAGCCTGTTACAAAAGTGCCTGTAAGTTTTGCACAAACACATACTAAGGCCTGTTGAGAAAACATGGTACATATCACTTCACAATACTAACCACAGCAAGATTTAGTATTCATATCTTTATTTCAGGTGGATATTTCTTTAGGTGCAGACCATTGAGAGACAAGATTTTGTTCTTTTAAGTGCTTTAATTCATTCAGTGAGTCAATACAGACTTAATTTAAAAACATAAGAACTGAGGTGCTGCTTGGCTGTGTGAACTATATACATGAAAAGAAAACAGATCAGAACACAGCAGAGATAAAAAAAACCCCAAACTAGTGCATGAAAAGTCCGAGGGGTTTTGTTGTTGTTTGTTTTGATTTGATCTATTGTGGTTTGTTTGTTTGCTTGCTTGTTTTGTAAATCCCCTTATAAAGAAGTATAAAGAATACATTTTCTGTAACAGGCAATTCACATAAAGCAATCCAGGAACTGAACCTTGCTGAATTTTTCAGTTTTATTCTCTTAGATGAAAATATCTTGGATGCTATATGGTCTAGATGGGGAATGGAAGCAGTAAAATGAAGTTCTGGGAGGCATTTATTGCTATTATTAACCTCATGGTTATTATTGCCACTATTCTAAGTCAGTGGATTCATCCATTGCATTGCTATGAAAAGTCTGTCCATGCTGTTCTTCAGTGTTCAAAGATTGTTCCATAGTCTTTTAGGAAATCTACCTATTACTACTGGAATACTAGCCTCATTATCTGCAAGCATTTTCTGAAGTCTGATTTAAACCTATCCAAATGGAATTTGTGTCTGTTACTTTTACTATAACAGCAAGCCTGAAAAATAGATTATTCCTTTCCTCTTTGCAGGAGAAAGGATGTGTTTAAAGACATCCTTACCTCCACTACTTGTCTCTTCTCTAGTCTGGGCAATCCAATTCTTTACAGTGTGGTCACGGGCCATGCTTTCAGATAAAGCAGAATGAGACTAATTATGTCTTTTCTTGCATTACTTTACTCTGTCACAACAAAAAGAGAGTTGTACAAAATTAACTCGGATTGATAACAGTTTGAAAAGACCAAACATATCGTACTGTGAAACTGAAAAATATTGGTGCTGAACAAATAATTTATCATTTGAATTAGTTCTTGGAGGTGTTCCTCTCTCTTTTTTTTTGGCCTGAGATTGTGAGATAATTAATTAGTAGGATGTCTCTGAGAGACTGACAGCTGGATGCCTGAACTAGTTACTAGGAATGCTCACTTCAGCAGAAACTGTAAACTTAAATCTTCAAAATATGAAGCAAATGAAGAGCTTCTCAGATCAACACACAGACATAACTATCATGGTCACTAAAATATATCAATGCTGTTTGCTGCCAGGGAGTACTAATCTATGCTGGCTTCCCATGGACATTTAGCAGAGGGTTACATTATCATAGAATCAATAATGATTCTATGATGATCAAAGATCATCAAGCCCAACCTGTCACACAAGACCTCATGATTACTAAACCATGGCACCAAGTGCCATGTCCAATCCCCTCTTGAACACATCCAGGGATGGCAACTCCACCACCTCCCTGGGCAGCCAATTCCAATGGCTAACAACAATCTCAGTGAAGAGCTTTCTCCTCACCTCAAGCCTAAAATTCCCCTGGTGCAGCTTGAGACTGTGTCCTCTTGTTCTGGTGCTGATTGCTTGAGAGAAGAGACCAATGCCCTCCTGACTACAACGACCCTTCGGGTAGTTGTAGACAGCAATAAGGTCTCCCCTGAGCTTCTCCTTCTCCAGGCTAAACAATCCTAGCTCCCTCAGCCTCTCCTTGTAAGGCATATGCTCAAGGCTTCTCACCAGCCTTGTTGCCCTTCTCTGGACAGGTTCAAGAGTCTCAATGTCCTTCTCAAATTGAGGGGCCCAGAACTGGACACAGTAGTCAAGGTGTGGCCTAACCAGTGCTGAGTACAGGGGCAAATGACTTCCCTTCTACTGCTGGCCACACAATTCTTGATACAGGCCAGGATGCCATTGGTCTACTTGGCCACCTAGGCATGACTTTTTCCTAAAAAGTCATGCTCTCTTTACAGTCACTTTTTGGGTGATTGATAAAGTTAACTAGATTGCTGCCCTCACTCTATCTGCTATGACAGAGCAAATGCACAGAGGGGACCCAATGGTTTTTCCAAGACCATGTTTTGGAACAGATTGGTTGATTTAAACTGATGTTTTGATATTATGAATAAATATGTGATTGTAAGATTTTGGGATATATTTTATTTCTGCAATTCACCATTTAGAAGTTATAATGATGATTAGTATTTGATTTTAAAAAAGGCCATCAAATATTATTAGAAGAATTAAAAAACTTCCTGAGTTAATGAGATAGTTATATTAATGTACTTTAGATTTAATCTTGTGGTTAAACATTTATAGTTTATTTAATACACTTTAGAAACGCTCATATAGTTTCAGCTGAAACCCAATGCATTAAATAAGTCAGGGAAGTAAGTTTAAGAAAATACATGTGCAATAAGAGGGACTGAATGGGTATTGAGGAGATGTATGCTATTAGTAAGGTTTGGAAGGGTTTTATTAATGTTGTTGCTAGAGCAGCAGAAGACAGTAATGCTTAGTGCTGGGTGAAAAAACCCCAACATAATATTTGCAAGTTTCCAGGGACACTGTGGCAACCCTGCTCAAATCTTTGAGAAAATACATTTAAAAATTCATAACAAATTTGCTGACTTGGTCATTCAACTTTTTTATACTATGCAAGGCAAACAATTAAATTCAAGGAAGTAATTAATCTCCTACCTTTGGTTACTCTGTCATTTGATGAGGTATGACACCTTAACTGTTACTGCAGTAACACTAATAACTTGAAAAGAAAACATGGTTTGTATAGGGGAAGCCTGTAAGAAGTTTCTGAGCATGTGTTTTATCTGAATTAACTAATTTTAAGTACTAGCCTTTGAATCTGTGAAAGCAATGAGTGCACGTTATTTAATCCATCTGGATAGCCTATTATTTTCTCCAGACACACAGAAGTGACATATTGGATAATACCTCTTTCAAAATCACTAGTGAGATGGTACCCTCCTCAACAACAAGGTATCAGATTTTAGTCAAAATCAGGAAAGAGAAAATAGGTATTGTGGTACATAATGACAAGAAGACATGTCCCCTCCTTGAAGAAAACAGATGCCATTTTCAAATGCTTGAACCCAAGCAGAAATTGCTTCCATGGTCTGTGTAGATGGGAATAATAACAACTGATGCACTCCTGACAGGAGGAAAGGAACATAAGATAAAACAAAACAATGTTCTAGCCTAAGTACTAGTATTTTACATTGTGGTGAGTGGTTATTTTGAAATTGTCTGTTGCACACCACGACTACCTAGAGATTCTGAGTCTTGACTGGGCAGTCTGGACGGTCCTGAACTGTTCTGATCCTGTTTTGTAAATTCAGGGTTGTTAAAACAAAACAAAACAAAACAAAACAAAACAAAACAAAACAAAACAAGACAAGGCATAATTTTTATCATCACTGATGGAAGGTTTCATCAAGTTGTGTGAAATTAACATCCAGTTTTGAATAGCACTATTAGGCATAAACATAGACTTTTGCAACATATTACCAAAAGGTTAGACTATTATAATGTGTCAACAATTTGCATATATTGTCAGTAAAAATGTAAATGAAACCATTGCATTTGATACTGAAATTGTGTATCCTTTTTCATTATTATAATTTTTTCTTTTCTTAATTTATTATGTTTTCACACAGCTTCCACTAAACACCTACTAACAACATGTGATGATATTGTGGTAGGTTCTTCCAGGGTAGACTAGACTTTTACAGAACATTTAAAAAAAATCTGCCTAAATAAACAGTTATTTTCCACTACAATTTTTCCAAAGAAAACCTAGGGTTTATATTAGCAAGCAGGTGCACAAAGGTGTTGGAAGGCATTGGGGCCAGAACAGCTGGCCTGAACTAGCCAAAAGGATATTCCATACCATAGGATATCATTCCCAGTATATAAACTGGAGGAGTTGGCTGGGAGGGGCCAACTGTTGCTCTGGCATTGGTCAGTGGGTGGTGAGGAATTGCACTGTGCATCACCTGTCTTTTCTTGGGTTTTATTTATGTCTATTATCTCTCTTTCCATGACAATGATTATTGTTATATTTTTAGTATTGTTGTTATTTTGTTATAGTTTATTTCAGTTATTAAACTGTTATCTCAACCCATGAGTTTTACTTTTTCCATTGATTCTTCTTCCCATCCCACTGGGAGAAGAAGTAGGAGCGAGTGAGTTGCTGTGCTGTGCTTAGTCGCTAGCTGGGGTTAAACCACAACATTAAGGAATAGTGCTGAGAAAATCAATACTCTTATCAGAATGGTCACATTCTCAGACAGGAATGTGTTGTATCCTAAGGCAATATTTTCAGGAAAGGATCAGTATAGTACCTGTGAATTATGAGATGTATGATTGCTACATGAAAAATTGCAATAAACTTCTATACTCTCTCCATGCAGAACTTGCTAATTCATTAATGCTATGAATAGTACAGACAACAGGTATCTTTAGACTAAGTAATTATTTTAGTTGGTAGCATTCTATTACCTAAATGTAAATTTTAAAATCAAGAAACAACACTGTGTTCCATACTTACAAATAGAATTTTTCATCCCATACTGGATTCAAATTTCCAAAAATAGTCTTCGTTCTCCGCTTGTTTTTGCCAACTTGCACAGTAACGTATGGGTCGCTTGAGCCAGTTTTGTCCTTAGCCTGTAAGCCCTGAGCACAAAGAACTGCAAAAATAGGAGAGAAATGTGCTTTAGCCCTCATAGCTTCATTGCCAAGAAATAAGTGAGACAGTGATAACAGCAACAGGAAACAAAGTCCTCAAACTGAAGGGTCTCAAAACCAAGCTTTCTGCATGAATGTTCCAAGTGGCTGTTACTTTGAAGGTAGACAAGGCTTACCTAACTACCCTTCTGGACTGCATAAAATTGACAAATATGCTTTAATAGAGTAATAATTTTTTAAATTCACTACAGAGTATGAAACAAACACTTCTCTTGTGATGCATAATTCATATACTCTGGTTTAATCAGCATGGCCATAAATATAATGTTGTATAACTTGACTTCAGTCTACTAATTCCCTAAAATTTCCAGTCCCTACCTCCCAATAAATATTTCCAAAGTTTCTCCAAAGATCTGAACTAGAATTTCCAAAAGAAAACTTCCAGTTTTCAGAAATCTGTGCTGTGGATTATGAAATTAAAGATGAGAAGCATAGTTGTGACTTTGCTATTAGTTTTCTTCATATGAGAGATGAACTGTGCAGATTTGCAGAACACTTCCTATTTTAACACAGACAGGATGACAGTTTAGATCAATTATCATTAACTGTTTATGTATTTGTCAGCCTTTTTGACAGTTAAGTGGGTGTATAGTTAATGCATATGCATTGTAGCACAAATACAAGTACACACAATTTGATTTTCCTGTAATAATTTATAAAAGTTGAACTCTCAGGAGAAGCTAGAGCCTACCAAACCTACAGGGCTGCAGCTAAAACACTTCCCATGAGTCCTAGCATGAGCACTGCTTGGGCTTATTGTTTGGCACACCTCTTAAACACCATCAAGGAAAGATTGCTGCTATTCCCTCTACAGATTAATTTTGCTCCTCAGGAACACTGGGTTCTCTTTCTACCATTATCTAAGATCCAGCAATTACTTTAGGTTTGTCTCTAAGTTTCTTCACTTGGTGTGAGAAACTCTCTCATGAAAAGACAACCTGGCATTCTCTCTGCAGGGAATGGGCACCACTATTTGACACCTGTGAAGCCACACCCAAACTAAAATTTGTCTCTGCACTTTGAATCTGCCCAGAAAAAGAGATTGACAAACTAGAGAAAGTCCAATGGAAAGTTGCCAATTTTGTACCTTTAGGGCACATGGTGTATGGAAAACTGCTAACGGTGTTGCATTTGCTTATCCTGGAGAAGAGGAAGAGTAAGAGATCAAGCTGCAGTCCTCAACTACCTAAAAAGTGTGTCACAAAGACAACAAACTCCAGGACAAGTTCATCTACTTGAGGATGTTTCTGCTTATGGATGATATTTCAAGGTCCTTTCCAACACAAACTATGTTTCTATGAAGGCAGACTCTCCTCAAAGGCACATAATAATAAGATTATAATAAGAAATAATAAGATGTAACAGCTGCGAGCTGCAGCAAGAGTAATCCCAGGTGGATATAGGGGAAACAGTTTTACAATGTGAGCTGTTAATAACTGAAACAGGCTGCCTAGTAAGCAGGTCAGATTTCCCAGAGAAAATGTGGAATCTCCATCTTTGGAGAGTTTCACATCTAACTTGGACAAAGCTGTGCAAGCTTATCTAACTGCTTTTAGTGGAAGGTTTGAATATACTGCAGAAATCCCTTCCAACATTACTTCCTAATTCTATGATTCATTTGTTAGGTAATGATTCTGCAAATCTCATACTCTGCAGTATAAGTTTTACTTCTGAAAGTGAAGAACCAAGCCATTCAGCAATATAAGTAAGTTTTGTACCAATACTAGTAAAGTGATGTTTACCCAGCAGAGAGCCTGAAAATATTTGCATATTTACTGTTCAAGGTATCCTAGTCTCTTGTTTCATAAAGAAAAAGAGGATATGTGCAAAATATCTTGTAAAATGCCTTAGGAAAATTACCATATATACAAGTATGAAACAGGCACAAAGAACTGACCTGAACACATCTTTTGTGAAAGTTGCACTGAGAAAAATGTGTTACTTAAATAGGCACTACTGTTTAGTTGAAAAATATAGGGTTTGTTTCACTCATTTTTAGCAAAACTAACTAGCTAAAGCTAAATATAAGTTCCTGAAGTTTATCTCCTTACCCTGCATAACAGAAATAATATGAATCCCGCAGAAAGATAGACTAGCATAGAATAAGATACTTCATTTACTTTTAATATAAAAAGAAGGCTTACCATTTTCTTGTGATATTAAAATAAAATTGAGGCTAATTTAGATGTGAAACATAACTGAAATCCTTTAACTCTGATGCAAAGAGTCCTTCACATTATTGCTTTTCAATTCTTTGGTCTTTCAGTTTAATCTGTACTTGTCTCTATCCTTACATCACTTAAAGTCAGGCTGGCCTGTCAGATGAACTTTTATTTAGATCTTTGGTGCTGAGGTTTTAATTCAAAAATTGAAATGTCAAAGTCAGCAGGCCTGGAAATCTTTATGAGCAAGCAGACTAATGTAGTTGGAAGGAATATCGAGTGTGTTCTGGGTGCACACGTTTCCCTGGCTCAGCTTCACTAAACTGGAAAACAATCCTAGTCAAGCAACAAGAATGGATGATGAGTTTCAAACAAAAAGGGTCTGGAATTGCAAGCTGCAATGTTCTTAGCATTACTGTCATTAACCCCCATAAATTCAATTGTGAACTTTAACTCTTGCACTTGGTAGCAAAAAGTTCAGCAGTAACACAGGGGATATTAATAGGAGGTAGAAGAGATACAGGACCATTTACTTCCTTCCTAGAGCTTTGGAATATAAAGTAGTTTTGCCAACAGCTGTAAATTCAAGCTCTTCTAGTTAGCATGCTATAAATTCAACTGTTTGTAGATGCACCAAGTAGTCAACAGAACACACAGTTCCAGCTCTAATTACGTTAAATCTTGTTCCTAACCCAAGCAGGGGACCAGAAAAAAAGAGCCCTTAAAATGAACAGTTCAGAAGAAAATTTACCTGTGATGGTTATTTTTGCTGACCATTTGGATGTACCATCCAAAACATTTTGTTTTGCTGCTTTAGTATATTGTACAAAATCTTCTTTGGAAATATTAAACATTTCCTGGATCACTTCAAACACCTCTGGTCTATTTTTCTCTCTAATCTTCATTCTTTCCTTCATAGCACTAATAATATTTTGTGTTTTATCTTCTGCACCGTGTTTGGAACTTTTCTCAGCAGCTCCTGAAATGAGAGAAAATGTCAATACTTTTATTACAAAGTAGCTGCCTTAGTTCTTTTCTCTAGAGCTTCCAGACAGTTCTTAGTACTGCAATACTCAAAGGAGATATGTTTCATCTG
The DNA here is from genome assembly GCF_014839835.1 of Dryobates pubescens. Taxonomy (NCBI): domain Eukaryota; kingdom Metazoa; phylum Chordata; class Aves; order Piciformes; family Picidae; genus Dryobates; species Dryobates pubescens. Next base: position 14,915,137 of record NC_071628.1, on the reverse strand, counting down.
GATAACATTAAGCCTCTTACACTGTGAAAACATCTAAACACAAGTGACTTTTCTTGCATAACTGGGCATACTGATTTTTACAGAAAGGGTTGTAGAAATGTACATTACCTGGGTCTATCAGCTCTGTGCTCTGCCTCTGTTACTACTTAAACTTCAACAACATATATGTGGATAATTCAATTTTTTTCTACGTCCACATGACTTAACAATATTTTCACTCCTTTCTCTTTTGGAGTAGGATGGCACAAGAAACCATACTTGGTTTCTGAGGATAAAATCCCTCCAAAATTAATAGAAAGTGCGTTTAAAGCAGGTAATATTTACAGCTCATTTTTCAGAGAATTTTCAGTCTGGCAGTAAGGACATTAATCTAGACTCCTGCTATGCTCTCCCACAGTGAAAATCTAATGAGCAATAGGAAGAAATAGACAGAGTGACTTCAGCCATTTTTTTGACTTCTTCCAGGTACATCTCAGCACTTGCTGATGTTGCCTGCACTAATGGAAAATTTTTTGTTCCTTCCTGGAACAGTGTTCATAAAAAAAATATTATCACATAAATCCATTTAATGAAGCACTCAAAAATATACTGAACAAAAGCATTCATTTGATTTAAGCATTTAGATTACTCTGGGACTACCTTACCTGTCAAACAGTTGTGTAACACTGACCTGACATCCTTGCTCTGGATCAGTAGTGCACTCTATCCCTTCTTTAAATACCATGCATGAACAAATGAATGCTTCACAAAGCTCCACGCTAACAGTGGCATCTTTTGATATCTATTTAAGCCAGTCTTCCATGCCCTGCTTCCCAAAGAGTAGACAGGGCTTTATGCTGAGGCTGCAGCTGAATAAAGGGAATGCTTTCCTAAGAATTCTAAGACTGGAACAAATCAGAGAATTTCTGCAAGGAATCCTGCATCTAGTACACACAAAGAAGGTTCTGGATAGAGTGAGATGGGAACAGAGATCTTTTTAATTCTGCAGAGTCACTGCAGGGACAGGATTTAAGGGAGAGAATATTGGTGTCCTTCCTCTTACAAAATAGAAAGATGCAGATGCATTATTAGATGTAAATGTTACAGCAGTACAAAGTAGAGAATCTTCTAACTAAAATAAATATATTTGCAAGACAGAAATGTTTTGCTTGCTGCAAAGGCATGTGTCCTGCAGACTGAAACCTAATGACTGAAAAAGCTATTGTAGGGTCAGTTCTGAGATGCAGCAGCACTCACTCACTTTTGCCAATACATTGGCAATAATTCATAAAGAAACATCAGATTTGGGAGGTTAAAAGAGTGTGACAAATATTGGAACCAAAAATTTGAATTCCTGAAGTGCTAAACAGGCTGTATAGATACATATAAAACAAGATGCAAGAATACTACAAATCTTGTCCAGTGACACATTATCATTTACTAGAAGTACTGCTGAATTTCAGCTAGCATTGTTAAATGCTACTTGAGGGTTCCCAGCACTGACTGTGACAATCATCACCATCTTCACTAGGAGCAGTAAATACTTTACTCTTCCAAAAGGTTGTGAAAACATCATTCAACTAGCAATTCTCACCTTCAGGGAGGACAAAAGCAGTACTGTTCCTTTTAAACTGATAGTTAAATTAAGACAAAATTATGTTGAACTTGCTATGTAATTAGAAATCAGATAGTTCAATACTGAAGAGGAACATAATTCCTCCTCTACACTATGATCAAACACCATTATATTCTTTTGATGGCATTTTTTGCTGAGAGGGACACAGCTTCCAATGACTACAGAAATTATCAACACATCTATAGAGCTAGAAGAGGTCATCTTTCAGCATAAGATTTCAGTGAAGCCTTATGGAACAAATATTTTATGCATTGTTTTCTTCACTGCTTTCATTGTATCTGAAGGTTTCTTAGCATATCAGGACAAAATAGAGAGATGCTTTCCAGCTGCTTTCCAGCCAGTGAGTGGCTGGAAAGCAGCCCAGAGGAGAGAGACTTGGGGGTGCTGTGGACGAGAAGCTCAACATGAGCTCTCAGCGTGCACTTGCAGCGCGGAAAGCCAATCAGATCCTGGGCTGCATCAAGAGAAGTGTGGCCAGCAGGTCAAGGGAGGTGATTCTTCCCCTCTACTCAGCTCTGGTGAGACCCCACCTGGAGTACTGCGTCCAGTTCTGGAGCCCCCATTACAAGAGGGATATGGACATGCTGGAATGTGTCCAGAGAAGGGCCTCAAGGACGATCAGAGGGCTGGAGCACCTCTCCTATGAGGACAGACTGAAAGAGTTGGGGCTGTTCAGTCTGGAGAAAAGAAGGCTCTGAGGTGACCTCACTGTGGCCTTCCAGTATCTGAAGGGGGCCTACAAGAAGGCTGGGGAGGGACTTCTCAGGATATCAGGTAGTGATAGGACTAGGGGGAATGGAATGAAGCTGGAGGTGGGGAGATTCAGGCTGGATGTGAGGAGGAAGTTCTTCACCATGAGAGTGGTGAAGCCCTGGAATGGGTTGTCCGGGGAGGTGGTTGGGGTGCCATCTCTAGAGGTGTTTAAGACCAGGCTGGATGAGGCTCTGGCCAGCCTGATCTAGAGTGGGGTGTCCCTGCCCATGGCAGGAGGGTTGGAACTAGATGATCCTTGTGGTTCCTTCCAACCCTGACTGATACTATGATACTAAGATAGCTGAACAGGAAGGCATAATGTCATCAGGTTGGAAAAGCACGGGATGAGATCCCAGATACCAGTGATTTTAGACTGTCAACAGGCTGAATTATATGGCTTCTTCAAGGTGCTCTCCATTGCTATTAAATCTTCAGAAATGTTGAAAATCTCTTGGTTTGAGTAACTAATTATTTTGAATGCTGAAGATAAGACTTCTAGTGATTAAGGGTTTTCTACACTGAAAAATTAGGAATTAGTAATAAAAGAAGTAAATGCTACCCTGAAACCAAATACCAGTTAAAGAATTCTTTAGTGACTCTCACCATGACAGAAATTATTGCCTGCATAATGTGACAGCAAATAAAAATTCTAATTTTGTCTTAGTTTCTTACCTTCCTGAAAAACTACAGATACCACCTCATAACTGAATGATAAACCATGGACACAAGCTGAATGGCAAAAATGTATTCCTGTTGAAAACCTTGCTGATTTTTGAGACAGGATAGATAAAATTGGAATATGCATTAAAATGTAACTTCCTCTAAGTTTTCCTGTAAGATCAGTATAACCTCCTGTTTATGCTGAATTATTTACTGCACCTATGTTTACAACCACTGTTGCTGACAGTATATGGACATGCAGTATTGATCAGACTAATTAAGTCAATATAGTAACTTAAACTGCAGAGGAAGTTAACAAGCCCCTTTTACCCTAGGGACTAATACAACTCAACAAGATTGAAATCAATTCTGATTTAATATTACACCTGTTACTAGAAAGGGAAGATGAGAGGCATAATGAAAGTACTACTGTTTTTTTTTTAAGCTAATTTAGAACAAGCTTAGATATTGACCTTAAAGAGCTAGAGATGTTAATTCATTTCCACAGTCGACATTAGCAATCATTACATTAAAAAAACCCCAGAAGCTTGGAGGCCAATGTGTCCTAGTGATTATGAGATGCCCAAAAGGATGACTCTGCTACAAATACCAGCAGCGAACAGCATTCATTTCATTTTATGAGACAGTTAGCATCAGCTTTCTTAGAAATAAGGATCTTACCAACCACTCTGGTCAATTAATTTCTTCAATGGAATGCGAAAGATTTTAAACATAAATGAAACAAAGTATTGGATCTAATTTTCAAAGTAGTATGACACACAAACTCACTGTTGCAAAACATGTGGCAGGATGTTCAAAAACATATGTATACTAGCAGGGAGATCAGGGTCCTTAGGTGTGTTAAATATTTTTATATCTGAAGTTTGCCTTCTAGAGGTTTACTCTTTCAAGTCTCATTTGTTCAATGTTTCCCAACTGTTTATATCACAGATGACTGCCACTCCTATTTATAACTTGCAGGTTCTCTCTCAGCCTTATTCCTGATGTATTTGTAAAAAAAATAATAAAATAAATAAAATCACAGGCAATCTAGTGCTATGGACCATTTGTTATGTTTTGGGGGGACTGGTGAGATGGTTCAAGCAACCTCTAGACTGAGTTTTCTTCAGAGAAGTGAAAAGGAAGATAGAAAGGGTACTTTTACTCTATATATTTTTTAGCTTTTCAGTTTTAGCCAAGATTCAACTATTACAGGGATGGGTACATTTCTCATGCTACCTGCATCATCGTGGCATCCTGAAAAGCAGCTCAGCTCTTAGCAAGTTAGCAGCAGCTTATTTCTTTGCAGTGTGAAGGGTAGAACAGAAGGAATTGTAGTCAGTGGATAAATATCACAGAGTCATTTGAAGGTGTTTCGCCACAAAGGAAAAAGAACACTAATTTTGAGTGCTAATAACAGCTGAGCCCCTCCATGGTAGCATAAACACCTGAAATTGGTTCCTGCACTTGTAAAGCAGTGAACAGCAACCAAATTAGAAGTCATACAAAACAAAACTCAAAGGTACCACACTCAGGTCTAGCTGGCTTGAATATTGCTTCCTGGTTTGCATAGTGATGAAAGATGTTATCACTTTTAAGAAACCTCAGAAAGAACAATCTTTCTAAGCATTCTCTGTTTTGAAAATTCATGGACTAGATGAGGATTACAAGAAACTCACAACACTGATACTGTTAGGGACATCACCTTGGATTTCGCTTTTCTCACAATATAACTGAAGAGAAATAGCTGTTTGAAGTGTGGCTTTCTCAAACAGCAGAAACTAGGCCGGGAAGTTTGCAGAATGGAGAAGGGTTTACACAGATGTTTGGTGAGACAAGAACCACCCAACTAACAGCACCAGAAAAATCCCTTCAAGCAGAAAGACATGGTTATAATGCTCAGAATCATTTGATCTTTGCAGTACTTCATTACACTACTGTTAAATCAAGATGTCTTGTATATGTCTGTCACTCATGGAGTGAATCAATTTTAGTTTTCCTGAATTAAATCTTTTTCTGAATCAATGTGCTAGGATATGAGATGATATTCCTTTAAATCCTCAGAAAGAAAAAGTGCCCTTCTGGTGGAGAAAGTTCCAGTTATGCCTCATTTCTAGACCATTATGCATGCAATTATGAGAGGGAATTCCCACAACACTGTATGGAGCACTTGATACTTATCTCTCTGACACAAAATACAATCAGTATTTTCAGGAAGCAGCAAATGAGACTCCTAGCAAAGGAGCTCCAAATCTATCACTAGCCCAATCCCGTGGAGAATGTGGAGCTGGTTAGCTTCAAATAGACCAACTGCAATCCATACAGATTTGTTTTGAAAGCCTACAACAAGACAAATCCTACATTACATGTTGAGACTACCAGAATTTATCGTGCCCCTCCTCCATGTTTTCTTCTTCCTGTACATAGATAGTGCTAAACAAGATGTGCATGAAAGAACAGATGAAACTTGAGAAAGCTATTTCTACTTCCTACCTCTTCCATCAGTTCATGAACAGGTATTTGGCAAGTGACTTTTACACATCCTGTTACCAGTAGATGCACAAATTCCTCATTCTTCTAACTAATTTTCATTTCCCTAAGTCCAGATAATAAAAGCCAAGTGATTCCTAGCAGAACTGTGGTGTCAAATGGCTAGCTAAAACAGAAAAATCAATGGGCTGATGTGCAATTATTTACTTTTGGCTAGTCTTAAAATGTACCTAGAATGAGATAGGACAATTACTCAATAAGAGTAAACAGGAATTGACATTATGAACCATACTTTGTTACTGTCCAGGCAACAGAAGTTATTTGCACTTAATTGAAGAGGATACTCACCAGTATCTTCTTTACTAGATAAAGTTTTGAAGACTCACAAACAGTAATCATATTAATGCTGCACAGTATACTTTTACAACAGTCTATTTTCAAAAATACTTCTCTCATTTGTGAAGCTATGTCAAAAACTTAGCTGTCAAACACTGTGAAACACAAGCCAGTTTCAGTAATAGTGTAGAATCACAATTAAGCACGGTTAAGCAGATTGATTCAGAAACGTGTCATTGATTCATGCTCCATGGGGTCAGTTGCTCTGGGAAATCATGATTAGTTCCTGAACAATGTGAATCATGAAAATCCATCTTTTATGACAGTTCCTCACATAGACAGCCCAGCAGGAAGAAAGAGGACCTGACTGGAATATCTAAGTATTTTTTCTACATGTAGAAGCTAGGTAAATTCTCAGGAATGTATCAACAATGAACAGTGCAGAATAAGTTCAGAGCTGTAAAACGCCTTCCATTCCAAATTCAGAATATCAGAAAGTGCAGGTCTTCACTTTACATTGTTCAGAGTCTTGCATATTGAATGTGTTGTAACTTAAATATGGTTTGAATGCACATCAGGTATTTTTGGAGTAAAATGCAAGGAGACTGGAATAAATTCAGCCAATGAAAAAAGCAAAGAAAATAGTTGTTTCACCTTAATTCTAGTCCAAAAATACTTCCTGAATATTTCCCCACCACCACCTTACACATACATGATTTGGTATTTTGAAAGGACAAGATCCTGTTCACTGATTGTCTATTCTATAGGATATTAATGTAACTACAACAAGTATAAGGAATAATTTTATTATCTTTGCTTTGACATTTCATGTGTTAAGAGTTAAATAAAACAAAGAGGTTTTACATCATGTTACAAATTGCTACAAATTGCTCTGCATGCTGCTAGAGGCAGTGGAAAGCAGATAATATACTGCTGCTACCAAACATTATTTTGTAACTGATCAGGAACATTCATAAAGTTCCCAGGACAAAACCAAAATCAATAATTGTTATTTCATAAAGTTTCTGGGTAGCTTCTCAGCCAATGAACATCAACATGCTGTCACTAATTTCTAACAATCTGACTCTTTTCACAAAACATCTGAGTTTACATACAAAATCAAAAGGTGTGAAACACTGCAAAGCTTTTGCACTCAGAGTATACTCACTCTGCAAACAGTCAGCATTCAGGAGGTCTTGGCACTTCTCATGGCATTTGACACCACATTCAGTGCATTTCATGCCTTGTCTGGCTATGCCCCAAAGTAGGCCTTCACATTCATAACAGTAGGTGGGAGTTGTAGCTGTCCAAACTTCAAAATTATGAGGTGTAGTTGATGATATTGGATAGATCAAAGCCTGTAATGTCTTCTTGAAGACATGTATTTTCTGTTGAGTAAGAAAAAAATAAAAATGACCAGGACTTCAGCTGAAGTATTGTTTAATACAAGCAAACTGGAGCTAAGCACGTCATTGCACTTACAAAGTTGTAAAATATAATATTATACATACAAATATGAACTAATTTGCAAAGTACTGATTTATTTATTTTGCCTTGCACTTTGAAGACAAAAGAACCCTGGATGAAAATTTTGACTGACTACAGAAACAGAAGACAAGCTGGAATCCAGTCAGTCAGTTAACAGAGAGTCCTATGTATTTTTTATATTTTGAAGCAGAAATTTAAAAATTCATTAGCATTACATTAACTGATGCATTTTAAGTATCTACCAAACATAGTCCTTCTGAATATTTAAATACTTCCTATAGGAACTTAGACATACTGCACAAAATATGCTTTGATTACGCATAGTGCTATCCTTGAATACTTAGTGCCTATGTAATGTCCTCACCAAACAGAAATGGGACACTTTTATGGTTCCATTTTGTCTATATTCCCATTGTAGCATACTTGCTGCCTTCCTTTTTAAGCACCAAGATGCTCTTTACCAATAAACAAAAATGATACTCTCAAAATTCCACACCCTTGGACCCTTGGTATCACCTTGGACTCTTTTGGCTCAGGACCCCTGACCAGTTCTAGCATATCAACAATTACCAGCTATTCATTGATTAGTACTGCAAACAACCTGAATCTCAGCTCTTGATGAGGTGAAAACAAAACAGTCCCTGAAATTTCATATGTAAAACATAGGCTTAGCTGGCCACAATGGCCTGGTTTGTTTATTTGAGCTTTGTTTACAGGCACCTAGATCTTCTAAGTTCAGTTGATTTATCTGGAATAAGAAAAATTAATCAGCCTGTAGGTAGCACTTGGTATCACACAAAAATATGATCTGGGGGTTTTGTTGTGGTATTGTTTTTCACTAAATGCACACTGGCTGCCATGAATGTATTAGCAATTTCAGACCTGTTCCCTTGATAAAATATTTTGTGTACTTATCAGCATAATGTTGCATGCTCAGAGCCACCAGTTAAAGGACTTTCCTAGGATGGGAAAATCATTACTGTACAGCCATAAATCTACAGATCCATAGGTTCAAGCACTACAAATAACAAAATCAAATGCCAAGTATCTTAGGCTGCAACAGCTCTTACTGAATTTCTGTCATATACTACTTGAGATACTTTTGCCATGTTATCAATGTGTTATTTTCACAGACTTGTAGCTCTGTCTCTGCTCAGCAAAGCAATTAAATGAATGCTCAGCTGAAAGCAGATACTTAACCCTCACTGAAGCTAATATTTTGACACTGCTTAAAAGATGTTTTGATTAGTGCCTGAGAACATAGGAACTCACAGTGTCATAAATGTGTTATAGCAGGACAGCAACATTGGCTGGAAAAGCTGAAAGCATTTAACAACAGGTTTTGATTATGGGGGTAAGTGGCAGTTGATTTTGAATAAAAGGCATTAGTTCAAAGAATTTCCATACTGAATCTAAACAGCCAAATAACCTGCTTCCATCAGAGTTGCTAATACTCCCTCTGGAAAAAGCTGAGGGAAAGTAAAAACCAGAAAAGTCTTAATCAGAGGAATAACTTGCCCAAAAGAGATTTTCTTTCTCAGGTCTCATTGGTGACTGCACCTTTTCATGTAGTAATATGGAAACTATCTGGAGAATTCTTAGATGCCTGAAAATGTCTGTTCTTTTTGGTTTTAAAGCATGCTCTACTCACTTTTAAAGATGCTTTAGAGCCTGAGGTTCTGCTGGATACTTACAGATCAAGTGAAAAAGTATTAGCTTTCCTGTGTTTTAAATGCCTGCAAGTGGTTTTCCTGGCTGTACTATTACAGTTATGCTTGAAAAAGTACCTGGCATAAGTCAAGCTTTTCTTATTCACTTCTCTCAATTAGCTTTATACCTTTTCTCAATGAAGGAACTTTTATGTGCCAAAATTAAATTTGTTGCCTGCTTTTGGGCTCAAGAAATGATTAAATAAAAACTTAAGAGATATCTATTTCTGGAATGCATTTTTTCATACATCCTGCTTCAAATGTAGCCCCAAAAGTGTAATTGCATAAAACCAGATTCAAGTTATTTTTCCCTTTCCAGTTCTCCTGAGTCATACTTCAGTAGTTTCTCCTGATTGACAGCAAGCATTGAAGAAATGTTGGCACTGAACTGTCCCCTGGGATTTGCTGCTTTTTTTCCTTCCTGAACAGCGCCACTAAAGTCCAGTCTAAGTTATTCTTTCTTGTCCTGCCTTTATTGCCAATTATTATCATCTCCAATACTTGCACTTTAGCCTTCTAACATCACAGGCTGGTAGTTTCTTCATGGGGGGAGGCATGTAAATGAATGTTTGACCCTGTATCTATTGTCATAAAAGGTAGTGATACATATGAATGGGGGGGGAGTGGGCGGGTTGTTTGTTCACTTGACATCTTTTAGTAAAGCATATAGAGTATCTTAGGGTCTTTTACTGATCACAGATATTTTGGTAGCAGCTATAACATAACTGGAAAAAGTCGTCATTCCGTATCACTTGCACAGCATAAGTTTGTTCTCTATAATTTTCCCTCAGCCTTTAAACTTCTTTTGAAGTTCTCCTTCATTCTATCAACCTTTGTTGCTGTTTTGAGAGAACAGAACAAAGTAATTACTGCTTCCACTGAAAGATCATTTCAAACACCAGCTGTTTCCTACCTCATCAATCTATCTTTGAGCACTACCAAATTGTTCCTTTGTGATTACCATATAAGAACAAAAGATCATAATAAATCAGTGATGGACATGTGTATTCTTGTGCCATGGGTTTCAGCTCCTAGAATACCTGTCAAAGTACTCTTCTCTCCCATTCTTCTACTATGGAGTTTAACAACAGTGTAAGAAAAATGCGACACTTCGCTTTTCTTGTTAAATATTTCTTCATCAGTAATCATGTGTGTTATTAACAGGACTCACATTTACAAAATCATATAATGTCCCAGTCACCTGGACTAGGAGGGAAAAAACCCAAACTACAACACATTGAAACCTCTTGCAGATTCCTCTCATTCTATAATTGTATTCATGGTGTGACAAAGACAGATGTTGAAAGACTGCAGGTAAAGCACAGTGCAGCTAAACAATGTAAAATAGAAAGGTTTTCCTAAGTAACTATTTTGTAAAAATAGGTTTCATGCTTAGTGTCTTCTGACTGTCATGGATGTGAGTAAGCAGAAGGACACCTGGTCTTGTCGCCGTGAATTGGGCAGAAAATTCTGCTTAAGACCCCTGGAAGTTCCTATATAATAAAGGGAATGTTTATACACTCACTTGAAACCAGTTTAGAGTGTCTAAGGCTGACATAATTTCTAAAGCACTGTGAACAAAGTCTTCTCTGTTATTCAAATGACTGAAACCTGCCATTGAACTTACTTACCATTTCATCAGTGTTTATGGAGGTCCGGATGAGCATGCCCATGGAAATACCAGATTTTCGAGCTGCAAGTGTCTAAAGCAAAAGCAAAACTGTTAAAAATTACACTACCTCAAACTGTTGAATTATGGAAGGCAAGTAGTTCTTGAATATGCTCTTGGATTTAAGCAAAACTGAAGGAGTTACAAAAACTTTCAGGTGGTGTTTGCAACAGAACTTTTGAGCACAAGCCCTACGAGGAGAGGCTGAGGGAGCTGGGATTGTTTAGCCTGGAGAAGAGGAGGCTCAGAGGAGACCTTATTGCTCTCTGCAACTACCTGAAGGGTGGTTGTAGCCAGGAGGGGGTTGGTCTCTTCTCCCAGGCAACCAGCACCAGAACAAGAGGACACAGTCTCAAGCTGCGCCAGGGGAACTTTAGGCTCGTGGTGAGGAGGAAGTTCTTCACTGAGAGAGTCATTAGCCATTGGAATGTGCTGCCCAGGGAGGTGGTGGAGTCACCATCCCTGGATGTGTTCAAGAGGGGATTGGACGTTGCACTTGCTGCCATGGTTTAGTCATGAGGTCTTGTGTGACAGGTTGGACTTGATGATCATTGAGGTCTCTTCCAACCTTGGTGATACTGTGATAATACAAGTACACTTTCCATCATCATCCCTGTTCCTTTCAGCAGTGCCTAGCTGAACTGCCATCTCTAATATAAAACCTGTTCTTCAGAGCTTTAGCACTCACTTTTTTTTTTTAAAACCACAGGCTGTCACTATTCTTCCACTTTGCCAACCAAATTAACGTGGTACAGGGATAAGCATCCTGCCCCAATTTGGAATCTGTCTGTGCCTGCAGTAACATGGGAGATCATTTTGCAATAGTTTTACAGTTCATGTTGTCAGTCTGGATAATTTTTTTGTAACTCACTGAGCATTTTTAAACTAAGTATGTGTAAAATGCGAGTTGTCTTAAATAAAATGTCTTTAGGAAACTCAAACATATATTTTTTTCCCCCTTAAAGACAATATTGATTCAATACTGTGAATAGCTACGTGGCTGTCCTTGGTTGTAGAGACAGTCTCTACACAAAAAAGGCACTCAAAATAAAGTGTTTTTTAACATGCAGTAAACAAGGAAAATTTATCTTCCTTAGTGCAATGTGTGTAATTTAAATGGGTCCTCAAGAATTAATTAGAGACTATTATGATCAGAAGGAAAAAGACTCCATGGAAGAGTTCTGCATGTTTCCCAAATAATATTTCCATTCTGAATATTAATCCTGCTATAAACAGACCTTTTGGTGAGACAGAAACAAGTAAGATTTATTCCAGTGTACAAAATATTAACCTTTATGCTGCTATATTACTGCATCTTACCTGCAAAACTAGGCTCATGTATCCTTTTCCCTATTCTAAATAATTCCAAGTGTGTCTGTACACTTATGCTTTTTCCTCTTTTCTTCTGGAATCTGTCATCTGCTGCCCTAGCAGTATGAGGATGATCACTTAAAGCATACACTAACCTCAAGTCTGTTGCCTGTGTTTTGAAGATACAGATTTTCACCTTACTGTGAACTGGGTCTCTGTAGTCCACCATCACAGAGCTATTACAGTAAAAGTTTCAGTGATATTTTTGCATATGACAATCTTTTGTTAAATACATATTGAGTCAGTAGCAATTTAGGCTTATATCAGTGGAGGAACTGCATCATTAATCTTTGGATAGAGAGACAACTCCAATTTCTTCCTATTTTATAATTCTAAATACTGACATAACTTAAATGGATTTTTAAAATTGTATTTAGAGCTATTAAGACTGCTAATTTTAATTTTTAATTCTCACTTTCCCCTGAGAACATATTAATTCAATTTTCAATAACTCTCCCTTGATAATAATTAAACTTGCAGATAGACACAAGATTATTAATCTTGTGAAACCAATTAAAGCGTAAGATGCCATCCCTGGCACAGAAATATTTGATTTGATTCATCACTGTCCTATTACAATTAATATGTGATGCAAGGAAACTCTCTTTTTCTTTTTTTATTTAATTTATTCTAAACTCTGCTGTTTACAAGTCTGCCATTCCTTTGTTAGCATTTGTGTTCATTCTGTTTTTAACAAGTAAATAATTGTTTGCTTTTCTGTGAGGATGACAAAGTGACAAGAAAGATTAAACAATCTTTGCCATTTAAAACCCCTTGTGACAAAACTGAATGCTACAGAACCCATACATCAAAGAGAGACATTGCAAATAAAAGTGTAATTAGGAATACAAAGACTCAGTAGAGTTTTAGGTTTAAAAAGTTTCATTTTAAAAGCACTCATTTTCTGATTCCTCTTGAAGTATAGGTTCCTCCTCAAAGCTTTGGAAAGCAGCCATTTACATTTAGCTGCCTGCAGTATGCTTGTGTTATGGTTTTGACCTCTGGTCTTCATGTCCCTTACAGTTAGAAGTGTGCTTGATCCTTTAGGTCTAAATTACACAACAATAGCCATTTGAGGCTACAGAGCAATGTGGACTACTGTCTGGGCAGGAATACAAAGGGCATAACAACATTAACCTTGAATATAAGGTAGTGAATGCTACTGTGTTCTGTGTTCCAGCATTATATCAAAGTACAGGAGCCAGTAGAACTGCAGTTTCATGCTATGGGTATACATCAATAAATAGACAATATATCCTGTGAGAAAACCAGTTCTGACCCTGTCATGTGTCCTTGATTCCCAAATCTCCCAAGGAGTACTCCTGGAGTCACACAGCTTAACTATTTTGCTTCTTAATGAGTATAAAATAATATTGTCCTAATTAGGTTGATCTTATTTGTCAAGTTGGAAGGATAATAGAAGAATGTGATATCTAGAAGGATTTGTGATAAACCAGGAAAGTTAACAATTGTTATGGATTAAACTTCTGTTTTAAGATACTGTAATTGGTAATAATTCAGCAGCTTGAAGCACTGAACACAGAGAACAGTATCTGTTTGTAAGGATGAAATAGAAGTGAGTATTTTAGAGAGAGGAAGGGTAAATGTTGCTAGACTAATTTTTTGGAAACAAGGTGCAGCTAATTATCATTGTTTTGGTAAATGGATTTGTAGTCTGTTGCTTGTGGTGCAGGGATGGGAGCATAGAAGGTTCCATATGAACATAAGGAAAAACTTTTTCACTGTGAGGGTGACAGAACACTGAAAAGGGCTGCCCAGTGAGGTTGTGGAGTCTCCTTCTCTGGAGACATACAAAACCAGCCTGAATGCGCTCTTGCCTGTCCTACACTAGGTGATCCTGCCCTAGAGTGGGGTGTTGGACTAGATGATGTTTTGAGGTCCCTTCCAACCACTACTGTTCTGTGATTCTAAGAAGTGAGAAAGGAATCACCCAAAAGTAAACAAGATACTGTCTGAAATGACTTACCCAATTCCTATAATTTTTCTGTTTAAAAAGTTGGTGTCTGATGCTGAAATGTTCAAGAGAACTGCAGTATTAGGCCCAGGAAACAGATTTAGAAAGGAAATGGCAGCTCAGCACCAATTGTTGCTAGACACCCTTGTAACACCATTTACTATTACTTCGTATTTGTTTCCATAACACAGACACAACAGCACGCCCCACCCAGCCCCTAAGATCATTCTGAATATCAATGTTAGTCAGAAATGGCATGGAAAATGAAAAAACCTAAGCAAGTTCATCAATGAGTTCATTTCCCCAAAACTAATTCTTAATGTTTGGAAAACACAAGCATGAAATAAAGGAATATAATGATATCATGATTTACAGTTAGTTAAACGTAAAAACTCATTAACATACAAACACAATTAAATTATTTTTATGGTTTATGCCATATATGAATATTGATCTAGTAAATTCAACTTGTCTATTAATTATTTAAAGAGTTGATAGAAAATAACAGAATTGATCTAAAATGTTCCAGATGTTTAGCTTTTACTTAATGATTACTCTGACAATGTACAAAACCTGAATTTATACATATGTCTTCAATATTAAAAGAGTTTAAATTGTTACACTCAAGTTATGGCCTCTATAAATGGCTCATCAAAAGAATCGTTGAGTTATTGTTTTAGCTGAAAGGGGAAGTTGTTTGACCTGGTGTGTTCATTTCAACAATATGAACCCAGCGGTTGTTTTACAATAGCAGAAAGGACCCACAAATTATTCTTGAATTCTTATGATGAGATGATATAGCTAAGTAATAACACATTTTTGAAACATCAAATGATTAAATTTGCCTAATTACAGCAGTTGTATAAATTCATCTTTAAGTCAAATTAAATCAGACATTTTCTAGAGTGTTCATAATATTTGAAATGATGACTTGCATTAGCAGAAGCAAAGACTGAGGCATAGTGAGACAGAAAAATAGAATAGCAACCTTTTGTCCTGACTGAGCAGATCACCATACCTGTTTGGCTGTCACTAATTAAGTACTGCTAAGCTCCACTGTAATTATTTCCCTTACTCTTTCTGGTTATGGTCCCAGCTCAAAAAAATTCTAGTTCTACTAGACTCTTTTTTTGGCTCCACATTAAACAGAAGCCTGTTCAAGCTTTCTGTATTTGGCTGCAACAAAAAGAACTGTTCCTGTAGATGGGCTCTGACTGCTTTATCCTCTCCAATCCAAAACAAGCGTGGAAAGTAGAGTGCCAGTGCATTAGTGGAAATGCTTATCTAAGAGACTTGGGAAGAAAAATACTCTGAAGGCTGATGTTGAAAATTTGATTTTCAAAATGTGAATTTACGGAACCAAATAGGAGATAAAGATGTACCTTTAAAAATATGTACACCATTTGGATAAAAAAAATATATTGAGATTCCATGTTCAAAGAATGAAAAGTAGTGCAGAGAAACTGGAAATGCAGAGGGACTTGGGAGATAAGGAGGGACCTCTAAAAGTGCCAAAGTTGGAGGTAAAAGAAACTATTTCCACAAGTCATTAATTTAGTTATCAGGAAAAAAAATTGCACCATAGTGTCTAAGAATCCTTATTTGCTTTAGAAAATTCACCTTTTACAAGAGAGATCAAAGAATTTAGTTGATTGATACGGGAGGATTTCAAAGTAGGGAATCCTTCAACTTATCTTTATGTAGTTATCTCAAGCTATTCAGTTTTGCAGGGGAAATGTCACAACTGGGTCCTAAACAATCTGCCTGTACCATTCAAAAGGATACTTGGAATACATAGGTGACTTTTTAACATATTTTTTTTTTTCTGATAATTTTGGCATACATAATGCTGAGGGCAAGATATTCACATATGGCATGACTTCATTTAGGATTAAAGTCTTGGTCATAAAATAGTTTTTCTATTTTCCAGCATGACAGTCATGAAATCCCTGAGTTATAATAAGCATTTAAAAACATTTATCAGTATAAAAGCACTTACCATCGCCTGAAAAATCCATCCAAGACAGGAAAGAAATTATAAAGAATATTAATACTTTTTAGATTTATTGCAACAAAACCCCGTATCGGATGATATTTCAGTCAGTGTCAAAAGGATATAGCACTCATTTCTAAAAATATTATCTTTACTTTTATGAAATAGTCACATATGTAAACTTAGAACAACATCCTAGGCTGTATCAAAAGAGGCATGGCCAGCAGATTGAGAGAGGTAATTCTGCCACTCTGCTCTGGTAAAACCTCACCAGGAATACTGTGTCCAGCTCTGGAGCCCTCAACGCAAGAAGGACACAGACCTGTTGGAGCAGGTCCAGAGAAGGGCCATGAAAATGATCAGGGGGCTGGAACACCTCTCCTGTAACACCTCTCCTGCAAGGACAGGCTGAGGGAGCTGAAGTTCAGCCTGGAGAAGAGAAGACTCCAGAGAGACCTAATAGTGGCCTACCGGTACCTGAAGGAGGCCTACGAGAGGGCTGGAAAGGGCCTGTTTACAAAGGCTTGTAGTGATAGGATGAGGGGCAATGGATATTTAGATTGGTTGTAAAAGACCAAGTTCTTTACCATGAGGGTGGTGGAACACTGGAACTAGTTGCCCAGGGAGGTGGTTGAGGCTCCATCCTTGGAGATATTCAAGGTCAGGCTTGCCGGGGCTCTGGGCAACCTGATCTACTGGAGGATGTCCCTGCTCACCCTAGGGACATTGAACTAGATGACCTTTGGAAGTTCCTTCCAACCCCAACCACTCTATGATTCTATGATAGAAGATTTTACAAGGACTTGAGAATTAAATTAGGTATTTTGGAATCAATCTACTGTAAGAGCAGAGATCACAGGAGATTGCTCTACTATGTCATAAATTGAACTTCTCAATGATTCCAGAAAAAATTCTATGCTAAAATGGTTGCTTTCTTTCTCTATGTGGACAGTCAGATAGTATGGTACAACATTGTAGAGTAGCTGAACAGAGTAGCTGAGAATACATTCAGCAATAATTTGGCAAAGATTGATCTTTTGAAAACAACCATAATAATAATTTATTTCTCCTGACTCCCCATCATTTCTTTACAATGAGAAATTGGTTTGGGGGCTTACCACCACCAGAGACTAAATAGGTATTTTACTGAATTATGATTTTATACTTCAGGAAAATAAAAAGAAAAATGTGAATGGCACCTGAAATCCTTCGGAGCAGAGAGATTCTACTTAATCATGTTTAGACTGGAAGTCAGAATAAATCTCAAAGTAAATGCCATTCTTTTCACCTTTCTGACATTTATTTGCCAAGATTATTATTGTCTACAATGACTGCTAAAATAACATACCTCATCTTATACCAAGAGTATGCATAAATCTTGGAAACATTCACACTGAAAAAGGGTTGCTTTTAAAAAAGGAACCATCTTCCTCTTTCAGTATCATAATGAACCAAGTCAATCTGCATCCCAAGCACTCAATAACAATTGCCTCCATAAGTTAAATCAACACAAAAATAAGTAGCTTATATTACTCCATGAAAAGCATGTTACTTGATTCCACAAGCAATATCTAAATATTCTGTGAGATATTGAGGCTTATCTAGTGCATCCTAATAACTGCCACACTGACTTTTACTGGCCACAATCCCTTCTCTCAAGATACCTTTTTCCATAAAACAACTGAAAAACCATCATTCACATGCACAATGGTAATAACAATGAAAGTCCTAGACAAATGACAAATAAATCAACAGTTTTATGGGATCAGATGTTACTTACCACATCTCTAACAATGGGAAAAGATTTCTTTCTACGCAGGTCTGGCATGCTATCAATTCCATATAGCCCACGACCAGCACTGCAGGAGATAAAAAGGCAAAGGAGAAAATAAAGACTTGGAACTTACAAGTTTGCATCCTTAAGAACTGCTTATCATATCTGTATTTACATTTAAAATCCAAATTAGTAGTTATTTGCTACAGAAGGTAAGTGTTCTGATTCTTATGGAAAAAAGAATGAGAGTGACCTTGGTGTGGCTAACATTTTTTCTCCTGGCACTCACACAAATTAAAGAGTAGCTGAAAGGTTGCTTAATACCTGCTAAAATGATTTAGCATGGATTTAGAAGTTGTAACAGTAGCTTTTCATCAAAAGGACTTGTAATTCTGGTAGCTTAGATGGAGGCCAACATTGTAATAAATTTCATACAAAGAGTAAAGTACCTAACTAAATACATAATCGTATCTTCTCACATGAGTCCATGTGAATGTGGAAAACAGAACTTGTCACAATTTAAGATAATTCCCTTATGACCATCATTGTTTTCTCTTCCTGGTTAAGTTTTATCTTTATACACATATTAAAACCTCCCATTAGCTCTCACATGCAACTTGAAAAAAACAGCAAAGAACCACCTGAGCCCACTATAAAGAATAAAAGGTTGACAGCAGGATTTAAAAGAGAACGTAATGATCCGTAACAAACTGCCTGATGCTTCAGAATAGGTAACACAGGCATTATCTTCCTGATTTTTTTCTACAGTGGATGTTGGAAGATTGTTATGTATTTTTTTAGATCTAATTCTGAAGTACTTTGAGTATCAGAGAAACTGAGATACCATATTTTTTCAAAACCCAACCTTTTCTCCTCCATCTTCCTTCTGTTTGGTACAGTCTCAAACACTCTTTTTGGTTGCTTTTGCATTTCTGTCTCTGCCTCTGTGTATAGTGTATATGTCACAGCAAACAGTTAAGCATCTCAAAGCCCTTGGTTAATTTATACAGATTACAATTACTGGGTGAAAAGTGATCTAACTGAAATTAGGTCAGAATTTTTACTTTCTGAAGTATCAGTATTTGGTCCCAAATACTCCTCTGCTGACCTAATTACAACCCCTTGCCACAGCACAGTTGACAAATTCTGTGTTTATTTAAGCCAAGAATTTGGCTTAAACTCCTGTTATGTAGAGTTGTTTCAGTTCCACAGCTACAGCTAAATGCAAAAGGAATTATGAATCAGAGACTTCAGCTGTCACTATTTAAAGTCTAGCATATTGACATAAATGGAAATCAATGCTAGGTTATGCTAATATGCCAGGCTGTAAGCAGTTTAGGGACAGACAAATTTCTGATACCTCCACTGCTAGTATCTTCAAGACAAATCCGTGTAAGGCAATAGAATTCATAAATCAGAACCCAAATGATTTAGGAGAAATTAAATACATTAATAAGTATTACAAATAAAGGGCACCAACTTCAATGTAAGCAATCTCTGAATTACAAACTATTAGAAGTCTAGAGGAGTATCCCATGCTATGGATATTTTATCCATCTATGCTTACACTTTTCTGACAGCTTCTGGATTTGGCCAGTGTCAGAAGTAGCAAGATGCTGGGCTAGATGGATGTCTTTGTCAAATTCGGTATCACTGAAATTTGGGTGGTGTTTTTTGACTAGTTTATTGTTGGGGTGGTTGTTTTCATTTTGTTTTTCAGGCAAAGCCTACAATAACTTTTATCTCTCACTTGGAATTAAATGGGATTCTATTTAGTCCCATTACTCTTCTATAGACTTTTGGGAGAAACAGACACAGCAAGAGAGTGGCAGTATTTATTCACACTCTTTACTTTCAACAGATTCAGAGCAGCAAATTTTATTTCTTGGGCTGTACTTGATAGGGAACTTGTAAAGCTCAGCTTGAGTGAAGCTTAACTGAACTAAAATCAGAGGAGAGGAAAGATAAAAGGGCAAAACAGTATCTATATTTTTAGGGGTATTTGTTTGCCCTCTGTCTAGTAATTCTCATACTCTGAAGTTCTGGTGAAACTTTGTCAGTAGCAGTTTCTGATCTGCAGAGAAACGGGGAAGCTCTTTTGCACAAAATCCTGCCTCTGAGATATGGGAGACAAGCAGAGTTACAACATAAAAGAGTTAGGAAATTAATAGAGCAAATCATGGCTGACAGACTACTTGGGCAGCTCTCCAAGTAGAATAAATTGCAAAGGAATTTGAGAAGCTATCCTTAATGTCAAAGAGTACTTTTACATAATGGGACAAATCCCTAAGATGGACTCAAAATGAACTTACAAAACCGCAAAGTGGAAATAACCATTTGGGGCAAAACCGATGGGCACTGAAATCTTTGCTTTGGATGCAAGAGATAAGTTAGCATCAAGGGGACTGTTAACTGTTAAAGCTAATAGTAGAAATAATGAGTCAGAAAATACTGCTTTATACTCTGCTCCTGCAGATTGTGTTACCATGATGAAGCATTCATCACAACTGCCAAATATTAAAGCTCAAAAGTTAGATGTTAGACATTTGGAGCTGTTAGTACAGAGATAAATTCCACAGAGGGAACAACAACTGTTTCTCATATCTGTCATAAACAAAGACACTCTGAAAGTAATTTCTCATATAGATTTAAAAATATTATGTTCAGGATAATTTACATATTCATTCATTCAATCTGGTCGTTTAGTACATCTGCAAAAATCTTGATAAAGATCTCCTACCATTTACACTGATGTTCACAAGATTCAATCTCCAAAACTGTTCAGTTAAACTCCTGAAAACTCCGTGGAGTCTAGAAGCTTTCTCAACAAATTCAAACAGGATAAAGACTAGTTTTTCAAAACCCCATGCTCACCTCTCCCAACACCATCAACTATTTTGATTATCTTTCCTCTGCCCTAGTAATTCAGTATTCTTTTGCATATGGTGCCAAAGTCAGCTGATGAAAATGCAACACCTTTTTTTCTGTCACACAATAAATATTTTTTTTCCATAAATTGCACCCCTTTTCCCATCAGTTAAAAAAATAAATCACATATCACTACCACACAAAGCAACAACTAGTTTCAGGTAGCTGGTAGGAGTAAAGATGTAAGCAGAGTACATTTTATTTCCTAGTAGGAAAGCTGAGCTCTAATTCAAGCATTGATACTCTTCAAGTGTAATGCTGTTTGACAATGAATTTTTGCCCTTTCTCTTGCAAAGAAAACAACAGATATGTTTTACATTTGAAACATGACTCAGAAATGCAGTGATGTTTGCATCCTTAGGTTGTGTACTGCCATTTTTTAAAAAAGCAGAATTTTGTTGTAGTGTTAAATTGTTTCTTCCTGAGGGACGCTGAACCTCCTTAAGTCCTTTTCTTCAAAGTGGCACTGTGCAGGATAAAGTCACAGATCACACTCTGAATAAAGTGAAGGGTAGAAATGGATTCAAAATAAGAGACTCTTTCTTAAGAGATTAGAACAAAAAAAAAATAAATTCAAAATCTTTAGAAGCTGAGTAAGTTGAAAGTGTCTTTGGGTGTTCTATCTCATGATGTCTTCAAGTTATGAGGTGCTTTATTGCTAACAGATAAGCGCTTGCAGGAAGGTTCCTAAGTAGTATGTTGTTAATTGACATTTCACCTACGGATTGTAGTATGGGTAATACTCTGAATACAGAGAATAATTTCCTACTTTTGAGGATGGATTAAAGTTGTTTTAAGAGATGTGAGTTTCTGTTAAATTACTATTTTCCAGAACAAAAGCTTCAAATAAACACAGCCATTATATACTCCCCACAATGTATATCAACATTTAGCTCTACATTCTACTTTATTTTATGATACCTATTGGTTCACAGACAAGTTCTGATTCTGCAACAGTTGAATGCAATTTTGGAGCTTTAAGAGCCTGAAATTTAATTTTGATCCATACTGACAAAACTGGATTAAACATATAAAAATAATATATGGGAAGAATACATTCTTTTCTCTAGGTTCTGTAAACCCTGAGGTACATAGGAGATTATTTCTAATATTTTGAAAAAAATACGATTAATCTGCAGTCTCTAAATACTCAATACTAACAATATGCAGCAAGAGTGTTAGACAGTTCTTGTAAAAAACCCTTTAAGCAGTATTCAGAATATTCTCTCATAGTGTTCCTACTCTAAACTGTACTTTTCTTTAGGAACTCAGTTTTAACATTAAAGTAGTCCTTTAAAGATGTATTTCATTAAGAAAGGTGCTAAGTCTGAAATTACTTTTTACATCATCTTTAAGTAATAGAAGGTCATGGTATTGTTTACCAGTGCAGTAAGGAACAGAAGGCTACAAGATGCTTTCAGATCAATGGTCTTACAGTGGATGAATGATTTCTGAGCTATTCACTGCATTTGATAAAAGGTGTATTAACAGCCGTGACTGACCCAGTAATGGCTTGCTGTACAGCATAGAGACCTCTTAGTCCAAAGGATATTTGTAGGAAAAAGGACAAAATAATTCATAAAATAAATAGACTTGACATGTAAGAATCATTAATTATTCTATGTACTGCAAAGAATTTAAAAAGAAAGGTACAAATATTCTAATACTTTCTGCAACTGTTCAGCTTTGTTGAAATTACTTTCCTTATCATCTGCATACTAGGGCATTTTTCTCTATACTCAAATGTGAGGTCAGTGCACATATGATGATGCCTGAAATAGTCTATCTGCCTGTAGTATGACAAGCTTGCTAAGACAGGAGAAAGAAATTTTCCCCTCCAGTTGATGAATTGTGCTTCACAATTTTAGGGCTTGTACAGGGCAATTTTCCTTGACTCACTTTTGATATAGTACAGAATACAGTGATGTGTTAGGTTCACGAACAAATACTTAATCAGATAACCTGTCACTCTACAGAATCAATTTGCTTCACTTTATGTCTGCCAGCAACCAGACAGCAGAAAACTAATTATTTTAGAGTTTCATCAGGTCAGGATTCACATACCAGAGAATTGATTTTTTTTTCTTTATTTGTAGCTAAACTGGGAGCTGGCATCCAAAACTCCACAGGAAAAAGCATAAATGCATTTTTCAGCACAAGAACAATGTAGTTCTGTTGCAATTCTTCAGAGAGAATTGAATCTGCATTATGCTGACTTTTGGTGTCACATGCATTTTAAGACACTTTGGATCGTACTTGTATGTGCTGCAGTTAGAAAAAAATTCTACAGAGATTCCCCAGTATTTGGGCTGTTAGTAAGATGCTAAAGAAAGCATACATACAAATAGCTTTAAAGCATTACAGTAAGTAATTTCCACTTAGTCACAGCAGCAACAACACCCTATTTAGTCTGATCCTGCTAGCACTCATCAAGCCCACACTGTTCAAGTGAAATTATTCTTTCTCCCTTATTACAAACATAGGACTTGAAAGTTATAATCAAAACACTCAAAATGAACTCTTGATGAAAACAGTAATATCTTCAAATAGAACCTGATTTTTTTTAAACTTTTTTCTAGACTGACAGTTCAGTGTAGCAATTCAGATGCAACTCCCAACAGTAAAACATGCATTAATTTCTGTTGTGTAACTAGTGGATAGTCCCTATGGTGAAAACCATGACAGATAGTCTATATGTATGCCTATATGTATATACACATATAGCTTTTATTTTTTTTTCAGATAAGAACTTGATCAACTGTACCTTCCTTTCAGACTATGTAAGCAGACCGCCCCTTTACTAAACTACACAAAACCCTATTTGGAAACTGTGATACTCTTTGCTGTATAGTTGATACATTGAACTGTCCAAAAACTTCCAAACTTCCCCCTCCCCACCTGGTTTAGTCCTAAGTTTTACAGGATGGAATTATAAATTTAGATTTGTGGCATTCTACAAATTCACTAGTGGCCACGAGAAAAATAAAGAGGTGAGGTTTCACTGTTTTGTTTTGTAAATCACTCCATGATGAAATACATATTAGGTTACCGGGATACTTCATATTCTTGAAGTTTTTAAGATTTCAGGTCAGATGAGCCTGTTTTACAGCATACTTAAATTTAGGTAGTTAAATATGATAAATAAAATATGTAGGCAGCTTTAATAGCTTCTAATTCTGGTCTGACTTCTAACTGAGTTGGTCTGGCAAAGTTAATGTTGAGGGGAAACTTCAACCCACCACATTATCTCATGAAAATTCAGATGAATTTTCTGAAGATTGAACTAGATGTTAAGGAAGGGAAAAAGAAAATTATTGCTGCATGTTATAATCATAAAATGTAGCCAGTGGCTTCTGTAAAAACATAAAAATGGAGCCATGTAAGTGAATGCTCAATAATTCCAAGACAGTCCCACTGTCGCAAGTCCCACAGATCCATACCTGGGGAGAAATACATCGTTTCTGCTAGAGTGGAATACTGAAATTGGAGGTTTAAAATAGTATATGAATGCTAGGAGAAAAGACCAGCACTATAGAAGTAATTACAGGACTGGATTAACAGCTTTTTTTGGTCATCATGAAAATACCACCAAAGTAATACCTAGAACTTTCTCTGAAAATGAAAGTTGGATTAAAAGTGTCTTAATATGAGCTAAAAATACTGTATCAAAAAGAAAGAAAAAAAGACTGAATCTGTTATCCTGACCAATTCAAGAAGCTATCAGAAAATTTTGAGGTAGAGGATGTTATCCTAAAGGACTATATGTGCTTGATAGATTGTGTACTCTGATGAGTATGCATGTACATGGCATGAAATTTTGAAATTGTTTGTTAATCATATTTCTGTAGTAAAGATACGAATTAATCACACATTAGGATATGCTGAAAGATGCTCAGATCCTGGCTGAGGAAGCAAAACAGATCTTGTGACTACAGCTTTGAGCCTCCCTCTGCCTTCTGATCATAAATCTGTTGAGTGCTTCATCCTCAGGTGCAAGCTAAAGCAGACCAATACATACTCCAAATTGTACTGAAAGGCCTCTGGGGACCATCTCAGCTCTTGATAAAAAAGAAGAATGTTTGCAAAGATGTTCTGATCTCATTTTTTCCCCTGCCATGCTTGTCCCTTACAGGGAGCTGATGCTATCCAGCTAAAATGACTTTATTCTCATGTTGGGTAATGTGGTCTCAAAGCACCACCTTTTCAACTTGTAATTTTTTTTCCTTTATTTTTTCCAATAGTTGAGGGAAAACCCAAACACCCATTCCCTGCCCCAAATAACAACAGCAACAAAAAGCCCCCACAAATCCAAATAAACAAAAAAGCAACCAAACCCCAATGCTCACACTCCCAGAGAAAAAACAAAGAAAAAACCCAGGCACCTAACACCAAAACAATAGACACAAACCACCACACAAAAAGCCCCAAAACACTGAATTATTTCCTAAGGCACAAACTTAAAAAAAAAAAAAAAAATTAAAACCCATGCATCAGCAAACAGTTTTAAAACTACATTAGCTGATATTCTTGACCCTTACACCAGAGCAAATCAGTAATAGATTGTAAGAAGGATTAAATATCCACAGTATTGCAAAGATAGTCTAGCAAGAAAATCTGGTCTCGACATTATAGGGAAGAGAAAAAGCTGCACACCCTTCTCAAGATTAGTGCTCCCTTAGCAGAACTAATACAATACCTGAAAATCAAGGGGGCATTTTGAAATCTCTGTACTGTCCTTGAAGTCTATGTAAATGGTCTCAGGGCTTGTTTTTACTCAGGAGCAGTTCGATCAGCAGTGACTAAAACTCATCACATGTAAGAGATGCTCTTATGCTACAAAGACCTACTTCTGACATGCACTGTCTGTAAAGTCACTATCTGTTCTGCTCTTTATCATAAAGCGTGATTAAAACTGAGGTTGTTACTGAATTCCTTTTACTGCCACTACAGAGTAACATATAGCAAGGAAAAATAATCCACATTCAAGACTGACTGATGGTTTTCTCCTAGGAGAAAATAGGATGTCTTAATTAAGAATGCTGTTGATGTTACTGAAGAAAGAAAAGAACATGCTTTTAAAGGAACAGTAAGAATGACAGAGTCAAGACAGATGACTACATAATATAAAGACATTTTATTATGACATTAGTGGTGTAATTTATGCTCAGTCAGTAATTCACACCTCCCTCTCTTTAAATAGCTCAATTTTTTACTCAACCTGTACTTCCCCAGAAATCTTTTCATTATGATTTCCAGCAAAAGTTCAGCTCAGCAGAAACATCTGGGGTTTTTTCCCTCTGTTATCTGTACAATATTACCAATTATTCAATCACATGATTGCATTCAGAGGGTACTGGTCAATGACTTGATGTCCAGATGGATATTGGTGACAAGTGGTGTCTCTCAGGGGTCCTTATTGGGACCAGTACTGTCTAATATCTTCATCAATTTACATAAACAGTGAAATTGAGTGTAAGTTTGCAGATGACACCAAGCTGCTTGGTGCAGTTGTCACACCAGAGGGACAGAATGCCATCCAGAGCACTCAGCATCCACAAATTTGTTAGATTAGTAGGCTTCAATTCTATATTAGTATTCTTCAAAGCCCACTATCACTTGCCTCTCAATTATCAGAAGTTATTTTAACAGATCTGCTTATAAATGATAGAGGAAGAAACCACAAGGCAAGATGCTTCCAGTTGCCTTAATTGTAAAAGTATACCCTTCTCTGTAGAAACCTAGTGAAATGATAATAAATCCTGTTTTCTGCATGAAAAATTCCTGTGTTCCTTATGGCTGTAGGCAAGTAGAATCCAACAAATTATCTGAAGCAGTTGCTTCACCTGCAGGACACTGAGGCTTGTATTGTTTAGTACTTAGTGTTCTGTATTTTGACATGAATGAACATGTTCTTGAATTATCTTTAGAAAAAAACCTACACTTTTATATTCTACCTTATGTAGACTCTGGAGTATCATTAATTACTCTCCTTGTATTTATGATGTAATTAAGCTTAGTTACAGGCAAATAATTCCCCCACCCCCTCCCCCCCAAAAAAAAAGTAAAGGCAAAAAATCCCCCCAATCAACTAGCAAACTCAAATACCCTCCCCCCCAGTAAAACCTTAAATCCATATTTGTTTGGGTTTTTTTAAGGTAAAGAATATTTCTTTCCATTGCTGCATCACAGCTTTTATTTTTCAGAATTGTTCTTGAGTTATACTCTCATAAGGCTGTAAAGAATTCTCATTTTGACAGATTCCTGAAACTTTTATCAAAGTTTCCATTCGTCTGGATCCAACAGTTGCCTCTCTGCATAATTTTGCATAAGCAATGACTCTGCCTTTCTTTTTGAAATTAAAGAGAAATGGAGAGAAAAGCAGCTTTAGTAAGGGAGCAGATAGCAGTGGCCTTGCAGTAGTTTGAGCCATCAGGATTGTTCGAGGGGTGGGGTTCAAAGCAAGGGAATGAAAAAAATAACCTGTGTTCCTAAACTCTGTCATGCTAATAGCATAAAGGCTGGAATGAAGGTGCACAACAATGTGCACAATATCCACTAGAGACATAGAAAGGTTGACCCACCAAACTCTCATATCTCACAGACAAATAAACAGATATACAGCTGCCTGGGAAGATACATTCCTGTATTATGTGGAGAGTAGGACAATCCACCAGAGATCCAGTAGGAAAAGAACTCAACCAATATGTGTACATGCTGAAAACACACACCTCTGCCTGATTCTAGCAGAACTGCATATTTAGTACTTTTTCTTGCATCCTTACTGAAACAGCCTTGACTTTGGGGACATGAAGTAGAAATTCAGTACATGAACAAATTTGGTCCTTCTAATAACATTTAAGAGGATGGTAAGTATGCAAAGACTATTAGCTATCAGCTGGAAGTAAAAATTAATATACTGCTCTGGATTGTGAGATGAAATTTAGTGGAAAACAGGAGAATAGCTACATTACTAGAACTAACAAACTAGGCAATGCTGTATTGACAGTGATATATTAGTCTCTGTGTATAGTCTTTGGAACATTAAACTTTACAGACATTAAAAAACTGTTTATGTAATTGACATTACACATTAAATTCTCTACTCCCCTGCCTCCAATAACTAAGACCCAACAACACCCTGAGATACAAGATGATGAAGTTAAAGGCACACAAGTTATTCAGCACAAGAAAAATCCCTATAACATTGAGTATTTTGTGTGCTGCTGAAGATATTCTGCATAACACTCATTGTTTGAATTTGTCAGAACATGCTACTGAAGGAAAGAAGTAATCATCTACATGCAGCACCATCTGTGTACCATTAGCTAATTTCAGAATAGATTAGGCCATGTGGTGAAACTATCAGTCTCTGACATCACTGCCATCAGGCAAGCAGTAAATTACCACACAGCAAGTTTCTGGAAGAAGTAAACCAGTACTACTCTAGATTCATCTGGCCTCCATGTACTTTTTAAAAATCCTGTAAGGATGAATTCTACAGTGTCTCATCTTCAACAAAATGAAGAGGGAAAATAAAAAGATGAAGATAACATTGATACTGGCATGGAAAGAACAGGAAAGGTGGAGCTTTTGCCTTTTAACAGAGGGTTTTCTCTCATTTTATGCAGCCAATTGAAGATCGTTGCAGGGAATGAAGAGCTGCAATCTGTGCCATGGACTTGGGATGTGCTGGTGCATGAGGTGGGTTCACAGCACTATGTTAAGATAAAGGGAGGGGTAAGGCACCAAAAAAGGCAGTTGAGGTATTTCTATATAGATAAAGCAAGGTATTAAGTGTTTTGAGGGAAAGAATCTCCCCTCTCTTCAAACAGCAATACATTCTGGGGCAAGATGGAAAAGGAGTCACAGCTAAGGCTGCAGCTAGCTGAGGGATCCTAGAATTTAGGATTAGTTTATGTATGCAGAAGTAGTGCAGAAAGTGTGATTAAAATAGAGCTACAACATTCTTTGGGATGTCAAGGTTTTGCAGCTGAGTAAGTTAAATGAAAATTGCATCACTCTCTTCAACAGCATGGGAATTATATTAAGCAAATACCATTAGTACCTTTCACAGGAAAATAAACCTGAAGGATAGGAATCTAAGTGGGAAGACCTTATAGTGTCTAGAGTCTGCTACATAGCCTTTAAGAAATACAAATGAGAAGATGGAAGATAAAGTAGACAATCTGATCTCAGTATCTTGTCTTTGTAACAAAGCACAACTACAGCAAACAGTGCTTATATGGTGCAGCAGCAGTAGGAGGATAACATCCCTTTTAAATAATTAACTAATGTAACTGACATATTTTACCCAAGGCTTTCCTTATTTCCTTTCCAAACAGAATAATGAAAAAGTATCCAAAAAAGGAAGATGATAGGTTCCTCAAAGGAAGGAATCCTTAGAACTGGATGTAAACAACTCCATCTGGAGAAAACTAAACAAAACGTACATGTTTCTACCACATTCACTCTCAGCAAAACTACAACAGAACTACAGCTTCAACTGGCATTAATTTTGTATGCAAAGAGCTAAAACATTTTGTCATTCAGCTGACCTGTGCAACTGAATCCTTGTATTAATTTCTGTAAAAAAGGAGGACTTAAAGTAAAAGGAGAAGATATACACAATGAAACTCAAACTTGCTATCTTTCTTTGAAAAAAATTTCTTATAAGAAGAAAACTTAATCAAAACACTATTACACTGATTTGCACAGTAAATTACAAAATTCAGTCATATTGGTACTCACCCACTAAATGCCTGGACTGCAGAAAGTTTGGAAGCATCCAAGGAACTTCCACTTACTATCCGAGCCTTTAATAAAGACCAAAGAAAAATTACAGTTACTCAGTTGTTCTTCATAAGTCTTTGGACAGAATTTAACTGCATCAAACATGTAACACCTAATATGAAAATGTTTAGCAGGGTCAGCTCCAGGCCAAAGCTAGAGTAACTATTGCTTTGGATTACATTTTGGTAGCATTCAGGATTTGGTGAAATACACTGGAAGAACCCATGGGAAGGTAAGATACTGCTTCCCAAATATTGTTGTCCTTTAAGTCCTACAGTGTAGATGACAATTAGAGGCAAAAATCCAGATATCGTGTTTGACAGTAGCAGACCCCTATGTTGGCAATTATGATAAGCACAACAAGTGAGGGTTATCCTGTTTATAAATGCAACACATTTGCAATACACTCAAAGGAGAACAAAAGAGTGGAAAGTTGGGAAAAACATGCAGATTTAACAACTAAAATGAAGGAACCAAACAGGTCAAATAAGTCACAAACATACATCAACAAAATACATGATCCCTATAGTAAATACGTGATTTTAAACCTTTTCATCCACAGAACCGCTATCTGAAAGAGAATTGGGAAGAAGGGGAATATAGGTTAGACAAACAGTCTCTGAGAAAATGTCTCATGCTATAAAAAACTGACACTGAGCAGAATCCAAGTAATACCTGTGCTTAGCTGTATCATCGTGGCAAAAGTACTGTCACTACATTTTGAACAAGCATAAAGATATTTTCTTTGGACAAGAACCACTGCCACTTATGCCAGACTGTGTGGATACCATGTAATTTAAACACTGTATCTCATTCCCATGTGGTTTTATTTTATTTTTTATTTCTTTTTTGATAATAATGAAGGTATTCAATATAGTTGCACTGTTAAAATAAAGGGGGGGTGGGTGGGAAAAAAAGCTCTGTTTTCAAGGAAAATGAAAGGAAGTCTTCTGAACTCAAACTATCCTTTTTTATCCCAACAATTCATATAAGGACAGAAATTACCTCCAAAATGGCAACAGCATTGTAAGTATATACATATATATACACTTATATATACTTTGCTGATAGGAAAAAATCTACCCTTATTTTATTGTCTTGTCCATTTAAAAACTTGTTCAGAATTGGCTTTATCTACTATTCCACAGTACAGTGCATACATGAAACTACATTGTTTTAATTGTCACCTTACTGATCTTTCCACTTTTCCTCACTATAGAGTACACATCCTACAGGCCTTGTAAATCATTCGGGTATCTTTCAGATGCTTGGAGATCCCACATAACATACACCACAAAATTGTCATTTACACCTTATGTTCACTTTTAAGCAAGTTTATCTAAGAAAATATCCCATTCACATGTTGTTCATATCATATATCTGAAACATATATTGGCAAATGTGAAAGTGCACTCAATAAAGCAGCAACAATCCAGGGAACTAAAAGGATCTGTTGTGTCACTCATTTTAGAGGCTACTTAGGTGGTCAAAGAAAAGCACATGCACAAGAATGGGCAAAGTGGAAAATGGAGATAAATTGTTCTAAATGTGTTTTATCACTCAGAACTTCTTTTGTATTATTCAAAAGGGTTAAAAAGGATTGAGCTACTAAGTATTAGATAATGTCAAAACACCAAACCTGAGTCCACAGAAAATCCGGCTACACAACATCCTTTCTCTTGCGAGACCACAAAATCTGACTACAGATCTCAGTTTTTCCTTTACAGCTATTGGGAACAATCCTTAAAGTGTATACATAAAATAATGAAATATAGTTTATATCCCCAAGGCACTTATGATTTATTAAATGAAAACTATTGCAAATAGCAAATACTACAATTTACCAAAAATTGAGTAAGCATATCTGTGCACCAAGAGCATCTGCTTGCTGTGAATCGATACTTTTCATAGTTCTCCTGCTGAATGGACATAGTAGCAACTGTTATTTTTGTGCCTTAGAAAAACCCATCGAAGTGTTTTTTCTACTGGGACATGAACTATTCTGATATTGTCTTCAAAACTTTGCCTGCCCTTTAGAAATACTAGAATATTACAATTTTCTTTTGCCTCAGAAATTAGTTCTTGACTAAATTAAATGATGACATTTTAGTTGTCAAATTACTCTCACTTGTCTGAGTGGATTTACAAAAATTACTTTAGTCTTTACATTTTATTGTCTTCAAAAAAATAAAATTATTTGCCTGACATCAGATATACTGTCCTCTCTTTCTCCACAAGCATATACATAAGACTCGGACATCCATTTGATCCTACCTTCCCTCTACAAAATTATTACAGCACTTTCATAGGCAGGGTAAGAGCAGAGGCAGGAGTAACTTTATGACTGCAAGCAGGTCTGGTCATGGAAATAAAATGGGACGTGCCCTTATGAGTGCTAAGCGAAATAAGAGGAATAGTTAAAACCGAAGTGCTTAGAGCAGCACCTGGACAAGCGAATGAGAAGAAAAGCAAGAAAGGATATAGCAACAGGACCCTAAGTAGGAGATACTGAGTTGTCAAACTGCTATAAAAAAAGGCAGTCTAAAAATGAAAAGAAGGTTGTGGACTGAGGGAAGTTTTATGTAGGACACCACTTGCAAGGTAAGAAGCTTCACCTGCACCTTCTTTCTAGAATATCTGATTCATATCTCAGTATTATTTATGTGGAATACATTTTTTTCAATAGTTTGCAAGTACTTTGCTACCAGCTGCCTGAATCACATGAATTACATGTTTCAGTTGTTTAGAAAGTTGTATATCTTTAAAAAATTTAAAAATTGTTGAGATTTGTTTTCCACATTAAATGGAATTTTGTATTTCAGAGTATGAGAGATGGATATATGAAAGTTTCTTTATCTTTCTTGGATTTTAACCAGCTTCATCTAATTTCGCTACACTTCCTTTGCTGGAACCTAATTTTGCCTAAATTTAGGAAGGAGAGTGACAATCGAAAATTAAGAAGGGAAAAAAGGTATTATGTTTTTGGTTTAACTTGGTTTTCTTCATAGTTGCTACTTAAATGTAATTTTAAACACACCAGTCTAATGGCCTCTTTTCTCAACAGAAATTGTGTAAACCAGACAACTGATGCAAATTTCCCAAACTCAGATTTTGAAAGCATCTCTTTTTTGCTGCTGCTGTTGTTGTTGTCATAAGAAATGACTGCATCTTCAAAGACAAAATTAGTTGGAAAACTTCATTGTTTATTGCTTCTCCTGTGGAGGAAGTCTCTGTGCGTATGAGAGCACCAAACAAGGAAATGTACAGTCACCAAGCAATTCACTTCAGTAGTCATTAGTCTACTAGAATAGACAGCAACATTCCTTGATGTAGATGAGAAATGAACTGTGATTATGTAACAGACCATTGAATGTGCTTTCATATCAGGGACACAAGGCTGGAGATCTCAGATTATACTGCTGAATGACAGTGATTTACTTGAAAAAGCTTATCTTCATTAAATTAATTTCTGTCACCCACAGATTCTATGGCCAACAACTAACCTAAAACAATTAAGAATATACTAAGAACAGTGTAAACATCAGTCCACTTAAATCAATGAGATACATCCTATTTTATCTTAATTAGTTTATTTCTCCTTGAATGTTTATCTTATGTGAAATTCACCCTATTACAAAATATAATATAGACTTCATATTAAGCATTTACACTATATGCCATTTTAGATAACCAGAGTGTGTTTTACTAGGGCTAGAGGAAAAGTTTATGGGGTGATACTGCTCCATAATGGTTGCTATTTAAGCTCAGTGCACTCCATATTATATACCTGTGTAAAGGAATGAAGAAGAGTAGGATGGTCATCTAGCTATGTACTAAGGAAAATTTTATTTACAAATATGATATATGTCTCTTTTTGAGACAGTCTGATAATTTCAAACTTCATTAAATATAATTTTAGGTAACTGGTAAAAGAGGAAAGAACTATTTTAACATAGTTAAAGATATTGTGGTGGTACAATGTTTCTGTTGTTCATTTAAAGGTACATTACAATGAATACAAAGAAAAAGAAGGAGTAGCATATCATTAATTGCAGCAAGGAAAGCATGACGATCAGCTATGTGAAAGACTAAAAGCTTGTCTCTCCTGGTGTGATTCCACAAAGATAAAATCACTTGCTGCTTGCCCAGACAATAGCTGATATGTGTTGGGCAGAGCCACTGGTACGACTCTTGGAAGGTGCAAAGATAACATTGCTCACTGGACCACAGCTGGCCTGACAACAATGGACCAAGGCCACCTTTGGGAATATGCATAAAACAAGATAATCTCCACTCATCAAGTACCCTGGAAAGGGAGGATGGCGAGACAATGGATTCATCACCTGGCCCCTGAATTCCTGAGGGACAATATTTGGACACATACCTAAGGACTAAAAAACTGTATAAAAGACTTGAGCAACTACTGGCTCAGCAGAAGAAAAACGGAGAACCGAAAACACAGATGAAGGAAAACAGGACAATGCCACTGAGAAAGAAAGCACGAGAGATGGAAAAGCCCGGGACAATGCTGCTTCGAAGAAAAGAGGCCATGGAGCCTGGAAGAAGCAGACTGAACCCGCTCTCCGTGTCCTAAGTTCCACCTGCTGCACCTCATGGAGATGAAGAGGCTGCCCAGAGGACTGCTTCTCTTCTCCAGCCAAACCCTCAGCACCCTTTCTCTACAGACCCAACATCTCTTGCAGCACCTTTCCTCCACAGACTCAAACTGTCGGGGGGGGGGGGGGGGGGTGAGGGGTGGGGGAGGGGTGTGGTAATATAATTCCTCTCTCTCTATTTTCTGTCTCTCCCCTTCTGATCTATCCACTTGATTTATGTAATAAATAGTCTAGCTGTTGATATTTTGGCTTCGTTTGTGCCTCTAATTTCACAACACAGGAATATTCAAAAGAACTGAGTGTCTTTCCCTCTGCGGACCGAGACAAGCTATCATATCACAGTTCTCAAAAAAAAAATAAATTAAAATCTCATTTTCTATGCAGAATTTTTAAGATTCAATGATGGAACAAAATATTTTTAGGAAGGACAGGAAAATCTTAAGGAATCTATATCAAACCATATTTTAAAGTCTCCATGTTTAGCAAAAAAAGTTCCCTCCAGGTCCATACCATTCTTCACCGCTAATCTCTGATCCTCCTCCTTCACTGTGAGTCCATAAGCCTCCCATAAACAGATATAAACTTTTAGGTAAACATGAAATTAAAAGGATTCATTACTTAAAATTAATCTTAAGGTTCCATTTATACAAAGTTCCAGATATTGAAAAGGCAGTATAACATTCAGCATACCTGCTAGACCCTGGCTTTTGTTGAAAATGGTTCACAACTATCCACTGAGGTAAGTTAGCCCCAGATGAAGGGGGTGGAGTAAGAGAGGCTTACTTGGCATTTTTTCACCCCCCTCAAATAAACTCCAAAGCTATTTTCTGTTTGCATAACAGCTAAAAGTTTTTGAGAAGGCTAATTAAAATTTCCAGAAACTGTTTATTAATGTTGCATAGTTACTACTCAAACTCATTCTGAAAACTAATAGATCTTATAAAGGTTGAACTTCACACTACTATCAACTGTTTTCAAGCTAACACATGGTCTGATTTACCCATTTTTAATAACAACATTGCCACCTGTAACCTACCACAAAAGACAGGAATTTATCATATAAGATAAATAGTTTCTATAGCCAAACTTTCTAGAAGAAAAGTCTTTCAAGGATGCTGAAAACATTCTTACAGCATGAAAGGTGAACTAGCAAAGAAGATAAAGAAGTGAAGACAGATCTTTGCTTTTGTAACTTACAATACCACCAGAAACACAGCTGGACAATAGTCTCATCAGTCAGCAGAGACAATTACATCAAAGAAGGTCAGGAGATTATTCGACCCACCCACCCCCTCCCCCAGTCCTAAGCATCTTCAAGTGCTGTGTCATTATTTCCATTGTGAATTTTTTTCTGAGCAGCAGAGCACCATCCTAGTACACTTCTCTTTACTTAATGATTGCAAAAAAAAGATTTCACCACCTCCCTGCCACAGAACAAGAACTGTAATAAGGTCATAAAATATAAACTGTTAGGAAACCCCAGGATTAAAATGGTATAATGTATATTACCTTGATTTTCCACTCTTGTAAGTGTGCATAATTGTATAAAACTAAATTGGAAAAACCTTTAAAGTTCATAATTAAAGATTCAAACTACCATTTGAATCTTTAATTCTGCAAAACAGTTGCAAGAACTTCAAACTGACTGATAATTATATCCCTCCTAGAATCAAAACCTTTAGACATAATACTTGCTGGAATTAGGTAACAATACAGCTGTTCATGGAAATAACTTATAAAGTACTCATAGAAGTAGTTTGTAGTCCAAGATAAACAATTCCAATTAGTATGCAATGCTAAGAAAAGGAAACAAAGGATAAACACCAGGGTCAAATAAAAGCAGCACTTTAATTGTGTGTTCAAATCAATGACACAAATTAAGACATCCTAAAATAACAAATGCTGTACCCAGAAGCTAATATTATCACTACAGAGCAGACTGTTACAGCATGTGAGCCTAAAGGATGTTGTGTTGCTGAAGCATATTCTAGGAAGATACAGCATATAATGCTTGAAAGATAATATTAAAGCTGGCACACCATAAGAGATGAGTGATGCTTGTCTGACAAAGAGAAGGTCAAACTTGAATAAAGCTTGGTTGACAGGAGAAATAGAAGAATTGCTGCTAGCACTTTACTAGCAGTGATGTAGAAAAATCACTAGCGGATAGATTGGGAGCCAAAACAGGAGGTCAGCTTGGTTAAGATAAAAACTGCATTTGTGCCTTTGTAATAAACTGCTCTGCAAATCTGAAACAAGAGGACATGCTTTAAAAACATCTCTGGTGTTTGGAAATTGAGTTCCATTAGACTTCAAATAGCTCCTGTTTTCCTGCTGTCTTTTAGCAGCTCCTAGTTACTTCTGCCAACTTACAAAACTTACCTCTAAATTAATAAAATATTGAATATTAAGAGAACTATTTGATTATGGAATGTGGTATGATACTAGTGCTTTTTAATTTGTCATGGTCTCAAAAAAACCCACACCCATTTTGAAGACTGAGCTTTCTTGAAAGTCTCCAGCTTGTCAGAGTGACAGTAGTGAGTAAAATAGACTGCATTGCAACCCTCGAACTCATCAAAATTGTAAAGCATGCATTTATCCATAAAGGATAAAAAGGCATATTTTATATCTTTTTATACAAATGATAATTGTAAATGGAACCAAGTAATGAATTACAGACTGTGAAAGCAAACAAATAATTGATTATTGAAAGTCTGTCCATATCACACAGCCAACATTTAACTTGGATGTCATGGTCTACCTTACAAGCCAAAGTCCCATTGTGTTTCTTCCAAAGAAATCCAAGCAAATAGCACCTGATTTGACATCAGGTATGATCAAGAAACCTCAGTGCTCAGGAGAAGTCAAAAAGTTTTGCCCCATCACATCTGAGATTCCAGTGTACATAAACAAGTCCAACTAGTTTCAGTATTTACCTCCACAGAAACTACTAGCCTGTCAGCAGCTTGCTCTTTACTACTACTTGTTTAGTGAAAACAGAATAGTCTTTCCTGTGTTCAGCAGGATTATTCTTTTTCTAGTATTTTTTTTTCTATTTGAATTTGTCTGTCAGTTAATCCTGTCTTTATTTTCAGGTTCTCCAAAACTTCTGACTATGCAAGCTATCTTAAGAATACTCTACTCATCAAGAAGGGGCAAATCTCACAGCTGACAAAATTCCATCAGTTCCAACGCTAATTCTGCATCAGCAGGAACTGGAGACATTTATGATATTTTCTCTTATTTAGAGTCCCAGGGAGACACAATTGTGTAGGTGCTCTGCTGATCACCTGGAAAATGTGCATAAAGAAAACGTCTGGCAGCTGTCCCATGAAAGTAGTCAGAATTTCACTTTGGCAGCAAAATGGAGAATCAATTTCATTTCACATTTCACTGCAATATTCTATTCCCTGAATAGATCAGAGGAAGATTTAAGCATATTTATGAACTCATGTTTTCCAAGTAATTACATTTTTTAAATGCATGTCTAGATATTTCCTTCAGCTAGTTGCTTTAATGAGATTCCTTTTATCTTGAAGATAGGGAATGCAGGGATATTTCTCTTTCTAAAATACAATGATCTAAAGAAAGGGCTTCAATGTTTGCCAACAAAAAATAGAAAGTCTTTCTTAACCTTGGTGATAAAACACTGATTTTTGTTCATTTCCACAGTAGAACCAGTATAACTAAATCCTTAGAACTGACATTCACACTCAGATTTTCTCTTAGCTCTAGCAAATTTACTTTAGGTCTGTTTAGTCTGTTTAGAGTAGGCAAATTGAGTATGTTTTAAGGGATAAACTAGAATTC
The DNA here is from genome assembly GCF_014839835.1 of Dryobates pubescens. Taxonomy (NCBI): domain Eukaryota; kingdom Metazoa; phylum Chordata; class Aves; order Piciformes; family Picidae; genus Dryobates; species Dryobates pubescens. The sequence continues at coordinate 14,877,157 of NC_071628.1, read as the reverse complement.
TGCTATCTGAGTAGATATTCTTCCTTTACACAATCCGCACCAGCAGCCTACAAAGGAACTTTGTTTTCAAGGGAAAAAAAAACTCATGAACACAAGCACACTATTTTAATCAGTCAACATAGTTACCTCAAGCAACTAAGAAATAAGATGGTATATATATGTACCTTTTGTTTCTCTTTCAACAAACAGTGATCTTTTCTTAAAGCTTATTTCCCAATACAGCCCATGTAGATTGAGCATAGGAGAACTGTTGAACATTTAAAAGCAATTTATCTTCACAGACTTTTTATTTCCCCATTACAGTCACCGCCAATCAATATGCAATTTTTGCAACCAAGGTAATGGATTTATTTATCCTGTTTCCACTTGAACAGATATAAAATGACTGATTCATTTATGGAACAATACTCTATCAATTGATTTTCAGCTGGGCCACAGCACTGAACTTTTCAAGTCCAAACCCATTATTTGTATTAACATAACAAGATATAATGCTATTAAGTATAGCTATTAGTAACTGCACCTATATAAGTGTGTTAAAGACATATAATGGTGGCAAGACATAAAGGAAACAAAAGCCTACGAACCATAAGGCAAGGTTAGATTAACTTCTGAAGCCTATACTCTGGGAAAATACAGCTGACTCAGGCAGTTCCAGAAAACAGATATTAAAAAAATGCCAAAAAAGCTTTCAGAAGAAGAAAATACATACTTGTTTAAAAAAAAAAAAAACAAACCAGGCATAGTTTGCATGGAGAGAATTTTAAATATTCATTAGCGTTTTTCTGATAGCGTTTATTAATATGGAGTCAAATGATCACACTGCAAGGGGAAGGCAGCTAATAACTTACTGGTTCCTTTTGTTTTAAACCTTAGCACCACATTTCCTGTTTTAGGCATGTACAAAACACAGCAGTACTGATATTGGTCTTAAAGTTCTGCTCTTCAGTTAGATACCACCACACATAATACAAAACCTTCCTAGAAAATAAATAGAAATCCCACTTTCATCCACTGTTTAAGAGGCAACTCTCATCCATAGCTCCTGTAATCTTACTTACCACTGCATGTATGTATAAAGTAAGATGAGTTCACACATCTTGATACCACAAACAATCTACAGGTTAGCCTGTAGAAAATTCATAGGAAAGGCTTTTTGAAATCTGACCAGTCACCAAATGATCAGTAAGATCCTTAACTACATCAAAAAACTAGTGCCCATTCACAGAAAGTCTATGTTATCACTAAAAGCAACTGAGTGCATGCAACTCTGTAAGCTTATCCAGACTGATAGTTTCACCAGGAGAAAGAATTATGGTTATTCTAAGGTACCTGTAAAAGATAACAAGATAGGAATGGTGATGAAAGAAGACATAAAAGAAAGCTAGAAAATAACAAGTGATTATACTAACAATAAATAAAAGGGTAAGAGTTATTCTCAATTATAGCATACAAAGAAACAAGCTGGTATTTTCCTAAAAATTCATCAGTCTTTCCATTAATATACAAGGAAAAGCACGCTGCCTCTATGTCCTTACAAAACTTGAAATCCGAGGATTACTCATCTATTGCTCATGTCTCCTCTCATCCATATACCCTATTACTTTCATCCCACTGTGTCTCCAAAAACACATTGTAATAAATAATACATAAGCAATCAGCCCATAGTGTATTTTTTTTTATCTCCAGCTACACACAGAGAATAGAACTATTGGATGGGGATCTTGTGCACTAATAAATTATTTATGACCTTACCTCATGTGTTACTAGAATGAAAATAATAGCATTCTAAACCTTCCTTCCATACTAAATTGGAGAAATAAAACTACTGTATTATCTGGCTATATCTCTGGTTGTCCAGATTGCTGCCTACCTGCGCCAGCCTACACAGAGAGATGACACAATTCGTTAAACAGTAGTCATTAAACAATAGATTATGCTTTGGTTACATAATGAAGATTAATTCAAGGAACTTGATTTGCAACTTGTACTTTTCCATCCATAAGTAAGAAGTCAGAAGCTGATTGTGAATCAGTTATAGGTGTATGAGAGTGAAAAACCCAACTCATACATAAAAGTCATGTAAACCACAGATCAGCTATTAGTCACTTTTGTTTAAAGTTGTAACTGCTCCTGCAAATATTAAAAAGCTATAATACCCCAAACTGCTATTTGCTTAAATGATAAATGAAACATTCTCTGGACATGCATGAATCTACACATGAAGAAGAGGGCAGGTTGTGTAAATGGAGAGGCTGCAAGCTGTACATTTTGTGTGTTTTGTAAAACTCCTCTGAGAAGTGATTTATGATATGTTGTTTCCTATACTGATTCAAAATTGTCATGCAATTTAAGTAATAAACAAAACCTAAACATCAGATTTTTTAGAGGATAAATGGACATTAAGAAGACATCCTTTTTCAAAGACTTCAAACAAAGTACTAAAAAAATGTATTTCCTTATCATGAAATAGTGGAGGCTGGAAAGAACCTCTGGAGGACGTCTTTTCTAAGAACCCTGCTCAAGCAGGGTCACCTTGAGCAGAATGTGTTCACAGCGCTTTTGAATATCTCCACCTCACTGAAAGCAAGATCAAGAAAGATTTTACTTTAAGACTGCATGTCCCTCAGCCACAGTTTTTTTGGGTAGACTCCTCCAGGTAGGAAATATATTTTGAAAATTTTAAAGTCTGAAAAACTCATAGGTGTTCTGCAGATATTTTTTGTGACTAAGTATTCACACGTTATGTATAAAACATGACAGATTTTTGTTAATAAGTATTGCCAGATATGCTACAGCATACATTCAAACACATCCTCTCTGTGGGCGTGGAAAACAGTGTGAAGATAAAACAGAAGTACTACTAAAGAGTCAATGCAGACTGTTTTTGAATAATCTGAAAGAAGTGTTGTTGTAGCAGTTCATCTGTAAATTCCCTTTAGCCTCTTGCTGCTGTATTCCCTTCTCTTTTATTTCAGTGGCAAAAAAAAAATGAAGGTCCTAGTATGAAATCCTAGAACCATGGAAACACTTTGTGCCATATAGACTTTAACCAATAACACCTTTTTATAAACTGGTCTGGGTGTCAGATGGTGTCTCTTTAAATATAGTATAAGAAATGCTTCAGTAATTCATAAATAAAAAGTGTCAAGAAACTAAGAGTTTGAAAGAGCTTTTCCACCTGCTGGGTTAATAGAACAAATACGCTTAGTTCATAGAACTAATCGCATGAGATGCAACATCAAATTACTTCTCATTTTCTAGCAGTCTATCTAACAATGTATACAAATTCACAAACCTTAAACAGAGGAATCTGTTTAGGTTTCACTACTGTGTGCCTTCCCTGTATGCTTTAATTAAGTCCTTAAATGTTTTTTTTTTTTAATATATACACAACAATGACTGGGCACAATGATTGTTGTCCCCCTCTCCCTTAAACTAAAAAGTCATGATAAAATACTAGCTATTGCTGGATCCTTCTTCATAAACACACCATCTAATGTCTAATACATCACTGTAGAAAAATATCTGCAAATCTACAATCTTATGTCATTATTTGAATATAAAAAAAGTTTAAACACTTTCTATTAGCCATATTTAATTGCTTGTGTAACACTTTCACCTTGACAATGCATTTATTGTAAAAGTATTTGTCTATAGAAAAAAAAGAAACTTTCAAGCTCAAGCTTTGGATACTGATTACTACTAATCACAATTCTGTGCCAAAGGCACAGTTCTTCATCTTTAAAATGAATGTATCAGATGATTATTTTTTCAAGGAAGCTAAAGAAAGCAAAGATTCAGTCAAGGTGACAATTACCATCTGGCTAGCTACTGTAATTAGGTGCTCCCAATTAAATGCACATGCAATATTATAACATTAGCATTACAGTGTAGATTAATATTGAAAATCACCATATTTGTGTATTACTAGAGACATTAAAGTTATTTATATGACTTCATTTGAAGTATGTTAACACATAGGGTAAATATCATTAATAAATCTGTGTCGACACCCTCTGTAAATTTAATTACTTTCCAAAACCTCTTCATACATGGATGCTACCATTTACACTTCTTCAGTCTTATCTTCCCTCTCCACAACCTTTTCTTCCCTTTTCTGGAGACGGACTACAGAATGTATATAGGATGCAGAACACTGCTACTCAGGAGGCAGAAAGAACCATGCCTTGAAAACTGTTAAAGAAAGCACTGCAATACCTGAACACTTTGGATTACTCCCATGAATACTTTTGGAAAGCTATAAAGCAACACCCCCAAAACCAAGAACGGTGCACTGCCCATTTCTTTTGATAAAATTTAAATCCTGAGAAATTTAATTTTCAAGTTAGGGAAATTCAAAGCAATACAATTGCTCACAAACATGTTTGACAAAACATACTCAGAAAATTCCTTCAAAATAAGCATGTAAAATGTTAGCCTTTTGACTTCCATGGGACTATTTCCCCAGAAATATGAACAAAACCAGACATAAGCAGAAGTTTTGTCAGCAAATTCAATGAACGCAGGATCAGGTACCACACAGAAATAATGTCTAGCTCTAGAAAGAACAACATTTTACTTAAATAACAATATTAAAATACTATTACCTCCAGCAAGGATCTTTTCTTCCAAATCATTCATTTGTTTCTTGTATGCTTTTAAAGCAGCTTCTTTAAATGATGGCCGTATTCTTTTTTTCTTTGGAATTTCAGTAAGCAGCTCTGGGACATTCTGGTTCTCATCTTCCCTTACTACTATGTCAACAGCCAAGTGACTTTCAACTTCCAACATCTCTTCAGTGACCACACTGTCAAACTGTGTGTCATATTGTTCCTCTGGTAGTATTGAATATGGAGCTTCATATGAAGCCTGCTCCACTTCATATTCTTGGACCTGCTCACTGGTTTCACTACTATTAGTTCTGTTCTCTAATTTAGCAAGGACTTGTTCCATTACTTCTACATAGTCTGTTTCATTCTCACCAGGCGGTTCAATTGAGTCTTCCTCATAGTCTGCTTTGTAGCAATAAGGCTCAGCATAAACATCAGAGTCGAGTGTTGTACTTGATTCATTTGCAGTAGACTGAGATAAAGTTCTAAACCTCCCCATGAAAGATGATCCACTGTCTTCATATCCACTTAAACTTTGTGTACTTTTATTCCAGACTACTTCTAAAGCTGACTTAGCACGTTGAAGCGTAGATCCAAATTTAGGAAAGCTGAAAGTCTTATCTGAAAGATCTATGCTTAATCGGCTATGCCATGATTTAGGGGCTGTTTCTTCAGAGTCATCACTTGGTAATTCACTCTGACTTCGGTACATCACAGGCATTCTGTTTTGATTCTGATAAGAGGATATTGAATTTGTTTCTTGATAATCATCATATTGACCTGTCCACTGACTTTGTGTTTCGCTATCAAGGCCAGGACATGATGGAGAAGTACCATCAAGTGTGTAATCATAGCTTTCAGTATCATACTGGAGGTCAGAATTTTGGCCCTTTCCAAAATCTGTCTGTTGATCTGAAGGGCTGCTCATATCATACACAAAAACTTCCTGTGTAGAGGATAAGTCTAGGCCCAAATCTGTCCCTTGTTCCAACTGATTCCAGTCTTTCCAAGGGGAAAGATCGTCGTGTAAAGAAAGCTGAGAATCACTATAGTGGCTTCTGTCTTCAGGTGCACATGTTATTCCATTGCTTACTTGACTGTCAACAGTTTCTGTGTTCCCGACTTCATCTTGCCCTGGATACTGTTGCATATCATGGCCAAAAGTCTGTTCCTGGGAACTACTATACCAGTTTAGAGAATCGTCTTGCCTTCGCTGCCATAGTTCTCGATCAGAGGAAGACAATAATGAACTGCCATTTGCTCTGCTGAAATACTGATTTTCTGAAAAATCCTCAGAGTAAGATTGGCACAATTTTGAGAAATCTGACTCTGAACGGCTAAGTTTTGGTGTGGCAAAGTCATTCTGTAAATGCCATAATGGAGTCACGTCTGAGTAATAGGTCTTTGGTTGTTTTTCTGTGTTGTCAAGTTCTGGTGACTGACTGCCACTATTTCTCCTGTTTGGAAAGGTGCTGTCATCAGCAGTTCTATTCAGGTCTTTAGTATTTGGAGACTCGATGCTCCCCTTTGTACTGCTTGTTTGTATTTGAAATGCCGACTTAGATATCTTTGCATAACTGTTCTTATTTATATCTGATTCCAAGTCTTTATCACTGTCAGGTGACTCCCAGTCATGCATTTTAATTTTTGTCTCCACAGTTAAAAGCTTCATATCCATACTCTCATATGTCTGAGAGGAAGGTAGTCCTCTTTCTTTTTTGTCTTTTATGTCATGGGAAAAGATATCTGTAGAAATCCCAAGGCCAGTTCCCTTAAGTTTATAAGACTTTTTTAAAATCAAGTCTCTCTGTTGTGATGACTCAAAGTAAACAAGAATAGGTCTTGGCTTTGCATTTGGACAGTCTCTTTGTTGCCCCAGTCTTTGGGCAAATTCAATTTTAATAGTGCTTTGTGCCTCTGAGAACCCCATTTTATCTGTTAGTATTTTGTAAACTATGTTTTCAGTTTTTTCAAGCCTCTCTTCAGGCACATTTAGAAACCTAAGACTTGCCTTGTTTCCTGGATGGCCTATCTGCTTAATGTAGTCATGTATGTCCCGAGTTTCTCTTCTGGACTGTACAAATCCAGTTCGCAATTGTTCAATTTCATTTTGTACAACTTCTACACTACTAGAAATTTCATCAATTGATTGTTTCAGAGCATTAACATGCCCTCTTAATTCAGAGAGTTCTGTTTCAATTTGACTTATTCCCTGAAGCTCTTTAAAGATCATTTCCATAACATCATGGGTCTGACTAATAGAACCTGTTGAACTGAAGCCAGGTTCAAGAATACTTGATTTCTGGTGACGACCAGTTCTATCTAGAGATTTGCTTCTTAAGCCCCATGTTTTCTTCCATGTACTTAGTTCTGAATCTGATGAGACACATTCTTGGCTCTTTTTCCATTTCCTTAGTTTTCGTAAAGCTCCCAGTTTCAGAGTGTGTAAAGTGCGTTCTCCATCTGAACTTCCATCAGATGGTGCAAGGCTGCTTAAGCTTTTTCTGTTGCGTCTCACAGGCATCGTGTGTGATAAGTATTCGTTTTTCTTGCTACTACCTTTTACTTCATTCAATGACTCGGAATATGAGCTATCATTGGAAGACAGATCTTGAACTATATCTTCATTAGTATTGTTGGTTACAAAAATATGCTTTTGCAGTCCATTTGCAATAGCAACTCTGTAACTGAATGTTGGAGAAAGCGAAAATTCTCTATTACTTTCCTCTTCTTCTGTTGATAAGTTGCGAGCAGATGGACACTTTGCAATCTTTTTAACAGTGCTTTTAAAAGTATTTGAAAATTTTGGATTCTTAGTTTGTCCAATTGGAGCTAAATCTTGTTCCTTTTTGCTCTGACTACTCTCTTTCCTTTTTGTACTATTTCCTGATTTCTTTGTAAACATTCCTTTGCAAATCTTATATATGTAAGATGAGATCAGGCTCCTTAAGAGGGCAGAAACCATGGAGTGTAATTTATATTAAGCTGTTTCCACAAAACACAATTTTTAATCCAGACAAGTATTTGTATCTCCAAGAGGCTCATCAGCATGTACTTCATTAGAGACCACAGATGTATAAATTATTGATGCTCTGGTAGCTGGTATTTGACAGCAAGAAAAAAAATATTGAAAATTGAAAACAAAATTAAAAAAAAATAAAATCACACATCTGCTTGAAACCAAATCCTGAAGAGGTTTTGTATGTCTTCCAAAATCTCACTCTGCTGCGCATGGCTTCTTGAAGTGTCTAAAAAGGAGGGAATTACATTACAATAGCTGCCAAACTTAGCATTCAATAATACTAACATTGTTTTAAATGGGTTACAATGAAAATACAGAGGAGTTATGTAGTTAGCTATACCTCCCCCATAATTGTTTGAATAGAACTCTTCACGAACAATTAAAGCTGAAAGCAGTTCTAGGCAAATATTTTTAATATAAATTAATAAGCTATACTTATTTAAAGGCTTCATTGTCCAGCTCAGTTGTCTGGCTCTAACAGAGGTAGTTGGTATTAATGCTGTCTTTCTTTCACAGTAATGATATTTCAATTTAGATTCATATGATGTACAGCAGTAGTAAAAAAACCAACAGGGGAACAAGTTGTTACTAACAAGTAAAAGAGAATTAGAAAGGTTTCTTGCTTCATCTTTTGGAGCAAGGATTCTGTGCAATAATACTGTATCCAAGGGGAATTGTTCTGTCAAGGGACTGCATTGTGCACATGACTATGATTTAAGAAATAGAGTGTTTCTTTTTATAACAGACTTTAACACATTATGATAAGCCAGGACTTAAAACAGGCCTACTTTCTTGGTTTCTCTTTAAGAAAAAAAAAAAAGCAACAAAACAAACCAACCAACCAACCAAAAAACAACATCCAAATCACTGTACAAAACAACAGAAAATCATAATGACAACTAATAGAACATTTTCACCCAGGTTACTAAGTCTTACATTCTTCCAGACACAGAAAAAAACAAAATGAGAGAAAGAGGGAGAAACAAGAATGATTTACAAGTCACAGGACAAAACCAAGTGCTATTACAACAGGAAAGCAATTTGATCTACAATATGGAGGAATAAGAAAAGATTTCATGAGGTATCTGGAAGGTCAATGCATTTAAACGTATAAATAAAACTTTTCTTCATAACACATCAGTCAGTTCCCAGTCTTATATTTGCAGAATAAAACCAAAACAAATAGCTCAGAAAAAAATCCAACAAAGGAGTAGTTCTTAAATTAGCTATTTCAGTTTCTAAATAAGCTAAAAATTCTTTGGCAGAATAAGAAGTTTGTTTAGAATCAGGGTAAAATTGCTCTGTGGTGTCCAAAGTGGACACATGCATCCCTGGATGTTTTTAAGGTCAGGCTGGATGTGACTCTGGGCAACCTGATCTAGTGGAGGGTGTCCCTGCCCATGGCAGGGGGATTAGAACTAGATGATCCTTGGGGTCCTTTCCAACCCTGACAATTCTGTGATTCTGTGATATGAACTGTCCTCCTTATCTGCAAACAGCATGGCCCTGCATGAAACATTATAGTCCATTCACAAGCCTCAAGATCTGGTCTTTTCATTACAGAGATTTTTGACTTCACAGACCTTACTATTACACTTATTGTCAATAATAAATGCTGATTAATGCTGATTATTGACTCATACTGCAGCAGCAAAATGCAGTATGCTGAACAGAGCCCAAGCACAACTGGTTAAAACCTGGTTGGTTTCTGGAACCCTGGAACAGTGGATGTAAAAGGACATTTCTTTTCCACTTTGAACAAAATTGAGATGCATCTCATAAGCGAGCAGAACAAGAGACAACATTCTTCATCCTTCCTAAAGCTGCTGCCTGTTATTTTATAAAAGGTGAAATATTGTTAACATATATGCTTCAGCATAGCCCTTGTTAACTTTTTTTCATTCTAGGCTTATGCCTGAAGTCAGAATATTAAGAGTAAATTAAAAGCAAGCAATGTTTACAAGCAAAAGAATGCTTGGTGCCACTGCATGCAATTTTTAAGGCATGCAAATAGCATCTTTCAGAATATTACAAAGCTCTCACCAGAGCCAAGGCGGCCTTTGCTTTCACATATTATTAGTACAGGAAGGAACCATTTTGGGACACTTCTCAGAGGCATGTTTCTAGATGTAGAAACACTTGTTAACCATTCAGCTCTTACCTTGAATGTTTGTAACCAACGACACCTTTTTAAGTACCCTCATATAAACTTCATTCAGATGACTTCAAAACTCATCTCATTGAAAAGACTTCAAACTACAAACATATAAACAAGCTAAAATGCTTCTTTACTGGGTCAGCCTCCAAAACATCAGGAAATAATGAAGCTATCACTGGAATCTTGAACTTTTCCAGTTATTTAAAATAAGGTTTTATTATTCTCTGTAAAAGAATCTTCATTTTATTGCCAACCCATATGTGTTTCAGCCAGTGCTTAACCTATGCTTTATCTAAACCCAGTTTCTGACAATTCTGTAGTAAATTAAAAGCTGTACTGTACAAATATATAGAAATCTGCTAAATGGAGATTCATGTTCTCCCATGCAAGTTCCATTGTATCAGCTACATTAGTCACATGATCTGCTTATCAGTTTAGAACCTATCATTGCTCTGTCAAATACTCATTTTCTAAAATTGAATAGGTACACCTGGAATAAAGTTCATGTCATTAAAGGTCTCATTCATTAATTTTTGCAAATATTTGCATAGGATTGTTCTCATTATTTTAAATCGGTGTAGCTTAAGCTCTAGGAAGTAGTCTTTTGAGATGCACATAAGCCCTGGGCATTTGAATGAGCTGAAAGGTGTCATTCAGTGATTCTCTGGTTTTATCCAGGTCTCCCAATAAACCACCATGACCCCATTTTTTATTTTCACTTTGCTTATTTATTGACATAAATCAATGTATACGATAAAGCTTAACACAGATGGGTTAACCCATTCTAAGCATAAGAGGTCAAGCTGTAAAGTACCAACTTCATGTTAGATGTTTACAGAGCAGGAAACTAGGAAGTGTTAATTGTTTCCTTCTGTAAATAAAGCACACAATGACATTTCCTTCAACTTGTTACCAACAGCAAGTCTGAATATAGACTTTTGTCAAGCAACCTGATGGTGACCAGGTAATTTTAATGATTTCAAGGATACTGTTGATAACAGACTGTCAAAACAAAAAATGTTGGTTGGAAGCATCAAATGTAAAGGACCTTATTCCCAAACCTAAAACTAAAGTGTCAGGTAGAAGGCGGGGGGAGGTGGGGTGTGGGGGTGTGCAGTGAAGGTGAGGGCAGAGTGGGCCAGTGAAAACATTATAGCTTTTTAAACAATTTCTTATTCATTTCATAAAATCCAGCCCTCTGTTTTTGTAAAGAAAGTAGATTGAATCATCTTAAAAAACTATTTTGGTATTTAAAGAGAACTGCTAGATCACTGCTAACCTTCTGCTTGGACCTCAGTAAAGAAGCTGCAGAGCAGCAGCCCTCTCCATTCAGAGGTAGCCCTGTGGATGCAGCGTCCCTTCAAAAAGTAAGAATCGGGCAGAACCAGGGTTATGCTTTACCTTTATACTATCGATCAAGTACAGGAGGACTGTATGTATTGGAAGGGGATAGGGAAGAAAATGAAACTGAAGTGCAGTCTCCCACTGTAAAAAGGCATATGACAGTTTATGTACACAACAGCAAAACAGAAAGGGAAAACAAAATTAAACCAAAAAGTCTCTTTCTGCAGTGCTACCACTCTGCATTACTGTCAAAGCAGTCACTACCTGCCCATAGGCAGTAACATCAACTTGTGATATGTAAAATGCTTCACAAAAATTAATTAATCACACATGACAAAATGTAAACAATTCACTTTGCAGCCACAGAAAATGAGTCTAAGAGAGCCATCCTCAGTCATCTAGAATGCAAGAAATTAATAACAGAATAACAAGAATTTAGATCTACAGATTTCTGAAGTATGCCCTTTCACTAGTCTTATGGTCGTCTGGCAATAGAGTTAATGTGACATCACTGTATTTTTCAGTGACCTCTGTGGGGTGACTGCATATACCTCAGAATGCATTAGTTTACTGTAAGAGCAGCATTACACTGACAATCATGTCAGATGACCTAACTCAGAAGAACCTAATTTGGAGCAATTGTCAGCTCCTTTATATTCTTAAATACTGAGATTTAAAATCTGTGTTATTGGTGAGTCTCTCAAAGTAAAGTGATGGTCATCTGCATGCTGCACATGCTGTGCAGACGACCTGTCTGCAGACCCTGGCAAAGGCAGGAACAAGAGCAATAAAGTAGTTCTGCTTTCTCTTTTGAGTAATTAGTCTTTGTTATAGGAATCCTTTAGGTTCTCAGCAGCAGTTTTGCCCTATCTTATCACCCCCTCCAACATTCACATTGAAGTGTGGAGTGCTATCAGCACTCTTTCCCTTTGACTAAAAAGCCATTCCTATTGTTCATCAATATAATTTGGAAAGCTCGCTCTACTGGGTCATCTGTCTTTATAGATGCTGCTATTCATGTATCTAACCACCAGTAAACATGCTGCTTTTCTATGTATGAGGAACTAACACCAAACTGCTGTTTCAAGCCACTGTCTGAAGAAACTACCATCAGCTGGTATTTTAACCCACACAGCCTACTGCTGTCCTGAAGAGCTTGCACATATGCTCAAGTACGTTATGGAACCCTGGCTAAATATTTAACAGTCATACTGCAAGATTCATAGCTGTTCACTAACTTATCTGTTCTTCCAGCATACAATGTCATTGAGTCTCAGGATAACAACAGATGCAAGTAGCACAAGTTTAAAACTGAGTTTAGCTCACTGTGATTTAGAAGAGTGTCTCAAAAAGAAACTATATAGAATAGCTTAGAAGAGTAGTCAATTATGCTGCCCTTTTAACAGGTATTTTGAATTAAACTACTCTGCAATATATAGAAATACACTGTCTTCAGGACAGCTTTGAAGAAGATGTAAATTCCCAGATACCTAGGATGAGTAATTACTCTGGAGAGAAAGAGTCATCTTCACTGCTCCCCTACTGCTATGACCACTAAGGGGAAAGAGAATTTCATTTTTATTTTTTTTTCCTCAGAGTCAAAGATGTCCTCTCCTCAATTACTGTGGAGGACAGCTCTGAGTTGGAAAAAGAAAAAAAAAAAATCTTATTTTGCAATAATTTTTCTTACTTTCTGAGTTACACTATCCTCCACACCTTAGGGTGTATTCATAATATCTGCATTTCTTTCTGAGACTTCTTATTACAGCAATTCTAAGGCTAAAGTTGCCAGTCCATTTTCCATGAACTACTAATAAAATTGAAAATGTTTAGAACACTGTTTAGAAACAAATGTATAGAATGGAAAACCTGGAGAGGGAGAAGTTATTTACTGACAATATAGTGATAACTGTATTGCTAAGTCAGTGCCAGGCATGTTACCTTCTAAGTATGAGTTATACTACTACAAGCATGCTATTATGTCAGGTTATTACATACAGACAAGAGATTTACTGTATAGAGTCTAGAATAATGAGAACCTATTTAATGTCTTTAAAACCCAGAAAGCACCAACATGCATTTGACCAAACCTGTTCTGTTGGTAAATGTGTCTGTATTTTTAGTAAGTTTTTAGCAGAGCATTATAGGCTGAACGCCCAAGTGATTTAATTTACACTGAAGCACAACACATATGCAGAGGCTATATTTACAGTACACTGAGTGTACATCCAAGGTCACATATAAAACTAGCATTTCAAACTTTTTAGCAACTTCAAACCAACTGTATGGTAACTCTGTAAGAAAGCATTGTTTAAAATGCCTTGATTTTCTTCCAGGTGTAGAATGTTAATTCTCTAATTGTACTGGCCTGGGCCATGGGGTGGAAATTCTCTGTCCTGAATCAGACCTCTTTTAGACAGAGACCTCCATGGAGTCTGTGGGCATGTGTGTAGTACATCACTCTATAACACAGAGATTTTAGAGATCTTTTCCATCTGAAAGCAAGAAACTCTGCTTTAGAGTTATCAACCTAATTGACACAGATGAGAAAACAAAGCCTGCACAAGAACCTTCTTAAGTGCCAAAGAATTTTTATGCTTCAGAGCTTCTGTTTTACTACAATGGTCTTAAGAGTGATTAGAATCAAATATATTGCTTCATTCTTCCTAGATTTTCACAACATTACAGTTCAAAGAAAATTCAGAATTTTCACTTCTGCTTGGTATATTAATGAATTCTGAGATATTCTCAGCTATCAGTTTTCTCCCTGATAATACCCTGGAATCCCATTACTACACCTGTGATTTCCCAAGTGTTTCCCCAGCAATATATAGTCATTATGATAATGTTCTGACATCACTACAGGATCAAGCAAATGGTACAGTGACAGAAAACCTTTACAGAATTCTCTTCATGTCATTTAAATTCCAAAGGAAAGAAAAAATCCCTTATCTTTCATCATAACTTCTTTCTACATGAAAGGCATTTGAGATGACAGCTAACCATAATTTTTATTGTAATATGCTTTACAAAAGTAACTTATGATGAACAAAATACCTTTTAATGTTACCTACTGCTTTTCACTCTTTAACGCTTTTAGACTCAACAGGACAGCAAGGATTAACATTGACTTTTAGAACGCTTTGGTGCATCAAGTAATCTTATGTTTTCCGTTGCCAAATCATAGCTCTATACTACACTTTAAAAAAGGTATTTATTTTATATAACCACTGACAGCTTTGTTCAGGAAACAAGCACTGTATCACCTCCTCTGTGAAAAATAACTACAACTTCATGATCATTTTTGTTTTCATATAAGAAAGCAACTAAAGAATGTAACACCAATGCATGCTTTTAAGGCACATTCTTGTCAGTCAAGGGTTAACATTAAGATGCTGAAATTGATATTAACCCTTTTATATCAACATGTTATAAAACAAAATTAACGTAAGTAGGAATCTACTTACAGCCAGGCTGCATTCAAATTAGAAATGCAACTGAATGTTGTAAGAGATTTCAGGTCCATCAAACAATCAGAGGAGTATTATTTTTAATGTCTTACATGTTTTTAACACATTTTTACTAAACATCCCCATTATAAGAGAACTAACTATTAGTGTCCTTAGTTTAAGGGCACACAGCTGGATGTTCTATTTCACTTATTATATACAATCAGCAGTCAGCTGAAAGAAAATATTAATGAGACCAAAAAATGCAATAGGACTCAGGTGACTGAAGAAAGTTGGGGGTTAATGAATACAGTGCAATTTTTATATCTGCATAATTCTTTCCTTAAGCAAAATAAACCATCAATCTCATAGTAAGAAATTAGTTTCAGCTACTATTGCTTGACCTCTGGAACCTCAGAAGGCAACTAACTAACATTATCTTCCTGAACCTAAATGGTTGAACAAAAAAGTATTAAATAGCTATGGGGTGTTGGTTTAAGGTTGGGGCTTGTGGGGCAGTGGGGGTACATGGGAGAGGGTGTTCTAACACATAGAGCAGAATCAAGCATGTATTGTGAGCAAGCTGCCTCCTCAAAAGAAAGCTGCAGGGTGCTCATCTTGAAGATTAATCAAGACCCAGAAATACAAGCATCCATGGAGCTCAATTTATTACTAATCCTATCATGAACTAGGAAAAAGTATTGGCAGATATAAGCAAAATATATACATACATTTTGAAAATATAGGACATCTAAATTATTTACCTTTTTATACCAATGTTACAACTCACTGTGAATATGCTGTCTTACTCAACTTATATTGTGGAGTTACCAACATTACAAAATAAACCCTCCACTTTTTAATAAAATGTTGATTCTTAAGTCCACAAGCCCAGAGTTTCGTCAACATTATAGGGATTAGAAAGCAAATCAGTTACAAATCAATGCATTGCATTAACTAGAACAGTGGGAGGTACATTCAGAATGAAAACAAGGAAACAAAGGAAACAGAAAAATGTATGTAGACAAGATACAAAAACACAAAGAGGATACATACCTGGATCAAATTCTTCTTAAAAATAAAAACCAAATTACATACCACCATCTTTATATTAGTTTCCATTTATGCAGAAAAACTGGACATAATCCCACTACTATTTTGCCGTTCTTCCTTCACCCTTTAAAAATGGTACAATACAACATGAGGCTGCTTCTCAGTGATTCCACTCAAGTGCAATCAGGCATGCTGTTAGTCCGCAACGGTATCTGCTCTAAATTCCACTGTATTCCCTAGGCAGCTTTAAAGATTTTTTTTATTCCTCCCTCTCCTGGTTTCTTCCCCCCTCCTACAACTTGTGCTAACAGCAAAGAGTAATCATGGTGTTCACTACTAATTCATTCTGCAGCTCAGCTTTATTTCTCCTCTATCACAGCAAAACGGGAGTCAGTGTCCTACTCCTGCTTAAATGCAACATCAGTGTGAGAGAACAGTAATCATCCTGGTGTTTCTTGTGCTGGTAACTTCCCTCGTTGCTGTTTTCTCCTGCTACTGCTTTTGAATGCGGTATTCGCTGCAATAGCCACAGCCCTCCTGCGTGGAAGGCAGCCCCTCTGCTTCACAGATATAGTAAAAGAGGCTTATTGAGAAACCTTGCTCACAGAAATAACACAGGCAGTGCATCGTGAGAGCTGGCAGGTGCGCCAGTAGCCACAATGACGACACTGATAGTGTCTCCTGTTTGGTAGGGTCACGTTTCACCTAACCTTTTATTTATCAGTTCGATGTGACCCAGAGAAACAGCTGTATAGCTGTTTCATTCAGCAGTGCTTTCATCAACAGCTGATGACTTTTGGTAATGAATCTGCTAAATAGATTCATAACTACTATCATTCCATGCTTATTTAAGGATGCTCCAGATAATAAGAAGCATATCACTGTTTTCTGTGAAAAGTATTATGATGTCCCAAATGAATAAACAGTAGGAGTCAGTCATTTGTTTACTGGGATTCAAGTAGCAGAATGGATTATCACTATGCATGCAGTGAGTAAATTACCCTGTACAGAAAACAATAGGTGTTTTTTTTCAAATGTTAACTGATTTTACAGGGTCTGTAAAGCCACATTCAGCCTTGCATGTATTGAAGATATGATTAAAACTCTGACACATGAAGAGCCACAGAAATACATCCACAATGATCCCATAAAACCACTCTAGATACAAAGTAAATACGTAATCTATGTGTAAAAGTTTCACAAAACGTGTACAGGTTCACTATTATCCCCTTTAATCTTAGGAAACAGCAGCACTGAAATGCCATGTACAAGTTTTGAGGTAGTAAATTATTTATGTTTCCTGTACAAAAATAAACATCACTCTAGACTTTCTAGTAATAACTGACACATCTGTGACAGTAAAGCTTGTAATTTGGTTATTTACTTCAAAAATATATTAAGGATACTTTGACTAAAAGGCAGCACTTAAAAGTATGCAACTATTTCTAGTAATACTTGAATCTTATTGGTTGTTGCTTTCACTTTCTGCAATCCTTATATTATTGCTAGTAATGCAATCTTGGGATGCAATGCCTAATTAAGTACATTTTATAAATGAAACAATTACAGAATAAAGACCCTTCATATAGTCATAAAAATATTATTGATTTTTTTATATATCACTGTAAAAATAATTAGAGACCATTCTATTTATTACGTCCCACTGAAACTAATGAAATCTATAAATACTCCATTAATTAGATTTATAGTTAAGAACCAGATGAATGAATGTTTTATTATTCAAATCTTATTGTGGTTATTAGCTATGGTAATTGCTTACTATTCCAGCTAAACTCAAACAAACTGATGCTTCAAATCTACCGTGTTGCATACCAATAAAGAATGCAACAAAAGTGCACAACAGAAAAATAGTCCACTACAACCAGTACTATGATATAGTCCTAATTACATGAGTTATATTAAGAATGGCTCTTAAAATCAAGGGGACTGCTCATTCAAGCATTAGAAAAGCTAAATGAGGCAATCTGGTCATGTATGGCCATCCATGGTAGATACACACAACAGAAATAAATTGGAGCTTTGTGAAGATGAAGCAAATGGTCCTGAGAATACAGACAGTAAAGCCAGTAAATATTTGGAATGTTTTGCCAAAATAGAAGTTTTTTAAAATGAAAATATATCTGCAAATAATGTTACG
Organism: Dryobates pubescens; assembly: GCF_014839835.1. Lineage (NCBI taxonomy): Eukaryota > Metazoa > Chordata > Aves > Piciformes > Picidae > Dryobates > Dryobates pubescens. Next base: position 14,859,360 of record NC_071628.1, on the reverse strand, counting down.
AGAGACACTTTTACTAATGCTGACAACCTCAAGCAAGTTCTTAAATACTGACCCTGTTTATACTAATCTGTTATGCTACCAGATGTTGAATGTTTCTGTTCAAAGCCACTTACTTGATAGCCCAGTGTAAGCAGGGAATTTCACTCTGCCAGATGTACCATTCAAATAATACTTAACAGGGAAAACCAAAACCCCAATCAAAAATAAAAAAAATCAATCCAAAGAATTTTAAAACCGATAATGACTTATCCATCCTGGAATTAAACTTCCATGTAGAACTTGCCCAAGCCGGCAAAATGCTGGCTTTGCTTGTAATTATACTTATCAATCAAGAATCTAATATCATGTATAGATACTTATTAATTACTTGCAGCTAGTTACCCAAATTCTATTTCACAAGAAAGTTATGGTGTATCTCTGTTCACATCAGTCTTACAGATACAATGCTAAGAGCTTTCAATATTAAGTATATGAGTAGGGGCTTTCATTCTGTACAGCAGCTAAAGATCTCACAGATATGGTAGTCCAGCCAATGGTTGGAATGAAACTACTGTGCATTGTGAAAAGGCATCCCCATCAGCCTTCAATGAACTGATACAAAGGGACAGTCAGAATCCATGGGGGCATACTGTGATCTTGTCAGTAACCTTATAATAATAAAGCTGGTCTTAAAGGATGACATTTTGAGGAGTTCACATCAGTTTACTATACCTCACAAATACAGTATTAAAGATATTATATTCAATGGAACAGGGGGAAATACAGAGATGTCAGAATTTGTTACCCATTTTGGCCAATCCATGTATCTTAATAGAGAACCCCGCAAACACTCAAATCCAGACACCACCAGTTACCACCACCCCCCAAAAATCTACCAAATCACACCCCAGACAAAAAAACTCAATCCCCAATGGGCAGCTCTAAGCCTTCATGGAGAGGACAACAATTCTGGGTGCTCATTTCCAGCATTATGTAACCAGAACTTTCAGAGATGATTCTCAGAATTAGGAATAAAAGTCTGTCTAGTATCACTAATTTCCATCACTATTGTTGGTTATTTCTTCCCTTCCATTAAAGAAAGGCAATAACTATGTCAGTTGTTAAATCTAATAAATAAATTCTTAAATCATTATATTCTGACCTATTCAGTGATGCCCGGATTAGGGTGGGGGTGTGGAACTGGGAAGAGTAGAAAGGGAGCCTCTCTAATCAGTCTCTGACTGGAATCACTAGCTTTTTCTAGCTGCAGAGATGCTTAAGAGGGAGGGATGGAGGGAGGGATGGAGGGAGGGATGGAGGGAGGATTAAAGGCATGCTTAGCTGGAAGCAGGCGGTGCCTGGGGGCCGGCGGCGGGCGGAGGAAGGGCGACCACGCCGCTCCCAGAGCGCCCTCTGCTGGCGCACAAGGGGTTCTGCAGGCAGCCGCATAGCGAGCCAGAGCGCTCCATGGGGGCGATGCAGGAAAACCGAGAGCCAGGCGGGAGGGGCCGCACGGCTCTGACCTAGCTTTGATTGCAACCAGGGAAAGGTCTCAGGGCTGCAGCACTTGATAGAATTTCTACGATCCCCACCCCCCTGAGTTGTTTTTTGGGTTGGTTTTTTTGTTTGTTTGTTTGTTTTTTTATGCACACACAATTTTACATATACTTTTCTTCATACAATATATTTATCTCTATATGGCCATTATTTACCATAAATCTCAGTGTTTTCTTCCAAAAAGAGGGGAAGGAGAAAATAACTACTCATGAGAGACAAGCCTATTTTGTAAGTGCATAGACTTGGCCTGTGAGCTGGTCTAAATTCTACTTCAAAGGACTGAAAAGTGTTTGGGGATTTATGAGGTTCTGAAGGCCAAAGCCGTTTCTTATTCTACACCAAACCGTTTTCAAACACTGTTTCTTTAAGACAGTTTTATAAAGTCATGCAGTTTGAATTTTGTTAAGTCAAGTAAAAACACTTTTGTGATTTTTTGGTTTTTTTGTAATAGCAAATAACAGAGGAAATTTAAACCATAAGAACAGCTTCTTCCAGCTGCAATTTAAACAAAAGTTAGCCCTGGTTTCAGAATAGATTACAAGATGGGATCACAGTGCAAGGTAAATATAGAGGGCAGGGGGGAATCCCAACAACAATTAAAAGTAAAAATAGTAATAATAGTAAAAGCACACCACATCATGATGTTCTGGATTTGAAGTTGTCACTTAAAAACTATGTAATTCACTCCTGAAATTCACTCCTCCAACTGTGCCCTTTCTCTATTACTGTTTTGTTTATTGCTGGCCTGTAGAAAAGTGGTCATTCTAGAGACTAGTTGATTTTCTTGTCCAGGAATGCAGCATGTTTCCTAAATATTTTTTTTACATCAAAAATCTGACTCAGTTGCCATTTTTTATGTAGGAAACTACCTTGAGTTTGATGCTTTGCTTTCTATTATTGCGTTTCTTATGTTTTGCTATAACTTTTCTGCAGTACCTGATCTCTTGGAGATACTACTATTAAAGCATTAAGCTTTTCACAGAAAAGACAGTATTTCTGTTTCTAAATATTTAATCAGACTATTGTTCTACTAAATTGTTTCTAATTCTGGAACAAACCAAAAGTTTGGGAAGAATATTAATCTTCATTATTCCCCCACAGCTTCAATATGACTTTGAACAATTTGTGCAGAAGAACATGCTGGTCTTTACAGGAATTAATGTAAAATGCACTCACAGAAGCATTGTATTTCAGGAACATTTGTACTTTTTTTTTTTTTTTTCTCCTTCTTTTATCCTAAAAATTGTCAATTATCAGCTGCAATATGCAGATAGTCTCTTAAATTACATATGAGCTTTTTACTGATGCTTCTGACAGTAAAGTATAATAAACTCAGTAACAGAATTTACCTGCCTCAGATCTGTATGCATTAGATTTTCCTAGCCCTTTCCTATCTCAGTCTATCAGTGCAGAAATTCTAGTTCCAGCTGCGGAACTGATTGTTACCTTCAGCCTGGGGCTACAAGTTTCTTTGATTCAAGGTCTCCTCAAACACAGTACGGGTACATGACCTTAGCTGATCGTTACTGAGAAAGCTGTAATTATGATGTGAGCAAGACCAGAAGGGCAGCAGGGTACTGATATGAAAAGCTGTAAAAAAAGAAGAAAAAAGAATCTGAGGATGGCAGTCCAGTATTAGCAAGAATCAGACCAGAGGGACCCATTCCCTGCTTTCCCAGCCCAGTGGCACATGAAAATAGAACACAAGCAATGTTATCAGGGTGATGCACATATCAACAATTAGCCTAGAAACTTCCTAATCCTAGATTTCTGCTGTTCATATTAAGAAATAAATAGTTACTCTGAATTTTCAAGTCATATTTATCTTGCTTGCAGAGTCTCTTTGCCTACAGCAACACTCATTGGAGCAGAAGTGACCCTGAGTGGGAGAGTTACAGCATCTCCATTCCACACAACTCTCAGTCATATACTTAAACTCAAATATATAATTAAGAGATATATAATTATCAGATGCATAATTAACAAATATACTAATAGCACTAATGAAGAGTCGTCTTGAGACTCACCATGAATTGCAGATTTTGCAATAAGAGAGCACACCATTGAACTTGAAATGAAAAATGTCTTTGGTAGCAATTTAAAACAACCAACCCCACTAATCTGACAATGGGCAAGGAGGGTAGATCACAAGAAAGATTCATAATGATGAAGGAACTCTAAGGCAGATGCTGCAAGGATTCTAGAAGCTGATTACTTGCAGCAATCCTGCCCACATTGCTAGAATTGCCAAAGATTTACATCATTTATCATAAACCTGGATGCAAGTTAATTTGCTCTCCTGAATCTCTTTTTTTCCCTGAGCACTCTCTAGCCATCACACTTAAATCCCATCAATATCATTCATTAGCTTTTCAGTGTGTGGCCTGTCATTCTCTTTGCCAGGATTCTGAGTTCATCAGTGGTGCAGCTCCATCCTTGCCTGCTCCCAGCTCTCTTTCTTGTGATAGATCTCCCACTGAGATGATTGAGGGTCATCCCATTATTGCTTTCTCCTCCCGCAGGGACTTCTTTCCATTTTTTTTGCTGTTGTGGAAGGTACTCTGCCAATCCTTATAAAAAACAACCCCAACTCTCTGCAATGTAATGGATTCCTCCCTTCATAATCCTCGCTACCTTCACAGCATTCCCAAAGTCAGCTTTTGCCTCCATAGAACAGTGCCCTTAAAGGACAGCCCTGTTGAGTTTCATAGTCTTCCAAGCATTGCCTCAAATGTTCACAAAATGCTCTATAATTCAAACATAAATGTGTTCCAGAAGCTATAGAATTGTATACCATATTCACTTAGCCACTGGCTAAAAATAAAATCAGTAATAAATCATTTAGCATGAGTCCAAAGACAAGCTGCAAAGCACTTTAACATGGACAGAAAGAATGGCACAGAAGAATGAACTCTGAATCAAAGGAGAGCATTGATGTTTAATTGTGGGAGAGTATAGGTTACATTCCTCTCTCTTGATTTTCTTGTATGAGAATCAAGAGAGAATGCCTAGGTGAATGGTATTGTGAATCATGATATCTCACTTTTTGAAGTGGACAGTAAAGCGATAATTCTTTTTCTGACCTTGCCCAGCAGAATCCTCAAATAATGGTGCAATAGTGCATAAAGATTTCTCCCAGGGTCTATCATCCTTAATACCTTCAATGAACTGCAGAAAGCAATTTTTGACTGACATATCAATTTAAAAAGGGGGAATAAAATACCTAAATTCATATTACCATAGGAAGATTTTAATTAAAATGGGCCTTCAAATAAGTTTACAGCAGTTTTATTCAGAACAGACACCTTCCCATCTTGTTTTCTTCAAATCTGAAGACTTTTTGATACATTTTCTGCCTGAGAAACTTTCAGAGGCAGTCACTCCAGAAACAAACAAATAAACATGTTAGCAATTTACTTGAAAAGATAGGAAACAAAACAAACAAAAGAAGTTCTTTCATGAAAGTTGATGCAGGTGTGACTCTCTCTTTACATAGTATATATCTTGCACAAAAGCCACGAGATGTGAAAGACAGTGGTGGAATAAATTTTAACATAATTGAAATATAATTAATCTGGGCTAGGTGGTTTACCAACAAGGCAGCAAAGAACTTTCAATTGCTTCCATATAACTAGCAACTACTTTTATTACTTTATATAACTTCCCTTGATATGAGACTTGTCATTTGACCTAATTTCTAATCCATTATTTCTGCTTAGATCCATGTATTCCAAGTTGCAATTAGAATGAAGTCTTGGATGATTTTTGAAGACATGAATGAAGATGAATCAATCCCACATGATCTCTTTAAGAAAATAATTTATGGTATTTGCAAGCATGGTACTCATTATGTGTTCATCAGCCATGATGTAAGTGAGATATGTTCACGAACTTCTGCCTTTGTCGGTGTCAAAATAAACTTCCCAAATACTTTTTGAAAGTCTCAGGAGCAACTATGAAGTGATCTAAGAACTGGATATCAGTCCAGTCTCCTCACATTCACCTTTTTACCTTCATGTAAACTCCAAATGTTCAGACACAAGATAATCAAGATCACGTGTACCACAGAAGTAGAACTATTTGATATAACCAATCAATACTTTTCTTCACATAACAACAAAAATAAAGAATGACATTTTGGAAAGTCCTTTAACTCTTCAAGGACATTGAGCTTCCTTGTAACATTAATTAACATTCTAAACTATTCTCAAAATATCTTAAATTTGGCAGACTTGCACTGATACTAAATTGACTCGACTGAAAAAAAAAGTGCACCTCAATGTTTGTTTTCACATTTTCCTTTTGCTGCTTTTTAAATACTTGATCTTTGATATAAATTCACAAAACCTTAAGAATGCAGTTTGTTTGCTGACAGTCATCAATATGCTGATTGTCACTTGAACACTTGAACTACTTTTGATTGCAGCAGGATACAAAATATCTATTATTAAAACTTAATGAAAAGAAATAATTGTTTATTCCCACTTGTGACCGTTTGAGGCTGTGCCTTTAAGAAAGGGACAGTGTTGGAACACTCTGGCTGAATATTTTGGAAGCAAAGATAGGTCTAAACAAATGTCATTGGTAGATTGGTAGAATGCATCTTTAAGTTTTAGTTCAGTTGGAATCTTTCTCAGTTCCACTCTGTTCTGCCTTTCCAGCCTGTCTGCTTCTGAGCAACTAGCCGGAGTTTGGCCTTGAATGCCAGATAAGAACTAATCCTGCATGCGCTTTGAAGCCTAACAGAGAATTTCCTCCTTAATAACTACCTTTTCTCTCTCTAACCCTTTTTGGGAAAAAAAGGGAGGTAGGGGGAGAGAGAGGGGTACGGGGGGGGGAACCCTCCTCTGTCCGGAGGAGGGAGTTTTGTTCCCGTATTATTTTCTTTGCTGTATATTTCTGTATATATTGTAAATACTGTATATATTGTGTATATACAACCTACATTCCATATTGCTTGTGAATACAGCTCTACCCCTTTGCTTCTCCGACTGAGCTAGCTGTGATTTCTTTGTGTGGGAGGGAGAGCTGGGCCTTCTCTCACCACCACACCACTTCACGCTTGCATACTCTCTTTTTAAAAGAGTGTAACTTCTTTGACCCTATTAAAATCTTACTAGGAAGTTTTACATTAATCTCATAGCCCCATGGCTCCTAAGCAAAGAATGATTTCTATTTACCAAGTTCTAAATTCCCATTGCTGTCACTGTCTACTATCTGCTTTAGTATTAGTTTATCAAGTTTTGCTTCTGAACAAGACAATAAATCAATAGTGCTGACAGAACTAAGCTACTGATAACACTGATATTTTTTGATGTAATGGCAGAAACTGTGATATACAGATGTGCTACGCTCATCTTGCAGACCAAAAATTAAGGCATGTAGGGAAGATTTTCCTGGGCAAATCTGTGTCACTATCCCTAGTGATCTCCAGATGGTAAGGCCAGTCAATACAGTGCCACTATTTTGCCAGTTTTTGTTTCCAGGACTAATACCACTGAACACAGTTGTGAATGATACAAAGAAAAACTCAAATAAGTAATCTTTTCCTTAATGTTAACCTTAGGAATCAACTACTATGCTCTGTATTTTGTAAAAAGAGAGGTAACAACTATTTATTCAAGTGATTGTATTTTAACAGCACCAGCTCTCCACTACACATAGGATTGGTAAAGATATAATCAAACTGACATATACAACTGGTGTGGGTGGGAGGAAATCCATTTGATTCTACTCAAGGCTGACACAGAGTTAAAAGAAAAAAAAAAAAAAACACCACAACCACCTCTAAATGCATCTTGTCATAATTATTGCCAGTAGTTCAGCACTTATTTCAAATCTTAGAGAAGTAAAGCAAGCAAACAAAACATTGCTTGCTCACTGTTCCTAGCAGTACAGTAAACATGAAGCTGAAAAACAGATACCAGGACTGGATTAGTTTTTTGTTTTCAATCAATAAGGAGAGCAGCAATTAAATGACCTTACCTAATCCTGTATTGTCTTTTTAAGAGTTATTCATTTCTGATACATAGTTTTCTCATTTTTGTTTTATGCCTTGCTATATCCTCTATTATTGGAAGAAGGTCTAACTACTGTTATTGCAGACACCGAGGCAGTTTATTACATAAAAAGATACATTCTCCAAAACAACACTTTAGCACTTCTCCTGTCTGGTCGATGTTTCAGTAAATATTCATTAGCTAAAATGCCTCTGGTGAGCCACTGAATGTCATCTCATATTTAATCAGAACTGCCCAATTCAACTTCTTATAGGTTAGCATTAAAAGTATACACTCCAAATATTCTCACTGGAACTTAAATAATCTATATTTTTTCTAGTGCAGTAATGTTTGTTTCACCTGAGATGAAATACTTGAAGCAATAGTGCTCTACTTCTCCTTTATGGACAGGTATTTTGTAATTATCTATTTTAAAAAACACTTGAGAAATCTCTCCTCACACACTTCTCTCTTCCAAGCTAAAGGCACTTCCCTAAACTTCTAAGAACAGTTGAACCTCTCAAAAATTATTATTACTCCTCTGTTCTTCAAGGCTTCCAGTGATGGATACTCTACCTACAGCCTCCTCCAATGCCTAAACCCCTTGTGATTATGAAAAGTTATGATTTCTTTTTCCACTTTTCCCAGTTTCTTGTGGAACTGTTTCTCTGTTGAACCTGTTGAAACAGGTTCTTACAGTAGAAATACCTACACACAGAGATTATTTTCTGGAGAAAATGACTTATTTTGCTTTACCTGTTTGATTACATCTTCTGTGTAATACATGCAGATTGTTTACTTTTTGATCTTCTAGTGCTGCATGTTCCTTTTGTTTTATGGCCCATTTTTAGCCACAAAAATACTTGCAAGTATAAAGCTATTTTGATCATGCATTGGCAGAGAATCATTCCTTACATGTCTCAGATTTTCTGAACAAAAAATGACACTTAATGTCACATCAGTTGTACTAAATCAATGATGAGATGATACCAGTGTCTTGCTTGTGGAAATCAGCTTACCTTCAGGAAGACAAATCCAAAAGACCAAGATGCCCCACAACTAAAGCATAAAACACTAAACTCATAAGCATATTTCAGGCAAAATAACCATGGGGGGAGATGGGGGGGAGGGAATATTACAATTCATTTGTAGGTTAAAAGGAAGGAAAGTAAATTTACAATTAAGGAACTGAATTCAGTTCCTTAAATACAGTTCCACAATACAGCCCTTTTGGGGAGATGGAGGATATGGAGGCTGCTGGAGTTCAGAGCTTACACCGAATAATGCCAGCAGCCAAAGATGAACAAGTTAATACCAAAAAAATGGGATTTTAGGAACTGGATTACTAATTCCTTTAGCCAATGTGGCACAAAGTGACATGAGAAATAGTACTTCTGAGAAACTTGGGCAAAACCTCCTGATAAGAGTAAGAGTACCTCTTACCTTCTGAATAGCCCTGGCCCATCTTGCTTTTGCAAAATTACTTTCATCAGCTTGATCTTTATTTCTCCTGGAGAAAGGGAGAAAATAAACAACTACTCAGAACTGCAAAGTAAGAAAAATGAATGAATTAAAAGAGTTCTGATAAGTCTATGTACAAGCAAATCAAAGTCAGCTAGAAGCCATTAGCCATTTCCTCTGTTTATATTATCCTCTATATGCAAGAAAATATCAGCTCTGTGGAAGTTATTTTTAATATAAAGACATGAAAATATATCCTGGTAATTAGCATAAGGCTAACTTGACACTTAGCAGGAAAAGAGCAGCTCCAAAGTCACACATTCTCATCCTTCTGCTAATACAAGCTATTTGGCAAGTACCATTTCAGTGAGTGGATTCACAATTATGATCTATTTAGCCCTGAACATGGAAGATTCATTTTATTCCTATCTGATGAATGATGACACCATGGGACAGATCAATATCTGTTGTGAGGGATGACCACGATAAAGACAATCATGTAATGCATTTTTCCATTACGCACATCTGTTTTCAACTCTGGCCCACTGTTAGATGGTAAAACAATGTTTACATGAAGAGTCCCCAGACCTGACAGTGATTTGACTATGAAGTTAGAACACAGCATACACACAGTTGACTCAGTATACTGGGAAAATAAGCAGACACTAGCTACAGCAAAATGCATGGCAGTAACTCCATATGCTGAGTTTCTCTGGTGTAACAAAATATTAAAATGAAGTTCTGAAACATTTCCCATCTACCTAGGTATTGTGAAGCAATTAAGATATGTTCAAAGAGACAAGACTGTCTCACAGTATCCCTTTAGGATTGCAAGGGATTCCATTCATTCCAAGCATAAACTAGCTTGAAAAGACATGATTCCTGCCCCTTATATTATTAAGTGTATAAAAGAGTCTTGGTAAAGCAATGTATTTCCTGATTGTAATGGGTTCAGAAATGAAGATTACAAGGTCTTTGACATAAAGTGGCAGGAGATAAGAAAATAACAACAACAAAAGCACCAAGAGAGGAAAAAACCCAGGAAACCTTCACATTAAAACCTTTGAATTTCCTGAGTAAATGAATATGCTTGTGAAATGTAGAGCTGGAACTGTCATCAAGTCTTTGCAAACTGCACTAAAGGACTTACTGAAAAGACCTCCTGGAACTGTTTATACTTCTCAAGGCCTGGACTAAAGCTCTACAAGGGAAGGAAATAAAAAAACCTAAACCAACACCCTCTACCAAAAAGAAAACACGACAAAATCTTATATCAATTACATAAGCATCAATACAGAGCCCTAGCGAATCTTTGAACTAAGAATCTGTTATGCAAGTGATTGCTCCAACACTGAAGTTGTACAGTTACACAGGCCAATTATAGTGAGAATTCCTTATTCAGCTATTTCACCACACGTGTGAAGAAAGCTGAAAAATGTGAATTCAGTTCATGGCTGTTAAGCAAAGGTTAAAAATAATTAGTATAGACTCTACCACTCTTGCAAGAAGCTTATTCAAAAGATACTGCCTTAAGCAATAACAGTTGAGGGACAAAATAAAAGTATGCAGCAAAATTCCGTATGTACAATCTACAGAAGACAGTAGCAGTCTGCCTGCTAAATAAAGCTGCAGCATATTTACATTATTCTTCAATGACATCCCTATGTCTACACATTACTACTTAATTATCTTGGACTTTTAAAATAGTGTTTCTTTATTTGAGAAGAACAAATGTTCCATCTGATATGCACAGCTGGGTGCACACGATGCAGACTAAGTATGAAGAGGCTTGTCTTCCTCTACCCTCATCTCTGAGGCTGCATTTTTGCAGCCTTTTTTCCTTTTCACATCTAATCACTCTTTTTTTTTTTTTTTTTTTTTTTTTTAATTGTAAGGTACATCAGCCAAGTTGTACTAATAATTAGTCCACCCCTTCCTGAAGCTGGTAGCCAGACTGGAAATACTAAATAACAATTAACATTAGAAATTATTAGGGTAATTAACCTCAAGGTCAGATGGTTGTCAAAGTCAATTCAGAAGGAACAGAGAAAAACAACTTTCTCTGTCTTAACTGAAAGTAGGGCCAAGAGTATTAAGTTTTGAGGCATAACCTACACAGGCAGATAAAAACATATAACAGGTTTGAAACACTTATAGACAGTCATTGGTCTGTGATCAGACTTCTGAGCAGTGCAAACAAGTAAGGCAGTTGCATACACATCTCCTCATGCTACATAAAACCTCAGCATAGACACTTCAGGAGCAGTTTTTTCCTGCCCACTTCCTGCTGACACAGTAATTGGTTTAGTTGAGACAACAAATGATTGATAAATTTCTACTCAGGTGTATTGAAACTAATTAGTTACCTGGCAGTAAACAGTTTCTCAATATTGAATGCTTCCAGATGGCATGTAGTTTACAGAAATTGTGAGTAGCAAAGATCACCAGATAGAATAGAATAAACCAGGGTGGGTACTGCTGGGAATCATCTGTACTGCTAATTAAACTATGCAAAAGTAAGGTATTTTTGTCCAGGCAAATACATTGCTATGTTTCTGGGTTTTTCTTGAAAGATAACAGCAGATTAGGAAAACTTCACATAAATATTAAGTCAGAAAATAAAACTTGAATTTACTACTAGAAGCATTTGAAAGGAGTAACTGATCTCTAAGTGAAATACAAGTTTCATCACTGACATCAAAAGAGGCAAAAAAATCTCACTCCACTACAGATTTAATTAATGGAGCTGGACAAACCACACATGAACCATACAGCAGTCAGAGTAACAGGTCAAACTAAAATGAAATCAGGTCTGAAAAATCAAACTGCACTGACAAAGGAAGAAGAGAGGTAAAACCATATATTTTGTTTATAGAGAAATGGTAATTTAGGAGGATTGAACTGGAACCAAGAGGAACAAAGAAGAATAACTTTTGAAAAATATTCTAGTTCTGTGGGATTCTGGATTGTGGATTTTCTTTTGTCATCTTCATGTTTTTGCTGTTGTTGGTTTTTTTTTAATATAATGAAAAATTAAGAAAAGAAGCATAAACCAAGTTGTCATTCAAGGCCTACTGTTACATCCTCTGAAAAAGCTTCATTCACACTACCATTTACATATGAAACTAAACACTCCCTGAGACACAACTCTACAGTATGATAGAGAGAGGAATTCTATTTCACTCTGACAGTAAAATGCTGAAAGGTCTTATTTTTATTAATCTTCAGTGGTTAGAATTCCACCAGTGCAGAAGCTAACACAAAAAGGCAAGATATTTTATACAGGAACTTGAACTCACACTGAAAACAACTGCTTGTACAGGGTTTATAGAGACAGCCTACAGAATGTGACATCTTATTATGCTCCTGAGACAACCAGGGAATTATTTAGGAATAAATTTATCAAGTGCATAGATTCCTAATTCTTTTTGGTCACTTCACACATTAAAAGATGTAGGTGGATTTTAGATTTGACATAGTGAGACTTGTTATATGATTAACAATTTGTCTTAAACACTAACCTGTACCTTTCCCAAAAGTTTTAGTTTGCAACACTGGGTGGCATCTTGTCTTCTTTATGATGGAAGAATTTACGCAATTACATTCAACCTTATTCTGAAGAACCACTGCCACTGAAGGTCTTAGTGCTGAACTACATAAAAACAGAGATGTAGAGTGATTCATACCTAAAATACTTAGATGGCAATTCTTGCCACTCAAAACTATGACCTAGACTGAAAGTCATCATTCAGACAGGTCAAAAGGACAGCTTGTGATTTTGATCTTAGCACATTTAGTATCATGCCAGTAAGTAATAGCTCATATTTTCCCCTGCATACAGAAGAGTAGCTTCAAAGACAGTGTCTAGTTTTTCAAGTGTGCCAAGGCACTAAATCAACATCTTACATAGTAATCTCCAGGGTTTTCTGATGGATACAAGGATACTGCAAGGCAGTCTTGCTACCTGAGAAATCTTCTCAAAATACATTATCTCTTCAGTGCTGCAATAGGTTCATTCATTCTTTCCCAAGTGCAAGATACTTATCAGAACAAAAGAACATGCAACTAGGACAGAAACTGATTGACAAGACCAAAGGCTATCATAGAAGACAGGTGACACAAAGAAACGTGTGTTGACATGAATGAGACACTAGTAAGATACTGTTCTACTGTGAAGTGCCAGTTTCTAATCAGTCCTGAATTTGTCATCTTGAAGGGCCATCTTGGACTGTTCCCAGAAAGAAAACAATGTCTGACACTTACAGAAGTTTTATTATTTGCCACTACGCAGGTATTTGATTGTCACCTGTTTATCACCTATTTCAATACCATACCATTAAGACAATATTTTCCTTCTAAAATGTCCAACTCAGAAAATACTGATACGAGTAGTTTTTTATCAAATTATGCTGGAAAAATATTTTTCTTCATTCAGTTAAATTCAATCTATCTTGTACAGTAGTGTCTCTGTTCACAGCCAATGCCTAATCTTTCATTTAAAAAGCATGCTATGTGAAATCAGTTATCTGAAATGCCTCATTTCTGCAAGTTATTCAGAGCACTCCAAGCAGAGATGCCAAAAGGTTTGTCAAATAAATTTATTTCAATTATGCAACAGGGTGCCTGCTTTCAGAGGGACATAGCATGAATATATAAAGCTCTACTTTTTTTTTTTTTTAAATGAGAAATATTTTGGAAAATGCTAAAATTTAAAAAAATAATTTTTATCAATTCCATTTATCATCAATAAATCAATAATTAAGCCAAATCCATGTTTTTACTTTTTAATCAATATTTCATCTCTCTCCTTTTCTGTTAGGGCTCTGAGTGTACCAATAGATCTGGATCAGATCAGCCTGACCTGCAGTTTCCACAGAGGATCCACAGCCCCACAGCTCCATTTGAACTCAGCCCTGGGCTTCCAATCCCTGTCTGAGATGACAGGAGCAAGTCTCTAGTTCAAGTACAGCTCTGTCAATGTACACATGGATCTAGATCTTTCAGACTGCTTTCCTGGCTTGAACTTGACTCTGCATCATTGCTATGGATCTGCCCAGTGATCATCATGCTGTGTCTTAGTCTGGTTGCCATCACTGGACCTGATCCTTGCCTGTAAGCATTGACTTACCAGTTTGACTTCAGACCTGTCTCATGATATGTCTATCATCCACACGATTGTTTCACACTTGCTGTTATTCCCAGGCTTGACTGGTGGTAGTGAGTTGGGGCACTGGTCGGTGAGGCCCCTGCCCTGTTTACTCTGGTTTTGTGCCTGACTGCCTATCCCTTGGGGAGTAGCTGGCTCCACTGGCTCATCTTCAGTTACCTAAGGCCTTAATTCTGCATTCTGGGTTTGTAAAAACATAGCTGAGTATGAAGATTATTGTTTTCAGAAGTGCCACAAAGATTGGATTCATAGTTATGCACTATGTAATTTTACAGCAAACTTTTAAATAGATCCTACTGAGAACTTCACAACATGAATTAAAACATTTAACTTTACAAAAAGGCAAATTAAAAAAAACAATGTTTTTCTTTCCATACTGCTGCCTGCCAATTTTTCCATGATTTTAATTCAAAAAATTTGTATCATATAAGAATAAAACAGGTAACAGCTGCAAAGCTGGCATATAACAAAGCCCATAAAAACCTTTAAAATTTCAAATTCACTATATGTATGAGACTTTGTATTTCCCAGCTCTAACTGTAAACTGTCTATACTTTACCTGCTATGCAAAGCTACTGCAACATTTAAAAAAATTATCAGAACTTTTATGATTCTATGATAACTACTTTTACTCCAACCATTAGCAATAGTTTTAGCCACAAAAGATCACAGAATCACCAAGGTTGGAAGAGACCTTAAAGATCATCAAGTCCAACCTGTCACCACAGACCTCACAACTAAACCATGGCACCAAGTGCCACATCCAATCCCTTCTTGAACACCTCCAGGGATGGTGACTCCACCACCTCCCTGAGCAGACCATTCCAATGGCAAACAACTCTCTCAGTGAAGAACTTTCTCCTCAACTCGAGCCTAAACTTCCCCTGGCACAGCTTGAGGCTGTGTCCTCTTGTTCTGGTGCTGGTTGCTTGAGAGAAGAGACCAACCCCCTCCTGGCTACAGCCACCCTTCAGGTAGTTGTGGAGAGCAATAAAGACTCCCCTGAGCCTCCTCTTCTCCAGGCTAAACAATCCCAGCTCCTTCAGCCTCTCCTCATAGGGCTTGTGCTCAAGGCCTCTCACCAGCCTCGTTGCCCTAAGATGTGAAGGAAAAGCACGTTTGAGAAAAGCAAGAGGGTGGAACTGAATTTGGAAAGGCAGGAAGGACCATCAATGAGTGTGTTAGCTTGAGTGACAGATGATAATTAAGCCAGAGGAACAATGAAAGGAACTCTCAGCACAAAGGACTTCATTTTACATCATATATAAGCCACTATTACACCAATTTTATCTTATTGAAAATATCTGCCTTACTCTAATAAGATAAATTAATAACGTCATTTATTTACAGTTTTAAATGACTGATCTATAAAACTAAACATCTAGAGCAGAATGCCTTCCTACTCACTCTGCTCTATATAAATTAAGTAGAAAATAGATGCCCAAGTATGCCAAAAGCTTAGAGGAGTGATCTTTAATTTGTGAAAATAGTTCATATTTAGAGAAGTCACATAGTGGGTGTTTGATGTAAACAGCCATTCTACCCTGCCTTTGAAACACACAAGTGTTGCATGAGTGAAATTCCTATCCAAGGAAAAAATAAACTAATTCTTTTGGGACAGCAAATCAAAGAACTAGCTGCAGCAGCCACTTAACAAGATTAGCATTCTCTTTTTTGAACTGTTATGGACACCAGATGTTTCTTAGGCTTTTCTACTCGTATAGATTGTGCTTTCAGAAAATGCACCAGTGAGTGCCTAACACTACAATACCAGCTTAAAGAAAGGATGCAAATTTAAATAAGTGAGTTTCAGCTGAGATGTCCAACTTTGCCCCTGCCTGAAAGCATTCCTTGGAGGCACATATATATCACCCTCCTCTCCACACCCACCTCCACACCCCTCCAAAAAAGAACAAACACAAATAAACCACCACAGACTCCAGTAAATACAATATGTCTGAAAGACTTAGAAAGAATATTCACTATTATGAAACATCCTACTATGAGAAATGAAGCTGCTGTCCTGGGAAGTAGTTGTTCCCTTCTTCAAAGGTGTGGAAAATCTTAGTATACGTTATGAGAAAGTAAAGCACAGTGACAGAACTGGAGTTCTCTAAAACAATGGCACAGGACCTGCAATTATGTAACATGGCTTCATTTTCAAGAACAACCTCAGAATAAACATTAGATGCCAAACTCCTGCTAATTACAATGTCAATTTATTTCTATATTTTAAAAGTAACCTGCCAGTTCTGAAAGTCTGGGAACTGGTGTACAAAGCCAAAAGGCTTATGTGACACCTACATTTTTCCTTAGTGCTGTCCCCCAGGGTTCAGTACTGGGGCCTGTTCTCTTTAATATCTTTATTGCTGATCTAAATGAGGGGATTTAGTGTGCCCTCAGTAAGTTTGCAGATAACAGCAAGCTGGGTGGCTGTGTTGACCTGCTAGAGGGTAGGGAAGCTTTACAGCAGGATCTGGACAGGTTAAATGAATGGACCACAGCTAATTGCACATCCTACGATGAGTGTCTGAGGCAGCTGGGGTTGTTCAGTTTGGAGAAGAAGAGGTTGAGGGGAGAACTCATCACTCTCTATAACCACCTGAAGGGAGGTTAGAGCAAGGAATAGTCCAGCCTCTTCTTGATGACAAGCAATAGGACTAGAAGAAATTGTTTCAAGGGACTGGTTGATTTTCATGGTCTCTTTCAATCAGACATTCTGTGATACTGTTATTCTGTAACTTGAGGCTATTTCTTCTGTTCATGAATGAAGATTCCATGCTCTGTCCCACCATAGTAATGGAAACACATGCCCTATTTTTTTATATGTTTATAAAACTTCCAGCACATTCTTGCTTAAAATAATCACATTGTCATTCAGAATTTTTTAAAAAATAAATTTAAAAACCATTAAATGTTATGATACATGTCTGATAGGACAAATACCTTAGTTTGCTTTCTTGTAGGCTGAGATCGCTTTCCATGGATAACAGACTATCATATGTATCTTGATTTGAATGTCTTGTGTTTTGGAGGGTTGTCCACCTTTGCCAGCCTCCTGAATCTAAATCTTTATGGGTATCTGCAGAGAGACCAAAAAGTGAAGTCTTTTGGTCCATTTTACAGCAGGAATTTCTAAAAGAGGAAGTGCACATTAAATTCATGAAATTAATCCATTACGTCCACAGTACCAGGGAAATAAGCAAATAAGTTTTAAAAAAATAATAATTATTATATTTACATAATTTTTTCCAGGAATAGCAGAGAGTTCCAAGACCACCTTGAGACTGTTGCTCTGAAAACTTCAAGAGGACTAAAATAATTACCTTTTTGTTACACAGTCTTAGGAACAGTTCATTTTACAATTGAAAAATGAGCTATTACTAGACTGGTAAAGAAACGGATCTCAGTTTTCCACTCTGATTTCAGTTCTTAACTGGTCATGGTTGGTTTTTTTATGTGTCCATGCACAGCACTCCAAGATGTGGGGTTTGAGGGTTGGTTGTTTGTATTTTTTGTTTGCATTTGTTTCTATTTTGTTTTTATTGGGAGGTTTTGTGTTTTAATTAAAGGAACCAAAATTTTCATTATTTCCATGTGCTATTGTCCTAGAACTGAACTTTTTTGAAGTTGTTATGTCTGGAGAAACCTAACAAATCTCATCATAATTGGAGGTACAAACTGATTTCTTGCACAATATTTTACTCCATAAATCATTCTGTTAGCCTCTGTTAGCTTTATTGAGAGCAAGATCACTCTGCTGTGATTTTTCAGGATGTTGTTTTAGGCTGATCAAAATTGTATCAGAGCAGTTTGGTTTATCATTTTTTAATACCTTGGTGTAAAAGTGAATTAGTATGGTGACATACAGAAATGGATTAAGCTCATCATTATTACTTTGTTCTTGTTGCCTCCTTTGTTCCTTTGCTTATTAATGTATATGATAGAAAGTGATAATGAGTTGGATTTCAACCAGACCTACTAAATATGGAGCAAAATTACTGTATTTCATAACAAAACCTGATTATCCTTTAAAACTCCTGAATATTAGAAACATTAAAAAATGTTTGCAATTCAGCTATTGCATTTATCTAGAGTCTGTGTTTTATTACTGTGAATTTTCCTCCAAAGTTGTAAATATATGAGATCTTTATTTTAATTAGCAGTCTTTTGAATGGAGGTCAGTCTACATGGCAATGGTGAAATGACTTTTTTCCACCACAACTACTGTTAGACAATACTTGTAGATAAAAGTACTCATGAATGAACTAATGATGTTAAAACACTTCCTGTTCCTACATACACTACTTTAAGTCCAAATGAAGCTCTATTGTGACAGCGCAGAAGGCTCTTTATATCTCTTAAGTATCTGGCATTCTCAAATGGACATCTTTCAGGAAATGTGAACAATAACCAGTTTTCTAGCTTCCCAATGTATTTTTCTTTAACCAAAAGGCTGTACCAATTCTAATAGTTGAGGACAGATTCTCAGCTGATTACAGATGAGCTGAAAGTGATTTAACAGAATAAGTAACCCAAATAGAACTCCACAGTCAAAGCCCAGGTAAAAGGGAAAAATAAGTCTAGGGCTTTCTCAATAACTGAGACAGTAGTTATGAATTCTTCCCTCTGCACAGAAAACTATAGTGTCAGAGTGACATCTGCAGGATTTCCACAACTGCAGTCCCAGGGACTGTCTTAAAACACTCTCAAATATATGTATTTGGAATCAAAACACAGGTGTCAGCCTACAAACAGCAGCTTGAAATCAGTAACATCCTGGATTTACAACTTGTAAATACACAATTAGTTTCTGTATTAGTGTTGTGCCAGCTTTAGAGATATGAAAACTATATAACAACATACTTAAAACATTCTGCTGGTTCAAAGGTTTCAAGAAGAATTTATGGCACATAAGAAAAATACAATTAGTGCCATTTGTTCCCCTTTTATAATGGATATTTCACTGTTACTGCACAAATTGTTGTCCTTTACTGTCATCTTCTTTATAAACTGTTCATTCCTTGTACTACTATTATCTTTTTATACTTAAGAACTCAAGTTCATTCAAATATGTACAATGTCCATCATGCTTAAAGGACATAAAATTATCTCCTAAGTGAGCATAATCTAGATGAAGGCACATGTGAACAGTAAGACAAAAGCTCTCCCATGTGAGTTTTTACTAAGACAACTGAAAATTGCTTGTTGCTACTGGGGAAAATATGCCAAACAAACAAACTACACAAAACCCAGCATGCAACTAGGACTTAGGTTATATTTTAAAATATTTTGTTGGCACAGAAGTATTAAATAAAGAGTAATTTTTGTAAAAACACAAAAGGATGTAGGCCCTTTTGTGACTCAGAAGAATCCACAAGACTTCACAGCTACTCTGTGAAAATGTATAGATTCTATCACATGTATTAAAAGGGGTGTAGTCATGCAGACTACACCCAGACACATCCAAAATCATGAGTCTTTTCTAGTCAGCATTAGCTCTATTGTCATGTTCAGCTTCAGACAATGCATTTCAAAAGGAACATTAAACAGCTGAATAGCATCTTTTTTGGTACGAGATCTATTCTTCCCTTTCAAAAGATAAATAGTATTTCACATATCTTCACATTTGAAACATTTTTTTCTTGTACAAATTTTAGAATTAGTCTTTTTAGTCATAGTTCATTAGAGTGTTTAGAGAGTGAAATATTAAGTGAATTTATCTTTGTGAACTTATTTGGTGTATTGGACCAAACTCTGTAGATGGATTGATAATTTTTGGAGTCAAAGATTACCTTTGTATTATACGTGGAAATAATGTGAAGTGATTAATTGTTTTATGTTCAGTTTCCATATTCACCTTCATACATATGTGAGTATGAAAACCATGTATATTTTCCATCTTAACAGGCACTGTTCATAAAGGCAGAAAAGGTTTGCTAATATAAAGCCCTAGATTTTACCAAAGCCTACATGGTGCAAACAGTGTGTCAAAGCTGACATGATACAGAGCTTAACGCAGGATCTAGGAGATTAAGCCTTAAGGAAGCACTTCCTTTATCTCTACAACCCACATGTGGATGAACGCTAACCAGTGAAATGGGTCATCCAGCTCCTTATGGGAAGTGGCTCTCTGTGATTCTATTATGAGTATCAAGTCTAGAAATGCTCCAGTGATGAACAAACCTATAACATTCTGTAGAAAAAATTACTCTTTGCCCCTGTATTTCAGGAACTTAAAGGGGAACAGAATGGTTGAAAAGCTGTAGTGATATCTCAATCAATAACTCACCAAATGGTAATGCAAAGTAGACATCTAGTAAGATCTCATGTGAAGTTGGTGTTTTTGTGCCTTGAATCTCACTCCCAATTTTTATTACTTCAGAATGCAATGTCCACCAGGAACCTGGACCTTCCTAGAAAAAAAAGTGTTCTGAATATTACCTGGGCAGGAATTGTCCATTAGCGTTAGCCACCTTTTCCTGAATGAAAGTCAATAGGAGTTTCTTTATGACACCAGTAGGATAAGGATCTTTTCTAGACTTTTCCAAATTTTGTTTATATAAGTAGTAGTTAGGACTTCACTGAGTTTTCTCATAGGAATGGAATTTGAAAGAATAAATTATTTGTTCTACAATACAAACAAATACACATTAAGATCATCACATTATGAAGACACAAGAAATATGAATATTAAATACTGTTGTTATGAACTGAGATGTTCTAGTTCCTTTTGAACTGGTTCCGAACAAGCACATTCTAGCAAGACCAAAGCAACCAATATATGCCAATGAGCATGCCAAAAAAGAGCTTTTGAAGTAAAACACTTCTATATGTTATTTCTGAGTTAAAAAGCCCAGAGCAGAGCTGAAGAGTTAAGATGAGCAGAATTAAAAAAAGAAAAAAAAAAGGCAAAGTTCCACAGTGGCCTCATTATAAATGAAGGTTTGGGACTGCCAGGATAGTCAGCAAGTTGTAACTCAGTAACAGCCAGGGTAGCAGAGCAAAAAAACCCACTTTGGGGCCTGAAAGGTGCTTGGCAGCTGTGATACTGAGCCACTTATAATTTAAATTGGGATTACTTTCTTCCTCTGCTTCTATTCTCTGAGTAGAATTACTGAACTGTCAGTTCAATGTACATATGAATATTTACTGGCTCCTATAAAGAAATGGATATAGAGATGGATAGCATGTGCTCTAAGAATAAGTAGTTTTCTGATTCTCTCTTCTTCATCATCTTTATAAAATTTAAAGAAAGCAAATTTATTTGCAGATTTATTTTTTTTTATTCAGAGTTATTTGTTAAAATTATACTCAGTGGACTACACATAGCATATAGCATAGCAGTGGACTACACATATTTATGAATGGGAGAACTGTGGAATGTTAGAATAAGGTACCACTTTTTCCATTTTTAGACAATTTTGCAGCGCTTGCAGACCACTTCAGTATTTCCACACTTCCAGAAACCCTCTTTGTTTTCTAATTAGAGCCAGGCCAGGAACTTTAGTTTGAATTTTCCACACTCTAATCACCTAAACCAAACTCCTCTGCCTTCCTAATTGCATGTAAGTGCACTTACTGAACTATACCCAACTCAGCATGAGAGCCATTTCTCTGTGGTATAAAGTGAATGCATATACATTGTCTCTTTGAGAATCACATGTGGATTATGGCTCAGTATTACAGACTGAAAGAAATGAGATAGAAGCATACCTGAATCATAATTGTCATTACAGTATTTAGGGAGAATAAGAAATTAATTGAACTTTAGTCAGTGTTTTTATATCCACAGAAATACCACTTACATCTGTTGCATGTTCCACAGTTGCAAGGGGAATCCACAAAACTCCTAAAATGCTATCCCAGAGCAAGCCTTTCTTCCACAACTCTATAATGAAGCCTTTTCCATCAGCACAGATTTCACTAAAAACAATGAATACACAAGCCACTAAACTGAAAATGCAGCTTGAGTTAGTAACTTACAGCACATACAGAATCACAGAATTGTCAGGGTTGGAAGAGACCTCAAAGGTCAGCTAATTCCAACCCCCAGCCTTTCTCAGGGACCGTGTGGAGTCACTGTCTCTGGAGGTGTTAAAAAAGGGATTGGACATGGCACTTGAAGCCATGGCTTAGTAGTCATAAGGTCTTGAGTGACAGGTTGGACTTAATGATGTTTGAGGTCTTTTCCAATCTTATTGATTCTATGATTACAGAAGAAAGATTGTAAATTCTTATCCCATGGTATTTTTGGACCCCAACTTTAAAATTGTTGCACCGATAACTAAACAGTGAAACTACTTATTGAAAGCTTAATCTAATTTTTAAAATGCAAGGTGGTAATATTTGCATGTAATGGAGCAGGTTTGCTGGTTAGGGCTTTTTTTGGTTTGTGATGGTCATTTTGGTTTTCATGTGGGGTTTTTTGCTTGTTTTGTGTTTTTGTGTTGGGGGGGTTGGTTGGTTGGTTTGGGGTTTTTTTGGGTGGTTTGGTTTTCCTTTTACAGGCAAAGATGGAGAGAGAGACATAAAAAAATGAAATGCAGTATGATTTTACAAAGTCCAAATAAATGTGTTTGTAAATGCCTATTTATACTGCCTTTTAATAGTCTGCTGTGTTGTGTAGTTGAGTAGGCAGCAGATGGAGCTACAACAACCTCATAGAATTTGCTAGACAAGAGGTTTTGCATTCTTTGGTAACATTTAAATTACAAATTAAGAAAATAAGCCTACTGAGTTACTTGTTCTCATTGATGTCATGGAACATAATATATGATACATGTCATTTACATAATATATGATTAAAATCAAAGCAACAGAAAAACAAATGTATTACTATTTTGACAATAATATGACTCATACAGAAAGGAAACAGAATAAAACAGAAATCAAGTTGTGCACAATCAGTTTCAGTTCTCTTTCTTCTCATTTCTAGATTCCTAAAGCATAACATGAAAATAAAGATGCTAGAAACAAATCTTTTCTTCCCTTTCTTGACTGCTGTCCTTGACCTGCACTAAGGCTTGCAAAATTAACATTTGTTCAGTTCCTTAGAACTAGTCTGGCACCTTTTCTCTGAGCTAGATACTTTTTTCTTGGTTTTATGGTTTGTGCATGGTCCCAGATATTATTAATTGCTCTGAACTGTCCACATACAGCAAAGACAGAACAAAACCACACCCTGATACTTACAACATGAAGTCCTGATCCCAGCAAGGTTCACTTCCCCTTCTGTCTATTGTAGTGCTTTTTAGATTTTGGACTTTTAAAACAACATAGGTTTTGAATGCATCTGGAAAAGAAATAACTAGCACATTATAACCCATTTTGTATCATCCTAGAAGCTGGAAACATTCAACCTCATGGTAGTAGACATTGAGCTCTTACTTACTCTATACAAAACAAATATATGGATTGAAACGAGGAAATTCTTATTAATTCTGACGGGATTATTAGGGACTATTCTCTATCCATCACAGGTGTGAAAGAACATAGTCCTAAATGTGAGCAAGGATTTTACAGATCATCTTGCAGACATGGCTTCTCAGGTTATTCACCAATCTCCTAAACATCTTACATGAAACTAGTACACACTCCCTCTCTGCAAATTAGGATTTTCTTTGTCTTTCAGTTGGTATGATGATATTGGTGACTGGCTAATGGGCTTTTATGTCCAGTTAAGGCAGAGCCACAGACAAGTAACATGTAATTCAGTCAGAACCTCACATCAGAATTGAAGGTGGCAAAGGGCATATTGTATTATTTTAAGGAACGTGGCTGTTCAGCTAAGCTTCTCAACTTGCATGCATGCAACACATCCTTCATTAGCCTCCAACACCCTACATGACAATGAACGGGGACATAAAGTTTAATGGTTTTACTTTTATCTATTTTAAATAGACCTACTGCCAAAATATGCATATGAGATGTAGCCAAGATGAGAAGAAAATTTTTGAGCTGTTTGTATTACCACAGGTTAATCAAGTGGTCTCAGCTGGAGGAAAGCTGTCACTACCTACAAAAGCTTATTGAATAGATTGTATCAAATTACACTGCATTTAACAAAAAGTGTAAGGAAGAGTTAGCTCAGTACATCCTGTATGTAGATCTTATCAGCTAGGATTGATGATAATGTTTGGCAAAAGGACTAAAGGATGTTATATAATGGGAACTATTTTTTTCAATAAACAAAATCAACAGTGACCAGTATTATCTATTTACCCTCTATAATTCAGTACACCAGTCTTCTCAAACATGTCTTTGTTCTTACACTGAAAAAAATTGACAAAGTCAACAGAGATTTGGAAATCTTGTGATTTATCTGTGAGAAATGTTGTCAACAATGTGTGATTTACCTACTATCCTATTACTTATTCTGTGTAACTGAGGTAAACAAACCATGAAACTGGCAAAATGTGTTTGCAGTTTGGAGGCTTATATCTCAATGTTTGAGAAGTTTTCAGAACTATCCAGTAAATCAACTACCTGTCTGAAAAAAAATAGCAACCTACAATGTTCAACTGCAGCCACTTTGAGTGCCCACATCTATAAACTGTTTTAATCAGAAAACTACAACAATGAACCTCCTCCTGGATTAAAACCTATCTTCTTGGTGACCAGATGCAGGCTTTTACAGACACATTTTTAGTGGTAGTCTGTTTCATTGTTCATATTGAACCCTGTAATATATTTGCCATCTCATGTTCCTCTGTATCATACCAGGTAATTAAACTTCTATCTTTCCTCACCTCCTTTTCTACCACAAAAACTAAAGAAATTTCAGATGGCATGCATTACCATTGTCTTGCCCAGAATGCTGTCATCTGCCTTTTAAAGTGGCTATTTCTCCAGTAGTTCCTTGAACCCTCTGGCTCTTCTCTGGATCTGAATCTTACCTTTCCACATTTTACCACTAATTCACCTTCTTCAGATGTCATGAGCTATTTCAAGAACATGTAGAAATTTTACCTTCCAAATAACCTCAAATATGAAACCTCCTTGAAGAACAACAGTGTCAAGGGTGAATATTACCACAATACCCTGGCAGTGGAAATGAGCTGTAAGATTTCCTAATGATACGAAGTTTTGTGAAAACAAAACTGTTACTGGAGGTTCCAGCTCTTTGCCTATCAAAAATGGAGGCACCAAGAAGACGTTGTTGGTTTTTTTGGGTTTTCTTTGTGGAAAGGGCAAGCTATTACCTTGCTCATATCTTCAACCAAAACTAAAGCACAGCACTTTTATGGCAACTTAGACAAAGAAACAAACAAACCACAGGAGAATTCAAGAGTTTTGAGAGACATGCAGGCATCTCAATACTTCTCAGTCACCATCTACAGAATTTTTCTGTCTAGGAAAATACAGCCATTAGTCAGAGAGTAAACTATGCAAACTTTATTGACATTACTCATGGCATTAACAAGTCTTCAACAGCATTCAAAGGAAAATTAACTTTTATGAAACATTTGTTTGATAATTATATTTTGTAAATTATCACATTTTCTGAGAGCCAACAAATATAAGATTTGCTGAACCCTGTGGATCATTTTTGGTTGCGTTAGAATTTCAGTGAAAGAAAGAGGATTCTTCAGTCTATTTTTCATATCATAGAATCAGAGTATCACAGTATCAGTCAGGGTTGGAAGGCACCACAAGGATCATCTAGTTCCAACCCCCCTGCCATGGGCAGGGACACCCCACACTAGATCAGGCTGGCCAGAGCCTCATCCAGCCTGGGCTTAAACACCCCCAGGGATGGGGCCTCAACCACCTCCCTGGACAACCCATTCCAGGGCTTCACCACTCTCATGGTGAAGAATTTCCTCCTCATGTCCAGCCTGAATCTCCCCACCTCCAGCTTCATTCCATTCCATGCATACTTCACAGATCACTATGAAGAATGACAGCTTCAGAGAGTCAGCTTCTAATCATGTTCCTAGAAAGCAGCTTAACCTAGCCTAGTTCAAGGCTGCCTTTCTTTGATCTTGATGAATTTAAACAATTTGCAGAGGTTGCTTAAATGTATGAAGCCAGAGCCCAGGCATCTACTAACAAATTTTGCAGCACTGAGTAGGTTGTATGCCAGTTTCTCCTGAGAATTAGTAATTCTGAAGATTTTAGAAACTTCCAATTAATAGTCTACCTATATGTGAGCAATCTCTGGCTGAGTTTGGACTTTCTTTCCCACTCCAGAATAATCTTGGTCCTGAAGGCAGATTTAGAGCTCTGGGTGGTTCAATTTTATTCATGTTTATTACTCCTCAACCTGGTGAAACTAAAATCCTGCACTCTTTATATAAAAAAAAAATAGTTCCTTTTGACTGAAGACCCATTCAGGTCATCAAATCATGTAAAATTCTCTTTAGTGGAAATATTCCTTAAATACCACTAGTTTGAAAGACAATAATAATAACTGACACATATTGTCTGAGGCTACAATCTTGATAATCTGATCTTTAAAATATAGGTATATTTTAAAGTTCTTTCTCCATTGGTTTTGTGCTGAACTGTTGATGAAATGCAGGCAAGCAGATCCAGGCTTAAATGATTCTTTGGTGTGATATACACATGCATGTCCAAGAAATAAAAATGTAAACCAGAAATTAAAAGGCAAATCAGACTTACCAGTTGCTTTAGCCAATCTTCCTCTTTTCACTATACATATTAAAAAAAAAAGAAAATAATTATATTCAAATAATACCTTGACAGTGCTTGCTGTTAAATTTTAGGGGGAGAAAAAAAAAGGGTATCTAAGGAATTCCAATGGTACAAAAAACCCTCAACTAAAAATGAAAACAAGTACTCTTGTGGTAAGATAATATAATTACTCAGAATTCTTTGAGGAAGAAAATCTGTGGGAAGTCTTTGCAGCTTAGGCAACCCTAGTGAATACATGGGTAAACACAAAGGGCAGAACAGAGATCAGATGACCAGAAAGAGTAGCATACTATCCATCACTTCATAATGCCAGTTAAATTCTTTTCACTAATAATCACAGAAGGCTCACAGAGTTCATATAATCTAAAGTGGCTTCTGTCATCTTACAAAGAATCTCTTTTTTAATATATTGTGTTTACTCTGCCTAACAGAAAATACACTGCAGTAAACACCTTATGACTTAAAAAGAAAACATGTCAAATCCTACTTTGTTCCATTGCCTTAAGTTCCACACTATGGTATCACTAACATTAATGAAAAATGCCCTGAAGCTAGCAGCATTGCGATCCAGGTTGTCATCGTTGTTGTGAAAATCTAACAGTCATCATTTTGTATCAAATGGCTGGCTACAAAATGTCATTGAAATTAGATTTTTAAATAATATAATTAAATACTCTCCTCCCCTATCAATGCATCCAAGACAGTTCAGTACAATCCAAATGAAACACCACTGCAGTCCTATAAATATTAAACCTGCTTTAAAAATATATATCTGCATATCATATATTTCACTACTATAATTAGGACCTAGTGAAACTCAGTGAGAAAACCCCTGTTGAGTCCATAACTTCACACCACAAAGGTTCACAAAAGACTTCCATTGTTTTCTGACTCCGTTCTCACAAGCCACATCCTATGTGCAGAATGTCCGACAGCCTGAATAATTCCATCGTGTCTCACACCAAGAAAGCTTTCATTTTCAGTGCAAATGGGCATAGACCAAACTCACTGAGACACAAGCAGAGTCCAAATACTGCAGCAGTTCAACTGCACTGCAAGAGCATAGGATTTACACACCACACTTACTTTGGCTTCTCATGAAGTACTTCAAGAATTCCCATCATCTAAAATGAGTAATGCAAATCTGTAGTCTATGAAGTTCCTTTTTATAGCCACTTACTAAATATTTGACACATTGGTAAAGGAGCTTGCACAATAAGAAAAACCTACCTTTTACAGAAAGAAGTTCCATTCTGGCAGAAAAATATTGTGAAGAACAGAAATTGCAAGTGCCTTTTTTCCTTTTCTTTTTAGAAACAGGAAAACAGAGTTGAAGAATAAATTACTCTTCCTTGTGTTTCCACACTGCAAGTGTATTTCACTTTTCCTGCGTGCTCCTCCCATGTTTCACATGGAAGAAAGCCAGCCAGTTGATGGAACAGTGAAGTATCAATGACACATGCTTTCTCCCTCTATACACAGCCTGAGATGAGGAGGAAAGGACAAATAATACAACTTTTTTTCTAACTCTCATTTCCTCAACTTCTACCTGCTCCATGAAGCGGTCTCTAAATGTTTCTGCCACCAATAACAAATTCAGTGCAACTGTTTTGTTAAGAACACTCTTTGGCAGCTCTTAAAACTCGATTCTAATATTTGCAAAGCATCTGAAATGGAATACAGTGGGTTTTTTCCTTTTTTTTTTTTAATTAAAACAGAAATTCACATAATCAGAAGTCTTATATTATTGCAGTGGCTATAGCTAAGCATAAGTATGCTTAATTTTCCAAAAGTGAGAATAATTACTGCACAAAAAGACAAGTTGAATATTCATACCTCAGTTTCTAATTCTAATGTAGTGCAAATATTCTCATGCAATGTTAAAATATTCAAAACAATGATGGATGATGGCCACACCTTGAATGATAGGTGAGAGATAAGACTGTTTAGCCTGATGAAGAAAAGTTTGGAGAGTTGGGGTGGGTTGATCAATATTTCTAAATACCTGATGGTGTAAACAAAACTGACTCTTCATTGTTGCCTAATAACAGGCAAATAAGCAATGGGAGCAAATTGAATTCAAAGGTTAACATAAGAAAACTCATTTTTACTGTGAGGACAGTTTAATACTGAAACAGGTTGTCCTGAGAGGACTTGAGGTCTTTGTCCTTGGAGATACTCAAAACTTGACTGGACACAATCTTAGGCAACCTGTTCTTGCTCACCTTAAACAGGGATGTTGGACTAGATGATCTTGTAAGGTTCCTTTCTTGTGAGTCTGTGATAGCCCACAAAGGCAAAAATCTGTCAAGTGTGAGGCTTAAGAAAATCTAATGCAGGATTTCATGAAAGTCTACAGTCACTCTACATAGTATGTGTAGTCTTGATTTCCAGTCCCCAGAAGTATATAGTACTTACATTGTTTTAAAAGATCATGGTGCTAGGTCATAGCATGACATTGTCGACATATCACATTAATCTGAAAAACAAGATCAGAAAGTATTTGCATCTCTCTCTCTTGAATTCTGTTTGTTCTGAACGATTCTCCCACAGCAGTCTGATAGTCTGAGAGCTAAGTTACCACCTTGTGGAAGCAATGGAGTTCCACTGAACTTAACTGATCTAGTCTGATGCATGCTGGCTGAGAATCTGATCCCAAGTATGCATTTGGGTCAAATGAAAAAAATAATTGCAAAAATCCAATCTCACCGCTGACTTAAGTTTCAGTAAACAGAATCCCCAGTAAGCTTTAGCATGAACAAAAGTTATACAGGTGCACCTTTGTATCCTTCTGAAACTGTTCAAACTTGCCTCCTTTTCTTCCATTCTGTCATCAGGGCCCTTCATGTGGAATACTGATTTTCTCCTCAAATCCTTGTGTTCCAGCCGCAACAGCAGTCATTGAAGTTCATTTACTTCACTGTTGTGTCATGACTGTTTCTTACATGTGCAGCTGGAAAAGATGTTATAACTTTATGGTAAGAAACATGCAGAGAATACATGAATGCAGGCAGAATGTCATTGTACTCTGAGAACACAGCATGTGGAAATGCTCTTTCATTTGGAAAAAGCATTTACTGTATTTAACAAACGTATAATGGAGAGCACTGGGCCAGAAAAAGTTGTCAAGGTGGTATTTGGCTAAAGGGCATAAGAGTAGAAGCTGTATTACAACATGCATGTTTCACAAACTTACAGTTCCAGTACTTCAAGTAATTATCCTGTTACTTAGTCATGTTTCTCCAATGTTTTCCCTTTCCTATATTATCATTTCTCATTTAATGCCTGTTACTACATTTCAGTCCTGTAAGCTGATGTCAACATTGCAGATCTACATGCAGAATCACAAATTTAGAAAGACACTAAAAAAAACAAAAAAAGGGAAAGAAAGTAGGAGTTGTTTACATTGCATTTTAATCTAAACTGCATCAAAACTGTTTATATTTTCACTCTATGCAACAGAAGAGTGTAATCAAGCAAAATGCTGTTATTAAGGATGTGCCACCTGATGCTGGAAAGTGATCTGTTTCCAAAAGATGTAAGTAATTATTTCTCAATCCAAAATCTCATGATGAAAGGAGCTTAGCTTTTACTTTTTGTGTGTGCATGTGTGTGAGAATGTCTTTTGTTTTTAAACTTCTCCTTTTTTATATATATGAATTTATCAGAAAATTCAAGCCTGTCTGCACCTTTCAGTTAATTCCAAAGCAAGATTTTAGTCAGATGATTTACCTACTTGGCATTAAAACTACATATTGTTCTTCTCAGGAAATTCCTCCTCTACAGGATACTTGTAGTGCAACAAACTGTGTTCATGAACTCACTGAGTTTAATATAATATGTTGCATAGGGAGAACAAAGAACAGAGCACATTTGAATACTGAGTGCAAAAACATATGGAAGATAACCTCTCAACTTGCACAGCAAAAATGAAAGTACAGCTTTTGTTGTTTTCAGATATCTTTACATAGAGAAGAGACTATTAAAAAACAAACTTCACCAAATTTCAGTTGATACATTGGAGTGCAGGAGCATTTTCCTTGCATCCCCTACATTTCTTTCTGTAATCATTATGAGTCATGCTGACTCATTTTTTCTTTAAAAAAAACTTTTGGCCTTGGAAATCTTCAGAAATTGTCTCCTTAAGACAAAATTGAATTTGCTCCTTCACAAATAAATATAGCAAAAATTTCACCTGATCAATATTCATCGGTATCTCCTTACATTAGCACATGAAGAAATATGCCAGTCACTTCAGAAGACTAGGAGATAAACTGGAGGGTTTTGCTATTCCCTTGAAGTCAATAACTGGCTTTAAATGAGGCCCAGTGAAAGAAGAAAATTTTGCCTATTATGGGAAAAAATTACGCACTATTCCCATCACATTGAAAGATAAACAACTACATTATCATTATTGTGATCATAACACAGAATGCTGAAACCAATGAGAAGGATTTCATCCAGGAAAGGAAGAAAAATATAACAATTTCAATCCAGTTCACTTCTACATTTCAGAAATAGATTCTGAATCCCAAGATGTATTCTATAATTTTCAGTAGAGTCCATAAGTGATAAAAGATAGAACTAATGAACTCTGTAACAAAATATGTTATCAAGAGATACATCATCAAAGTGACGGGATAAGCAGAAAATCAATCAGCTGATTTCTGACCCTGAGAAGCTATGAGCAATATTAAAGATAGGAACTACAAATTAGATCAGTTTTGTCCTTGCCTCCAAAAGATAGGCACAGCTATGGCTAGGGATAATGGGTGATGCGCTCCGTGCTTCACAAAAATCACCTTGATAAATGGGTTTGATGCACTCCATTTACCCTTATCCAATAGGAAACAAAAGGAAGAGCACTCCTTCAAAATGTTATGCTATTAACCACCAAGTACATAGATACAAATGTTATTGGAATAGCTATTTGTTATTAGTCTCCAACACTGTACTGAAAAGTCAAGCTGCAGCAATAAAAAAAGAAATCCTGAAGTTCTAACAGAAAAATATGATAACTTCTCATAGATTGATATTCCACCTCTCATATTTGTGATAGTCACAGGACCTAGTACATTATTACACTAGAAAGAAAATTATTATTTTTTAAAAGTGAGATAAATACAGAAAAGTAGTATTTCAACTAGAAATGCCAGAAATGTCTAAGTTTTGAATAACAGAGTTAATGAGAAAATGGTATAATTTTTAATTTGGCCCTAAGCATTAAAAATTAAACAAACAAACAAAAAAAATCAGTTCAGACCAACCTATATTTTTTTTTTTGGTGTACAAATCTCGCATAGCACTTCACATGTCTCCTTCCCTGACTCCAATTTCATAAGGACTGAAAACACTATCACTCCTTTGTTAGGAAAATAGCGTCAGAATTAGCATCTGCACAGTGCTTTGGGATCTTCTCATTAAGAATGTTATGAAAAGAAGAAGAAATATTTTCACTATTTTAAATAAATAGAAACTGAATGTGTATAAACTAGTTATTGTAGCACTACACTAACTAGGAAGAGGATCACATCCTCCCAATTACTGTCCTTAATATTGGGTGCTATTCTGCCCTTACCGTGACCTGTTAATCTTGTGAAGACAAAAATGTATTTGCTTTTTAGAATGTATTTTAAGTTAATCAAGATCTTACAGTTTTTATTTCACTGGTAGCCCTGCTCATTGGCATGATCTCTGGAAAATTTTTGCCACATAAAAATTAGACTGTACTCATTATAATTAAGGAGGAATACATTTCTAAAGAACCTTTGCTCATCAGAGGCCTAATCAAACAATTCTACTCAGTAGCTGGTTTTTAAAAGCACAGCTTTGTTCCGGATGAAAGCAAATGTTTTCCCATCTCCTCTATCTCTACTCCAAAACTTTTAATGTAGTCTTAGAAGCCTTCTTAGCTACTTTTGTTTTACATTTAGAGACATCTAGTGGCTTAAGTCTGATTTGCTCTCGAAAACAGCAATGATTTCTGAGTTCTGAATGAAATTTACAGGTTTTCAGATCCTACTTATCTTTTAAAACACAGCAGAGTAAACATTTAACTTCACAGAAAAAAAGGTCTAAGGAACTATATTTCAAGCACACATGAAAAGTTTCAGATGAGAATTAATTTTTTTTTCTTGATTTAAATACACACTTGGAAGAGTAAATATATCTAGTATTTTCAATGTAAATGGTCATAGAAAATGTAACCATTTTCTTTTCTCCAGAACATTCAATTTTATTCATTTTAAGCACCAATTTTGTTACTTTGGCCGTTCTGTCTCTTCCTAGACACAAATCTCAAAAGGATGCCATTTTCCATTGCTTCATGTACTTTTGCATGCATACCACCACTCCTCTGAGTTTGTGATTTAGTGGAGTCCTTGGACCTAGCTGACTTTCTTGTTGCCAATGGAAATGCTCTACAAGCATTTAGAGGTGGCAGAATAAAGCTGCTACCAAGAAATTAAGTAAAGTTCACTAATTCTTTTACCTCTAATCTTAAGTTAATAAATAAATAAATAGTTTCTAAGCAAGCAGAATAACACTCTTAATTTGATTACTCTGTAACTCAATAGAATGTTTTCTAACCCAGTTAGCCTTGGCAATCTTTTGAGTCTACATAGGCTGCACATTTATTGTTCCTTAGTGCTTCAAAAATTCTCCATTCCTGGGACACTTACTGATTGCATTTACTCTGTGCTAGCTCTGTAGCCATATTTTCAATCCTGTAATTCTCTCTTCAGCTCACTTTTAAATATCTATATTCAAGAAAAGCCATGGAACCACAGTGGAAATAAAGATACAAATAAAAAGATTTACTTACTGTAGCTCTCTGTAATGAGTATATAGGAAATGCTTAAATGAATATTTCTACAACATCTGTACTAGGGCAACACAGCCAACCTTTTATAAAAACAAACAACAAGCAAAACCAAACCAACCAAACAAAACCCACAAACAAACCAACCAACCCCAAAACCACCCCACATACTTTATACCCTAAAGCCACATGAAAAATATAGTGTAATGTTGTGCTAACCTGCCTGCTCCTCCAAAAGAAAAGTCAGGGCAAGAGTAACACACAGAACTCAGGGTTGACATAAAGAGATAAGAGCTTAATATAACATAACATAAGCATAATGCATAATTACCTTAACTAATAATATAATTAATTGAATAATACAATGCATGATTACCTTAGCTTAGCCTGTTTGCAGAAGGAGCAGAGTGAAGTACAGGGGGAAGAAGAAACAACCTAGCATAAACCACAAAACCAAAACCAGCAGCAACCCAATTCCCACCCATTCCACTGCTGTGCCTGCAGAAAACCAACACCCAAGAACCTGTTACCCAGAAGCAGCAACCAAAACACGAAACTCTCCATGTTGCAATCTGAACTTCAAGCCCCATAAAACTTTGCTCCACTTAGCACTTCCTTTTTTGAAGCT
This sequence comes from Dryobates pubescens, assembly GCF_014839835.1. Classification (NCBI taxonomy): domain Eukaryota; kingdom Metazoa; phylum Chordata; class Aves; order Piciformes; family Picidae; genus Dryobates; species Dryobates pubescens. The sequence goes on along the minus strand of NC_071628.1, from coordinate 14,825,089 downwards.
GGCATGAGTGCAGCATGGTATGAATATCAGCAGCAGGTTCAACTCATTCCATGACACTTAGCTACCAGAAATCAGTATATTTATTATACTAGAGAACTGGTAATTCCTTTGTCCTGAACTCTCATGTCCCACAAAAGTAAAAGGTGAGGAATACCTAGAAACAGATATAGCTTATATAACATTATATGTTCTTCCAGGAATGAGAATACTAGGAAAGGTGTGGTAATGATACTAATGAGGAATTTTAAAATTGGGAAAAATTGTTACCAACACTTCCTTTAAAATATAATTTAGTATTCCACACTTTTCCTCAGAAAACCAAAAAAGGCAAAAGCTAACCCCATTTTATGCTGGTAATCTTGCAAGGCAAGACTGTGACTTAATTAATTATATCACGAAAAAATGTTTACAAGGAGAACAACGCTAGAAGTTTACTTCTACAATCTTAAAATGTAATTAAACTGCAATTCGACAGTAACGATGCTCGTTTTCGCATCCTGCACCACTTCGCTCCCTGTTTTCACTTTGCCCCCTCTAGTGTCGCAAAGGATAATTACAGTCATTAACCATTGCAGTCAATAAGTAAAACCATACTGACTATTCATTAAAAAAAAAAAAAGAAAAGAAAAGAAAAGAAAAGAAAAAGAAAAAAGTATTGTGAAGCTATGCTTTTGTCAGGCCTGGAGGCTACAACACTATTATTCTCTGAAACAAAACAAAACAAAACAGCAAGCGTTAAAAAAACCAAAAAAACCAAAACCCAATAATGTACAGTTTCTAAATCCAGTAGGAAATACATTAAGGGATTGAATTCTGTATTAACAAACCCTGCCTTGCTTTAATTCCAGAATGTAACAAGTACAGACTTATCTCATCCTCTTATCCAATAGCAATTTGTGAAATTGCATTTATTCTCATAAAAGCCCTGATTTAATCAACAGCATTCTCAAGTCTCTGAGAAGTATATCCAATGGTGAACATATCCATAGCTTATCTTTGCAAAACAATAGCTCCATTGACATGAAATGTGACATATTTCATCAATATTTCATCACGTTATACATAAGATAATACAATAAATTCTCAGTATGTGACAACTATCCCCCAACGTAATCTAAGCTAATGCTGTTTCATATTTCAGTGTGACATCTGTCAACAACATTGTTAACCACTAATTGATCTCATTCATCTAAAACACATGCCTTGATTGCTAATTGAAGCCAAATAAATATTTTAGATGATGGAAGCCACTTTGCTGCCTGTTCAGATAAAGAGGAAAATCCTTAAAAGTAGCATAAGAGTCAAAATCTGGATAAAGTAATTATTGGATGACAATAATTGTAAACAGAAATTGAAATTATGATATGGTCTGAATGGTTAATAAATTATGAAGAACAAGAATGTGGAGGTACCTACACAAGGCTAGATTATAAAAACCAGGCCCAACGTTTACCATTTTTCAAAGTTCTTTTGAAGTGCTGTTCATTAATAGATTTTAATGCTTTTAATAAAGTAAGGAAATCTCATTTTTATTAAACTACACATGGGGACAATCAAACACTGACAGGGGAAATTACAGGATCACAGAATACATCTGGTTGGAAGAGACCTCAAAGATCATCCAGTCCAACCCTCTACCCAGCACTAAATCATGTTCCTAAGTGCCAGGTCCACATGCCGCTTGAAGACCCCCAGGAATGACGACTCCACCACTGCCCTGTGCAGAAAATTCCAATGTTTGATAACCCTTTCAGTGAAGAAATATTTCCTAACATCCAGCCTGAACCACCACTGGTACACCTTGAAGCCATTTCCTCTAGTCCTGTCACTTGACACCAAGGAGATGAGGCTAGCCCCCTCCTCCCTCCAACTTCCCTTCAAGTAGTTGTAGAGAGCGATAAGGTCTCTCCACAGCTTCCTCTTCTTCAGTACCCCAATGTCCTTCTTCTAGTGAGACACCCCAGAACTGAGCACAACACTCAAGATGTGGCTTCACCAGTGCTGAGTACAGGAAGATGATCACTTCCATGTTCCTGCTGGCCACAGTATTCCTAATACAAGCCATGATGTCACTGGCTTTCTTGGCCACCTGGGCACACTTCTGACTCATGTTCAGTGGTCTATCAACCAATACCCCCAGGTCCCTCTCCAAATTGCAGCTTTCCAGCTATACATACCCATGTATGTAGCTTACCATTGGAGTGTGGTGACACACATGGAGGACCTGGCACTTGACCTTGTTGAACTTCATACAATTAGCCTTGGTCCATTCATTTAACCTATCCAGATTCCATTGTAAAGCTTCCCTACCCTCTACCAGATCAACAGAGGCACCCAGCTTGGTGTTATCTGCAAACTTACTGAAGGTTCACTCAATTCCCTCATCCCGATCAGGCCCCAGTACAGAACCCTGGGGGACTAGTAACTACAGCACTGGTAACTGGGTGCCAGCCAGATTTAACTCCATTCACCACCCCTTTTTGGGCCCAGCCATGCAGCCAGTTTTTAATACAATGCAGAGTGCACTTATCCAAGCCTTGTGCCATGAGTTTCTGCAGGAGAATACTGTGGAAGACAATGTCAAAAGCTTTACTGAAGTCCAGGTAGACAATGTTCACAGCCCTTCCCTCATCGACTAGGTGGTCTCCTTATTGTAGAAGGAGATCAGATTAGTCACACAGGACCTGCCTTTCATTAACTCATGCTGACTGGGCCTTGGTTCTTGTTACTGGGAAGACAGAGGAGACCGTTACCTGCGCTCCTACTTCCCTGACTAGTTCACTCAGAGCCCTGAAGTCCTTCTTAACAGCCCTCAGTTTTCTTTTTTTGTACTTTGTCATTGCCTATCTGGAAGGTCAATAATGGGTAATAATCTGTGAGCTGCAGCGGGGTGGGGAGGTTTCTTGCCACACCTCTAAACCAAGTTCCAGGGGGCTGCAGACTTCCCTGTGGGATGACTTAGGTCAGCAAATAGGACCCGTTCTCCCTCTCAGAAAGGGACTCCCCAACAACAACTCTTCTGTCTCTTGTTAGAGGCAGTTTTGATACATGGTGTTGACTGCCTTACCTTTGTCAGCTCCCTGGGAGCATTTCCATCTTTGTCATGGTTTGACCATCCCTCAGAGTCCAGAGCCCTGTACCTGTTACATGGTGGCAACTGGGAATGTGTGGGAGTCACTCACTTCCCTTTTCAGGGGTCTGTTTCCGTTCATCCTCATTGTGAACTCTGGTGGCTGAATCTGCTCTGGGGAGAGCAGATGTGACTCCACCCATCTGTCCCTGACTCATACTCCCTAATGCTTCCCAGCCTCCTCACCTGCTCTTGGAGTTCTGTTACCAAGCAGATGAGCTCCTCTACCCAGGCACATGTCTCACAGGTGAGCTCTGTGCTGCCCTCCTGCACCGATATCACAGCTGAGCACACTACAGCCTGATGCTTGAGTGGCTGCAGGCCTTCCCTCAAGCTCAGTCTGGGTAGCTGTATCAGGGGCCATGGGGGCAGCATGTGAGGAGGCCATCATCTTCTGCCAGGTAGATACTGTTGCTTCTGCAATGGTGCTGATTGCCTCAGTGAGAGAGTCTTCCCATAGCTTCACATAAATATTATAGAAGGCATGGGAGGTTTTATTTTTAGATAGGACCAGTGCTTTAGTAAAAAGGAAGTATAATTTGGGATGTCACTACATTCATCTTATGCTAAAACTTCTATAATTTACAACAGATGAAAAGCTATGTATTTTTAAACACAGTGCTTCATATTGTAGAGACTGGGGATGAAACAACCATTTGCTTTTTTGAGGATAGTTTTGCATATCTAGAACTATAGCTACCATATATAATGCATATAGCTTTCATAAGCTATATTTTAAACATGTATCTGTAAATATATTTAAATGGTGAGATATTAATATGGGTACTACATTTATGGAATGATTTATTTCACCAAGATAACAAATACGGTGTCAAAAGACAAAAATAGGAATCACACGGTTTCGTGATTCTTTCTGAGCGTAAGATGCAATTAAGGTCTTTGGAGTGACCTTCCCTTTGTGTCAAATTGTGCTGAAATGTATGTGACAGTTTTTCTTATGGAAACCTGCATGTATCGATGATTAAGGAGAAGCTGTCAAAATAATTTATTTAGGTTCAGAGGCAGAATTCACAATTCACGTGAGGTGCCAAAAAGCACAAGCAATATCGAGTTTGTCCATTATGTTACTTGGTCTCATACAATTATTTCACTTGCTTGATAAGCATATTTTGACTACCAAAACTATGGAATAGGATAGAATCGAATAGAATAGACCAGGTTGGAAGAGACCTTCAAGATCATCGCATCCAACCTATCAACCTAGTTAACCTAGTTGAGGTTCCAGCTATCACTATTGACTTTAAAGGGCCAGGGTTTGGCTTTTCTGAGAAATAGTACATTATGTTTTTTAAAGTAAATTGACTTGTATAATCTTATTTTGTTTCAATATGTTTATAACTGAAAGCCCCAGAAGCAATCCCAAAACTGAAGTACCTTTGCAAGTTTGCACCTCAGATACTGTATTTCCTTGTTTTTCACTTAGCCTGATAAAGTGAAACATCACTCTTTCCATTAAAGTTCTATTTTCAGGGTTTATAACTTGCCTCTTTAAAATAATTAATAAAGTGAAATAATTTTGGAAACCTCATCTTTAAACATTTTTATTTTATTGCATTAAAAGTCTTTTGAAATCTGAACTGTGGAACTGCTAAAGCAAATAAAAACAAGACCTTGAAGAAATGTATTTCTACAGAAGGATCTGGATAGGTTGTATTAATGACCCCAGGTCAGCAGGATGAGGTTCAACAAGGCCAAGTGCTAGGTCTGGTACTTGGGTCACAACCCCATGCTTCGAGGCAGAGTGGCAGGAAAGCTGTCCAGTGGAAAAGGACCTGGGTGTGTTGGTCAATAGTCAGCATATATCCAGGTGGCCAAGAAGGTCAACAGCATCCTGACTTGTGTCAGAAATAGTATGGCCACCAGGACAAGGGTAGTTCCCATGTACTCAGCACTGGTGAGGCTGCACATAAAATACTGTATACAATCTTGGACTCCTCCCAAGAACATTGAGGTGCTGGAGAGTGTCCAAAGAAGGGCAAAGGAGCTAGCGAAGCATCTGGTGCAGAACTCTTGACACAGCTCAGGTGCGCCTGAGGAGCTGCAGGCGGCGCTGGGCAGTGGGAGCTTGCACCGCCCTGGCTCCGGCCCGCGCCGCGGGAGACCAGGGAGCGGCCAGGGCGGGAGCAGGCGTGGGGCTGGGTGTAGCCGCTCCCGGGTGGGATTAAACTCGTTCCCGCTCCCTCCGGTTGTTTTCGGCGCTCGCGCAGTCGCCGGCTGGTCTCCCCCGCTCGCGGTGATTTGGAGCAGCTGGAGGTAAGGGACTGTGCCGGGGCCTCGCCTGCTCGGCTTAGCTGAGCTTTGCCACCCTCTGCCGCCAGTCCTGCCCGCAAGGCTTCCAGCCCGGTGCTGTCCTCCCGATTCCGCCAGCATAGCCGAACCGTGGGCGGCGGTGACACCGGGCTGGCCAGCTCCTCAGTGGGAAGCCTCGGGCTGCGGGCACTGACCTGGTCGGTGGCCGTAAGGCTCGCCTTCCTCGGGTATCTCAGGGAAAAAGCTGATGGTGGTTTTGGGTTTTGCCGTGGCAAAGAGCCGCAGGGATACTGGGTACCACAGAGCTTCTCTGACGGGTGTGAAGCCCTTTTGACTGGTACAGTTTCTTCATTTTACCTTGGGCACGTTTCAGCGAGTTTTGCTTGGTTCCCCGTAAGTTTAGCATCAACTATGTAACTTGATTGTATTGCAGTTTTACTGTCTGTTAGATGTCAGCTAATTCATACTCCAGGTTAATCTACTGAATTGTGTATATTCATCAATTGTGTTGGAGTATACTTACTCACTGAACTTCCTAGAGAAACACAGTACTGTGTGAGGGCACATCAGAGTTCAAAATGTGGGAAAATGCTCTTATTTTAGTAATGCCTTATTGAGTAGATGCAAAACCATAGGAAGAAATAAATTTGATCTATAACAGTTCCACTTTTACTTGAAAACAATTCAGGTTAGGTCTGGTGGGTTTTTTTGGAGATGCACTTAATTATGAAATTAACCAGAATGGATCCTTCAGAGCCTTGTGGTGTTTTTGTCATGATGACTTTTCTTGTTGATGCTGGGAACACTGTTGGTGTTTTCTTAATACGGCGTGAAACCTTAGCATATTAGTAATGCTATTTGTACAGAACTGTGATCTATGGGAAATACCCATGGCAAAAATGGCTGTCATGGTAAGAAAATTCTGCTCAAAAGGTTAGTGTCAGTTGGTAGAATTGATTTCATGGCAAGAGTAGGTTTTTCTTACTGAAATAGTTCGGTATTAGAATTAGAAGTTTATTGTAATGAAAACTGCAATCCATGCATTTGTAATGCACTGAATCAGTTTTGGACTTTGTTTCTGCTCCACAATAAACAGTGTCTTTTTACTGAAGCAGATTCAACTGTATATATAATAAATCATTCAGAACTGTTTACATTAAACAGCTGCATGCCCCATAGGTCAGAACATTGCATAGAGACCTGCTGGGTAATTAAAAGTATTTAAATAATAAGATGGAAGAATAAGGAGTTTTGTTGTCAGAATTTGGAGGAAATCCTCATTATGGTACAATTAATTACACCACTGCTTAGTGATTATTACATCACTATTAAAAAAAAAAAAAAAAGCTGATCAGTTTTTTTATTTCCAGCATCTGATTCCAATTTTGTTTGTTATTTCAACATACCAGAGTACAGTGGAGCTGAACCAAAAACATCACCTCTATGATCAGTGAGGTTTTTTTATCTTGCATGAGTTCAAGGTCACTCAAGGAAGACAAAATGAGTGACTTAAGGCTTTGATGAATATTTTCTGCCTCTCAGTTTGAGTTTTTGTTTTGTTTAATGACTTTACCTTAGTAGATTTTTGTATGTCTTGTGTAAATAAGAATGAATTCTGTAGGCTTAGTTATGTCTAGTTTAGTACAAGATCTGTGATATTTCATTCAAATGAAAGCTGATCAAAGTTACTGTAGATGACAGACTTAAACTTTATTACTTGGCACTTTTCAAGTTATGGAAGCCATAAACTTGCAGTTGGCACCACCTTAATGTACCCTTTGATTCATGTGGGATTATGAATCAAAGGGAATCTCATTGAGACAGTTGACTCTTTAAAGGACATAAATGTGTGTCTGGTCAAAAGACAATTTTTAATTAAGAAAATGTAAGGAGCTACCTTGTTACTAGCATAAGGAAGCAGCACTTTCTCACGTGGGAAACTGTTACTTTCAGTAAATGTAATGTATATAAAACTAAGGTTAGAACCTGTCTTTAAGTCAGTAAGATGAAGTTTTGTAGAATTCAGAGTTTGCCTTCTGTGGAAACTTATGGCCATTTTCTGTCACGTGTGATTTCCTTTAGGAATTGATGGGTGAATGTCCTAATGTCTGAATAAAACTCTGCTTAAGCAAAGTATTTCACCGTTTGAATATGAGTGACATACATGTATGTGGTTCCATATTGTACTTATGCAACATTTGATTTCCTATAGGTAACTGTTGTTGTAGCTTACAGAACATTCAGACTGTAAAACCTTTAAAGACATCTTTTATGGCTCTAAACACACTTTTATAATGTATTTCTTTTTCACATAAATTTGTATATATACAGGATCCTGCATATATTTGAGTTAAACCCAAGTTAGCTAATTTCCATGCATTAATTGTTGTCTAACATACCTAAATAGCTTTAGATCATTGATTGTTGTTGAAGCCTTTAGTGACAAGGAAAATGGGAATTTTTATTTTTGCATGCACTTTTAATTTTTCTACTTAGCAAAAGAGCATTCGATAACACTTTTCTAGCAAGCTTAATTTAACAGTTTGTGGTGCAAACCAGTAACTTCAAGGAGCTTGTGATAGTCTGTAACGTACAAGTGTTCTGAGTTGCTGTTTTCACTGCCCCATTTTCCAGCTTAGGTGCAACATAAACTATTTTAATTAATATTGTGTCACCAGAAGGCTTTGAGATGGCCAATTGAATTCTGCCAAGATAGAGTCTTTTGATGAAAACATATCTTTATTGATTGTAGAAGAAGAAAATCATTCTTAAAATGAAATCCAGAGAAAAATCATATCCCTCAGAGAAAATTTCTGAGTGGCAGGCTGAGATTAACATCATAAAATTGAATTTGTGCTGCAAACCTTTGATGTAATCAGCAGCTGGGAGATGGTGTTGCCCTTACTGTGCTCCTTCTGATTGTGGTGAATTATTGTGTGGAATGAAATAAGTGTTTCTTGTGTCACTCGTTCAAGAAATACAAACAAGGTATTACTAGGTGGTTCTTGCTAGTTAAAATGGGTTGTATTGATTTGTGGTCCTGGTCTCTTGCTCCCTTGGACTGCAAAAGCAGTGTGTTCACACCCCAGGGGAGATCTGGGTGTCACTCAACAGTGACTCCACTGGCCCATTAGGGTGTAGCCCTGACAGGTCTTGAGGGAAGTCCCATTCCATCTTGAAATGGAAATGCAATGGTAGATAGGCAGGCAGGCAGGGTCTCCAGAATATAGCCACAAAAAAACCCAAAACAACCAATCAACCAACCACCACCAACAGCAGCAACAGAAAAACCCCACAAAAAAAAAACCCAACCCAAACCCCACAACACAGAGGAAAACGTGTGGAATTTTGAGCATTCTGGCAGAAGATATCAAAACACAAGGGTGTGTGCCCTAGGATAGAAATGCTCATTAGTGGTGTATTTTATTTGTTGCCCTCTCTCTGATTAGATGTAGTAATTAAAATACTTGAAATACAGGCATCCTTTTGCAGCAATAGCCACAGACAGCAGACTCCAGAACTTAAGAGGCCATTATTCGTGCTCCTATCTGATGTGCTATATACAAACTAGCTTCTAATTGTACTTAAAAAAACCTCTTGATAAATCTTTCATTGTTTTATTTTTTGCTATTATTTCAAATCTCTTTTTGTTACTTTCTGACTTGTCTTACTGTCTTTGCTGTCATTTGTTTGGTTGTTCCTTTTCCGCTTACCTAACTTAATGTAGGAAAAAGAAGGAGGATACATTATATACCTAGCCTTTCCCTCTGTGCCCCCTGTATCTCTGTTCTGTCTCATTTCTCTGTAGAGAACCTTTCTGAGTGTTGTATTTATTTTTTCTAATCTATTCCATTGCTCATACCTACACAAATGCAGACATACCCTGCTGCTTCACAAATTGCCAGGTATTCTTGACCTGTATTTTTAAATTCCTGGACAAGATAGGCATCTGAACAGCAGCTTACCTAAACAGAAAATTTGTTAGCAGCGTCATGAAATCAATGTACATCTACAGGCACACAAAGACAGCACTATGTCGCTTCCCTTTCTTTAGGTTTTGTGCTTAGATACTTTTGTCATGTGTTTTGTAAATGTAATCTGTTTTATTATTCATGTCCCTTAGATGGAGTTGCTGTATATAGTGCACAGTGGGGGATGATGGTAGTTTTTTGGTTTGGGAAAGGTTATGTCTTTGCTGATTACCAGAGATAATATACAGCATCCTTAAAGAGAGTGCAGCATTCACATCATAAAGTAAACTGAGAAAACTGTGAAGACAATACAGAATGGATTGGAAGACTAAAAGTCAAAGCTACTTTTAAGGAAAATAATCAGCTTTTTATTAACAGTACAAAAATATTGCTAGATCTTTTTCTTATATAGACAGAATGTATAGGAAAAAAATGTCAGTTAAAGCCAAAGAGTAGATGGGAATATGAGAATCAGATGGATTGGGAACACACAAACATCAGGAATTGGTCATGAAAACCTAACAGGCTCTGCTTAAAATTTACTTCCTAGCATTTTACTATAATGATGTAACATCGTTGTAACCCTCTTTAGATATATCATTGTACAGGAGGTTACATTACTAAAATGATGTATCTAAAGTTTGCGTGTAACTTCTATTATTTTACTTCAATATCAAGGATGTTGAAGCCTGAGCAAGTAGAATTTTGCTGGACTGAGAAGACATCTGCTGCTGTTTTAAAATTCTCAGTAATTAGTTTTAATTAATTTAGCCCACATGCCCTGCTTTGGTTTTGGTTTTTTCCAAATGTTTCTTTCTTCATCTCATTGGAGACTTGATAGGGTGCTTGGTTGCATGGTTTAGTTGGTTAGGTGGGTTGGCTGATAGGTTGGACATGATGATCTCAAAGGTCTCTTCCAACCTGGTCTATTCTATTCTAAAACAAACAGTTAAAGGCTGCTAATCTCTTAATGTTTTCATTAGACCAATTTCTGTGTCTTTTTCATGCCCACTCTGGTTGCTATACATTTAACTGGACTTTGAAACAACTGATCTTGTATTGATAGTTTAGGATTCATAGGAAATGTGAAATAAGTATGAATATAAATTCACAAAAGGGTTGTTTTGTTTGGTTGGTTTTTGGGTGGTTTTGGTTGTTTGTGGGGTTTGTTGTGTGTTGTTTTTGTTTTTTTCACATTGTTGCCTATTGAGTGATATTTTAGTGTACAAAGTCTCTTTCTCTTAAATTATCATTTCCTATTTGGTAGCTTTTGTTATGGCTGTAGCTGTGAGAAGAAGGTTTCTGCCACAACCAGTGTTTGATCATGTGAACTGTTTGATATTTGGTCTCTAAGAAGTTCAGTTCCTAGTTCTACGGACTTTGATATATGTGAGATCTGGTAAATTCTGAATTAATTTTAAAAATCAAGTCATGTGTTTTCTTCATGAAAAGTTGTGATTCTTGTAGTTAATAATGTAATATTGTTCAGGGTGTTTCTGCTGGAAAGAGTCCTTGATGCTTTTGAGCAAATTCTGAGTGTAAATGCAAGGACCAGTAAATACAGAGCTTGAGCTACAGACTTCAGTGGGGGAAAACAAAACCCAGATTTTGCACTGCAAATCACTCTGAGTATGTGCACATGCACGCTCTTAAGACATAAGAAATTCATCCATTTTAACCTACATGTTCCTGAACCACTTGATCTAGGAGTATAATTTTTATCTTGAAAATGCAGCACTGAGATGTGTGCCTAAAGTTAAGCAGTAATTATGTGACAGTGATTGGAAAGTCTGAGATGAGTTTAATGGAGAAGCTAACAAATGTGTTTTTTTAAAGCTACTAGTAGAGGAGAGGAAATAAAGATATGTTTACTGTATTGGAGTTAGTGCTCTATGGGGAAAGCATATGTTAAGTTATGGTAGCACTGTTTCTTTTTGGTATAATCTGACCTTTTGCGGTCTGCTCAGTTCATGAGCAGCCCAAGTCAAAGTTGAGTGATGAGGAAAAGTCCTTGCGTTAATATGTGCTTAAAAAGACGTTCAAGGTGAGATCTCCAGCTTTCTGGCCTTTTAAAGCTTTTGAATAGACTTTAAATATCTCACATCTTCTGTGGAGGGTAGCGTACTCAGTTTTTCAAATGAGACTAATACAGTACAAATGACAAAATGTTGTTAAAGTGATACAGCCAAAGTCCTTGCAGCTGTGGAAATTTTCCAAGCCAAGAGAGGTTTGTGGTATGGTTTCAGTGTGAAAAGCCTTCATATGACAAGTTAGTGGAGGGATGAACTGGTATGGTTTAACTAAGGACAAGGAATTTTTTGTAGGCAGTTCTTTTGGACAGTGTGATTGTAAGGGTAAAACAAGTAAAAGTTCATTAGATTGTGAACAGGAATGAGGAACTTGATTTAAAGTTGAATTACGGGTTAATACTGCAAATCAGACATGCTTCAGTGGACAGAGCTGGAGGAATTTGACGTGCTGATAAGCTACGTGCAGTTCAGAGATGCCTTGGGCGATATTTGACTTTGTGGAAACAGTTTTTACCTTTTTTAAAGGAACAGTCTGATAAATATCTGTTGATTTTATTATTTAAAAGTTTGCTCTAGGTGCCATCAGCATCACTAAATAGCTTTGATAAAACTAAATATTGTCAGGCAAAATGTGGATGTGTGCATGCATCATTTCTAAGGAAGTTCTGGTATTTTTAGAAGCAAAGCTTTCATGCAAAAGACTCATGTTGTGCATCAGAATATCTTAATCCAAAAGAAAAGTTAATGAAGTAGCATGATGGGAGAAGTTAAAGACTGTTATATTCATGTGGACATTCTGTTTTCTATTTCACTTACGCTTCAGTTGTAAGGAAAAAGTAAGAAATGTTCCTGTAACTTTGCAGTCAAAGATTAATTCTCTTACATAACTGGTGTTTTGTCCATAGTGGTAGCTGTTTATTAATTCATGACACTCATGGATATCTGAAAAATTGTTGTGCAAATAGATAATCTATACATCAGTAAATCCGATTAAATCATTTAGCTTTTAACTTCTGTTGGTCTTCTGAGTTCAGTTACTCATCACTTGCTCAGCAGTAGGTCTTCTGCTAAGAATATTGATCTTGATTCTATGCTTCTTCTACAAGAAAATGTAATTTATGACTTTATATTCAATGCAGTACAAACCTGAATTCTGCTGCTTTATGGTGTTTTACACTAATTGAATGCTCCCATGGCACAAGTATAAATGACTCCATGATATGCAAGAAAATGCTTTGTAAAGACTCAGGATTTGACATCTCAGACTAACTTGACAGCTACCATTTTATAAGCTTTATGAAAATGGTTATTTTTCCTTGCTTTGCAGATACCTAAAACCGCATCATTAAGAGTTTGGTTGGAACAACTTTCATTTCAGGACATAAATGGGAAGAGAAAAAGACTTCTAGCTTTGTATGACTAGACATTAAAAAAGAAATACTAGAAATGTCAAATTCTAAAGCTGAGATCAGTAACATCTCTTAGTATTTTGTGATGTGTGCATGAAGAGCTTTAAAATTAAACTAAATAGGATTTAGTCTAGCACTTCTGACCTTGATTTTTCTCTTAGATTCCTCCTCCTCTCTTCTGCCTTTGAAGTTCTGGCTAAGATTGTGTGTCAGGACCTAGGCAGTCTACCATACCAGTCTTTTCAGCCCTTTTTCCCAGTAACTGAGCCCTTCATGTGTTTGTCAGGAAGCAGGGCCATTCCTCTAGTTCTGTGCACTTAAGACTTGTATTAGTAGTAATGAAGATACCGCTCACCCTTGTCTCTGCTTTCAGCTGCTACCACGCTGAATTTAGTGATGGTTTCTATTAGTTTCTTTAAACATAGTTTAAAAGGCTGCTTCGCTGCTCTCTTTCTGTCCTGTGGTCTTTTCTGAATTATTGCAGGAGCTGTTCTTCATGTGTCTTTGAATCATTGCTTTATTACTACTTTTGGCTGGCTGTTACCTTCTGCCATTCATTTCATTCTACCTCATTCCTATCTCTTATCACAAGATTTCATCTTCCATGTCTTTTTGGTGTCCTCTTCTAGCTGTGCTGTTCTAGCACTTTCTTACAGGCATCTGATTAATTTTCACTATTTGTGCTGAGGGCTCTGTTGTCTTCCCCTTTCTCTAAGATGAACAGGAGCATACTTTCTCCAAAAGATGAATTTTGCTTAATGACTGCAAAACAGCTGCTCTGAGGTATCTCTGCAATGGTATTATTGATGTTTGGATAAAAGTAGGCAACATACAGTATTTTTGAAAATAATATTTAAAATCTGTTTAAATGACCCCCAGCAGTAACACATCTCAAGAGCCTAAACTCTGTTGTTTCTTGTTCACTCACGCCTGTGAGTAACACATTGCTGTATTCATTTTTGATGTTGCTCAGTATCTGTCAGATGCCTGTCTATTGCCTGCATGCTGTTGGCAGTCAAAAGTGCCCTCAATAAAGTTTAAGAGAATTTCAGTTTTCGGTGGAGTCACTTCACAGGCGCGTGTCAACTTCATACCCTTCTCCATCCTTGACAACAGTCAGAAGCTGATGACAACAGCCTTCTGGCATTTTATCCAGAAAGCTGTAAAGGAAGGGAGATAAACTGAGATGCTTCTGAAGTGTTTCTACAGGCTATCTAGGAAGATGGTGAGTGCTGGAAGCTGTTCTTCTCCAGTTAATAATTTGGGAGTTTTGATACAGCTGACTTGTGTCTTAATGAAACTGTTAGCATGATGCTGGCAACAGCTAGAAAATGCTTCAATGCCTCATCAACATTTTTGCAGCAGTGTTTTATAGCTCCCCTTTTCAGATGTTGATTATATTGCCTTTTTTAGAGTTGTTTTTTATTACATTCTGTGATAATTTAGGATCATCATGATGTTTCTGTTTTCAGGTGCTGACTATGAAGGTGTCAGTGCAGGCTGTAGCAGTCTGGGGGAAAATAGCTCCTTCTCACAGCATCACTGCTGTTATGATTACAGATGACCAGCAGACTATAGTTACGGGAAGTCAAGAAGGACAAATATGTCTCTGGGATCTTTCATCAGAATTAAAGGTTTGTGTCTGCTATGCTGCAGTGTGCCAAATAGGCAGCTTGGAGCTTCATGTTTTATTATAAACAATGGGATTATCCAGGCTTGCTCTTACTTAGATTAAATTTTAAAGCTAGTGATATTTGTTATAGGAAATTTGTGAAACAAAGAGCTGAAATGCCTAAGCAACCAGTTATTTGCAGACTTTGGAAAAAATTTTCATAGTTTATCATGACCTGTGGATTATAATTTGACATTGTGTGCTGTAGTGACAGCAGGCAAATGTACACTTTACAAGTCAGGAATCATGATAATTGTGGTTTTGTTTTGTCTGTTAATCGGTTTCTGAGCATGGTTTGTCTGTTAAGGAAAAACAAACAAACCAACCAAAAACCACAAAGCAAACAAACAAAACAAACACAAATACCCCAACAGACATTTATATGACCAGGGCTCTCTACCAGGTTAACAGTGGGAAAAATGTAGAAAGATGGTAGGTATGATGAAATATATATTTATGTTTTGGTATAATTAAGCTGCAGACATCCTGGCATGTTGTTGGTGTTGCTTTGGCTATCATAGAATCAGCTGTTTCATATTTATTTTTCCTGAGCATGGAACAGAGTAAAGGAATTCCTATATTTTTTTATTCTGCACTCCTACAACTGTGATTCTTGGGTTTTTTTAATTTTTATTTGGCTGCCCCATTTGTGCTCAAATATAGCTTCAACTTTTTGTTTGCGATTCTGTAGGGCTACCCTTTTCCATTAAGATCTTTGCATGCAGTGAAGTTAATCAAAGGGTTTACTTAAATGCATTGCATGAAATACATGCTTAAGAGCTTTGCTATATCAAAATCCTGCTTCATGCTGCCATTTTTGCTGCATGCTGTAGAGTGGAGGCCAGAGATTATCTGCACATTTCCTGGTTTATAACGTTGGATGCTTCATAAATTCCTCAGAAGGTGCATTTTTGAGATTATAGTGAATACAAAGACTCTACTTTATGCAAATTGAGTGATTCATCCACATCTCTGTACATTCCAGAAATGTGATCAAAGAACCTGAGAATATATATATTCACTACATATATATATATATTCACTACAAGTAGTTTTCTTTTGCTTTTAGATATCATTAGTTTATACATAAAACATTGTTTAAGTTAAACCATTGTATTTTTCTTCTAGATTTCATCTAAAGAAATTCTCTTTGGCCATACTGCTTCTGTAACTTGCTTGGCAAAAGCAAGAGAATTTGAGAAACAGCCATGTGTAGTAAGTGCTACTGAAAATGGGTAGGTAACTGATTTCACTTATCTCTTAAACATGACATGTGTGGCAGGTATAGGTTAGTTTCTGCATTTGGCAGGTTTTTAATCCACTACTTCTGTGATATGAAAAGGATATCTTGTACAGAATAGTCAAGCTACGAGCTCATCTCTTAATGTTTTCCACCCTATCTTTTTGGAAATAGAGTAGGAAACAAATGAGGGCTTTGCTATAAATACACCATACAGAGAGATGTTCTCATCCTAAAGGTTCTGACTCTGAAGGATCACCAAGCTTGCTTGGAATGTGAACAAGTAGAACTGAATAGTCTTCTGGCCCCTTTAAATGTTCACTGTTACCAATTACAGCTGACTTATCTGTATTACATAAGGGCAAAACATCCATCACTGATCCCTAGAAAGTTGCAACATGAAGCTAAGATAATCACCAATAGGAAGCCTCATCTTCAGAAGATGTAGTGTGTTGAACTGCATTTTCTGCCTTCTGAATCATTCACTTCTGCTGTTTTCAAACTTCTGTCTCTTTCGATTGAAGATGATACTCTCCCCTGGTCCTATTTCAGAATCTCTGAAGCGTTTGTATGACTAACTTATCCCAGAAGAATGAGTATTGAACAGGGTATTTTTTGTACTTTTTATATGGAAATCTATAAATTAGTCCTTAATGAGTCAGAAGTTCTCACCGATGCCCTGTGCATGCATATAGCATATGCTGTAGGACAGGTTTATCAATGTGGTGTCACTCCATGTTAGTATACTCAGTAAATTAAGTGCAACATGCAGGGGCTGAAGTAGTGTTCTGATCTCATTTGTGCAGGTTTGCACCTATGTATCACAGTAATGTAACTGATTGTTACTCTGATATAAAAAAAGGAGAAATTAACTGCTTTGAAACGTGAAGGCCTGGGAATGCTGGTGGGCAAGTTCACAATTAGCCTGCTAGTACCCTTGTGGCTGAGAAGGCCAATGGCATCCTGTGGTGCATTAAGAAGAGTGTGGCCAGTAGGTCAAGGGAGGTTCTCCTCACCCTCTGCTGTATGATGGTGAGGCTACACACAGAGTATTATGTCCAGTTCTGGGCTTTCCCATTCAAGAGGGAGATGGAACTACTGGAGAGATTCCAGCAGACTGCCATAAAGGTGACTAGGGTGCTGGAGCATCTCTCTCTTGCAAGGGGAGGCTCAGAGACTGGGATTCTTTGGCCTGGAATAAAAGGCTGAGAGGAGATCTTCTAAATGCATGTAAATATCTAAAGAATGGAGATCATGAGGACTGCCTCTTTTCAGTGGTGGCTGGTGACAAGACAAGGGGCAATGGGTACAAACACAGGAGGTTTCATTTGAACTCAAGGAGAAACTTCTTTACTTCGAGGGTGACAGAGCAGTGGAACAGGCTTCCCAGAGAGGTTGTAGAGTCTCCTTCTCTGGAGACTTTCACAATTTGTGTGGACAGACATGTGCAACCTGATCTAAGCATACCTGTGTTAGCAGAGGGATTAGACTGGATGATCTCCAGAGGTCCCTTCCAACTCTGTGATTCTGTGGATAACCCAACAGAATGCTTGCTCTGTTATGAATTTTTTTGGACTCCCAACTCTGACACTATGCTGCAGGTGTATAGCCTTTGCTTCTCTCTCACCAGAAAAATAAAAAGTAACATTTTTACATTGTTATAAAATGAGAGTGTTAGATTAAAATGCAGATCACTAAATAGTATTTCTGATACAATAAAACTTTTTCCCCCAATGTGTTCTTTAAGGCATGGTTCAGAAAATGTGTGAATATAATTTCAGAGATCATAAAATGATTGCTTCAATTGTGGAAATAACGTGCTGTTTAAATAAAATCAAAAGGCATCAAGTTTGATGCTCACTTGCTGAACTATGCTAACGTATCTCAGCCTCATTTGTGCCACCTGGTTTGATCTGTTGTACTCTAGTTCCATAGTATGTTGAGTAATGTCGAAATGGCTAATGTATCTTTATCAAACATGAACCTTAAATGTAATTAAGCACACCTCGAACATTGTGCAGACCTTTAGGTTGTCAGAAGAGGCAGGTACCTGGATAAAGTAACAGATTTCAGGCATAGCCTCATGGTGGCACTGTTTCTTCTTAACAGAACTTGCATTTTCTCGAGAGCTGAAGTCTGATGCGGCAGAAGATGCATTCTGTTTTTCAAAATGTGTGGTTTAAGTTCAGTGAAATAAATCATTTTCAGGAGGATGTCGTTCCAACGACAGATAGTTACAGTGATGTGTTGATGAGCTGTAATGGCAGTATACCTACAATTTGTTGTAGACTGGAGTTGGCCTTAAAGTCAGGTTTGTTGTGAGGCAGTAGGGTGCAATTACCACCCCCACCCCCGGAAAAAAAAAAAAGGCCTAACCAGATAGTGTATGTCATCCCCTCCTAATGACCACAACGTTTTCTTACCCAGTAATCTAACAAAAACCCCCCATAGATGACCAGACCGCACTTAAAACGCTAAAGAAAAACTTGGTGGCACAAAATTATTCCAGCCAATTGAGTGGAAATGACAGAGAATAATATGAAGTTATCTTTGGCAGGGAGATGTGTGTTTGGAATGTCACTAGTGGACAATGCATTGAGAACACAAAGCTTCCTTATAGGCATACAGCAATCTATGTAAGTATAGCAACTTTTCATGGAATAGCTCTGTTTATTACAAGAGGAATTTTGCTGAATTAACACATTTTTCAGAAACATATTTTCCATTTAAAATATGTAACTCATAGCATACTTAATAGGAGAAAATAACCTGTTGCAATATAAGTAGTTTTATATGTTATTTTTCCTTTTTTTGACTTCCCTCTAAGAAAATAAGGCTTTGATGTTCCTTTGAACTCCCTAATCAAACGAATTGATTCTTTTTAGGCTACAACTGTCTGGAATGCAGTCTCGATTAATTTATTGTAAAGTTTGGGCACCAAGTAGCAAAATGAAACTGTCTTTAGCTTTACTATCCTCCTGTGTTAAAATTGCATGGAAACTTCAAGCTTAATGTTGGCTTTTGATGACATATTTAAGAAGTACAAGCAACCTAGCTGAACATTGTAAGACAATCTGTTGAAGATCTTATTTTTAAACATTTGAAAGATTTTGACGTTGAACTGCTGACCTCCAAAAGACTGCTCTGCCCTGTTTCCGAAAATACCCTTTCATTCATTGCAGAACTTGGTATAGATCACTTATTTTGGGAAACCAAATTGCTTTAAATATTGCTTCAGATAATTTTAAGTGTTGTCTTTGAACTGTATCCAGTACACTAAGCATCTAGATGTTGGATTGTGAGGGTGTTTGAAATACCTGTGTGTATATGATTGAGAAGCCCCCATGTATGGATTTGATTCAGAGAGATAGCTAGTTTCTTGGTATATTAGAAGAGCTCAGGGCTCCTAGGTTAATTAACAGCTGTTTTTCTTCAAGGAAAGTCTAGGGTCGAACAAAGCCTCCAAATGATTGAAATCTGAGACCTCTTGTGACTCAAACTGTGGCCAAATTCAGAATGCAAGTGTTTTAAAGCTTCCAGAAGAAACAATTTTTCATGATGAATGCAAGCACAGTTCTTAATGAGAAAGGGAAAAGGAGAAAAAATTGCTGTATTCCCAAATAAAAATTATAGAAGAATAACTTTTAAAATGTTTCTACATATATACACACATTGCTTGTTCAGAATTTATTTGTGTATATGTTTAAAGCATATATTCTGTTTGCATATATATGTCTTTATACACAAACCAGTACTTTGATTACAACGTAACAGAGGCGTGGCATGACCTACTTTGTGGTAGTGCTTAACTACATTTTAATAAAGTTGTGGAAGAATTCTGCAGAGAACTGGGGGGATCTGGCCTAACTGATTATCTGACAATCTGTACTATTCTTTTTTTTTTTCATTCATACCCTTCAAAGAGGAAAAGCAAATAGCAGATACTTATAGAAAATTATTGCTTCTTCTCTATTAGTGGAAGTGAGCTAGACCTAAATTTGGCTAAAAAAAGTGTTTTTCTTCTGTAACTTTGGCAAGACAGCTAAAAGAAAATAGGAGCATCTAACAGGAAGACATCTAATGGGAGAAGGAACAGATGTTGCTAGAAGGAAAAACTGTTCAAAAATTGCAACCTTCAGATATTTATAATAAAATGCTTTTTGTGTGTGTGAATGTTTGTTGTGGGTTGTTTTGTTGTGGTGGTGGATTTTTTTCCCATTGTTGTACAATAAATAATTACTTGTGGCATAAAATTGTTGCTTTATTTTTAGTTGCAGTAGGCTTTAATTAAACTACTACCTTATCTGGTCTAGTAGGTTTCTTTTGTTCAGCTTAGATGATTCAGCTCTAAATAGCAGATGTCAAATAGTGCAAACTGAATATTTGCCATTTGAAATGAAATTGAACATCAGGGTCAACTCTTAATCATTTGTGGATCTTGACCAGGATAGGATTTTCTCAGAGGACTGACTATACAAATCTTCCAGTTCAAGCCTAATTTAAGTGTAACAATAATTACAAAATGTCCTTACTGCTGCATTTCTACTTCTGGTTATTCATAATATCTGTGGTATTATATAATATAATTGTTTCTATATTTCATTTAGTTAACCGATAGACCAAGAATTATTATCTAAGCAGAACCAAGCATACAGAGAACCTGTCAAAAAATGAGGCACAACTTTGTGGAGCCATCTGGTATTTTCCTGACTACATGATTGTTCCCTTTAAAGATAGTATTTACCTGTAAATTCAATTTGAGTTGGTTCTCTGAGTATTTACAGCAGTTAAATGTACAATTACAGATAGACATTACACAAAATGCAAATGTCCTTGCATGTAGAAAACACCCAGCAAAAAAGAAGCTTTCACAGTTCCTCTGCACCATCATCTCTGTTCCATAGGACTTTGCTGTGTCAGTTTTTTCTTTCATTACATGACTGAGAAAGGGTGAACCTTCTGAACACTTGGGCATTTAACATTGAAATAAAGAATACATTGTGAAGTCAAAATATTGTTATAAAAAAAAAATGTTGAATTTTCTGCATTTTCACATGATTTTTCTTCATGCTTATGAACCTTTGCATAACTGGAGCTCTATCAGATGTTTGGAGAGAGATGAAACTTCTCGGAGAAATATTTCCCAAAATGTTTAGTGATTTTTATAATGAAAATTAATGCCTTGATCACTTCCAAAAATCCTAATAGCTGGGCAGGACAAATACTTTTCCCCCTACAAAGCACTTCTTACTAAGCTGTATGCCTGTATTAAAGTGTCACAAATGTATGCAAAATACTTGTGTCACTTGCAGAATTGTGTATGGGCTCGCATGTGCAGTAGGCGTTGATTAGAATCAAAGTATGACATGCTTAACGTGAAAAATAGGTGTGCACATTTGTGTAGCTCTGTATGCTGACTCTCTTCTTTCCACTTCTACAGTATTACCATTGTTCATTCCGAATGACAGGTGAAGGCTGGCTTCTTTGTTGTGGAGAATATCAAGATGTGCTTATTATTGATGCTAAGACTTTGGACGTTATTCACACTTTATTATCATCTCAGTCTCCTGATTGGATAAATTGTATGTGTATTGTACACTCTGCAAGAATTCAAGGTATACATTATAGATGTATTTATCTAGGCCACTTAAATGGTAAGAAAATATTTCTGTATAAATAGTATACCCCTACTAGATTTAGTATCTAATTATGTTTTACAGTGCTTTTATGTACAAGATATTAACATTTCCTTGACAACACCTAAGAAGTTGTTGAGTTTAATATGTTTCTAAAGAGAAAAAGAGCAGCCTCTACAGTGGTTGTAAGCAACTCATTTCCTGGCTATAGGTACAAATTAATTTTGTAATATTATGGCAACTATGGGCATAAAACCACTGTTCTGTGACTTGTTGAACTAGATCTGATTGTACAAAATAATTCACTATCTGCCTGCACTGCTTCTGTTTCTGTATGCCAATTATCTATTTTTATGTAAAATTAATATTTCATCTTAAGTGTCCTGCAGAATCCATGTTTTAGTGCTGTATAGTACATCAGTGTCTGTGCCATGGTTCTCTTTTGGTTTCAAGTTGACCATCTCACTGTTAACTTTTCACAGAAGATTCATTGGTTGCAGTGTCTGTAGCTGGAGTTCTGAAAGTGTGGGACCTATCTTCATCTTTAAATAGCATACAGGTCAGTTTGTATGAACCAGTGACATGAATGTAATAATCTCAGGTAAAATAATACATTGAAGCAGAATCCAGAATATTTTTAAGCCATATGTATTAAACAGAATGATGAATTTCATCATGAAGTTCTGAGAACACAGCCTCATATCACTATTAAAAGTTAGTTGGACCCTTGGACACCTCTTGCCTTTAACTGCAGTATTTTTCACCTAGGCTTCTTACTTTCCATATTCCATGATGTTGAAGCTGTAATGCTTTCCTGCTGTCCTGAAAATGTCACTGTTCTTTGAACCCCTTCACTCTGTCCTTAAAGGTCTTCCAAATCAACCTTTGTATGCTCCCTCTTCACCCTTGTTACTTTCTTCAAAATGGACCTTTAAACTGTTTTCATCTGGCTGCCTTCCACAATGCTGTCTTCACTTGGAAAAGGCTCTTGTGTTGAATGCCTGGTTTCTCCATCTTCAAACTTGCTTATTCTGTGCAACTTCTCTGTGTTTAGTAATCTTAGCAGCTGTCACTTGATATGCACAGTGTTAGAACTGGAACACAATGTTTTGTGTTTGAATTAAACTCAGAGCTGGCTTCATGAAGAGACTTCAGTATTGCATCAAGTACTATGAATCATCAACATAAGTGGCCAAATGTCAACTGTCTTCTCTGATTTTCTGCAGTACATCACTTTGCTTGACAAACTGCAGAGCTTGCAGCAGCACTACTTATTAATGAGTAGAATCAGGCCCTTCAGGAGAATCTGTCAAGTTTGATACCCTGTTGGTGTTTTTTCAATAGTTTTGGTTTATATGCAGTGTTTTAGGAAGGTCTCTTCAACATTTCTGCAGCAAAAAATACTGTCACTGTAGACATTCTGTAACAACTGTTTACAGACATCAGAGAAGCATGTACAGTGCCATCCTTTTACAGCCCAGGACTCTCTTTGGTGAAGGGAGGAGTTAGTAATGATCCAGATACCATATTACAGTATGGTAATAAATATTGTTGGATTTAATTAGAATTAACTGGGGTTTCAAGATGTAGTGAGAGAATGGTTTACAGTTTGATACTGGTTGAATTGGTTTCCATTTGATTCCATGGCCAGCATAGCTCTTCCTTTGCTGATAACTTTCAAAACAGAAAGCATTACTTTTTCAGTGATTCATTGAATGACTTGTAAAAATTATTCCAATATATTAGTTTTGAGCCTGATGGCCTTGATCTGATATTTACAAAGGGTGAAAGTACGTTGGTTTTGGTTTGTTTTTGTTTTTTTAAAGCCACCTATACATTCAGCAGTGAAAAACTAAGAAAATTAATTACTTTTCCATGACTTTTTAAAGGTGTTAAGGTCAAAAAAGACATGACAGCACCATGTGTCCCAGACTGTCCTGGGTGCAACAAGGATGAGTGGAAAAGTAGAATATCCACCATCCATTCTGAAAGTAATATTGTCAGTTTATAGGTGGTTGTAGTTATTTTTGACAGAAGAATACTTAGCATCTGCTGTAATGAATCTCTATTATATATGACACGCCTTTAGTCCTTCTCCATATTCATTATCACTTCTTTGAGATTGAGCCATACAGAATGTCTTCTGTTCACATAGTACTTCTGAACCCTAATGTTTTCCTATTTCGCTTTTGATTAAGAATTGCATGTTGCTTTGCATTTTGAAAATGTACGTTAACAAAATTATTTTCCATGGTTTGTTCCTACCCTAAAAGTAGAAATTCAGATATCTAGAATAAATCTTGCTGCTTTTTCCCTCTGCTGTAAAGGAGAGACAAAGTGTGTGTGAGAAGGAATCGAAATCTCTGGACTGCATAAATTGCCAAGCAGTACGATTTTGCACTTACACAGAAAGGCTCCTTCTAGTTGTGTCTTCCACATGTTGGCAGGTACATTATTGAGCATTGTACTTTAGAATTTTATCAATAACTTTGAAAAGCTAATGTGATTTTTACATGCAGATACTTGGTTTTTCACTTCTGCTTTTTTTTAAAGAAAAAGTGCTCACTAAATTGTCATATACAGTACTGTACTGTATCCCTTTGTTTTTTTATATTGACTGCCTAACTGAAATTAAGTATTTGTTTTAATGAATGTATTTCTGCTTTAAAAGTCTAACATTAAATTGGCTGAGTAGAAAGGGGATTACATGAAGTATGAGTCAGTTTTAGAGCATTGAGTGTATTATAGTTCCCTCCACAGTGCATTTCAAAAGGAGACAAAGATGCACAAAAACTGCTTAAGTATGAGAGAAGTAATCAGATTTGGCAAGTCCTTGCTAACCAAGGGCCTTTGTTCCATCAGGGCAAATAGCCTGGGTTCCACTTATAGAAGCCAGCAAAACTGAGGACTGAATATCACTTTTTCTAGTACCTGTAAGAAAACAGTTTCCTGAAGCTATTGAAACTTATTTTAAATTTTAGTTGAACTGAACTTTATTGTAAAAGTCCTGTATTTCTTTTACCCAGTGTTATGTCCTGAGCTCTTAGTGCAACACATTTACCTGATCCAAGCACTGTTGCTTGGGGGCGAGGGGCAGTTTCACATACAGCTGAGCTGACTTTGCATACTACAGCTGCAGGGTATCCTTGATTTTTCTTGGGCTATATAAAATTCTGTACAAAAACATTTATAAAGAAATCCCACATCTAGAACAGGCAGGATTTTCATGGAAAAGTCTGTGTAACATGCATTGTTTTCTATTAATATCTGTTTTTCTGTAAGTTGTACATTTCATATAATATTTCCATTATGCATTTGAATGCTAATGTTTTACTGCTTAATGACGTATATACAAGTAATTTTGGATTTTCAGCTTCTGTGTTTCAATAAATAAATATACAAATTTTAAAAAGATTCTCATTTTTACCCCTTAATTAGAATGGTATGTGATATGTACAGTAGAAAAGATTCACATGTGTATTTAAAGTGGTTCTTTAACTCACTTCTATAGCAATGAAAATATGGTACAAATTAGCTAGAAATTAGGTACAGATAATTTAAAAATTTTGTCATTTTGAAATCTGTTTCCTCACACTGCTGCAATAAATTATAAAAATGTGTGGCTGTGAATACTGTCTCCATGAGGAATGTGAACGAGCAGACAATATCCTATGTTACTGTACTGGTATCCTGTTTTGACTTAAAATGGAAAGGTCGTAGGAAACAAACGAGTAATCCTTTTTTTGCCAAGTCTAGAAATGGAAGTGAGAAAAATTTTTACAAGCAAAACAGATTGTTGTGTTTGGGGTTTTTTTTATTTCAGTTAAGAAAAATTCTATCAAGATGTGCTGTGATTATGCCAGCAGATAAGTTTTTAAAGAATACAGACAGAAGCATTTATAGTGTCTATCTGTCTTCAATATTGAGCTAAAATCATTACCCACCTCTTTAGAAAATGAATAGTCCAGTAAATGTTAATTATGAATGCAAGGCAAAACAAAGTAAATCCCATCCAAAATCACCTAATCTAACAGAAGGATCCAGTGTTGTGGGGTTTTTTAATTGTCAGTATCTTTATTTTTGCAATATAAGGTTCTGATTCTGGGTTTGCAGTAGTTTAATAGTATGAAAATAGCTTTGGTCTTAAAAGAGGTAGTCGAACTACAGTCAAGTTAACATTCAACTTACTGATCCATTACTCCAAACCAGCTTGAATTACAATGAATGTACCAATTCCTCTTTTTTTTTCCTCCCGCCTTGAGCTTAGGTCTATGATTATTGTGATTTCTCCTTGCTTTGTACTGAGTTTTGTAAAAGTGGTCAGTTCTTTGCTGGTGGAGAAGTACTGGCAGCTTACAGACTTATCATCTGGACAGAAGATGGCCACAGTTACATCTACCAGCTGCTAAACAGGTGGGCTCAGATGGGAAATTCACACAAAAAGTTCAGGTACAAGATGAACTTTGGAAGGTTTATTATGGAAAATCTCTGCATGTTGCAAATGATCAAAAACCAGAACAAAACCACTTTGGCACTCAAAGATTTACCCTGAGTTTGACAGCCCCAAGTCTTTGTTTGACACAGCAGGGGACATAGGAATAAGATTAGTCATGTAGAACTTGGGCAGCTGGTGCTATGATTTCAAAAAGTCGCTTGTAATTACTTATTCGGTAACTTTTAATTGAACTTGCGAATCTCGAACACTGCTGTTCTGCTTTCTGAAAATATGACTTCCCAAAGCTTTTAATTCTTTCTTCATTTCCAAATTACACAGCGGACTTTCTAAAAGCATGTATCCTGCTGATGGGAAGGTGCTGAGAGAAACTGTTTATCCTCATTTACTGTGCTTTACTGCTGTGAAGGAAAATAAGGTAAATTCATAAATGTTTACCACAAGTTTCAAAAGTTCATTCCCTATTTGATTGCAGTTACTTGAATGATTGCTGAAAAACGTTGAATTCATCAACAGATTTAACTGTTCTGTGAAAACACTGATTTAAGACTTACTCCTTTAAAATTTTTTACTTACACACTTGGAGATGCTCATAGCCTGTTTTTTATCTTAAGTTTTGGCAATATTTACTTTTTCACAGGGAAAAAAGCTCCTTCCCCCCCGCTCCCCCCCCAGCTCTAGATTGGCTAATTGAAGTGGTTTGTTTTGTTTTATTTTCCCTAAATTGTGGCAAAAAAGGGAGGGCTCTTTTTTTTAGGTAAGGGTAGTGTAAACCAGCTTTAGAAGCTTTTACTTTAAATCTAAAATTAAAAAAGAAACAACACCCCCCAAAAAAAATCACCCCCCAAACAATAAAAACAGCAACACATGCAAAACAAAGTTGCTTAGCTTTTGTTTCACTTAAAAAACTAAAAGGTATGTTTCAGTTTAGCTATATAAATGTGTTGGTTGCCATGTGTATGAGGTTGAACCTGTGATGTTTTATCCAGAACACCATTGTCTTGAGCCTGCAGAGGCACAGTCACATGCCTAACTTTTGTACACTGTGAGGAGACTGACATTACTCACGATGCATAATCAGACGTGTGACTCTCTTCAGAACCATGGTCTCTGCCTGAGGAAGGTTAAGAAAGGAGGAATTTAAAAAAGTAGGTGAATCCATATGGTTCTAACTGAGAAGTCAGGTTTAACAGAGCATGCCACACCAATTTCAAATTTAAAAGTTGCTATTTAGAGTAGCTCAAGTGGACTCAGTTATGTTGGAAAACTTGCCTCTTGGCTCACTTCTTGAGTAGTGCTTTGTGATCACAAAAAAAATAGGTAAGGAAAACCAGTTAATTCTAATCAATTTCCTACTTTTTAAAATCAGGAAGTATTGGTGAAGAAAAATGTATGGCAAGTGTGCTTAATTTGGCAAAAACGGAACTAAAACAAGTCTAACTTTTTTTTTCTGTGTATCTTTGGTCCTGATTTTGTTGCTAAATCTTAGTGCTAATGCTTTTTATGAAATGGAAATTGCTGGAAGATGTGGATTTAATTCCTGCCTGCAGTTGCATTAGTTTAGGTATTTACATTAAGAGTTCAAGCAGATCTTTAAGCAATTTCTGAAGATATGCAAGGGAGACATATTTGTACCTGACTGGAAACTCTGTCAAATATGTACCTATGTGAGATTCTTTATGTTCTCTTTTCTTTCTATTGACAATTATAGGCTCTTAGAAAGCGTTTTTGTTCTGTACTCTTGGCAACCCTGACAGATTTATTTTTCAGTTGAAGGGCAATAGCATAAGCCATTCAGCTTTTCCCCCAAAAGCTGTGATCTAAAATCAGATAGGATAACTGCTGAAGGATGCTAAAAGGTCAGATATACTGAAGGAAAAGAAATAGCTAGAAGACATGGCTTAGCAAATAGGGTTGCAGTCATGGTAGGAGGCTGTCATACTTGCTTCCCCCCAAACACATGCAATTTCTAAATAATGTCATCTGCCTTTTTCTAATATTCCATTTTTAATATTTACTTTACTACCTGGGGATCTCTTTTGGTCTCTACTCTTAGATTATAAGCTACTGTATCATGATGTAGTTTGGCTTAAAGTAGAGTTGCCCCCAAACTTCAATGTTATAAATAAAATGTGTCCAACATATGAGGATGTTATTAAAATGTCTTGAAGGAGCAAACAGTCAAGTTGTGCCTGTATTATCTAAGTAAAGGTGATGTGTGGGTCAAAATAGCTTGTGTTCAAGACCTTTCTATCCCCACTATCAATAGTATAGGGTGTGCTTTTGGGGGTTTTGGGTGTGGAGTTTTTTGCATGCTCCTGCACACATCTCACAGTTTATCTTCACACCAAAAAGCCTGATTTGGTGTTTCCATACAAGCCCATAACAAAACCAAAAGTGTTCACTTATAAACTACATGGCTGTTGTAAGCATATTAATGCAGACATAGGTGGGGATTCCTAATTTTCAGGAATTTTGCAAGAGTTTGAACAACATCTCACCCAATTTTGATAGTCTGATACTCAAGAATGAAGTTATTCAATAACTAAACAAGGTGTTCCTGGCAAGTCACCAGTAGATTACCACATTGAGATTGATTGTTAGTGATGTGGTGATGCAGAATTTTTTATAGTGTTATACCTACAGGCATAGAAAACCTTGTAGACCTCTAGTCTTCATGAAAGAATAGAAACATGGTGTTTGTGGGAGAGAAATACACTGCAATAAGTTTTAGTGTTGAATAAATGAAACTAGGTAAAGGTCAATAATTCTGTTTATACCTCTCTAATACATAACTTTTTCCAGCTGATGGAATGGTGGTGTTATAGACTGCAACTTATCTACATAAAAGCTCTCTTTCTTTTCTTTACTTCTAGTAATTTAAGCTGTCTTGATTGAAGCTTTACTGAATTTATTTTGCTGTGAAGATTAGTGGTGTTTCACAGCATTTTTTTCTGCCTGGTCTTTGTGCTTATTCTGGCCTTTTATTATAATACTGGTGATACTGTTGCTAGGCTCTCCATTTAGAGAGACTAAACCTAGAAAGTCCTCCCATTCTGCTTTCCCATGTAGGATTTAGGCTTAGCCAAGAGTACTGGCAAAGCAGATGTGATCTTAGAGAGGCTTGCACCGTGCAGAGTAGACCTGGTCTGAGCAGAGCTTAGAGACCTGTGAGGGTTCAGTCTTTTTTTGTTCTTGATTCCTACAGCTTTTGACATAAAAAAAGAAAAAGGCCATCAACCAACCAGCCAACAACTTGTCATTTGCAATTATTATATATCAGCTTTTAAATATCAGAATATTGATTAACTGTTATTTTTGGCAGAGTTTTCCTTTTGTCATGGGCTTCATGAATGAAAGAAAGGAGCCTTTCTATAAGGTTCTTTTTTCTGG
Source organism: Dryobates pubescens (assembly GCF_014839835.1). Classification (NCBI taxonomy): domain Eukaryota; kingdom Metazoa; phylum Chordata; class Aves; order Piciformes; family Picidae; genus Dryobates; species Dryobates pubescens. The sequence continues at coordinate 14,795,884 of NC_071628.1, read as the reverse complement.
TGAAGCTTCAGGAAGGATCACTTTGTGGCATGTTCCTGATGTCCCTGTGTCAACATTTGATGGTTCACCAAAAGGTTTGGCAATTCTGTGTCCTTTGATACTGTCTTAAAGTCAATTTGCATGAAAATATTTTCACATTAGAAAGTTTTTCTTAGTCGTTGTGTGATGCTTATCTGTAGTTAAAAGGAACAAGATACAAAGATGAGTGTCTAGAAATTCTTCATGGAACTAAAAATATAAATGTTCCTCTTTCTTTGCCATCTGCCCTTAAATGCTTCTCTGCCAAATGTCATGATAATTTACTTAATCCTGCTTATGTTTGTTCATAGGGAGGTATAAAAGAAAGGATTCAGATCAAGTGTCAGAATAGCAACTGCTGATTATTCATCCCTAGGCTACAGAAGAGATAAGCTAGGAAATGTGACAAAGGGATGAAATGCACATTTCATTTTCTTTGGATTTTTATTGTTATGAATGAAAAATAAAATAAATTTCCTAACTCTTTCTCCCCATGCTCTAGAGATCCCAATTACAGCAACGTGGACTCTTCAGGATAATTTTGATAAGCAACATTCAATGTCAGAAGATATTATTGATCATTTTTGTGCATCTGAAGATAGAAGTGCAGTTGTCAGTTCCTCTCTGTACATACCCAGTCTCAATAAACTCATATGTGGATGTGAAAATGGCAACATTTTAGTAACAGTAGGTTTTAAAGCTGCAAGAGCAAGACTTTTAGAAAACATACCTTTGCTGAAAGGTAAGTTTTAACAATTTTGTTCAAATTCATCTCAGTCAAGCACAGAAGACTGCATACTTCTGTCAGCCCCTCCAGTGATCCCTGTGAAAATTCTCTGAAAAATCCGGGTAATGGTCAGGCATCGAGTGAGGAAAATTGAAGATTATGATGCTCTTTCTCCCTTTGCAGCTGATCTATCTAATCACAGCTCAGTACTAACAAGGTGCTTTGCACTGTTAGGAGTCCTGGAATGGCTCTGGGGATGGAGTGACCTGGAAGTGACATATGTGGGATGACATGATATGGGCAGTAGTATTCTTCCTCTAAAAGATCATTCTTCACTGAAGGAATTAAAAGGGGGCATCTCAGCAAATGAAACTCAGAGTGCAGACCTTTTTCCTCTCTTTAGAGAACATGTCCAAAATTCTTTGGTTCCATGTAAAGGATTGTTGTATTCGGCCTTTTGAATCTCCAGGCTGTTAACAAATGTGCTGTGAAATATGGAAGACCTATTCTTAAAAAAAAATCAGAAATAATTTATGTACTGTCTTGTTTCAGACAATCTACCTTACAAGGTTCTGAATGGTCATAGTGGCAGAGTCACTTGTTTACTTTACCCACATGATAAATCAGTAAGATTTGATCCAAGCTGGCTGCTATCAGGTGGCCAGGATTCTGTCGTGATCTGCTGGGATATGTTTACTGGAGTCATCTTACACCAATTTAGTCTGCAGTCTGGTCCAGTGACAGAACTCTTACGATTTCCAGAAAACTACAGAGTAAGTAAAAGCATAATAAATGATGTCTCAAAAACGCCATCTCTACATACATGTGTGTTTGTGTCTATATACAAGAGAGAAAAAAAAACCCAAACAGCAAAAAAACCACCACACAACTGGCAATACATTTATCCTGTGGCACTTCACCCTTAATTTGCATTCACTTAATTATCTTGTTTGAAGTTTGCTATTAATTTAAGTGAGGTGGCAGTCAGTCTGTTCTCCAAAGTAACAAGCCATAGCACAAAAGGAAGACTTAGCAGAATCCGATCCATACAAAGTGAAATGAAATTGTACTCAGGCTTTTGTTAGAAATCCATTCCCCTTGGCTTTTGTGTTGTAAGACCTGACATAATTTTGTATCACATGAACAATAGTTTGGTTTAAAGCAGTGTTTACTACTTTCTCTTTTAGGGCAACTGCAACTGTGTATTTGGTTATCTAATCACTGCTGTGATAGGCTAAATATTGTGAATAGTATTTCAAAAGTTTTTATTTATTATAAATTGAAAAAAAAATAGAATAGATTGTATATTTTCCTGTTGGGAGATTGGTTGTATGCCTATCCTGTTTAAAAAAAAAAATTAAAAAAAAAAATTGGAGGTGCAGGCTGAAATGAAACATAATTTTCTAAAAAGAAATCACAGAACACATCCAGTTGGTAGAGACCTCAAAGATCATCCAGTCCAACCCTTGATCCAGCACTGAAGGGTCAACACTAAACCATGTCCCTACACACCAGCATGTGCTTGTACATCTCCAGGCACAGTGACTTCACTATTGCATTGAGCAGACCATTTCAACACTGGATAACCCTTTCAGTGAGGAAGTATTTGCTGACATCCAGCCTGAGACCCCCCTGGTGCAGCTTGTAACCATTTTCTCTAGTCCTGTTACTTGACACCAAGACGAGGCTGGCCCCCTCACTGGACAACTTTCACCAGGCTTATTAAAATGCCAGGACTGTGGTTACAACTGTTGAAACTGAAGTTCTTTCTTTTTTGCAGTTAAAAGACCACAGCATAGTGTGCTGTGTATGCAGTGATCACTCAGTAGCAATGCTACACCTTCAGAGGAGAGTATGTCTCTTACATGCCAGAAAGCATCTTTTTCCTGTGAAGAAGATAAAATTTGACCCTGTTGAAAATCTGCTGATTGTTAGATGTGAAGATGACTCAGTTTATATTTGGGAAATTGAAACAGGTAATAAGACAGGGATGGTTTTTTTTCTACCTCGTTTTCTTTAAGTTTTGTTTGTCTGTCTTGGTCTTATACAAACCGTTGTCTTATACAAGGCGAAAGCAGAATTACCAGCACATCAAAAAATACTTTAAATCTCTAATGTATATGAACAAGTAAGAAACAAAAATTCATATAGCTAATAAAATACAATAGCTTAAGTCACATCAGACAGATTATGAGCTGACATTGCACTGAATTTGAGTATTTCAGGAAGCTCTAAACGATACGTATGTTAAGTCTCCAGAATGCAATTTTCAGTACTGGCATTCAAGTTAGCAGATGAAGTTTTTTGCTTTCTTCATCAAAATCATAATCTAAGAAAGGTTTTGTGTTAATTGATAATCATAGTGGAGGATAATTGTAAAGCTTGCGGTTGTGTGGTCAAGAAAGGTATCACTGTGTGTTTCAGGTTAAACTGTAGATTACCATGTGCTGTTAGGAGCATGCTGCTGATTCACAGGGGTAATAAATGCAGTTACTTAAACTTTGAGAGACAGAACTATTGGAAGCTGTACTGGTATTAGCATTACAGTGCAGTGTTTCCATGTGATTCACAGCTCTCTGCCCTGGGAGGAGGGAAGTGCATAATGAATCTACAACTGCTGAAATACACAGCATATTAATACTGTATCAGAACAGTTTTACTAATGTAATACTGAGATCACAATTTACAAGTTACTACAATCCACTGTCTAGGCAGTCTGCTTTGGACAAAAGCATCCTTTGTTTTAAAGGATGAAATATCTGTGTTTAATGAAGGACTTGGCAAATGGAGTAGAGTGCATCTTACAAGCCTGTTGTGTGTTGTAAGCTATTTAATATCATTAAGATGGCATAGGAAATGCCTCCTGGTCTTTATATTTTTTCCCAAATGTACTAAATTGATGCTTTTAATAATAAGATTTACAATAAGATTAAATGTAACTAACAGTCATAGCCTCTTTTTTCCCCAACAGCTACTCAGAAACACAGTTCTCTTATAAAGTTCTCTTTTTTTTTTTTTTGGTTGTTTTCCGCTATTTTAAAATTCTTTTAATATTTTTATTTAAAAACAGCAATAAAAATTGAGAAGGTGTGACTCTAGGAGAATGTTAGATTGCATATACTGTTGTACTTATTTTTCTTGGCTGTCTTGGTGTTGCTGATTGTTTTGCTTAGACTTGAAGCTTTAGTTGCACCATTGGGAAAATTGTCAAAAGTAAACACTAGATCTTTAATCTCTTATCCTGCTTTTATTCATTTCCAGCAGAAATTTGAATTCTGTTTTCTGGTAAATATGTAATATCCTTCTTATATGTGTTCTGCTATTTACATAGATACAGTATATTACGGTTTTCAGTGCATTTTCTCCAGTCAGGAGCATGTGTTTTAATCTTCTGCTCAATTCTCTGTCTGGAAGATTTGTGCAACTAAGAAGGGGGATTATGTTTCGCTCTTGAGACACGTAGTGTCATCATCTTTTCTTTCTTTCCTTCTTTTTTTTGGTTAAGATAAGTGTGAATTCCTAGCCTCTTACTTTCCCAGCTGTTCAGTTTTCTTATATCTTCAGATTTCTGGGGCTGAATGATTGTTAAATAATAATTCACTCTGTAATATTTATGCTTTTGGCTGTTGATTTGAAGTCATCTGTGTAGGCTTGAGAAAGGACAGTTCCATGCATGGTGTTAGAGAAGGCCCAGTCAACACTGCTCAGAAAGGTGTCTTGCAGGTTTGAATGGTACTTAATACAGCGAATGCATAAGAATTAACTTGACAGTGGGTATACTTTTACTTTTGTCCCCACTGTATGGTACAATGAGGTTCTTCCTTAGTGTAATAGTGAAAAGAAAGGAAATAAACACACACATGCACCCCCCCGCCATACACCCCCATGCTTAAAAACCTTCCTCCCCCAAGGTGCAAATTGGTACATTCAGCAATATAAGAGAGAATAGTTTCTATCACCAAACAATGCTCCTCAACGCATCCCAGAAGTTAAGGGTATGGAGTATGAATTATATCTTGGGTGCATATTTTTATTTAGTAGAGATAGACAACTTCATCCTACAGTGCAGGGATTTCTTTGTAAGTCAGATTTAATATCATTGGACTGTAATGATACTATAGAGACAAAAATAAGAGTATATATTAACTGTCCTTCAGCTGTAAAAATGCTATTTCAGAATTAAAGAGGAAGTAAGACTGATGGTGCTGCTCATGAGTATTATGTATTCAGAAAGGGTGCAGAGGGTTGAAAGTGTCTTTTTAAAATTGCCATTTCTGTATCTTTTATTGCTAGTATCAAGCAAGAATGAGAGTTCAAGTGACCACCTCTTGAAAGGCAAGAAAGAATGAAGTTATTTGCATTAGAAATTAACAGACTAGTTTGTTCTTGCTATACACTGATAGCAGGATGCCATCTGATGTGAATACCTGGAAAAGCCTACTAAGGTGTAGTGAAGTTGATTTAACATTAAATTATATCTGTATTGCAGGAGAACAGGAGAGGTCATGGCACTGATCCTTGAAATTGGCCTGACCTAGATCAAGAGCTATGTAGATACTTCAGTGCCACTCAGGCAAAGCCTTGTTCAGATGTATGGGAGAGATGTGTGCAGCATCACAGACAAACTTCTGCAGAAACACAGTAGCCTTTCATTACTGTTGTCATGTTGGCCAACAAAAAGGCAACCCTGCATAGTACCACTTGTATATACCTGTGAGCATCTTCCCTGATTTGCATAAGGTAAAGCCTAAGTGCTAGCCTCATGCTTGGATTCCATTACAGAAATGGACATAAAGTTTTTATTGTTGCTCCAGAAAGAAACTGTTTGTTTTTCTTCCAATTATGCAATTAGCTTCACAACTCAGGCTTTGCCTCTTTAAGTGAAAGTCAGTGAAGGACCTGCTTTTGTGTCAGACTCGTATATCTCTGTTTACAGTTAAAAAATCTGAACAGTATTACTGTACTAGAGTTAATGGATAACTGGGAAAACAGCCAGTCTGTTTATAATTTCAGGCTGTGGTTTAAGGAATTTCCATGAATATTTCAATATTTATTTTGTGGAGTCAGCAATAACTGTCTCAAATTTCACAGGTGGCTTCAGTAAAGCTTAGGAGCATGTAATACCTTCGGATGTCTTTCAGTCATACCAGTTCAGCTCCGAAATGGTCATTCCATAAGGAAATTAAGAGGGTGACCTCTTGAGCAGATAAAAGACTTAATTATGCATAACAATATCCCAATTTCCTATGACAGAGGCTGACATCCATTCAGAAGATTTAAAAATATTTAAGTTGTCTTTTAGGAGGTTTTACAGACTTTATAGGTTGGAAGAAATACTGACTAAGGTTAAAATCTAAGCAGGTAAGACTACATGTACAACTTGTAACCTCTCTTCATGAGGTTGCCAAATAACACTTATTTTATGCGGCCAATGTGAAGTTGCATGAGTAAAATGTGCTGCCTTTATTCCAAATAAATAATCGTTTTGGCACAGTTTATACTGAAATGTGTTAAATACCAGGAGTATAGATGGCCTTATATGAAAAGTACCTTATCTAACATGAGACTTCAATACCTAAGACCTCTTCCTGGTTTTTGTTGGTTTTGTAATGAGCGATAGGAAATCAGTAAAATTCTGTAGCTCTTCCCCACCGACTGCAAGGGGGAGTCTAAAGAAACTAATTGCCTTTTGTTATTACAAGTTGTGTAAGAAAAAGTGAGTCCCATCCTTTTAATTCTTTGGTTTACAGAACAAAGTAAAATTATTCTAAGTTTAAATGTTGTTATTGCTTATGCATGTAGATAGTGATAAAGAAAAGGGTAGTTCACAGCTTCTGTATTATCCGTATAGTTTAATGCATTTTGTCTAAATTTTAGTACATGGATAAGGCAATGTCCCATTACAGTGGACTGTCTTTCCATGACAATAAATATTGATCTAATAATACATTTGGAATATTAATAGAGCATGTGTACAGGATGTTTTCCAAACTTGTGTGCTAGAAGACAAATACAAAAATCAATAAGAAATTATATTCTAATTAAAGTGCTGAATATTTCTTCCAATAGCCACCACTTGAAATCCACTTTAGTAAGGAAATTAGCTGTTATCTGTATTGCTTTTACATTTTCCCAAGCAGCTGGTATCTTTGCTTTTTATGAAAAGGTAAATATCAGCATGATGTAGTAATAAAAGGATCAGTGTTTTCTTTCTTGCTGTATACAGCGCATGGCTTCATGTCTACTGAGCCACATTAGAAATGTGAGGAAAGAATGAGTAGACTCTACTACCTTTGAGCAAGGAAGATAGCTCTTTAATCTTGATTTGTCAGTTTAATATGAATTTATTCCTTGAAGTTCATGCTTGCAGAATGAATGATCTCCTAATTTCCTGTTACTTTCTCTTTCCTTGCAAGTCTTGTTCTGATTTACTGTCTTATGACATGCTTAGAGTGATTTTAAAAGTAGAGTAACATAATTTAAGATTGTTCAGTTCTTATAATAATATGCATTTAACTTCACAGTAGCTTCATAGTATTTTTCATATTCACCCAGGGAATGCACATTTTCAGCATTTTCCTAGCCCAAACACAGGCAAAAAAATATTGAAACATCCTGAAAAGTATTTCTGCTGAGGTCAGATCACCTGTATAGTCAAAATTGAGTGTATACTTACAATCCTTACTAGAAAAGGTCAAAATCATCAATAAATAAGTTTGGATTTGTGTAGTTAGATTGGAAGATTGTGTCCAGTTAAGTAACTCAGAAATAGTTTGAGTATAGTGCTTGTACACAATATTCAAGTACAGATATGGCTCTCGCATTCATAGTATTAATGTTGCCAGTGCCTCATGTGATCAGAGGAGTCTATCCAAAATGCAGAAAACCTTTTCCTTTGATCATTTTCAGTGGACAAAGAAGGTTGCTGCTGCATGTTACTCTAGTAGTGCCATTGTAGCTTTTCACTACTTGCACAGAAATGAGCACCAGCTTGGTCTCTAGTCAGGTCATGTGAATAGAGCAATGAGCTTCATCTTCAACTGATGATAATACATAAATCTTTAAAATAAAAAAGTGCCTGTCCAAGGCTGAGTTTGAATCTGCTGCTATTCATACAATCCTGTCTCATGCCAGCTCCAAAATGGAAGTGCTGGCTGGAGCACAGTATTATGGGGCTTGACGTTCAAACTGCAACATAAGAGGCTTCCTATTGTGGTTGCTGCTTTTGGGTTCTGGGTTTTGCACACTGGCTCTGTTTTTCTGCAGTGATGGTGGTGATATGGGTGGGAGCTGGGTAGCACTCTGGGTTTGGTTTTCTGCTGTATGCTGGTTTTGTGTTTGGGGATTGTTGTTGTTTTTGTGGTGTGGGTTTTGTTTGGTTTTTTTCCCCTTGCATTTCCTGCACTTTTTCTGCAAGTAGGCTAAGCTAAGGTAATTGTGCACTCAGATTACGTTTTTTTATGTCAAACTCTTATCTCAACTCTTTGTTTCAACCCAGAGGTTTTTGTCTTCCCTCACTTCTGTGTTGGGGGAGGGGAAGAGGCAGGTTAAGCTGTTTACGTGGTGTTAACCTTTTACTATACTAAACAACCAAACTGTGATGTTACTTGATACCTATGGAGTTGTTTTAGTGAACTCTTGTTAGACATTTAGATAGCAAAATTAAACTTTTAATAAAATTGCCATAATTTGTGTGAGAGAAAATATTCAAGCATTAGAAGGCTTTTGGAGAGATGAAATTTATTCAGGAAAAGATGATGTATGACAAATTGTTTCCTTGCTTCTGGTGTGTTTCTCCAAGACACTGGTTTAAGTAAAATTTCTCATTTCAGTCTAACCCTATGGTATAAAAACAAAGTCCTGTCTTTCAGTCAGTCTTGCGCACACACTTGAAAATTTTACACACACTCAATTCATACCCAGATAATATCTTTTGTTTCCTGCATTTTATAATTATCATTATAATATTGGTAAACAATTTCTTTAAATAACAGATTTATCTTGTCAGGTGCATCTGTGAAAGCACCCATAATATTGGCCCTAAAATCTCTTTGGTTATACAAAAAAAAAAACAATTTTGTGTGTACTCTTTTGGATATTAGGGCAAATTTGTCTCATTTGATATTTGTAATACTGACCTATCAAAGAGTTAAACTGCACATAATTTCATCATGCCTTGTGAAACCATAAAAAAATAGCCCTTCCAAAACTATGGCTCAAATATCAAGCACCCTTTGGGAAGAGGCTCTAGTGATTTAGCTCTCCTGTTCTTGGGTCATGATCTTACTTTCAGCATTAATAGTCGAGGCAGACACTAGGTGGGTGGAGATCTTCATTTCTCTCCCCTTTCCACCTTCATGCTTAAGAGGCATCCTTGGAGAAAGGAAGTGAGTTAACCTAGCTATGCACTATTGAACTTGGACAAGGTAACTTCTGAGGCCGACAGTACTGTAACATTAAACAGTTTCTGGCTTGGACAACCATTCTCTATGAAAAAAGCTCTGTGAAGAGATTCAAGGCATGTTGAAGATAAAAATGATAACATGCAATAAGTGGAAGACTTCCATTTTGCTGTAGAGTTTCTGCACATCTAATATTATTATTTAAATCGCTTTCTAAAAGACATGAAGGATGAGGAAACATTGGTTACCATATTTTGAATGTGTGAATGATTGAAAATAAGTCATAAGCATGAATATACACACGTAGTGGAAATTCAGTGTTTGGGGGTTTCTTGTTTGTTTTTGTTTATCAGGCTGAAGTTAAGACTTAACCAATGTTTTGCCTTTTTAACAGCATCTTTATACATCTAAGTCCCAGGTCAATCTAAAGCTTGCACTTAAATATTTCATAGCTCTCTACATTTGAGTCATTGTTCAGTAACTACTTACTGATGTAGAATAATAGAAGGCAGTGGTGCTTGGGAAAATCTCTCAGGGAAAAAAAGGCAGTGTCATGTTTTGCCCAATCTACAGAAGCTAAGGGCATGCTTGTACTGAGAGTAGTCATGTATCTTTATATTAATATCTATACATACACACACATACTCTTTTATACTTCATACTGGATGGAACATGTGGAATATAGGTCTATGTGTCCTTAGAAGTATATATTTCTTACAGTTGAACTTAATAGGTGGTTTTTTTATTAATAATGAAGTAATATTATGTATTTTACAAAGAATAAACAAAAATAACCAAACAAAACAAGCCCTCATGCCCACACACAAAAAGAAAAACAACCCCAGAACAAAAACCCCAACAAAACAACAGCAAAGATGTTCTGAAAGGGGAGTTTTCTGTTTTAGCTACTAATAAGGAAAAGGATTTGTTCTTGACCAAATGAAATCAATTTTGAAACCAATTTTTCATTCACAGATCACTTTTGCACTCTAAGATTCAGCTGAGTTACTAGGTCACAGCAGCACTGCAGTATTGAGGATTTTCAATACTTTAGCTGTGACAGCAAACAGAAAGCAGTGGAACCTGATGATATGACAGGTCATGTGATGGCAATAAATAGCACAACTTGAGGCAGGATAATATGCATAATTCAGTTAAGAACAGAACAGAACCCTGAGAACTGTGTGGACAGCACTAATGCCAAGAGACACAATTTGTAGTACTTGGTCCAGAAGAATAAGATGTTGTAACAGTCTCTAGCCAGTCACATCTGGTGGTCCAAAGCTGCCCAGGAGAGTGAAATACTCCACTCCTGTGTGTTCCTGAGACTTGGTTGCCATGGTCACAGCTTTCAAGAGATAAAGACTTTCTTTTCCTGTGTTTTCTATGTATAGTAGGGGGTCATAGCAGTGGTGTTGCTGCTAGAATATCCTATCTTTTCCCTTTCATACCTCTTTTTTGTTGTTGGTGGTGGTGGTTGGTTGTTGTTTTTTTAAACAAGGTTGTGTCTTTCACTATTTTTGGTTTAATTTTCCTTCAAAATTTGAGCTAACATGTTCCTAAGAAATAGCTGTTTCTGGAACAATAATCACCTTGCCTCAGTATTCCTTTGACTGTTTGCAGTGGTCAGAGTGTTTTTGTCACAGGTTTCTCCATCCTTCCCTTCCTCACCCCACTGCCCCCGCATTTTTGTCTGTAAGATGTATTCAAGAATAACAGAATGTAGATCTTTATCTTGTCTCTACCATCTTCTCACTCTGCAAATTAGTATTTTGGGCTCTGAGACACCAGAAGGGATGAGATTTTTTGTTTGTTTTGATTTGGGTTTTGGGGGGATTTTTTTTATTAATTAATTTTCTCCTCTAAACTACACATACAAAAGGATACACTTGCTATGGCATGATCCTGACCCTGGCACTTAGTAAAGAGTTTGGTAGGTAGTGGAAGTGTTCAGTAACACATCAGCCTGTTCAGTTTTGTCTGTTTGCATCCATAACTATAATATGTAAAAGTCTATCTGTCAGTATGCCTAGCAACAGTTGCAAATAGGATATGTGTGTGTTTGTAAAATATATAAAATATCAGTTTGTTTTCATGTATATCAAGACTGCCTGTTTATTTCATTCAGGCCACGGTCTTCACAGGTGAAATGCTGCTGTCCCTATCTTAGGTAACTTTTACCATTTCTTCTGGTCTGTTTCTTTTTGTTTCAATTAAAAATATTCCATTCATCCAGAAGTTCAAAACTTGTCTCTGAAGCTGTTGCCAGGGAAGCTCTTATATATGGAAAATAGTGCAAGTCTTAAATATATTTTCATTTGTATTCATGACTCCTTATGTGTGTTTAGAGGATAAAAAGTCAGGCAACTGACATCTTGATTTTTGTTGGAAACATGATTGTATCCTCTTTTGCTACTGTAGTGTGATAGCCTTAATTAAATTATTGTATTCTATGATAAATGCACAAGGTTATTCCACAGAGCAGTTTGATTTTGAGGGATAACTGGTGACAAGGCACTCATAGATGAATCGAGCTAACAAAACCCGATTTTGGAGTTCAGTCTAATACTAAAGAGTATGTAAAGTCAAGTCTTTGAAATTTAATGCCATGTGCCCAGAATTCTTGGATTTATTAAAAATTTATTGCAATCTCTGCCTTAGATCCTTGCCCATGAAAATAACATGACGCTCGGTAAACTCACAGGGATATTCTGAAGCATTGAGAACTCTAGTCATGAATTGCACAAAGTGATACAGAAGGCAGGGATGGTTATATGTTTGTGTGTGTATACATAGAAATATTCCCTCTACAGTGAACTTGCTGCAGAAGATACTAGGGAAATCTTGGTCCTTCACACTTCACAGTAAGAGAAAACAACTTCCTTGGTGACACTTCTTCATTTTTTGCTCCAAATCATTCGGGGAGTTATGTGGGGAAAGAGGACATGCTTGTAGCTTGAAAGACCATGTTGCATATATAAAGAGGCTGAAATTCAAGATTATCTGTGTGATTGTAGGTGGTATTTTTTTTAAGTATTTGTCAGTGAAGATATTTGGACAACTTGCTTTCCTTCCAGAAAATATTCAGTTCCTTAGTGATCTGTGACACTGGCTGGAAATACTGGGCAGGGATGAAGAAAATGACATGTTACAGCTAGGGGCCAATCCTTGGGTTTTTGGTTTTTTTCAGTGCAATGTTATAGTAATCTGTGGCATTCAATTGATTTTGTAGGGGACAAAGAATCAGTTGCATTCGTTTCTTCTGCTCCGAGTCCAGACTCTTGGTCATATAAGTAACAGACGTGATACTGCAGTGAACAGAAATGGATGAGTTTCAGAGAAATAATTTCAGATAAAGAGATTTTATACACATATACACACACAAACACTTAGCGTATGAGATCCCTCAATCCCAGTCCAATATTTTTAGCAGGTGTTAGTGATAGAACTTCAATGTTACACATTTTTTCTGGTAGCAGTGAAAGAGAAAATTCATGTATTACTTGAGGCTACAAAGAATTCAAACTTCAGGGAAAAAAACACTTCATGTTATAGCAGATATTTAATAGTTTTTAAATCCTTCATGTGTCTTTTATCTCTGATATTTATAGGAAACATGCCATGTCAGTATTTTCTTCTGAGTTTAATTCCTATAGGAAATGTATAGTATGGAATAAGAGTTCTTTTCATTACATTTTAGCTCAGTTTGGATATCTTTAATGTTAGTTTTAAATTAAGTACTATTACTGAAATTATTACCAAATAAAGTTATTACTGAAAGAATAAAACTTGGTATAACAGTTAAAGGAACTAGATTACCTAGTGATTAAATAGCATCTGAAACATTGTGTTCATATTCCTGACTGCTAAGCTACATGTAGTATAATTGGGTGCTTAAAAAGTGTCAGAGTTAACAAAGGTTTTTAGGAATGAATGCAAAAATATGAGGTTTCCCTTGCTATTTGTAATCTAGAACACTAGAGGACAGCACTAAAATATTACTTAAATGTGTTATTGTTTACACTCTTAATGATATAGGTGCTCTGAGGGCTTTGTGAGGAGAAAACAAATTAGTCTGTTTTGAATAGAGTTAAGGCAGGTTTTAGTCTTCTGAATTTCCTTTGCTTCCTTTGAAAATTGCATCTGACTTCACAAGTCAGTAGTCTGAATCTAAGGTATTTGCTTTAGGAGCTAACCTTTATGTTTTTTAACATAGTAGCACTGCATAACAATCCACATTTGTTACAATCGAGAAAACGAGGAATTAGGTGGCTTACTCATAAATGTTTCGTGATTTATCTGCTCACTTCAAATGTACTATCTTAATACTTTGATACTTACACTGGAAAATGAAGCACTGGAGTTCTTTGAAAAAATTACAGCTTCTCTTGTGTTTCTCTAGGCACACTGGAACGACATGAAACAGGTGAATCAGCAAAAGCAATTCTTACTTCCATTGAAGATTCAGAATACTTAGTGTCAGATGCTGTGCTTCCTGTATCTCAAGAGTCAAAAAGAAATAAAAATGGTGGCTACAAACACTTCAGCTCGTACAAGCATGGCATGATCTCTTATAATTTTACTCATACAGAAAAATCTTCAGATAAGGTAAGAATGAAGAGTAGACCATTTCTCAAAAGCAGTAAGTTGATTCAAATTTTTTTACCCTTCACCCTCAGTGACATGTAGCACTGTATAAGCGGCATGGAGGCTTGGTTTTATCTTAGTTATAAAGGTTTGTTCTGACTGGTTCCATTTTTATGCTGTCAAACTCATTTCATAGGACAAATGGAGAAGATAGAGGGGAGTGCCTTATGCAGGGTCACCAGCAGGTCATCTCAGAAGGATTTTCACAGGCATTTGCCACCCATAGCTTTCCTTATGCCTATGGCTTGTGACTGCACCTCTTACCAGTACCCCCAGAAAATGGAACCCACTAGTTTGGATGTCCCAAGTAAAAGCATATCATGGTACAACGCTGTTGGCCTTTTCATTTTTGCTTTTCTGTGAAATGTCACATTCCTGTTGCCATTCAGTGCTAGTTTTTATTGGATGGTTGGGTTTTTTTTTTTTTGTGTGTGTGTGCTTGTTAGGGGTTTTGGGGTTTTGTTTGTTTGGTGGTTGGTTTTTTGCTTGGAAATTTGTTTGTTTAGCATCACAGAACAGAGTCTAAGTGCCTTACATTTATATTAGTGTGATTAAATTTAGTAGCTAAATGGTTAAAAAGTGGATGGTGGTGCTTCTTGTGAGAGCCTGGGATACAAATAGGTATGACAGCCTTCAGGAGAGATTTGGCCAGTACTTGAATTTACCTAACAATTTTTTTTACAGATACCAAATAACTGATAGAAAAGACGCGCTCTTCCTTTTTGTTTTGAAAAACAAACAAACACAAGAAACAGCAGGAGTACCATACTGAAACTAGCATTAATGTGAGCTGAGAAGTAAGGTTGGAAATTGAATAGTCATTCTATTTACTTGTAGCCTGGATAGGTCTCTCTTTTTATTACTTATTTGTAGATGGTTGAAAAGCCTTTGCTTGTTAAATGTGAAACTAATTATCAAAACTCTCAAATTTAACACAATCTCACATACAATGAGGTAGGTATTACCTTATTTAAGGTACATACATTTTTTTTTTTAAATCCCTGTTAATGCATCAGAAGTCACTGAGCTCTTGGTAAGAGTATGTCTTAGGGATAGACCCTCAATGTTATTTGTTCATGTTTATTGCTTTAAATCATGGGCTTGGGGAATTCCATTCTCTGCCATAAACAGAGGAAGTCACATCCCTGAGTATAGATAAAAAGTTTCCTCCCACATGCATGGGAAGATGAAGAATGCTTTCCCTCAAGTGTTAAAAGAGCCCTTAGAGTGGTCTCAGTCTTCTGGTTTTACTAATTCTGGTAAATGAAATACTGAATATTCCAAAACTCTGTCAGACAAGTCAAGTCTTCATTCTTGAATTTTTGGGGTTTTTTTGTGTTTTTCTTTATTGTACCCCACTTAGATATAAATTTGTGTTTATAATAATTG
This sequence comes from Dryobates pubescens, assembly GCF_014839835.1. Lineage (NCBI taxonomy): Eukaryota > Metazoa > Chordata > Aves > Piciformes > Picidae > Dryobates > Dryobates pubescens. The sequence goes on along the minus strand of NC_071628.1, from coordinate 14,780,701 downwards.
TTGTCCAACTCTTAATATTTGTCTTTGACCTTTTGCTAACCTTAGTCTGATTTCTAAAGTGTTTTTTTTATCCCATTTTGTGAAAAGTCTTATTAGAGCATAATCCTTCTGAGCATGTTGTGGGGCAGATGGTGCACTAGTTGGCCATTGACACAGAATCTGATCTCACTGTTAGTTTATTAAAAAGAATAGTTTCTTCCTGCCTTTGTGAAGAGGAACAACAGAGAAAAGTTTTAATAGTTGTGTTTGGTGTGTAGTTGGTTATATCTATTAAATTGAAAATTGCCTGACTTTAGCAAAGTGGCTGAAGAGAAAATGTGCTGCTCACAGAATTAAGGGAAAACAGGTTTTGATGAAATTTAAAATGTCAAGTTTAACATGCTTTTGGGAATTACCTTGGTCTTAAATTGGAAGTAATAATACTGTAGATGACAGTGGGGTTGTAATATTTATAGTGCTTTTCTCTGTGTTATTCTGATTTGTTCTTATTTAAACACTGCTCATTAGTTGGTTTGTCCCAATGAAAACTTTTTGTTGAGAGAATATTATAGATGTCTCTTAGACTCCTCTATGACTGTCAAAAATAGGACTTTTTTGAAATTCACCTTTTTGTCATTATAATCCTGTTATGTTAGTTTACTTTCCTAACAAATGAAGTTTTGTACCTCGGATACCACTTCCTATTCATCAAAAATCTGTCATCCATTACATTCAGTGATTTCTTTCTATCTCCATCCCCATTAGAACAAGTTCTGTGTGGGAGATGCTGGAGGCTAAACATGTAGAGTGTAGCTGAACCTGGCAAGAATATTAACAATGGAGGTCCTCTTAATGCTATTCCAGAAACTCAATGAGGGCAACACAAAAGGAGTGTGGAGCTCTATGGCTTTTTTTAACACTGTTTTGTTATTGCTAAAATGAAGACTTGTTATGAGTTCCACTGTTTTTATTGGTTCATTTTTACTCATAGTTGTTTTGATTTTGGTGGTGGTGGTTGTTTTGTTTTCCAAATAGTGCTGTATTGATTGCTTTGGGTCATTGTAGTTTAGCATCTTAAACCAGACTTTGTGAAATCCAGGTCCTATGAAATTGGTGAAAGTTCTATGGCTAGCAGACTTCAGCATTCCATATCATTAATAAATGTATAATGGCTATACACATGAAGCTATCGTGAAACTTTCTGATTATCAAAAGGTTGTAGTGTGTGTGTTTACAATGAGTATTTCATTATTAATTTGCTTCTTTGGCAAACTGTGCATTAGAAATTTAATGACACACTAAATTGTTAATAACGTTTCTATTTAAAAAAGCCAACATGGTCAATTTTATCCTCTCTTAAGAATTCAATTTCAGAAGATTTATGTTTTGGTATCACACTTGTGAGTGATCCCTCTTTTGTACAGTGAGATGATCCACATGAAGATCACAAGTAAGATTCAGCATTCTTTCTCAATATTTATGGTTACGTTGTTTTGTCATCAGTATTATATTTAAGACAAAATAACATTTGCAAAGTAATAATATCTCTTTACTGTATCCTAAGAAGAAAGAAGAAAAATATCCTCACATAGCAGTCCAGCTTCAAAGGCTTTCTTTCAAAACATTTGTCATCATGTAAATCACAGATACAAAAGTGGAATGCTTTGATTTCATGGTGTTTTGACCATTTTAATTCTCTTATTGTGCTGCACGTGCCAGTGGGAGTACCAATAACAGATGAGTGTGACAAATGCAGTTAACACAAGATCCATATTAATGTTGTCAAATCCCCTTGATATATTTAAACAGATTTTAATTATTTTCAATGTCAAAAGACTCAAAATATATAGCTTAATAGTTCTTCAAGAAAGCTTTACTTAATATGTGAATGTAAAACCTCTCATAAAAATGAAACTTTTATATTGGCCTTAGTCATTGACATAGGGTATTCATCAAGTCAGCAATTTGTGTGGCAAAGTGCCATTTGAATAGTGTATTGTTAGAATACTTATGGTCCACTTGACAAGGGCTCTTGCTGTAAATAGTGCAATTTGACTCCAGCTGTTAAAGAGTGGCTTTGACAGCAGCCAAATAGAATGGAGATGCTTTACTGCACCGCAGAAAAATCAATATTGGGTTCTTGTTCATAGTAACCTGGTTTTTTCCTTTTTTGCAGATTTATACAAGACTATCTAGAGTTCATTTGTGGAAGTTTAAATATTATTTTTAAAGTGGGTCTGTTAGATTTTAAAGTGGGTCTGTTAGATTTTCAGATTAATATTGCTGGTGAATGATGCCTGCATTTGGTTTATAAGAAAAACCCAAAACAAAAGAAAAGACACCAACAGGCCAGTACCTCTGTCGATATACATAAACAATGTGACAAGGCAGCATTACTTTAACTCTCAGCTTATATGAATGGATATTAGAGTGTGGGTGCATGAGTTATGTAACTAATGACCAAAAAAAGTCTTTCTTTACGCTCTGTATTTTTTTTTCCTTTTTTTGTAGTGTCACTGTAATATTACTGCCAATTTTCAAAGCATGGAGTGGTTGTAAGGAGATTTCTTTGTGGTTCTCCCTGTAACAACCCCCACAGATTTTGACAATCTGTAGTGCCATTGTTGATTTTCCTAAAGCATAGTCTTGCTGGTGCTGAACAGTTTTCCAGCAGTATTCAGTGACATAAGGTTGCTATGATACCTGGCCAGTAGCAATAGGTATTGAATCACTGGTCTTAATTACAATAGACTATACACTAGATTGTGTGTTCATGGTGTTTATACGTACTAGCTCTCATACCTTAAAGTCATAGTTACAGTTGGAAATCAGAGCTGTGTAAAAAGATAGTTTTAAAAAAAAAATAATCAGCTGTTTCAGTGCATCATATGAAGATTTTTATGGATGCACATTAAAAGCTGGATATGTCTGGGAGTTGCTTTCTGATATTTCAGAAAGTTTTGTAGCTTTTTACCTTCAATAATTTGGATGTAATCTCTGTTTATCATGCCCTGATATTTTCAGTCATTTCAACAATGTAATTGGACCTGCTTCTGGATAAAACGATGGAGGAGGAGCTGCTTCTGAAATTTGTTCAATAGCTGCTAAATATTGGACTGCTGAATTCTACTACTGAGAAGCTAGACCAGGAAAAATGAGGGGGAGAAAAAAGTACTCATTTATGTAAGAACTTTTACAGGAATGCTTGGTATATTTACTCAATTTCTTTAAATAGTTGTTTGAACATTCATGTACAGTGCAGAAAGTGTCAAAACATCTAAATGGGAAATTGCACACAATCTGTAAAAGATTGTTCTGATTGGTCATAATTATTCCTAATAACTATATGGGAGTAGTTAAAAACCAGTTACTGTAACACTTGTGAATGCACTTTAAACATTTTAAATTGACATGCCTAGCATTAATCATTCTAAAGAACTTAGTATTCCCTTTTGTAATAGCATACATCTTCTGCTCTAAACAAAATGTCTGAAGACAGGATGCTTCTGAGACAGAGGTGTTTTCTTAGGAGGAAAGCCAAAGTTTGTTGTCATACTTCCTTAAAAGAAGAACATACAGAAATGATAATAAAAGAAGTATCTACTTTATGTTGCTGCACAGAATAAGTAAAAGACAAATGAAGACTGTAGGACAATAGCAGTTATTTGGTTTAGTGTAGTAAAGGATATAATTTGAAAATAAAATTGTTGTTGGAAGCCTGGAAAATCACTACTAGTTAAATCTTCCTGATGGAAAAATTGATTAAAAAAATGGAAATAAGTTACAAGCAGAAATATCAAATAATAACTATCAAATACAAAATCAAGAGTAGTACCATAAACAAAGGTATGTTACACATGGACTCTTTTTATTTCTTTCCCTTTTTAATATTTAGAATATTATTATGAGGAATTACAGCTCTTGATGAATTGTATGAAGTGGATTATTAAGAAAAAAGCAAAAGAGAAAGTAGTGGGATATTTCTCCTTAAAGTTGATAATCTTGTTGCTGCCAGGCTATATCTGTTGTATTTTTAACTGAGGCTGATATTCAGAAGCCATAATTAGTAGTATGTAAATGAAGTGTAACAGGAAAATGAGTGAAGGAATAAAGGGGGGTGGGGTGTGTGTATATGTATATATCCATTTCCTGTATGTTAGATGCAAAGCATTTCAGCATTTCCTATGAAATTTCATAATTGAGTATTTTATCAAGGGACTGAGATAGCAAGATAGCTACAGTGAAGTAATAACTTTGAAGTTATGAAAGTAAATTGGTGCCTGTTAAAGGCGTCGTAATCTTCAGAAATATTGATAACTTGGACCATATGTCAGCTTTGCTGTAAGTTACTGCAGGTTTCTGAACTGGTCCACCAAGACAAGAATTTGTTGATTTCAGTGTTTTCTTCATTGAGTACCTCAAGGTAAAAGGCAGGCAAAAAGCTGCCATTATGATATTGTAGCACAGTGTACTCTTGCAGATGTGCATAGTAAGTAACACAGTCTGACATAAATCTCAGAATATGCCTTTATTTTGGCACACTGGACAATGTTTCTATATACATCTACAAACTGGTTGGGTTTTTTCTGTTATTATACTGTAGGTGATTGCATGAAAAGTTTTTATTTTCCCTACCTAGACAATTAATTGGACCCTGTGCAACAGCCAAAGAAGGTGCTACAGTGTCCTGCTAGAAATAATTCTAAGGTCAATATCAATAGACCTTGTGAAATATTTCACATTGAAGGACCATTTGTTGAGGCTAAGGAAGTCACCACTGTCTTCCTCTTTTCTTGTCTTCTTCCATACTTCAACTGCTGTGCTGCATTTCCTTTGTCTGTCCCTTGGAAACTGTAACAAAGTTGTATTTATTTATATTTTTTTTAAAGATACCTACCTTTATAGATAGAGTAATACAGTTTCTATCTTGCTGAAGTGCTCTTCATGATACTTTATTCTCCATTTATGACTGTTTCATTTACTTCTGGGTATAGAGCTGTATACAGTTTGAATTTTCCTAACTTGCATTTTACATTTACTATTTTCTAGTCCCTAAAGTGTGTTTTCTTATGTAGATGAGCCTAATTAATTTTGCTTGTAAGTGCTCTACCAAATTCTAGTAATTCTAAAATAAATTACGTTATCTTTGTTAACCCCCTTATGTTTTTGCATTGTTCTTGAAAAGTCATCGCTATTCATGACAGGAGAATGGTGGAATCTTTACACTTCTGTTAAACTTTTCTCTTCTAAACATTAAATTCCTGGCCTCTTATAGGTTAGTATTAGTTTAGTGAAAAGAAATATCAACAGAAATTCAGATCTGTGAGATGTTCCTGTTTCCACCTCACCTATTCAAGAAAGAGGGCAGTATCTTTTTCAAAAATAGGTTGGCACCTTAAATACAATTACAGAGCTGTGACTTGCAATACCAAGCCTTATGCTGCAAAGGAGAGACTTGTTATCATCTAGATTCATTTTGGTAATTAACTAAATCTCAAGTCTCAGTTAAAGAGCAGAAATAAAATGCTGAGCTGAATTGCAGTTCAATTTAAACAAAGCAACAGCAATGGTTACATTTCTATTCTCTTGGTATTTTTCTGTGTATTAATACTCAAACTTCAATTTTTATGGTGGTCAGATTTTTTTCCTTCAATACTTATGGGAAAGGATGAATCAGCTTACCAGATATGTCTGAGAAGGTTTGGAGTTTTTTTGCAAATATGTCCTTTTGGAACTCTGCTCAGTTGTAGTGCCTTCAGTAAGATTGAGCAGCTCTCAGGGAAAGAACAGTGTGAAATCTGTGCAGACACTTAGCACCTGTCCCAGTACATCCTAAAATGATACTGGATCTGAAGAAAAGTCCAGCTTGCCTATTCCTGAGTTTTCAAGAGTTGCATTCTCTTGTATAGACAGGATTTTAATGTTGAAGACTTCAGTCTCACATGTTTTCTTCTTTTTCTTTACTAGAATGTGACTTGCTTAAGATTTGATGTAGTACTTTTTATGTAGATAAATGTTATGGGTGGGGCTCCTGTAATCCAATATGGGAAATGTACTATCAGAGCAACCCAGGACAAATTATGTTATTTCAGTTGTAGTCAGCAACCAGTGACAGGTTGGTAAATTAGTTTTTGGGTACATCAGCCCTTCTTAAGACAAAGCAATATTCCTATGCTTTTAAGATCATGTTAGCAATATTTCTGTGTTCAGAATTGTATTACATATACTATATTATATTGTATTACAGATATTTGGATGTTCATTCATCCAGTGAATTGTTCAGTATAATAATTCTTAGATCCATGAGTCAATAGTCTGTTTTGTGGATTGCTGTAGCATCATTTGTCCAGCTGATGATCTAGGAAACATGGGAGATGTTCCATCTTATGGCTTTTCTTCCTAAATGCTGAATATGGCTGAAAATGTTTTGGCTACCACTCATTGCTGAGCCCTGTCCTTTTCTAATGATATGGTTAGAGAATTCACTTCTGCATCCAAGTTCATATATTGAGATACAGACAACATTTTAATGTTGATTATATAAACGACTAAGACTTCAGTTATAAACACCTTATCCTTCTGTCTAAACCTCTCATGGTGCAGTGACTGTGTGAAAGACAGGTCTTATTTTGAGATGAGTGGACCTCCAGTTGATTTTTGTATTCTTTCTGTAATAGCAATAATGTTAGAAGAGACTTTATCAAAAGTATTGTGTTTGGAATTACCTTTCTGATAGTTTGCCCACACAGGTAGTGATATGAATTCTAGAGCAAAGCAAAAGTTGCCTGTATGAAGTTGTTTAATATCTCATATATCTATTTTTTCAAATATTTTCCTGAAAAACAAAATGTAGACTTGATTCCTGCCACCGAAAATGAATGTGAAGAATAGTCTGTATGTTAGCTTTACTTAGCAGTGGTTCTTCAATATCATGTTACAATTTGTCTCCAGGATAATTTTTATATGTACAGTAGCATTAAATCAAGTGAAAATTTTAAGTTCAGTATTTGATGGAGAGAGACAGTGTGGATATGAAAACAAAATGTGAGAAAAGCTTAATTTTCATACCAGGGCTCTACATTGAGCAATGTAGCATTAGCAGTTCTCTTTGAACAATTAAAAACTGTTGTGCCCAGAAGATCCATCTGTCCAACAATGTGCCTGATGGTGGCCATCCATACGTCATAAAAAGAGGGGTTTATCCAGTTGCTTAGTCTATTCATCACACAGCTTGAGCTTGAAGTCTCTTTGGTTTAATTACTCTGTACCACAGGCTCATCAGGAGAGATGGCACAAATACTATTCAAAGTGCTGCAAAGCTATTAACATTTTCCACTTAGAATGGAGGGGGGGGAGGGGGAGGTGGAGAAGAAAGATTGTTGGAAAAAAAGAAATTTACTTCAGTTGTGTTGCAGTTAAATTGTTAGGCAAACATTGGTGATGTAAGCTCAAAAAATATTGTAGCCTTTTCTGTGTGGGAGATGGATGTGTCCTCAGTAATATGACCTGGAAATGCTGTAGTGAATAATACAATAAAAGTAATGCAAGGCAAGTTGAAAGCAGTTTCTTAAAACTACTTCATATGGGAAAGTTCATCATGCACCTTTGTTGGGGACTGCATTGTCCAAATGTTGAAGCCTCAGGACACACATAGATTGTGTATGAAAGCAAACTGGGGCACCACTATTGACTCTAGACATTTTATGATTAGTCTTTTGTATGCGAGTACAGAGTTTTAAAAACAGTAAATGAATGAGAGTTCTAAATGCCTCTTTCAAGAGGATCCTCTGTCTTATGTCTAAGTGAAGTGTCTGAAGGTAAGGAATGTGAATAACCTTAGTACAGTAACACCTCTGCTCTATATGATCCTCATGCTATGCATAAGGCCATCGTTGTTTTGGAGAGAGTAGGCCTGAGCTGTCTGCCCTCTTTGGAGGCTCGAGATACTTTAACTGACAGAAACCATTCATATGCTTCCTAAAGTTGAAGCTCTAGGAGGAAGGTAGAGTTGGATGTAGGAGTGTGCATGTGTGGATTGCTGATAGAAGCTGTATTGGATTAGAAAGTGCATATGGTCCTTACATGGAGATGAAAGTGTAGCTGATAATTTACATCTTTTCTTCCTTTGCAGGCTCTTTTAGTGATGGTGTATGATGTATCTCTTAAGAGCTACTTCAATTATATACCTGCTGTTTGTAACTATTTTTAACTTAATGCATGTTTACACAGACTTGTTCATCCTTTCAATTGAGTGAGAGAATAAGATGATTTTTCTTATTTTCTTTAATGTATTATATTATTACAGTGGGTTTGTTGATAGTAATTCTGTTTTGATTTGTTGGTTGAATTGGGAGGATATTAGAATGAAGGACTAAAAAATTTTGGGGGGAAGTATTCCTGTGAAATATCCACGCAGAAAGATGCAGATGAGAATTTTACCTCTTGGGAATTAATTAGTCTAAAAACCAAGTCAGACTTTAAAAAAAAATTATATGGTTTTATCCAATTTAAGACATTTTCAACACTAAATCTAGTTAAGCCTGTAAAACATTTATTACTTAAGGTTATGAATTTAACAGTGCAGGTTTGGTGATGTAATTTAGTTCAAGCAAAAGACCATTCAGTGTTATTGTTGAACAATAGATTATTTTTTTAAGTTACAAATAGATAAATATGATTGCAGGACCACATTTATATCTAATTATTGCCAATGCTTCAAGCATCAGTTGGGGAATTTAAACTTACTTTTATGTGTGCTATGACTAATATCTTGGTGCAGTAATGTAAAGAGTTAGGTTTTTTAAAGAAACTTAAGATAGGGAAATTTGAAATGAAGGTCCAAGCCTTCTCAGTATCCTCTGTAGCATTCAACTGTTTTACTGTTCTTGCACTGAATAATCTCTTTGCCCATGTTCCACATGCTGCTCTGACTGTCATCATATTAAATTTTCTTCTTGTCTTTTGATGATTGAAGTCATTAAATTAGGCTTTCTAAATTCAGAAATTACTTTGTACTAACTAGAATGTAAGTTACATAGAGGTTTTAGTTTTTATCTGTAGAGGCTACAACACCCCACCCCCCCAAATTCCTAGTGTTTAAAAAGGTGTTGTGTTTATGGCAGAGCTTAAAATTGTACTGTTGGAAATCTGAGATTTTTTGTGGAACTTGCTAACAATGTTTTATGTTCATAAACCAGTTTGAAGCCCCAAACACAATTTCATTTATCTTTATATTCTAAGCTTTATAGAGTCTGCGAAAGTGTCCATCTGTTCAGCTGAGATTGCTTCAAATAGTGAGTGGTCAGAGAGACTTAGCTGATAAAGGTCAAAGGAGCCTCTTGACCCCGTGATACTTGCCAAAGCAATTGGAGCATAGGGACTGATATGCAGTTAGATATAGCTTGCTAACGCCATCTCCACTTTAATTGGTAATGATAGCAGGAATACACAGTAAAGTCATTGCTGAAAGAAAACAAAAAGTATCCAATATAGTAATTTATTACCAGTCAGTGGGTTTCACGCACTAGGTTGTTTTACCCCTGCAGTGGTCAGAGAAAGCAAAAAGGTACTCTAACACTTAACTGAAAATGGATGCCCTGCTGCTATCAGAGATGCATGGTGGTCAAATGATTGCCTGTGCCATTAGCTTGGTAATGTTTTCTCTGTTGTAAACTCAGCTCCCCATGTTCTTCCTGTGCATCAGCTGCAGATTGAAGGCTTTCTTGTTTGTCTTCTATTTGTGCTGCCAATCATCAAGCTGCTGTCCACCAAGCACATTTCAAGGAGGCAATTTTTTTTGCTACTATCGACTACCATCTCTAGCAACTGAGGGCTCAGAGGATTTAGAAATGAATTTAATGCTTTAATTTACACTGTGCCAGCCATTTTGTGCATTGTTTATGTATTTGTTTTCTGAGCAAATTCCATGAGACAATTACAGGTTTCCTATTTTGCAAAACTATATATGAGATAGCACTTGAAAATATATCTCCCAAACATTTTTCTTTTCTCTTATGTTATATGTAATGCTACTATTTTCCTTAAAAAGAATAAAGAAAAACTGTCTAGGTTACTACATTTACTATACTATTCTGTATTTAACACAAAAATGTAAACCCAAACCACACAAATCCAGACACCATTGTTACTCCCTAGCACCAAGGATAAAGCTTCATGAAGAACAGAATAGAGCTGTCATTGGCAATTTAAGTTAATGTTTAAGAGCCCTAGGTGTGGTAGCCATGCTTCAGTTAAAACAGTTCTTCCAGCTCCATGAAGTACAAATGAATGAGATGGAGCAGGAGTAGCTAAATAACTTTTACAAGCAGCGGTGTGGCGTGCTTATTTTTTTGTGAGCCTGGAGCCAGACCAGTGATGAGATGTGATTCTGAGAAAAGCCATGAGCTCTGAACTTCTATTGATATCCCAGTGACTGGTATGATCAAGAAAGAAAATTGTAAGCCATAAATACATTTTGGTTGACAGATTCTTCTGTCCATTTGTTCAATTCTGATTTTTAGATTTTCACATTTTAGTTTCTGAAAAAACAACCAAAGAATCCTGTTTATTGTCAATGTTACTGATTGCTACAGAGTGAACTCAGAATATGTTAAGTGCTCTTTAAAGTTTGTGTCTTTGTAGAGTAATAAAAGGTCAGCTTATAGTAAAGCACGACAGAAGTGTTAATTACATTGATATAAGCATATTGCTATAGATATCTTGAAACTGCTTCAAGACTGTAAGACGCAGTGGTTTTAATGATGCCATATTGGATTTTGCTTAAAACCAGTTGTTTCAAAAGGTGAAGTACAAGTAAATTGTTCACAGAATGTCTTCATTGAATACACATGAGCAGATAATAGGATGGTGGTATTTTGCTGATTAAATTAGCAGATTTATTTATAGTAAGTATACTTAATAATGAACTTAATTATTCCTTAAAAGAGGAAGTCTTCCTTATCTGACAGATTTTTATCATATACTTAAGTGTGATGTTATAGTGGACCTGTTTTAAAAACTAGCAGTCCTAAGGCTGTCAAAATAGAAAAGAATAAATCTGCTGGAAATCCTTAGACAATTAAGAGATAGAAAATCCCCCCACACCATCAAATAATCAGCAGCAGTGCATCTTCTGTTAATGAAAGAATATTCCTGTCTTCTTTGACAATACTTCAATTAAGCTCTCTTACAACCCCCCACAACCCACACCTGAATCCTAACTAAAATTTCACCTTAAAATAAATTGTTGAATTTGTCTAATACTTTTTTGAGCTTTTAGAGGCAGCAAGTAGTGGATAAAGCTGGGAGCTACTTTTTTTGGTTTTGTGCATTAATCAAAATGCACTCTCACAAAAGAAAGCACAAAGGAACGCAATTGAGTATTATACAATTAAAAAAATAAAACAACTGATGAGAATTAGGAAAATAGCTCATATTTATACTTTATGCAGCATGATTCATTCTGCAGGCACTGGGAACTTCTGGGACAATTTTCTGTTGCTTATCCTGTTTTATATGGGATAAAATGGGAGCACAATGGTGCCAAAAGTCTGTGAGAACAGATCACATTTAATACGTCAGCACTTTTTCTATGTAGAAGTTGATACTACCCACACTCAGGACTGAGCAATTTCATTTCAGTAGTATCAAAGTGACATCTAAGTTTATTTTGAGTCTGGTTTGCCTTCTAAAGATCTGCCATGTGATTTTGCCACTTTGTTTCCTCTATGTAAAATGAACGTCAAGACCATTCTTGTCAAATCTGTTTTTAGCACAAAACCCACAATAGAATGCATCTGGTAAAGAGAGCTGGTTTGTGGGAAAAAGTACACATATATGAGGAGCTGAAACAGTATGGGAATCCCTGCCAGCTAATGGAAGTGTGTATTTTAAGTGGAATAGCGTTCCTTGAACAGGTTGGATCCCAGTGGAAAAAGGCCTTTAGAGATGAGAAGGCAACTAGGTAAAATAACACTTGAATTGTGCTTCCTATGAAATTTTTATGTGGTATGTCTGTCTTAAACCTGTTAAAGATAATGGCATGTATTGATGTATTTGGGGGCCACAGTAAGGAGAGCCCCCTGCCTCCACCTTCCTATAGATACAGGAAAAAAAAAAATTCTTGGATGCTAGCATGGTTTGGTAAGGATACGTAAAGGGAGAAGGAAAGAATTAGAACAGACTGGTAAGTTGAGGAGCAGGAAGAGATTCCACTCCAGAATAAATCAATTGAAGTGAGTCATCAAAGTTTCTTGCCCCATCGTTGAAGGGTATGAAGGTCCTTTGAATGCATCCAGAGGAGGGCAGCAAAGCTGGTGAGAGGGCTGGAAGGAAATGTCCGAAGAGGAGCAGCTAAGGACTTAGGGCTTGTCTAGTTTGGAGAAAAAGAAGCTGAGAAAGCAACTTCCTTGCCCTACAGCTTTCAACTAAAGTAATCTATTGTCCCAGCTCTTTTCTTGTCCTGACCCAAACATCCTCAGTGGCAAACTAGGGAGCGATTACAGAGATCAGAGTTGCTATGCATGGAATACAGCTTGCCACTTCAAAGCTTCTCTGAATCCTGCTCTTTTCTGGATGTAGACAGTTTGTTCTGTTGTCAGTCAGACGTAATGCGCATGAATTCCATGAGTCTCAGGATATAATTTTAGTCTGTAGTCAGACTTCCTGCATTTTTTTAAAGCTTACAGGTGAACACATTATAGGGAGCCTTACCAAGGAGATCTCTCCAAGCAATAAAAATGTTCCAGTTGTTAAGTAGGAATGTTACTGGCACACAAATGGTTTTATTTTGAACAAAGTTTTATTTTGAACAAAGTCTCAATACTAAAGTATTTAGCGTCAGACAGTGATTTGTTAATTCTAACAAAATTAAAATATAGGCTATTTTACTTTGGGATTTGGAAATGTTTAAATTAAGATTGAATAATTGTAGAAGCTTCATGAGCTTTTGTTAGGGACTAGCCAAGATTTTAACTCAAATGGCTGTTACTGCTGTTTAGATTAATCTTGAAATACTGCATGCATAGGCAAAATAATTAAAAGTGCTTCCTACTTTTCAGTCTCCAACAAAACCCAGTGGTAAGCTGTATTATGACAATAAACAACTGCTTTTAGCCCTGAACGTGATAATTTTTACGCTGTATGAAAATATGACCTTATTGCTAAACTTTTCTTGCTTGGCTAACATACACCTCCTTTGGAGTAACTCCTTGTTAAACGTACTGCTAGTGATGCTCAAGCAAAGAGATAGCACATTCTACTAATTTTCATAACTACAGCAGGAGACTTTAAAATTTGTAGTTACTTTATATTCATACAGTTGGACAACAAGATCAGCATTCAAAATCTGAATAAAATGACTTGAAGCTCTGAAAAGTCAGGTTGTCCCTCTCTTCCAGCAGATTTATTTTTATATATATATGTGTGTGTATATATATATGTATATAAGTGTGTGTGTATATATATATAAAAGTGTATATATATATATGTGTGTGTGTATATATATGTAAATAATTGAAAATGTCTTCTCAATTTTTTGGCAAAATAATTAAAGTAGATGGAACACTGCTGGTGAAGGAGGACTATAAATAGGGAAGCAGAAAGTTTGCCATGTCAAAACTAAAATTTAAAACTAGCAATAATAAACTAGAAAAGATGCCTTTGCACTGTCTATCAAAGTGTTGATTATTAAAAGCTGTAGGCTGTGTTCAGTATATCATAGCATGGCAGTCATTTTAATTTGCAAAATTGAGTGATACCTCTGTATTCATACACTGTGAAATTCACTGTGAGAAAAGCAAGACTTAAATGGCTTGATATTTGGGTATATCTTCTAAAGCAGTTTGGGTTTGAAGGACAATCCTTTGATAATAGAATCTGAGTTGAGTAAAAATTGTCAGAAAAGAAAGAAAATGGGATCTTTTCATTAATCCTCTGTGTTGGGAACAGGTCTCAGTATGTGTCAGATAGGTCTCAAACTTGGATACTGTGGTTCAGAGAGAAGTCATGCTTTGTTATCACTATTCACATGAGCCTATCTTTTGACAGCAAGCTACTAAACTCTTACTATGTACATCTGAAAAAATATTAATGTTAATATTTATCAAAATATAGTAGGATTTGGATTTTGGTTACTTCCAAAACTTCAGAAAAGGCACAGCATAGAACGTAAATATGTGTTAATGTATTTTTCAGTATCCATCATCAAATGCTATTCCCAGCTCTTTAGTTCATAGTTAATTTTAGGAGTTTCCTTCCCTTTTCTGCCATCTTCTGTTATAGAGAATATCTTGTCCATATATGTCTAAAGCTTTGGTTGTCTACCTTCTTTCACTGGAATGAAATGCTTATGGCAGAGAGCTGAGATGACTTGGTAGATGCTTTTAGGATCAATGTCAATAAGCATTCATATTGCAAATAAATGTTTATTGTGACTTTGTACACAGTAGCATCACCAGATGCTTCAATAGATTGTCACAGAATTTTGCTTTGTTTAGATGAATGTTAGTCAACCTAATATAAATATACAGAACAGAGAAAATGATAGGCCAAATTGTAATAGCTTTTAATATCAGAGCTAGCTTGTGAATTCCAGTGTTTGCATTCCATGGAGTTCTCCCTGTGTGTTAGGAAACAGCATAATTAAAGATTAAAATAATCCTAGTGCTTAACTACAATGTACTATTTTCTAAAAAGGAAAAAGGAAAGGGATAAAAAGAAAACCTGAACAAGCAGTTATAATCTCTTACTTATGACTCCCTATGGAGATCTTTAAATAAGATTATGTGTTTAGAGTGCATCCTCATCTGGTGGGAACATCATTCTTTAAATAACAGAAAGCTGAGTTATAATATTACCCCAAAATAAGTAGTTAAATAACTTACAGAGAATCATTTTTTTTTTCTCATGATATTCATAACTACAATATAAACAGTTTTTAAAAACAGCTAATCCTATAAAAATCCTAGATGTAAAAGGAGGTAGGTAGTGAGTGGTCTTTAGATAGATGAGTTAATCAAAATTGCATTCAAGTTAAAGCCAGCTGTTGCCCTATTTATTAACACTTGGTTTCATTTAAGATTCAGCTGTTTTCCAAGGAAACAGTTCTTTGCATTAGTGGATTATTTCTAATTATCTGAAGAAAATGAAAACTAACATAGTAATTTAGAAAAGTCAGTATCACTTCTGATATGAAGCCAGAATGATTACAAAAACGTCACTGGGCTGAAAAGTTGCGTCTTGATGCTCTTTTTCTGCATCATACATGCTCACTCATAAAGGTGAAATAGTTGGAGTGAACACAGTGCTGTGAGCATAGGCTTATCCAACACAATAAAAACAAACAAGTCCTAAGTGCTTTAAGAAAAGGGCAAAAGCATCAATGTGGAATTTATACTCCCTCACAACTGCTGTTACCCTGAAGGTTAAAGATACCTCTTTATCAGAATCCTGCTGTGTCTATTACGAAATGTGTCACAATCTCAGAACATAACCTTACTATTGGATGGTCCTTCTATAGAATGCTACTTGCTAGTGCAGCGTAATGATTCCTGTAAAAGAAACCATCAGTTTCTCTTCTACAAGCTTACCTGGAGTCTCTGTTGGAGGGGAAAAAAACCCAAGTAATTTGGTCTTTATAATGGAAATTCATTGGTGTGTACTTAAGGATTCAACTCTGTCATTTAGTTCCATTTCTGACATTTCTTAGTTGCATACAGAAATAATAGGATTTTTGTTCTTTTGAGAAGCTCATGGTGCTAGAATGAAGAAAGAAAAATGGGTTTTAGCAACAGATACCATCCTTTTAAATTTTTGAATCTCATTAACTCACTAGTAGCATTATTATTACAGACTCTTCATTTAGTGGTATATAGGTTTGGTCCTTTTGCAATAAAAAAAGAAGTAAAGATGCAGCAAAAAAGGCTAATATTCTACTGTGACCTCAATAGTAAGTCTTTTCTGCTTTCTGAAGCCCGCAGAAGTTCTGTCAAAACTTCTCTCATGCTGTGAATATGCAAACACAGAGAGGAGTATGGGGGAAAGAGCATAAGGAATGTGAAATGTTTTTCTTCTGAATTTTCAGTGTAAGACAGAAAATTCATTCTTGTAAGTGGATCTTGATTGGAATATGGTATCTGAGAAAGCTTGCTGTGTTCTGTCTCATTAAAGACTCTTGGAAATTAGCTGGTTGAGCAGGCCAAGGCAGAGCTGAAGTATTTGTGGGAAACTGAGAGGGGGGGAAAAGCAAGTATGGAATGTTTTCTGTGTGTAGGAATACCCCAAGGCCTACAGTACAGGTTTTGGAGTTTCTCCCTCTTGATTTGTTCTTCCTTAGGCTCTTATTCCTGTCTCTGTGTGTCTTCCATTGACATGGCTTTATATGAATATTTTTTTTCATTCTTGTGTTTATTCTTGTTCTTTCCTTCTTTCCACAGGCTCTACTTAGAGGTTATCTGTTCTCCATAAAACGATGTAGGCCATCTACATCATGGCTCTATAATTGAAGGTGTTACAGTATTTACATGCATGTGTCTCTCTGTACCTTAAGCTATTTAGACAAAAATCCCTTTTGTTTAGTAAGAAGTGAATAAATGCAATTAAATTGAACTTAATGGAATTAATAGGCTTGGTCTATGCCATATGCAATTCTATGATGATATTTTGATCTTGAAAAGTAAAAAGAAAAATATGGGTTTATGTTTGTATGCTTAATTTTTTTTTTTTTCAGTTAACTGATCCCAGCAGTGAGCAGCCCTTTACTATTTTACCAGTTAAGACAAAATGGAACAATGCAAACTTTCATATTCTCTTATTTGATTTGGAGAGACTTGAGGAACTTCTGCTGTCATCTCAACTCAGTGGATTAAAGTCATCAAATTCATTCCACAACTTTGAAACTCTAGAAAGAGCCAAAAGTACTGTTGAGAAAAGGGTACTGACATTAAAAAGAAATAAAACTGCTGGTTCCGTATCTCCAGTGGATGGGCAAGTAGATTCTGTTTGTCCAAACCAGGTCTGCAAAGACAATAATGCAGCTAAGCCTCTGAA